>NC_140593.1:66936990-68161678 GCF_964204655.1 Triturus cristatus | reverse complement strand
ATGGAGGGGATTACCTACATATACAATATTGCACAGGGAATGTTAAGAATGTGGGTGATAACACATACAATACAGCACAAGGAATGTTAAGAATGCGAGGATAACTTACATATACAATATTGCACAGAGATATATCAAGTATGTGGGGGGAACGTACTTATAGAATATAGCAAAAGGAATTTTAGGAATGCAGGGATAACTTGTATATACAATACTGCACAGAGATATGTAAATAATGCAAGGGATAACCTACATGTATGATATTGTACAAGGAACCTTAAGAATGCAGGAGAACCTACATATATAATATTCCACAGGGAATCTTAGGAACGTGGGGGATAACCTACATAAACAATATCGCACAAAGAATATTAAAAAAGTGTGGATAAATTACATATACAATATTGCACAGGGATATGTTAAGAATGCGGGTGACAACCTATATATATACAACATTGCACAGGGATATGTCAAGAATGCAGAGGATATAAACAATATTTCACATGGATTGTTAAGAATGAGGGGGATAACCTACATATCCAATGTTGCACATGGATTGTTAAGAATGTGAGAATAACTTGCATATACAATATTGCACAGGGATATGTCAAGAATATGGGGTGTAACATACTTCTACAATACAGCACGAGGAATATTAAGACTGCAGGGATAACCTGAACATACAATATTGCACAGGAAATCTTAGGAATACAGAAATAACCTACATATATAATATTCCACAGAGTCTCTTAGGAATGCGGGGATAACATATATGTACAATATGGCACAACGAATGTGGGGATAAATTACATATACAATATTGCACAGGGATATGTGAATAATGCGAGGGATAACCTACATATACAATATAGCACAAGGAATGTTAATACTGCGGGCGGCAACCTTTGTACCTGTGCAATATATACAACATTGCACAGGGATATGTTGAGAATGCGGGGGATATAAACAATATTGTGCATGGATTGACAAAAATGCGAGGGATAACCTACATAAACAATATGGCACATGGATTAAGAATGTGGGGGATAACCTACCTATAGAAGAACCTTGCATACGGGATGTTAGGAAGGCTGGGGCAGCACGCCCGAGAGGCTCCATGCTGACGACTGAAGCAGTGGTTTTTAAAGGGCCCTGCGGTGGAGGACATGGCCTCACTGTATGCAGGTGACTTTCTTTAACTTAAAGGCCTATTACTCTATGGTCCACGAGTAATGTGCAGAGTGGTGCAGGCTAAGAGCGTGCTCTTGTCCAAACTTCTGTATAACATGCACTAGACATCTTCCACTCTACATACAAAACACTGCACATACGCGGCAAGAGTGCCGATGCGACCTACGTATACAATACTGCACATGGAGAGGCAAAAATGAAGGGGCGATCTACGTATAAAATACTGCACATGGAGAGGCAAAAATGAAGGGGCGATCTACGTATAAAATACTGCACATGGAGAGGCAAAAATGAAGGGGCGATCTACGTATAAAATACTGCACATGGAGGGGCAGGAATGCCGGGGTGACCTACGTATACAATACTGCACATGGAGGCGCAAGAATGACGGGGCGATCTACGTATAAAATACTGCACATGGAGGGGCAGGAATGCCGGGGTGATCTACACATAAAATACTGTACATGTAGGGGCAAGGATGCCGAGGGTGACCTACGTATAAAATACTGAACATGGAGGGGCAAGGATGCCGGGGTGACCTACGTATAAAATACTGAACATGGAGGGGCAAGAATGCCAGGGTGACCTACGTATAAAATACTGAACATGGAGGGGCAAGAATGCCGGGGCGATCTACGTATAAAATACAGCACATGGAGGGGCAAGAATGCAGGGGCGATTTACATACAAAATACTGCACATGGAGGGGCAAGAATGAAGGGGCGATCTACGTATAAAATACAGCACATGGAGGGGCAAGAATGCAGGGGCGATCTACGTACAAAATACTGCACATGGAGAGGCAAGAATGAAGGGGCGATCTACGTATAAAATACTGCACATGGAGGGGCAGGAATGCCGGGGTGACCTACGTATACAATACAGCACATGGAGGGGCAAGAATGCAGGGGCGATTTACATACAAAATACTGCACATGGAGGGGCAAGAATGAAGGGGCGATCTACGTATAAAATACTGCACATGGAGGCGCAAGAATGCCGGGGCGATCTACGTATAAAATACAGCACATGGAGGGGCAAGGATGAAGGGGCGATCTACGTATAAAATACTGCACATGGAGGCGCAAGAATGCAGGGGCGATCTACGTATAAAATACTGCACATGGAGAGGCAAAAATGAAGGGGCGATCTACGTACAAAATACTGCACATGGAAGGGCAAGAATGCAGGGGCGATCTACGTACAAAATACTGCACATGGAGGGGCAAGAACGCAGGGGTGACCTACGTATAAAATACTGCACATGGAGGGGCAAGAATGCCGGGGTGACCTACGTATAAAATACTGCACATGGAGGGGCAAGAATGCAGGGGCGATCTACGTATAAAATACTGCACATGGAGGGGCAGGAATGCCGGGGTGATCTACACATAAAATACTGTACATGAAGGGGCAAGGATGCCGAGGGTGACCTACGTATAAAATACTGTACATGAAGGGGCAAGGATGCCGAGGGTGACCTACGTATAAAATACTGAACATGGAGGGGCAAGAATGCCAGGGTGACCTACGTATAAAATACTGAACATGGAGGGGCAAGAATGCCGGGGCGATCTACGTACAAAATACTGCACATGGAAGGGCAAGAATGCAGGGGCGATCTACGTACAAAATACTGCACATGGAGGGGCAAGAACGCAGGGGTGACCTACGTATAAAATACTGCACATGGAGGGGCAAGAATGCCGGGGTGACCTACGTATAAAATACTGCACATGGAGGGGCAAGAATGCAGGGGCGATATACATACAAAATACTGCACATGGAGGGGCAAGAATGCCGGGGCGACGTACGTATAAAATACTGCACATGGAGGGGCAAGAATGCCAGGGAGATCTACGTATAAAATACTGCACATGGAGGGGCAAGAATGCTGGGGTGATCTACGTATAAAATACTGCACATGGAGGGGCAAGAATGCCGGGGCAATCTACGTATAAAATACTGCACATGGAGGGGCAAGAATGCTGAGGTGACCTACATATAAAATACTGCACATGGAGGGGCAAGAATGCCGGGGCGATCTATGTATAAAATACTGCACATGGAGGGGCAAGAATGCCGGGGCGATCTATGTATAAAATACTGCACATGGAGGGGCAAGGATGCCGGGGCGATCTATGTATAAAATACTGCACATGGAGGGGCAAGGATGCAGTGGTGATCGACGTATAAAATACTGCACATGGAGGGGGAAGAATGCAGGAGCGATCTACGTATATAATACTGCACATGGAGGGGCAAGAATGCCGGGGTGATGTACGTATAAAATACTGCACATGGAGGGGCAAGGATGCCGGGGTGATCTAAATATATAAAATAAGGTACAGGGATGGCTAGGGACGTAGAGGGTAATCTACCTGTACAACAGTCAGGGCAGCAGGGATTTATGCAGAAGGGCAGCACCAGATTATGCGGCAGGGTTTACTAAATTATGTGACGAGAAAACGAAAATTATGCGGCATAATCACATTGTTTGATCCTGTCTGGCAAAGTTTTCACCCATTAGTACCTATTTGACAACCAAATACAGAACTAACCAACTGAAAGATGGCCCGTTGAAACTTTGCGAAGGAACTACTACTGCGTGCAGTAAGTCTTGATCCATCATCTACTAGAAATAAACTTTGTTAAAATCAGCAGTTTATGCGGCAGATAATGGATTATGTGGCAAATGCGGCAAATCTATAATTAGGTTTAAAAAAAATAAGTCACGGACGCAGAATCACATAATTCCACTGGCCCCGACAATTGCATA
The DNA here is from genome assembly GCF_964204655.1 of Triturus cristatus. Lineage (NCBI taxonomy): Eukaryota > Metazoa > Chordata > Amphibia > Caudata > Salamandridae > Triturus > Triturus cristatus. The sequence goes on along the minus strand of NC_140593.1, from coordinate 68,157,708 downwards.
CAGGCAAGATTACAAATCCATTGTGAATATAACTGCACAATACATAAGTAGCAAATTTAAGGCGGCAAGATGTTATAACCACACACCTGTAACAAGACAGGGTAGTTTACAAACAAAGCGGGGTAAAAGAATAAGGCCATTGTTTGGGTTATGAAAAGGCAGTATTTCATTTTCTAGTTGTCAAGGGGTAACAAACTAATTTTGGTTCCTGGTTGGGGTATTTTGGAAACGGCTAATGATTAAAATATATTTTAATTTGGAACCATTGGTACAAATTAATATAACACTTGCTTTCGTCACAGATGAGGATTCATGAGCACGAACGGGTGCATTTCTTGCATGAGAGCCCCCTCCAGCCAGAGCAAGCAGCCCAGAGTAGAGCGCCCTCTTGTGGCGGGGCGCTGCTAGTGACACTGACATGAGCCCTTCGCTAGTGAAGGGAGGGTGAAAGGTCGGTGTAACTGTAGATGCCGGCAGGAGGAGAGGCCAGCAGCTTCTCAGGTGCTGCACCGGGTTAAAATGCAGGGGGTGAACTGCATTCAACGCTGCAGGGGTGGAACTGGGAGCACAGGGGGCAATTAACTTAACCCAGGGCAGGAAAAGGGAGGCACAGGCCCGGCTCTCTTGTTCAGCTCGGATTTACTGCCTGGGTTACAGCGATTAGAAGGAAGGAACGGTTGTGGAACAGATCAATTTTAAAAAGCCAAGTGAGCAAATGCAATAAAACCAGCAGGTGTTCAGTGAGCACGAAAGGCTCATACTTGGCGCTGTAAACGGGATTGCACAAGGCTGGGCGAGGAGCCGCTCTGTCCCTTTAACACGAGAGCCATCAATCACATGCGTGTGACTAGGACGAGGAGAAGCACAAACCACAGACAGACCCGATACTCCGCACAGAAACAGCGCGCGATCATTACTGTGCAACAGGCGCGCAACACCCATTGGGCTCACCGGGCTTCAGCTGCCCCCCCCCCCCCGCCTGCTGTGCTCTATCATAATCAATGTATCGACCTCGGTAGGATGGGTGCCAAGTGGACCCTGCTGGGACAGGAGCTCGTCACGGGCAGGTTACTCGCAGACCTGAACCTCAGGAGCTGAACCCACTGCACTATCTCACCAGGGTGGAAAGGAAACAGGGCAGGACAGGTCAATCCCCGGTCACCAGCGGCTCGAGCACCAACCTGGCCTTCAAAGAAGCTTCCACTGGTGCCAGGTGAGATATGAGAACCACCAGCCAGGGCTGGACTGGCCATAGCGGGCACTGGGCGTTTCCCCGGTGGTCCACCAGGGTGGGGGCTGGTTTTCAGCCCCTTGGGGGCCGTTTTTTTACGGGGGCCGGCAATATCGGCCCCCTGTAACAAAATCGGCCCTCGCAAACAGCTCGGCCGCACCCCTCCCACCCCACAGGGGGGCCGGCCGAGCAGTTTGCCAGGACCGATTTTGGCTCTCAGTCCGGCCCTGCCACCAGCCCCCCACCCGGGGCATAGGAGGGGGAGGAGGTAGGTGCACTTTTGAGTGCGCATGTCAGATTGGCTGGCCGTCTTACTTCGGCCAAACCGATATGCGCACTTAGGTTTGTCCAACCCAGCTGTGTTGTACCGCGGGTTGGAGAAACAGAACAGGCTAGGGTGGAACTGACAGACACTGTTTAGTGATGGTTCATATTGGATAGTGGCCAGACACATTTGATCATGGGCCTGTGGCGTGCATTAGGTTAGCACTCTCCTTTCTTTCAGCCATTTAAAAAAAAAAATGTAACAGCCGGGATCTAGTACTTAAATAAGATTTTACACTAAAACCTCTACTTTATGTTTTTGATGAAAATTCTGTCTACCTGATTAAATAATAATTTATGACTAGCTTAGACAGATGTAAATACACTTTTGAATTAATTTAATTTATTTTCAGTTTTAACTTTATATTTCAAAGATGGAAAAATTCCAGATTCTACTGGTTTTCCCCATTTCTTTTGTTTGTTTTCTTCAAGAATTGTGTTGGACAGGCCACCTTAAGGGGACAGCTTCAAATATTTGGGCTTTTTTTGTCCTTGTAGTATTCGCCTATTCCGTTTGTGACCCTAGAACTCGGGGCATGCTCCCACTGTACTTTAGTGGGAAGGTACGAGCACCCTCCCTACACAGGCTAGGGTGCTTGCACGATTGAGTTAAGTGTTGTACCAGGGAGTACTCTATGAAAAGGTACACCATATACCCAGGGCGGGTATGGCATTGGCTAGTAGGGGGAGGTGGCATTGATGACTCGACTGCCTAGTATGTCTCCTCCTCATGTTGGCGTCTCCACTGGTGAAACAACCCGGAAGGGGCCTTCCCTACCACCGGAGTGGCCCTAGGGTATGTCCAAAGGGATAAAGCTCTGGGTAGGCGAGCAGCCAGATGGGGGCTCTAGCGTGACCGCTGGTGGGATCCCCCTACCTCGGAGGTCAGTTCCTCTCCTTGGGATACCTCTGAGGTTGCAGAGGCCCCTTTGCAGCTGTAGGGCCGGATCCCTTCCCCACTGGTGGTGCAGTGTGGAAGTGCACGCACACTTCCAACCTTTCATAGGAAGCTGTGATTAGCTGAGGGGTGAAACAGATTGTAAAATGTAAATGTAAATTGATACTTGTATAGCGCACTACTCACCCGCAAGGGTCTCAAGGCGCTTGTACGAAAACCGCTGTGGAACCCATCCAGGCTTTCCCTGTGAGGCGTCCACTCCTGGGCACCCCCAAGGTGGAGGCCAGGCATCCTTAGCGTTGTGGGGGCCGTTGTGGAGATTAAGCAAGCTATTGCCCAGAGTTGCAGAGTTGGACTCCATGACTGGAATGGCACCGAGGCGAGAATTATCAGGTCCGTGGAATTTTTGAGCCCAAGACCCACCGAGGCGGGGAATTGAACCCTGGTCCGAGAGCACCCCTGGCTCCCACGGCACACCATCATCACACCACATCTCAGAGCTCCGCTGGCTCCTATGGCGTACCAATATCACAACACATCTCAGAGTTCTACTGGCTACCACGACGTACCCACATCTCCAAGAGCTCCAATGGATCCCACTACGCACCCACATAACACATCTCAGAGAGCTCCACTGGCTCCCACGACGTACCCACATCTCCGAGAGCTCCAATGGCTCCCACTACGCACCCACATAACACATCTCAGAAAGCTCCACTGGCTCCCACGACGCACCCACATGACACCACATCTCAGAGAGCTCCACTGGCTCCCACGACGCACCCACATCACACATCTCAGAGAGCTCCACTGGCTCCCACTACGCACCCACATAACACATCTCAGAGAGCTCCACTGGCTCCCACGACGCACCCACATCTCTGAGAGCTCCAATGGCTCCCACTACGCACCCACATAACACATCTCAGAGAGCTCCACTGGCTCCCACGACGCACCCACATATCACATCTCCGAGAGCTCCACTGGCTCCCACGACGTACCCACATCTCCGAGAGCTCCAATGGCTCCCACTACGCACCCACATAACACATCTCAGAGAGCTCCACTGGCTCCCACGACGTACCCACATCTCCGAGAGCTCCAATGGCTCCCACTACGCACCCACATAACACATCTCAGAAAGCTCCACTGGCTCCCACGACGCACCCACATCTCCGAGCACTCCAATGGCTCCCACTATGCACCCACATAACACATCTCAGAGAGCTCCACTGGCTCCCACGACGTACCCACATCTCCGAGAGCTCCAATGGCTCCCACTACGCACCCACATAACACATCTCAGAGAGCTCCACTGGCTCCCACGACGCACCCACATCTCCGAGCGCTCCAATGGCTCCCACTACGCACCCACATAACACATCTCAGAGAGCTCTACTGGCTCCCACGACGTACCCACATCTCCGAGAGCTCCAATGGCTCCCACTACGCACCCACATAAAACATCTCAGAGAGCTCTACTGGCTCCCACGACGCACCCACATCTCTGAGAGCTCCAATGGCTCCCACTATGCACCCACATAACACATCTCAGAGAGCTCTACTGGCTCCCACTACGCACCCACATAACAACATCTCCGAGAGCTCCAATGGCTCCCATGACGCACCCACATCACACCACATCTCAGAGAGCTCCACTGGCTCCCACGACGCACCCACATCTCAGAGCTCCAATGGCTCCCACTACGCACCCACATAACACATCTCCGAGAGCTCCAATGGCTCCCACTACGCACCCACATAACAACATCTCCGAGAGCTCCAATGGCTCCCACGACGCACCCACATCTCCGAGAGCTCCAATGGCTCTCACTACGCACCCACATAACACATCTCAGAGAGCTCCACTGGCTCCCACGACGTACCCACATCTCCGAGAGCTCCAATGGCTCCCACTACGCACCCACATAACAACACATCTCAGAGAGCTCCACTGGCTCCCACGACGCACCCACATCTCCGAGCGCTCCAATGGCTCCCACTACGCACCCACATAACACATCTCAGAGAGCTCCACTGGCTCCCACATAAAACATCTCAGAGAGCTCTACTGGCTCCCACGACGCACCCACATCTCCGAGAGCTCCAATGGCTCTCACTACGCACCCACATAACACATCTCAGAGAGCTCCACTGACTCCCACGACGCACCCACATCTCCGAGAACTCCAATGGCTCCCACTTCGCACCCACATAACATCTCAGAGAGCTCTACTGGCTCCCACAGCGCAACCACATCTCAGAGAGCTCTACTGGCTCCCACGACGCACCCACATCACACCACATCTCAGAGCTCCAATGACCCCCCCCCTGCATAAACAGTGCCAATTCAAACTTCTCATGCACGCATACAACACACTGCACAACATAGGACCAACACCCCTTAACAACCGACTCCACCAACCCACCTCACACACCCAAATCCATAAAAGGAGAACAAGAGATCTACGCTCTCCTACATTGCACCCAATCCTGGAATTACCTCCTTCTACACGTCAGGGCCTCCTCCTCGGTTATTGAATTCCACAAGAAGCTGAAGTCATGGCTTTTCAACTAATTTTCAGAGGCTGACTTCCTACAGCCTCAGTCCTACGCCTTTACACCTGCTCCAGTGCCTGTATACTCTATCGGGTGATAAGCTGCACCATACAAATCAACAAACACCAGAGGGGAAAGCCAACTAATCATGAGCAGGGACCTTTGATAGACAAGAAAGCTGACGAATCATGAGCCGAGACCTGAAATAGACAAGAAAGCCGACGAATCATGAGCTGAGACCTGAAATAGACAAGAAAGCCGACGAATCATGAGCTGAGACCTGAAATAGACAAGAAAGCCGACGAATCATGAGCTGAGACCTGAAATAGACAAGAAAGCCGACGAATCATGAGCTGAGACCTGAAATAGACAAGAAAGCCGACGAATCATGAGCCGAGACCTGAAATAGACAAGAAAGCCAACGAATCCCGAGCAGGAACCCGTGATAGACAAGAAAGCCATGGAGTCGTAAGCAAGGCCCCAAAGCCTGGTCTACATACATGTAAACGTTGATAACGCAAGGTCTTCTAAACGGTTAAAGCCGTCTGCATCAAGACCCAATAAGGCGGCCTCTTACTCCCTGCCTCGCAGGTCACACGTACACACAGGAAGCATGCACCAGAGGCGGACAGTGCCTGGGCTCAACCACCAACAGCCCCAAGCAGCAGACAGACCTGCCCCCCTCTCCCCCCCCCCCCCCCCCTACACTCCACAGGATCACCCTTGACTTCCAAAACACGGGGAATATACTGAGGGTCACAACAAACAAATCTTGCAAACACAGATATACGGAATAGATGACACACTTCAGACCCCCTCCCGACCTGGGTCTCAGCGGGCGGGGAGAGTGAACCGCACGGAAGCAGTGATGGGCTTAGACACACAGCACTCTTCCTAGGAATACAGATGCTCTCCGTCGCCATGGAAACAGTGTGCAGTACGCGGCATGTGCTCTTCCAAATCATTGTCGTCTCAGTGGTCTCGGTCTCCCCGCCCCGGGCACTCCCTGTGAGGTGGGGGGATGTTGGTGTCACCAAGTGAGAGACAGGCTTGCACGTGTGTCACGAGTCTTGTGAAGGAGGGCGGTGTGTTGGATGCAGGGTGTGTGCGTGGGGTCTACTGGTGTAGCCTGGCTCGGAAGGGGGGGGGGGGGGAGAGCGAATGCGTACGTGTGTGTGCGTGGGCAGGATTGGTGCAACAACTAGTGAACTGTTGTGCGTAAAAGGGAAACGGTCCTCGTGATTGTGCGCGCCCAGTAGCGTCTGTGCAACGATTGGTGCAGCAGCAAGTGCGCTGTAGCGTGCACCAGGGCGCTAGAGGCGTGATAGTGAGAGACTAGTAGCACGTGCCTCAGATCACTCGCAGCTGAGCAGGGGAGCCGGAAGCAGGGAGCCGGAAGCAGGCTGCGGCAGCAGCCCTATAAAACGTGACCGCCGGGGGCGAACATTAAGGGGCTGTCCAGATGCCTTTCTTCTGGTGGCGTTTGTGGCGCTCTCACAGACAGCCGGGCACACGTCCCGTCGGCCTTTGGAGAGGTGACGTCCCTGGCAGCCCCCCTGCACTGCAGTGCAGTCGTTTCTGTTCTTGTCTGGAGTTCATCCGTGTGTGGGTGAGATTAGAGTTTGTGGGTGGTGTCAGGGGAAGGTGTATTTTGTGTCACGTGCTTTCTCGGTAGGAGATGTGTCACAGTGGACAGGTTGTGCATCTCAGGCCTCAGAATAGTCGCTGTGGTGTCGCGGTTTAAAAGGCGTGGGGGTGCACTGTGAGAAAAAATGGCCAAACAGTAAATACGTGACAGACATCCTTTTATCTGCAAGTATTGCACCTAGAATAGATGAAACACGGTAGCAGTGAAGGGGCGTTTTTAAGACGGGTGTACGGGAGTCGCGCAAAATGAGACGGGCAGTATTGGTAAAAACAATTAATTGTACAAATATATTAATTTAGGGAAACTCTGTAGCCAATTTAACGGCTAAAGACACCAAAGCAATGTTTGTTTCATCGAACAGGTTCTCAGGTGACAAATCCATACAGGAGCTACAGGAAAGACATAGGAATGTTTCAGCCCTTTACATCAAAATACTGGGGCCTTCATCAGGAGAAATGACCAATTTCAATATTATCTAAATCCCCACATCCTAGAATTTGAAAAACACAAAGGAAAATCACACTACCACGCAGGAGTTAACACAAATCATTTTAGTCCCGATTAAAGTAGAAAACACATTCAAATGCACGCCGAAAACCATACCAAACGCACTGCTTTAGGCGCCTATTCATTTCGTGGCAAGGAGGAGAAATTCCTTTATTCTTGCAAAAAGGTCAAGCGGGCCACATATGCAATTTCTTTCTATTGATGTATGGCGAACATCCCAAAAACATATTTAAGTAATCAGTTCTAAAGGCTTTCTTAAGGAATTGAGAGTGGCTTATATTTTTAAAACAGGCCCAGATCCTGGAAGGTTTTCTCCAGTGCTTAATGTGTAAAAACCATAGGTGCCAGGGCCGTCGTCGGAGGCCACCGCAGTTTGTTCCACCCACTGCCCTGTCAGAGCTGCCATCACACTGCTACAAGTACGACAATTCAGACTGCTCGAGGCCCCCAGGGCAATAAGAAAGGCTTGGGCGCTGGTATTAGTTGTTTTTAATGTATATTAAATTAATAACTGTTCTGCTCATCTCTAAATTACACAAGCAGCGCCACCATGCACCAGCTCAAATTAAGCACTGTTCTTCTCCCCCTGTAATACAGTGATGCCCTGGATTTAGGTTTTATTTTACATTTTGATTTTACTAACATTACAATAAAAAATATAGAGGCTTTCAGTCATCCTCTGCTGTGCGCAGAAAAATCTGAGTCCGTCTTTCGTAGTGGTCTGAAAACCTGGCTGTACCAGCTATAGCCCTGTCTCCCTGTCTCCCTATCGGACTCTCGCTGTAACTGTTCCTATAGCGCAGGGACACACCAGTAGGTGTAGCCAGGCACTTTATAAATGACTTTATTATTATTATTATCCCTCCTTCATCCATTGGTCTGTTATTGTCATTCACATTTTTCGTCTGCGCCACTACAGCATGGATCAATCCACTTCGGTCAATGGGTAACTTCACTGTGAGTGACGGCATGCTGCCCTTTCACAAAGGCAAAAACAACAGTTGATGGACAGAATGCAGAACAATGTCATACATTCACCCCAGTACAGAGATCTGGGTTTAAATCCATCGTTTTTTTGCTCACCATGGCGTTCCAGTTTGAACCCAGCCATATGCAAATCAGTCTTGACCCCTCTTCAGCCAGGATAGCTTGATTCCAGTGGCACGGATTGCACGGGACCCACGTCTGGGCATACACTTTCTCGCCCTAAGTGCGCCGGGTATGCCTAAACGTAGGTCCCGGGCCCACTGTGCCAATGGATTCCAGCTATCCTGGCTGAAGAGGGGTGAAACCCCGAAACCGGTCCTAGGATGCTTGTATCCGGCCCAGGGAAACCTGGCTTCGCAGTTCGGGCTGGACTGTTCCCATGAGGCACAGGGTCAAGACTGATTTGCATATGGCCAGGTCTGAACTGGGGTGGCATGGTGAGCAAAAGAATGATGGATTTAACCCAGATCTCATGACTGGGGGAGAATGTGATGATTTGTTCTGCATTCCGTCCATCAATTGTGTGTCTTTTGCCTTCTCGCCCTTTCACAAAGAGCACATCGGCACACAAAGTATTTCTCTTAAGTGCTAGTAACTAGTACGCCAACGTGTGCTTTGAGACCAGAAAATACCTTTGATTTCAGCCAATTTTCTTTTTTAAGATGAGTGCCCAGCAGCCTCCCCAACAATAAACTTTTGCAAAAACCGTGACAAAACAATGTGAGCATTAACAAAAACAACGGGCTGGCGGCCCAGGCCAGACCAATTGGCTTTGCCAACATGTGTTAGACTTGAAAGGCCATCAATGCCAGACACGTGTGATCGATGCCAACATTCAGACTGCGCCCTGCGCCTTCTTACTCAGGGCTCCTGTCAAGGGTAGACGGCGTCTACCCACTATTCTCACAGGGGGGCGCCTCTACCCGCCCCTATGTCATTTACCGACACCGTACACGGCATCTACCCTCTATTTTCACAGGGTGGACGCCTCTACCCGCCCCTATGTCATTTACTGACACCGTACACGGCATCTGCCCACTATTTTCACAGGGTGGACGCCTCTACCCGCCCCTATGTCATTTACTGACACCGTACACGGCATCTACCCTCTATTTTCACAGGGTGGACGCCTCTACCCACCCCTATGTCATTTACCGACACCGTACACGGCATCTACCCACTATTTTCACAGGTTGGACGCCCCTACCCGCCCCTATGTCATTTACTGACACCGTACACGGCATCTACCCTCTATTTTCACAGGGTGGACGCCTCTACCCACCTCGGTGTCATTTTCTGACACCGTACACGGCATCTACCCTCTATTTTCACAGGGTGGACGCCTCTACCCGCCTCGGTGTCATTTTCTGACACCGTACATGGCATCTACTCTCTATTTTCACAGGGTGGACGCCTCTACCTGCCTCGGTGTCATTTTCTGACACCGTACACAGCATCTACCCACTATTTTCACAGGGTGGACGCCTCTACCTGCCTCGGTGTCATTTTCTGACACCTGGACACTTCCAGCAGCGCTGGCACGTTCCGCTTTTGTCCGAGTAGAAACGCGCAGGTGGGGAGAGCGCTCATCAGATTACAGCTTCGCCCATAACAAAGACCGAAGTTAAGGGGCAATCAGGCCTCCTTTTGTTGGAATATCCTGGCTGGAGCTATCGGGAGCCTCACACCTAGATCCAATGGAGGGGAAACAAAGGCTCACAGCTTATCCCTTCCCAGGTACTTAACAGAGAAATGCTTTTGACTTTGTTCAGTCCCTGTTTATCACAGATACGCAAACGCTGCAAGAATGTCACATGTGTTGGTCGCTCCAGTATTTACACAAATAATAATTTAAATACCATTTTTTTGTATAATTTTTGGTAGAGCGCTTTTGCACTATTCATCCCAATACAGGGTGTCAGAGCGCTTTATATCGCACATAAGCATTATACATTGACAATAAATCATGTGTGTACATTAATGTAAAGGATGTGTTACATAAGAGAGTGAGGGTTACAAGGGGTAGGAGCCACATGTCTTTCATAACTCACTGTGCTATACCAAGCGTCTCTGGAATTTTGCGGCGGGAGCACCAAATTATGTAGCATGATTGACCAAATTATGTGGCAAGAAAAGCCAATTTATGCGACATAATGTGGCACATTTTTGATAGTACTACTTCACTATTTTGACATTTTTACACTTGTAATATTGTCTGGGGAAATATTTAATCTCATTAGCTCTAGTTTAGCAACCAAATAGAGAAATAAGCAACTGAAAATGACCAGTCACCACATTTTTTGTTACTTTAGAGCCGTTAAAATCTGCAGATTGTGCAACAGACGAAGGATTATGGAGTAAACGCGGCAAATCTATAATTGTGCGATAAAAATAGTGGCTGCAGAATTGCAGACTTCCAGTAGCCCAGGCTATATTAGAAGGATTACAATTTATGAACTGCAAGTAACAAACCCATCTCTTCCTTAAAAACAGTAACCCACTTGCCCATTTACCTAAAATAAACATCTGTCATCTGCATGCTGCATAACTGTGCTTTGCAGGAGACATATTAACCCTCTATGCTACTTTGATTTACAACCAGGACTAGGCAAAACACAGACCTCTCCAGCAAATACATTATCCTCCAGTTATCCTATTATTATTCCCTGAGATTTAGCTGGTACACAAAGATCTCTGCAGCAGGTGGCTTAACCACATAAGATATTTTAAAATACAGACTTTGCAACCAATTAAGCATAACCGATTTACTGCCACAATTCTCCTTATTGCCAATTTCTTTGTGTGAGAAGTTGGCCTGGTATATGATGCTCACTAGTTAAAGTGATCACCTTGTACCATGCCAAGCAACCCTTATGGTGTGGTTGTAAGTCAACCTTTTCGGACTAGCTGCCCTAGTGGTAGCGTAGGCTAAGCAGTCTTTGAGGCTAAACTCGTGAAGCGTGTTAAGCCAGCTGTTTTACCAAATGTAACCCCCTTTTATACCAATGAAAGGACACCACACAGATATATATTCAAAATATATATGTATTTATTTCTCAAAGTAACCCCTAGTCTCTTTATGAGCACAGGAGCACAAATCGTCAAACAAGATTACAGTAGAATACACAGAAGTTGCACTTTATATGGATAGGCCCTGGTGGCCGCTCGAACCATATACTAAAATAGTGGTATAAGTAGCACGAACAGAAAAGGGAAAAGGCCTAGGGCCTCTAGAATCGCTGGGCCTACAAGGAGCTAACTTCAGTTAGTGACCAGGAGGTCCACGGGTGGCGTGTGCAGAGCAAATAGTCACACGCGTGCTCCCATAGGTTTCAATGGGTGCGTAAAAAGTACAAAGTTACTGCAAAGAGGATCTTCAGGATGGACTAGGAACTCAAGATTTGGAACACAGGCACTAGAGATGTAATACTACACTTGGGCACAGGAGTGCCAGCTTTACCTCACCCACAGGAAGCGGGTGCATAGGCCTCGAAGTGCGTCGGGTTTCTTCTATCTGTTCCGTGGAGCCTGAAGACAGAGATGCTGCAGGCGGTCGGTCCGGGAGAGATGCGGTGGATCCAAGAGTGGATCGGAGATGTTGAAGACCTGTAAGCAGAGGGGACAGTGTTCACAGTCACTAGCCAGTGACCAGCGTGGCACCAGGTGGGTACCAGGCAATGTCGGGTGCAAACAGGAAGAAAGGTGTAGCTTGTCTCTGCAGCCACGTGGTCCCTGGAGGTCGACGACGTCCAGGAGTCGGTTCACGAGCTGTCCCACGCAGGCTCTCGCTGTCGGCGACTTGATCGAAGCCAACAAGCCTTGGCAAAAGCAATTGTTGTAGGAGATGAAACAAGCTGATGGTTCTGACCAGCAAGGTCAGAGGGACTGCTCCTTTGGAGGGGAGCAAGGGCCAGTCTGGAGCAACCAGACCAGCGGTGTATTTCGTGAAGTTCGTCGCCAAGATGGCTACTAGCCAGCGGGCCAGCAACCGGTTAGGCGCGTCGAGTGGCAAAATGCAGAAGGGCCCCACGCAGATCGTGGAGATGCTGGAGGGCTCACCTTTGGTGCAGATGCTGCTCGAGGGTTGGGCTTCTCAGATCCCAAAGCACAACTTGGAGGGAGCCTCGGTTGTTGCGCTTGCAGCTTGTCGTCGTCGTTTCCAAGATGGCTGGCTCCACGTGTCTCGGTGCCTCCACGGGTCTCCTCTTTTCAGGGACTGTGGATCGGGCGGTGAGAGGTCTGGAGGTCCAGGTCTTGTGGTCCAGGTCTTGTCAGGCTCTGGGCTCGGGCTCCGGCGGGAGGCGGCGGCAAAGCAGACGTTGATTCGCTGGATGGTGCTTGCGTTAGCAAGGTGGTCACTCCCTGACCACAGGGGAGGTTTCCTTCAGTCTTCTGTGCAGAAGAATGTCGAAGTTCCCGTCTTCTTCTTAGTTTCAAGTTGATTTCAGGATGTCTGAAGTCTTAGGACACAGCTCCTACCTTTAAGCGGATTCTAGGGGCCGGACTACCTGCTAGGTCCCTCCCTATGGGTGGGACCAGGAAGGGGGGTGGTTACACCCCCAATCCTTTGTCCAGCTCGCCCCAGGCCCGGGACTGGTGTGCCCCAGGACCGGTTTGAACTGGCATATGCACCGAGGCTCCTTGTGAGCCACAGGCATGTCTGGTTTCTTTCAAGCCCTACCTGACCAATACACAAAATCCTGTCTGGGGTGGTGCATGCACCTCCCCTGGCAGGAAACCCTTTGTCCACACCTCCCAAGCTGGAAGGACTCCCAGCAGCAGGAGGGCAGACTTGTGTCTGTGGTGGCAGCATCCATTTTGTGGAGCTGAGGCTATGTCTGATTTTACCCGGGTTTCAGGTACTGTACATGTCGTGTCCCTCTAGAAGGGTGGAATGCTAACCCCGTCGCCAGAATTGGCGAGGGGTTAGTATTCCAATTCGTATGACACCTTACTCGACATGTTTTGATAAAGCCAAACCAAAGTTAGCATTTAACCGCGAGGTTCATAATGCACTTAAGAGTATATGGTATGACGATATCTGGAAACAGTAGAAGGAAGTTGTTCCGACCACTGCAGACAGGCTCAGCTCATGCCAGAGCACCATCTCACATGGAACCAAGCACTCTGCCTTCAGGATTGTTAAGGCCTGCCATAGGAGTGACTTATAGGTTAACATGTGTCCCATTTAAGGTTAGGTATAGGTATACTACACCTAAGTAAGAGGTGATTACACCAACTTACCCCAGCTGAGTGATCAGCCAGTTGTGTCAAATTGTTAGGCCAAGCCTGGGGTGGCATAATACATGCTTCAGCCCCTGGCAGGCCTTGGGTACACCAATGCCCTGGGTACATAGTGTACACTGGTACAGGGGCTGACAGCGTGATCCACTTCCAATTGGTTATGCACCTAGGGTGCATAGTTTTAATTTAGTAGAGAGAACAGCAGGCTGGGGGTCTGATTGGCAGGCCCACAGCCTCAATATGTCAAAAACCAGTGAAGCAAAAAGCAAAAATTTGGGGTGACCATAGGATAGCAGACCCTACTCTCCTACACTTTGTGTCAGGGTTTTAAAAAAAAAGTATAAATTGAGGCCCAGATTTTGCGTCGCTTTTGCATCAATATTTTGGCACAACCCCAATGCAAATTCCAATTTGTTAAATATTGTAATGCGCTCAAATGTACTCATGATAGACCTGCTAAACATATGTAAGGTCTTAAGAGCTTATGTCACTTTCAGTGAGGTCATGGGCTAGGATGCCACTTCCTGTGATGCCGCATGCAATGCCACACGCCGTGATGTCACTTCCTTTGATGTCAAACACGGTGTTGTCAGGCTCAATGAGCTCACGCCCATTCTGCCTAGCGTGCGAGTCTCCCCACTTCTTTTTTCAAGACTTGAGCCCTGTTCTAACTCTCACATCACTTGTAACTGTATCACTTCTCTTGTGTTGTGAAAACAACACACTCAACTGAAAAGTAGTTACCAAGTTTTAAATTAAACCACACAAACCAAAAAAAACAATAGATTAAAACCTAGCATTTAATTTCAGTAATCCTAAAATTAACAAATACCCGTTTATATTTGCAAAACATTTACACATTTTTAGGTCTCGGCTGCGAAAGGCTGCGCTTGCGCAGTCTCGCTCCGAGATTTAATGAGTTGGAGTGACTTTGAGAAGAGGGGCTTGCACCCGCCCCTCTTCTCTCCTGTTCTCCATTGGCTGGCCTCGTAAATGCTGGCCAGCCACTGGAGAAGAGGTCCAGTCACTCCGATTAGGCCCCGTCCTTTTCGGATCGGGGGGCGTGTTTTTTGCGAGAAGTCTCAGGGAGGAGACAACAGCAAAACACGCCCCCCAATCCGAAAAGGACACTCCCTTTCTCCGAGGCATTTTCTGCTGTGCCTCGGAGAAAGGCGGTGGTGTCCCGCCGTTGCTCCCTCACCTGATCTCCTACTGTACGGCAGGAGCTCTGTGCTTGGCCGCTGAGGTGACGGACCCGCGTCATCATGGGCAGCGTCTCTGTATGTTTCGAAAAAGTTCTACAGAAAGATTTTTATGTTTTCGTTCGCACCGGAATCTTATGGTTCCGCAAGATGGCTGCCCAGAGTCCGGAGGATGCTGTCTGAGCGCATGTGCAAGCCTCAACCCGAGTGTGATTGCCTGACCCCGGCCACCGTGACCGCACCGCTCCAGGCGCTTACCGTATCCAGAGTCTGCCCCTGACGCTGCCGTCATGAGAACCGGCTTCCCGTGGCACAGCTGAGCGTGCTGTGCTTACAGTCAACGAGCACGCCTTTGTGTGCTGACTTGCCCCTAACTTTGTGTTGGTGCAGCATTTCCTGCGAAGACCGCTTTTTGCGCATTGGCAGCTGGTCTTCACGCGCTGAACCTAAAGCCTTACCATGGCACTGACTATGTTTGGTAAGTCTGACGCACAATTCATATTTATCGTATCTGAAGTGGCTAATGCCTTTGTGACTGTTTCAGAGACGGTGACAGTCTGTGTGATACAGTGCTTGTGTCTGCCGCCTGAGACAGTATAACTGTCTGAGGAGAGCTCCTTCCCATAGTTTCCTCGGGCAGAGCCCATGGGCGTGTACTCCTGCTAATTTTAGCTCTGCTACGGCTAGTCCACTGAATCTTGATAAAGATTTAGCTGGAGGAGGAGTGCACGATTTCCAGCCGTTGGCGATTTCATTATGCACAGCTGTTTAACTGTACGCGAATTTACCTGTATTTCACATTCCCAATGCATGCGCGTTTTATACAAGAAAGTCGGTCAGTGGTTAAATCGATATCTTCGGTACCTTCACCCCTTCCTTGCCCTTCCCCTCACACCTCCCCCTCGAAAATGGTTCCTGCTCCAGTGCCCCGTCATTGTGTCACACGCAGATGCGCCACGCCCCTTGCTGCCTCATGGCCTCCCACTTCCACCACCACACCCCCTCCCGCAGTCGACAGGAGATAAAGTCAAGATGAGTAGGGGAAAGCCATGGGAGGCGAGGAGAAGCGCTGCGGGGGGCCCCGGCCCGGGAGCCGGAGCAGCGGGCCTCTCCCCTGTGATGTTTGTTTATCCTCACACCTCTCCAGGCGGGATAGAGGGGACAGGGAGGTATGTGCAGTGAGAACTAGCACTATTTCTGGATGTGGATAGATCAGCGGGATATACCATGTTTCCTGGCTGCGGGTGAGTTAAGCCTCAGATCTGCCACCGGTTCAAAGATAGCCTGTAGAACTGTAGGCGCGAAAGGACGGACTCTTTATTTTCTAGCCTCCATTTCTAGGAGGTTTATCTCTGTCTGTAACCAACCCTATGTTCTTTTAACGGCCGTGACACGGGTCATATGCGGTCTCAATGGGCGATTTTAATAATGTAGGCTAACTCCCTGTCAGAGACTCCCTGACATTGTTGTGGGATTTAGCTTCATATCCATTTCAGAACTCTTACAATTCTGGCTTCTAATACTAGAGCTGTCCGACCCATCAGACTGGATCACCGATGTAATCCCTTGAAAGAGAGGAGGAAATAACTATTCAAACTGCAACCCGAGTTCACGATCAGCTGGTGCTATAGTTCCGCGGGTTAGGCGCCTGCTTCCGTTTTCTGTGTCTAATCTGCTGTAACTCTCGCGCTCCAAACTCGGACTGAGCCTGCCGATGAGATCAGCCTATCACATGCACACCACGTGTTTCAGTACTTCCAGCAGGGTGTTGTAGGTGCCTACTGTACAGATCTCCGTCTTCTATGCTGCTGAACGCCATAGGCTACTCAGTAAGGCAGATCAGTGGGTCGTGTGCCTGCTGCGGAAATCCATGAGACGCTCGCATATTACACATTGCACTACGTGTAGGGTAGCTCAGTGTGTTAGACCCCTTCAGGGAGTTTGTGTACAGTCTAAAAACAAGCATTTACAATGCAACGGTCTCGGCATTGTTAAAGTTAGAGCTATTGGCATTGCTCATGACAATGCCGTTTCTTTAAATGTTTTAAAAACAAAAAACATAAACAAAAATAATGTCATGAGCAATGCCAATAGCTCTAACTTTACCAATGCCGAGACCATTGCATTGTAAATGCTTGTTTGAGATGTTCTTAGTTTTCTTCCATACAGAGTTGTTGAAATGCACCAATCTCTTGGGGTTTCCAGGGGGACAGTTGGACCTGCAATCAGATCTGCAGCTTTATTTTCAAGGAGGGGGGAGCAGTGGGGGAATTGTCAGTTTTAACCCTTGCAAATATAAACTTAACCCACCACATCCAAGAGGCCACCATTTCAAAGATAGTTTTGAGCCATCAAAACTATCTATCTCGAAGGCAGTACAAAAGCGAACAGAGGGAGAAATGCCACAGGCAAAAGGACATTTGGGGGCCTTATTGGTGCACATTCACCTGTCCACTCCTGACACCTCAAGTTCAAAACAGGAGGAAGCAGCCAGAATGTTTCCCCGACAAAGGTGGCAGTGTTTGGAGCCTCGTGGCTGGTGATCATCTGGAGAAAGTCCCTCCCAGCTCATGAAATGCCAACTGAAGAGCGTGACCGCAGGGGAGCTAAAAACAATAAAAATAGTAATAAAAGGTGGACGAGGAGAGGTGGGAGAAGCAAGGAGGAGCTCGGGCATGAAAGAGCAGTATGTTGGGGGATGCAAGTGAGAGAGCAAACAACATATGCACTCCTGTGGAGGGCTGAAATAAGACACCAAATGCACTCCCGTGGACGGCTGACCTGAGACCACACAGGCACACCCGTGGAGGGCTGAACTAAAACAACACATGCTCTCCCTGTGGAGAGCTGAAACAAGAGCACATGCACTCCTGTGGAGGACTGAAACAAGAACACATGCACTCCTGTGGAGGGCTGAAACAAGAGTACATGCACTCCTGTGGAGGACTGAAACAAGAACACATGCACTCCTGTGGAGGGCTGAACTAAGATAACACATGCTCTCCCGTGGAGAGCTGAAACAAGAGCACATGCACTCCTGTGGAGGACTGAAACAAGAACACATGCACTCCTGTGGAGGGCTGAAACAAGAGCACATGCACTCCTGTGGAGGACTGAAACAAGAACACATGCACTCCTGTGGAGGGCTGAACTAAGATAACACATGCTCTCCCGTGGAGAGCTGAAACAAGAGCACATGCACTCCTATGGAGGACCGAAACAAGAACACATGCACTCCTATGGAGGACCGAAACAAGAACACATGCACTCATGTGGAGGACTGAAACAAGAACACATGCACTCCTGTGGAGGACTGAAACAAGAACACATGCACTCCTGTGGAGAGCAGAAACAAGTACACATGCTCTCCCGTGGAGAGCTTAACAAAGAACACATGCACTCCTGTGGAGGACTGAAACAAGAACACATGCACTCCTGTGGAGAGCAGAAACAAGTACACATGCTCTCCCGTGGAGAGCTGAACAAAGAACACATGCACTCCTGTGGAGGGCAACACATGCACTCCTGTGAAAGGCTAAAACAAGAACTCATGCACTCCTGTGGAGGGCTGAAACAAGAACAAATGCTCTCCTGTGGAGAGCTGAAACAAGAGCACATGCACTCCTGTGGAGAGCAGAAACAAGTACACATGCTGTCCCGTGGAGAGCTGAACAAAGAACACATGCACTCCTGTGGAGGGCAACACATGCACTCCTGTGAAAGGCTAAAACAAGAACTCATGCACTCCTGTGGAGGACTGAAACAGGAACACATGCACTCCTGTGGAGGGCTGAACTAAGATAACACATGCTCTCCCGTGGAGAGCTGAAACAAGAGCACATGCACTCCTATGGAGGACCGAAACAAGAACACATGCACTCCTATGGAGGACCGAAACAAGAACACATGCTCTCCCGTGGAGAGCTGAACAAAGAACACATGCACTCCTGTGGAGGACTGAAACAAGAACACATGCACTCCTGTGGAGAGCAGAAACAAGTACACATGCTCTCCCGTGGAGAGCTTAACAAAGAACACATGCACTCCTATGGAAGACCGAAACAAGAACACATGCACTCCTGTGGAGAGCAGAAACAAGTACACATGCTCTCCCGTGGAGAGCTTAACAAAGAACACATGCACTCCTGTGGAGGACTGAAACAAGAACACATGCACTCCTGTGGAGAGCAGAAACAAGTACACATGCTCTCCCGTGGAGAGCTGAACAAAGAACACATGCACTCCTGTGGAGGGCAACACATGCACTCCTGTGAAAGGCTAAAACAAGAACTCATGCACTCCTGTGGAGGGCTGAAACAAGAACAAATGCTCTCCTGTGGAGAGCTGAAACAAGAGCACATGCACTCCTGTGGAGAGCAGAAACAAGTACACATGCTCTCCCCTGGAGAGCTGTAACACAAACACATGCACTCCTGTGGAGGGCTAAAACAAGAACTCATGCACTCCTGTGGAGGGCTGAAACAAGAACAAATGCTCTCCTGTGGAGAGCTGAAACAAGAGCACATGCACTCCTGTGGAGGGCTGAACTAAGATAACACATGCTCTCCCCTGGAGAGCTGTAACACAAACACATGCACTCCTGTGGAGGGCAACACATGCTCTCCTGTGGAAGGCTAAAACAAGAACACATGCACTCCTATGGAGGACCGAAACAAGAACACATGCACTCCTATGGAGGACCGAAACAAGAACACATGCACTCCTATGGAGGACCGAAACAAGAACACATGCACTCATGTGGAGGACTGAAACAAGAACACATGCACTCCTGTGGAGGACTGAAACAAGAACTCCTGTGGAGAGCAGAAACAAGTACACATGCTCTCCCGTGGAGAGCTGAACAAAGAACACATGCACTCCTGTGGAGGGCAACACATGCACTCCTGTGGAAGGCTAAAACAAGAACTCATGCACTCCTGTGCAGGGCTGAAACAAGAGCTCATGCACTCCTGTGGAGAGCTGAAACAAGAGCACATGCACTCCCGTGGAGGGCTGAACTAAGATAACACATGCTCTCCCCTGGAGAGCTGTAACACAAACACATGCACTCCTGTGGAGGGCAACGTATGCTCTCCTGTGGAAGGCTAAAACAAGAACACATGCACTCCTATGAAGGACCGAAACAAGAACAAGAACAAATGCTCTCCTGTGGAGGGCTGAACTAAGATAACACATGCTCTCCCCCGGAGAGCTGTAACACAAACACATGCTCTCCTGTGCAGGGCTGAAACAAGAGCTCATGCACTCTTGTGGAGGGCTGAACTAAGATAACACATGCTCTCCCGTGGAGGGCTGAAACAAGAACACATGTGCTCCTGTGGAGGGCTGACATGAGAGAACACATGCACTCCTGTGGGGGGCTGAAACAAGAACACATGTGCTCCTGTGGAGGGCTGACATGAGAGAACACATGCACTCCTGTGGGGGGGTTGAAACAAGAACACATGCACTCCTGTGGGGGGCTGAAACAAGAACACATGCGCTCCTGTGGAGGGCTGACATGAGAGAACTAATGCGGTCCTTTGGACTGATAAATTGCAAAAAAATAAATTACGGGTATTTCCGAATGTAAAAGTAGAAGCATACAAGTTATTTAGTCAGATTATGGCAAAGAACAATTCACTAGAAGGGGGTCAAACAGAACAGAGGGGAAAGTAAATGTAGAAGCAGCAAAGAAATTACAAAGACAAGAAAGCTACCCAATCAAGGGGCTAACTCGATGCCCACTATATGTATATATTGTAATTTACTGGAGACAATAGGTCTTTGACAACAACTAAAGATGTCTGTAGGCAAGACCTACTAAGGAAATGTAGGAATCCCGGCATCCCGGTCCCTTCAGGAGGGACTGGCTCAAAAGTCCTAGTTCACGAACAGTTTATAGGCAGCTACCAAGGCTTTAAATGGCTAATGTGGCGTGCTGCGACTTTCGAGAGATCTCACAGTAAATCTCACTGCTCGAACAACACTGGTTCCTTGGTCCTTGCACTATAGTGGTGGTCTCTGGCTGTCGTGAGCCTAAGCACTCATGTGTTCTGCTGTGGCAGTAGACGAAACAATTTAGGTGTTCTAATACAGAGGACTTATGCAGCTGCTCTGTCAGTGGAGGCCGGATACCTTATGAACAGGGCCACTAGAGCTATGAGATTCTACAGCCGTGGCATTTTCTGCCTAATTACCACATTTGCCACATAATCCATCATCTGCCGCATAATCTGCCGATTTTAACAAAAAAACTCAAACAGATCAAAGGTTACTAAAATAGTGGCAACAAGGGTTGCGGCGCTGTGAAAGGCCCTATGCAAAGGTGGGCTGGTCACCTTGTAATTGCTTATTACTGTATTTGAATGTTAACCTGGTACTAATGAGGTCAAACGATTTCCAAACATGAAAAAATGACGAATTTATGATGTAATAGTATCTGAAACTGTGCCGCAATAGGCCGCATAATTAGCCTCATCTTGACGCATAGTTTGTCCCTCCACTGCTGCATAATTTCAGTGGTACGGCTTAGGAGTGACATTGCATGGGTGGGTGGAGTGAATCAAGCCGTCAGTGAGACCCAATACATTCCATATAACATCACAACCAGCAGGCTGAACAGGGCAGAGAGAGAACACACACAGATGCAGGAGGACACACCGTCCCCATTGACAATGACAACCAAGACACAGCATGGCCTACAGGTGACAACAGACACGTCATCCTCTCCGGCCCCATCAATGGGGGAAGCCTGGCCTGTGCAGGGGGCAGTTTATTTCCAGGAAAGAGGGTCTTTTCCTGCTAACAAACAGTCTAAAACGCAAGGGGAGTTGTACAAGTGCAGGATGAGACGGCGCATCTTCCCAGCTCCCATGGGTGGGCAACTGGTCACAGCGGCACGTGCCATACAAACACCTGTAAGAAAGGCTTACAATTCCACCCTAGCAAGAAGGTGTGTAAACCTGGGTTCACAGAAAGAATATTCTATCAAATATTAGTTGGTTGTGCGTCATCAAATCCTGTACTCCAAGTAAGAGATTAAAATACTCATTTTAAAGAGACTAACACTATATGCCAGCATTCCCTTCCATACTTAAATCTGTAATACACCCCATATCTATGACATACAGACACATGTCCAAAATGGACACCAGGTTCTGCTACCCCCAATAATATAACTCCTCTTAAATCTACTCATTTAATTCTCTTAGTCAAATGCACACATCTCTGTGACCCTTCTAAAGAGTTCACTGTATATTTATGTTATGACTGTGACGGAAACTAACACACTTTTATCTAGAGCAACTGTGCTAATAAACACGTTCACACATTTATTACTACAAAGCAAAGATCAAATTCCAGCTTATTACCACAGCAGAGTGAATTTGACACGAGAAAGCTCTTTTCCTGCCTCACACATCACATATTACATTTGCTTTACAAATAAAAACAACTCTCCTTATAGTCAGTCAGTCTCTCCAATGTGATTTGACGTTAGTGCACAAATTTAACCCATTGCATCCTGGTTTTGGTGATCTATTTTTAATAACAAGTAAAGCAGAAAAAATGCCATGGCATAAACCAGATATTGAGATAAGCAACACATGGTCTGCTATTTATCATCACTGTTGGCGGGGAATCATGGCCCACAGAAGGCAGCCAAGGCCCTGCCCCACACTCATTTCATTTTTTTTCATTTAAATCTTTATTTCGACGCATTTGTGTCATAAAAGAGCAATAGAAACATTTGTTATCTTACATTTTGACATTTGCTAGCACAAAAAAAAAATAAGAAAAGCAGTAAATAAAAGGTCAAATAAGCTAACCTATTCGTGTATATCCATAGCATCCGTGTACAATATCTAGTTTCATAATCTTTGTCAAACACATTTTACCCGGGCGGAAAATTTACAAAGTTAAAAATACAATTTAACAATAAATATAATTTAAAAACTATTAAAATAGTATTAAATCAATAACCGCTAGGACATTTTTTATATAAAAAGAATTCTTAAAAATTCGTATGAAATTCATAAAAAGCAACAACCACATATACCTAGTTGGAAAATAAAGCAGCAATTACATGTTTTAATATCATGGTCTTTTTGAGAATATCAAATAATGTATCGCCTCGATTTATCTTTTTCTTTAAAAATGTAGACCCAACTTTATTCTAATAAAATTAGCAGCGAGAAGAAACCTACTAACTCCAAAAACTATCACCTGGCTGGTGTCAGTTTTTAAAATTCTGCCAGCCTCCTTGTATGATCTAGAGCCTATTTTATGGCAGAGTGGTGCTATCCACTTTTTCCTTGGTATTACATAGCTGGAGCAGAATAGAAGTATGTGTAAATCATCTTCCTTAGTACCATGAGTACATGAGATACAGAGATCACTTCCTGATTTCGCCCAGCTTTTTTCAAAGGCCTTAGTTCTAAGGGTACCATATCTAAATTTTAGGTACAAGGTTTTTGATAAAGGCGGATGGATCTCGTCTAAAAATGGTTCAAAAGATGCGACATCCTTAAACAATAGGAACTTTTCAGTTAGCGGTCCATGAATTCTTGCATATACTAATTCGTTGCTCACGTATGACCAGAAAGATGATTTAACAATTTTCTTGGAGCACGAATTCATAGCCTCAGGATCATTCCAAAAATGGGCCAATCCAATTGTACCTAACCAAATTCTTACATGCTTGAACCAATAAACTTTGTTACAATTGTCAAGATCCATGACTTCTTTCAGGCCGTTCTTGTAATTGAGTAGTTCTGGGGTCGTCCACAATCTAACCCACAGCAATAATGGTCTCAATATTGCGTGTTGATCTGTTCGTTTCAGGTTTAGATCCAAGAGAAGTGGTGTTAAAGGGGTATTTGTAGGTATTTTTATCAGCCCCCTAAGAAACTTGTTCTCAAGGTTTTCAAATGTATGTCTACATACAGGACCCCATAATTCCGCCCCATATAATACTGCTGATTGGACTTTATACTTGAAAATCTCTATCGCAGGGGTCACTGCCTTATTCAAGCATTCTTTGTGTCTCTTAAGAATTGGTAAACAGTTTTGTTTGAAGATGATCTTATTCTTTTCTAGCTGCGGTCTCCAAGCTAAGGAAGAGTCTATAGAGACACCTAAATATATAAAATTCTGGACATAATCAAGCTTCTGGCCATTTAACATTAAATTTTTCTTGAAGTTCCTATGTGGGCTCAGTGCCATGTATTTCGTTTTTTTTGTATTAATTTCTAGGCCCTTCAAGGAACAATACGACTGGAATCTATTTAACAAATTTTGAAGGCCCCGTGGTGTTTGGGAAATGAGAATGGTGTCATCTGCAAACAAAAGGGAAGAAACCCGTTCACCCCCTAGTCTTGGAGCGTCGTTATCACTACACTCCATATAAGATGGTATATCGTTAACAAACAGGGAGAATAGGGTTGGCGCCAGTACACACCCCTGGCGTACTCCTCTTTTTATGGGGATAGCTTTTGTGAGTTCCCCAGTAGGACCCCACCTCACCTTTGCATAGTTGTCCATATGTAGTCCAATAACCAATTTTAGTAGACCTAGCGGGATCCCCTGGGATTTCAAAGATTCCTATAAAAGGTCTCGCGGTATAAGGTCAAATGCGGCCCGTAAATCTACGAATGCCACATACAAATGACCTTTACGAATAACGACGTATTTCCAATACAAACAACAGAGCCTTAGGACTTGGTCAATGGTTCCTGTTTTTACTCTGAAACCTGCCTGATATTTCGTTTAAATTTGTTCTTCTTCCAACCAGGTATTTATGCGGTTTAGTATATGCCTAGCATAAATTTTTTGGGTAATATCTAAAAGACTTATGGGACGATAGTTAGCAGGATTGCTTCTATCGCCCTTTTTAAAAATAGTAATAATTTCCGCCCCGTTCCATGTGTCCGGAATTGTCTCCCCAGCAGCAACAATGTTGCACAGATGATTAAGGTAGGGAACCCAGACATCTAGTTCATGCTTGAACAGATCACCTGGTACTTTGTCCAGCCCAGGAGCTTTCCCATATTTGACAGAGTTGATAGCTATTTTTGTTTCCACCAAATCAAAAACTATATGTGTAGATTCAACCTCTGTAAGCAACACAGCATGATCTTC
Organism: Triturus cristatus; assembly: GCF_964204655.1. Classification (NCBI taxonomy): domain Eukaryota; kingdom Metazoa; phylum Chordata; class Amphibia; order Caudata; family Salamandridae; genus Triturus; species Triturus cristatus. Next base: position 68,132,968 of record NC_140593.1, on the reverse strand, counting down.
CTGCACTGCATTAGCAGTCCCTTGGGCGGCGTACAGGTTCGTAAAATGGTCTATCCAGGTTGCTTCATTAAGATAAACTTCTCTCGAACCTTTCTCTCTTTGATTACCCTTAGCCACTGTTTCCCAAAATAGCTTTTGGTCCTTCATTTTAGCTGCCATCAGCAAACCGGACCATAATTCCTCATCCCATGAACGCTTTGCATTGGTCAGCACCTTATTATATAATTTCCTATTTTCTTTAATTACCATAGTATTTTTACTTTTGACCGAATCTATCAAAGCTGATTTTGCTGTTCGGCATTCTTTGTTGAACCATGGTTTACCTGTAGGCTGCAGCTTCACAGCACCCATTCTTTTTTTTGGTCTTCTAGTCATGAGTTCTAATAGTTCATTAAAGAACTCTTTATGTAATTTAAGAAATAAACCGGGTTCGCTTTCGGAGGGATTATAGATGTCAAATACATTAGTAAGGCAATTATAAATATTTGCCACTAAATCTTCTTGTCCCAGTATGTATGCCCATTTAACGGACCGACGATTATTACTTAATATAACATTATCTGGGACAGGTTGGTGTCCTCCCTCATCTACTTCCTGACCCAGTATTAAGCTCTTTGCAAAGCTGACTTCCAAGGAATGGTGATCACTATCAAATCTATCTTTGACCATCAAGTCTTTTGTATATGGCCACAAGTCCATGGAAATAATAACATAATCAATTAAACTTTGGCAATTACGTCTCGTGAAAGTGGGTACCTTGGGACTGTCAGAAGGAAAACGCCCGTTACATGCCCTCAGTCCATGGCTTACCAGTACCCTTGTAATTTGAAAAGCTAGGGTAGAACCTGCAACTGTCCCATTACTAGATAAGGATGGTATGCCATTAGCATTATCTTCATCCTCATACAATTTATTCATTCCGGCAATGGGTTCAAAGTTGCAGTTCATATCCCCACATATTATCGTGCTTGCTTCCGGGTCCAACGTATCCAGTATTGATTCTAATTTGTCAATACATGGTGACTCCTTATATGATGGGCATGGTCGATTATATATATTAAAAAGATGGATCATCCGATTATCAATGGTAACCATTTTTAGACCGAGTATATCTAAGGAATCGGTTCTTAATTGCTGTATGGCTATATTAATGGACACACTAACCCATATTATTAGCCCTCCTGATGGACGCCCTCTTACTGATGGAACTGCTTCCAACTGATACGTTCTATATCCAACCCTATGCCTAGCTGCCGTAGCCCATGTTTCTTGTAGAACGCATATTTCAAAGGAGTTTATATAAAGGTTCCATTCGGGGTCACTTGTTTTTGAACCCACTCCTGAAACGTTCCATGAAACAATCCTGGCCATAGAAGGGCCTTGATTTGAGCTGCAGCTAGCAGCCGATGAAGATTTACCTAATCTTCTCGGTATGTCTGATCTATTGCTATTAGGATCGTTTGCCTCTTGATGCTTTGTTTGTTCCACTTTGAGTGTGGATTCAGGAGCTTCCAAGGGTTTTTTTTTAGATATAGTGTTTCCCCCCTGTATACCAGTTGATAGTAATTGAAATGAACCATTTGAATAATCAGGCGTCCTAAGGGGACTTATTAAAGCCACGGGTGAATTTACGGGTAAAACAAATGTACAGAGTGTGGATTTGTGTCCTTCCCCATGTACTTGGAGTCAATCAATGCCCTCCAGTCCACTAAACCTATTGTAACAAGAAATTAAAGGTTGAGTGTACTGTGGGCCCATCCATTCTCTGTGATACTGAGAGTTGGCATGTTGGGGCCTCCCTGCCCTACGTTGTATTAAAGTCCAGCCATCATCCCCCTCCCTTCCCCATCTTTTAGGATATGTGTTCCCGAAAGATTCACACCCAATTCCACCCCTATCTAGATTTGAGTCCCTTAACCAGCTCCATGCATTATCTTGGTGTTCCATTGGTGGATAAAAATAAGCCAGGGGTCTTGCTACAATCAGTGAACCATTATTCCTTGGGACTCCCGAACAGATATGTCCTACTGACCGAGGGTCCTCAAATGATACAATCACACAGTCCCCTTGTATTTTTTTCCTATTATGGCCTACCCAGGGGACCCTCTCTACCATTAAGATATTGCTTCTTATTGTTGGTGGTAGTGGATGATTGTTATTCAGCCAATGTGACACTTTGTTTTTGAGCGCCACATAAGGTTCTAAGACTGATGAGCCTAATTCCGGAACCCCAGTTAGAATAACTACATAATCACATGCTTCAGGAGGTAAATTAATATTCCTGCGCTTTTCTGTGTGCGTGATGACGTTATTGTTTGTAGAGATACTACAAGGAGTCAACTTTTTAGCTGTTTCACATGACGTTATGGACTTTGCACTATTTTCATCTACGTCAATAATGATAGGATTGTTGATAGAGACCTTTAGGGCTGTATTCCTTTCCTTTTCTATGTCATTGTCAAGTATTTTTGGTACCTGTGCATTGATAATAGGGGCTGGAACCTGAGTTACCTTTTTGTGATTGCTAGTATATTCATCTTTTTTCTCTTTCCTCAGTTCTATAAGTTGTTTTTCTATCCCGATTAGTCTTTCTTCTATAGGAATGAGCAAGGTCTTGAATATTTTTGACAAGGTCAATATAAGGGAATCTTCGTTCCCTATGTTTATGCCTATACTTTCAGCTGATAGATTAACAGATAAAATGTCAGCTAAGGAGTTATCTAAAAAGCTGTCATCTACAATATTCATGGGTAGTGTCTTAGGGGCAACTCCTCCTTTCCCCGGTTCTTGGCCCTTGCCTTCCCTTGACCCTCTTGCATTAGATATATTATTTTCTTTGCACTTTCCTGACTTAGAAGCCTTAATAGATTTAGTAGCGGGATATTTTTTATTTAATCGTCTGCTTGTTATTTTTTTGGGAATTGCTCCCTCCCTTATCCCTTTTCTTGAGATATTATTGTTTGCTGTCTGGTTTTCTGTCTGAGGGGCTAGCGAGATGCTTTCTATAATAGCCAAACCCTGTGGATCAGGAGTATTACAATCTTGAGTATCGGAGAGTGCCATTGTAATACCGTGAACCTCTGCATTAATATGCCGTGTGTTAGGATTGGTAGTAATATTCTCAAGGGTTCGCGTTGGGGTGCGAGCTGTAGCAATATGGCCCATTGATGACCTTTTTGCTTGGGCAAGATCTTGGGAGACCCTCCTTTCCATAAGGACAATACCCTGATCTATCAGTGTATTTGTACGAACTATAAAATCATCTAAGGTTCCAGTTAATTTGGAACTACCTGACATAGCTTTACTACTTCTGGTTTCACGTGACATTTTATCAATATGGTCTAGGTAGCTACGCACAAATGGATAATGACGAATTTTTTTATACTTGTTTAACTAATTACCATAGCATTTATAATAGTTAGTCAATAAAATTCCTATTACGGCAATGGATGGGGGATAATAACATCTATTGTGTATGTAAAATTAACCCACATATACATATAACACTATTGCCTAACTGTCCGAATAATAATAATAAGTATTAACAATGGTGTGCTTACAATGTCCTGAAGTTTATCCGACGAAACGACCAACGTCCCTGGCCCAGTCCAGTCTCCTCAGGCCTCTGAGGGCCTAAGAGGGCCCGCCCTTTGCCCGGGCTTGGCCCGGCGCCGCCCGCGCGCGTCCCGCGATGCGGAGGGCAGAGTCAGTTTCGTAGCGCCTTCTGGCGCGAAAAAGCGGCACTTCCGGGATGGCAGGGATCTTGGGATATGTAGTTTTCACTACTCTCCCCCCACACGGCGGTCGCGTTTGTCCGGCGACGGCGGGAGGGAGACTCGCAATCCACAGGCTCAGCTCCTCGGGATGTAAGGGCAGGTAAAAGCACACCAAGGCACCCTCTAACTCGCTGCAACAGCCCCCGCTCAGCCGAGGGCAGAGTCAGTTTCGTAGCGCCTTCTGGCGCGAAAAAGCGGCACTTCCGGGATGGCAGGGATCTTGGGATATGTAGTTTTCACTACTCTCCCCCCACACGGCGGTCGCGTTTGTCCGGCGACGGCGGGAGGGAGACTCGCAATCCACAGGCTCAGCTCCTCGGGATGTAAGGGCAGGTAAAAGCACACCAAGGCACCCTCTAACTCGCTGCAACAGCCCCCGCTCAGCCGAGGGCAGAGTCAGTTTCGTAGCGCCTTCTGGCGCGAAAAAGCGGCACTTCCGGGATGGCAGGGATCTTGGGATATGTAGTTTTCACTACTCTCCCCCCACACGGCGGTCGCGTTTGTCCGGCGACGGCGGGAGGGAGACTCGCAATCCACAGGCTCAGCTCCTCGGGATGTAAGGGCAGGTAAAAGCACACCAAGGCACCCTCTAACTCGCTGCAACAGCCCCACACTCACAAATGGTATAAAATAGCACAATAGATTCAGTATGCAAAAAAAAATATATATATATATATATTTTTTTTTTTGGCGTAGGTATAGTTAAGGCTCACTTTCCATAGAAAAGGCATTTCTTGTTTTCTCAACTTTGGCACCGAATCTGCAGAAAAATTTCCAAAAAACACGTTTATCCACTTTGGCTGCTTCATGGAAAGCTGTGTGCTAAATCATCAACCGCGGTCCAAGAAAAAGGGAAGTTCCAAAAGTGTGATTTCCTATTTTAATTCCCACAGGAAAGTTTGCTCTCCGATACAGGATAAACTGATGAATGGAAGTACACCAAATTTGGCACAAAGTTAGGACTTTAGTCAGAAAGTGTTTTATTTTTTTTATTTCTTGTAAATAAGTTCAAAAGTTATCAGAAATTTGCACTTAGAAAATCTTTGGGGAGGGCATGGAGGGGTTAAGTTAGACATATCCAACATCTGGACCGCAGGGTACTGAGGAACTCCTACAATACCCATAATAAAAAATAAAACAAATGTAATTGCTGTGAGGTTTCACTGCCATTGGCCATTTTCTTACACAGGACCCATGAGAGACCCGCAGTGCCCAAACTATGTGACTAGCTTGCTGCAATGTTGTAGAAAAATGTTGCAACTGCTGTTACAGATGCGGGTACTCACGAGGTTGGCAGTTCATGGGATTTGGGTGCAAGGCCTGGCCGCCATGCGGTGCCAGGTGGCTGGCTGCCTCTGGGAGGATGGGCGCAGGGCCTGGCCAGAGGCCAGGTAGCCAACCATCTGCTGGGTAGGGTCTTTGGCTGCCCGCAGGGGTTGGGTGCAAGGCCTGGCCGCCATGCGGAGCTTGGTGGCTGGCTGCCTCCGAGAGGGTGGCCGCAGGGCCTGGCCAGAGGCCAGGTAGCCAACCATCTGCTGGGTACGGTCTTTGGCTGCCCGCAGGGGGTTGGGTGCAAGGCCTGGTCGCCATGCGGAGCTTGGTGGCTGGCTGCCTCCGGGAGGGTGGCCGCAGGGCCTGGCCAGAGGCCAGGTAGCCAACCATCTGCTGGGTACGGTCTTTGCCTGCCCACAGGGGTTGGGAGCAGGGCCTGGCCAGAGGACAGGTAGCCAATCATCTGCTGGGTACGGTCTTTGGCTGCCAGCGGGGGTCGAGTGCAAGGCCTGGCTGCCATGCGGAGTTGGGTGGCTGGCTGCCTCCGTGAGGGTGGCCGCAGGGCCTGGCCAGAGGCTAGGTAGCCAACCATCTGCTGGGTATGGTCTTTGGCTGCCCGAGGGGTTGGCTGCAGGGCCTGGCCAGAGTCTGTGCATATATGGGGGGTTGGAACACCCACGACGGGTTGGGTGCAGAGCCGGACTGGCCGTAGCAGGCACCAGGCGTTTTCCCGGTGGGCCGCCGGGGTGGGGTGAGGGGGGGGGGGCGGTTTTGTGCCACTGGGGGGCCGTTCTTGTTACCAGGGGCCGGCACTATTGGCCCCCTGTAACAAAATCGGCCAAAACCGGTCCTTGCAAACAGCTCGTCCGCACCCTCCTTCCCTCCTCCTGGGGGTCCGCCGAGCAGTTTGCCAGGGCTGGTTTCGCTTCCCAGTCCGGCCCTGGTTGGGGGCAGATCACCTGGGAGGTTTGGGTGTATGCTCAACTTAAAATATGATCAAAAAAAGACGAAGTCCATGAAAAAACAACGATTAAAGTGATGTGAATAGGTGCTGAAATGAAAAGAACTAACTTTTAAAAATGAAAAACATATACAGCATATAATGACTGTATGTAAAATTGTGGTGCACATGGAAATGAAAGAGATTCCGCCCTGGAGCCAAGTGTGGCTGATGACTGTGAAAGATACATGGAGCGAGGTTTAGCCAGCAGTAAAGGTTGGGGTGCAAGCGGTACCCCATGCTACACCAGGTATAGGCCGAGCACACCTGGGGTGGGCGGCAGGAGAATGCTTCCATGTAGGCTGTGACTTACACCAAAATCTGTGAGAAATGTCAAAGCTCGCAACAGACTCTGCCCCAGTGAAGGTCTGAGCACGTGCTCGTGGTAGAGTTGCTATACAGAGTTATAGACCAATACTTAAGTGGATGTTTATAAGGTGTGGGGGGTTTATTTATAGAATTTCACTGAAGATTTCGAGGCATTGCACACTGCCAAATAATGTAGAAAGTAGACAAGACCCCTTTAGAGATGGTTGAACTCACAGTGTGGTTGTAAGCATGGCTCGGAGGTTGTACGCCATTATGCTCATCTCAGGAAGGCGAGTTGTGTATTTAACCAAACTACGGAGCGTTGTCCATAGGGCCCGGCTGAAGGTGTCTTATTGGCTAATTCATCGCGGTCAGCCTCTCGACTCAATATTGCGGGTCGTGTTAGGTCTTGACGAGGCTAATCCTATCAAGGGGACTAGAGAACACGCACTCTTTGAGCAAGGTTTAAAATGTGGGTGAGCCCATGAAAGTCTAGGAGGCGTGTTGTTTGTTAGTTGGGTGAATACCAGCACAAGCAGAGTGACATCCAGCAAACGTGGCCGAGTTGACAGATACGGCGCGTGTGCCTCATGCAGCCAAACGTTATGCTCATTACCACGTGACCGGCGATAGGAAATTGGACACAGGTGCAGCTTGTTTAATTACTTCTAGTTCACAAATACTATAACACACTGTCACATTCATTGAATGTTGTCATCAATGATGTCATTTAACTTGTCATGACTAATATCTGATGTCATAAGCAGTGCATGGCGGGGCTCAAGTATAGTTAGTTGATTACAGTGGCGGCTGGTGACTTTAGAAAGAGGTGGGCTTAAGACACCAGTCAAGCTGAACTTGACACGATAACTGCACATTATTTCGATGCTTTGCTTTATTTGTGGGGATGGAATGTGCGCGCGCACAAACACATTTCAATACCAGTCAGCCGTCCAATTCACTGTGGCCGGGACAGCTCTTGATTGGTTCGTTTTATAGCCCTTGGATATCCGCACGGGTAATTAGCTGCGCTCTACAAAGACACATAGCATAAGAAAACATACATAGAGGGAACCTGACCTGAAGGTCTGGGAGTGCTTTACATGTGCACGAGTTAGATTACACAAGAGGACATTCATTTTTTAGGTACGAGAGATTAAGTGATATGCCTATAATTACAGGGGGTTGAGCCGACGCCGAGACTGCAGCAGCGAGGCGCGCGATGCCAAGGATAGCATAATTATTCCTCGTCCCGCTCATGTTGAAGTGATTTGGGGGGGAAAACCTGTTCTGCAGCAGTGAAGTGGATAACGGACTAGTGCAGATGACCATCGCACGGACCGTCCAATGTATGTAATGAAAGCAACCCAGAGCGAAAAGGACTGGAGCGGGCATGACACCGAAGGTTAGACACTCTCCAGCACGAGGAAGTGACTCTCTACTAGCACTATACCGCCAACCATGAGAACCAGAGGCGCGACTGGAGCCACATCTTGGGTGGGGCTAGTGGAGATGCAGGGGCTCTCAGAAGGGGTGAAAAAACAACAAAGCCTCGTTAACAAGTAAATGGTCTTTTAAAGACCTGTGAAGTACTCAGTGCAGCTGCAAAAAGATGGACGCCAGACCAGCCAGCCCACAGCAGCTCAAAAACTGTGTGTGTGCCCGGGAAGCGGTCTCAGCCATGAGGGAGGCTGAAGCCCCTTGAGCCCTGTGGGCGTTGTGCGCCCGATGAAAACAATATACCGGAACCACAGATTGCCTTTCCTGTTGAATCCTCCCTCCCAACCATTGATGGAAACATAAGGATGCGAGAAGTAGGCAGTGGAACTTTGCTGACAACGGCCTGGGCCAATAAGTGTGCACCCGAGGCAATGAAGATTAAAGTAGCTAAAACAAGGCTCCGCCTCACACCTGGTGTAATTACGATCGCTTGCGCTAAAAAGGGCGACAGAGACCCTCGTCTGGCACATGCATAGTCGTTCCCACATGGCCAAAAAATGATCTTGAATCTAATTCAAATGGAACAGCCTGGCCTTGTGTTGCTGAGCTGCTTCGGTATTCCTGCCTCTCTCCTCTCTCTCCGCCCATGAACGGTGGAGCCACGCCCCTTACGCCAGTATAAAGCAGCCGCAGCTGGTTGACTAAACTATAGCTGGTAAATTTCAGTGGTTTTCATCTTTTAGATGTTAGTTCTTACCTCATTTCATCACCTAACCATAGTGTCACCTCAATTTGTGTTTTTCCACTAAATATTTGTGTATACTGGATGCCTCAATCCCTAAAGCATGATGCATTTGTTGCCAGGTGCAGTTAAACTTCATTTACCATGTAACCCATGTGGCTTTTTGTGCACTCTCTGAATTTCCACTTCACAGCTGCAGCTCTTCCACGCTTAGCCCTCCACCAGGCTCCTCGGTGTGCGTTGGGTCCAGTAGCCCACTGGGCTATTCCATCCATTCCAGAGACCGTTCTTTGACCTTATGACCGCCGGGTCTAATCCCAGAGGGATCGACTCAGCCATTCATCCCTCTGAGGTCAATGAGTACCATTGAGTTGAGTAACATGCACCAGTTAGTCAGAGCCAGGTTGCCCAAAGCGGTAAATGCACACTTTACAAATCCAAGTGTTACATTAAGTTTCCGACGGAATCCTCTCTGGCACAACCACTCGATCCGCATACATTCTACTACCGTGAAGAGATGTACGCTCGCACGTATCGCAGATAGCAAAGGTGCACATCCCACTTCGCCACAGCCACACAAAAGGTATCACACAATGCTCTCACTGCAGTGGTTACCAAGAATGAACATCTACGCCGCTGGTATGGGTCCGAAAGTGGTCTGGTAGCGGTTTCACTTCTGGAAAGTTAGGTCGGAAGAGTATGTTTGGTTCCTGCCTCAGTAGTAAGCAGTAGTGCCCATGCGCGCGTGCCAAGGGGTGCTTCTCATGCTGCTGCGATCTGGACCTGCATTGATGGAGGTCAGAGATGCAGACGAGTGTGCGGTAGACAAGGTTGTTTTGTCGGTACTTGCATACCCCGCTGGACTCTAAATTGTGACGCTTCATACTGGTTGATTAGTGGAGACCGTGTTTTACGATAGTTTTTGATCGATAGGTGTGGAAGAGTGAATCAGTCAGCTGGGAATATGCAGGTCTATAAAGTTGGGGTGGGTGATAAATTCCGCTCCGCCGGCAGAGTTCGCAGAGTTTTGCCCACCCCATGCAGCGCTTGTTACTCAAAGTTCTGGCAAAACTCCACTAACCGTCAAGTGACTGAGTTTTTTCTTGCACGCGGCTCACCAAAGTTAAGTTGGCAAACGAGAATTGGCATCTCCTAGCGTGATTTTCAGGTGCTAGGATGGCACCTGCCGTTCTTTTCTTCATGCAGGTGTCACGGGCCGTCAGAGAAAGCTGCTGCTCGAATTGAAAATCGACTCGAGCGACAGCAAAGAAGCAGAGCCCTCTGGCACGCGCCGCGTGGTGCTGTTCACGCTGATCTTGCAGTGCAGAACAAGCTCCCAGTGCTAAAAAGCAGCACGACTTTCCCATTCCGCCCGCTTGTTTTCTGCGGCAAGTAATGCTCAGAAGCAGTGTTTTGAGCCGAGGGTCCTTCCTGGTCGGTGGGTACGGGGTCTGTGTGGATGACTCAGTACGCACTGTGGTCAGCCAAGAAGACACGATTGGTCACGCGGAGCCAGTGTAGAGCTTGAAGGGCAGAGAGCTGGTGATCACATTTACAAAGGTGCATCCGCACTATGACGGAACACTCTGCACTCACAGAAACACCGTAATACCATCTCAGATGCACCATCGCCGTGACCTCATTGGGCACTTCAAGCAAGCACAACCTTCACAAGAGATGGCCAAAGAAGACCTGCCAACCCTTGGTCAACGCCAACACAGAGAAGCAACAGGTCATCCAGGCTCCGCCTATCTCCTCCGACTCCTTCCAACCAACTCCTGCGCACGCCTCTCATCTGTGAGCACTCCTGTGCTGTGCATCCTTTGCAAGCAGGATACACAGCACTCCCAGAAGACACAGACACTTCTGAAACAGGATATACACAGTGCATAAACTACAGCACATGAACACCTCTGTGATGAAACAAACACCACATTCCTTGTTACTTCATCCGAATAAAACTGCAAGCTATCAAGCACCTGGACCACATCTATGAACAAAATGGGTACAGAATCAAAAAAAGGGGGACATCAGTAAAATCCTTGGGTGTTACGCTGGATTCAAAGTCCAATCTGGACACTCAAAGCCAAGACTGCATCAGACCGGTCTTTCCAGATCTGATGTAAAGGCATTCGTTGGAGCAAGGATCATATCAAGAATTGAATCCATCAATGCTTCATTCACCGCTTCCGGATGTCCCAACTTCTACCCCTTAAAGTAGCCTCCGTCTCTACCGCACCACTACTCTCCGGATCAAGGGAGCCCGATCCAATCAGAAGAGTCGAGCATCCCTGACCTGGCTTTCTCTAGAGGCGCAAGGCTTCTACAACGCCACCCCAAATACCTCACTGTTTATAGAGCAGGAACATGTTTAAGCCCCACATTTCTCATGCTTCTAGTTTGCAGCATGCCTCTTCGAAAATGCCACCAAAATCTGGAAGTTGCTGCCAACTGAATATACATATGGCCACCTCCTTTGCTGGCTTCCTGGGGACTTAAAGCTCCTGCTAGCCTGATGCATACCTGGCTACTTGGTGACCTAAAGCTCCTGCTAGCCTGGTGCATACCTGGCTACTTGTTGACCTAAAGCTCCTGCTAGCCTGATGCATTCCTGGCTACTTGTTGACCTAAAGCACCTGCTAGCCTGATGCATACCTGGCTACTTGGCGACCTAAAGCTCCTGCTAGCCTGATGCTTACCTGCTATTTGGTGACCTAAAGCTCCTGCTAGCCTGTATACATACCTGGCTACTTGGTGACCTAAAGCTCCTGCTAGCCTGTATGCATACCTGGCTACTTGGTGACTTCAAGCTCCTGCAACCCTGCATACATCCCTGGCTACTTGGTGAGATTTGATGATTGGCCTATAGGGGCCACGGAACCTCTGGTGAGATTTGATGATTAGCCTACAGGAGCCACAGAACCTCTGGTGAGATCTGATGATTGGTCAACACGAGCCACAGAATCTCTGGTGATATTGGATGATTGGCCTATAGGGGCCACAGAACCTCTGGTGAGATCTGATGACTGGCCTACAGGAGCCACGGAACCTCTGGTGAGATCTAATGACTGGTCTACAGGAGCCACGGAACCTCTGGTGAGATCTGATGATTGGCCTACAGGAGCCACGGAACCTCTGGTGAGATTTGATGATTGGCCTATAGGGGCCACAGAACCTCTGGGGAGATTTGATGATTAGCCTACAGGAGCCACGGAACCTCTGGTGAGATTTGATGATTGGCCTATAGGGGCCACAGAACCTCTGGTGAGATCTGATGATTGGCCTATAGGGGCCACGGAACCTCTGGTGAGATCTGATGATTGGCCTACAGGAGCCACGGAACCTCTGATGAGATTTGATGATTGGCCTATAGGGGCCACAGAACCTCTGGGGAGATTTGATGATTAGCCTACAGGAGCCACGGAACCTCTGGTGAGATTTGATGATTGGCCTATAGGGGCCACAGAACCTCTGGTGAGATTTGATGATTAGCCTACAGGAGCCACGGAACCTCTGGTGAGATTTGATGATTGGCCTATAGGGGCCACAGAACCTTTGGTGAGATTTGATGATTAGCTTACAGGACCCACAGAACCTCTGGTGAGATCTGATGATTGGCCTACAGGAGCCACAGAACCTTTGGTGAGATGTGATGATTGGCCTACAGGAGCCACAGACCCTCTGGTGAGATTGGATGATTGGCCTACAGGAGCCACAGAACCCCTCGTGAGATTGGATGATTGGCCTACAGGAGCCACAGTACCTTTGGTGAGATGTGATGATTGGCCAACACGAGCCACAGAAGCTCTATGGTGAGATCTGATGATTAACTCAAGTCACATAGGGAGGCTGGAGACATGGTAGGAAGGCGTGCATCTCTTCTGCAGATCTGCCAGCCAATGAGAGACCTAGGATTGCTCAAGAGAACAGTAAGGTGGGTTTGGCAGGCAAGGGTTCACGAATCTATAAATGGAGCACTTTGCCCCACATCAACTTTACTCCTCGCTGCGTGAATTCTGTCACTCCTGAAAGTGACACCTGGGCAGTCTTTGGGAGCACATGAATGAATATATGAATTTTATTAATCATATTACAGTTAATTAAAATCTTTACTCGATAAAAGAATGCAATTGTAAAAAGAAAAGCGAATAAAAACAAATACACGTACGGAGGACTCCTGTAACTTGGCGCCATCCAGTGCCCGACGTGGCTCGATTAGACCTCTTCAAATGTCCCAAGAAGGTTAAGATGGACGCACATATTATCTGAGCTTTCTCCTGTCACTTGGCACTGTGTGACCTTGAGCATAATAACACGTGCTCACCCTCTGCTTGGTGGGGTGGTGCCAACCTCACTTCGACTTACAGTCTCACAGACCCCAGCACGGCATCATCAAACTTTAGACTACCCCAACCGCCGAAATTCAGTGCTTTTATGTTTATGTTCAGAACCCTATAAAGTCTCCTTTGATTTTGCTGTTTTTCTTAATATAAGACGCTCATCTTCAGAACTTTGACAAAGACTTTTTCAGTCATTTTATGTTGTTGTGTTAGTATATACTCTAAATATTCTCAAGATACCGAGTAGAGGCTGTGGGCACACAGTGCCCCAGGTGCCTGTGGGCGCGCCCTTGGCTGCGCCCTGTAGGCTTGGAGTACAGGACGTGGCCGTGGTTACTTCCGGTGACCCGTCTCCCTGCACTCGCAGGGCACACCTATGTGTGCTCGGCCTGGTGCCAGCCAGGCCCAAGGTGCTGTATGAACAGGGCACGCCCAATGCCCCTGCCCACAGTGCCCACTGGGTAAACCCCCATGGACCATGACGCGCCAGAGACAGGTGAACCAGCGGGGCCGCTTCAGGGCGCTGTTGCCAATGCATTGACAAATGCAACGAGCATTTGCAATGCAATAGGTCTCGCATTTGCGAGAGTTTGAGCTATTGGCATTGTAAATGACAATGCCTTTTATTTATGCGTTTCAAAACCTACAAGCTGCGCGTAAACGAACACTTTGTACTTATAGTCCTTGCTTATAAGAAGCAAGGCTGGCAGTCTCTTTTACTGCCAGACTGTACTTACAAAGTGCGTGTTTATGCACCGCTTGCAGGTTTTCAAAACAAATGAATAAAAGGCATTGTCATTTACAATGACAATAGCAGCTATTGGCATTGTAAATGACAATGCCTTTTATTCATTTGTTGTACAAAGTGCTTGTTTACGCACAGCTTGCAGGTTCTGAAACGCATAAATAAAAGGCATTTACAATGCCAATAGCTCCAGCTCTTGCAAATGCAGGACCTATTGCATTGCAAATACTTGTTTTTTCTGTAGGAGCGAGACAGAAAGACTTGTAAGCTTAGAGACCCTCTCCGGGCGAGTGCGCACAGTTTAATTTATGAGGACTTGGGAAGGCCGTGTGCACAGGAGCAACATTTTATTTGCGAAGACTGAAGAGGCTTGCTTGCAGGCGCAGCTGTCTTCCTCTGCTGAGAGTGAGGGGGCCTCTGGAGCGTAAGGGTCCCCCGTACTGTGGGGGCCTGTGTTACGCCCCAGGCAAGATACGTGTATTATTGTTTGCTGGTTAAGGTGCACCAACAGTGTTGTACGCGTGCTAGCAAAAAAACAACAAACGTGCTAATACGTTGGCAGCCGTGCTCGTGCACATTTCTGTTCATAGCGTTTTGCAAATGACGCCATACGCGTGCACAATGTGGTCTTATACGCATGGATATGTTAGCATGTTGTGGGGAGCCGAGCAGCTTCAGAGGAGGAGATTTCAATGGTACCAAAACTGTAAGTTTGTTAAACAATGTATAAATGTGTGGTTTGTATTATGGAAAGGCTTTTAATTGGCATAAATTTGCAGCGTTTTTTTATTGGGCGGTTGTGGAGGAGGTAATATTTAGTTTAGTTTGTAGTGGCGTTTGCTATAGCAACGGTGTGAACCGTGTTAGCGAGTTTTTAGTTCCAGCATGCGCTGGGTCAGGCGAGACCTAAAAAAAAGTATGCGTGAGAGCAAAAAAGTATGAAAGGGTAAGTGATAGAGCAGGCAGTAAGCAGAAAAAGAAAGCAGAGAATACGATAACGGAATGCAGCAAAGGAGGCGTTTTCACACGGCGTGCGCTGTAAGCTGTTGCCTGCATATGTCCTGCCCTTGTTTATCAAAGAAGCCCACACCGTGACAACATGCCATAGGCTGTCGCATGCAAATGTAAAGTAACTTGGATTAATACATCCCTGTATGCTTATAAGCAAGAACGCGACATGTATGCCATTGGCTGTTATATGCATTTCTCCCATTTATTCATTTGTTTATCAAGGAAGCAGTAGGCGTTTACACACCGTAGCTGTTGACTACATATATGCAGCGCTTTGAGCTATGTAGCAAAAAAACATGAAGGAGGCGTATTACAACAGCGCGTGGTTGAAGCTAGCCTGCATTTCTCCTGTCCTTGTAGACTAAGCAAGCCCACACCGTGCCAACGCGCCATAGGCTGTTGCATGCATATGTGAAATCCTCTCGTAGCGCTACGAGTTGTCCAGCAAAAAAACTGGAAAAAGCGTAATACAGCAGCGTGTGGTTGCATTTCTCCTATTTATTCATGTGTTCATCAAAGAAGCAGTGGGCGGTAACACGCCGCAGCTGTTGACTACATTTATGCAGCGCTTTGCGTTGTGTAGCAAAAAAATAGGAAGGAGGCAAATAACAACAGCGCATGGTTGAAGCTAGCCTGCATTTCTCCCATCCTTGTCGACTAAGCAAGCCCACACCGTGCCAACGCGCCATAGGCTGTCGCATGCAAATGTGAAATCCTCTCCGTTGTTTACCAATAAAACAGGAGCAAGAGATATATAAACACGCCGCACGGTGTAAGCTGGCACGTGCATATCTCCTGTGTTTATTTTGCGAGAAAGCCAGTCGTACACGCGCCCATTTCCTGTCCTGGGAGTTGTTGCATAAGGAAGCAAAAGGCGTGTAAACACGGCGCCAGCTGTACACGTGCAGATCCACTGTCTTGCAAGTTAATCTAACACCGTCGTACACGTTCACGAACACGTTCACAATTGCAATTCTTTGTTCGCGTGCACTTCCTGTCCCCCTTCCAAAGCAAGTAAACAAGAATAGATCTTGCTAACGACAGCGCTTCGCGCTGCGTCACTAGGCGAGACCTAAAAAGAACTATTGATGGACAGAATGCACAACAATTGATGGACAGAATGCAGAACTATGTCATACATTCACCCCAGTACAGAGATCTGGGCCTAAATCCATCGTTTTTTTGCTCACCATGCCATTCCAGTTTGGACCCAGCCATATGCAAATCAGTCTTGACCCTGTGCCCAATGGGAACAGTCCAGCCCGAACTGCCAGGCCAGGACCTCCCTGGACTAGAAACAAACCAGCATTCTAGGACTGGTTTCGGCCTTTCATGCCTCATCAGCCAGGATAGCTTGAATCCAGTGGCATGGAGAGCACGGGCGCTTGGTTGCTGGGCACTAAACACACCCATATGCCCCCTGCTCCAGCCATGCTTGGCCGCTGAGCACGTTAATAACAGCTGCAGTACCTCAGTCCTAGAGACATACTCTCTACCAGCAACCACTCAGCCATCCAACCACAAAGTAACGCCAGCCTCTCAAAAGTCATTCAAGCTGTGTCATGTGTCATACCTTGGGTTCAAAATTCACCTGAAATTTACTGTGCTCTTTCATGCAAAACTCAAAAAAATGCGTCATAAAAAACAAAGACACCGGTGATATCAAAGGGCCTGTACTCAGCAGCCAGGCTCATCTTCCATCTCACCCACAGAACTCCCCTCACACCACACCTCAGGAACTCCACTGGGTCCCGATACACAAACGTGCTCGTTTCTAACTCCTCACACACATTTCAAGGCACTGCACAACTCAGAGCCCCTGTACGGGAACAGTAACATCTCCTACCCACCCAGACGCCTTCGCAGGGCTCCTACTCGCCCACCTCCACGCGCACGCACAGAACCAGGTGAGGGGGACAGGCTCCCTCTTACATCGCTCCGGCATCCCACCACACATCAGAACCTCCTCGCTCTGCTTGAATTCTGCAAGAAGATGCAGACCCGGCTTTCAGGGAACCAGATGACCACAGGCAGAGCCTGGCACTCACCTGTCTGGTGCCAGGATACCCGCGCGGGTGATGGTGCTCTCCACAAATGTGCATAGCACAAGGAAGCGTCCCACGAGACAATTTCAGCTCCAACTTGGCTCCTCCGAGTGACAATTATTCACAATCATTTGCATAACAAAATTCTAAATTTCGTGAGATTTCGCAAGCGTAAAAAGTTGCATCTGGCCTCGCCAGTATGTATATTTCGATTTCACCACCAGAAAAAAAAAAATCATCTCGCATAACCAGAGTGGAGGATTCCTGGGGGATGATGAGGCGGGCGCTATGACCTCACGGTTTCTTATTAGGGGTGTTGCGGAGGGAAGATTTAACTGCCCCTCCACCCAGAGAAAGGGGAGGACAAGCAGCTGGTCCGGCCCTCCCAGCAGCGAGCGCAGTGATGGTGCACGCAACAAGCAGAGAGCAGGTACTTCCGTTGGACACCAGGTACAAGGGTCCCTTTGGAGGTGCGGGTATCGGTTCGCTCTGCCCGGAGGAAACCATCCATGAGGAAGATACAGACACGCGGGCACTGCCCTGTTCAAGGTCACGGAGGTGTGCCTGAAGGGCATAGGGAAGAAGAGGCTGCCGCAGTGGCCTGGGGGGCCACACATGACCTGAAGAACAGACAGAAGCTGCCGCACTACACTAGGGGTCACACACGTGACCTAAAGGGCACAAAAGGTCAGAGGCTGCCACAGTGGGGCAGGGGTCACACACATGACCTAAAGAACAGACAGAAGCTGCCGCATTACACTAGGGGTCACCCAAGTGACCTAAAGGGCACAAAAGGTCAGAGGCTGACAGTGGGGCAGGGGTCACACACATGACCTGAAGAACAGACAGAAGCTGCCGCACTACACTAGGGGTCACACACGTGACCTAAAGGACACAGAAGGTCAGAGGCTGCCACAGTGGGCCAGTGATCACACACATGACCTAAAGAACAGACAGAAGCTGCCGCATTACACTAGGGGTCACCCACGTGACCTAAAGGGCACAGAAGGTCAGAGGCTGCCACAGTGGGGCAGGGGTCACACACATGACCTGAGGACACAGAAGGTGAGTGGCTGCCGCAGTGGGTTAGGGGTCACAAGCCCCTTCTCGACCATGTCTGTGCTGGTACAACACAAAGCCGACATCAGCGGCCAGGACAGTCAGGCTCAGAGTACGGCGCCCTCCGCTTCTGGGAGCTTTTAAACGCCGCGGGGGCTGCACTGATGGCGGTACAGACAGACCCCCTTCACCGGTGCGGCCCTCAGCGAACAGAAGCCAGGGAACCTGCAGGGAAGCCTGCTCCGACGGCAACAAGGGGGCAGAGCAGGCAGTCTGCTGCAGGCTTATGGGGAGACCAAATGGGGGGGGGGACCAGAGACTTCAACTGGAAATAAAAACCGCAACGCGCACCCCCCAGGCGCTGCCCAGTGCATCGATTTATACCAGTGAAAATGTGAATGAAAAAACAGACAGGAAAACAAACCGAAGCGATGCACCGTAACATTTTACATTCGGATTTGAATTTAGTGACCCTCAAAATATTGCCGCGCTGCTGCAAAACCCCCCAAAACGTTTCACAAGTCAACCTTGGAAGAATGAGCAGAGAAATATACAGCATTTACCGATGCAGGATGTACAGAAAATGAGGAAGGAATGAAGCAGGCAACAGACACAAAACAGAAAGTAGTAAAGTGAATTCAAGGCGCTTCGTGTATATGTGTATATATATATATCTCCAAGAAAGAAGTGACTCAAACAGATAGATTCACCAAAGAACAAAAATATATTTCCACTACAACACAGCCTGATTACTGCAGATCTCAAGAGCTCTCAGGACTGCATTGATTCCACATTCCAAATGGAATCTTCACTCATGATGCTTTTTGAAAATCCAGCTGTCATCTGTGCAGCCACAGAGCAAACCATCTTGTACTACCTGAGGAAGGCGGAAGCTGAAACGTTGTAGTGGAAATATATTTTTGTTCTTTGGTGAATCTATCTGTTTGAGTCACTTCTTTCTTGGATATTTTATTTCTTTGTGACTCATTGTATCCTTTGGGATCCAGATTTTTGCCCTGGCTGGCTGTTGTTTTCTTGTGATCCTTCATCTTCAAGTATATATATACATATACATATACACACACACACACACACACTTTGTTTTGCTTTTCCCTTCAATGGGTCATGGCAGCACGCCATATGAGGGGTATGTGTGCGCAAAACACACTCGGGGGCGCGCACATGTCGGGCCTTGCTCACGAGGCAGGAGTGCGATGCAATCTGCGCTGACTTGGAAGAGGTCTGGCGCACGCCTCAAAGTAAACCCAACAGAGCAGTGTTAAAAAAGCCCTCAAAACTCCAGATCCCCACAGACCTATGAATGTCTCTCCGAAATGAGCCTACGCCACCCAGCTAACTTTCAGGGCAGTCACTTGATTTCATCCTGGACAGTCAACTCACCTTAAAAACAAGCATTGGCATAGCCAATAGGTCTCGCTTTTGGGACCTTATAAGTGATTAGCCATGCAACACTTGATGTTGTTTAATCCCCTTCAGCGCGGCGTGGATTACCGCGCTGTGCTGAAGGTTCTATTGCGCGGGCGGGGCCATGACGGAGCGGTTCAGTCATACACATAGCACAACCGACGCGCATGACGGAACCGCTCCGTCACTCGCATCGATGTGGTTAATGAAGGATATTGTGCTGGATAACTAAACACTTATAATGTCCCAAAGGCGAGACCTATTGGCTATGCATTGGGGGGCCTTATAAGTGTTTAGGTAGAGCTATTGACTTTGCCAATGTTTCTAACCTGTGCTGTAGAGAAGTGTGTCTGCTGTGCAGTATGCTGAGAAGTTGTAATTAAAAAGTGTAAGAAGCACAGAGTGATGCTGTGGTGTCATTGAGTGATGCTGTGGTGTCATTGAGTGATGCTGCGGTGGCCCTGACTGATGCTGCGGTGGCCCTGACTGATGCTGCGGTGGCCCTGACTGATGCTGCGGTGGCCCTGACTGATGCTGCGGTGGCCCTGACTGATGCTGCGGTGGCCCTGACTGATGCTGCGGTGGCCCTGACTGATGCTGCGGTGGCCCTGACTGATGCTGCGGTGGCCCTGACTGATGCTGCGGTGGCCCTGACTGATGCTGCGGTGGCCCTGACTGATGCTGCGGTAGCGCATAGTGATTCTGTGGTAGCGCATAGTGATGCTGTGGTGAAGGCGAGTGATCCTGTGGTAGCTCTGAGTGATACTGTGGTGGTGCATAGTGATACTGTGGTGGTGCATAGTGATACTGTGGTGGTGCATAGTGATGATGTGGTGGTGCAGAGTGATGTTGTGGTGGTGCTGAGTGATGCTGTGGTGGTGCTGAGTGATGCTGTGGTGGTGCTGAGTGATGCTGTGGTGGTGCTGAGTGATGCTGTGGTGGTGCTGAGTGATGCTGTGGTGGTGCTGAGTGATGCTGTGGTGGTGCTGAGTGATGCTGTGCTGGTCCTGAGTGATGCTGTGGTAATGCTGGTGACGCTGTGGTGGCGCTGACTGATGCTGTGGTGGCAGCGCATAGCGATGCTGCGGTGGCAGCGCATAGCGATGCTGCGGTGGCAGCGCATAGCGATGCTGCGGTGGCAGCGCATAGCGATGCTGCGGTGGCAGCGCATAGCGATGCTGCGGTGGCAGCGCATAGCGATGCTGCGGTGGCAGCGCATAGCGATGCTGCGGTGGCAGCGCATAGCGATGCTGCGGTGGCAGCGCATAGCGATGCTGCGGTGGCAGCGCATAGCGATGCTGCGGTGGCAGCGCATAGCGATGCTGCGGTGGCAGCGCATAGCGATGCTGCGGTGGCAGCGCATAGCGATGCTGCGGTGGCAGCGCATAGCGATGCTGTCGTGGCAGCGCATAGCGATGCTGTGGTAGCGCATAGCGATGCTGTGGTAGCGCATAGCGATGCTGTGGTAGCGCATAGCGATGCTGTGGTAGCGCATAGCGATGCTGTGGTAGCGCATAGCGATGCTGTGGTAGCGCATAGCGATGCTGTGGTAGCGCATAGCGATGCTGTGGTAGCGCATAGTGATGCTGTGGTAGCGCATAGTGATGCTGTGGTAGCGCATAGTGATGCTGTTGTGGTCCAGAAAATGTTTTGGGTTGGGAAAGGACTGGTTTCTTTCATTCCCACATGCAACTTCAATATATGGACAACATCTAGAAATTCCACTCCAAAACATTTAAATGGACTGGGGTACAGAACATTTGGGTGCAAACATTCGCCAGAATCGATTGAGTGCAGTCCAGGAATGCAACCCTTTGTCTCCCCATGGAAGTAATTTGGAGTGTTGTTCCCAGTATTTCCAATTATATGGTGTGATGTATCCAAGGGTGCTGCCACCAGTCACGCTGTTCTCAAGGACTGGATTCGAGAGGATGCCTTGCTGGCTGAGACTCGGAACACAATCATTATATAAGTACCTGAATGACTGGTAACAACCATTATACAAGGGAAGACAACTATGCATAGGGCTCACAGCAACAAACACTCCGTAATCCCCCTAACCATGCGAGTATCATAAAAATTCAAATGTACATGTATTGGTAATAGCGTGTGTAAAGACCACAATAGCACCCCTGTAGTCTGTGCACAGTAAGAGAGGGTTGAGTTATAACATGCCAGTAGCTATACATGCACGACTCTGCTAACTAGTTTAAACACTCCGCTCCCCTAGTGGCAATGTGAGAGTGTTTCAACATGCCCTGCCTGTACCTAAGCAAAAACAACCATTTCGAGAGCAATACTAAATATGACACTTTATATGTCCCCGTAACATGCGAATAAAACATGAATCATATCTTCAACCCAGTAGCAATTAAAGGCTTCTGTTACGCCCTAAATGAAGAAACAAAAAACATCTGTGTCCTTACCCTTTCCAAAAGTCTGTCTGTCAGCGTCCCGTAAGAAACAATTCGCATGCTGGTGCTTACAAAACTGCAACCAATCAACGCTCTCAAGGGAGCAATGTGCTTGGGCCCGTGTCTTAGCAACCTGTGCGGCAAAGCTAGTGGCAGCGGTATGAGCTGTGAGCCCGCCATATTGGAATGGCGAAAATGTAGTGAGAAAATACAGGGTGAGAGGTGGCCGTGTAGATGAATCGGCGGAGGAGATAACACCAACCGTGTGTGATGACGTAAAAGAAAAATTAGAAAAGTGCATCCCCAAGGGGCATGTTAATCTGCACTTGCCTTCGAGTAGAAAGGAAACCTGATTATCACAAAAGGTCCTATTACTGGAGCATATCATAAGCCATACATGCAGTATGAGAGAAGGAGGATTAAAAAAAAAAAAAAAAAACACACAAAAATGGAGGGGCAAGCAAACTCACCGGCTGCTACACTTATAAAATACTGCATGTGTAAGGTGACGAAGGAGGGAGTGGGAGAAGAAAGGGGGTAGGGGAGGGGATTCACACGTGCGCTGTAAGGCTTAATGAGCCATTACAGAAAGCCAGATGGCAGCTGTGCACGTCGTGCGCGCTTGTGCGTGTAACAGCAAGCTGGTGGCCAGCAAAAGCCTGTGGGTAGCACTTTTAAAACCCAGCTACTAAATGACGCGCCAGAGCAGCGCA
Source organism: Triturus cristatus (assembly GCF_964204655.1). Classification (NCBI taxonomy): domain Eukaryota; kingdom Metazoa; phylum Chordata; class Amphibia; order Caudata; family Salamandridae; genus Triturus; species Triturus cristatus. Next base: position 68,110,677 of record NC_140593.1, on the reverse strand, counting down.
TGCGCTGGCTCAGGTGAGACCTAAAAAACAACATAGCTAAGGAGACTGACAGAGGAAGCCCTGGTCCTCGCACCTAGATGGAGCCAATGCTTTGTTCTATGTTCTACCTGCTGTCTCTCTTACTCCCATCACTGCATCCTACACACTGCGACACACCTCCAAGGCCTTAGGACGTTCAATCCCATCACTTTTAGGACTTCCATGAACAACTTCATTGGTCCCCTCTATACCTTCGTAATCTTCCAAACCAGCTGCGTCACCTACAGAGCCCTCCGCAATAACACTCCAACCTACCTGAACAGGAACCTTATCAGGGAGACAGCATCAGACCAGAAACCAAGCTATCTCCTGGCTGGGGGTCAGAAGATGCAAGGTGGTAACCACCCACCACCAACAGGTGCCTCCTTTTCACAGCTGGGTGTACTGTCCCAGACCCGAAGCCAAGCTATCTCTGGGCTGGAGGTCAGAAGATGCAAGATGGAAACCACCCACCACCAACAGACGCCTTCTCTCCACAGCTGGAAGAACCTACGAGACCAGGATGGCAATCTTATCCGATAGACAGCATCTGACCAGATGCCAAGCAATCTCTGGGCTGGAGGTCAGAAGATGCAAGGTGGTAACCGCCCACCACCAACAGGTGCCTCCTTTTCACAGCTGGGTGTACTGTCCCAGACCCGAAGCCAAGCTATCTCTGGGCTGGAGGTCAGAAGATCCAAGATGGAAACCACCCACCACCAACAGACGCCTTCTCTCCATAGCTGGAAGAACCTACGAGACCAGGATGCCAATCTCATCTGATAGACAGCATCTGACCAGAAGCCAAGCAATCTCTGGGCTGGAGGTCAGAAGATCCAAGATGGAAACCACCCACCACATACAGATGCCTCCTTTCCACATCTGGGTGTAATGTCTGGTAACTACTCCATGTAACGCTCACATCTGTCTTCAGTGCTCTTTGCTACCTTAATAGGTTTGCACTATATACATATGATCGTGTGGATGGAATGTTCACAACGACCTATGTTTAATGTCCATGTAACCACAGCAGTTGCCCATGCTGATGAGCTGGTGGGGACATCTGCTTGTGGTCAATGGATGTGCAGCTATTGTTCACTATGGAATATCTGGGAAGACATTTTTGTTAATGGTAATTCAGCATTTCATCTCAATGCAATGCACAATTTTTCGTCACAAAGATGCTGTCATTGTTAATATAATGAGTAAATTCATTAGCAGTGCACTGGGTTATTACCCATAATTAGGGAGATCACTGGTTAGGTCAAGCCCAAGTCAGCGCACATGCGCTGCTCTGCGAGACTTGTTGTAGTGGAGTATGGAAGAGAAGCCCAGCCCGCTCTCTGCCCATATTTTTTATTGGCTTGTGTGTTTGTCCTTCGTAAATGCTGGCTTCTGATTCAGTAATTGGCTTGATAGTTCCTCCTTAGTACAGCCTTGTCTTCATTTGTAACCTCCCATGGCGAGTGGCCCCTTTACTTTGGTTGTTACACGGTACACCTTCTTTAGCTTGTAAACACTACTTGTATTAATAAGTTTCTCTTACTGCAGGAAGCACATGGGCACCCGCTTTGAACAACAACATGGGCGCCCACTTTCACTTTAACCCGGGCACCCAGCATTATCTCAACCCCCCACCAACTCCTCGCTGCTTAATTGCTTTGTCACTCTCTGGTATGTTCCCCCCAACCAGACCTAAAGCCCCGCTTCCTCCTTTGTCTACGTTGCCGCTATCCTTGCTTGTTTTATTTGTTTTTGTTGGGCAGCAAAAGCGTTTCGCCTTTGTTTTCGTCTCCGTTTGCGTCTCCTTAAACAGCGCCCCACTCCAGCGAAAGGCGTGGCTCGCCAAACTCGATTTTTTCAATATTTTATGTTTTTAATAAGCAGCAGAGCACGCCCGCATGCTGCGGGGCTTACTAAATGCATAAAATATTGAAAAAATAGAGTTAGGCGATCCGCCTTTTTTTCTTTTTATTATTGTAATCAGGCAATGCAGTTGGGTGGGGAATCCGAGGCCGATTTCCGACTGGTCCTAATATGGGGACGATCAGCTCAGCTACGATAATAAAGGTGAGACGCACGTGCACGCCCGAGTGGAGGCTCCTTAGTTCTCACCGCTCAGTCTCCTCCTCCCCAGCGCGACTGACCGCAGAGTGGCCTGAACTCCGAAGGTGTATTCAAAGGGAGACGCACATGGGCAAAACACTGAGAAGTGGCAGCTCGAGGACGGTAAGTCAGAGTTATCAACCAGAAGAATATTTACCTCCTGCTGAAAGGACACAGCAAACATCCATTTACTACTGCCCTGTGCGTGGGCATTTAAGGCCCAGCTTGGGCACCTAAAGCTACACTTAGGCAACTGGTCTTTTAATGGTTGCATCTCGCTTATATAGGGGTTTAGTAAATAAAATCACCTTATAGTTGTTTTTTTTTTATGTTAATCTTAATTTATTCCAGTTTTTTTTTCTCCTGTGGTGTCATTTCTATAATCGCATCCTGGTCCAATGTCCCACGGCAGCAATTGATGTGATGTTATCAGAGCCAGAGGTAGCACAGTCTCACTTCCTAGGCCGTGATTTGTGCTGGGGCATTTGAGGGTGTATTATATTCCTTACGCCACCCTTGGAATTTGGGGAAATATACTGCCATGCACTGTGGTGGGAATTAGTTGTAGTTCGAGCAGCTGAAGGCAACATGTGACCCAATCCAATATCCCAAGAACTGACGTCAGAAAAGCGCAACTGAATGACGTGCTCACCTGAAGTGCTGGCCCCAAACCTACATCCCAGCAGCTACATGCCCAGTGTGGCCCCTGCAGGTTGCGAACGCATTTTAATGGTCTGCCTTCAATTAATTGCTGCTTCAACAAGCATTAGTAAGGCACCTATGATGTGCATGCGTGGCGACACTTCGCCCATGAGGTACGTGCCAAGCGCTCGTTGCCAAAAGCACACTTTGCGCCTTTCAATATATTTACTATGAAGTGCACGACCTTGCCAAGGGATTTTGCACACCACATACATTCACTTCGAAAATAAAAATGTATAGATAAAAACACATGGTCATTTACAACGTCAATAGCTCTAACTCACAAATGCAAGGCCTATTTGCATTGCATATGCTTGTTTTTAAATTTGATATCACAACTATAATAGTCCATGCAAGTTGGTTCACCACTCTATTAGGAGGACTGTAGTACATTCTCTTTTTATGTCACGTCTGGACTAAGGCAATTCCCTGTCTCCCAAAATACGCTGCGTCACGCGTTCACGTTGCTCAGAATGCAGCCGCCGGCACGGTCCTGAAGCATCCCAGGCGCGCCTCAGCGTCTCGTCACCTCAAATACAAACACTGGCTTCCAGTCCAGAGCAGAATTTAAAACTCCCCCTGGGATTCAGAGCTTTAGCAAAAACTGTCCGAAACATCTTCAACAAACAATCCCTCAGATCCGACCCGGCACATGAACTAAAAATCCACCGAGCCAGAGAGGTTGGCAGACATATGCACGAGGAATTTCTATAACGTGAACCTAGCAAAAGGCAGCAGAGCACTGTACAGGGTCAAAGCCAAGCAGAGAGTCAACGACTGTCAGAGCGAGTACGTCACACACTAGAGCGTACTCACTGTCAGAGCGAGTACGTCACACATTAGAGCGTTCTCACTGTCAGAGCGAGTACGTCACAAGCTAGAGCACGCTCACTGTCAGAGCGAGTACGTCACAAGCTAGAGCACGCTCACTGTCACCCAGTCATTATATTTAACAGAGGAGCGCTCTCACTGTTACAGCGAATACGTCATATGCTATAGAGCTCTCACTGTTAGAGCGAGTGTATGTATGCATGGGATATTTGTATAACGCAAACCTTTCCCAAAGGGGGCGGAGCATTGCAGAGGGTCAAAGACAAGTGCACAGCGGCGGCTCCTCGAGGGAGTACTGCGGGGCGGGGGAGGGGCAGTAAACTCCGGCATACAGCCGACCAGAGTTAAGTAAGTAAATAAATAAAACAAATGACACTGCGCGCGCTGCATTGCATCACGTCTGTCTGCAAGCTGCTGTGCCCCTTGGGGCCATGACAGCAGGGGGCTCCTGCACCCCTCCACGCTGTCCTATATGACTGTCACGGCCACTGGAATTATGCAGCTCCAGCGATTTTCGCATAGTTATAGATATGCCGCATTTGCCATATAATCCATCACCTGCCGCATAATTAGCAAGGCCCGGCTTTAGCACTGGTGGTGCCCGGTGCGACAATCACTTTTGGCGGCCCCCACTTCCCATGACCTCCTCCTCGGATTCTCTCACTACCACAGGGCAAAAGTGCCTCTCATCTCTCCTATCATTAGATATTCCTAAGCACAGCGCTCCCCTGAGGTCAAAGCGCCCCCCTCCACCGGTCAGCGCCCAGTGCAGCCACACCAGTCACACTGCCCTAAAGCCGGCCCTGTAATTAGCCGATTTAAAAAAATGCACTTCTAACTAAAACAGTTAGAAAGTTACTAAAAATGCAGCAACACGTATTACCACGCAGTGGAAGGCCCTTTTCAAAGCTGGACTGGTCACCTTACTGTTGCTTATTGCTATATGTGGGTGTTAAACTGAGGTACAACTAATGCCCAGACAGTGTTACCAGGTTTCAAAATGACGAAATAATGTAGCACTACTGAAACAAAATGTGCCACATAATTTGCCTTTTCTTGTCGCATAATTTACTCTACCCTGCCACATAATTCTCTCTAATAATACCTCTCCTACAATACAATTCCAGTAGCCCTGACTACTATAAACGGTTGACTGTTCCATCCTAAGGTGTTGCACATGAGCCTTTCACACATACATCCTGGTGTGTCCAAAGCACCAGATGAAGCTGGGGCTGGACAGATCTCACCCCAGGCTGAGAGAAGAACAGAGGGCTGGTGGCAGGGAGTTTCAGGGAGATAAGCAGCACAATGCTTTGTGCAAACAGGGCCACTGGAATGAAAGAATTCTGCATGTGTACATTTGCCACTTAATTATGGATTTGCCACACTTGCCACATAACTCACCATCTGCCGCATAGTGAGCAGGATTCTAGCTCAAACGGATCATAACACAATGGCAAAGGTTAACTGGTCATCTCTGAGGTGACGACTGCAGTGAGCAGGAGCTACACTAGTGCACTCGGGTCACAACTACCTCTCCATTCACCACTGTACAGAGCTCTCCGCAATCCTTTGGCTCCGTTCACACTACTTATGGCCGATACATAAGGAGGTGAAACCATGGAACATACAGAATGTGGGTTCAAACGAGAAAATAATCAGCACTCCCAGGATGTGCTGCATTATACCACATGATTTACCTTTAAATTGCACGTAATTTAGTCAGCCCCTACTCATTATTCGGTTCTCCGCTGCCGCATAATTCCAGTGCGCCTGGAAAGCAGGTTTGATTGTTCAGCAAGCAGTTGCACACGGGCCAGCGCATATTTCCTAAGATTACACATTCTGTCCTCTAACGTGCTGCTTTCTACACAAGAGGTCTTGCCACACCCGCACCCTTCAAAAACCGCAAATATATTTACACAAGGCCTAATGTGGTTTATCAACTGTAATCGCCACCCAAGAAAGGCCACCTCCCTCTACAGCACTTGCTGTTCCTGCGATCGACACAAAGTATAAATGTGTAACGGCCCAGAGTTGCCATCGTAAGAGCCATGATATCTCCCTACTTGACGCCTACACCACGTAGTAACAGTGGCCGAGAGGCCCAAACACTGCCCTGGCTGGGCGGTGCCTGCCACAGAGGAAGCCAGCCCTGTAGATCTGTTTTCGTAGTAAGCACGGGGTGGAGGGGGAGGGGGGGGGCTTCCTCCCTGCTGAGGGCGGAGGGCAGGTGTGCACCACTAATCGGAAGCACAAGCAGCTGCGGGGTTCTGCAGCGTGACACAGTGACCTCTGCGACAGTCACGTGCCGGGCACTGAACGCACAACAGTGCGACCAGGAAGTGGTGCACCAGGAAACACAGTACGGTCCGGAGCACAGCCAGCGACAGCGATGTGAGACACCCGCAGGGTGAATGTCATCAGACGCCGATATTCAGAGGGCACGGCGCAAGATCAGACATCAATATCACAAGTGCACACACCAAGCTCAGACAATCAATATCACCAGTGCACACACCAAGATCAGACATCAATATCACCAGTGCCCACACCAAGATCAGACATCAATATCACCAGTGCCCACACCAAGATCAGACATCAATATCAACAGTGCACACACCAAGATCAGACATCAATATCACCAGTGCCCACACCAAGCTCAGACATCAATATCAACAGTGCCTACACCAAGCTCAGACATCAATATCACCAGTGCCCACACCAAGATCAGACATCAATATCACCAGTGCACACACCAATACCAGACCACAATATCACCAGTGCACACACCAAGATCAGACATCAATATCACCAGTGCCCACACCAAGCTCAGACATCAATATCAACAGTGCCCACACCAAGCTCAGACATCAATATCACCAGTGCCCACACCAAGATCAGACATCAATATCAACAGTGCACACACCAAGATCAGACATCAATATCAACAGTGCACACACCAAGCTCAGACATCAATATCACCAGTGCACACACCGAGCTCAGACATCAATATCACCAGTGCACACACCGAGCTCAGACATCAATATCACCAGTGCACACACCAAGCTCAGACATCAATATCACCAGTGCACACACCGAGCTCAGACATCAATATCACCAGTGCACACACCAATACCAGACCACAATATCACCAGTGCACACACCAAGATCAGAGATCAAATTTCACAATATCAAACACCAATATCTACAGTGCATGCAACGAGCACATGAATTGCCACGGGACACACATGTAAGGCACTAATAGTGACAGTGCAGGAAAAAAGCAAGAGTATTCATCAATACACAAAAGTCGACAGAGAGACACAGCACTGTCAGATACAACTATTCACAGTGCACAGAGTATTAGATGTCAATATTCAAAGTGCACACACAAAGCAAGATCAGACTGCATTCGCTACAGTGCCAGTGTACATTAATACTCACGGTGCACACGAAGTAAGATTCAGGCAGCCATATCTACGGTGCAAGCACAGAGCAGCGCCTGACATGCATTGTATCGGGCCACACAGAGGAGCCTCAGGCAACAATCGTGACAGTGCAATAACAAGCAAGATCAGACGTCGATGCTCAAGTCAGACATCAGTGATCACAGTGCACCCACTAGCAAGATGAGACATCAATAGCTACAGTGCACACACCCAGCGCCAGACACCAATATTCACAGTGCATGCAAAGAGTAGGTTCAAACATCCGTATTCGAAGTGCACGCGCCTGGACCGCTCTCAAACAACACCATTGACAATGCACATTGACAACAATATCAAACAGTAATATTCTCAGTTTACTAACACAGCAGGATCGGACATCAATGTTCACAATACACAAAGAAACAGTATCACACAGCAAACTTCACAGAGCAGTAAATGCGACATCAGACATCCATATTCACAATGCACACAAAAGTGTCGGGCACCAACATTCTCAGTGCACAAAGAGAGCCAAATAGACATTAAAATTCAAAGTGCACACAGAAACAGTGGCATGCCTCACAGAAACCGTGGCAGGCCTCACAGAAACCGTGGCAGGCCTCACAGAAACCGTGGCAGGCCTCACAGAAACAGTGGCAGCCCTCACAGAAACAGTGGCAGCCCTCACAGAAACAGTGGCAGCCCTCACAGAAACAGTGGCAGCTCTCACAGAAACAGTGGCAGCTCTCACAGAAACAGTGGCAGGCCTCACAGAAACAGTGGCAGCTCTCACAGAAACAGTGGCAGCTCTCACAGAAACAATGGCAGGCCTCACAGAAACAGTGGCAGCTCTCACAGAAACAGTGGCAGCTCTCACAGAAACAGTGGCAGCCCTCACAGAAACAGTGGCAGCCCTCACAGAAACAGTGGCAGCCCTCACAGAAACAGTGGCAGCCCTCACAGAAACAGTGGCAGCCCTCACAGAAACAGTGGCAGCCCTCACAGAAACAGTGGCAGCCCTCACAGAAACAGTGGCAGCCCTCACAGAAACAGTGGCAGCCCTCACAGAAACAGTGGCAGCCCTCACAGAAACAGTGGCAGCTCTCACAGAAACAGTGGCAGCTCTCACAGAAACAGTGGCAGCTCTCACAGAAACAGTGGCAGGCCTCACAGAAACAGTGGCAGGCCTCACAGAAACAGTGGCAGGCCTCACAGAAACAGTGGCAGGCCTCACAGAAACAGTGGCAGGCCTCACAGAAACAGTGGCAGCTCTCACAGAAACAGTGGCAGCTCTCACAGAAACAGTGGCAGCTCTCACAGAAACAGTGGCAGCTCTCACAGAAACAGTGGCAGGCCTCACAGAAACAGTGGCAGGCCTCACAGAAACAGTGGCAGCTCTCACAGAAACAATGGCAGGCCATACAGAAACAGTGGCAGGCCTCACAGAAAGAGTGGCAGCCCTCACAGAAAGAGTGGCAGCCCTCACAGCAAGAACAAACATATATTCACAGTGGAAAGAGACACTATAATACACCAGTATTTTAAGTGCACACAATACACGATTAATATCACACTTCACTGTTCACAATGCACATAGAACAGTATCCTACTGCGATATCAACAAGGCGCACGGAGAACACGATCAGACATCAATATTCAAAGTGTGCAGAGAAAAGTGTTATAAAACAATAGTAATTGTAATTCTATTTATATGGTGTTTACTACTCCTGACAAGGCATCGAAGTGCTTTTTCGGCGAGTAGCACGCTACTCCGGAACCCAAAAAGAATTAGTGGTGAATTAGTATAGGGAAATATGAAATTAATTTGAGCGGTGGACATGTTAGTCTGTTCGTTGGATTGAAAAGAATAGTGGAGGGATAGAAGAGGGAAGGGGGTAGAAAGTGTTTTTTTGGAGGGGGCTCAAAACTGTAGGAGGTGGTTTTGGATAAGTAAAGGGGAGCTGGAGGGGGAAAGAGTCAGAGGGAAGGGATTAGAAAGGCTTGTTTGGGAGATCTGAATTGTAACTGAGGTGTGAGCAGATGCAAGGAGGGGTAGAGGAAGTTAATTTGTTTTTATACATTTTTTGCAATTCAATATTGAAGCAATTGTTGTTACTGTGCAGTGAAATAGTATATGTTAAAATTCAGATGACGCACAGAGAACAGCACCATACACCGACATTCACTGTACACCGATCATGACTAGACACCAACATTCAAAGTGAGTACAGAAAACCACATCCAACACCACTATCTACAGTGCACACAGGCAGCAAGATCCGCTATGAATATTCAGAGTGCACACAGGCAGCAAGATCCGCTATGAATATTCAGAGTGCACACAGGCAGCAAGATCCGCTATGAATATTCAGAGCGCACACAGGCAGCAAGATCCGCTATGAATATTCAGAGCGCACACAGGCAGCAAGATCCGATATGAATATTCAGAGCGCACACAGGCAGCAAGATCCGCTATGAATATTCAGAGTGCGCACAGGCAGCATATTCAGAGTGCACACAGACAGCAAGATCCGCTATGAATATTCAGAGTGCACACAGGCAGGAAGATCCGCTATGGATATTCAGAGTGCACACAGGCAGCAAGATCCGATATGAATATTCAGAGTGCACACAGACAGCAAGATCCGCTATGAATATTCAGAGTGCACACAGGCAGGAAGATCCGCTATGGATATTCAGAGTGCACACAGACAGCAAGATCCGCTATGAATATTCAGAGCGCACACAGGCAGCAAGATCCGATATGAATATTCAGAGTGCACACAGACAGCAAGATCCGATATGAATATTCAGAGTGCACACAGGCAGGAAGATCCGCTATGGATATTCAGAGTGCACACAGGCAGCAAGATCCGCTATGAATATGCAGAGTGCACACAGGCAGCAAGATCCGATATGAATATTCAGAGCGCACACAGGCAGCAAGATCCGCTATGAATATTCAGAGTGCGCACAGGCAGCAAGATCCGCTATGAATATTCAGAGTGCACACAGGCAGCGAGATCAGATATGAATATTCAGAGTGCACACAGGCAGCAAGATCCGATATGAATATTCAGAGTGCACACAGGCAGCAAGATCCGCTATGAATATTCAGAGTGCACACAGACAGCATATTCAGAGTGCACACAGACAGCAAGATCCGCTATGAATATTCAGAGTGCACACAGGCAGCAAGATCCGCTATGAATATTCAGAGTGCACACAGGCAGCAAGATCCGATATGAATATTCAGAGTGCACACAGGCAACAAGATCCGCTATGAATATTCAGAGTGCACACAGGCAGCAAGATCCGCTATGAATATTCAGAGTGCACACAGGCAGCAAGATCCGCTATGAATATTCAGAGTGCGCACAGGCAGCAAGATCCGCTATGAATATTCAGAGTGCACACAGACAGCATATTCAGAGTGCACACAGACAGCAAGATCCGCTATGAATATTCAGAGTGCACACAGGCAGCAAGATCCGATATGAATATTCAGAGTGCACACAGGCAGCAAGATCCGCTATGAATATTCAGAGTGCACACAGGCAGCAAGATCCGCTATGAATATTCAGAGTGCGCACAGGCAGCAAGATCCGCTATGAATATTCAGAGTGCACACAGGCAGCAAGATCCGCTATAAATATTCAGAGTGCACACAGACAATGAAAGACACCAATATTTGCAGTTCACAGGGCAGGATATAGCAATACCAGGCATTAGTATTCATAGTACACACAGACAGTATCAGGCATCAATATTCAGAGTAGACACACAAAAGCATACACCAATATCTGTAGCGCACAATGCAAGGCCAGGCATCAGTAATCCTAGTACACACAGACAGTATCAGACACCAATATTCAGAGTAGACACTAACCTGGCATGCAGCAATAGCTGCAGACACACAAACCTAGCATGCGCCAATATATGTAAACACACAAACCTAGCATGCGCCAATATCTGCAGACACACAAACCTAGCATGTACCAATATCAGTAGACACACAAACCTAGCATGCACTAATATCTGCAAACACACAAACCTAGCATGCACCAATATCTGCAGACACACAAACCTAGCATGCACCAATAGCTGCAGACACACAAACCTAGCATGTACCAATATCAGTAGACACACAAACCTAGCATGCACTAATATCTGCAAACACACAAACCTAGCATGCACCAATATCTGCAGACACACAAACCTAGCATGTGCCAATATCAGTAGACACACAAACCTAGCATGCACCAATATCTGCAAACACACAAACCTAGCATGCGCCAATATCTGCAGACACACAAACCTAGCATGCAGCAATAGCTGCAGACACACAAACCTAGCATGCGCCAATATATGTAAACATACAAACCTAGCATGCGCCAATATCTGCAGACACACAAACCTAGCATGCGCCAATATATGTAAACACACAAACCTAGCATGCACCAATAGCTGCAGACACACAAACCTAGCATGTGCCAATATATGTAAACACACAAACCTAGCATGTGCCAATATCAGTAGACACACAAACCTAGCATGCATCAATATCTGCAAACACACAAACCTAGCATGCGCCAATATCTGCAGACACACAAACCTAGCATGCAGCAATAGCTGCAGACACACAAACCTAGCATGCAGCAATAGCTGCAAACACACAAACCTAGCATGCGCCAATATCTATAGACACACAAACCTAGCATGCGCCAATATATGTAAACACACAAACCTAGCATGCACCAATATCTGCAGACACCCAAACCTAGCATGCACTAATATCTGCAAACACACAAACCTAGCGTGCACCAATATCTGCAAACAAACAAACCTAGCATGCGCCAATATCAGTAGACACACAAACCTAGCATGCACCAATATATGTAAACCGACAAACCTACCATGCGCCAATATCTGCAGACACACAAACCTAGCATGCGCCAATATCTGCAGACACACAAACCTAGCATGCACCAATATCTCTAGTGCACAATGCACGCCCAGGCATCAGTATTCACAGACATTATCAGACATCAATATTCACAGTGCACACAGACAATATTAGACACCAGCATTCACAGTGCACACACGGATGATATCAAATATCTGTATTCTGAATAAACACGGGGGGTATCTCGCACAGATATGCACCGTGAACACACAGGACAAGGATTTAAGACAGCAGTGTGCAGAGGGAGAACAGAAGCTGACAAAGTACCGAGTGTGCAATATCAGAAACCACTATTGACGGGCACGCGAGGGACAGGAAAATACACAAATAACCTGTCGGCAGATACAGTTATTCTAAGTATGACTCGATATTTTAAAGGGCGAACTCTTGTGTAACACCTCAGAGTTCTTAATGCAAAGAAAAGTAAAAGATAACCTGGCCACACTTCTCAGAAAGAGTTTAATGTCAGCTAGAAAACAAAACATCATCGTGACATCATTTCTTGGAACCAAACACGAGCCACCAACGAAAACACAACAACAAAACCAGCAAGAGAACAGAATCGAAAGCCAACTCAGAAAAGCAGGGGGGCACAAATAAAGCAACAGTCCATAAACTCTGGCTAACGCTGGGGGGCAGGCAGGGTGCAAGCCAGTGATGAGCAGAGGAATGGGCGGAGCCAATGCACAGAACACTCAAGAAACAAGGAAACGCAAGCATTGGCAGCGCCAAGAGCCCTGGCTTATAACTGAGTGCCTTGTCAGTCACTGGTGAGTTCAGGCACTCGATATGTAGGCATAAATGCTCAGTGCTGCTCACCCTCAGTGTCTGGACATCCTCACGGATGAAGAGAAGCGCTCTACAAATCTACTGGTTGATGGATAGACCCCCTGACCTCTTACATTCACGCATGCACCCACCGACTCATTCTTGCATCTGCACACTTCCCTATCCATAAGCAAAAACACACAAAATGTCAACAAGTATATGCAAGATATATTAGAAGAATAAAAGTAGAAAAATGGGTCTAAACAGTACACTTATAAGAAAAAATAATTCGAACATAGAAGCAGGCGGCCACCTTACAATGATGCTGTAGACAGTGTATCGCTGTTTGAAAGTTCCAGCATGGCTGCCACTTTTAGAAACAACTTGTTGACCATCTTAGAGGGGTAAACAATGGCGCACTATGAACAATACCATTCCAAGATGGCCGCCCAGATTTGACGCAGCAAGTGCTATGGTTGTGGTGTACAACCGAGAGACCCAGAAGCATTGTCTAGGGACATGCGGATCACTAAACAATACTAGTAAATATTGCTTCAGTTCTCTACATAAATACAAATAAAATAAAAAGGAGAAGGAAAAGCATGAACAGGGAGCTATAAAAAGAGAAAATGAAAAACTACAGGATCGACCCACCAGCCGTGGCACTGAAACACGATCATTTTGTGACAGATGCACATAATCAGGCAAAATGCTGTCACTCAGAGCAATGGAGCGATTATCCGAAGTGGGCGGGCCCATTGCTTCATGCGGTCATGGACGGAAACAAGGTGAGAATGACACTGGAACAGACCAATGGCAAAGAGCTGTGCCAAAGCCCTCCTATGGGCCTGATTACAAGTTTAGTTGCTATTTATCGCACCTGATAAATAACAATACCACGGGGCCCGTTACTTATAGGGTGCAATAAAGAACACATATCACGAGTTCCAGGGGATTCACATGGGGATCTTGTTTATTAATGCACCAAAACATGCAGGATACGGTAAATACCCTATGCTTTACCCCTGTTAACTAAATTTAACAAAGGTTGAGGTATTTAACGCATCCAATAATAACCAGATGTGTGAAATAACACTCAAATTGTAATTCCAACCCCAGCGCCAACAGGGGTTTGCACAGGGTTGAGAAATGAATGACCGACTCGTAATCAGGCCCGGAGTGTGTGTGTGTGTGTATATATATATATATATATATACACACACACACACATACATACACACACACAGCAACCCAGGGGAAAACACCACAGGTACGGACCACCAACGCAGTGCACAGATGTTCTAGAGACGCGGGTTCACGGTTCCATGTGTTTTTTTAATTCATATACACCCAATGGTACAGACGCGTTTCTACCGCTATATATATATATATATATTGATTTCTTTTATTATAAGAACCTTACAGGTAATTAAACCGTTCAGATCCTCCTAGGAAGGGCAAACAAGGATTATCACAATGCGAATCTACTACCCCCAGGGTTTGCCAGAGGGGCCAATTCAAGCACTTGCCGATAACTGTAATATTCCATGCAGCAAAACATCTCCCTGCATATAATAAAAACCCACCCTTTAATGCCTATTGGCTTTGACACGTGATTTCCAATAAATAAGACAGTCTTAACTTTAAATAATAAAACGGATCGCCAACAGCCTCGATCACTGAACACACGAGCACTCTTTCAGCAGAAGTACACAACTTCTGCCCAATCAAATGATGTACTCAGGTCATCAGCATATGGGCGGAGCAAGATCCCCTCTCCCCCTTTGGAAGGCTCTGTTTCTGTTGATCACGTGACCGGTCTGGTGATAGCTGCAGTGGGAAGCCAGAGCTAAAGATACAGACAGTGTTGTGCTCAAAACCCAGGCCTAAAAAAAACAGCACTGCAACACCAACCACCATCCTTTGCACTGAGTCAATATAATACCAGTTTGTTCACGGTATTTCCACAAAGGTAAACGCACTCAACTCAAAGGCGCGGTATAACATAGGCATGGCCCCTGAGCACAGAAGGTCCGTGTTAGACGGCTGTATGGTCACCAATAGAACACTTCCGCAACTGGTTACTCCACAAACACAGAGCAGTACTGAAACAAGATTATGTTCACACTACACAGAATATTAGTGTAACATGGCCATGTAGACTGAGTATACAGGAACACGACTGACCACAGACACACCGTGTTAAAAACACGCGTGCAGAACACAGACCGCAGGGATACATACTACAGATAAAGCTATAATCTAAATGGTCCCCTACACTGGTTAATTGACTGTTTAGAACTTTTAATATTACTACCACCCTCATTTGCTCTATTTGGGGCAGCAATCTCCCAGGTGGCTGAACCTGGGCCTCAACTTTAAAACCCTCCTACTGCAATGACGGTCCCCAAGACGTGGGCCTTTCTCCAAAGCACACCTTCTCCCCTTGTTGGGGAGGGTTCCTGCATCTGTTCCTCGAAGCTTCAGAGTCCCCTTCTTGATGAGACCACAGTGTCAAGGGAGACACACTCAGGAGAAGATTGGGAATGGTCCTACTACCACTGGGAGCACAGCATCGTACACCGCGACCGGCGTTCTCGATGAATACTTTTTATTGACGATGCCCCCCTAGGTGGAATCCAGTACTTTTCTGTATGCATTGCGGTGCCCGAGCTACCTTTGGCCGATGGAGCTGTCATATGCAGCTATTGAGGAGTCTGGCTCTGGTTCACCCCTCAGCCGCCACCTACCCAACCGGACTTCGGACACTGTTTTCCTCGTCTCCCCGTTGCATTTCCTACCCCCGCCTCGCCTCTTCCTTCTATTATTCTTGGTCTACCTCCCCTGCTCCTTTCCTGCCCTCCCCCCCAAATGTCTCTCCCCTGCCTGTTCTTCTTCTTCTTTCTAATACTTATACTGCGCTTTGATAACTCAGTAACTTCGTTCCTTGCAACTGATGTCATTTTGTAACTATGTTCTGAAACAATGCTCTATCTCATGTAAAGCGCTCCGAAACCTCCGGGTCTAGCCAGCGCTATATAAAACTTTTCAAATTAATAAATAAAATAGTGTAACACAAGCCCATTGTATAGTTATGTAACAAGAGTATGTTCAGTGCTCATAAAATAGTATGTTAACGCGCATTAAGTCCAACACATTGGTGTGACGTATGTATTCTTAAGACAGAAAATTGGTGTTGCAGCGCATGTATTCGCTGAAAATAGCATGTTTGCATAACCAGTGCATGTACATAGAACACAGTTAGTGTAACATCTCACAACCATTGAGTGCACACCTTATATCACAACACACGTGCATTAAACCGTAGCTCAACTTGGGCGTGTTCACGGATCAGTGTGTAACGCAATACCGCGACAGGTAATACTCACTGAATGCTGAATAAAGAACAACAGTATCCGCAAGAGAAAGGACTAGACGTGTGACAGCAAGATCCAAAGTGCAGACACAAAATACTAACAAGCACTGGCAAAGGCAATATGTGCTCTATAAAGACTGAGCAAATGGCTTTGCCAATGTTTCTTTGCACGAAAGAGAGAAAAAAAAAAAAGAGGCCTCTCAAGTGAGCAGTGGAAGGATATAACTCGTCCAATCAGAGCCTGTGATAAGGGTTTGCTCCTTGGCACAAACACAAGCATAGGAAGAAAAGCCATCCAATCAAGAGCAGATACCTGCGATTGACAAAGCCAGCCAATCAGGGCCAAAGCTCACTCTTTGCAAACAACAGGTCTCCAAGACGTAGGAGACGCCACAGTGAGCACCACGATTGCCCCCCTCAGCAGGGTACAACATAGCAACCAGGCACCGTTGGCACAGTGCTCACTAAATAACAATTACCTGCACTAATGTCAACAGCGCCGGTGCTAATGAGCGCTTTAAAGCGCTTCATCTCCCGCCGTGCTTTAGGAGCCCAGTAACCGCGCTTCGCTCGACGTGCATACGCCGTGGCCATGGGCACAGCTGTCTGTCAGTGTCAGGGGTCTCCGTGGGACTTCCTAGGGGGACGGGATCTGAAGTGGGGGTTCCCTCCCCACGAGGAGCTGGCGTGCTAGGGGCTTGAACCACAACCATTCAGGAGGGCGGGTGGGGGCTGTAGGGTTACGTGGTGGTTCAGGTTACTACTTTCTTGCTGTCCAGCTGTGAGGCTTGTTGGAGGGGGAGGGGGGGTGGGGGGGGGGGGGGGCAGTTGACGAGCCTCACCACACTAGTGGTATTTGCTTCTTGCATGGGGTCCACATGTTCCGCGGAGCTAGGTTCCATTTAACGCCAGTGAGCACCCCCCCCCCCCCCTATGATGGTGCCAGGGCCCTTGAAGACGACAGCTCTGTTCAAGGGCAGGCACAAGGCGCCCGTCGTGATTTCACAGTAAAGACGGAGACGCCCCCCCCCCCACCCGTGATAGTTTTACTGCAGCAATAGCGCCCCCTTCACACACGAGTTCTAACTGCAGCCACCGAGATCACAGCCCTGGCTGCAGTTGCAACAGGTCCTGCGCCCTCCCCCACCTACATTCATTCTGGCTGAAGCAGCAGGTGCCCCCTAACCCACCCCGGGTCTAGCTGCAGCAGCACAGCGTCCCTCTACCTTGGTTGATTGCAGCAGTAGACACACCACGACATCCACCCTCGTCTGGTGGCACCATTAGCGCCCACTCCCCGTCAAACCACCCCCCCTTCTCAGTTCAGCATCTTCCCCACCCTGATTTAGACTGCAGCAGCCCCGACCCCCTGTTACTACCTGCAGCAGCCCCGCCTCACTGTTACTAGCTGCAGCAGCACCGCCCCCTGTTACTAGCTGCAGCAGCACCACCCCACCTGTTACTAGCTGCAGCAGCACTGCCCCCGTTACTAGCTGCAGCAGCACCACCCCCGTGGCAGCACCGCCCCCCCCTTTTACTAGCTGCAGCAGCACCACCCCTCCAGCACCACCCCGTTACTAGCTGCAGCAGCACTGCCCGATACTAGCTTCAGCAGCACCACCCCCTCCCTGTTACTAGCTGCAGCAGCACCGCCACGTGTTA
Source organism: Triturus cristatus (assembly GCF_964204655.1). Classification (NCBI taxonomy): domain Eukaryota; kingdom Metazoa; phylum Chordata; class Amphibia; order Caudata; family Salamandridae; genus Triturus; species Triturus cristatus. Next base: position 68,092,817 of record NC_140593.1, on the reverse strand, counting down.
CTAGCTGCACCGCCCCCTGTTACTAGCAGCAGCAGCACTGCCCGCCTGTTACTAGCTGCAGCAGCACCGCCCCTGTTACTAGCTGCAGCAGCACCGCCCCCTGTTACCAGATGCAGCAACACAACCCCCCTGTTACCAGATGCAGCAACACGGCCCCCCTGTTACCAGATGCAGCAACACGCCCCCCCTGTTACTAGCTTCAGCAGCACCGGCCCCATTACTAGCTGCAGCAGCACTGCCCCCCTGTTACTAGCTGCAGCAGCACCGCCCCCCTGTTACTAGCTGCAGCAGCACCGCCCCCCTGTTACTAGCTGAAGTGGTACTGCCCCACTGTTACTAGCTGCAGCACCGCCTCGTGTTACTAGCTGCAGCAGCACCGCCCCGTGTTTCTAGCTGCTGCAGCACTACCGTGTTACTAGCTGCTGCGGCAGCACCGCCACATGTTACTAGCTGCTGCAGCAGCACCGCCCCTTGTTGGTAGCTGCAGCAGCACTGCCCCCTGTTACTAGCTGCAGCAGCACCACTTTCCCCTGTAACTAGCTGCAGCAGCACCACCACCCCTGTTACTAGCTGCAGCAGCACCGCCCCATTACTAGCTGCAGCAGCACCACACCTCTTAATAGCTGCAGCAGCACATCCCCCTGATACTAGCTGCAGCAGCACCGCCCCCTGATACTAGCTGCAGCAGCACCGCCCCCGTTACTAGCTGCAGCAGCACCGCCCCCCGTTACTAGCTGCAGCAGCACCACACCTCTTAATAGCTGCAGCAGCACATCCCCCTGATACTAGCTGCAGCAGCACCGCCCCCTGATACTAGCTGCAGCAGCACCGGCCCTTGATACTAGCTGCAGCAGCACCGCCCGTGTTACTAGCTGAAGTAGCAGCACCGCCCTTGTTACTAGCTGCAGCAGCAGCACCGCCCCTTGTTACTAGCTGCAGCAGCAGCACTGCCCCTTGTTACTAGTTGCAGCAGCAGCACCCCTTGTTACTAGGTGCAGCAGCACCACCCAGTGTTACTAGGTGCAGCACAGCCATGTGTTACTAGCTGCAGCAGCACCACCCCGTGTTACTAGGTGCAGCACAGCCCCGTGTTACTAGCTGCAGCAGCACTGCTGCATATTTCCTAGCTGCTACAGCGCCCCATGTTACCTAGCTGCAGCAGCACCGCCCTGTGTTACTAGCTGCAGCAGCACTGCCTGTGTTACTAGTCACAGGAGCACCGCCCGTGTTACTAGATGCAGCAGCACCGCCCGTGTTACTAGATGCAGCAGCACCGCCCCGTGTTACAAGTTGCAACAGCAACGCCCTGTGTTACAAGTTGCAACAGCATCGCCCGTGTTACTAGTTGCAACAGCACTGCCCCATGTTACTAGTTGCAGCAGCACCGCCCCATGTTACCAGTTGCAGCAGCGCCACCCCGTGTTACTAGTTGCAGGAGCACTGTTAAAGCAAGTTCAGTTGGAGGTCTGGACATGGGTATAAGAATCATGCCAGAGCAAAGTTTTTATTTAGAATAATATTTTTACAAATTATTTTTTTGAATGCAAAAAAGAGAAAAGATTTGCAAAATGTTTGAACGTGATTTTAGCATTGATTCTGTGTGTGTGTAAAATTGTTCTAGGCCCTGAAATCCCTTCTGGGGATGAAACGCGTTGGCTGGGTCTGCCAAAAATGATTGAAAACCTATTACAATAAAGAAAGTTTTGAGAAAATTTCCAGGTTTTAGAGAATAATTTCCAGAGGAAGGAAAGATTGCACTGTTGAACTTGGAATCTAAAGCAATTACAACTTTATACAAAAATTAAAATATATGAACAAGAGATTTTGTTGCCCTCCTGACAAAAAGAGCACTGTTGCCCCAAATTACCTGTTGTAGGAGCGCCGCCCCGTGTTACTAGTTGCAGAAGCGGCGCCCCAGTGTTACTAGTTGCAGCAGAGCCGCCATGTTACTAGTTGCTCCCACGCCGCCCCCATTTCACTACATGCAGCAGTGCTGCCCACTGTTACTAGTTGCAGCAGCACCGCCCCTGTGCAACTAGTTGCAGCAGCACCGCCCCTGTGCAACTAGTTGCAGCAGCACCGCCCCTGTGCAACTAGTTGCAGCAGCACCGCCCCTGTGCAACTAGTTGCAGCAGCACCGCCCCTGTGCAACTAGTTGCAGCAGCACCGCCCCTGTGCAACTAGTTGCAGCAGCACCGCCCCAGTGCAACTAGTTGCAGCAGCACCCCCGGTACTAGTTGCAGCAGCACCGCCCCCTGTGTTACTAGTTGCAGCAGCAGCACCCTATGTTACTAACTGCAGCAGCACCGCCCCATTACTAGTTGCAGCAGCACCACCCCATGGTACTAGTTGCAGCAGCCCCTCACACGTGTTACTAGTTGCAGCAGCACTGCCCGTGTTACTAGTTACAGCAGCACCGCCCCCGTTACTAATTGCAACAGCCCCCCCATTACCAGTTGCAGCAGCACCATCACCCATGGTACTAGTTACAGCAGCACCGCCCCGTTACTAGCTGCAGCGGGACCCCAATGATACTACTTGCAGTAGTAGAGACCCCCTCACTCCAGTTACATAAGCCCCAGTCTTCCTGTCAGACATCGTGCATCAGGCGAGCCCACCATCGCCCAATCTGCAGCAGCAACACTGTCCCCGTGTTACTAGTTGCAGCAGCACCGCCCGACCCCCCTGTTACTAGTTGCTGCCGTGCCACCCTCATGTTACTAGTTTCAGCCGCCCCATGTTACTACTTGCATATGCACCGACCCCATGTTACTAGTTGCAGCCACACCTCCCCATGTTACTAGATGCAGCCGCGCCACCCCATGTTACTAGTTGCAGCACCACCCCCATGTTACTAGTTGCAGCACCGCCCATGTACCTATATGCAGCAGCACCGTCCCCATGTAACTAGTTGCAGCAGCACCGCCGCCCCCTTGTTACTAGTTGCAGCAGCAGCACCCTATGTCACTAATTGCAGCAGCACTGCCCCCGTTACTAGTTGCAGCAGCAGCACCCCATGGTGCTAGTTGCAGCAGCCCCTCACACGTATTACTAGTTGCAGCAGCACTGCCCCTGTGTTACTAGTTGCAGCAGCACCCCCCTGTTACTAGTTGCAGCAGCACCCCCCTGTTACTAGTTGCAGCAGCGTCACCCATGTTACTAGCTGCAGCAGCACCCCATTGATACTACTTAGTATAGCAGTAGTAGAGACCTCACTCCAGTTACATAAGCCCCAGTCTTCCTGTCACACATCGTGCTTCATGCATCAGGAGAGCCCACCATTGCCCAGGCTGCAGCAGCAACACTGCCCCCCGTGTTACTAGTTGCAGTAAAAGAGACCCCCTCACTCCAGTTACATAAGCCCCTGTCTTCCTGTCACACTTTGTGCTTCATGCATCAGGAGAGTCCACCATTGCCCAGGCTGCAGCAGCAACACTGCCCCGTGTTACTAGTTGCAGCAACACTGCCCCCGTGTTACTAGCTGCAGCAACACCGCCCCATGTTACTAGTTGCAGGAGCAGCACCCCCAATATTACTAGTTGCAGCAGCACCCCATGGTACTAGTTATAGTAGAGACTCCAATTAGGAGAGCCCGACATCGCCCAGGCTACAGCAATAACACTGCCCGTGTTACTAGTTGCAGCAGCACTGCCCGCCCCCGTGTTACTAGTTGCAGCAGCAGCACCCTATGTTACTAATTGCAGCACTGTCCCCCGTTACTAGTTGCAGCAGCACCCCATTACTAGTTACAGCAGCACCGCCCCCGTTACTAGCTGCAGCAGCACCGCCCCCGTTACTAATTGCAGCAGCCCCCCCATTACCAGTTGCAGCAGCACCATCACCCATGGTACTAGTTACAGCAGCACCGCCCCGTTACTAGCTGCAGCGGGACACCAATGATACTACTTGCAGTAGTAGAGACCCCCTCACTCCAGTTACATAAGCCCCAGTCTTCCTGTCACACATTGTGCTTCATGCATCAGGAGAGCCCACCATTGCCCAGGCTGCAGCAGCAACACTGCCCCCGTGTTACTAGTTGCAGCAGCACCGCCCGACCCCCCTGTTACTAGTTGCTGCCGCGGCACCCTCATGTTACTAGTTTCAGCCGCCTCATGTTACTACTTGCATATGCACCGACCCCATGTTACTAGTTGCAGCCACACCTCCCCATGTTACTAGTTGCAGCACCGCCCATGTACCTATATGCAGCAGCACCGTCCCCATGTAACTAGTTGCAGCAGTGCCCGTGTTACTAGTTGCAGCAGCACCCCCATTACTAGTTGCAGCAGCACCCGTTACTAGTTGCAGCAGCACCCGTTACTAGTTGCAGCAGCACCCGTTACTAGTTGCAGCAGCACCCGTTACTAGTTTCAGCAGCGTCACCCATGTTACTAGTTACCGCAGCACCGCCCTCGTTACTAGCTGCAGCAGCACCCCATGGTGCTAGTTGCAGCAGCCCCTCACACGTATTACTAGTTGCAGCAGCACTGCCCCTGTGTTACTAGTTGCAGCAGCACCCCCCTGTTACTAGTTGCAGCAGCACCCGTTACTAGTTTCAGCAGCGTCACCCATGTTACTAGTTACAGCAGCACCGCCCCCGTTACTAGCTGCAGCAGCACCCCAGTGATACTACTTGCAGTAGAAGAGACCCCTTCACTCCAGTTACATAAGCCCCAGTCTTCCTGTCACACATCGTGCTTCATGCATCAGGAGAGCCCACCATTGCCCAGGCTGCAGCAGCAACACTGTCCCCCGTGTTACTACTTGCAGCAGCACCGCCCGCCCCGTGTTAGGAGTTGCAGCAGCACCGCTCGCAGCCCCCGTGTTACTAGTTGCAGCAGCAATGCCCATCCCCGTGTTACTAGATGCAGCAGCACCGCCCCCATGTTACTAGTTGCAGCATCACTGCCCCTATGTTACTAATTGCAGCAGCGCCGCCCCATGTTAATAGTTGCAGCAGCACCGCCCCCATGTTACTAGTTGCAGTAGCACTGGCCCCCATGTTAGTAGTTGGAGTAATAGAGACCCCCTTACTCCAGTTACATATGCCCCTCTCTTCCTGTCCGAATTCATGCTTCATGCATCAGGAGAGCCCACCATCGCCCAGGCTGCAGCAGCAACACTGCCCCCGTGTTAGTAGTTGCAGCATCACCCGCACCCCCGTGTTACTAGCTGCTGCATCGACAGACAATGCTCCTCCACCCCTCCCCCGTTACCATTTGCAGCAGCACCCCGTTTTACTAGCTGCAGCAGCACCCCAGTGATACTACTTGCAGTAGAAGAGACCCCTTCACTCCAGTTACATAAGCCCCTGTCTTCCTGTCACACATCGTGCTTCATGCATCAGGAGAGCCCACCATCGCCCAGGATGCAGCAGCAACACCGCCCCCGTGTTACTAGTTGCAGCATCACTGCCCCTATGTTACTAATTGCAGCAGCGCCGCCCCATGTTAATAGTTGCAGCAGCACCGCCCCCATGTTACTAGTTGCAGTAGCACTGGCCCCCATGTTAGTAGTTGGAGTAATAGAGACCCCCTTACTCCAGTTACATATGCCCCTCTCTTCCTGTCCGAATTCATGCTTCATGCATCAGGAGAGCCCACCATCGCCCAGGCTGCAGCAGCAACACTGCCCCGTGTTAGTAGTTGCAGCATCACCCGCACCCCCGTGTTACTAGCTGCTGCATCGACAGACTCAATGCTCCTCCACCCCTCCCCCGTTACCATTTGCAGCAGCACCCCCGTTTTACTAGTTGCAGCAGCACCCCCGTTTTACTAGTTGCAGCAGCACCGTCACCCCCATTACTAGTTACAGCAGCACCGCCCCCGTTACTAGCTGCAGCAGCACCCCAATGACACTACTTGCAGTAGAAGAGACCCCTCACTCCAGTTACATAAGCCCCAGTCTTCCTGTCACACATCGTGCTTCATGCATCAGGCGAGCCCACCATCGCCCAGGCTGCAGCAGCAACACTGTCCCCGTGTTACTAGTTGCAGTAAAAGAGACCCCCTCACTCCAGTTACATAAGCCCCTGTCTTCCTGTCCGACATCAGGCGAGCCCACCATCGCCCAGGATGCAGCTGCAACGCTGCCCCCGTGTTACCAGCTGCAGTAATAGAGACCCCCTTACTTCGGTTACATAAGCCCCAGTCTTCCTGTCACACATTGTGATTCATGCATGAGGAGCCCACCTTCGCCCAGGCTACAGCTGCAACGCTGCCCTCGTGTTACTAGTTGCAGCAGTACCGCCCGTACCCCCCCCCGTGTTACTAATTTTAGCATCATCGCCGACTCAATGCCCCCCCACACCCCCTGCTAATAGTTGCAGCAGCACATTCCACACTGGTTCAAGGGTAGGAGCCGGACACCAGGCACACCCACAAGCAGGGCCCTCCCATTGTTTGTAGAGCCCCCCCACCCAGCTGCAGTAGCACGGCCCCCACCCCGTTGAAGGGGAAGCTGCAATACCCCCACCATTTCCTGGTTGTAGGTACGGCGGCAAGCAGAGCCCCCACCCTGGATCAAAGGCAGCACGCGAGCCACGGCCCGGGGCTGCAGACACTACACCGGCCCCACCGTCCGTGCAGAGGCAGGCATTCACCCGTAACCCTCGCCCCGGGGGTAGTTTGCAGCAGCCCCCCCCCCTCATAGTTACAGCACGACTGACTCGTGCCCCCCCCCCACATTGCCCCTTCTCACCCACTGATGAGGATAATTTTGGGGGTGCTAGAGTCCGAGCCCCGCGCTTTGATCATACCCCTTCCTAGGGTGGCACCTCCTTGCCCTAATGCCCTCCACGCCCCCCCCCGTGCCAGACCCTACCTTGATGATGCTGCTCCTCCGGGGGATGCCCGCCTTGCCGTCCCTTCGGTCGGGGCTGGGGGGCGGCTCCTCGGGCCCCCCAGGGGGTACGCAGTCTCCATTGGACACCCCCGGGCTGAGGGAGCAGCCCTCGCCGGCCCCCTCCGCCTTGAGCGCGCCGGCCCCAGGGGGGGAAGAGGGCAGGCTGCCCCCGGTCTCCTCGGCGCCCCCTCCCCGGCCGCTCTCCGCCATCCTGCCGCCGCCGCCTGCCTCCTCCTCTTCCTCCTCCGCCTCTTCCTCCTCTGCGGGTCTGAGAACCGAGAGCTGAGGCTGGAGAGCCCGGGGGAGGGAGGGGCGGGACCAGGGCGCCCCCAGCCCCTGCCACCGGAGGACGGGGGTCTGCGGGGGGTGGGCACGCCCCCCCCACCGTGCTGGAGGCTGCAAGGGAGGGGTGATCCCCTCACCATCCACCCCCCCCCCCTACGGACAGGGGGCTAGACCACCGGGGGCATTGGGGCTCAGATCAGGGGGCCGCCGCTAGGGTGGGGGCTGAGACCACCCAGGAGGACGGACGGTGTGAGGCGAGGGGGGAAACACACTGGAGTGAAAAGGTGTGTGAGGGGGGTAGATTGGACAGACCGAGGGCACGGAACTGGGGTCAACAAATCGTAGAAAAATCGGTGCACCCAGGAATGCTTGTCCAGCACAGCTTCCGTTTGAAGTGCTTCGCACGGAATGTCTACCTTGAAAGGCAATTAATTGTACTGACACGGGTCGTTTTCGACACACATTGAGGGTCAAATCAAATGGCCCGACCCTCCGAATGAGGGTCCCTCGAGAGCTGCGGGCAGCATTGCTTCTAGAGAGCCCCTGGTGTTACCTGTCAGCTTCGGTAATTAGCTCTTGCTTTTAGATACATTATTTTGATTTTTACCAGCATTATATCTGAAATATAGGGACATTGGGTCCGCCCTCCTCATCTATTGGTCTGTTGTTGTGTCATTCCCATTTTGGTTCTGCCCACTACTACTACATCATGGAGTCAGCCCATTTCAGCCATTGGCTAACCACTGCCAGTTAGGACATTCTTCTCTTGCACAATGTGCATTTACACACAAAAAGTAGTCCCTTTCTAAATTTTTACAAAAAGGATTCATCAACAATAGGAAATCCAAAAGCTGGCAGCCTAACATCTGCCAGACCTATTGGCTTTGCCAAAGCTTATTTTTTTGCCATTCTGGTACTTGTAAGATTTGTATTTAAAAAAGGGAATGCCAGTCGTGATGGCGTTTTAAACAATACGTACGGTTTTGAAGATAGTGCAGGCTGGCAAGTGGCGGCCGTGGAGTCCAATGCGGGTATGGGTGATGTGGTCATTGTAGTTAGACTCTTGTCGTGTGCTGCAGAGTGCAGGGTGCATTTAAGGGACTCCCTGGTGGGGCCCGGGAGGCTATGAACCAGGACTCTGACACCTTCAAGATGCAAAAGTACCAGGGCGTCAACAGTAGTTCTGAAGTCGCTTTCTGCAATCTATCGTTCCACCTTCTTTAGTAGAGACAGCAGGTCCCAGGCCGCCTTGGATTTCTTGGCCATCTGTTCCGTGAGGGAATGTCGGGCTCCAGGGTGAATGTGATGGGGTCGGGGTTCGAATCCTTCCAGATTATGTTGTTGACTCAGGTTTGGTGGTCTTGCTTGGTGTTATTGGCGGATAGTTGGAACTCTCTCTAGAGAACACTAGGTCTCCACGTGATGGGTTTCACCGCCCACGAACACCCGGCTTTATTGTAAATGACGCTGAATCATAACTCGGGACGCCCATCCTTGTGCAGCGGTCCGTCGTCCTCTAGCTAGGTTTGCGTTCTACAAATACCTCCACATAGACATATATGCTCCTGTTTTATGTAAGTACACACATCTTGACCCGTACTGGAAACACCAGTTGAGATCCGTAGTCACAAGACCTGGGGCAGAGCATAATGGGTCATCCAGGAGTAGAGAGCTTGAATCTAGGAAGGCGTGGGGAGGGGGGATGAGACAAAATATGGATGGTAGCGGGAGGGATGACACCAGCGTAATAAGAATGGAACCAGGGGCCACGCAGGAAGATGGCCGCCTGAGCAGTGAGCTCCGCCTCGGGTCGGGACTCCACCGGTCATATCTTACCGCCCGTTGCACCTGAAGCTCTCTTCTCCTGTTCCGATATAGTCGGAGGGTATGGAGGTCACTCGGAGCGAGTTTCCTGATGTCGGTCGGCACGGGAGGTCCTGTGCCGGGCGCTGACGAGGTCTCCTCACGGCCCTGCTTTTGCCAACGCGTCTCGGCTGACGTACCTCACTGGAACGCGCCTCCTCAAGCCGCGCCTTTTACTTCCCTGTGAGGCCGCGCCTTCTCGAATGACGGGAATACTGAGTTTTTTCGAGACGCGCCTCTTCGTCTAATTGATGCAACGGCACCACCTCCAGGCTATTGGTGAGAGAGGAGGGGAGACTTTCAGCGCTGTAAGGTATTCGTGAGACGGTGCCCTTCTCCCTGACAGGGTCGTCTTTATTTATATGACAGCACCAGCGCTTTTGGCCTTTTGCTCTGCTTTATTTTTAATATACTAACTTATGATGCTCAGCTTTGCATATGGAGATTTTCCCTGGATGTATGCTGCTTCTTGGTCCTTCCTGTGGTTACACCTTTGCGCTCCTCAACGTTGCAGGGGCTTGTGCTCCCTGTTTGCTTATGGGCTGCATCTCCTCAACTAATTGACACTGCACTTTCATGGTTGAATATATAATATATGGGAGACTTCTTTCTTCTTCTCCTGACAGGAATGCTCCTCATTAATTTTCTGACAAACATTTTGTACTAATATTTGTTACAAGAACAGCATATTCACACATTATTAAGGCCTCCTCTTTTCTGACAACGCAGCAATTAATTTTGCTACACTACCTGTATTACATACTAATGTATGAACATCGAATGTAGTTTTATTGGAGAAAACCAGATTGCTGTTATTTCTTGTCTAAATACGCTCTTAATTATACTGCTTTTATGAATTTATTCTTCGCTTATTATATTGTCTTCGATATTGCAATGTACTAATAATAAGTTTTACTCTATCAGCAGTTCACTACTTTGCACGTTTGTCACATCACATTGACAGCAGTCTTGATTTTAACAACTTTATTCCACTGCCCTCTGTGTACCTACATACTCATATCCGACGCCAAAGAACGGCCTCCTCACGTTTCTTCAGAGTTTCTTTTAAAAGTCCTCTACAGATGTCTACTACTAAGCACGGCAACAAACATTCTAAACAACTGTTTGCAGAAGCTCTTAAACAATCCACTAATATGCCAACAAAAGGTAGTGCACCTTTACCGTCCAACTTATCGCCAAGCCCTCCTCCTGCCACTGGGCACGCATCTACAGAAGCTATACAACGTATTCTCCAAGAAATCTCTGGGGTCAGTCGTCGGTTGGAAGGTATGGATATTACAATCACATCCTTGGCTGAAGAGACTAAATCAATTCGAACAGATATGGCGGGCTTTTATGCCAAAGTTGAGGGTCTCGATTCTAGAATTCTTGCGGTGGAGAAACGTCTGGATTCACTCCCTAACAAAGATCAAGACCTTCTCTTTCTTCATAGCAAAATCATCGATTTGGAAGATCGTAGTCGGAGGGATAATATCCGCTTTTTTGGTTTTCCGGAACAAATTGAAGGCCAAAACACAAAATCATTTCTTTATAGCATCCTTCCAAACCTGACTGGTATTTCCTTTGTTCCACCTTTGGAAATCCAAAGAGCTCACAGAATTGGCCCTCCACGTAAAGACCCTGCAGCGCGTCCAAGACCGATTATTGCCTGTTTCCTTCGCCATGAACAAACACGACAATTACTGGCTGCAGCTCGTTCACAAGGTTCCTTCTCATTCAAGGGTCATACAATTCATCTGGCAGCTGACTTTTCCAAGGAAACAAATGAGCGTAGGAAAGCATTTCTCTCTATGAGGCCTCAATTGCGCCAACTAGATATCAAATATGGCTTATTTGAACCTGCGCGTTTTCGCATCACCAGAAATGGAGATTCCAGAGACTTTTATGACCCAACACATCTTCAAGAATTTTTAGATTCCATCAAGCTTCAAGATATGGACGTTCAAGTTCAACCTTCAACAGAAGATTATCCTCAACCAGCTTCTGCTTCTTCTCTTACATTACCAGATCACAAGCGACAAAGTCTTAGTAACTCAAGAGTTCGTGGTAGAGACTCTGAAAGACTCCATCGTCTCCAAGAAGATAAGAATTTAGCCCTTCATTCTGTTTCTACTGCTACTTTTACACAACATCCGCATAGGGACAAATCCAGATCTCCTCTTAAATCTCCCTCAGATGCGGATTGAATAATCTTTTGTCTTACAAGCTGTTCTTCCCATGTTTAAGCTGTAGTTGATTGAAGATCTTATATTCATTCATCTTTTTACCCTTTCTTATCATTATCAATACTAAGAATAATTAAGATGTTCTTATATTCTATTATATTCACACAATGCTAGATGCGTTATAGTCAGATATGTGCTTTATTTTCCATATTTGCAATTTTTATCTTTAGCATGTTTCTCTCCATTATAGTGGTTACCTTCAATTTGTTATTCACTATCAATATTACAACTTATAACATGTTATCATCAGTCATGTAATTATTTAACCATCTCAACACTCACTTATTGGACTATTGTTTTAACATTTTATTCCTATTTTCTATTTTATGTTGTTTACATTGTGCTTTATTGCCATTTCCTGTTTATTATAAATATAATGTACATTCTTTAGCGTTATCATAAGTAACTTAATTGTTAGTTTTTTCTCCTCTACAATGGAATGTACTATAGCTTTTAGGGCCTCCCTTTATTTCTCACTTACTTTCTCGATTTTCCTTATCGTTATCCTCACTCCTTATCAAACTACTATCAGGAACTCTATTCTATATTAATATTTACTCGCTTTAACTCCCTTTCTTTTCCGGGGGGTCCTTTCCCGTGGCGGTGCTCTAGTGCGCCCAGACCCGCAGTTAGCAGTTTAGGTCCCCAAATCTCTTTCTTTCTATATATACGTTTGTTTCCACTTATTTTCTTTCTGTTTCCCCTTCCTTTCCTCATTTCTCTCCCTTTTCTCTTTGTTTGGTTCACCACGTTGTTTTGTGCTTTATATTATTTTCTTCCTCCTGATTTTTGCTCTATTCTACTATGACACAGGCACATTCTCTTAATGCGATCACTTGGAATGTACATGGCCTCACCCATTACATAAAACGGAAGAAAGTACTCTCCTATCTCCAGACCAAACATGTAGATGTGGCCTTGCTTCAGGAGACCCATTTGGATGCTCTAGAGTCAGATAAACTTTGCAGAGACTGGGTGGGCAAGGTTATCCATAGTAGTGTTCAACAAGGCGATTCCTCAGACACAGGCCCTCTCCGCAAATGTGGAGTAGCAATCCTCCTTCGCAAATCCCTCCCGGTCACTGTCTCCAAAACATGGACAGATGTAAATGGCCGCTATGTATTTGCCAAACTTAAAATTGGAGGGTCTCACATCTGTGTAGGGTCTGTTTATGCCCCTACGGGTACCAAAAAAACATTCTTTCTTCAATTATCCCGTTTGCTGCTTGAAATCAATGCATCACAATATTTGATTGGCGGAGACTGGAATGTAACGCAAGATTCCATTCTAGACAAAACTGGCCCATTAGATAAGGGCAACGCGTCAGACAGAGCCTTGTTGGGGGACATCATATCAGATATTGGCTTGGTTGACCATTGGCGTTTTAGCCATCCAAGGGATAAGGAATATACTTTCTTTTCATCGGCTCATGGTACATTTTCTCGTCTTGATTACTTCCTTATTTCTCATAGCACAGTTCAATTCGTTACAGACTCCTGCATCCTGGAAGCGGCTTTGTCTGATCACTCTCCGGTTCTCCTTTCCCTTGATTTGGGTCTTTCTCGGCCTGGACGTAAACCATGGCGAATGAACATCCAACGCCACAGGACTCCCGCTGGTAAGTCCCAACTGCAATCTCATCTTCAACATTATCTTTCAACTAATCAGGGGTCTGTCACCTCCAGCAGGACTCTTTGGGCTGCGGCGAAGGCTACTTTGAGGGGGCAATTAATGCGCGATGCAGCAGTTGCTAATAAACAAAATGCAAGGAGACAAAGTGAGCTTGAATCTGACATACGAACTTATTCTCGTTTATACACCATATCTCCGTCTCTACAAAACCGTAAATTGCTTGAGCAAGCTCGAATGGCCTTAAATAGCCTTTTTACATCTAAAGCAGAATACGCTTTACAGAAAATGAAAGGTCGGCATTACGAGCAAGGGGAAAAGGCGGGAAGGTTACTAGCCGCGCAGCTGCGTCAAAGGGAGGCGTCCATGGCCATTCCGGCCATTAGATCTACGCAAGGTCACCTGTGCACGAAACCTCAAGACATTGTTAATGAGTTCGCCTCCTTTTACGAATCTCTTTATACCTCTGATAGTAGAATGGACACGGATAAAATGACTGCATTTCTTGCGAAGGTGCATCTTCCTTCTCTTTCGGCGGAGGGCAGAGCCATCCTAGAGGGTGAAATAACCAGAGATGAGGTTTCTAGTGCGATTACTGCCCTGCCTTACCACAAGGCCCCTGGTGAAGATGGATTTCCCCCTGAGTTCTATCGCTGGGCAGGTCATAATATTATAGATACCCTGCATGCCGCATTCCAGGAGGCGGATAGTTCATCTTCACTAGGACCTCTTTCTAACAAGGCTATTATTGTTGTGCTTCCAAAGCCAGGTAAAGACCCCCAGCTCTGCAGTAGCTATCGCCCCATCTCTTTATTGAACACTGATATTAAAATCTTGGCCAGCATTCTTGCTTCGCGTTTGCGTAAAGTCTTGCCTTCCTTGATACACCATTCTCAAGTAGGCTTTGTACCGGGTCGATCCTCTCGGAACCATCTGCGTTCTCTGGCCCATGCATTATGGTCGGCTCAACATCTCAAGGATGATGCGTTAGCCCTTTCACTTGACGCAGAAAAGGCGTTCGACCGCATTGAATGGAACTATCTCTTCAAAGTCATGGATAGATTTGGTTTAGGCACGAAATTTATTGATAAAGTACGCTTATTATACGACCATCCTTCTGCTCAGGTAAATTGTGGTGGGTTTCTATCAGACACCTTTACCATTAAGAGAGGGACACGTCAAGGATGCCCACTATCCCCTCTTTTGTTTCTTCTGGCTATGGAGCCCTTGGCCGCCACCATTCGTCAATCGGATGAGGTCTCTGGTGTCCCCCTTCCAATTGGACATTCTAAAATATACCTGTATGCTGATGATATTTTACTCACCCTTACTCGTCTTCCCCGGTCGATTCCTTCCCTTCTTCACATTATTAATGATTTCTCTTCTTTTTCAGGTTATAAGATTAATTGGGACAAGAGTGAGGCTTTGCCCATCTCTAACGGTACCACAAAAGCAGCCATTTTTGGATTTCCTTTTCATTGGCAGCCTTCACGCCTTAAATACTTGGGTGTCCTCGTTAATAAAGGATTGCAAGATATGGTTGCAGATAATTTATCTCCTCTTATATCCCAAATGCAACGGGATTTTGACAAATGGAAGGCTCTGGGCCTTTCTCTTTGGGGCAGAACTCAGGCGGTTAAAATGGTTACCCTTCCGAGATTTATATACATTTTAGGGATGCTTCCTTTGCAGATTCCTCTATCCCTACTTCGATCAATAGATGCCCAGATTAAAACTTTCATCTGGGGTACTATGAAGCCGCGCCTTGCTATCACTAAGTTGAAGGCTCACCAGTTATCTGGCGGAATTGGTCTTCCTTCTATTGAACACTACTCTTTGGCGTTACATATTTCCCAAATCTCATATTTTTTACCTGGCATCAAAGATTTACCACAATGGGTTCAAATAGAAAGACATCTCCTATCCTCAGAATCAAATCTTTCTCCTCTGTATGGTACTGGCTCTAGTCGTTCTGACCCAAAAAACCCGATACTATCTGCCATGCATAAATCCTGGCAGAGAAGTCATAGATTATTAGGCTCAAACTCCAGAATCCATGCTAAGGCTCCCTTGTGGAATAATTCGGGGATCCGTCTTAATGGTCGTATGTTATCCTGGCCTGAATGGCGAGCTGCAGGTATTCTCCATTTGGATCAACTTCTACATGATGGGGATTTTAAGTCATTCTCTCAGCTAAGGGTAGAATTTGATCTTCCCCTTCATCATTCTTCCAAATATCTTCAACTCCAACAATGTTTAAAGACCCATATGGGGACATCACCATGGCTCCTGCAGGATTCCCCTATATTATCCTATTTGCACGTTTGGGGGAAATTTAAGGGTGTTACTTCTGGTATATACAAAATTTTTTCATCTCATCTTTTTTCTAAACCTCTTTCACATGATCTCCAGCGTAAATGGCAATCTCGTCTCTCCATTTCCTTTTCCGATGCTGAGTGGGATTTGATTCTAGAGAGTTTAAATAAGGGAGCCCGTGAATCAAGGCTTAAATTTTGTCTTTTTAAAATTCTGCATGATTGGCACTGGTCTCCTGTCAAATTACACCAAGCTGGTCTTCTCTCTCATTCTAACTGTTGGAGATGCTTCAATTCAGGTTGTGATATTACTCATATCATTTGTGAATGTCCCAGTATCCAACCCTATTGGACTTTTATCGGTGTTACCTTGAAATCCACTATGCCCCTAAAATTGCCACTCACATCTACTAACATTCTCCTACATGACTTACGTCATTCCCCAAAGCTCACGAAGCCACAACTCCGTCTTTTTCATACTTCAATTGCTACTGCCAAAATATGTATACTGCGTCATTGGAAATCAACTATGCCTCCATCACAGGAGGACTGGTTGGTGGCAATGATGCAAACTGCTTCCCATGAACGTATAATCTATAATCTTCAAGATCAAAACGACACTTTTCTTCGAATATGGTCTCCATTTCTTAAATCAAATGCTGATGATTCTCCGGCCTCCACTTCTACTTAAACACACTAATCAACTTTCACTTTTCTGTTTTTTGTTTTTTCTCTTCTCTCTGTTCCCTCACAATCCTTTGCTCCCTCCGTTGTGTTATTCTTCTGCTTTTATTTAATTATTTTTCCTTTGTTCTATTTCTTTATATTTCCAGCACTTTATATTCTACTATGTTTTTCTTCTCTCTCTTTTCCCTATTGCTCACTCTTATTACATGTCATTCTGCGTTTTGATATCATTGTTGCATTAATTCGTATTTATCTATTTAAACGTATATTTATATTGTATTTCTTTATTAATATCTTATTCCATGATTCCTTCTAACATGTAATTATTCTCTTTTACTCACTATTGCATATGCTCTAATGTATTTGTCTTATAAAATTCAATAAAAAATTTCAACACAAAAAAAAAAAAAAAAAAAAAAGAATGGAACCAGTAGCGTGGGATCAGGAGGAAGATGAAAGACAAGGTATTGGAGAAGGGAACGTTACACCAGTGAATTAAAATCAGGGTGGTCCATGGGGTGGCATAACATAATATAGAAAGAAGGGGAGCAAAATATCTGGAGAGAAACAACGAAACACAGGACCACAGTCCACCTTTCGCAGCTATGAAAAATGTACGAAATTGCTTCTGCCCATAAATATACCATGAAGATTATGTCATGGTACAGTCATGCAACAGAAAAGAGTCCCAGGTAGTGGCGTAACATAAGTCCACGCAGCTCCCCCCGGTGCGGGGGGGACCCGCTCTGCAAAAGTGCTAGGCGGTGAGCCAGGGAGGGGTCCCGCTTGGCTTACTTTGCAGTGAGGCCCCCCTCAAGTTGTATTACGGCACTGGTCACAGAGTGAATAGACTTCCCCAGTAGTACTGACGATAAAGCCAGATTGGCTGCATGATTCTGTATGGACATCAGTTCATTACATTTTATTGCTTCAGGTAACAATTTATTACAGCAAATCATACAATAAACCCAGAAAATAAATACATTAGGATCACAAAATCAATGAAGTCACTCTCAGAATGTCTTAAAAATCTGGGTCCATTGACCACTGAGCCCTCAAGACAAAAATTAAAACTTAGTCACCAGCAAGTGGCAACTTTAACACACAATTACAGTTTTATCATTCCATTTGTCTTACCGCAGGATGTAGCTCAACGATTGGTTGACAAGCGAATAAATAGCCCAAGAGATCAATGCAACTTATTTGGCAATCTATGTCATAGAAATGAATAGTTCTGGAAATGGTAATGATGCCATCGCAAGTAGATGATTCTGTAGGGAACTCTGTCGAGTCTTCCAACATAAAGAGACGTATCAGAAATGGGAGAACGGCCAAACGACACATTCAGCAAGAGCGGGTCTTCTGATTTTGCTTATCCAAAGACACAATAATAACTAGGGTGACATTTTGACAAAAACAATGTTGCATGACCCCTTACCAAACCCCAGAAGACACTGGCTCTACTAGGTTTTTAGTCCCCGCCTGTTGGTCAACAGTGTCCTTTCGTCCCTCTTGGATTTTAGTTATAATTTTGAGCCTTTTAGTTACCTTTAATAACACATCATCAAACCAGATTCCCATGAGATATTTTTCAACATTTCAATCAGAGAAACCTAAGGGCTACCTCTAAATACCTTGTAAGAAGCCATACCTTTTCACGATTGACCAGCTGCAACAGAGTAATTCTGCTTGAAAACATATAGCAAGGCGGTTTTATCATCTAGCATACGTTCTGCGACTCTACCCAACTCTAATCTGACTAGCGCTTGAACTCCCTCAAATTTAAGAGTCGCTGAAACACATTACACTCAATCAATGTAAGTTTTTTGGGTTTTTTTACAATATGTTCGATTATACACTACTGCCAAGTACAACAATATCGACACGGTCTTGCAGGAAAATATTTGCAGCAAAGGGCCAGGTGCACGAAAGCAACAGGATACAAAGTTTTCTTGACCATTGTTTTCTTAAATATAGAAAAAAGCTTTCATGTTTCCTTGCCGGACCAGGAGATCAAAGCAAACGTAAGGAGCTAAAATAGGAATAACGTTTACCCTGAGGCTTAAGGGGCCGGATTCAGATCTTGGGGGACGGGTTACTCCGCCACAACGGTGATGGATATCCCGTCCGCCAAAATATAAATTCCATTGGATATCATGGGATTTCTATTTTGGCAGACGGGATATCTGTCAGATCTAAATTAGGCCCTTAAGTTCTTTTCTCGTCCTTCTGAGTAAGATGAGTAGGCAGCCTTTATTTACAGAAGTGTCCAACAGCAAAGATGTGCACCTATTTTCTGTGTAATAGAAGACTTATTTAAGATAATTCTGTGCCCCATCCACAGTGCTTGAAATGGACATTCAGAAAAGCAAGTACTCAAGAGGACCTGCTCACTACTGAGAAGTGCCGATACTCTCCCTTTCAAATTTAAGAAATGCAGGTACTCAGTAGCGGACAGTAACTCGCTCAATTCAAGCCCCGCCTTTCCATGGCACTGCCACCACGCAAAGTGGTCCCTGGCACTCTGATGCCGTGTGTCATTGTTTTATTTTATTTTCAGCTAGTCCAAAAGTATCAAACCTGAAGCATTTGTGCATTTTTAGGATACACTGACACAGCATTTACATAGTTGCATTTTACTTCCTTAAGCTGGGCCTGGGGGGTGATATAACTGAGCAGAGCTCAGGGGTATTGTGTCAAAGTGACTGCAGAGGATGTCAACACGGTCTCATGAATGAACGCAAGAATCCAAGGTTACATGGCAAGTTATTAATGGAAGGATAATTGCTAATGCTAAGGCACCCTGCCTAATTTTGTCAATTTTCACGGTCAATCTTCCATTCAGGTGTGATCGGCAGACAAGGAGAGGCTAGCTTCATGCAGAGGCAGTGGGATACAGACACGTGACCTCTGTGCGTGTAGCGTAGTAGCTCTGGACGTCCATAAATGTCCGCGATAGTCTTTCGGAGTCGAGGACACACTGCTTTAGAGGTCTCCGGAGTGTTAGCATCAATGAGAAGCAAGTTTGACAAAGATACAACACTAAGTATAAGCCAGGAAGTCAAAAGTGACTTATTTCCAATCGTCGCGTAACAAACTACCCATGCTTCAATGCCAATGGCTGGTTCTTGACCTCGCGCAGCCGGTGGAACCAAAGCTCCAGTATCTGAGCAGGGGGGGGGGGGGGGCTGCTTTTTTGCTCCACCCAAGGACCGAGGGCCAGGTTTAAATGTTGCCGGAGAGAGAACTCCACCACAAAGGAGTTCACTCCCCGCCAACCTTATGGTCTGCTCGGCCAATTTAAATGCGGAGTCACCATAGTTTGACGACAACGGAGACTACAATGGAAAAAGATGGCAGTACGGGGCAATGAAAAGTGCGCAATGCCGCCCTCGCCATGGGAGGCAACTCCCATGGCGAGGAAGGAATTGTGTCTTTTTATGTTCAAAACGAAAATAACGCTTTCGGATTTCCTTACGGAAAGTTAAAAAAACGTGGTAAGTTTGCTGTACGCCTCCGTCATGTCGATGGAGCCGCACATCAAAATTGCAATGCGTTGACCGGAACTGCAACGACAGTGGGTTCTACCAATGCTAGGAGTGTTCACTGGGCCGGCGGACATTTCTAAATTTGGCAGAGTCTGTAGCTACAACCTAAGCTCTTTCCTGATCATGCAGCTTTTTTTTTTTTAATGAATTTGTGATTGGGCTTCAACCTAGATTTGCCCATCTCCAAATCGGATTCCCTGCTCCTGGGTAACTTAAACTTTCCTGTGCGTTTTTAGCAGCTCATTGCCTCCTCTCCCTGACAAAATGATCTCTTTTCAGTCTCTGAACTGCTATCAAAGCCATAACTTCCATTAATGAGCCCTTGCTCTAGCTACAAAATGGCTGTTTCTAAAGTTGAGCAACAAATTCCAAACCAGAGAGCACAGGCGGCATGGTCTTAAAACAATCATAAAGCTAACCGACTCAGCATCTCAACACTCTTTGAGGATGCACCATCCAGCCAGACAGGAGAAGTGATCTATTTCCTAAACTTAGGGCTTCACCTATAATGCCACTTTTATTTCCGGGAAAATGTTCCCTTTATCCCTTTCAAGCATTTGGTTGTTTTACTCACAGTAGGATAGGGGTGCTCGTGGGATTTTTAGATGCTTCAGTCCCGTTTCTACTTTCACTGAAATCTTTGTAGGAAATGTGTGTGCATTAATGTTTAACCCTCACGCTGCAACACAACGAAATGGCATGAAGTAATATCTAGCTGATAGTGCTACTTTGCTTTTTACTTTAACAACCACAGTAAGTATCCTCAACCAAGAAATGTTCTATATTCCTGCTTCACTGCTCACTTAGTGCGACGCTACGCTACTCAGAGCGCCACCTTGAATGTTGTAACCCTGTCATATCACACAGTTCTATCATGTTTAAATGGCATATTTAAAGGAATCGTGGAATCCTAACATTTCCACGTGGGAGAAGAGTCATAAGGTTGGAAAGAATACTGCACTGAGATCAGAAGAAGCAAAAATATATATGTTTGTATTACTCTTGTCTAGTGTCTGTGGGAAGTTGTAGAGTGCAGGTTTGTTGACATTGTGTGCACTTCTTAGACGAGGCCTCTTTTGAGGCAAGAAAGGCCCATTTCTTCCTGAAGCAACCTTAGACTCCTGAATTATCACAGGTAGTCAACAGATGTGACTAGAATAGAAGCATGATGGAAGTAAAAAGACAGGATGCAGTAAAAAAAAATTCCACCAAGCCAGACCAGTCGACAGGATGAGCAGAGGAACAAAGCTTGAGGAAAGAATGAGAAACGAAGGAATACCAGCAGGTCACCAACAGGCAAACACGCATAATTGTAATATGACCAGGAACTAGTTTGGTCTCCTTTTCATAGCTCAAAATAGGAAGTAAACCTGTGGAAAGAAACAGGAACTGGTGAGCCACCATCTTATCTTGGGCCATTCAAAAACTAAATAATGGAAAAAAGAGACCTTAACCAAAGAAAGAAAATCTGACAGGGACTACTAAATTATTAAGTTCTCATTTTCCTTGCCTGCAGCTTTACAGAGATGCTGGAGGCAACAACAACCTCATGGCGTGCAATCCTACTGAAACGCTGCCGCCAGGAAGCAAACTCACCCAGGACACACGCTGCACAACGATGCGCGGCATCAGACCAGAAAGACACTGCGCGACTGCGCAACACCAAAAACAAAGCCATGGCGCCTTCAATGAAGTCAGAAATGGCGAAATCTGGCCCCTGGTAGACAAGAGCTACACACCGCCTCTGGAGCGTAACACAGGTACCTGCAACCCTGGGTGCCCCAATCCTTCAGGGAGCACCCCTTCAGCCCAAAGGCATTGAATATCTGTGAGATATGGGAGAGTCAGGGGCCCTTCCTCGGGTTCTACAAAGAGGGGGGCATCATATAGCATGATGCCCCTATCTGCCTCCTCTTAGGAGCTCCAGGTGTACTAGGGTTTCTCTTAAAACATGGTCTGCTCTGCCCTCAGGGTAAGCGGGAGCTCACAGCCCTCTGCTTGCACACACATATTGGAGAGTAAACCCTGCCGGGGCTGTTCAGTAGAACACAGCCACATTAGCTCTAGTTTGTGTCCTGCTCTGCAGTGTTTCCAACTCCATCAGACGGACAGAATAGGAGGCGGAAGGAGCCTGCGGGACAACTGTGCAGGCACAGCAGGACGGTCCACCTGTAAACAAAGAACTCCTAGCTCCCGTACACAAGTTAACATAAAACCGTGGTCATGGCCCAGTACAACGAAAGCTTGACCATTCCCGGCCCGACTCTGAGAAACTGGAACCAGGCCGATGGAGCAGGGAAGTAACACAGGAGCGGGATTTCATGGATTAAAAGATCCTGATTATGATATTAGCGGAGGGGATACTCCATCACAAACACGACGGCTATCCTGCCCACCCTATTAGAAGCTCTATAGGATATAATGGAATTGTACTTTGGCGGGCGGACGTTTGTGACCGAGTAACCCTTCTGCCTTGGATCGTAATCAAGCCCTTACTGAGTATTGCCTGAAGTGGAGCCCCGCCACACTGTCATACTCAGTTTTTAATACTCAGCTGAGAGTGAGATCTTGAGTGACTTTGGAAGGGTCTCAGACTCCATATATCTGTAGCCGCATGCACAGGAAGCCACCAATCGGAGCACTTTGACCAAAGGAGTCTACATCAGTGTATCCACAGTCGCTGTAGCTGCAATATTTACGTTGTCATTTTCATAGCATCAGACTACATCGTCAGTACATATAGGTCATCTACTATACATCATGTTGTCAATGTCTTTCTATTGTAACCGCCCCTAAATCCAACCCATAACTCCTAGCCTTAACCCACCCCTTAACCCCACCTTTACCACTATCTCTCGAACGACTGCGACTCCTCTGCTATGGCGGAGTAGCAATGCCCCCAAAAACGTCAGGGAAGGAAAAAAAATGATAATTATGTTGTAACATAAATGATGTCCAGTTGACCAGGTGTAGATTAGTTAAGATGGGTTTAATAAGGAGTTAAGATCAAGAACTATAATGAAGAGCCCCACCAGAAGCAGCCTTCCAGCTGCTCAGCCCATCCTCCAACTGACTCTCTGAGACATCCAACATTACATGCATCACCAGGCACCAACGTTACACTCTACACTCACTCTGGAGGAGCAGCAGGTATAGCTAACTCCCTTCTTTACAAAAGCTCGAGTAACGTTAGCGACTACTACATGCATATCTACAATAGCAAATCGAGAGGCAAGAAACATGCATGGAAAGATCAGGTGGAAAAGAAGTCAAACCCATGCTGCAGAACTCAGTAAGCAAACATATTGTCAATGTAAGTATAGAGAGGTACACGTCACAATATCAAATGCAAGAAGAACATGCATGTAACTTATTCTTTGCAAAAGACCATGCATGAAAATCAAATTAAATTAAAAAAATAAGATCTAAATGTAATCAGAAAACATGCAAGTAACTTGTTGAGTGCAAACATATTGTCATTTTAAAAATAGAGAGATGGTACACGTCAACATGTCACTATGATCATACACTCTACCATATGCATGCCACTCAGAACAAAGAAAACAATAAATAAATCAAGCACACCTCGCTCATCTTCTCCCTTTCCATCAACAAAAGAAAATCATACACTCTACCACACCACAGCCCCTCTTTCAAACCCCTAATGCCACAAACACGCCAGCTGGCCAGGCTGACATGAAAGACAACACGCAGGGAACCAACCACAGAAGGTGCAGTAGGGACAAGCCCATAGCAACAAAACAAAAAAACACAGGTGGGTTACACCCCCACAATCATATCACACTAAAACATCACCATTCCCCTTATAAGTGGGAGATTCACTTACGACCTTCCCACAAATCCACACAGCTGTGGTAGACAAAAGCGACTTATACCCATACAGTCATCTCAACCATAACGCCTAATTATGTGGTTGATTACCCTATAATCAAAACCAAACAACACAATTGTGGTAGAAGTGAGTGACTTCTTCTCAACCAGTCATCTCAAACACAGCATCAACAGTGGGTGATTTACCTACTCCATCTCACAACCACACAATAGTGGTAGACATGAGTGACTTAACCACGAAAAGCCATCTCAAACACAACACCAACAGTGAGTGGGTGATTTACCTACATCATCCCACAACCATACAATAGTGATAGACCTGAGTGACTCAACCAGTCATCTCAAACACAACACCAACAGTGGGTGATTTACCTACATCATCCCACTACCATACAATAGTGATAGCCTGAGTGACTCAACCAGTCATCCCAAACACAACACCAACAGTGAGCGATTTAACTACAATCATCCCACAACCACACCATAGTGGTACACCTGAGTGACTTAACCACGAGCAGTCAAACTCATAACACAGCAGTCATCCCAACTGTACAACCTAGAAGTGGGCGAACAAGTCAGAAACACTCCACACATCAGCAAAAAAAGTAATCTCAAACACACATGACTTACACTATAACAGTCTTTCCAGTCTCAACAGACGGAATTAATAAAATACCCACACAAAAATAACTCCGCATGAAAGCAACATACATTAGTCCCACCAAACTAGATCAGAGTAAGCACAGAGCACACAACACCACACACACCTGTCACCATAAGAGCCTTGCGTAGAACGTACATGACACAACATCACAACTCAACACATTGACAATACCCACTCAAAGGTATACAGGACAACCCAAACCTCCCACACCCGTACTTCCATCACATGCAGCATTACATCTGTCATTTGCTGGAATAACCCGGAAGTCAGTCGAGCAGCACCCAAGACAACAAGGGCAGTTTCTGGCTCCAAAGCAGTCCTCCCAACAAACACAAGAAATTCCCCAACTGATGGCTGTGAACAGATCTCCAGAGCGTCACGGGACCGCCCAGCTGAGACAGTTTACGAATGCATAAAGAAGGGAGAAACATTATAAGTGCTATCATAAGCAATAGACAATGTCTTGATAAACCACCAGTGAGCGAAATCTCAATCGAATTGAAACAATCCCAAACGGACCCAGTCTTACCAGCCTGCCAACATAGAGAAATTGATCAGCAGTAACGTCCATGAAAATTGTCCATACAGCTCCATTCTCTATATGAATGCCCAATAGGGCTGAAACTCCCCTGTTGAGCGCGGTGACGAGCATAGCAGAGACGCCACACCAATATAGGCTCCAGTGCCCGGAACTCTGCCACATTAAACCATCAGGTGCTAGAAATTACTCCAATATAGCGGTGGCTCTGGGCGCGTATGCTCAGTACAACGTCACTCTGCAAAATGCCAAGCCATGCACTGCCGAACACCTTGAACAGCTCCATGCTGCTCCGACGACAAGGTGAGGGGTGCACGAGTAACTCACAACCCATTCGTCGTGAGTTACTCGTAGCATTTAACGTGCAAGTAGCACTCAACGGGCATACACCGTCAACACCGTTACTTCTCCAAAAACCTCATAGCTCACCAATGTCACAAGTGGTTCAAAGGCACATTGCTGGTCCTTCAGCCAGCTTCACAAAATCGCAATAGAGACCATGCCACTGTCAGTTTCCCCCTTTAAAAAACTTCCACTTTGACTGGACACAACGCAACACGCTGCAAACACAGATTCCCCTTTAAGCCTTGCCAAATCCTATTAAATAACTGGTACAGCCCAGGTTGTCATCAAGCACATGAAGCTCATGAAAGTAAATAAAAGAAGCACACCTTGCTAGGCTGACCGGTCTCAAGATCACTGGTGCGGCGGCAGGGTTGCTGAGCTTACTGTATTTCCGTGTACCTATAGTCACTTTAAATTCCATATAAAGTCTTTCTCTCCTTCAGGTTTCTTCGGGTTCTCAGTTCCTTTTAATTCTGGTTTTCAACTTTTTTCCCCATTCAATTAAGTGCACATAGGCTCTTGTTCACCAAATTATTGCCAAAATGTTGTGATGTCCAGTTGACCAGGTGTAGATTAGTTGAGATGGGTTTAATAAGTAGTTAAGATCAAGAACTATAATGAAGAGCTCAACCCATAATCCACAGGCACTCACAGGCACCCTAACATTCCAAAGCATCACCACGCACCAACGTTACACTCCACACTCACACTGGCTAAGCAGCAGGTATAACAAATTAACACTCGTTTTATTTATCCTTTCGTGCCGAGTCTCGGGGGCAGGGCCTGGGAGTGACAGGCACTGAGGGAAGTGGTAGTGCTCTCCCATCACTGCGCATGACAGTTTGGCCAGCTGTCTCACACTGGCCAAACCGTCATGCGCAGTGAAAGCTCTCTCCGACCCAGCAACGCAGCTGGGTTGGAGAGAGTAAATGCAAAAACAACAGTTGATGGACAGAATGCAGAACAATGTCATACATTCACCCCAGTACAGAGATCTGGGCCTAAATCCATCGTTTTTTTGCTCACCATGCCATTCCAGTGTGAACCCAGCCATATGCAAATCAGTCTTGACCCTGTGCCTCATGGGAACAGTCCAGCCCGAACTGCCAAGCCAGGCCAAGCCAGGTCCTCCCTGGACTGGAAACAAGCATCCTAGGACCGGTTTCGGGGTTTCACCCCTCTTCAGCCAGGATAGCTTGATTCCAGTGGCATGGAGAGCAAGGGACCCACGTCTGGGCATACCCGGGCCACTCGCGTTGACAAATGCAAAAACAACAGTTGATGGACAGAATGCAGAACAATGTCATACATTCACCCCAGTACAGAGATCTGGGCCTAAATCCATCGTTTTTTTGCTCACTATGCCGTTCCCGTTTGAACCCAGCCATATGCAAATCAGTCTTGACCCTGTGCCTCATGGGAACAGTCCAGCCCGAACTGCCAAGCCAGGTCCTTCCTGGACCGGAAACAAGCATCCTAGGACCGGTTTTGGGGTTTCACCCCTCTTCAGCCAGGATAGCTTGATTCCAGTGGCATGGAGAGGGTCGGAGAGAGTAGGCACAGACTTACGGTCTGTCCTGGAGTGCAAATCAGGGGCACTCAGGGCAATCCTGAAGCGGTCTCATGTGTGAGGGCAGCTTCAGGATTAGCCGCAGGGCATTCTGGGAGCCTGTGCCTTCTTTTCCTACAGCGAATAGGTGCAGAAGAGCGCAACGGCTGCAGGGAACTTTTTTTTATTATTATTTTTTACCCCACCCGCGACCCTTGTATACCCCCTGTCTGCCCCGCTGCTTGTCCAGCACACCGGCCGCTACTGCTCTTGAATCTACCTACAACACAGACCTCTTTCCCTTGGACTAACCCCAGCCTCTAACAGACCTTATTGTTAAACGACAGTGTGACTTATGATAATGTAATTGTTATCGTGTAAGTGATGCTACTGTAAAACTAGCCGGCCGAGTACATGTGAGTCTAGTGTAATTGTAAAGGGGGGTATGAGAAGCTGGTATGTGGGATAACACTCAATAAATCAGTGTCAGTCAGTGCTTTTACTTTAAATAGGAAAAGAACCTTAATGTACATACAGCCAAACACTACCACAAAATCACAAATATATATAAAATTCCAGTAGATAAAATTACAGCAGACCTCCTAAGGGGCCTCGCGAGAACTACCTGGATGCATATCTTCAACCCCAAGGTTTTATCGGAGAGGCTAGCCCTAAAACGTTACCCCCTAAAGTAATCTGCCAAGTTTCATGCTACGAAAACCCAGCCCAGGGGCTTTGAAACAGTGTAATGACAATCCACGTCTTTAACACATTTTTCATTAGTAGAAATACAGGCCTACAGACTTTAGCATGACTTTTAATAACACTTAAAATCGTGCCTTCAAGCTTTAAAAATGTCACTGTTTACAATACCACAGAAATGCCTACTGTCTGTGGGTTAACCATGGGTCTTTAACTAAAGAGATAAGTCTATGCACTAGCCAGACCTAATATATCATGATGTTAAGATAATGATTTCCGATGCAGTGTTGTACAATTGAAGTTTTATCCTCAAGATCAAACATATCAACCCTCACAGACCTCGGTCCAGCATCAAGTGCCGGAGGCACACCCCAAACAGAACAGAACAACATCAGAACCATGGAACCACTTACATCCCGCAGTGACGCGGTAAGTGTTCCTAACCTCACACAGAACCATAGCACATGAGTGCTCCAGTGGGGGCTGATTTGGATCACACCCGATGACATTTGATACCCAGAGATATTTATTAGGTGCGATAGGCATTGCATATTGCAGGTTCAGTTCTCCAAAATGGGGCATAATATGCAGATGAGGTGTTTTATGCACCAAAGTAGAATGTTCCTATATTTTCAGGACATTGCCCCAGCAAATAGCCGGATTGAACCGCAAAAGTGTACCGGGGGAAGTTGTGAGACAATTACCGGGTGTGGTGAACTCACACTGCTGACCCCTGCACAAACCGCGATTTGCACAAGAGTCAGAATTTCCTCTTCCCGTTTCAACGAGGGCGATACAAGCTTAAAGAATTGACCAGACCTAAATATTTATACATAAACCTAAGGTCCCCCTACCGTAAGGACTATGCAAAGCTCAGCCGTGCTTAATTTTAGGAGGGCCGAGCTCGCAAGCTTCAGCCTGCTATCCTGGTTGCTTACATGGTTTCCTAGCAACCAGGCAGCCAATCAGACTCGACCAGGTACACGGCTGGACTCTTTGTTACAGCCGCCTTGATGTTTCTTTTCATTAGTAAAAAGTGCTTCATTGTTTCACTCTCTGCAGACACCCCGCCTTTCTTGGGGTCCCCAACACACCCTGCACCCGGCCCACTGTTGGTCACCTGACCTCACTGAGGCCATCACAACCAGCACCCCTCCCCTCCCCCCACCTGTCTTGCAGACAAGCTCCCTTTTTGGTGGTTCTTGGCACACCTGCACCCAGGACACCATCAGACCTCAGACTAAGAAGTGTAAAAAAGAGAAAAACGGGACAGCAGGCTTTCCCATCAATGCACCCCTTATCTGGTGCTGCCTCCCTGTATCAGTCAGGACTGCCCAGTGGCGGCTAGCAACTACGCGGCGGCGGTTGTACGCGCAAAAATATTAGTATTAAAAAAACGTACCTGAACCGCCGTCCTCCGTTCCAGAACTCCTCCCAGGAACTGGATGCAATGTGGGCACCAATCCTGGTGCTGTTCTCATGCTGTGAGAGCAGCGCCCTGATTGGAGAGAGCAACTTCACTCTCCGCTACCGAGGACACTGGAGCCCTCGCCTTACTGTAACGCTGCTGTTTTAAGACAGCTGGGTTAGAGGTATCAAAGTGCGCATGTGCGGCTGGCCATCGCAAGGCTGCCGGCCAAAGGGACATCAGCCCACCCTCCTCCCTGCTGTCATTCAGCAGCGGCCCGCCCCCGTCCTGACGCTCCTTCCAGTACAGGCGGATAACAAATAAAATGGAAATGAACGACCATTTTGTTTTTCATCTTCGGAGGTAATTCAAGTGTGGCGACGCTCCTCAGCTCCAACCGAGGAGCCGTCCCTGGGACCGCCCCAACGCTGCTTCAATTTAGAAACAAGTTGAAGACGCGCGTCTTTAAAGAGCACTACATCGAAATACATCAACCGTCTGCATCTCAGCTACCTCTTCTATCACTCGTTGACCTCATGCTCGTCTTTGATCCTGTACACTGTTCCGCAGCCGTTTGGCTAAGTTTGCGCTATGGAAATACCAGATACATCCATTCATAACATGCATACATATATGCATACATACGTTTGTTGTTTCTTTGGTCTCTCTTGCGCCTAGCCATGTCTTGTGACCTAATTCTCAGATCAGAGTTGACATTTCATTTATTTTTGTTAGGAGATGCAATTTGAAGATGGATTGATCCTTTCATTACATTTTTAATTTTTTTTTTAAATAAAATCTTTTTATGAGTTTTCTGTTAACAGTGTGCCTAACAATGGGGCATAGTAGAAAACACATCAATAGCATACGTTCATGCATGAATCACCATCAAATAATAAACAAACAGTAACCAGAACAACAACAATAACGCGTAGTGGCGCGGTCGTTTGGCTTCGCTTCCTTACCATCCTTAGCATTGATACAGTTCAAGGAAGACAGTCATGTTTCTATCCCCCTTCCGTCACTTCCTCAGTGTTTTTTCAGTGCAATATTAAGTAGCCCCCCAAATATGCAGGCCTTTACACCCTGTCCCCCTCTCTAGCTGGTTTACCCCCTGACCGCCTGACCCTTTCATCACATAATGCATGTTTGTTGTGCTGCGGCAAGCTGAGCATAAGATCCCTTGAGGCTCTGTTTGAACACACTAATGAGGAAAGCTCTGATGATGTAACATTGCTTTCATGAAACTTATGTCTCAATTAATTAATTGGCATAGGTTCTACGCTTGAAATGACTGAATTATGTAGAAGTTTAGGGATTTCCTTTTTTTTATATTATCAATTCCACGAAAGAATATTCCAAGTAATGTTCTTTGAGAATGCCTAATTTGTAGGGGAACGATCATCAGAATTAATGGTTCTTTTAAGGATGGCTGTCTCCCCCCTCTCTCCTACAGAACATGTTCTAGTTATCATTTCATCGACTATCCTCTTCGTTAGTTTGAGCAGCTGAAGTGATACATGGTCCCGTGGTTACCTATGGGCTTGGTTAAATAAAACACTTTGGGCCACATTACGATGCGGTTTGGACTGCAACCGACAGCTTGTCGGTTGCGATCGGAACCGTATCTACTGCTGCGGTCCGACCAACGCATTACGATGTGTGTGGTCGGAGGCAGCAGTCAGAGGGACCGACCAACGCCTTTTGACAGGCTCATGGAGCCCGTCGGACAGTTGGAAACTCCTTATAATCCCTTAAAGACGGCATTTCCGCAGTCGGGATTATGATGTCAGTTTCCGACAGCCTTTCCATGTCAGCCTTTCCGACATGGAAAGGCTGTTGGAAAGCAACATTGGGGGCCCCTAGCAGGGCCTCCTTACTCCCTGCCGTCAGCATCTGGCCCCCCTGAAAATTCCTGCACCGTGTGACAGGCACCGAGAGATGCCTGCCACACGGTGCAGGGAATTTCAAAAACTCCCATTCAGAAATGGAAGTATGCGACAGCACCATGTGTGGTCGGATCATGATCAGGTGTTCGGAACCGCCGACCTATGGTTGGTTTGTTTCCTCACCACACGATGTCGGTCGGAGGCAAATCCGACCGACACCGTAATCAGGGCCTTTGTGTAGCTGTAAACCTTCACACTGCAAGAGGGGCAAGCTGCAACTAAGGCCACCATTACAAATATCGATCAAATTACACATACAATAAGTCAAATTGTGGTCCACTGATTTTTTTATTAGTTGAGAAATTTGAGATTCACCCTCCCCCCCCCCCCAAATCTCACTGACTAAGCTACACCCCTAGTTGCAATGCTCAGTAAGAATTTCAAATGGTTCTCTGGAGCCAATCAAAAATGCCTCCATTCAGTACAAGCCATCTTCATGGCTGAGAGCAATCGTCCATGTGCTGCGTAATTCTCTTCTGATTCTGACAGATCATAATACAAACAAAATAAAGGATGTTCTTGTCCATCATCTTCCTGCTTCTATAATAAAACTATTCCTACTGCTCTTTCTGAGGAGTCTTTTTCCACAATAAACATATTTGAAATATCAGGATGTGTCAGGTTTGTAAGAAAGTGCTCTTTTTGTATGGTCGTCCCCTTACTTTTTGCTCCAGTGCTGATGGTTATGACTGAGTGCAAACTACTTGAACTCGACTTTACCCTCACCATGTGTGGTAAAGTCAATGCATTATTTTTCATCTGTGCCAGTCACCCCTAAGGAAGGCCTCCTGAAGCCCAGGTGGCAAGGTGCATTATATCAAAGGTGTTGACATGTAAGTGCAAGCTTATATGGCCCTATAGTGCCCTTTACCATCAAAAGACACTATAAGTGATAGACGGTCCATAGAATAACATGGACTGGCACCCAGGCAAACCGAGGTTGGCAGCTCCATTATGGTACTGCTAAATATGTCATATTTGGTATCAAATAACGTGCCTTCTCACCCCTGATATGAATCTCAAGTCGAGGGTGATGTGACATTCACCCAGGTGGCTACTTTAGAGGTTGTTCTCCTGATATCATACTGAACTCCTCACGCACAATGAAACGCCAGATCAACGGCGTATCCTCATCCTGCTTCCAAACGCTCTGCCTGCTTCGTAAGCCATTCAGATGGATCCCCACAGAATCCAAAAAGACGGTCACCCACGGACTCATCACCAGCAGACTCGACTATGGCAACACACTCTACCCCGGCGCCACCCAGAAACAGCTCAGGAAACTACAGAATGTTCAAAGGAAGATCCTTCTCCTACGTCACCGCCAAGACCCGGATCACCGTGCCCCTCGACCTCAAACAATCCCCGTTGCTGACCCAATTCAGGAAGGATCTCAAGATCTGGCTCTTCAACTGAACTTCCACGCACCAACGGATCAAAGCCCCCCCAAGTGCCTTGATACTCTCTCGGGTGAGTAGTTGCACTTTACAAACTCCCGATTGATTGACTGGTTGCTCCAGCTTCTCTGTGCTCTGGCTGGCATGTTCACATAGCAAAAGAGGGATACTCTGCACCCTCAGACTCCCTCGAACTAGTGGCACTAGTCCTTTGTGAACAGTAGGTAAAAGAACGCTCTGGATCCGAAGATTCACTGGCTGTCGGGCCCTCTGTTGGACTGCCCAAATGCAGATGGTCTAGTGTATTATGGGAACTGTAGTTCTGCCTTCCATGAAGTTACAGGCAGGTACCATGCTCCCCGGGGACCACCGGACGTCGAAGTACCTTTTTGCAAGGATTATTGGTACCAGTCTGGTAACCAACCCCTTCACTTGACGCTACATCTAGAGTGAATTCCATACATCCTTCGATCAACATCAGCAACGCTCCAGTTGTTGTGTTTTTGCATCTTGTTTCCTCACAACACTGTGCATTCGGTAAAAGCAGCTCTCCTGCGGCTCCCGTTCAGCACCAGGGACAGCCAGGACAACTCTTCACCGGGCTCCACGGGCCAGGTAAATTTGAACTGATTGTCATGGCCTGGTCCTGGTACCCGCATCACCTTTACCCTGCAAGGTTACCTGGCAACTCAACCTGCAAGTGACGATTGTCACTAGGGGTTTTTCCTACTGACCGCAATGTTAAATTTTCCCTATATTACTTTGCACTGGTTTTATATTGCTTCTAAAATCTATAACTCTGGTTACTTGTATAATATTCAGTTCATTTTTGGTGTCTAAATTAAGAAAAAAATACACTCAAATTTTATAAATTAGTGTTGTATTTCTCTTGAGTCATGTCAATTAGTTATCGTCTATGTTGGTGCTCAGAAATGCTTAACACATGTTCCTCTAGTAAAGCCTGACAGCCCTTTGCCACACAACCAGGGCTGAGCTAAGGATTTATTAGTGTGAATACAAGGAGCATCTTTGGGGTTTGTGACAGTATTGCTATCCAGCATCACCACATAATATTCCACCTTCCTCAAAGGATGTACTAAACTTGTGCTCAGAATTCAGCGGCAAAGATGCACTCTCTCATTGTTCACCACCTTCCCCAACTACGACATACACAGGAATACAAAGGTCGAAATGGGCAAAGGGGTTGGAAAAAGAGAGCAATCAGAGACATTGAACTCAAACATTCTGATTTGCCACTTCCACTAGTCATTGATGTCTGCAGGCTGGAGTGGATACCTAAAGGCAAAGAGATATCTTTAGTAACTTGGCATGACATTTCAGCGCTCACCAGTAATGGCGAATGGATATGACTTTGCAATAGGGCTGCTTAATAGACTTTCTGTACTTTATGTAAAATTGTCAGTTCCTGAAACTAAACAAGCAAATAATGAGTATCTTAAATCTATGTTCCCTGACACTTCACCGTGGGAATTGAATATCTACTTCAACTTTGGTCAGTACACACTCTCTATGAAAGATGCGTCATAGTTTCTACTCGTCTCCTGTAGCACTACAAGGTAACCACCATTTGTTAAATATTCTGCAATTTCTTATCGGATCAACTTGAGTGAACGTGCTAGAACTCTACTACCTTCTGCTTTAAGATGTACACCTAGCATGAGCAACACAGCCTCATGGTCCTATCTGTCCCATCACAGGATAACCCTCAAGTGAATGCAACAAACCCATATTAGTATTCAAGTTCTTATACACGTTCAACTAGTTTATTGTTAATTCCCACCAAAAACATGTTTTTCAGATATACTTCTCTAAATCTAAAGGAAGCAGTTGGTTTTTAGCAAAGGAAATCCTAGATCTACATAGCAAGATGCTGGCTGAACAACCCCGTGTAACCATTATTATCCAGCAAAGGTGCCATAAGCTCGAGGAAAGTTATATTCCTAAGCCCAAAATGGCTGCCGTATCTCCAGGCTGTGTGAGAGTTCATGGACCGGTGCTTGTTGTTGGGATGATGCAGCGTAGTGCATGTGAAACCGCAGTCCAAGCAATGCTGACACTCTGCAGGAACCGTCAGCCTTTCCCTCCCTGGGAAAGCAATGTCTTTAGCTTTGCTTCCTCACAGTGGACCCGTCTCTCATAGGCTGCCATCTCCTGGGTTGGTCTCATGGTTTATCAGGATATTATGCATAAAGTTCTTTCAGCAAACATGGAGCATGAAAATTAGAAGCAAGTTTCAATACATCAGATATTACAATCCTCCAAATATAATAATATTTATTACAATTATTGCATCTAACATCTTATGTCTCTTGTGCACTTTCTGCATTCACATGAACTGTTTTAACGAAAGATACATGAAAAACTGAGTATATCCTCATAATCTGGGGTAATTTCATATTGCACAATAAATAGATTTAAAATCTGTTTGATCAAAAATTCACCCACAAACTTAGGTTGCAATTGAGAAGATTTTTTCAGAAGCAATTATTTTTGTGAGTAACCATACTTTCTCACCTGCAACATATTGGGGTGCTGGACTTTCCTTGTGGTGACATGGAACTTTAAAGTATCTTTGTTTTTTTCAGAAACTGTATGGCTTGATTTCTGAATATTAAAGAACTCAGTTAAGTGTTCTTGCATATAAGGAACAGATGCAGACAAGGACTGAGCCAATAGAAATAAGGGGGATAGTGGCCATACATCTCAAATAAAGATGACAATACAATAGTTGAGTGTTCAATGTTCTGTATATTGGCTCTGCAAACTACACTGCCTTACTCAAGTCCTCCTCTTGTGACAGAGTTGATTCCTCAAATACTGTTCAATACATTGATTCCACCTCTCAGTCTGTCAATCTGTCTGAAGATGGTAATTGGTAGAGAGTAGAACGTCAATATCTAACTCTTTACACATGGAAGCTTAGAACTTTGAAATAAATTGAGACATTCTGCCGGTATTCAGAACCTATGACACACCTTGTAATTGAATAACATGTTGTAGAAAAGCCCGTGCTAAGTCTTCTAGAGGTGGGCAATCAAGGCAAGGATATGAAATGAACCATTTTTGTAAAATGGCCACAACCACAAGAATTACTATGCAACCTTGACTTTTCGGTGATTCGACAAGAAAATCCATTGACACTGTATGCCAAGATCCAAGTGAAATAGGCAAAAGTCACAAAAGAAAGACCCATTGGTTTACTGTACGAACTCTTAAATTGGGTACAGATTGAAAATGTCAACATCAGCTGATAGACTTGAGCACCAAAAATATCTCCTCGCTGCTGCCAAAGTCTTAGCAGTTCCAGGTTGCCCAACCAGTTCATGGCCTCTTGTCGTAACTGGATTGATAGTTTTTCCTTGACATAACAATCCATCTTCTTCATGTCTATTTTTTTGTCCTCTTAACAAGCTTCTTTCTAAATGGATTCACTTTCTGCACATACTTCTGTCAGAAATGAATCCACGTTCATTAGAGCAATGGATTGATAATGTAACACATTTGAAGATAACATTAATTGACAACTGAATTACAATTGAATTACAACCTCTGAATGTTCTCATCATGACAGAGCATCGGCCATACCATTCTTAGACCTGGTCTGCAGTTTATCATACAATCGCAGTGAGAATAAAACAAGATCTATCCGAGTTGCCTGGAAGTGTGCGCTCTGGTTGATTTCAGAAATTGCAAATTTCTGTGGCGTCAGTGCACACTTTATAGTGTGTTTGGCCCCTAATAAATAATATCTCCACTCTTACAGAACAAAACTCTCAATGCGCAAAAGTATCTTGCAAGTGATTGCATAGTTTAACTCTGCTGGTGAAAATTCCGTAGGAAAGTAAGTACTGGTTAAACCTTGCCAGTGTTTCAATTTCTCTAAAGTAAAACACTTCCCACAGCATGATAGGAAGTATCTGCCCCAACTAGGAAGTCACTTTGTACAATAGGAGGTTACAAAATTGGAATACAGGAACAACTCACTTAAAAACAGCCTACTCTGCTTCTTTTGACATAATAAAAAATACTCTCTTTCACATAAACTTGGTAATGGGTCTTATGATTTCAGACAACCAATTAATGAATTCCTGTTAAAAATGTAAAATGCCCCAAAAACTTTGACTAGCCTTGGCGGACATTTGTGTGGGGCCCTGAACAATTGCTAACAATTTCCTTTCTTCCATCATAATGCCCCGGAGTGTAATTTTGTACTGAAAAACTTTCCATTAGTGGTATTCAAAATATTTTTATCCTTGGTGATTTCTTAATAGCTGTAATACTGCCTTAACATGTGAAATGTGAGTTTCCAAGGTTTCTGAAAGGAACAAGATATCATCTTAAGAGGTAATGCAGAACAGATCCAAAATTCCTTTCAATACCCCATCCATAAATACTGGAATGCTACAGAACAAGAGCTAAAAGGGTATTCAAACAACCCAAACTTGGTATGGAATGCTATCTTCCATTCATCACTCTCTCGGACTCTGAATAGATTGTAATCTCTCTTGAGGTGCAGTTGTGCATTTTGAAGATGCATACAGGTAGGAAGCCTAGAGGGCAGGTAGGTATAGGAACAGGTACTTAAGGAACAAGTTACAAGTAATGACCTCCACCAGAAAGTAACATGTAACACGCTCAGCCTCTACCTGTAGACTGAAACTGGAACGGAGAGGAACCGACAGTCACACTTATAACACCAGGTATTCCACATGACTCAACATTCAACACCAGGCTAGCATAGAAGACACACCAGGTTATAACAGAGAACAGGAGCACACATCTTCACTCTAACAGAAAACAGTGGCACAATAAAGTACAAGAACACAAAATAACACAACAAACAGAACACATGATAGCCAAAGTATAGGAACACAACTGGGTTGACTTATAATACACAAATAACACTGAAACAATGAAAGCAAACTAAAACCTTATAAGCCATGCACACACCATTCTATAAACAAATTCAAAATTAAACACCAGCGTACACAACATCACAAACAGCAAATGATAACACACAAGCTCATACACCTCCTCAGACAGGGAACTCAACTACACACCCATACAGGGCATACACAACCAAAAAATAACCTCAACATCAATATTATGCATGGCCATCACACCCAGACAAACATCACACAGCAGTACAACACAGCATAGTACAAAAATGCTACACAAAGAGCAAATAGGCCTTCAACCGGGTGGAATAGAGGCCCTCTACACAATCAGCACACAGGCCTTCAAACTAGTGAAATATGCACCCTCATTTATCAGCAGTCTTCAAACTTTCAAATGCCGCGAACCCCATAGAAAAAACTTATAATTGCTTACCCCCTCAAAATTGTTCACAATTATTCTATTAAACTTGCATTGTTTAAATATATCTAGACTTACTTAAACATTGCAGTTTAGTTCTGTATCGTTTTAAAAATGCAATCAAACACATGATTGCCAAACATATTACTCTGGTCAGGCAGGTCTTACTAACATGTAAAAGTATCCACAGAGTGATTATCAGAAATTGGGATGCAGGTGTTGAAGGATATTTGGAATCTCTTCCCTTGTGACACCTTCTCCCAGCCAGGATATAAATGACAAAAGATGTTAGTG
Source organism: Triturus cristatus (assembly GCF_964204655.1). Taxonomy (NCBI): domain Eukaryota; kingdom Metazoa; phylum Chordata; class Amphibia; order Caudata; family Salamandridae; genus Triturus; species Triturus cristatus. The sequence goes on along the minus strand of NC_140593.1, from coordinate 68,055,366 downwards.
ATGGGTCACTACAGAGTGGCTTACTGCCGCTCAGTCTCCCCCTGCTGACAACAAAGCACTGTTATCACCATAATGCTTCTTATAGCCAGAGCCTGGCGCCCCCCTCCTTGTACTCAAGGCCCCCCCGTTTGAAGACCCCTGCTCTATACAAACAGTACATGGGCATTCACCGCAATGGAGTACGCACCCTCCAAGTAAACTGTTATTGGGCATTCAACCCTTTGGAGTACACACATTTCACACAAACAGACAGGGTCTTCAACCCAGGGGATTAAGTGCCCTCCTCACAAACAGCACACAGGCCTTCAACCGAGTGGAGTATGGACTGTCCATGCAAACAGCACACAGGCCTTCAACCGAGTGGAGTATGGACTGTCCAGGCAAACAGCACACAGGCCTTCAACCGAGTGGAGTATGGACTGTCCATGCAAACAGCACACAGGCCTTCAACCGAGTGGAGTATGGACTGTCCATGCAAACAGCACACAGGCCTTCAACCGAGTGGAGTATGGACTGTCCATGCAAACAGCACACAGGCCTTCAACCGAGTGGAGTATGGACTGTCCAGGCAAACAGCACACAGGCCTTCAACCGAGTGGAGTATGGACTGTCCATGCAAACAGCACACAGGCCTTCAACCGAGTGGAGTATGGACTGTCCATGCAAACAGCACACAGGCCTTCAACCGAGTGGAGTATGGACTGTCTATGCAAACAGCACACATGCTTTCAACCCAGTAGAATGACATCACACATTTCACATGGCTTAACATCACTAGGCTCTTCATAACAATGGGGTAGATGGACAGCACAGCCAGTAGCTGTCAAATTCCACATTCCCCTGAGCACTTTAAAGGAACTACTCACTCTGTGTTGCCATTAAATACTCTGACAGTAATATGGATTCAGTTGCACGGTCCTGGTGTCCCAAACATTACAAGGATTATATAAGGTCACCCAGGGCACTCACAAAAGCACCTTAAACTGAGGAGCACCAATCAAAGCAAGTAAATCACGTGACACCTCATTAGACCTGAGCATACATTAGAATTGTGAGCGTGCAGAGCCTGGGGATCCATGTACCAGTGGTGCACACAAACATTGGATGGATTGTGTTCACCTCGCAGTTATGAAGCAATGTGTCTGTAGAGACAAGAGTAAAAACAGAATAAAAATAAGAAAATAAAACACAGTCAATAAGAAAGGATTGACTCAAAAAAGGAGTTTGAGATTAGAAATGTAGAAAGACCATGAAGGTTTATCGCAAAATTCAAAGTACAACTCCGAAATAATAAAATGCAGATGCAGCAATAGACTCATTGAATCTCACAAAGGTGATTTGCCATGAAGGCCCCACATGCAGAGCAATGTAGCAGCAGGAAAAAACCATAGAAATACCAAGTCTCAAGTTTGCAGCAAAATCAATATGAAGCAAGACTGTGCACACGTTAATTTCACAGTATTCAAGGTATGTTACCAATTTGTATTCAAACAAGATTCATGCAATATAATAATTGGATAATGAGGGATCACAGGACGACCAAGTAGATTCAGTTTTCGGTTTTATGGTGAAATTCAGAACAATCCAGCCAGCCAACACGTGTTTCGTCATGGGGTACACACACCCCCCGACTTCCTCAGGGCTGGTAAGAAAACATATACAGGGTATATATCACAGACAAGTATCTGAATATAATGACATACAGTAATCTAGTTAAAAATCTAACTCGGAAGGTGGGAAAAACCGACATTGGTCAATTGCACCATGAATTTCAGAGAGGTAACCAGGTGTTAAGGGTCCACTTGTAGAGGGTTTAGGGGTTGTTTTCCCTCTTCTGTTGCACCGTTTCTGATTTATTTCAACTTGAGACAAGAACGTTCAAAAGAGAGCGCTCATTAATAACCTGGCAGTGTGAAATAATACCCCCATTTTGGCTAATTATCAAATTGGTACGCAGGTTAGAGCAGCATCCGCGTGAAGACTCATCATGAACAGTGATAGAGATAAAATTGCAGAGGAACTTTTTGACAACCTTGCCAAAGGGCAATCAGTAGCAGCGAGTGCTGGGCTTAATATACCCACACGCAAAGAGGGTCTGCGGGACAAATTTATGAGATTAGAAAAATTGAAAAAAACTGAAAATTCGAAATGGTGGGACGGAGCTACATTGAAGCAGTACATGCGTCTCAATAGGGTCCCCAGGGGTCTAAGATCGCAAATCTTCCCAACATACGATGACCTGGAGGAGGACCTTTTAAAGAAATGGGAAGACACATTAAATGATAAATCCCAAACACTTATGACAATTCTAATTGAGAATACAGACAGGAAATTGATAAAACTTCAAAAAGATATTGAGACATTAGAACAAGAGATATTAGCCCTAGACCTCAAAGAAGCCACCGAGAAAAATTATGTTATACTTAATGAGATTTTAATGAAACATCAGAATGAGATTAAAGAAAGGAAAGCGAGAAAACTGAAACGGGATGAAATAGATTACAGGGAAGGACGAGTGTATACCTATGCGAGAAAATATGATTATCTTTTTCAGACAGGGAAAGAATCAGAAAAAACTAATCTAAGACAGGATATGAGTTCAATCTCTTCCAGTACCTCTTCTTTAAATGCACCAGTCACTAGCGACAGCGAATTGGAGAATGCAGGGGCACCTTCCTCTTCCTCTTTTTTACGAGAGGTACTGAGAATCAGGAGAGGGAACAGACTTCCACCTATCCGCGATCCCACAAACGCAAAACCCGCAGAGGTCAGAGGGCAGGGAGAAAAAGAGGATTACCGCACCAAACTGAGGTCAGGTCAGAACAAGAAATAAAGGCAGGGTCGACAGATGATATTGAGATCATGAACCTGTCTTCCATATCTTTGAATGATGAAATGGTTAATTTGTTAAAAAAAGGTTTGAGTTTTAACCCCACTAATGAGGGTGATGTGTGTAATACCAAAGTGGATCTATACAAATTTACGAGAAATTTGAAATTGAAAAGTTTTTTTGAAATGAACCCTGTACCCAATAAAATCTCTATGCATATTCCTACTGATTCTTCGAACATCAGTTATAGTATCCAAGACGCGCTAAATACACAATTACTCTTATCTTTAGCAGACACAGAGGAAACACCCCAACGAATAGATTCACTATTACAAGAGCTTGACATCCAGACAGATTACACATTGACCAGTGGGCTTCGATCAAAATCCAAGTGGACACCCATACTAACTAGCGGGAACTCAATAGACATTTTTCACAAATTAGTACTGGCTGACCTTAACAAATTTGAAGACAAAAGGGACAAAAAGAAATCAAGATACACGGACAACCTGTCCAAAGGGGAACGAGTGGCCCTTAAAGAACTTGCAAACAACAAAGATGTTGTAATTAGAGAAGCGGACAAAGGAGGCAACGTAGTGGTAATGAATAAGCAGGATTACAATGCAGAAATACTTTCACAACTCAATGATACATCATGCTACGAACCAATACACCACAATCCAATAGGTCCACTTTCACAAACGATTAATCACAAACTTACTGAGTGGTATAATGACAGTCTGCTGACCCTGGAAGAAATGCATTATCTCAAAGTGTTTAAACCCAACTACCCTTGCATTTACACACTTCCGAAAGTACACAAACATTTCACTTTCCCTCCGGGTAGACCAATAGTAGCAGGAATTGGGGGTCCCACGGAGAGATTGGCTGAATATGTAGACGTGTTTCTGTCACCACTGGTAAAAAACCTTCCTTCATATATAAGGGACACGAAGCATATATTGAACATTCTGTCAGATCTAAGATGGGAGGAGGGCATGATCCTGGTGACGATGGACGTGGTGTCTTTGTACACCAGCATTGAACTGGAACTGGAAATAAAATCCATAGAGAATATTCTGTTTAAAAGAGCGGCTTCACAATGGAAACACACAGAGATGCTGATCGATATGATGCGCATTATTCTCTATAACAATGTATTTTTATTCAATTCCCAATGGTATAAACAGAAGAAGGGAGTGGCGATGGGATCCAAATTTTCCCCCAGTTTCGCAAATCTGTTCATGGGTAAATTGGAAGAGGACTGGATATGGGGACCAGGAGGAGGCAGATTCCATGACTCTATTCTATACTGGGGGCGCTACATCGATGATTGTCTAATGATTTGGACAGGCAGCCCTGAAAAACTCACGGAATTCTGCATATACCTAAATTTAAACACTTCACATATGAAATTTACACAGGAATCAAGCAGCATGGGTATCAAATTTTTGGATATTGAAATATTCATTAAAAACAACCAACTGCACACCAGATTACATAGGAAAGACACTGCATGTAATGCGATCTTACACGCAAAAAGTGCACATCCACCGCACCAAATCAATGCCATTCCACTAGGCGAATACACCAGGGCCAGACGGAACTGCAGTATTGACACAGATTTTCGACATTGCTTACGGGACATGGAAACCAGATTTATCAAAAGGGGATACAACACATCTGTGATCCAGAAAGCAGGGAACAAAATCAGAAACACTGACAGAATCAAAACAATCACAGACAAGGAGAAGAAACCCGCAGATACATCAGTCAGGCTGATCACTAATTACGATGATCACAGTAGGGCCCTATCCAAAAGCCTACAGAAACACTGGCACATCCTCACAATTATCTAAGTTCATTAACAAAAAACCACAGATTACTTATCGAAGGGGCAAAACCTTACGCGCACGCCTAAGTCCGAGCTATACACACAACGCTTTCCCAGACACATGGCTTAGCGCAAGATCCAAAGGTTTTTACAAATGTAGTTGTTGTGGCATTTGTAGATGGGCGGATGACAAGAAAAGGACGTTTCAAGGCCCAAGTAAAGAATATGAGATCAGGGTAAACATTAATTGCAACACTAAATTTGTAGTGTATGTACTAGAATGTACATGTGGTGGTAAATATGTAGGCAGCACTATAAGATGCCTGAAGGAAAGGATTGCAGAACACGTAAGAGCCTTAAAACAGAAAGATTCAAGATACCCCATGGCATTACACATTTGGGAGTGTCCCACACAAGGCCAGACCAAGAAGTTTAAATTCTATGGTATAGATTTTTGCAAACAGAACCCTAGAGGAGGTAATAGGGAGCTTAACTTGAGGAGACTGGAAGCCTTTTGGATCATGCGCTTGAGAACCTACGACCTAGGTTTTAATAGTGACAATGAGATACACTATTTCATAGGAGACTGATAGGTTCCTTTTATTTTGAAATCTGAAGGGTTATTGATTTTGGAGCATGGTCCTGAGCAGGTGATCATCTCGACAAAGTATATACACGGGAATGACCACCATTGAACCATAACCCATATTAATAAAGGATAGTAACATCATGTACCAACAATCACACCACACAGCTTTTTCTAAGAAACAAATTTGTCACAATAAATTTTGAATAAGGGTACACCGAGAACGATATCAGATGGTTAGTAATGTGTAATGCAGACCTTTTATCATGAAATTTCATGCATCGATAAATATTGTGGCTTATTTTCTTCTCCTATGTGCACTTTAATGTCTCTGCTTTTCTCTACGAAGTGTTTTCAATACCAATCGATACTTTGCTGCAATTTGTACCGCTTCTCCAATGTAATCCATCAAGTGAAGAAATTTTTTTTATCGTTTAGAATATATATTGATTTTCGGCCATGTATTTTCATGTAAGAATTGTCTTAACTTTTCTTTCGAGATTCGCGTTTCTTGACAAACTTGGAGATAAACACAAATTCAATCCTACGCATGCGCACCACTAAACGCATTCACACACACACGTTCTAGTGTTTGACTTAGTTTCCCAATATAAACACTTCCGGGTATGCGCATTAATAGAAACGCAAATACACGCGGAGAACACCAAGCACCTACGGATAGACGTACTCGTCAACGGGTAAGAATTACTCTAGAATTGGAGACTCTTGTTTAATTGATGGCCCCATTCGATTTTTTAGGGCGTGCGAGTGACCGATTCATATTACTCTTTACAGAGCCTGAATGTCGAAATTGGAACAGTGTGACTAACTCACAGATTTGTTGGACCTTTGGGTAAACAACTGCGGACAACGCTTAATCACACCGGTTGTTTTTTGAAATATAAGACCCCCTGGGTCGGAATTATCACCAGGTGTAAGGTAAGCCTGGATTCGAAGTACTTACTGCACCGCATATGGTGAAAGAGTGTATCTAAGGACTCTTCAGTGTGTGTTCATGGTTAATCAATAATCAAGAAATGGATCGTGATAGTGTATGGATTTTTCACTTGCTTATAGGTCTGAATCATTGGCCGTACTACGATAAGGTAGGGGTACTTCGATATCGACTCGCACGTATATTTCAATTCTCTCCCTGAGTGGGGCTAATGATAGAATTCGCCACATACACTTGGTTCACCCGGTTTAATACAGTCTCAATCAGGATGTTTGAATCCACAAGACTCGCACATGTAACACCGTGTAAAAATAGAGGACACATCCGTTCACGCGGCACCTGCTGTGAAGGGGTCTTCATAGTATTTTCACGCACTAAGGACGACGTATACCTATTGATATTTTTCTATCTCTCTGTTTTGGTCAAGAATACTCAAATTACAGTCTTTGATCTATACTTATTTGGGTGATTAACCCTTAACACCTGGTTACCTCTCTGAAATTCATGGTGCAATTGACCAATGTCGGTTTTTCCCACCTTCCGAGTTAGATTTTTAACTAGATTACTGTATGTCATTATATTCAGATACTTGTCTGTGATATATACCCTGTATATGTTTTCTTACCAGCCCTGAAGAAGTCGGGGGGTGTGTGTACCCCATGACGAAACACGTGTTGGCTGGCTGGATTGTTCTGAATTTCACCATAAAACCGAAAACTGAATCTACTTGGTCGTCCTGTGATCCCTCATTATCCAATTATTATATTGCATGAATCTTGTTTGAATACAAATTGGTAACATACCTTGAATACTGTGAAATTAACGTGTGCACAATCTTGCTTTACGTTCGTATAGCGGGCTCAGGCCCACTTGTAGAGGGTTTAGGGGTTGTTTTCCCTCTTCTGTTGCACCGTTTCTGATTTATTTCAACTTGAGACAAGAACGTTCAAAAGAGAGCGCTCATTAATAACCTGGCAGTGTGAAATAATACCCCCATTTTGGCTAAAAATCAATATGAAATCAGGCAACATCCTTGGAAGAAGCCCAAAAAGAGTCTGTCGCACCCCCAGATTCAAGTGTTTACATACAGTTTTTATGTATCTAAAAGTCATCATGATATGATCATTGCACATGGTTACATTCTCAAGCGTCACATGAGCCCTATCCCAGTACACGAATATTGATTCGCCCCTTCTGACCTAATATCATCCGGAGATGCTAGAGCAAATTAGCTACATAAACAACAGGACACCACTGTGAATGACTGCAGTACAGTGTGCGAGTGGAAATGCATGGAATATTTGTTTTACAAGGGCTTCCTCTAGAGAGCACTTCGAGAACAATGTCATACAGAAATAAAAAAACCACATCTTGCAGCAAGTAGTTTAGAGAGAAATATAAACACAAATGAAACATCAGGATACGGCGTCCATTTTAAATAGGATTCCATTGAGGCCTAAGTCGCCAATGTCAGAAGAACACCATAATACGCCACAGCAGATTTGCTCCAATCGCAGTAGCCTTATGTCAGTCACACGTGTGAATCAAGTGCAGTGCAACTGATAATAATGTACAATTTTGGTAAATCCCCAAAACCGCCAGCATTTTTCCTCCTGAAGAATATATAATCACCAAAACCCAAACTATTTACAATACAGTATACATCACTTTCTGTTTCTTGCGTCTCGACTTTTCCAGCATCTTACGCCGGTCATAGACTCTTCCATCTCACTCGATGTCCTTTTGGATGCCGTTGTCTCCTTTTCTTTGCACTCACAATTTAGACCCATCTTATAAATAATAAATTCAGAGAATTTGAACAAAAGGCATAGAACTATTGCACAATTCAATAATCATAGTAGTTAATATACCCCGCATCATGCCCTCACCCAAATTGTCAAACCACTCACCAACTTTTCTATATCTTTATCCAAGCTCACTAAACCAGGAACCTGTTGATTCCCAAAAGCCGTACTATTCAAATGCTTTGACTTCACAAGAAACATCAGTAATGTTATTGAGATCTGCATTAATAACCTTACTGTTATCAGTAATGAGGTTACAGCACTCTCTCATCTTCAAAACACTGCAACGTTTGCCCTCCTTCGCGAGAAGGATATCTCTTACAAGATAGTTTTGTATCATCAGAGCTTGCATTGCAATAAATTCATTATTGATCTTGGTTAATGCTCCAGCACTTTTAGACGCAAGGTGATCTAAAAGTGTAGACAATCTTTTAATTTGCACGCCACTCATAACCGAGTCCAATAGATGGAATCATAGCACCCAACACATCTAACACAACTTGTCCAAATCCACGATTTAATTTCTTTAAACTACCATCATGAATCATTCACATGGTAAACCCGAGGGACTCCCAAAGTAAGCTCCCAACCAATTACGGTCATTTAACACAATATCATCAGTCGACACAAGTGCTACTGGAGGGACAAACAGAATTTGCATAGCTCTGCCCAGAAGGATTTAATGAGGTGAGAGACCTGTATTTTTTTCTGGGGTGCTTCTGATGCCCATGAGAACAAAAGGAAGAGCATTCGCCCATTCAAACTTGTTGAGGCACACACCTTGGCGAGTTAGTGAAGAGGTGTGGCGCCGTGGCCAGGGCAGGGAAGAGGTGTGGCGCTGCGGCCAGGGCAGGGAAGAGGTGTGGCGCCGCGGCCAGGGCAAGGAAGAGGTGTGGTGCCGCAGCCAGGGCAGGGAAGAGGTGTGGCGCGGCGGCCAGGGCAGGGAAGAGGTGTGGCGCCGCAGCCAGGGCAGGTGTGGCGCCGCGGCCAGGGCAGGGAAGCGGTTTGGCGCCGCGGCCAGGGCGACTGACTCCAGAATCTGGGGATCGCGGTTCGATCCCCGGCACCTTAGGCAGATTAGCCCTGCACCATGTGACTCTGGGCAATAGCTTGCTTATTCTTCCCGACGGCCCCCAGCGCCTAGAGACCCTTACAGGTGACCGTTCGTGCTTTACAAATGTGTATTATTATTATTAGTTCATTTTTTCAAATACTTCAGATGCTTCCAGACGGTTACTGCAGCAGAACCCTTGCTCTATCTGTGGAGCAATGCACAATCATTTGGGGATCTCATTCTTAGAATGAGTTCCTCGGTCTGCCTCAATATAAGGCATACCCAACCGCTGTATCAACTCCCGCAGGAGTTTGGCCGCAGCCATGCTGTCACTTCTCCTGGTCGGATACTCCTGCGCACATCTAGAAAACAAGCAGACAATCACAAGAACATATCTGAGCCCATTACACACAGGCATCTCTATGAGATCTGCTTGCAGTCTTGTGAACGGGCCTTCGGATTTCGCCTGCTCATTTTCTGACCAGTAATCCATCTCTGACACAAATCTGCTATGCTTCTGAACTGTAAATTATACCAATGCTAACCATACCACCCCTGCCTACATGGGTCTGAGCTTTTAGGTATCTTGAAATGCCCTGATGCCTTTAGCCTAGCAAAACAAATCTGAAATAATCCAAATATTATGTTTTCTCTTACAACCAGTTTTTTCCCAACCTTTCTTTCATCCTCTGCTAGTTTTCCCTGTAGCTCTCTGATTTCACAAAAAATTTGCTTTTATTGGATTCAACAAAACAGTTCACGTTATTTGTATAATCAGCTTTTACATCAATTTCACAGTGTTCTGAGTCTTCGGTCTGTTTCTGCACAATTGATTTAACAGTTACACTTTCAGGAGTGCATTATTTTGCAACCTGGTCAGCATGGTGATTGCCCAGGGTGGCAATGTCATCACCAGACTTAAGAGCAATGCCCTTTATAACTGACACCTCTTCTGGTTCCCTAATACCCTCCAACAGGTCTAAAGTGTATGACCCATTTTGCATAGGAGCATCAGAGAATGGCACAAAGTCTCTTCACGACTGTCCAAAGTTGTGTGCAACTCCAAATCCATATTGGCTGTCCGTGTAAATTGTCACAATCAGATCACTGGCTCAGCAGCGGGCTCTGGTTAGAGCAATGGCCTCTGCTACTTGGGCTGAAATGACATCGGCAAGCATGATGGTCCGAGGATTTTAGAAATAGAACAGCCTGCGTATATACATTCCTTGATGGCCTCTTAACCAGAACCATCCACAAACAAACACAGTCAGATCAGCTACCTCCAGGGGGACATCTTTGGGAAATGGCCTTGGTTTGGTACACAACTCTCAAGCAATAATACTGGTATGGTCGGGGTCTTCTTCATCACCTTCATCAGTGTTTGGAATCGGAAGCAACTTTGCAGGATTTAAGGTAAAGCACCTTCTAGTCAAAATGTTTTCAGCTTCAGCATTGCCTCTTCAGATGCTGAAATCGAGTACGTTTCAACAAAATCTCGACTGAATGAAGGAGAAATACAACAAGGTTATATAACGCATAACGAGGATTGGGAGGCGACCCTGATGCACACCAGGGAGGTGGCGGTCAAGTCCCGCCTGCGACTTATTCAGTTTAAGGCCCTGCACAGGGTAAACTATGACAGGGCCAGTTTACATAGACTTGGTAGGGCAGAGGCCCCAAACTGTCTGAGATGTAGGGTCGAGATTGGGTCATTCATGGATACAATGTGGTCCTGCCCAGTGATAAGCTCATACTGGATTATTGTTGTGGAGGAACTTACTAAGATACTGGGTGTAAGCCTGACAATAGCCCCCAAATTTGGCCTAGGGGGATACCCACGGAGGGAGACATACCCAGATGTAAACTCTGCTATAGGAATTTGGGCCTTGTGGTGGCGAAGCGGGATGTGGCCAAGCACTGGTGTGCCCCCCGAACCACCCACCCTCAGGGAATGGAAGGTAGGAATGGATCTTTATATGGTGGCTGAAAGAGTTCCATATAAGGCAAGATGATGCCCCAAGAAGTTCTGTAAAGTGTGTGCTCCCTGGCTCAGGCACTACAACATAGACATGGGTGGAGATGGAGATAGGCCCTCCTCTACGTAGTTTCCCTGATTCATACCGATACAGAAAGAGGAACATACAGAGGTAAGGCTGTGGTGGACATGCCGGATCTATACTGCATTACTGTAACACTGTACGATTGTACGTTGGATCCCACGTAGCATTGTTGATGAATGTGATGTTTTGTATCATGTTTTGTTCCAGAGAAAAATCTAATAAAAATATATATTTTTAAAACCAATTTCCTCACTCTGTTCAATTGCATGGCAAACGGCGAACAGACTTCAAAGAACAGAAAGAGCTACGACTACTGAAACCGATGTAGAAGAAATGTAACTGACAGGCCACTTTACCCTGTCATGCGTTTCTACCAGAATAGATAATGCACACCCTTCCTTCCCAGGATAATAGAAAGAGAACTCTTTCTTGGAGTCACTCATTGTGATTGTGACAGCCGGTGAACTGCCCACATTTTATCTGAGCTCTCGAAAGCCTTTCATGCATTCTCTATCAAATAGCACAGCCTCCTTTATGTCACTGTGAGTAAGCCTTAGTAAACACTTCGTAGTCAGGGATCTTTTTGTAAATTCCACTGATAACAGTAGCCAACCATGCCCCAAAACATCCTCACTTCCCTATGGGTAGTTGGAGGTCTAATTTTTAGGATTGTAGAAATGCGTTCTTTGGACTTTCCTTGCCCCCTCCTCAATGTGGTGACCAAGATAAATCTCTTCTCTCTTACAGTACAGCATCTTGAGCATTGTCAACAAGGTGTTTTAGGAGTGCGATTGTATCTAACTTGCAAACTATTTAAATTTTTGATTCCACTAGTAAATCGTGAATACATTGCACCAGCACTGTTACAGGGCAGCTGTAAACTCTCCAAATCTTTCTTTTAAATCTGACTAAAGTTTGAGGGGTTTTCTGTATACCCTTGTGGGATTCAACACCAAATTAGAATTTTATTGATGACCTGAAATATAAAAAACAATATTGGCTAACCTCATGAAAAGTAAGAGAAAAGAATGCTTGGCATAAGTCAATGACTAGTCTATATCCGCAGGGATTTGAAGGGAGATCAAAGCAGGATGTGATACCACTGGACAGCATAGGACTACAATTTTACTTATTTTCCTAAGGTCTTGGACTGCCCTCCACTTTCCACCTGGTTTTTATTGCCTATCACCGGAGAGTTGCTAAAACTATGAAGCACCTCTTGTAAAAATTCCCTGTCCTAACATCTTCTTAATAATGTGCTTCATTCCCTCTTTCGCTTCACCTGAAAGTCTGTACAGTTGAGTTCTTGACTAGTTCTGCACTTTAAAAAAATCCTATCTGCTATTCAGTAATACTTCTTAAGTCACTGTGTGTCTTAAATCAAGAGGCAGACCATCCTTTAGATTAATGATTCTTCTCCGTTTATCTTATTTTGACTGGAACATTAACTGAAACCTGGTTATTAATCTGTTTGTTGCTTATTTCTACGACTGGGACTTCTCTTGCAGAGAAGGGTTGGTTTGGAAACTCCATGGAGTGAGTGGTGGAGTGAGTACCACCAGTATGGATCAAGAATAATATCAAGGGCCCTTTTATCTCACCTGCAATGTATGGGCCACTCTGGTCTATCTCTAGGACTGGACAGTATGCAGTCCAGCTCTTGTGTGGCTCCCATCGTCTTTGCCCAGTTCACCTCTTTCTCTGGAACCTTCTTTTTCAAATTTCTATTACTGCTTACATTGTTCTATAACTACATCAACAGGAGCATTATTAAGTGGAACCCTAGTTGTTGGTGCCAAACAACAGCAGCTTTGCATTCTGCCAATAAATCTTTGGGAACAATAACTTAAAATAACACACCTAAATCCATTCAAAGCTTCTCAAATTGTCACTAATCTGGGAACCTTTCCATACCATGCATCATGTCCCTCTCTCAGTTTGGGAAAACTTGTCATAAAAACATAGAGACTGCCCCTTGTCCAAGATACATGTACATGATTCCCTTCCCATATATCTCATATTGGAAAATCTGTCACTGATTCTGCTTCAAGTTCAATCATTTTTTTCCAGTGTCAATATTCTTTTTCATAGAACCAACTTTCATCTTCCACTTGTCCCGAAATGTCCTCAAGTGTCTCCAGTCCCTTTTACTTCCACCTTAGGGCCTTATTACGAGTTTGGCAGTCCCATGGACTGCCGTATCAGCAGTGGCGGTCTGAGTGCAGTGAGCTTGGCTGTCCAACTGCCGTATTACGAGCTGCGCGGATTGACTTTGAGAAGACTGCCACTGGACCACTGAGACCACCAACCGCCGGGTACGTGGTTGGGGAAAGGCCGATGCCATAAAGTGGTACAGGGGAGCTGCACCGCCATCCATATTACGAGTTTTCTGTTCCACGAGCGGACCCCAGCGATATGACTGCCTGCTTCAAGGTGGTGGTGATGAAGGATTTGGGATGCAAATTCATCCCTTTCTTTTCCTTCCAGTCAGATTCCAAGGTGAATCCCTTTCTCCAGGTCAGCCCTTCACAGCAGGATCTTCAGCCTGAGGATTATGACTCTGTTTGCGGCGATCTTCAGGTGAGTCTGTTTCGAACCATATACCCACTGCCAGGACTGCCCACATATGGGTTAAACCCTGTTAATGAGTATGTTTTTTCCACAGATATCATGCATATGTGTGCATCTGACACACCTGCAATCAAAATGCACACAAATGCAACCATATATTCGTGAAAAATACTCCCCACCGCTGCAAGTTCCCCTCCTCCACACTGCCAGGCCCTGTAGCCGACTCGTAATACAGCAGTCTTTGGACCGACAGCGCCATGGGCTGCTGGCATGGGTGGACGCGGACCTTCGGCGGTCGGACCGCCAAACTCATAATAAGGCCCTGAGACTTTGATATGGGATTGCAGAGTCATTTGACACGTTTGCTATTTCTGCTTTATTCAATTCCATTTTGTACTTCTTTCACAAAGTAATATACTTGTGTTAGTCCGCCCCAAAATCTTGTGCTAAATCTTGCATATCATTAGGAGCCTCATTTGCACTCCTCGTTGCTTCTTTGATCAAATATTTAAACTCATCTGAATTATATACGAGTATCCTATTTATGTCACTTATTCCCTGCACAATTTCTTCAAATTCACTTTTTCAATTTGCAATATTAATTTCTCACTTCTCAGGTAGTATAGAGGCCACAGCTTCAACAACAGTAACAACTGTGCTCACAACACGTGTAACTCCACTATGACCAGGTAAAATGATCAATGCGCTCTTACGGAGCACCTGCAACTGCAATAGTACTTGCGCCTGGTAGTGCTAGCGTTGTTATTCACTGTGTACTCCTACACAGTTTGCCACCCACACACATATCGGGTGTGTCTGTGTATCATCTGTGCAAGGAGGAGGTCTGGAATCTAACGGGTCATTTAAGAAACCATCACACTCATCAGAATCAAATTCCTCTATTTGTTTCTGCCTTTCAGTTTTAGATTCATACACTTTCTTTACATCTGATTCATTAACCATTGCTGGGAAACCCCTCACACCTTGCCTTTTTCTGAATGCCCTACTTGGTTTCTAACCAACCTTTAAAGTGCTCATTCACTTTGTTTCTTTCCCTTTCTGTAGCTTCTCCACCCCATTCATTTAATGCTTTACATTGTGTAGGTCTAGGTTGTAGCTTTATTTCATGTATTTCATGCCTCGGGAAATCAAGCTTTCTAGTCTTAAAGGTACCCTCTAAAGGAAATTGCATGTCCTTGACACCGGAAGTATACTTGTACCACGCTTTTAACTGCATGCACTTGTAATCAATGGCGTCTGTCCTCATTCCACATGCTGGAGAACCTTCGAAAGGAATCCCTTCACCTTCTGCAGCAGGTACGCTCAGGACTTAGGGCTTTTTCAATTCATAAACCTAAAAAAACTCACAAAATAAGCAACCAAATGAACAAACAATTCCATGGCGGCTGTGGCAAATCACAATCCACCAATCACCATGCAGCTACAGCGGTAACCAACCAATGACAGCATGGCTCATGACGATGGCTCCCAGCGTCAGCTAACAAAATGCAGCACATCTCCTCCTTCATGAATTGTGAATCAACACAAATGTCTTTCGCCAGTAAACAAGCACAAATAAACAATTAAACTCTTGTCTGCCCAACCTAAAGAAAAAAAGTAAGGTCAAAGGAAGCGAATAATTCAAAGGTACTAATTCACATATCACACTAAGGCAGAGTCCAGTCCAGTAGTATTCCACCCCTGATTAGTGCATTTACTTTTGTACACAGAAGGGAACATACATTTTACCAATCCATATTAGACGCACAAACCAGTGCAAGAAAACTTTTAGTTAATTCAGAAAATCCCTTAACGTGTGAGAGCAGCACCTCACAAAATACACTGCATTTGCAGATAAATTCAATAGCAAATGTCGAGGTCTTGGATTAAAACAAAACCGAGTAACTCAGCTTAACCAACAAATAACAAAGCCTAAACCTTTTTCAACACACTTCACAAATCTGACAAACACATCATAACTACAGAAACTGAAGAGAACCAAGAATCAGAAATGCAAAATTAATGAAATCACACACACTGAAGCAATTATAACCCAAACACAACCTATGCTCTGAACTACAAATCCCACAATGCATTATTAACACATCAAAACACTCTCTGTCGCCTCAATAATTTGCCTATTGATACTCAGAAACATCTTTCACAGGAACAGCACCATAGTATTGGTGTTCCAGCCCCAGCAAATAATCCAATTTGAGTTCTAAGGAGCTGAGACAAAAATCCAGATCAGGTATAAAAATTGTAAACAGAGGAACTATCCTCTTATCTTTCTAAACCATCCTCTGCTCCCAAAACCTGTGGGTGTGCAGGGCCCTTGGAAATCTATGCATCTCTGGGTGTGCCAAATGATTGTATGGATCGGGATGGTGTTAACCTCAAAGTTATGAGGCAGTGTGTCCCTAGAGAAAAGAGTCCAAAAGGCATTTAAAAAATACAGTAAATAAGAATGGACTGACTGAAAAAGGGAGTTCGAGATCAGAAAGTTAGAAAAGCCATGAAGCTTTATTACAAAATCCAAAGTAAAATACTGGAATTAAAAAAAAGAGATGCAGCAGTAATCTCATGGAAGTTCATAAGGGTCACTGGCCATGAGGGCTATTAAATACGAAGTAACCTAACAGTAGACAAAAAACATAGACATGCCAAGTCTCAAGTGTGCAGCAAAGGCAATAGGAAATAGAGGAGCATCCCTAGTAGGAGCCCAAAAACAACCTGGCTCACCCACAAATTCAAGGTTTATATTCAGTTTTTTTGCTCTTGAAAGTAGAGACACTGCAAAAGCAGCATGGTATGATAATTGCACTAACAAACCACAACATAACATACTATGATGTCACATAGCCCTATCACATAAGCACTATCCCA
This sequence comes from Triturus cristatus, assembly GCF_964204655.1. Classification (NCBI taxonomy): domain Eukaryota; kingdom Metazoa; phylum Chordata; class Amphibia; order Caudata; family Salamandridae; genus Triturus; species Triturus cristatus. The sequence goes on along the minus strand of NC_140593.1, from coordinate 68,038,785 downwards.
GTGCATGAATATTGATTCACCCCTTCTGACCTAATGTTGTCCAGAGATGTGAGAATAAACTAGTCACATACACAGCAGTAGTATCAGGGAGAAATATAAACAGAGAACAAACATCGTGGCACCGCATCCATTTAAAACAAGATGGTTTTGAGGCCTGAGGCCTAGTGAGCCTAAGCCAGAAATACACACTGTAATACACCAAACACCATATCACATCTGTTCAATTGCAACAGCCTCATGTTATTATACAAGTGTGACTCAAGTGCAGAGCAACTGATATCAATGCTCAATTTTTGTTAATACACAAAAGCTATAACAGAATCATCCACTGCCTTGAGATACTTGGGTAACATTTTCTCCATTACCGAAATCTGCAAAGTATGAGCAAACTTAAGATCCATATCATTTCTAGAAGATTCAGACTCTATAAGTGCCTTAAATCGTCCTCTCATGACCCTAGGACAAAAGCGTCTTCATGGAATTAAGCATATGGGCCACATCCGACGGCATAGTATTCAATGCCAACGTGGGACTAACATAACCTCTTCACTCGACAAGGCACCTCCTTTCATTTTGGAGGAAGCTTGTCTTCCAATGGCTCCGACCTTTCGATGGGCGAGGCTGCAGATGCTTGACTTTTAAAGATCCTCATAAAATAGTGACAAAGTGACCTGACTTTCCACAATACAAGCACAATCTGTGTATGCACATGCTTTCTCTCCCTTTTCTATTTAGAAATGGGCTCCCTAATACATACCTGCCAACTTACAAATGAATGCCACTGTGTGAGAAGGGGCAGAGCCTTGGAGGGGGCGGGGCCTGATGCCGGGAGCTATTTAAGAGGCAATCTGCATCTCACCAAGCTCCCACGCCCCTCCCAAAAAAACACAAACAAAGGGTCGTTGAAGCTGTTGCGATGTCCTGGGGTGTTTCCACACCTCTTAATGTGCATTGACCGCTTACTGCCTCTGAAAAAGAGCTAAAAACCCACTGTTTACAGTGGTTTTCAGCTCATTTTCCCTGCCACCATGTGATTTAGGCTTTAAACCGCGTGAAGGGAGCCAACATCGTGTGACACATGGTGGCCCCGTGTGATTTCGCAGTTATACAAATACTGCCTAACTGCCTTGGCTCACAGTCTCAATAAATCTATTCGCCTCTACATTAGGCTGAACTCCTTAGACTTTGGTCTCTTCTGAAAGATGTTCAGGTAAGCGATGATACAACTCCATCGCTGATTCTGTGAGCTCACCACATTTACTAGGAGGATTAACCATCTGCACCAAGACATCCTTCGATTCACTGCCCTTGATAAAATAAGGAAGCCCTTTTTGTCTTGGGCCAACCAGTCTCAACTACCAGGTGAATAAATGTGGTAATACAAGTTAATACATCTTGATGGATCTGTTCACATTTGGCAACTCATCGCCTAAAGACACAGCGTGTCATTTTCTGTGAAACAGTTTCCTTATCAAATAACAGGCAGAACAATTACAAAGCAAAAGATAATGTCTGTCTTCTAGTGGGATACTCCAGGTTGCTGCATTCCCACACTACAATGACAAAACAGATGATACATTAGTTTCATCGTCAGCAAAGTTTTAGGTTTCAAGATAAAGTATCACTGGCATTGATTAGGAAATAATGCAAATTGAATTGGGTGTCTGGAGAAACTGCTAAGCAATACTGGTTTAGCGCCTTGTTATACTATAACCTTTTTTTCATTATAAGGTACTTATTAGCAATATGTAAATCCTCTACCACCATTTCTAGAAACACCAGGTGTTCTACCAATTCAGTGGAAACAATGGTATGATATAAGATGCATTTCAAATGTATTTGGGAGCTATTGGTCCATCTTGATTTAGACCAGAAAGTGCTATATTCTGTTATTTACTTCATTCATTAGGTTTTGAAACTTGGGAAATATTCAACCATCTCCCAAATCTTGTTATGGTAGAGAAAAGATGTTTTCTGTATCTGCACAAAATTGAGAGGAACAATTATTATTGTATGGTCTGTTGCTGGGCAAGTCTTTCTTTCATGTCAACCATAGTCTGTTCTTTATATTGATTACTATCACTGGCACTGATGATCTGGATTGACATAGGTGACAACGTCAAAAAGCATCACCAGTAAACGAAATACTGGATTCATAATCTTCGGTGTGCGGGTCCACTTCCTGGTATAGATGGGGTCAGGTGGTGGCACCGGCCAGCCCTGCACCAACCTCTTGAGCTGTGTGCTGGGTGGGATACATACAAATATATCCAATCCCGCTTTTATTGGTACAAGTGTGGCAATGCTGGGTGGGAAGTAATTTGTGGATCCCCACAGATTCCGTAACTTTCTCTCATAGAAATGTGAGGAAAATGCATGTTTTATGCCAAAGTATGAAGCTTGAAGGGCATTGTGGGTAAAAAAACATCATGGGATCCATGCGATGCACACCAACCTGGACTCACCTGTGCGTCTAGTTTTCAGAAATGTCTAGGTTTGGTAGGTTTCCCAGGGTTACTGCTGAGCCGGGGCCAAAATTCAGCAGCTATCCACATCACAAAAATAGGGTCAGTTTCGACTGGTCTCTTTAGCTCGTTTTTGGGTGTTTTGTGTCACAGACACTAGGCCCAGCCACACATGTGGGGTACTGTTTTTTTAGGATGACATGTGGGAATACTGAGTGGTAGTAATTTTGTAGACCTCGCAGGTTCTTGAATTTTATCTCACAGAAATGTGAGGAAAATGTGTGTTTTTAGACAAAATTTGAGATTCACATGAGTTTATTGGTAAAAAAATAAATATTGTGAGACCCATACATGTCATACCACCTTGTACTCCCCTCAGAGTCTCGTTTTCAGACGTGTGTGTGTGCTAAGTTTCTCTGCAGGGCAGAAGAGCCATAGCTTACAAACCTCATATACCCACATCGCTGAAGCGGGTCATTTGTTTCCCACATTTTTGATGTGTCCACACATTGGGTTTTGGAGCCCTATGTGACACAAGTGCGAAGCCCAGTCTCACAAGTGGAGTACTATTTTTATTGAGCGATGTATTCTGGGTGGTGGGAATTTTGTGCATCCCTGCACTTTGCAAAACTTTTCGGCCACAGAAATGTGAGAAATGTAACGAAAATTGCTGTTTTTGCTAAAGTTTGAGGTTTGCAAAGCTTTCCGGGAGACAAAAAGTTATGGGATCTACACAAATCACACCACCCTGAGCTCCCCTGGGTTTCCAGTTTTCAGAAATGTTCGAGTGTGATAGGTTTTCCTTGGTGGTGGTTAGGGCCCAATTTCCACAGCTACTCACATTGTAAAAAGAAGTGTTGATTTTGGTGGGTGAAACGCAACGTCTCCAGGTTGTGTTAGGGAGCGCTTCACGTTGCTAACTGCTGGGTACAGCCACACAGTTGTTGCAGCGTTTGTATCTTGTGCACATTTCAGAAATACATGGGCTTCCGTCAAATCCATTTTTCATTTTAGATATTTTACCGCATGAATTGCGCTATGGTCGTTACACATTGAAAACTCACGGTAATCCGCAGCTCAGTTGTTGGCGCTGGTTATCGCGCGCTTTCGGAGAACCTATAACCTTTATACATCCCTGTAGCTAGAAGGGTCTATCGGACATTAGAGAATATTGCTTTTGTAATACGGTCATCGTGACAAAAACTTACAGGTGAAAAGGTTGTCACCAGTGGCTATATTTTCCTAGGTATTCAGACTATTTTTTTTTATTCAATGACTAGTTTCTTTGGGAAAACGTAAAAGGAATCTACATGAATTGCCCCTTGGTAAATTCCACATGTTCTCTGCTGTTCAAATGTGTATCGCTTTCTGGAATCACCCCTGGGTTCCACACCTGTTTGCACTGCAAAGTGGACGTAGGTGGAAATCACAAACATTAGGAATAATGGACTACCTCTTAAAAAACGCAAAACACTGTAGTAAAAAAGATGTTTTTTGATATAGCTCTGCTCAATATGTGTGGTATATCCCTCCGAAAGCTGCATGAAACCACAAATGAATGGATTCAAATCTAGAATTATGATGCTGAACCCCTCACACAGTCCGCACTCCTCGCTCACGGGCCTTCCATGCAGACACGTCAGTGCATCTGGAGCCGCCGCAACGCTAAAGCGCCTAGAGGCGTGGCGGGTGTCTGAAGAGCGCAGCTTCTGAAGTGGCGTTTCTCCAAGCAGATTCTGTTCCATTCTGGCTAGAGTCATGGGACTTCTTGTGAGAATCAAGCTGCATTCCATCGCGAGACCCAGAGTTCAATCCCCGCCCCCCCCCCCCCCCCTCCTGTAAGAACTCTGAATATGTCTAATTGTGGCTGAGGTGATACTCACTGAACAGCAGCGAGCTCTCCGGGCGAGGCGTGTCCTTCGCTGCTGACAATCTGTGTGCTTGGCCTACTTAAGGTATGTGAGCATTCACTGTTGTCATGCCCTTGAAGAGCGTGAAATGTCCTTGGGCTCCTGGAAGGCGTCAGACGCCGGTGCCAGCTGCTGGGCCCGCGGGCAGGAGGTGGGCGGCTTCGGGGGGGGGCTTCATGTGTGCTCCTGTGCCCTCCAGCCCCCCTTGAGGTGCCCTTAGAGGCCTTGAAATGATGCCACAGATCTGTGACAGAGCAGCTTGCCCTGCTCTGTGGCTCGTTGCTGCCCACCTGGTGCCAGCTCCTGGATCCGCGGGCAGGAGGTGTGTGGCTTCAGTGAGGCTTCATGTGTGTTCCTGTGCCCTCCACCCCCCCCCCCCCCCCCCCCCCTTGAGATGCCTTTGGAGGCCTTGACATGATGCCACAGACCAGGGACCCAGCAGCTTGCCCTGCTCCTTCGCTGCCCACCTGGTGCCAGCTCCTGGGCCCGCGGGCAGGAGGTGGGAGGTTTCAGGGGGGCTTCATGTTTGCTCCTGTCCACTTCTGCCCCCTTGAGGTGCCCTTGGAGGCCTTGAAATGATGCCACGGATCAGGGATTCACCTTGCCATGCTCTGTGGCCCGTCGCTGCCCACCTGGTACCGGGAGGCTGTTTCCCACTGCCTGGCGTCTTGTTGTTTTACAGATAAGCCGTGTGTAGCCTGCAAGAGCTTCATACATATTTTTCAAGGGCCTGGCTGATTGTAAAGGCCTCAGTAAACAATACCAAGAAAATGCCAGAGTTGGACCTGCTGCTGTCAGTAACTTTGCTCCTCGATGCTTTGCCCTGAGAGTTAGGCCTTGTTATGTTCTGCAGCAGATACAGACTTGTGGTTATTACACTCATCTGTTGAAGGCTGTGCTTTTTTTCTTGCATGGGTTTTAACGGTGCAGCACGCGCTTTCCATGGGGCTGCAGCACAGCGTGCATTGGAAGGAGCTCCGCACCCCTTTGTAGCGTTGTGATTGGTGCAAGCACAGCACTCAGGGAGTGCAGCACATCACCACCGCCTGGGCTGCCTGTCCCCGTCCTTCTTCATCGGAAGACAGGCAGCTCACATGCCCCCTTTCTTTTAGTCCTCCCGCAAGGCTATAACTTCCTGCTGGCCCTGATCACTTTCTGCTGGCCCTTACCACTTCCTGCTGGCCCTGATCAATTCCTGCTGGCCCTGATCACTTCCTGCTGGCCCTGATCACTTCCTGCTGCCCTGATCACTTCCTGCTGGCCCTGATCACTTCCTGCTGGCCCTGATCAATTCCTGCTGGCCCTTACCACTTCCTGCTGGCCCTGATCACTTCCTGCTGACCCTGATCACTTCCTGCTGACCCTGATCACTCCCTGCTGCCCTGGTCACTTCCTGCTGGCCCTTATCGCTTCCTGCTGGCCCTGATCACTTCCTGCTGGCCCTTATCTCTTCCTACTAGAACTGATCACTTCCTGCTGGCCGTTACCACTTCCTGCTGGCCGTTACCACTTCCTGCTGGCCCTGATCACTTCCTGCTGGCCCTGAACACTTCCTGCTGGCCCTTATCGCTTCCTGCTGGCCCTTATCACTTCCTGCTGGCCCTTATCTCTTCCTGCTGGCCCTTATCTCTTCCTACTGGACCTGATCTATTCCTACTGGACCTGATCTATTCCTACTGGACCTGACCTCTTCCTGCTGGACCTGACCTCTTCCTGCTTGCCCTGATCACTTCCGACTGGACCTGATTAGTTCCTGCAGGCCCTGATCGCTTCCTTCTTAGTCTGATCACTTCCTGCTTGATCTGATCTCTTTCTCCTTGCCCTCATCACTTCCTGCTTGGTCTGACCACTTCCTCCTTCCCGGATTGCTTCCTGCTGACCCTAATCACTTCCTGCTCGGCCTGATCACTTCCTACTTCCCTGATCACTTCTGCTTGGTCTGCCTCCTGCAGACTTCGAAAAAAGGGGAAGGTAGAGGAAAAATGAGGAACAGGAGGATCCGTCCTCCACAAGTAAACCTATAACCATCAAAAAGAGTCCCTCTGTTTTGCCAGAATAATGAAAACATTATTTTTCCTTTCCCAGCTAGGTGGTAATGGTGTTTTTAAATATATAAGGGAAAGCACAGTGTTTTCCTTCAATGACCCTCACCCTCCTAAAGAGACGGGTGTCTCTAACCTTTACGTTGGTAAAAGAAGGTAAATTAATCTTCAAATTATGTGATTGATTCATAATCATGATCTCACCTTGCGGGCATGTTCAATGCTAAGCTCACTGGTGAGAGTTGCCCGCATGGGCTTACGCTTAAGTAGACACGGGGCTTAAGGTGGCGCTCTCCTGGCGGGAACTGAGGGGTATGGCCTCTGCTGACACAGCACTTCCCTCAAATACCTAGTTAAGCCGTACTCGGGGGAAGTTAGGGTTGAGGACACGGTACTGCCACTGATGGGGAAAAAGGCCGTTCCTGGCTTTATATAACATAACATGTGTATTTGTAAAGCGCATGTTCACCCCAAAGGGTATCTAGGCGCTGATTAACAGATGTTATATTGTTACCCAATCAATGGTACTCCTTTTATCGACCTCTGAAGGATGAAAGACTGATTGGACCCCCCAGGATTTGAACCGCTGACCATGAGGTCAAACACAGGCCCCTACAGGGGATTTTAGTCCACTAAGCCACCAGACCCCGCTTTCATGGCACCGCTTATGTTGTGCTACCACACACATTGTTCCATCACCATGGTAACAGGAGACGTTGGAACTGCGGGGACTGAAGAAGATATTTCCTTCTTACAGTTCTGGTGTCTTACTTTTAGTTGAAGCAGTAAGTGGAAAGATCTCCGACACAAGATTTGTCTTCAGGAGGCAGTGACGTAAAGCTCCATTATGAGTAGGCTTTGAAACCATTTTAGGTAACAGGAGTCGTCATATTTCCACTTTTTATGCAGAATCATTGTCATGTCTGCTTTGCCGCAGACGTCGTCTGACCTTATCTTTCTAAGAACCGAGAAAGTGTCCAGTCAATCGGCTAATGACATAGATAAAACACCTGATGTGACATTAGTCTGGGTCATGTCTGCTTATGACCATGTTAAGGTCAGTTAAGAACAAATACAGACACATAGCCAAAACAGTGGTATCTTAATTGATGTCCTTTCACCTTATATGTTCATAAGAAAATGTCTGGGACATACACCTTGATGCACATAATCTATGTCAGACATTTATGTCAAAAACTCCAATCTCTGATAAGATTTAGTATATAAGGACTGCCACTTGACCACTTGTCAGGAGAGGATCTTCGCCCAAATTAGCATTCGAGATTCTGCCAAAGACGACCCTCACCTACTGCCATCGCACTTCGAAGATATTGCATCTCTCCTGATACTGATAAGGCCGAGTTCCAGAGGAAGGCCGCTACCGCAGCAAATGTTTGCCTTTCACAGGGAACCAGTGATTAATTTGTAAAAACCATAAGTGCCGCGGACCAACTCATTAGACCACCCATTGCCCCTGCCATCACTACCAATGACTGTACCAACACAACCACTAACATCACAGCCCGACAAATGGACAAATGGACAATTCGGAGTATTTCAGGCCCCCAAAGCTATAACGATGGATTTGGTGCCAGGTATTAGTCATTTTTATGTATATTAAATTATGTATATTAAATTAATAAACAACTAAAGTTGTGGATATTTGTAAATGAGATAAATAGTGCCACCATGTAGCAGATTGTCATAAGTGCCGGTGTTGACAATGAAATACCGATGCTCAGCACTGGAAACCACCGGCTCAAATTAAGCACTGAAGGGAACACTACCTTCACAGCTCCACTGCTCCACTGATAACAACAGTTCTTGCTGTCAACAAGATATACAGTGCATCGCTTCTCCCTAAGAAACTCTTGATTTCAAGTTGCTCTGCTCTTCATGCCATCATAGTGTAGCGCATAGAGGTAGGTTTTAGGGTGTTAAGTTTATATGACATTTTAACCATGTTAGAAATATTCATTTTATTGTTTTTCTTCACAATATGCCTTTTTGATGTTTACGACATCCTGTGTATTTATTTTAGATGTGCTGAGAAACTGGTTCAACATGTTGTAGTAAATGCTTTTAGTTAAACGTGCCTATTCTTTTTAGTGCTGTGTGTGTGTGATATTGTGAATACTAAGATAGACTTGTTTCTATTACTATGGTACCCCATGATACCTTTCCAGGGATTGTTAGCAACGCAAAAGCAATAACTCAACTTCAACTATGTATTGGGTGGGTGTTATATCTAAGCATAACAATATATGTGAATGCCCCAACCTATAGACAAATGTGTTGGGGTATTCACATATATTGTTAAGCTTATGTGGTGGGAGCTGGCTCGTGTGACTTCCAGCTCGTGACCCCTCCGCTCTGCGCCGCTTGTCTTGACACTTGGTTGGAATGTTAAGTGAGCGGTTGGAGTCGGCATGGAGCTCCAGGTGTCAGCGAGTGGCTGCCCATAATATGTATAAACCTTCACTTTATTCACACCGAAGCGTGCTGGTGTACAGTGGGGTTTTGTGGGCAACAATAACCTGTCTTTCACATTCAGTGCTGGTGCATTGAACCAAGTTCACCTGCGTCACCCGCGGGTGGGAAAGCAAACCTTGTGGAACTACGCCAAAGTCGTGGTTTACACAACTGCAAAGAAAGGCTCAAGGATTCCTGCTTCAGGATCAATGACCCATGCAGAGCTACAAGAAAATGATGGAGGTGCGGCCTCTGCGCTGCGGCGCCGGTCTCTCCGACAGCAGGACTTTGAAGAGGAGGTAATGGATGACGAGCTCAAGGGAAGCGGCGTGCGGGGCGCCAGCTCCACAGTAAAGGCAGCCTGGGGCGTCTTCCACCGAGGCTGTGGATAATGAGGACTTATTGCTCTTCTGCATCCAGGACTCTGCCTCATGACCTGCGCATGTCGGCGTTCACATATTGTCAGCCAAGAGTGTTGTGATATTGATCGCCTGCTTTCCCAAGGTTCTTTGCTCCCAAACACTGGTTGGATGACTTCGAGGATTGAAGTCCCATCTGCAGATACTGGGATATTTGGGAGCCAGTAGAGCTTCTCCGTCTGCTTTGGCATCTGAAGATGTCTCCCCAGTAGATGCCACAGATAAGAAAAGTGACTTTGCATCAAAAGATCTCGTCTGCTTCCAGTTTTGCACCGCGTGCTGGGGCAGATGACACACACATGTTCAATTACTACTACAGAATTTCCCAACTCTCTTTGATGCGCTACAAAAAGGGCAGGAGCCCGTCCCGCTCTTAGCTGTCCTGGAAGAACAGGTTCAGTTAATGTCAAAAGTGACTTTCGCTGCTGCCTCTGGGGGAGTTTTTTCTAGGTGCCGCCAGGTGTGATTACAACATAGGAAAGTGGATTTAGCCCAGCACAATTTTTTTCTTCACTTGCCTCTCATGGATCAGGTGGTGTTTAGTCCTCAATACGAGTCCTTGATAAAGAAATCAGATGTCTATTACAAAACACTCTTGCCCCTTCTAAAGGTTCATCCTTTTCCAGTAACTGAATGAGCCGTCTCAATACCTATTTTGCAGCAAGGCCCACAGCTGGGGACCTTATACAATGACGTTAAGAAACGGTGGAGGGTAGTGCCTTCTTAAATGGTCCACGTCAGTGGATAATCAACATCAAGAACATTGCTCAAAATAAGATTACTTGTGTTGTTTTTATTTATATTTTGGCCAAAAAAGTGCAGGTATAAATTGTGAAAGGAAAAGCAACAGGCCGACACGTGTTTCGCCCTAGTGGCCCATTGGCCTTGGGCTTTTTCAAGGCGGTTTCCAGTAATCATCAAAAGTCTTCCTGCGGATGTAAGTAGATGAGTCTCTGCGGTCTCGTGGAAATCGGAGGAATGAGCTGTCAGAAGGGTTCATTTTGAGCAATGTTCTTGATGTTGATTATTCACTGACGTGGACCATTTAAGAAGGCACTACCCTCCACCGTTTCCTAACCTTACCTTTTCAATGGCTCTTGGGTGTAGCCATTAACGAGGATTGTGCCACATATAAAATTGGGCCTCAACAACTGTAGTGCCGCAAGTCCAGAACTTTCCACCCATACAGCAATTCATAACCTTATACAATGACAAATTCGGGTCTGCCTCCATTCGCCCCAACCTGTGTCTCCACCCTCCTTCCGACCAGGTCCTTCAAAAGCATGACTACTCTGAGATTCCAAAGCAGATTCCACTCTCACTCAAAGGGAGCAGGTTGTCAGTGCACTGAAACCAGTGGACAAAACTAGGTTTGAATATGTAGGCTCTTAGAGTGATGAGACAGGGCTATTCAATTCAATCTCTATTGGGAAGGCAATCAAAATAGTTCCAAGAACAGAGGAAGGGCCTGTATTCCCCTCTTTTTTAGTGAAAAAGTAATTTAGCATTTATTGACCCATTCTAAGCCCGAATGACAGCTTTATAATCCATTCTGCCCCATATCCATCCTGGGGGTTTTCTTGTGTCCTCGAATCTCAAAGATGCACACTTTCATGTGTCCATTCATCCCACCTGAGGGTCACCATGGCAGATTCTCATCATCAATTTCAGATACAGCGTTTTGGTTTGACATCAGCTCTTCGTACTTTTAACATAGTATTGGCTCCCATGGTTGGTTTTTTTTATTCTAAGGGTGTCAGAGTATTTCTGTATTTAGACAATTGGCTGGTTGCTGCTTCTGCTTTTTCCACGGCTCAGGAATATACTGGGCTTATGTCTCAGACTTTACAGGATCTTGGATTTTGAACCAACACCAAGAAATCCCACGTCAGCTCTCACGGAATTGGATGTTCACGAGGGCCTGCTTATCCAGACTTATAGATGGTGTTCCTTCCAGAGGATTGTGTTCTTTCAACTCCAAATCCAGTTGTCTTTCTTGCTGGAAGAAAATCCAGCTCCAGTTTGATCCTGGCTTCAACTTATGTGTTTCATGGCGGTCAGGACGTTCTTAGCTCGGTGGGCTCAATTCCATCAGAAACATTTAGTGAATTTCATTCTACGTCACAGAGCAAAGACATCAACCTCAGGGCTTGCAAGCTCTTCGGGTTTTCCTGACTTAGTGGTTGAACCAAGACAATCTGCTGTAAGGGATGCCCCTTCTTCCCAAGTCCCCAGTAGTTCTTACCACACATGCCAGTCTAGTGGGATAGAGCACTACTGGGGGAGAGCTTAAAGTCTTTGGCACCCTTCAGAGGGTCTGAACTCATTCAACTGGATGGAAATATGCATCTTTCTGAGGGCCCTTCAGTTCTTTGTTCTCTAGGTGGAAGGGTGTCATCTGAGAGGGCGGATGGACAATCTAGATTCCAGGGCCCACATAAACCACCAGGAATTGTGTGTGTGGGGAGGGGGGATGACAAAATATGTTTCTCCGGATTAATAGGCTCAGGAGATCTTTTTTCAGTAGGCAGGCTCATCTACTATCTATTAAAGTAGTGTTCCTTCTCCAGTTCATTTCTGTCTGTGCCAGAAGGTATTTTTTTCAAATTTGTGCAAGGCAGGGATCACCTCTTCTAGATATCTTTGCCTTTCTGGAGGATGCACGTCTCTCTGTGTGTTGTACAGCGAGTTCCTGGCTCAAGGTTTGGAGAGCGGATGCACTGGCACTAGCTTAGACAGAAAGGTTCTTGGATGCCTTTGCCCCGTGTGAAGAGGACGAGGTGCACCAGAAGCGTACTGCAGGTGGTTCTGACATACCACCCGAACCGGAAAGCCCAGCGGTCTAGTGCCACCGAGGAAAGCCGAGGAAGATGCCATAATGTCACAGTCGGGGGCAAGCCCGGAAGAGGTGGATGGCAGAGACAAAAGCCGGTCTCAAAAAGGACGAGGGGGAGAGCGAGAGGGATCGTTTGGAGTCGGGAGAGAGCAGAGCACAGCAGAAGGGAAGAAGAGGACTGGACGCCCCGGGTCCCAGCGCCACAACCCTGGATACGGGTCGTGGCTCAAGGCAAGTGCCTTTGAGGGGAGTGATCTGGTGGGGGCGGTGGGAAGGTACGAGGAGGTAGAGCACGAGTGTCTTTTTTTTTTTTGCACTACCGGCATTAACCTCACTTTTGCCCTCCACCACATTCTGAAACCGGTGGAGGTAGCACAGTACACGTGAAGTTTAGGACCCTTTATTAAAACAAGACCTTTCTCGCCTGGCGAAAGCAGCGCATGCGCTGCCCTCGCTATAGCGAGTACCTTTTGTAATCGATTCTGGCAAGGGTTTTCGTGCATGTGTCCGCATGGACAAACATGGCTGCTCTTGCCATTTGTCCATAGCAGACAGCATGCGCGTGTCCGTAGTCCGTAGGGACTGTGGACAGCCCGACGCCATTTTGCATCTTGCATTTTGGTGTCCTAGTGTGTCCTAGCAATGGAAATGCTACGCACTAAAATTTAACGACTGCCACCAGTTTTAGTGATGCGAACACTTCCGTCACCCCTCGGGCGCAGTGCACTAAAGCTCACCCAAACTCACAAAGCTCTAACACGATCTCCCTATGCAGTCCACCCCTTATCACCTAAACCCTAAAAATCCGCCGTTCCCCGGGGCACTGTCAGCCTCGCTCCGAGCCCTGCGAGCGCCCCCGGGGCACCGTGAGTGCCCTTCTGGGCCCACGAGCTTCGAAGTTTGCTTGTTCACCATCTTTGAAACTTTCCGACCCCTGTGCTCCACACACCCCTCTCTCATTGGCTGCTCTTTACAGTCATCGCCTTCAATGCTGCCTGCGCATCACACACTCGCCTGTAAAAGGCGAGTCTCTTCATGGCCAGGCGTCAACCTGCCCCCATCCCCACTCCTGTGCCTCAGATCAGCCCCCTGCATTTCCCCGCCACTCCCCCTCACACCACTTTCCAGCAGTTTTCTCGAGAGAGTGGATGGGAGCTCGCCCTAAAACCTTATGGCTCAGTGTGAACTAAACTCCGCTGCTCCTCTTCCCCTCCCTTGTGTGCCCGCCTCCTCCTCCTTACACTAAACTTCCCCTTAAGAGGCGGCGGTAGCATGTGACCCTCCCACCCTGACGCAACCAACCAACCACAGAAACAGCAAGGCGGGGTGTAGGATCAGCTAGCAAGCGCACACCACTGACAACATACACTCCGGTCTCTACAAGCACACACCACCAACATTTACTCCACTCCCTGCTAGCGCAAATCCGCCAACATTCACGCTACTCCCTGCAAGCACACAGCACCAACATTCACTCCGCTCCCTGCAAGCACACACCACCAATATTCACTCCGCTCCCTGCAAGCACACACCACTAACATTCACGCTACTCCCTGCAAGTACACACCACTGACCACATTCACTCTCCCCTGCAAGCATAAACCACCAACATTCATGCTACTCCCTGCAAACATACACCACCAACAGTCACTCCACTCCCTGCAAGCACATACAGCTGACAAACATGCAAGGCACACTACTCCCTGTGTGCACTCTAACACGCACAGCACACTGAGATACCCTTTGCAAATACATACCTACTCACAGCTGAGGCGTCCTTAGCCATCCACTTTAGCAGCTGGGGGGAGGCGGTGCCAGGTTGGGGGTGCCAGAAAGTAGTTCTGTGTAACATATAACTTTTAAATTGGTGTTTAAGGCCGCGTTGACTTTGATTAGAAGCTCATAAACTCCAGCTCTTGCAATGGAAGGAAGGGAGAGATGGTGGGGGAGAGGGAGGAATAGAGAGAAGGATGGGGCCGAAGGAGCGCTATAGAGGAGGATGGAGAGGTTGATGGGTGGATGCCGAGATGAATGGCTAGAGAGGAGAATGGATGGGTGGAGGGAGGGAGGGATGCATCGAGAGAAGCAGGTATTGGGAAAAGTATGGATGGAAACAAGAGTGAATGACTAGAGCCGAAATAATGGTAAGAAAGAAGGAAGGAAGATAGATAGATGAAGGAGGCAAAGATGCACGCATAGATAGAAGAAGGAAGGGTGTATGTATGCAAGGTAAAAAGGAAAGGCGGAGGGGTAAAAAAGGAAGGAAATACAAGATTGGAGTGCAACAACATCAACTGTTGCATTGCTAAACACTTATAAGGTCCGAAAGGCGAGACCTATTGGCTATGCCAATGCTTATGTTTGTTTATTTTCTCCTAATCCCCGCTTCTTGGCTCAAGAGACGTGCCGCTTTCCCCCTGGACCCCTAGACGCAAAGGCAACTTAGAGGAAGTCTCCGGGTATACCGTACTGGGACAAGAAGGGAATCCAAGGATAGACATTCCTGACTGTATTGTTTCTTTTTTCCGGTCTCCACCAAAAAGGACTATAAAATAAAAACGAAAGAATAACCAATACCCCTGCCACATCTGGTGTCTTCTTGTGCCAAAAACAAACCTCTCCCCTACACCACAATTTGTCTCTTATCTCAAAAGTTGGAGAAAATTAATCCCAAAAATTGGAGGAAATTGTGATAGTGACAATTTGGCCTTAAAGGCCTTGATTTCCATTTCTGCTGGAACTAGAAGTTAGTCTTCCTAACGTACAGCTGGTGTCCGCTGGTGTACTCCTCTCTGCCTACCCCTCCTGTCCATCCGTTCAGACTCTTCGTTATCTTCATCAAAGACATAGAGGTTGAGTGGGTCAGCCTCCAGTGATTTGATTATTCTCAAAGGTGGCTTTGGCTCTTTAACAAGAATGCAATTCATCTACCTTGTAACTGTATGTAAAGCATTGGCCTACATTTACTTCTTGGTGTTCATCTAAAGGTTTAAATCTTCAAAACTGTCATCCATAGAAAATTCTTAATTCCTTTGGGGTTTAGAGTCCAGTGGGACCAGAAACCAGCATCCTGGGCCCGGTTTTGGGGTTACACCCCTCATATGGCTGGGTCTGAACTGGGGTGACAAAGTGAGTTCAAGAATTATGATGGATTCAACCCAGATCTGTGACTGGGGGTGGGTGTCTGAAAAATGTCAGCGCTCCGTCCATCATCACCTTGTGTTTGCTTTGCTCGCCCTAAGTTGGCAGGGTTTGCCCAGATGTGGGCCCCCTGCTCACTTTGCCACTGGATTCAAGTTAGCCTGGCTGATGAGATGTGTTACCCCAAAACCGGCCCAAGGAAGCTTGTTTCCGGTTCAGGTAAGACTTGGCTTGGCATTTCGGGCTGGACTGTTCCCATAAGGAACAGGGTCAAGACTGATTTGCATATGGTTGTGTCTGAACTTGGGTGGCGAAGTGAGCTAAAGAACCATGATGGATTTAACCCAGATCTGTGACTGGGAGTGAGTGTCTGAAAAGTTTTAGTGCACCGTCCATCGTCTCCTTGTATTTGCTTTGTTCACCCTAAGTTGGCAGGGTATGCCCAGACGTGGGTCCCTTGCTCAATTTGCCACTGGATTCAAGCTAGACTGGCTGATGAGGGGTGTTACCCCGAAACTGGTCCCAGGATGCCTGTTTCCAGTCCCGGGGAAGACCTGGCTTGGCAGTTCAGGCTAGACTATTTCCATAAGGAACAGGGTCACGACTGATTTGCATATGGTTGGGTCTGAACTAGGGTGGCGAAGTGAGCTAAAGAACGATGATGGATTCAACCCAGATCTGTGACTGGAGGTGAGTGTCTGAAAAGTTTCAGTGCTCCATCCATCATCTCCTTGAGTTAGCTTTGTTCGCCTAAGTTGGCAGGGTATGTCCAGACATGGGTCCCTAGCTCACTTTGTCATTGGATTCAAGCTAGCCTGGCTGGTGAGGGGTGTTACCCTGAAAACAGTCCAAGGACGTCTGTTTCCGGTCCAGGAAGGACCTGTCCTGGCAGTTAGGGCTGGACTGTTCCCATAAGGATCAGGGTCAAGACTGATTTGCATATGGCTGGGTCTGAACTGGGGTGGAGAAGTGAGCTAAAGAACAATTATGGATTCAACACAGATCTGTGACTGTTGGTGATTGTATGAAAAGTTTCAGCGCTCCGCCTATCAACTCCTTGTGTTTGCTTTATCTAGTTATTATGGGCATTGTAGGAGAGTAGGGTCTGCTATCCTATGGTCATCCCAAATTTTTGCTTTTTGCTTCACTGGTTTTTGACATATTGAGGCTGTGGGCCTGCCAATCAGACCCCCAGCCTGCTGTTCTCTCTACTAAATTAACACTATGCACCCTAGGTGCATAACCAATTGGAAGTGGATCACCCTGTCAGCCCCTGTACCAGTGTACACTAGGTACCCAGGGCATTGGTGTACCCAAGGCTTGCCAGGGGCTGAAGCATGTATTATGCCACCCCAGGCTTGGCCTAACAATCTGACACAACTGGCTGATCACTCAGCTGGGGTAAGTTGGTGTAATCACCTCTTACTTAGGTGTAGTATACCTATACCTAACCTTAAATGGGACACCTGGTAACCTATAAGTCACTCCTATGGCAGGCCTTAACAATCCTGAAGGCAGAGTGCTTGGTTCCATGTGAGATGGTGCTCTGGCATGAGCTGAGCCTGTCTGCAGTGGCCGGAACAACTTCCTTCTACTGTTTCCAGATATCGTCATACCATATACTCTTAAGTGCATTATGAACCTCGCGGTTAAATGCTATCTTTGGTTTGGCTTTATCAAAACATGTCGAGTAAGGTGTCATACGAATTGGAATACTAACCCCTCGCCAATTCTGGCGACGGAGTTAGCATTCCACCCTTCTAGAGGGACACGACATGTACAGTACCTGAAACCCGGGTAAAATCAGACATAGCCTCAGCTCCACAAAATGGATGCTGCCACCACAGACACAAGTCTGCCCTCCTGCTGCTGGGAGTCCTTCCAGCTTGGGAGGTGTGGACAAAGGGTTTCCTGCCAGGGGAGGTGCGTGCACCACCCCAGACAGGATTTTGTGTATTGGTCAGGTAGGGCTTGAAAGAAACCAGACATGCCTGTGGCTCACAAGGAGCCTCGGTGCATATGCCAGTTCAAACCGGTCCTGGGGCACACCAGTCCCGGGCTTGGGGCGAGCTGGACAAAGGATTGGGGGTGTAACCACCCCCCTTCCTGGTCCCACCCATAGGGAGGGACCTAGCAGGTAGTCCGGCCCCTAGAATCCGCTTAAAGGTAGGAGCTGTGGCCTAAGACTTCAGACATCCTGGAATCAACTTGAAACTAAGAAGAAGACGGGAACTTCGACATTCTGCTGCACAGAAGACTGAAGGAAATCTCCCCTGTGGTCAGGGAGTGACCACCTTGCTAACGCAAGCACCATCCAGCGAATCAACGTCTGCTTTGCCGCCGCCTCCCGCCGGAGCCCGAGCCCAGAGACTGACAAGACCTGGACCTCCAGACCTCTCACCGCCCGATCCACAGTCCCTGAAAAGAGGAGACCCGTGGAGGCACCGAGACACGTGGAGCCAGCCATCTTGAAACGACCACGACAAGCTGACAAGTGCAACAACCGAGGCTCCCTCCAAGTTGTGCTTTGGGATCTGAGAAGCCCAACCCTCGAACAGCATCTGCACCAAAGGTGAGCCCTCCAGCATCTCCACGATCTGCGTGGGGCCCTTCTGCATTTTGCCACTCGACGCGCCTAACCGGTTGCTGGCCCGCTGGCTAGTAGCCATCTTGGCGACGAACTTTATAAAATACACCGCTGGTCTGGTTGCTCCAGACTGGCCCTTGCTCCCCTCCAAAGGAGCAGTCCTTCTGACCTTGCTGGCCAGAACCATCAGCTTATTTCATCTCCTACAACAATTGCTTTTGCCAAGGCTTGTTTGCGTCGATCAAGTCGCCGACACCGCCGACAGCGAGAGCCTGCGTGGGACAGCTCGTGAACCGACTCCTGGACGTCGTCGACCTCCAGGGACCACGTGGCTGCAGAGACAAGCTACACCTTTCTTCCTGTTTGCACCCGACATTGCCTGGTACCCACCTGGTGCCACGCTGGTCACTGGCTAGTGACTGTGAACACTGTCCCCTCTGCTTACAGGTCTTCAACATCTCCGATCCACTCTTGGATCCACCGCATCTCTCCCGGACCGACCACCTGCAGCATCTTTGTCTTCAGGCTCCACGGAACAGATAGAAGAAACCCGACGCACTTCGAGGCCTATGCACCCGCTTCCTGTGGGTGAGGTAAAGCTGGCACTCCTGTGCCCAAGTGTAGTATTACATCTCTAGTGCCTGTGTTCCAAATCTTGAGTTCCTAGTCCATCCGGAAGATCCTCTTTGCAGTAACTTTGTACTTTTTACGCACCCATTGAAACCTATGGGAGCACGCGTGTGACTATTTGCTCTGCACACGCCACCCGTGGACCTCCTGGTCACTAACTGAAGTTAGCTCCTTGTAGGCCCAGCGATTCTAGAGGCCCTAGGCCTTTTCCCTTTTCTGTTCGTGGTACTTATACCACTATTTTAGTGTATGGTTCGAGCGGCCACCAGGGCCTATCCATATAAAGTGCAACTTCTGTGTATTCTACTGTAATCTTGTTTGACGATTTGTGCTCCTGTGCTCATAAAGAGACTAGGGGTTACTTTGAGAAATAAGTACATATATATTTTGAATATATATCTGTGTGGTGTCCTTTCATTGGTATAAAAGGGGGTTGCATTTGGTAAAACAGCTGGCTTAACACGCTTCACGAGTTTAGCCTCAAAGACTGCTTAGCCTACGCTACCACTAGGGCAGCTAGTCCGAAAAGGTTGACTTACAACCACACCATAAGGGTTGCTTGGCATGGTACAAGGTGATCACTTTAACTAGTGAGCATCATATACCAGGCCAACTTCTCACAGGCATGCCATTTCCAACTCGCCTTCCTCCAGACTTTCCACCCTCTTCCTATCCTTTGGTGAACTTGCTGTCTACATGTTCTCACAATCCGCCATCCCCCTTGAAAATATGCTGCTGGATCAGGTTTTTTGGATATATCTAGCACCAAGGGCACTGACAAACGTTTGTGAAATTGTTTTAAAAATCCAGGTACAAGGGCATAGTCTGTAGGTTCCCAGGATCTATCAGATACATCATATCCCTTCCATGCAACTGGGTACTGTAATAGTAGCGTAACATTAGCACCCACAGTGTGGGGGACCCCATAGCTCCACGGGTCCCCTTTGGCACTGTACAAGGGTGGCGGGTGTAGGAGAGTAGGATCTGCTTCTCATGCTTACCCCCACTTTTTGGTGATGTTACACTGTTTTTCGACTTTAGTATGGCTAGGACCCTGCTATTCAGGGCCCCGTCCTAGCTGCTTCCTCTCTAAATGGATTCCTTGTACTTTAGGTACACTCCAGATTGGATTGTGGGGTACCCTTATAAGTCCCTAGTATATGGTATACTATGTACCCAGGGTATAGGTACCCCAGAGGCCTACCAGGGGCTGCAGCATGTATTGTGCCACCCCTGGGAAGCCATTTAAAATGACACAACAGGTTTGCTACAGCAGCCTGTGTAAGGTGGTGTATGCACCCCTTACTCAGATATAGGTTCCCTGTATCTATCCATATCAATGCACATATAACCCGATCAGTCACCCTTATGGCAGGTCTTATCAATCCTGAAGGCAGGGCGCTGGGTTTTATGTGAGAGTGTGCCCATGCATGAGAAGAGCCCCTCCGCAGCCTTTGGAACCTTTATTACGGGGTTGTTTGTGATGCAGCTAAACCATATACTCTTAAGTACATTATAACCTCGCTGTAAATGCTAACTTTGGAATGGCTGAATAGAAACATGTTGTGTTTGGTGTCAAACACCTTGGAATCATACCTCCACACCAGTAACTGGTGTGAAAGGTATGATTCTACCCTACTAGAGGGAGAACCATGACTTCACCTGTACACCCAGTACCAGCTTCACAGACCCTGGCATCACAAAATGGATGCTGCCAGCCACAGACACAAGTCTGCCCTCCTGCTGCTGGACAAAACTCCAGCAGGGGAGGCTGGACAATAGGTTTCCTGTCACAGGGAGGTGTAACCATCTCCCAGACAGGCTTTAGTGTATTGGGGCTGGGTGGGTGCATTCCAGAAGTGCTTTGATGTCTGCACTGGGGGCACATTTGGTGTCCCTGTGCATAGTCTAGCTCAAACCGGTTGCAGGGGCACTCAGCCCGTTCTCCCTGCTCTAACGCGAAACTGGACAAAGGACATGGGTGTAGCCACCTCTCTGTCCTGACCCTCCCACAGGTGGGTACCCAGAGTTTGTCCCACCCCTTCCTTGGGTATAAAGTAAGAACCCCTGACTACAGGACTTTAGATTTACCTGGACGAAACTCTGCTACAGAATCCCAGAACTTCTACTATCTGCACGATGTTGGATGACCGAAGAATCTCCCTTGGAGTAAAGGAGTTACTCCGCTGCAAGGTAGGCACTAAAGACGCATCTGTCCGGTTTGCATCGACGCTGCTCCTGAAGGACACCAACGATTTTACAACACAGGAGGTGGGTTTCCAAGCTTCCCCAAGGCCGATCCGTGCTCTCAGCAAACCTGAGATCCAAAGCCCTCGTGGGGACCGTGCAACCCGAACCCCTGGACACCGCGACCATTTGCAGCAGCATATGCTTCTTGGCAATCCCTGAGGCTGTGTTTTGGGCGACTTGTAGTCCGGACCCCGAGCAGTGATTCCACAGAAGATTACTGGCCTACACTCCTCGAGTGACCCGTGGGCTGGTATCAAGTGATTCCTCTCGAGGTCCCTTCGCGATCCCTTGTCCGTCGACTTGTGGGTCCCTGAGAAGGATACTTTGACTTTCAACGGGCTTTCCTGGTTGCTCCAGATGTGCCCTGACTCTCCATCGCTTGGGGAGTCCACAGGACCTTACTGGTCCACACCAAAGCCGTTTTACACTCACCGCGTGGGTTGCCGTTGCCAAGGCCTGTTGGTTTCCAATCTGGACACCGACCCCCCAGCACTCGACATCCTTCGTGGGACAGCTCGCCTGCAGACTGTGGTCATCATCGACGCTTCCCGGTCTCCGTGGCAGTGGAGTCAAGCTTCACCTCATCGCACCTGAAACACACGTTCGGTGGGCATTCGTCTATCGTGCCCCTGGTCACTAGAAAGTGACCCAGACTCTGCCCCCTCTGCTTTCAGGTTCTTCAAATCTTCGATCCAAGCTTGGATCACACCGGACACTTTTCCTTTCCACAGCAGCAGCACTTCGCAGCAACTCTCCATTGACGACATCGAAGATTCTCAACACTATTTGACACCTATGCACCCGGCTTCCCTGGGTTAGGTAACGCAAGTACTCCGGTGCTCACGTGGCTGCTGGCCTTAGAACCTTCTAAGTCTGAAAGGGTTTGCTCCAAGTCCTCTCCTAAGTGTCCTTAAACGCTAAAATTCCAACTGCGACTTTCCCATAGGATTGTACGGAGCTCGCGGCTGTGTTCTCACACTGTACGCGTCCCCCGTGGGTCCCCATGTCACTACCTTGGGAGGTTCTTTGGGGTCCCAGCAATTCTACGTGCTCTAGGCACTGTGTCTAGTCAAGTCGTGGTTCTTATACCACTTTCTTCATATATGGTTTGGTCCCACCCTGGAGCCCATTGTATATTGTGCTATTTACTGTTGTTTTAGAACTGTAATATTGTGTGCCTTGCTCTCAAATCTCATAAAGAGGTTAGTAGAGTGTTTAGAAATAAACACATATATTTTATATATACCTTGTGTGGATCTCCTTTCATTTAGTTATTCAAGAGGTTATAATCTGGTAAACCAAGCTGCTTTACACTCCTTCAAGACTTAGCCTGAAGGCTGCTCTCCATAGCTACCACTAGGATAGCTTTCAAAAAAGGTTGTGTTAAACCTAATCATCAATAAGGGTTGTTTGGACTGGTGCAAGGTGCCCACTATAACTAGTGGACAGCATATAACAGGCCAACTTCTCACAGCGGGCCCCTGTCCTGAGAGCTCGTAATTGAGTCCGGACATGGGTGGGCCCCCTATGTGTAATTTGCAGGAGGGCCCCCTCAACTTTTGTTATATAAAATTTCCTAGTTATCCTGTTGGGGAGAGGATGTAGCCTTACGGCTAGAGCGGTTGACCACAAAGCTGGGGAACCAGGTTCGAGTCTCAGCAACGACGCTCAACATCCTGTGATTCTGGGCAAATCACTTAACCTCCCCGAGCCTAACAAAAATTAATGTGTCCATCTGTAACTAAACTGGTGCTCATGTAAAGCGCTCAGATACCCTATGTCTTGGGTCTAGTTTGCGCTATAAAAAACTCTAAAATCTAAAAAAATACAACTGTACTTTAATTGTAACCACAGTAACCCGGAATCAATGATTGCCTCAAATTCATATTAAGGGAAACTATCTATCATCAGGGGAGTAAGAGTACAAGGAGAGCTGCTGGTGGCGTCTATAAGATGAGATACATGAAATGTGGGGTGTATGCGTCAGTGAGTAAGCAGTGCCAATAGAAATGCTGAAGCCCCACTCCATATTTCAATTTTATAAGGTCCCTCATATTTTGGATGGAAGTTGCAGTGTGACCCAGGAATGGTCAGATGCTTTGTTGAGAACACACGTTCTCTAATTTTTGAAATTCCGCTGCTGCAACCCTTGACTGACGAGACTGTGGATGTTGAGATCCTAGCTGGTCACGTCTGAGGATGGTACCCTGTCAGGTGTGTATGTGCAGGAATGAATGACGGCTGTACGACAACCGAAGTATAGAACTTTAGAAATGCGTTTATTATTCTTCTGATATAAGTTTCGGGCCTCTATTGTCCCTCTCCTTTTCTTCCCAGTTTCCCCCGCAGAGGATCTCAGATTAAAAGAAATAAACGCAGGTAAGTCACTGGCATTTTAGTATAGCACGGCCCTCCACCGATTTATCATCCAAGAGTGTTGGTGTACAGCTTGAGGTGAGCACTCACAGCCACAACATCTATTAATGAACACAACAAAATAAATAATAAGGGTAACAAGCTTTCTTGAGACTCTCAAAAGAAGGATTAAGCTCTGCTCCAGGCTTTATTAGTGAAATTTTATAATGGGTAGTTTAAATGTTTCAATGAAAGTTCAGTGTTAGTCCCCCTGATTTCCACCCGGTGACCAGTAGTCTTCAGTTCCCGCCACACATAAGCCCGGATTTTTGAATGCACCTGCTCTAGCCACTCTCCTCCTGAAGCATGGCTCGGACATGTGGCTCTTGGGTTTCTCTGTAAACTCGCCTGGGCACGCAGTGTACAGTATCAGCAATTTTCTCTGGACGACAGTATCTTCTCACATCTCTGGGTCCAGCTGCTTTTCTTTCAGCAGCACTTTGGATCCCTCGCTGTAGAACATCCACAGCGTCTCCAGCGGACCCCTCCTTCTCTCTGCCTGACGCGCCTTCTGGGTTATGCGCCATCCAATTATAGTGATCTCCTTTGTAGGTCCCAAGGTCAAACTCCACCCCTTCCTCCTCTGCGCAATATCGGTTAAAGGGTTAGTACACCAGAGCCTGCGGGAAATTAAAATCTACGTCCTTTGTCATGGAGGAAGACATAGGGGGCCATATTATATATGCAGGTAAGTCATCAACCTCCTCACATAACCATACATACAAAGGATGGGAAATCTTCCAAGAGAGGCATTGCGTGGGCTATTATAGTTAAATTCTGCGAGAACTATCCACCTATTCCAAACATCCGTGTTGGTTCATGGGGAAGAATCTCAACTCTGTATGATGCATTGGTTCAGCCATTTGGTTTGTCCATGCATTTGCGGATGGTAGCTCGTGGGCATATAATGTTTACTGCCTACCCTTTCATAAACGCTTTCCAAAAAATAGCAGTAAACTGTCAGTAATAATGACTTCTGGTAATCCATAAAAACAAACCCTTTGTCTCAATTCAGCTTCCTTTGTATCACTGATATCTGTTTCCCTACCTGGGTGGGAGGGGACCCCTGGCTGTCCAGCCTGATATACTCGTGACAGGGCCCCGTAGGAAGGCATCTCTTCAGATCTACTCTTGTGGGAACATCTCTTTCTAGTTGTAAGAACAGCACAGGTATTCTACATGTTTAGTGTGTTAGGGTTGATCAAAGCCCAGTATTCTGCTCCCTGAAGACAACTTATCTCAACCATTGTTAGATTGGGCTTCATTTGGGTAGAAGGGCACACACTGAACAAATGCCAAGTTTAAAACCTCAAATGAACATTATTCTTGAAGAATTGGCAAGGATTGGGTGACTCTGCTCCACTTCAGAGATCCAGTCTCAATTACTGCATAATCTGATGCCAAGATAATGAGTCATTCGCCGCCTCTGTTTTGGTACCATTTACACATAACACATGTTTAACAACATTGGAAGAATCCCGCAATAAGTTTGATTTCCTTTTATTGAACAATAATACTGAAAGAACATCCGTAACTTATGGAAGGCCTTCTCTGACATGGCAATCAGTACAGAATCAACTGCATTAAAAAGACACGATATTCATGTGCCACCATGCCTCAGGACAGTCACGGTAGCAGTGGACAGTAGTGCAGCACTATCATTTATAAACATGGCAAATAGGGTTGAGGCTAAAGTACAGCCTAGCCTGACCCCTTTGTTCAGGGCACGAGTCGGGGCTACACGCAGGTGTACGGTGTCCACCCACTATTTTCATGAACGCCATCCACCCTGCCAAGAATTTGGGCCCCACTGAATAATGTGCTGAACCCGTCCCGGTGTAATTTCCAAACACCGGTACACTTTCAGCAGCGCCTGCACATTATCCGCAACAACGTGCAGGTGGGGGCGGGGCTTTCATATTTAAGATTCCTGCTGGGCCCATTACAAAGGCCGAATCTGAGGGGTCATCAGGCCTCCTTTTGTCTGAGTCTTCTGGCTGGGAGCAGTTAGGAGCCTCACACCGGATACAAATGAAGCGGAGGGCAAACAAAGGCTCACACCTTGTTAGCACTTCACACATACTTAAGAGAGGCAGCTTTTCACTTTGTTCAGTCCCTGTTTAGGAGATATGCATGCACTGTAAGAACATCAGATGTGTTGGTCTTTCCCAGTATTTACACAAAGCAAATTGCATTTATATTGAGCTTACGTCCCCTGAGGAGGCGTTTAAATAATTTAAGTACCACTATTTTTTCTTGTATAGACCTACTCATTCCAATGCAGGGTGTCAGAGGCATATTACATGTACAATACATTATACACGTTTGTAAATGAATGTACAGGATGTGTTACATAAAACTGGGGGACTGCAAGGTGTAGAAGTCACATATCATCTTCCATAGCTATTATCCTCACAATGCGCTCAAACGTACACATGATAGACCTGCTAAATATATATGTGAGGGCTTTAGATATGATGTCATTCCTTGTGATGCCACTTCCTGTAAAGTTGTGGCTTGTGATGCCCTCTTTTTATCATGTCAATTCCTGTGATGGCATGTGTGATGTTACTCGCCGTGATGTCACGCGCCATGATGTCACTTGCACACTGCCCAACTAGGTTAGTCCCCCCACTTCTTTTTTAAGACTTGTGCCCTGCCTTTGTTGATGACGATGGGTGCGGTACATTGCCCTGCTAGCGTAGGCCCGATACCCCGCAATATTAGTGTGCAAAGAAAGTAGGGCATTTATGAGCACTAAACGCACGCGCGGCGTGGGGAGGCAGAAGGTTTGTGCTGGAAGCATCGAAAGCATGGAACGCTCTTCCTCTACACATGAAAGCCACGACCAGCCTTGTGGCTCTCGAGAAAGCCTTGAAGACGTGGTTCTTTACTTCTGAACGGGCTCCCTACCTTCAGGTCTCTCAGACAGAGACGAGTTTGGTACTCGAGCGCTTTAGAACAATAATTAACATACATGGTTCTTGTTCCACCCCTCCCCAAGGGATGGTGTACACATGAAGGACGTGTGTGCTTAGTGTAGATGCTGGTCTCTGGGGTAACCAGGACTGGCAGGCAGGGCCGGCTTTAGGGCAGTGCGACCGGTGCCACCGCACCGGGTGCTGGCTTCCTGGGGGCGCCGTGTTTGAAAGTTTATTATGCTTTTGAAGCACCTGCTGCAGGGTTTCTTTCCCCGGCAATTACCAGGCCTCACGAAAATGTCAAGATAACTCGTGTGATTAATTATCTTCCTGGAAAGAGATGAGCATTTTATATAGTTGAGGTTTTGACTTCGGTGAAGTAAGTGCAGAGGGTTAATATGCCTGCTGCAAAGAAGGTGTACCAAGTAGATTACAGAGTGCGTATGATGTAAACAGATCATCAGGTTACTGCTTTCAAAAGAGACATCTTTTTTTATACTTGCAATTTATAATTTAAAGTCCTAATATAGAATAGTGAGCTATTAACTTTCATCCTAGAACTGCATACACTATTAAAATATTGATTAATGTTGCAAAAAGGGATCATTTGGCTAGAAATCGATTCTTATTATTAAAGAAAACTCCCAACTATGCTGTTTCTTTTTCGACTCTGAGTTTGTGCTTCTCCACACTTGTTTGTGCACTCTTAAACTATACTGCCTACCAGTATGGATGACATGTGACTCCTACACTTTTAGTCCTTTGGCTTATGTAACATTTCCTATACACTGATTTACACACGGATGATTGATTGTCTCTGTGTGTGTGTGATGCAAAGTGCTCGGACACCCTACACTGGTATGAGTGGCGCTACATAACTAATTCAATGCATCTGAGAGAGTGTGGTTATGGAGACTTGGTCACTGTTAAAGGGTGCTAGTGAGAGAATCCGTGATGGAGGTGGTCATTGGGGGGCGCCAACAAACATTGTCGCACAGGGCACCACCAGCACTAAAGACGGCCCTGCTGGCAGGGGAAGGAGGGACAGACTACAGCTGTAAGATGTGCCTGCCAACATATGTGATCCCTCTGTGCGTGCTTGAGATCCTGGGGCCTGGCCCTGCCTCGGTCCTTCCACTGAATACACATATGTTCCACCTGTAACCGACCAGTATATACTAATATTTTCGCTTTTATTTTCTCTTTTCAAGTTTCACTTTCTAATTTTGAACTGCAGATACCTTTAAGGCAATAAATCGCCAAATGTTCTTACCGGGCAGTTTTATATAACAAGAGGAAAGACAGCCAGCCACGCCAGGGGTATAGAAACTTAAAAGTTTAATTTAAAAACCATTGACAAGTGTTTGTACCTAGCTCTCATTAGACAAGACTGCAGCCCTGTCACTGTCCAGCCCAGCAGCTGTTTCTTAGGTACTGGCCTGTCTCATTTGCATTTCCGTCAGCCTACTGGTGAGGGTTGGTGATGTTGTAACAGATGGAGGAGAAATATGCCCCTTAGAAGAATCTTTTAGTCACTAAAGAACCATTCCGATAATAAAAGTGTATTTCATATGCTGCCTTCTCTCTCAATCTGCTTCGTATTTAAAAGGTCAGAAGAAGTTTTCTGGAATGTTTAATTCTGAGGCAGAACCGCCATCTGCTGGCGATGAGCAGTACTGCACTACAAATAGCAGGGCTTCCTAATTTCAGAAACAATGGATGTAAGCGATCAACTTTAGCAGCGGGGTGGACCAAACTATGGGGTAAGGAAAGGCACATTTTCAAAACGTATGCGACATTTCTTCCCATTGAAAAACAGCTCTGCAGAACAGTACATTGCACGCCATATCTGTCATGTCCTCGAGGAGGTACGGCAGGATTTAAGAGCTGGGAACTTAAACATCAATATTTGTAATTCTGCTGAAGTTTGAGTCCTTGGTGTAAATAACTGTGGCGTTGTGTATCGTGGCTTCATTGCGAGGATGAGTTTGTGTTACTAGTTAAATAAAAAATAAAAAAATCGGTAAAGAAGCGCCCTGCTGCAGATAAAAGTACAATCCTTAGTTCATGAAAACGAGATGTTTTAACAGGGCTGGCTTTAGGGCAGTGCGACTTCTGGGTGCTGACCTCAGGTGGGCCACTGTGTTTAGAAATAATTTATTATTTAAAAGCAACTGATGCAGAGTTGCTTATGTGGCAGCGATAAAAATGTCAAAATAACTCTTGTGATTAATGTTCCTGCTAGAGAGATAGAAATCAGAGTTATGTCTAGTGTCAGTCTAGACATTTCCATAAAGTAAGTTAATGTGCTTGCTGCAAAGAACAGATCTGTATTTAAAGTGGATAGCTGAGTGGATTAGTAAAACCAGCCTTTACCCAGTGCTTAATTTGTAAAATATGAAGTGCAGGTGCTCAAATCTTTGTCGGAGGCCACACCCACTTTTCTATGGCTCCACCCACTTCCTCGATTAGCTCCACCCACATCCTCAACTGGCACTGCGAAAAGTCAGATGAATTTCAGCAAGGGAGCCTGCCTTCCTCAGAGTAAGGCCAAATAAGGACTAACAATATAGGCAGTTACACAGCATTACCCTTGTTATAGGGGCAGCAAAATGCTGTGTGCATGCCACCAAAATAAAGGGGGGGGGGGGGGGGGGGTAGAGAAATACAGAAACATAGATGCCAGCATGTGCCAGGCAGAGATGATGTCAAACGAGTAAAAGGATGGGAAAATAGGGAAATAATTCAAATTGGTGACATAAGCAGTAGTCCTGTATCTTTTTTTCAATTTTATTTCCTATTTTTCATTCAGGGCATTGTCCTCAACCTCATGAAAGAGGAAGACAGAGCAATTACTCTCCCACCCTGAGCAGAAACTAGGTAATCTTTACAAAGCCTCGACTCCCCCTCTTCTGCTAGGTCAGAGGAAGACAATATTTTGAGCAGGTGCTTACACCCCAAGCTCCTGAAAAAACTCCTGAAAGCTCCCAAAGGTAGATAAGAACCTCGCTGTTGAGGCATTGACAACATTGCGTCCTGCTCGTTGTCGACGGTGTTGTGCCTACTTATGAAGTGCCCTAGATCTGAGGTGGACACGGTAAACTGTACAGTCTGGGCACGGCACCATCTCAGGTGGCAATTGCCCCTAGAGATATCTATGCTAGCTGGAACCCCACATTACATAACCTGGCCTTGCCGCTGATTTCAGATCGTAGGGTATCTACTCGACTACAACAGCTGTATTTGATGAAGGTGGGGTGTCTATTCCCAGGGGCACCTTTATAACCACACAACACAAGACATAATAGTAGATCCTAACAACACTCCACTAGGCCCATTTTTGATCCAGAGATTCTGCACCACATGCTGAGAGACGTTACAATTGTTTCCTGATGGTGCACCGGAGCTACATGCAATCCACACTGCAATTTATTACCTGGTTATTATATGCAAGTCAAGGTGCCACTTTGCAAACCAAGTGCTCAAGACCTCAAGCAGCGAGATGTAGAAACGGAACACACAGATGAACAATGGGCATATAATCTGCTATCCCGAACTATCGATTATGGTTGGTACACGTTAAATATCTCCACCATAGAAAGTATTGCACCCCCATCACACTATGTCAACGACATTTGTTGTGCATGCTGTGGGATGGCAGATGCAGACTTTCTGCACCTAGCATGGAGTTGTCCCAGAGTAGCGGCATTTTGGTCCTTAGTGCTAGACACTAGAAAGTATCACAGACTACCGGATAAGTAGGAGCCCTTTAGTGTCAATACTGGTTACATTGCTACTACACTACCACACGGTGACCGGGTGACGTGACCTGCTGCGACCGTCACGCCACCACCACGCTGCACATTATGCCTTTGCAAAAGGTTACTAAGGTTCGCTTCATTTCATTCTAAACAACACACAATGTTATCTCTTCTGTTACGAGAGAGAAGTAACTTCTTGTGACCTTATTCAAGATAAGAAGGAGCCCGGGCGCGATGATTCCAGGCAGTCAGTCACATGAAGCAAGCAACCCAGAGAAATGCAGCTGCCTGCAGGCATCTTGTCCTGACCTGCACCCCCGTATAAGATTAAATCCCACGTTCATGATCATGGTGGCATGACGGCTACGCTACTTAACTAATTTAACTTCTTCAAATCAGTACTGAGTTACTGTTTTGTTTAGTAAAACTTAAGTTACCGCCAGCCACTGATTGTCTTAGGCTGCTGTAATTTAGCTGATTAGGCCTGCCAGACCCTACCTCAAGTCACCTGGTGCTGTTGCATTCAGTCACAGTGATTGCCACTAGCACCCACTACTGGCAGGGGCTAGTACTCACCCATGCAATGCAACATTGTCCAGGTCGTGCTGGCTGGCAGTGAGGGCAGGCACTCTCGGTTCTTGAACCGTTGAACTGTTATTATTTCAATCACTCAATCATAATGACTCGATGGTGGGATGTGGCTGTGAGCGGGTATGCTGGGGAGTGGCAAAGCGGCAAATGCCCCCCCCCCCCCCCCAGCCACACAGATTTGTAGAATACAGCCTGAGCCCTGCCCGGCAACACCGATCTAACAGCCGCCACGCCATCAACAGCAACATATCAGTAAGAATATATTGAGATTTGAGATTCATTCATCATTCATGAATCTCTGTCTCCTCTTGGCTCAGCCAAGGCAGGTCAGGCTGAGGCTCACAGGCTCGCCCGCAACACACTTCGCGCTGGGAGTATACTGGATGGGAGTGGGACGGGGACAGTCAGTGACGGGGGCCAGTACATTGAGTGGGAGACTGGGAGTAGGAATCTATGCACTGCCGGCTGCTGCGCAGCTTTACTAACTGATTGATTCGGCCCGCCAGCCAGGAGGCCCTGTCTCACCTGGTGCAGCTGTTACCAGTACTGGCTACTCAACTTCAAGTCTCAATGCTGGCCAAAGTCGTCCAGGTTGCGTCGTTCAGTACTTAATTGAGACAGTGAGTGAACGGCCATTGAAGTGAACGTACCACGATGACTCGGTCGGACCGTGCGGGTATGCTGGGGCTTGGCAACGAGGCGAATGCATGCGCAATCCTGCCAATCCACAATATAAAATCCAGCCCAACTCTGTGTCCCGCCCACTGGGCCGGCGAAGGCAACACTGCATCAACAATCAACATTACATTGATTTTTCATTATCAACTTAGAGCAGTGAGATCATCAGAACATCATTGAGAAGAAGTCATGTATACTGGCAGAGTCTCCGGACGAGAAGTAGTTGTCAGTTGAACACTTGAACACAACAAAGTACAACAGTACTGCCAAGTCCTGTAGCGATAGCGAAGTAAATTACTATAAATCAATTACGTGCACTAATGCGTGTAGACCCGGCCCTGATAATTAGGTGCCGGTGCTAAGCACCGGCACAAATTAAGCACTGCCTTTACCTGTGCTTTAAAACAAATTTAATGTGTGCGAGGCAGGGGTTATGGAGAGATGAGGGGCCCTTTTGCCAGGTAGTAGTGAGGGAATTTGAGGAGGAGGTCATGGGGTGCGGGTGGGGAGAGGCGCTAAAAAAGATTGCAGCACCGGGCGCCACCAGCGCTAAACACAGCCAGGGATGTTTACACTAATGGAAATAGATGTCATTCTCTTGTTTGCATTGTTTCTTCTCCCACTCTCTGCATCAGGACTGTGGCTGAGTCTCAAAAAGAAAGAGCAAAAGTGAATCTAAATGTGTCTTTGATAAGAGCAGGCCACTTTCCACCTCAGATCCCTGGCTACATTTTCTTACAGCCTTTTGATAATTTGCTGTCTTGTGCCCTGGGGTCCCTGCCCCTTCCAGCATCCCAGGCAGCATGATGACTTTAACACAATGGGAGGCACAGGATTTTAGGAATCATGCAAGTTCAATTGATGGGAAAATACACTCTTTTTTTGTGTGCACCTAATGAAAACTCAGTTGGCTAATGCAATCATTCAGAGGTTGTATGTATGCACAACCAAAAAGAAACAAATACAATTCTGGTTGGTGCAGTGCGGAAAAGTGACTTTTATTTTCATTGAGCTATGAACACATACAGACCGGTCACCGACTTCTCTTTTCTGCCTTAAGTATTGGAGGGCTGTGTGCAATCACAACTCAACAATTCAACAACATACTTGAGGAGACGCCATCAGGCTTCTGACCGGGCTGCTGCACAGGGAATGCCTCTCTAACAATAGTTGGTGATGCTCTCCATGCACTTGACCAAGGTGACTCGTTGCTCCTCACCCTTCTCGGACCCTGAGCCTGTGAATTATGTGAATGAAAGCACTGTGAATATGCAGCAGTCATCTGTAGGTGAGCGCTCTTCCGTTTCAGGGGTTTTGCTGCAATTTCAAGACCGTTTTACAGCTTCTCATTGCTTGAAAAGTTTAATGTCTGATATCTATGTCTTTCTGTGCACTAAATTGCTTGGTTTTACTCCTGAGAAAGTGTCACTCTAAGTGTCACACATTTGGCAGTTGCATGTCACTCATAAGTGCACTGAAACCATGGAAATGTGAACATAAGCAATCTGAAGACCTGACAGCTATGTTTGCGCTCTCAAACGTCCTCTGTGGACCACCTAGTTTCTGAAAACTTGATGCTCACCTCGTTGCGCCCCATAGCACCTATGTTGACTACACATCCTATGAGAACACAGCAGCCTCATTTTAAAGCTGCAGCTTCACTGGCTGCACCAACATACCTCTTGGGGGACCACCTCACCCCGATAACTTGGTCATATTAGTAATCTGCGTCTTCTCCAAGCAGTTGTTCTGCACGATGCTGACGACAGATATTGAGGCATGTAAATCCAACAGCAAGGATTTATACTTTCACTTAAGGCCCACATGGATCATTTCCATGAACAGACTACTTTTCTGGTTAGTAAAATATGGTGTCTAATTTACAAACTATTTTGGACATTCAAAGTCAACACTTAAAAAAGTTGCAGAAGACAGAAAATGCAGTTGTGAGAGTCTTGCTAGGTTTGCCCAAATTTCAGTCGGTTTCTAATGAAATATGAAAATTGCACTGGCTTCCAGTGGGGTACTGAATTAAGTTTAAGGCCTTATGACTGGCTTATAAAGCCTTAAATAACGCAGGTCCTGTCTTTCTTAGAAAGCTTTTTAACAGGTACCAACCCAATAGACTTTTACGTTCCACTGGAGCTAAATATATGATTATTCCCAGATTTCAAAAGACTAACTGGGGTGGACGAAGCCTGACCTATGGAACGGCTAAGCTGTGGAACACTCTTCCCCTGCGTATTAGATCGTCGCCTTCACTGATCCCCTTTAGGAAGGAGCTCAAAACGTGGCTTTTTCAGAACTAGTTTATTTCTTCCAGTTATGTTCTTTGAGCTTCAGCGCCAAGACACCCCAGGGTATTTGTGCGCTTAACAAGTTGCACTAACATAACATAACAAACTTAAAGTATTAACATCCCTGCTCAAGCTCTAGTTTACATGCCACTAGCACTGAATGTAGTTAAAAAAATATTGACAATGCTTATCTTTGGGTTGTACATGCTAATGCAGGCAGAGTAAGCACATCAAAGCCAGACACTTTTGAGAAATGGAAATGCACCCTCGCCTTCAGTACAGTCCAGTTTTGGTTCCCATGTCCAACTAAGGTTGGATGGTAGGTGGTTCTTTATTACAATCAGGGATCGGCAGGGCAAAGCGTGCCCCTACTTCTTCAATTCAATATATTCCGTCCCCCTACTTTTTTATTTTCAACATGCGTCCCAGGACGGCAGAAATAACCAAGGCTCGGCGTTCCTGGCAGTTTGGGGACGGACGGGTGGGCAGAGAAAGAAAAGGACTGTATTTTTGCCTTCTTGCCCAGAGAAGGCAAGGACAGTGTCGACTTCTGCTCTGCCGCTGTGCCTTCAAGAAACAGTTCTCACCCTCTCTTTCCTCCTTTAGTTTATTTGTTCCCCTGTGAAATGGATCCAAAAAAGAAAAACACTTTTGCGGAAAATGTCGTTTTTTGCACATTTTTCTATTTCAAAGTGCTGCCTCGGAAATAAAAGGTTCAAATATGAAAAAAAATTAATGACTATATAAAGCAACACAGAGTGGTGGTAAAGTGGCCAAATTGATTTTATTCACACCTAAACACATCAGTGTCACTTTACAGACTTTGCAGTGAAGCACTACTTTTGTTTTCTTGTCTTTCTTTGAACAGTATTGTTTTCCCTGGGTGGGGAAGTGCACAAATCCTGAAGGTACAGCAATGCCTGATTGATGGGTGGATTGAAGAACAAAAAGTGTACCGCAGCTCTGTGTTCACGGATGTGGTCTTTTTAAACCAAAAAGTCTACCCAGTCCTGATTCCGTGTCTTCTGGGTGTCTCCGAACTTAATCCTGTACTGTTCAGTGGTTAAGCCAAACCCATCAATGAGAGCACTCATCAGAACGGAATAATTGTCGGCATCCTCTTCTCTAACAGTGTGCAGCTTTTCTCTACCTTTGTCAGCAAAGGAGAGCCACAAGACAGCTGCCCACTGCTCTGGAGGGGCCCTCTGTACTTTAAAGGCCCTCTCTAAAGCAGGTATCCATTTGTGTATGTCATCCCCAACATGGAAGGGAGGGACATTCTTGTTCAGGTTCCTATTATCAAAGGAATGATCCTTAACTCTAGAGACACTGTTGCTGCCCCCATGGGACTCTATTCCAAACTTTTTTCTAGCTCTCTGGACTTCTAGGGACTCTTTATCAAGGGCCAACTGCTCTTGCCCGAGCATAAGCCTAGCTTTCTCAAGTTCAAGAAATTGGTTTTCACTTTCATAAGAGTGGTCCCTCTTGCTAGATACAGAGGTCCCGACAGATTGTCCTGAGTGATTAGACTCTGCAGAGGGAGATCTAGATCTCCTTGGTAAACTCTGCACTCTACCAGGAGAAGTAAAGAGGGGAGCCTCATAGCCTCCTCCATTATCCTCTTGAAGATCTGAGTTGTCCAGTAGAGAACCATTAAGTTGTCACCAGTCAGGGTCAGAGTCTAGGTCATAAATGGTGTCAACTCCTGACCTGCCTTCATTCCCTGTCCCACCCACTCTGTCCAGTCATCTGACCCAGGGGTTTTCCTTAAGTCATCTAGAAGTAACACCTCTACCAGGCATTGATTGTTGGCACTTCTCCCTGTCTTCAACTTTCTAGAGGCACACAGGGCTTTCAGTTCTTGGAACGAAAGCTCACTGTATCTAGAAGGCAGAGAGCCACTGGCATCTCCTTTAGCAGACATACTAAGTGTGGTGAGGTGTTGCACCTACCTAACCTAGTGGGAACTAAACTCTCTGAGGTTGTAGAAAGGGTGTGCTAGACCCTTGACTTACCTAACCCTAAGTTCAGTAGAACTTAGTTATTATAAGGTAGTAATATAAGTACCTAGAACTAGTGGTTTTTCAGTTATTCAATCCAAAGATTTATCTGATAAAACAATACAGGCTTGAATCCCAACCGCTGCATACCAATGTGAGAGACTGGCCTGGTATATGATATCCACTAATGTAAGTGTGCACCTTGCACCAATCCACACAACCCTTATTGTGATTTAAGAGGTCTCAGACAACCTTAGAAAGCTATCCAACTGGTAGTTGTGGAGAGCAGCCTTCATGCTTAGTCTTGAAGGAGTGTAAAGTAGCTTGTTTTACCAGAATGCAACCTTACAGTATTTGTTAAATGTAAGGAGAACCACACAGTAGTTAGAAAAATATGTATTTATTAATATAACACTATCTAGTATGACACAGTATCTCCTACACAGAGATAATCACAAAGCACACAATACTTAAGCACAGAAATGACAGTAAATAGCACTAATACACAGTGGGCCCCGGGGGGGACAAAACCATATACTAAGAAAGTGATATAAGAACCGCAACTCGAGTCAAGACAGTGTCGAGAGGACATAGAATCGCTGGGACCCCAAGGAATCACCTAAGGTGAGTAAGTAGGGCCCCCACAGAGGACGGGTGCAGTGTGGAAACAAGACCGCGTGCTCCGTACAATACTATGGGAAAGTCAAGGTTGAAGTTTTAGAGTTTAGGGACCCTCCAAGTGGACTTCGAAGAAACTAAGTGGAAGATAGGAGGTTGGAGAGGCACCCCACCTGTGAATACCGAGGTACCCAAGTTACCTAACCCAGGGAAGCCAGGTGCATAGGTCTGAAATGGCGTCGGAAATCACAGTCAAACCCAATGGAGGATTTCGAAGAAGAGCCGCTGCTGGAAGGAAGAAAAGTGTCCATTGTAATCCAAAGGTGGATTCTTGTCGAAGAGTATCTGAAAGCAGAGGGGACAGAGTCTGGGTCACTCAGGAGTGACCAGGGGTTGGGTAGACGAATGCCCACCGATGTCGGTGCTTCAGGTTGAGGTAATTCAGTTTTCCGATTCCGTTCGTATTTAGCCACCATTTTGTGTTGCCCTCACTCAGGCAGCATGGTGAACGAGGTGTTGTTTTCCCTCTTTCTACTGCAAAGTGTCACATAACCTCCTGCCTCTGTTTAGAGCTGGTGTCAGGGTCTGGCCAACTCCACTAATCCTCGTCTGGTTTGACTGATCCCTGTCTCGACTATCTGTTGGTTCGCACCATTCTTTCCTGACTTTATCTTATCCTCTGGCCTTCGCTATTCTTTACTCGTATTCTCTCATTTCACAACTGTCCTCCAGGGCATACAAATGTGTCCTGCCACCTGCAAGTCGAATTATAAACACTACCACTGATTAAATTGTGGGGAAGGGTGACAAACACAGTTGGAAGAGAGGCTTATTTGAGTTACTTAATATCTTGTTTTCACATTCTTCTCATTGGTTAACCCTGTATGCATTGGGAGTGTTCTTTGTGAATATGTGTGTTATAAAAGATTGTGCGCCATGAAGTAACGTGGCAGTCTCCTAAGAACATACCGAGTGTACTTCTGGGACAACTGTACTTATCTGCAGCTAATAAACCTTATCTTCTACGTCTAAGGGAGTGTCCCGTGTCTCTGTTCGACAAAGCAGGTGGACTCAGGAGATTAAGGCGCACCCTGCGCCGCCAGGCCCATAAGGTCTTGGTTCTTCAAGGTGCGTTGATGGAGTTCTTGATTCTGCAGCTACAGGGACCAGGATATGTCGAGGACAACCAGGAGCTGGATACGAGCTGTCCCACAAAGGATGTCGAGTGCTGAGGGGTCGGTGTTCGGCGGGAGCACCAACAAGCCTTGGCAACGGCAACCCACGCAGAAAGTCAAGGATGGGTATGGTTCGGGCCAGCAAGGTCCAGGAGACTCACCACAGCAAGGGGAGTCTAAGTTGACCCTCAAGTGGACTCACAGGCCGGAGGCACAGGAGGCGCGAGAGGACCTCAAGCTATTTAACCATACAACAGCCCACGGATCATTCGGTGCGAGGAGGCCGAAGTTCTTGGTAGGAAATGGTGCCAGAGGTTGGGGCTACTCGGAGCCCAATGCACTTGTTGGGGAAATGCCACAAGCATATGCACTTGCAAATGTACGCGGTGCACAGGGGTTCGGGTATTGCAGCCCCCACAAGGGATTCTGACCTCAACCTTGGTGAGAGGGCAGCTCGGACCTCGAGGGATGTAGAAACCCACCTCCTGTGTTGCTGAAGCCTTCGGAGTCCGTAGGAGTTCAGGGTCAGCAGGCCTGACAGCAGTGTTGCGGTGCCTGCGAATGCAGGGAAGTGACTCCTTCACTCCAAGGGAGGTATCTTCGGCTGTCCTTGATGCTCCACAGGTCCTGCACGGAACCTGTATGGTGCACGGGCACAGACAATGCTTCAGACTGAGAGGGAGACGAAGTCGGGCCCAAACAAAGTCCTTCGAAGTCCAGAGTGTCCAGACGGTTGAAGTTCAGTGGTTTCTGGTTCAGAATCTTGTCCATGTCAAATCTAAGGTCCAACAGACAGGTAAGTCCTTATTTACCCACGGAAGAGGGTTGGCAAGATTCAGGGGACCCTCCCAGAGGAGGGTCTAGACCAGAGGTACTCACAAACTTTCTCTCGGGGGCCAAATTTACAGTGTGGTTTGTGGCAGAGGGCCGCACCGGTGGGGGCGGGGGCAGTGGGGGAGGGGGCGGGGCTAGAGCAAAAAAAAACTGTGACCATGAGGTTGTACACAGGCCCCTGCAGCAGACGCCTTCGGCCACTGAGCCACCAGACCCGGCATTCACACATATCTATCTATCTATCTATCTATCTATCTATCTATCTATCTATCTATCTATCTATCTATCTATCTATCTAGCTCTGTCTCCCTCCCTCCCTCTATCACTCTCCCTCTCTCTGTCTCCCTCTCTCTCTATCTATTTCTCTCTCTCTCTCTCTCTCCCCCTTTCTCTCTCTCTCCCTCCCTTAGTCTCTGTCTCCCTCCCTCTCTGTCTCAGTCCCTCCCTCCCTCTCCCTCACTCCCTCTATCTCCCTCTGTGTCTCCCTCCCTCTGTCTCCCTCCCTCTCTCTGTCTCCCTCCCTCTCTCTGTCTCCCTCCCTCTCTGTCTCCCCTCTCTGTCTCCCTCCCTCTCTCTGTCTCCCTCCCTCTCTCTGTCTGCCTCCCTCTCTCTCTGTCTCCCTCCCTCTGTCTCCCTCCCTCTCCCTGTCTCCCTCCCTCTCCCTGTCTCCCTCCCTCTCCCTGTCTCTCTTCCTCTATCTCTCTCTCTGCCTCACTCACTGTGTTTGTCTCCCTCCCTCTCTGTCTCCCTCCCTCCCCCTGTCTCCCTCATTCCCTCTCTCTCCCTCCCTCTCTGTCTCCCTCCCTCTCTCTCCCTCCCTCCCTCTCTCTCCCTCCCTCCCTCTCCTTCCCTCCCTCTCTCTATCTCTCTCCCTCTCTCTCAATCAGTTTGTCTCCCTTTCTCTCTGTCTCCGTCCCTCTCTGTCTCCGTCCCTCTCTGTCTCCCTCCCTCTCTGTCTCCCTCCCTCTCCATCTGTTCTCCCTCTGTCCCCCTCCCTCCCTCTGTCTCCCTCCCTCTCCCAACTTGTCTCTCTCTCTCGCTGTCTCTCCCTCCCTGTCTCCTGCTCTGTCTTCCCCCTCTCCCTCTGTCGCACTCTGTCTTCCTCCAGCTTTAAACTCACCTGCTGCTCCCACTAGCTGCTGCCCCCCCCCCCCCTGTCTGTCATCTCACCCGGCGCTGAGTCAGCTTCCCTGGAACACAAACAGCCGCCGCACCCAAGTACTTCACAGGTCTTTTAAAGGCCAAGTCACTTGTTAATGAGGCTTTGTTGTATTTCATCTCTTCTTAGCGCCCCTGCATCTCCACTCATTCAGAGGGGAGATGCAGGGGCGCTAAGAAGAGGTGAAATACAACAAAGCCTCATTAACAAGTGACTTGGCTTATAAAAGAATCGCACGGCCCCCGCTGCTGCAACCGGCGGTGCTTGCACAGGTACGATGTCTGCAAGGTCCGCGGGCCGCCAGGGAAGGCTTGCTGGGCCGTACTATGAGTACCCCTGGTCTAGACAGTGGGGAGGTTACTCTCATGTCCCTTGTTCAGTTTGGCTTGGCTCAGCAGTAGGAGTGCAGACATGTGTCTCTGGTCAGCAGCAACCATTTTGTGCTGTCCAGGACTAGAGGGCTGGTACTGGAAACACCAGGGACCCCACGAAGCTCACTTCTGAGGGGTGGAATCATACCTCCCACACCGGTTACCGGTGGGGGGAGGGTTATGATTTCAACATGTTTGACACCAAACATGATAGGGTTAGATTCAGACATTTTAGAGTTAGTCATCACGCGGTCGCATAATTCCACTCTATATGTCGTAAATGGCTGCCTCACTGACAACCCGGGAGAATGGACTCCGTAGGTCCGTAGGCTGCAGGGGTGTTCTGCTCATTTAGTGGCACCCTCTCACTTAGAACCAAGCACCCTGTCCTCAGGATTGTAAAGGCCTGCTAGAGGGGTGACTTATAGGTTTTAAGTGCATTGACCCTTAAGATGTAGTAAACCTATATCTTAAATAAGTGGTGCATGCACCAACTTGCACAGGCTGCAATGGCAGGCCTGTAGTTCCATTTTGCATGGACACTCATGGGTGGTGTCGGACTCTGCAGTCAGCTCTGCCCGCAGCAGCACTCTTAACCCCGCCAGCGACCTACGATGCGAGCCTCGCCCACTGACTCCAGTCAACTGACGAAGGGGGTGTTTGAGCAGTTATAAGGGGGTTTTGGCAAGGTAAACGCACTTCGCATTCTAACACGGACCACGCCAGGCCTCCCGTATATCCTTTGACTACTGACCTGCCATAACTTGATCCCACGCTGAATGGTAGTCGACCCTGTGTTCTTCTCCGGGCATCTTTGAGTTGTTGTCCATTTCCAGGTTATTGGGCTTCTTCCGGGGTTCCGAGTATCTCGGAGTTCCCTTGCCGGCTGGGAACATCGTTTCCTTCAGGTTTTTGCTGCACTATGTAATGCCTCGTTCCCTGGCAATCTGCCTCTGAAAAATAGAAAAAGGAAAATATTTAAAGAATCATTGTTTCTGTTGTCTGGAAAATCCGTTTTCCTCTTTTTTGGAGCACTCTCACACTTATCCAATTGCTGTGTTCCTTTGTTTGAGGAGTGTGGTTCCTGTTCTCTACTGGTTGCCTCAAGTCTCTGCTTGCTAAAAGAGAGACTGTATTAGAACCACATATTGTTCACATTCCTTTCTTAGTTTGACCCTGCACTTTTTGATATATTTTTTATCCTTGTTTTCTCCTGACAAGGGAAATTAGTTTTGGGGTTTTTCCCAAACTCAGGCGTACTGGATGATTTTTTCTAAGGGTCTCTTGATCTCTTAAGGTGATTCTTATTTAGGTTGGTATGCTTTATATTCCATCCTTGTTTGTGGTTAAACTCCTGCAGTCCCTATAAATAATAAGTTTGGATGGGAAACATCCTTTACCACGCAACCATTACAACGCGGTATGGTTACATCGTGGTTTTTACAACGAAAGTCGTTACACCGACTTGCACTGGAGGGCGCTCTAGACTAAGTAATAGTGTGAATTACTATTCCAACACCTTCCCTACTGTACGTAGACTGGAGTTGGAATAGTAATTCACACTATTCCTAAATCCAGCGCCCTCCAACGCAAGTCGATGTAACGACTTGCGTTGTCAAAACCGCGATGTAACATACCGCGTTGTGATGGTACGCGTTGTACCATCATACATCCAGTTTGGATTTATTTTCAAGATATCTTATGTGTATCCTATGTTCTAGTTGAGAATGTTCTCTACGTATGAATAGCACATCTTTCAACAGGTATAATATCAGAGACGATGATGAATAAATAAGGCCAGTTACTTGTATAATAGAAACTTACTTACCTTGTGTATTTTCCATTAGGAGCATTGGTGACACCCCAAAGGACGATCCAGTGGATTCTACCCCTTCTTCCTTTCCTTGTTTTGTCTCCCCTTCTTCCCCACCCTCCCTCGTTTGCTTTGACCTTATTGGATGAAGGAGGTGGGTGAGGTAAGTAGGGACCTAGCATCGATTCCATCCATTTCGTCCTTGCAGTAAATCCAGGTGAGCCTCAGGTGGCATAATACATGCTTCAGCCCATGGGAGGCCTCTGAGGTACCTATGCCCTGGGTACATGGGTACCATATACTAGTGACTGACAAGGGCAACCCAGTATCCAATATGGAGTGTACCTAAGTACATAGCATAACAGTTTAAGGAGAAAGCAGATAGACTGGGGTCTTGATTAGCAGGATCCCAGTGAGACTAGTCAAAACAGTATCACATTTAGCAAAAAAGTGGGGGTAACCATAAGAAGCAGATCCTACTTTCTTACAAGCATAATTATTCTAAGTAGGGTGATACCAGTGGTGTGGCCCAAGCCAAGGCAATTCCTGATAAAGAATAAATTAAACAGCCCAACTTTGTGAGACCTGAAGAGAACTGTCCAGGATGGAAGGAAAGATTTAGAGTTAGTCCATCCCCAAACTCTTGTTAACAAAACACAGTAGTGCTTGTGGTGACCATCGGAAAATCACGTTCACATCTAGTTAGGGCTTGCTTTAGTAAGGCATGCTCTTATCAGAGTTGAATAAGCTCTCGGTTTTATTCCGGAAAAGCTACTGCCATATCCTCATTCAGATTCATGGCTCCAGTACTATCATTGAAGTGCTAGCATCAAAACCTGTCAAAGGCTGAACATGGAAAGTTTTTCAGGGGCTTGTTTCTGACTTTTCTGAGATAAGGGCTATGCCTTGCATTAGCCCCTATCCCCTCACACGATAACATTTACATTTAAGAAGTAGGTGTCTGTGAAGAATCCAGTAGCTGAAGAAAAGGCCCTAATGTTCAGCACATGAAGGCACAGAGCTGAAACTCAGCTGAAGGCACCATACCTCAGGAGCAACAAGGAAGTAAGTCCAAAGCTAATCTAAATCTGACACAAATAGAGAAGGGACAAAAAGAGAGAACAGGGCAACAAACATGTCAAAATAATATTCTGAGTTATGACACAGAGAGGAACTGGTGTGGTCTCCTTAAATGGTGCCGTACAGCAAAAGAGAACAGGAATCAAGTCCACCATTTTTGATGTGTCACTTGAGTATTGGAAAGTAAAGTAAAATAAAACAGTCTTTACAACAAAACAAAAAAAAAAATGGCCTCAGACCTACAACTCCAACTTGGAATCTTGAAAGGCACCCCTGCAGACTTCCAAAATGGCCCTCGAAGAACCCCACACACTCCCTGCAGCCATGTGCCAGGAAAAAGGAACATTTTCATCCACCGCACACTGGTGGCAAGAACTAAGGAGTGCGCAACCCAGCTCAAACAGCAGGAAGAGAGCAAAGACACTACGCACATGCGGAACTCAGGACAACAACCATCCGCCTCCGGCTATGTGGCATGGGACATCGCTGCTCAACAAGACAGGTAAGTCTGGCGGGCACCACAAGTCCTGGTTACTATTGCAACCAGTGCATAGGAGTAACAGTACATTCCCCTCCCGGAGTGCGTAGCTTGACTGGGAAACTATGGAAGAAATTATAGAGTACCACCGGTTCATCCAGAATTCCAGGACCCATGTTCATCCCACTAGGAGGATATGTTTCCCAATTGACCAAAAATGTAAGTTGGTTAGACTAGAATCATACATTTCACTGACTTCATATTTTGGATGATCAGCCACAAAAACCGGAGGACGAGAAGACAAATGATCGAACAGATGCCGACCATATGGGTTTAGCTGTAACACACGAGAAGTGGATGCACTTTTCTTGATAAGGGTAACTGCAGGTGAAACGTAACTGGACTGATCTGCCTACTAACAATGAAAGGTCTGAAACAGCGTGGCCTTTTGTATGTATGAAATTGTCAGGTCGGTAAAAATCAAGAAGACATCTATACACTGTCACAAGGTTGAAACTTCAGTGTCTGTCTGAGATGTAATCAGTCTTCATAGCTTCTTTAGATTGACGCAAGTGATTATGGTTATTTGTTGTTCCTGAGAGTGCTGAATATAATCTGAAGCTGCTGGAACCACGGGAAGTAACTAAAATGAACCTGGATAAGTTTGAGGATAAAAACCTTGGAGACTGAAACATTTAGATATCTTGGTTTCTGAATGTTCATTATATGGAAATTCTGCTAAGGGTAAGGATTCTGACCAGTTATGCTGAGTAGCATGTCTGAAACTTCATATATACTGTTCCAAACTATGATTGACCCTTTCTGTCT
Organism: Triturus cristatus; assembly: GCF_964204655.1. Lineage (NCBI taxonomy): Eukaryota > Metazoa > Chordata > Amphibia > Caudata > Salamandridae > Triturus > Triturus cristatus. The sequence goes on along the minus strand of NC_140593.1, from coordinate 67,995,014 downwards.
ATCCATTGGTCTGGGCATGGAATCCACAGAATGGACACGGATCTATCTTTAATGATTAACAAAGGGTCTTCCAAAAGCAAGAGATGTACTGCGACCTTCTATCAGAAATAACAGTATTTGGCAGACCTTACAGACAAACTATATCAGAAATAAATCATTTTACTCATTACAGGACCAGATGGTATAATCTAAAAATGGGAAAATTGACCCATCTTTAAGAATATAACTACAGTAACCATAATGAATTTATAGCCACTGGAAGAAGGTAGATCAATGATAAAGCTGGTTGAAATGCTGTGCCGTGGTTAAGAAGGTACCAGTAGGGTTTCTAAATCGTGAGTAGCTAGACTTGGACACAGATGGGACAAGCTCACACATAAACTCCCGCATCTTTATGTACTGTTGCCATCAAAAATAAACACTCAAACCAAATTGTCTCATCTTCTAAAAAATGTCTTCTTTTCTTAGAGACAGTATGAAACAGAGAGTAAATACATACATGAGCTCTATTAGAGAATACTTATAACAGTAACAACATACATTACTTCTGTCTACAACCTTGTATAAAGGAGGTAATGGAAAACCAGAGTCAGATTTAAGCATGTCGGCAGGCAGATGGGAAGAGGTAAAAAGGGAACGGAAATAATCAGTCTTGATGAATGAAGCATACAGAAGCATTGATAGGGAGCCCCATCTGATACAGATGTTGGAGAGGGTTACAGTAGGCATTCACAATATAAACCATGAAGAAGAAGCGAAAAGGAGGGGATATATAGCAAGAGTAGGGAGGGGGACCATCATGTGGCTAGCAGACAGTATTAAAAGAGGGATTACGATAGCTTATGTTCGTGGGGGAACAGAATGGACCAAGAGGGCGTCAGTTGATGGCCATAACATTATCATGTATGTGCCAAATGGACTGAGCCGCAACAGGGTTCCCCATAGAGAGGGATATGCTTTTATGTGTGCTTCTAAGATAAGTGACACATGTCCACCATGTGTGATATGATATGTTATTTAATGACTTCCAGTTCAATAAAATGACTTTAATTGCCACTGTTAGCATAAGATCTAGTAGAGCTGATTCTTTGTCAGGCATGTCTAATGGGAGGCTGGAAGCAAGCAGGCCCGACAGTATAAAGTGTAGAGTTTGCTAGAAGTTCACGTTATAAATAACCTTGTGGTTCTCTTTGTATCCTTTATTTATATGTTTTTCATAACAGTGGGATCATAACCATCAGTGTGGCAGTGTCAACAACCCGTTTGTCCCTGCAACGTTATCGTAATTACATCTTGTAAACATCAGCATAATAATATAGCCTTATGTTCATAAATACCACTTTGCAATACAGCATACAATGCAATTCTCAATTTCTACCACATTGCCATCCCATCCATTGAACATTATTAACAGCAGTGCATTGTTCCTGTCCTTCCTTTACCCTCCCCATCAAGTGCCCGTGCCACCCACACCCAGCACACTTATATAGTCTATTTATTGGCTGTTATTTATCATGTACCCTGGTATTTAAATAGTTTCTCAGCAGTTGCCAAATGTCTTTCAGCCTTTATGAAATTGGTTGTAACTCAACAAACAGCTCACTGTTAGTGTCGCTATACATTAAGCTTTTAAACCATTGCTCCATGGTTGGCGTGCTTCTGCGCCCCCAGTGGATGGCCAACTCTCGTTGTGCTATGAGGAGTGCTATACCAACTAGCCTACGCAAGGACTTGGGGACCTTTATGACATATTCCAACAACGCCAGCAGGGGAGACGGCCTAATTGTAATATTTGTCAATTGCTGCAGTTCTAGGAATATATGGGTCCAGTACTCCGCCACCTTGGTGCATGTCATGTCATATGTAGGTAATCAGCATCCGGTGCTCCGCACTTGGGGCAGTCCGCAGTGCTGGAGGCATCTATGCGTGCCATTTTAGCCGGTGTCATATATATCCTGCATATGTATTTATAATGTAACAGCTTATGCCTATAATTCCCAGAGACCCTTTGAGTGTGGATGCAGCATTCTTTCCATACATCATCAATAATGGGGTGCCCCAAGTCTGCCTCCCAAGCGACCCTGAGCCCAGTGTCACACACCGGCATGAGCTCCAGCCCGGCCCGGTATAGCCTAGACACCAGCCGGTCCACCTTTGCGTCAGATATGAGAAGCTTTAATGGTGGGAAAATGTCTGGCTCTAGGGGGTAGGAGGATATGCGGCTCTGCAGCGCATTTTGAAGTCTGGCCAACACAAACCAATCCATAGGTGCCGCGTCTACGAATCGCGCGTCTTCTGTGCATGAATAAACGTGCATCCCTGGGAAAGCGTAACCAAATGTAAATAACCAAAGTGCACACCGTGTACGATTAACTAAGGGTTCAGATGTAATAGGCACCCATGGGTTATTGAGCAGCGGAACTTGAGAATCATATAGTTCCGTACCTCCCGTCAGTCGTAGCATTTTCCTCCAAGCCCAGCAAGTATTTGATACTGTTTGAACATGCCATCTATTGGGAAGCAGGTCGGTTGGCAACAACCCTTGCAACGGCAGGGGGGCCGTCTGGTCCATCTCGGGCTTTGAATATGGCAATCTGGCATCTGGATTATACCAGTGCCATGCATAGCTACACTGGGCTGTCAGATAGTATAACTGCCTATTTGGGACACCGAACCCCCACTGTTCATATGGTAGCATTAAAGTATCCCACCCAATACGCGGTACCTTAAGTCGTTTATTGATATCAGCCCAGTATGAAGATAGCCGTTTGCATGAAAGAAATGTGTTCAGAGTCCCCAGGGGCATCTTTACAGAACAATCAATCAATCAGGCGTTTGTAGAGCGCCGCTACTCACCAGGAAGGGTCTCAAGGCGCTTGGGGTGAGGGGATGGGAAGAGGGGCGCGCAGCTCCTGGGAGTTCAGGGTGATTTGTCGAAGAGCCAGGTCTTGAGTTAGGAACGCCCTCCTGTTCTGGTCTTCTTGATGCGTGGTACCGTAGCAAGGTAGAGCTGGGCTGAGGGTAGGGATCTTTTGGGCGCGTGAAACTAGAGGCGGTGGCTCATGTAGGCGGGTCTAGTGTTTTGGAGGGCATTGTGGGTGTGGGTGAGAAGTTTGAAGGTGATTCTCTTCTTGACGGGGAGCCAGTGTAGTGTCCGCAGGTGTTGGGTGATGTGCAGTGGCGCGGTAGGTTGAGGACTAGTCCGGTCTAGTCCGACAGATGCATTCTAGACATTCTGGAGTTTTCAGGTGAGATTCATGTTCATTCCGGCATAGTGTGTTGCTGTAGTCCAGTCTGCTGCTGATGAGGGCGTGGGTGACGGTTTTCCGGTGTTCGAGGGGAATCCACTTGAAGGTCTTACGTAGGAGGCAGAGGGTGTAGAAGGAGGAGGAGGTGACAGCGTTGATTTGGTGGTCCATTTTGAGTTTGCAGTCTAGGATGATTCCGAGGTTGCGTGCATGTTCAGTGGGGGTGTTCCCAAGGGCGGGGGCCAGCAAGAATCTGAGTCAATCAGTTTCAGTTTGAATAATCTGGATGGGGGCAAATATAAGAAGTGTGATGCAAAAATATCTTGTCTGGGGCAATGAAGGGATCAATTTGTTCTTCATGAGGCTAGTGGAGATTTTGGACAGGCAGTGTCTGGTAGGGGGTGTGTGCTCGAAGTTTGGAAATGTTTGGACCAGCGCTTCTGAATGGGCAGAACAGAGGTGGATTGCGAGTAGAGTATTGTTTTGTAGATTTTAGATGACAAGTGGCCACCCTTACTGGCTGGATGGAAAAATTGGATCAAAGTTGAGGGTTGGAGAGGACAAAATTTGGATAGGTTTATTAAGAGTAAATGTATCCGCTTCCGAGAGTGACTTCATGGGAGTGGATCGACGTACGTCAGCAAATGATTCTTTTGAGGCCGTGTTATTGGGGGTATAGAGTGAGGTGTAAAAACATTTTTTTTAACTCCCAGGATGTCGGAGGTCTTAGTTTTATTGAAACCTTGTTGGGCTCTAATGGCTGTTATAATGGAGTTATTATGTTTGTATTGTAAATAAGCTGCCAGGAATTTCCCCCACTGTATTTAGATTTTTATGCTCTTCTGTGCCTGAACTTGAAGGTGCAATCTTTAGCTAACAATAGAGTTGTATTCATGTTTGAGTGATTTGATCTCCGTCATCTGAGTAGAGTTCCTGGGTTGTCCATAGAGAGATGCCTTGCCTTTGATTTCTTTTTCTAGCTTAGATAGAGAATGCTTAATATCCTTGTTCTTCTTAGTCATTCGTCTGTTACAGAAGCCGCTAGAGGCACACTTTAGAGTGTCCCGTAGTACTATCTGCAATGAGACCGAGTTTGTGTTTTCCTAAAGAAATTCAGATAATTCTTTTTCTAGCCATTGTCTGTCTTCTTCAGAGTCTAAGATTTCACTATTCATGAGCCAGGGACCTTTTTTGGTACTAATGGGGAATTTTAATTGAGCTAGTGATTGCTGCATGATCAGAGACCAGGATCGGTTCTATTGAAGAATCTCGGGAGTCTTGGAGAAGTCCTGCATTTACTACTAAATAGTCAATCCTAGGCAAAAGTGTCGTGGGGAGGTGGAAAAAATATAAAATCACAGGCTGTGGGATTATGGAGTCTCCAAATATCCGTGAGTCTATGGACAGTGCAGAGATTGAGCATAGATTTGTCTGCTTTGGGGAGCCTGCATTTGAATGCCGATTGTCTATCTAGAATCACACCCAGAGAGGTTAAAGTCGCAACCCTAGGACAATGCGTGCGATTGAGGGAGGGAAGCTAGTTTGGCATTAAGGGTGGATCAAAATTGTGGCTTATTACTATTAGGGGCATAAATGTTAACTACGTAAAATTCTCCCTCACTGTGTAATAGTATGGCAATCAACCACCTATCGTCATTGTCTTGTTCCACTGCAATTGTTGACAGCCCGAACATTTTACAATAAGGGTGACCACCTAATTTTTCTTAGAGATGCCAGGTGAGCAGGCCAAATCGGAAATCCAACCACCTCGCATGGATAGGGCATTCTTAGTTTCCTGAAGGAACCTAATCTTAGTTTTTTGAAGGAATGTTATATTGTCCTTAAGATTGTTGCAGTAATCGGAGATCTGTCTATGCTTCATCTGGTGGTTAAGGCACTAAGGGTTAAACAAAACCACTTTCAGGGCGTCAATTTTGAAAGAATCTGTGGGTATGGTATATGATGAGTGGGCAGCCAGGGTGATGGGCAGTAGATTATGCATGTCTTGTGACGACATAAAGGGCCACATTGTGGGAGGTAGGAAAGGAAGAAAAGAATAGAGAAGCAAAGTGAGGAAAACCAAGAGTCCTCTCTCAGAAGGGAGAGGAAGTGTCCCAGGGGACGAGGTATGAAGCCCAGAGACTGTGGGTACATTCACGCAGGGGGTGGGGGAACCTGCCGCACCAACAGGATAGGAAGTCATAAATACATAAGTGAGCTGCCGAAACATCAAAAAGATTAGCCTTTTTTTTATCACATGGAAACAAACAAAAACAACGAGTCTAACAAAAAGAGCAGTTGCATAGCAGTCCGTTAGAAGGTCAAAAGCAAAATTAAGCAAAGCAAAGAGTTCCAACTGCAAGTCAAAATGCTGTAGAATGAGGAGGAAAAAGGGTTAATTAAGTAGTAGCACCAACAGTGAACAGCTCCTACATATCCTTCCACAGAGTAGCAACAATAATTGAAGAACATTTTGTTGTAAGATATTACATTGCCTTAATATCGTCCTGGCCAGTAAATGTGTGTGGGATCATTGTACTGGCCATTGTGCAAACATACAGAGTTGCAAGAAAAGGACGAAAACAGGATGTTGCACAACCATAATGACTTCTGGGACACCAAATATGTTAGGGACCATATGCAAAAAATCAAACTTAGGATACCTTAGATAAAAGAGGACCACCACATATTTTATAGCAAATAACAGACAAGATCCTCCCACTCCTGGAGGCAAGTGAGACAAAACAGCAGTGGAGGAACGCCAGCCCCCTCCACCCCCCACCGGCCGTAGGCCCCCCAGTGGGTAGGAAGACCATCATCAGGAGAGATGAGAAGGACCTGATAACTGCGTCTGATATCTAAAAGAGGGAGGTGAGCCATGCTAGAGGGGGCCTAGTCTTCGTCCATCCCAGATTAGGAAGTGTTGTCCAGAAAGACGCAGAGGTCAGCGAGCTCGTCAAAGATTTGAGTCTTGCCCCTAAAGTCGATTCTAAATCTGGAGGGACATACAAATGAGTGTGGATTTGTTCTTTCAGCAAGCCTCTTCATTAGAGTCAGAAAACCCTTCCTTCTCTCCACAGAGTTGCTCGCAAAGTCTTGTAAAATAGAAATTCTGGCTCCCTGCCAAGAGACCGATTTAACTTTCCTCATGTGGGCAAGAATGGATTCTGAGTGTTGGTGTTGCACAGGTTTAAAAATCACTGGGCGTGGCATGATAGAGTTCTTATGTTTGAAAGTAGGAATCCGGTCGGCTTGTTCGAGTTTAAAGTCTTTATGAAATGTTATATTCAAAATGGACCGAATGCAAGTTTCCAGAAATCCTATCACAGAGGTAGCAGTGTTTTTCACTACTTCAGATAGCCCAAAAATTCTAAGGTTATTCCGTCTACTGTGTCTTCTAAGTTGGTGATGTCACGCTTGAGGGTGGAGATGAGGTATTCTGATGTCTGTAGTTGCTTGGCATGAACAGTAGTGCGATCCTCAATGTTGCCTATTCGGGTGTTCGCGTGAGTGAGCCTGATGTTCAGATCCTTCAGGTCCTTCCTAATGCCTGCCACCTCCACCTGTAGTAAATCTGTGATGGTTTTGGTACTTTGCGCAATGTCATGAACAGCGTTTATTTTTTCAAAAATGACTTCCAGCGTTGGGGACTCTTCTGCCTTGTTCTTAATGGGTGAGTCCGGTACTCGAGGCTCTTGTTTGACTCTCTTCAACATCCCTTAGTTTTCTTTATGCATTGACTACTTAAATTCTGTAATTGTGCTGAGTAGGCAGTGGGCAGGATATTACAGCATAGGGAGCCCAGAAAACAGGGTGTACTCTCCTAACGTATAGACACCAATGACAAGCGCTAAAAGCAATGTATTAATCTCCTCAGGTACGCAAGTTGACAGCACCACTGTGAGAAATATGCATATAAAGCACAGCAAATGCACTTCATTAGAGTGAGGCACATTATTAGTAAAAAATAATGGGTCATATGCTGCAGGGAGTTGAGAGGCCAGTGATTATAGTAAAAAAGTGGAAGTTACGTAAGGTAATTGCATTGCAATGAACCAGAGCGGTATGTTCAATAACTGAAGGATACCACAGACTGATGGATCCATTGACGGCAGAAACTTCTGGCAGCACGTCACTTCAGGGAGAGCCTTTGCTACATAGGCGCTGCCATCGTGGATCCTGCCGTGCTCCCGGGTCGGAGTACACAAAACTGTAGAACAAATGCAGAACGACCAAAAACACTGCATGCTTCCAGAGGACTATCGAATACAAATGACAGATGTCATTGGCAGCCCTGTTGTAGTTGTCAGAGTTGGCGCTGTGGGTTCACTGAAGCTCAAGGCTGAGCAGCCATTCAGTGAGGAGACCAAACCAAGTTGAGTCTTGATTTAATTACCTCAAAAGAGTTACTCACTCACATGCACCCGCCGGTAAGGGGATCTCCAATCCCCCTTAAAAGTGCAGGCGGGTTGCCGCCTGCACAGTGAAACACAGAGTGGCTGCTTCAAAGATGTTCCAAATAGCTGAGTCATGGCACATTTGAAGAACCTCTTCCTGTAACTCTTTTGTGGGAATCAATAAAGCACGTGAAAAGTAAAGATTATGATGGTGAGAAAACAATGTCTTACACTGCATTTTTTGTAATGTTTCCTGGTCTAACTTTGTATGAGCATCTACAATTCTTTGAAGAAAGAGTGACACAACACAAACAACTTGATTTTGTAAAAGTAGCGAAGGTACATTTAAATCTGGGTCTCTGGAGTGTCTTCAGGATAAGGCGTATGCTGTCATATTTTTAGAACGGAATTTATAAGAAGTTATGCGGCTGGTGAACGGTAACTCAATACAAAGTGTTCCCATTTCATTCATTCCTTGGCATGGCCAGATACTGCAATATATATATATATATATATATATATCTACATGATGTCTTCTTACGAGAATGCATATATATCTTCAGGACATTGCCTCAGTTAGTGCTTGGCTAAGACAAAATGAAAAAGAAAAAAAAAAGGACAGTCGTACTGCTAGCCTTAGAAATGTCAAGATGGTTGCGAGGGGTAGTGAGGGGAATTATACAGCCTCAAAATTGTGACATACCTTGTCAATTCTGTGTGTGTGAAATTATGCAGGAAAATATATGTTTAGGATTATGTGCAAATTCAACACTGGAAGAAAATACTAGGTGAATTAGTTAATATTTGATCTATTTAGGTATAGCCAACTTCGGTATGCAAGGTGCATGCTTAATGGCGACTTACGTACAATTGAACAAACGTTCTAGTTTCTGATTTAGCCACACTTTGAGGTTCGAATTTAAAACCATACAGATCTTTGCTGCTGGGAACTGCAGTTCAAACTGCATTCCATGACCAGGTACAATACCAGAGACGCTGGATTAGTTTGGCCCTGGACATATAGCTGTGCTGAATAAAATAAGTGATTAACTTAGAAGATACCCATGGGAGTTTTACTTGTCGAGAGAAAGGACATAGAAGCACTAAATTTTAGTCTCAAACATGGTCACATCCACTGCAAGGGGAACACTTGCTCACATACCGAGGGGGAAAATATAAAGGCTGATTTATTAGATTACTTGTAGTGTTAGTACTGTTGGCAAATATTGCCAAACATTAACGCACATGCTGGGCAGAGCTTAAGGAAGTCATAGGCACCTACCTAAAGATGTCACAAAAGCTGGACAAGTTGTTATTCATTTAAATATGATAACATTCATAATTATTATTCCAAAATCAAATGTTAAACTCACTTTCTTTCAATAGAAACAACACCGAAATTTCTGGTATGCTCCAAAGCAAAGTGTATCTAAGAAATCTGATGAAGTTCACAGTTAGCTATCATAGAAGAAAAGTTAACTAAATGAATTTAAAAGCGCAAAGCAATATTTTTCTAAGCCACTGTAAAGTGCTTGTTTAGTCAGGAGGTCATGCCAATATTGAAAGGTTAATGTAGGCGGCATCTAAACATAAGCTTCCAATGTGATCCTCCGCATTTAAACATAAGCTTCCAATGTGATCCTCCGCATTTAAACATAAGCTTCCAATGTGATCCTCCGCATTGTTGTAGCGATTTCTGGAAGAAAGAGAAACTTACATCACGATTTGATCATTATACATACTAATGGGAAAACGAGCATCAATACAGGAAATGGGAGTACAGTAATCATAACTGGACCAATAAGCAGAAGTGAACATAAAGACTGTCTTTATGAAAGAGGATATAAAAATTCTTGCATAAGTAGAGAGCAGGGACCTTATGTACACATCTCTTCTTCCTTCAAAAAAAGACCCTTCATTGTTCACATCACCAAACCTCTAATTGCTAAGAGGCCCCTTGCTTCAGGCCCTGTCCTTTCATAACTGAAAGAACATCCCAAGTTGAGCTGAAGTAAACAGCTAACATATGAGAGCCCTCCCACTGATGGGCTTTTGCTTGAGGGTCCCTGGTGATGTGGCAAAAGACTTGTCCTTGCTGTAAATAAGTTGGTAAATGCAACATGCCTACATACCACTTAAACTAACAAATATTCCATTAGCTGTACTAAATGCTGCTGTTGTTGAATTTCACTTGTGGCAGCAATACATCAAAGTGCCCATGGTTTTACTTCCATTCATAGTACTACAGCTGATCACACATTCATTTATAGGATTAGATTGGTAAAGGGCACTGCCCAGGATGCAGCATGCGTTACTTATTTAGATTCCAAGCCCTTGTTTCTTTACAAGTCCTTCTAGTGATTACAGGGTAGAACAGTTATATTTGAGGTTTTAATATACAAGAATACCTACATTTGTAGATCTGACATTTTGAAAATAGCATTTCATTTTCTCTAAGCACAACATATCACATTTTGGAAAATAAATAGTGATTTTGTTTTAGTTAACATTTTGCTTTAAGGAAATGCAATTTTGCTTAAATTGAAGAAAACATCACCGGACCAATGCTGCCGTGTTTACAACATTTATTTTTCCATACCCGTTTTATTTTAGTTTTGGTATTTTTTATCCAAAAGTAGATATTTATTGAATTCCATCATTGAAGTCGTGCCTTTGTTTTAATCTGAATTTTTAATAAAATAAACACATTTCTCATACTTATATTTTGTATTCTCTGTTTATCAAATAATGAAATGGTGGGCATTAATTAATTACATTCTGTTTTCCCTCAAAAAACTGCTGTTTACATGTGTTTTAATAAAAAATAAAGGTGTATGTGTTATGGTTTATTAATGCTATGTCATAACATGTTATATTTTATTTATCAGCGCATGTACACCAAAGTTTCTTAGCGTTATTGAGAAGTACAACTTGTAATGGTAAGAAAAATAACGTTGAAATCACATAATGTATATGATAGGAGAGTATTAAAAAAGATAAGGCTTTAATTTCTTGTGGAGGTCAAGCAAGAACGGAAGTGCCCGAGAGGCAGGAGAACCCTGTTCTACTCCGAGTAATACAACTTGATTCATCCATGGGACAATAGGTGACCACTTTTTTAGATAAGTCAATCTCATTCAATTTTACTTCAAGAAAGGATTGTACTCTGACAACAATTGAAATGTTTTTAACTGTAGCTCAGCTACTGATCACTAAAATACTGACTAAACCTGAACTAACTTTTGTGTTTGATTTACATGGGTATTACCTAGATAAATTGCCTTTTGTCTAGATTCTTGCTACAAAAATACCATAAACGTGCCTGCATACATACACTAACTGTTAAGTTACCTGAAAATAAATTGTCAGATTACTTTATACATTGCCTAAGTTTCTGCCTGTGCTTGGTGGGGATGCTAAATGTATAATACCTTTTTATATATACAAAATCAGGATAGCATAGTTGTCATGGAACGTTACTACCATTAAATTAATACGTTTTGATCGAAATAAAGGTTTTTTTTCTGTAGCAGAATTTGAGATGATGATGATTTCTGAGTCTGCGGTGGGATTTAACTAACAATAATTTAATCATCATTTTTGGAGTTAAAGATGCCACCTGACATTGAAACATTCAGCATGAAACCACAGCACTATCCTTTCAGCGTTGTACACAAGTCATGAAAAGACCACAATACTGCAGGTTTCTCGAGATTTTTGCTGTCACACACACCCTCTCTCAGCCCTCGACTATCAATGGAGTACATAAAGTTTGCCATAAAACACGCTCGCCCTGTGGCGCTGAAAAAAGAAGACATCAAAAGACAACTCAAGAAGGTATGACCATCAAATTTGTGTCGGAACTGATGAAAACTCAGAGCTGGGGAGACAAAAAATGTCCAGTGCTTCATGATAGTGCTAAAGAAAGCCATGGCATTTGCCAAACTCACCAAAGCACTTATCTAAAGTTCTCTTCCAGACTCAGGGAGGTCACCATGACATCCCCATAACTCTACCAGGAAAATGTGGGACAAATTTCTGTTTGGTGGGAAAGTAAGAACCCAGCATCCACAGAACAAATAACCACTTCGTCAAGATCATGCAGAAGCACACTAGCAAGATCTGTGCAAGAAAAAGATGAAACCACATGCAGATGGGGGGGGGGGGGGGGGGGGGGGGTTGGCGGTGGTCTCTCACAAAGATGATTTTTGACCCTCGGGTATGTATTGTAAATAACATGAGGGAGTCCGTCCCTCGCAGTTTGGAGAAAGGGGAAACCTCTGACAAGGAACTTGTCTTACTTCATCACCTGAATCGGGACCTATATGAGCCTTTGGCAGCGGATGAGGAGACTGACACTGAGGGCCTCCCTACAGGGAATTCTCTGTCTGATTAGTTTATTGCTGACTCTCTCCAGTGCTGAATGCCTCACCCTCATCTGGGTCTGAACTCAACCTCTCACCCAAGGTGCATCATCAGACCTTCTCAAAGACTTATCAGGGAGACGGCATAGTCACCGCAAGCAGTTTGGTAAGTCGTGTGGACATGCACTGTCCAAAACTATTCATCAATGTTCCAATACGTGAAGGCCTGCACTTATGGTGTGTGTGTGTCTAATGACAGGCATACCAGAACAGATAGATCTGTGCCGACAGCAGATGAGTCTGGACAAGCTGCTGCTAATCTTCAGACTGTCAAGGAGAGAGGGTCTACGTATTGGGACAGCAATAACACGGACCATTATAGAGTGCATGTGGCAAAGGATTCACTCCTGGCAGTGTTGCTAGGGCACTGGATGCAGGAAATCTCCAGTTTCAAAACGATTACTTTTAACAGGTGTCGGTGTCATGCCTGTTAACTATCAGGCACTCAAAATGAGGGGTGTGGTACTGTTTAATAGAGCGATCCTGTTGAAGTGAATGGGGAAAAAAACATTTGGGATGCTGGTGTAGCTTTGTAAAGAAATAGACCTAATGGTCTAAGGAGACATGTTGCTTTTAGGAGGGTGTATGTTATAGAAACAGGAAGACACCCGCCAGATGAGGATGAGTTGACATGTTAATTACAAGTGTTAATATAAAACTGATTTTGATTTGAAAGAGTCTTATCACATGGTTACATGCCATATCTTTAGATGGCTCTGCTAGTGATATGGCCGTTAGACCCAAGCCTGACCCTGGCTGGGCTTCCTTGCTCGCTCACCCCAACTTGTTTGAATTTTTAATTAACAGAATTTGGTGGAGTTTGAGCATCAGGTATGCAATAGAGCTGAAACAATCTTCTGACTGAGGAGCTGGTGAGAGACATCAGCTCACTAAAATGATATGGGTCTGTAACGAAATGAATAGTAAAGAGATTCACTGACAGCTCCACGCGCACTGAGATCTGTAAAACAGGAAAAGACTAGTGAAATAAAGGAGTGACAAGAAAACAAAAGGAAAGGAGAGACAGAAACAGAGCAAGCATTGGCAAAGCCAATATATCTCGGCCATGCAAGAGCTATTGGCTTTGGTAATATGTTTTAGCCATGTTGTGCACCAGTGTGGATGCTGTTCAGCATGGCTAAAAATTAGAGGGGTGAATGGAGTGTCATTGAGTGGCTTAGAAAGTAGTGGAGTAGCATACAGTGGTGTAGAGTGGAGTGGAGTGTTATGGAGTGGCATAGCGTGGAGTGGTGTTGAGTGTTACAGAGTGTTGTGGCTGGAGTAAAATGTTGTTGACTAAAAGGGCACAGAGTGGAGTTGAGTGCAGTAGTGTCAGAATGAAGTATTGTGTTGTACAGTAGAGTGGCGTAGACCTGAGTAGATTGTCGTAGAGTGGAGTAGGCATAGAGTGGAGTAGCGTAGGAGAGTGGAATGGCATAGAGCGGAGTATAATGTTCTTGAGTGGAGTGAAAGACGGAAGTGTGGTAGAGTGGAACAGTGTAGGAGGCTGGTTTAGTATATGGTGCACACTTATTTAACCCCTTCGCCGCGGCACGAATTCCGCCGCGGCGCTGGGGGGGGTTTGGGGGCAGTGCGGCGCCGCCGTGCTCGTGACGGAACCACTCCGTCATGAGTCACGGGCGAGCTGTGCTCATGACGGAGTGGTTCCGTCACGACTCCGCCCACTGCGCTAATCGCCCGTACAGGCGGGGAATTAGCGCCGCGTGGGCGGAGCGGCCGCCAACGGCCGCAGCATGACGGAACCACTCCGTCATGAGCACACGGCGCCCGTGGCTCATGACGGAGTGGTTCTGTCATGAGCACGGAACGGGTTAAGTGAAGCACTCTGCACTTATCCAGATAACCTTTATGGCGATTTTAGTGGTCTTAGACAACCATAGAAAGCTCTCTAAGTGGTAGCTGTGGAGAGCAGCCTTCAGGCTTAGTCCAGAATGAGTGTTAAGCAGCTTGTTTTACCAGAACTAATCATATAGTGTAGGTTAAACGAAAAAGAACCACACAGTGTAGTTATAAAAATAGTTATATCTATTATACACACTCAATTGGTATATCTCCTACCCGGAGATATCAACAATATATTTCAATTGGAAACAGGTAAGTAAGAACAAATACACAGTGGTCTCCAGGGGGAGACCAAACCACATACTAAAGAAGTGGAATGCAAACTGTGACCGAAGTTGACACTTGGACCAGAAGACTCAGTGGAGCTGGGAACCCCAGGAACCACCCAAGTTAAGTACTCAGGGACCCCACAGAGGCTGTGTGCAGAGTGGAAACACAGTTGCGTACTCAATGCAAGTCAATAGGAAAGTTGCTACGGAAGTTTTTAAGAAGAAGGGCCTTTCCCAGAGGACCCTGAAGAAACCCCTTAGAAGGTGGGAGAGTCACCCCATCCGTGGATACCCCAGGAACCAGGATACCTACATCAGGGAAGCTGGGTGCATCGGTGCGAAGTGACGTCGGAAACCGCCGTAGACCACAATGGAGGACTTCAGTAAAGATGCTGCTGGCGAAGAAAGTGAAAGAGTCCGATGGAATGCAAGGATGGATTCTTGAAGAGGAGTACCTGCAAGCAGAGGGAACAGAGTCTATGCCACTCTGGAGTGACTAGGAGGCACGGAAGACCAATGACCACTGATGACAGAAGATACAGGAGTGAGGACGGAAACCTTGTTGCTGCAGCTGTGAGGACAAGGCGATGCAGGGGAAAACCAGGAGCCGTTCACGAGTTGTCCCACGTTGGAAGTCAAGAACTAGGAGGTGGGGTCGGTGTCCGGTGGGAGATCCAACAGGCCTTGGCAGCAGCAACAGACGTGGAAGAGGAAAAAGGTGCATCATTGGGATCCGCAAGGTCTGAGGGATTCACCAAATGCAAGAGAGTCAGAACAGGCCTGAGCAAGCAGGGGTTCCCACTGAAGCCAAAGAAGACTCAAGAGGACCCACAGGCCGAAGGCACAGGAGTCGCAAGAGGACCTTGAGCAGATCACCAAAGATGCAGGCCCATGGTGCAGAGGATGCGATGAGGACGAAGATCTTGCAAGGAAGAGATGCTGGAGGCTGGAGCGTCTTGTAGCCCGAAGATCTCTGGAGGTTAGAGTCAAAATGTTTTGGGAACGGAAAGTCGACACGGTGCACAGGGGTAGAGGGATACTGGCCTCAAACTTGCTGAGAAGACAGTGCAAGCCTCAAGGGAAGGTTCAGGACCACCACTTGTGCTGCTGAGCCTTTCAGAGTCCGTGGGACCTCAGGAGCAGCAGACGGGTAAGCTTTGTTGCGGTGCCGGCAGATGCAGGGAAGTGACTTCTTCACTACAAGGGAGATTACTTTGGGTGTCTTTGATGCCCACAGACCTGGAGAAGAACCTGGATGAAGCACAGACACAGATGACGCCGAGGACTGGCAGGACGACAAGACCAAGAGCAGCAGGAGACTTCCTTGATGCAGTCTTGGTTCCAGGCGAATTCCAACAAAGTCCAAGGTGCCCAGACGGTGAAGTTGAAGTGCTTTCGGATTTGAATCTTGTCCCACAACGAATCTGAAGAGTCACCAACAGATAAGCCCTTAACTACCCTAGAGAAAGGGTTAGGATGATTCAAGGATCCCTCCCAGAGGAAGGGCTGGACAGAGGGGAGGCTACTCCAATGTCTTTTGTCCAGTTTCTCGCCAGAGCGGGAGCCAACGGCTCCATAAACTGGCTGAAACTGGACTATACAAGGAGGGCACCAAATGTGCCCTTCAAAGCAGTCTGGTGGCGCTGGTAAGCACACGCACTCCAGCTTAATACACTAAGTCCTGACTGGGAGGTGGTGACACCTCCCTGTGAGAGGAAACCTATTGTTCTGCCTACCCCTGCTCGAGCTCAGCTCTGCAGCAGGAGGGCAGAAATGTGTCTGTGGTCGGCACAGCAGGCACTAGCTTGCTGTTAGACCCTAAAAGGCTGGTACCAGGAATACAAGGGGGCATCCTAGGGGAGCCCCCCAGTACATGGGATCCTACATCCAACACTGGATTTGGTGTTGGGGTAGGATTCCATCTTGTTTTGATACCAAACATGACTGGTTTTGGTGAACGAAATATATAGTTAGACATCTCGTATTTGACTTGATGCCCACTATATGTATTAAACGGCTGATCGCATTTACAAAGCCTTGTAGAGGGGCCCTGCTGATGCAGGGGCACCATCGCACTTGTAATCAAGTACCCTGCCCTCAGGACTGTAGAGCCTGCCATTGGGGTGACTTATAGGTTTTAAGTGCAGTAACCTTAGATAAAAGGAAACTTATATCTGTTGTAAGTGGTGCTAGCACCAACTTACACAGGCTGCAATGGAAGGCCTGTAGTCACAGTTTGAGTGGTCTCTCATGGGTGGTATAATACATGCTGCAGCCCATGGGAGACCACTGGTGTACCTATGCCCTGGGTACCTTAGTACCATATACTAGGGACTTACCTAGGTACATCAGTAGCCAATTGGGAAGGTACCAACGTACTTACCACTGTCAAATTTAGGGAGGAAGCACAGTGACTGGGGTCCTGATTAGCAGGATTCCAGTCAGACTAGTTAGAAAACAGAATGACAAACAAAAATGGGGGTAACCATAAAAGCAGATCCTACTTTCCTACAAGCAGTGTGCCATATAATAGAGTGGAGTAAAGTGGCATGGAGTGCCATAGAGGAAGTTGTGTTGAGTGGCATAGGGTGAAGTAGAGTGGAGTATTGTGGAGTGAAGTGTCGTAGAGTGAAGTGGCCTTAAGTACAGTGGTGCAGAGTACATTGGAGTAGAGTGCATTGGTTTTGAGTTAAGTGGTGTAGAGTCCATTGGCATAGAGTAAGTGGTGCAGAGTAGGATGCAGTGGTGTAGAGTGAAGTGGAACAGAGTGGAGTACAGTGGTGTAGAGTAGATTGAGTAGAATGAAGTGGCATAGAGCGGAGTGTTGCAGTGTAAATTGGTGTAGAGTGCAGTGGCGTAGAGTGGCGTAGAGTGTAGTGGCATGGAAGGCAGTGGTGCAAAACAGATTAGAGTGGAGTGATGCAGAGCAGAGGGGGTAGAGTGCAATAGGGATGCGCAGTATTGAGTGGTGCTGAGTAGAGTACAGTAGAGTAGAGTGGTGCTGAGTTCAGTGGTCGAGAGTGCAGTCCTATGGAGTAGGGTGTCATATACTGCAGTGGCATAGAATGCATTGTCAGAGTGCACTGGCGTAAAATGCATTGGCGAAAGGTGCAGTGGAGCATATTAGAGTGGGGTAGAGAGCACCGACAGAGTGAAGAGGTGTAGAATTAAGAGGTGGTGTGGAGTGCAGTGTCATACAGTGCAGAGGTGCACACTTTAGAGTGGATTGGCATAGAGTGTACTGGCCCAGAGTTGAGTGGCATAAAGTGGTGCAGAGTAGACTGCAGTAGCATACAGTGAAGTGGCACAGAGTAGAGCGGCACAGAGGTCAGTGGCTGAGAGTGCAGTGGTGTAGAATAGAGTGGTGTAGAGGGCACTAGTTTGGAGTGCGTGGCGTAGATTGGTACAGACTACAGTGACGTAAAGTGCAACGGTCTAGAGTAGCGTAGAGTGTTGAAGACTAGGGTTTCATAGCGTAGAGTGCAGTGGCACAGAGTAAAGTGATGTAGAGTAATTTAATTTGATGATCCCAAGCGAAGAATAATAAAACCTAGTGGCACAACCCTAATTGTGTTCCTAGTAGGTCATTTTAACCTACACAAACCACCTCACGTCTACAGGGTTCTAAAAAATACTAATGTTAATGAATGAGCTAATGCAGCAAATGAACAAAAAACTTTAAGTTAAGAGCAGAGCTTGTATATGTGGGAGGGAAGGAGGATGTTGATATAGTAGTCTAGAGACATTTTTGTTTTGTTGCAACAATGCGGTTCAATAGTGCATTATGAAGCAATATACATAAATATCTGTATAGTGTCCATATTTATTCAAACAGGGTTTAGGAGACTTTAGAGGTGTTTGAAACATGCATGCACACAAAGGTAAAATAAAAGTGTATTGGTGTCATTTCTCACCTTTATTTTGAAACTTACCTTCCAAAATTAAAAGACCCAAATGAGCCTCATTTGTAATAGTTTTAAATGGAGCTTTTTTATGTTTGTGTCTTTCATCACACATTCGTTCATCCTCCATCGGACCCGGTCACAAGAGTGGCATATGTTTTTAACCACCACATCTTTGAAGCCACATAATTTAAAATTAGATATACACCACAACGAAATGTGCAGTAGTTTTGTAAAAAGTTGTTCTCTGTGCTCCATAAATTACCACTGACCTTTGAAAGCCCTTGAACAAACACAGCAAATGCTGTTCTAAAAAGAATACTGATTGAAAGGCTTCATCATTTTCATTATCATAGTGACCTGCCCCACTGGGTCTGGAGTAGGGTTGCTACTTTTCTTAGAAACAATTCTGGCTACTTGATCACATTTTGCTGTTCTGAACCAGCAAACAACTGGTAGGAGAAAACAAATCTTGCAAAATTGTCAAGATTCTTTTGTAACATAGCAATTAGCCCTTTATTTGGTCTAATGATCTTCTGAAACTATTTAGACAGCACTCGCATACTTTTAACAGATTTTTAACGTGCTTGCGCTTTTAGATTTATGTTGCAGAAGGTTATTACCAGAATTCACTATTTTCTCTAGTATTTATTTTCACCGGCTTGTGCTTAAAAGTACAGGCCAGGCCTCTAACAAACACAGCCAGGTGGCATCCTCCATCATGGGATGCTGCCTAGTTCATGCGACCCTCACACAAGTGTTTCTAAAGAGGTCTTTTGTTGTGGGGTTGCCTTTTCTGACATGATGCTGCAGGTCTCTGACATTCAATGAATGCCTAGACGCAGGTGACCTTGGCTTCCTGTTGTGATTTAATCCACTTCAAAGATTGCCCCGCATTATTACAGTAGCACTCCTTTTTCACCGAGTACTCTGGACGTTTTCACGTCCAAATAATTAAAAGTAGGGTCAGCTACCGTGTGCAAAGCAGGCAGTCGTAAAGATGATCTTACATATTCATTAGTGCAGACTGTCAACCGTACCCCACAATTTGTTTGATACTTATCAACAATCCAAGCAAACAAGGATATCTTCCGGACATTCTACTCAAGTGCAGAGTAGCACATGTATATGTAAATATATTGTTGTCTCCGCTAGACTTATAAGTGCGTAAGCAGGTATTTGAAACCTTCATGTTTAGAATATTGCATTAAACATCAGTATTGGGTTGAAATGTTTACAATGGTGATTAAAACTGGGGAAAGCAATTCATGCACATAGGCCAAGATGTAGTTATTATTATTCTAATAAAGGATTCAATCTACATACATTGTTGGTGTGATGTTCTCCAACTTTCCTCCTGTCTGATTTCTTTATGATATTTCTGTGAATTGAACGGATACATTCTTCTTTTGGGAGCACAGCTGCTTCTGCACCCCTTGGCCCAGCTCCGGAGCACAAACCCCTCTTTGAGGGTCCCTCGTTTCTAGCAGACTGCAGGGCCCCGAACGGGTGCAGTCCATTGCCCCGGACCTCCAGAAGCCTTCACCCTCCTCCTCTTGCTGTGTCCCCCCCCCAGGGCCGCGGCATGCTGGGCTCTCCCGGGGGATGTCGACTGTTCCCTCAAGGGCCCTAGACAGCACCGAAACGACGGCGCGCACGCCTCGCTACCAGGCCAGCCTCCCCCGCCAATGGACTCTCCCAGTCACAGTTAGAAAGGGGCGGGGCCGCTGGGCGCGTCCAGTGCGTGGCGCGCAGGGGTGCACAGAGGAGCCGGCGGCCAGCGCCAGTTTGTTTGTTTGTTCAGTTGTGGTTTAGTTTGTGTTCATTCTTAGTTCTGTTTTTTACCGAAAGTTGTCGGCGTTCCAGTTGAGTTTCACAATGGTGAGTACCGCTGCCGCGCGGGGGCGGGAATACTGGGCCCGGCGGGCCCGCGCAGTGACGTATGTATTCGGCGGGAAAGTGGCGACGTAGACTGGTGCGCAGCACACTCTGAGGGGCGGCGGCCCCGGTTAGAATCACGAGTTTGATTTTTGCTTAACGCATCCGATCACGATCGGATGCGTTAAATAACCCAACAATGGTTACGCCGCGACTGGTTAAAACTGTCGGATTTTATCCTACTATGCTTATTTTAAAACACTAAAATCCGCCCGTTATTCCCCAGTAACTCTTTATCGCACCCGAGGAATGAACCCAGGGTACCGTTATTTACCATGTGCGACAGAAAGCACCTTAACTCGTAACCAGGCCATGATTGCGCTGTTATAGGACCAGGTGGTAATGTTTTTTTAAATCGGAAAGTTGGGTTATTGGTTAAAACCGATCGTTTTAAGGAATGTCTTTTCTCGGCCTATAGCCTAATTCAACATGTTAAGTGTGAACATTTATCGTGCTATGCGCGAGGTACAGGATTATACATAACCATTTAAAGAAACACAACATTAAGCTTGGAGTAACAGTTCTTGGCTTGATTTTGTCTGGTGCGCGGGCCGGGTGGGGGACTGCAGAAACAGCGGAGGTTCCGTGGCTTTGTTTTTCTCCATTCTGCCCGTGCCGATCCATTCCGGGTAAAGAGATTTTTAAGTGACGGAAGGAGCGCGTAGGCCTCGTCCTCGGGTGTGGCGCGGACCCATGGATCCCAAAATGGCGGCGGCCCTGATCCGCGCGGTGCGTCTCCCCCCTGCCGTGGAGAGGCCGCCTGCGCGGGGAGGGGCCTCAAGCGGGGAGACTGGAGCGCACATTACCGGCGCGCGCAGCCTCGCGGAGGGTAGCGTGCGCGCCCACGAGAGGCCTCTGAGCGCGTCTCCGGGGGTGCCCGCGCCCGGCCAGCGCTAACTTAAGAAGCCTCACCTTTGTAGAGGGGCGCTTCGACCAGAGCAGCCACGAGGAGAGTAGGGACGAGCACTGTCCTGAGGCGAGAGCTAGAGGGATGCAGGGGTAGAGACCCGTGATCCCTCACGGGAGGCAGGGATATCCGCACACCGCGCAAGGGATCTACTTGTCATGTCTGTGTTCCTTTATACACCTGTTTCAGAGTACTCTTAAGGTGGCTGCAGGCTAAATTAGCCTATTGGCTTGTACTTTCCTGACGTAAAATAACTCGTTCTATTCACTTTATTTAGAACTAAAAGAGTGCAATCATTTCCCCCGTAAAAATATTTTCCCCCCTTATTTGCGTGTCTGATTGACCAAGTGCAGAGAAAATCCTTGCCCTGAACGTTTTGCTAAACTGTTCCTGTGTGCACCAAGTGCTTTCGAGTTTATATATTTTTTTTGTATTGCTGTTTCTGCAAACTAACTGGGCAATTACAGGATAGCAATTATTTTCAGAATACGAGTTTGAGACGGAGACCGCCCCTATCCCAAATAGCCAGCGTCAGAAAACTCCGCGCATATTTAAAAAAAACCCATAGTATGCTGCCACAGAGTTACTAGCACCTACTGCAAATTATACCATGGAAACAAGAACTTATGACTTGTACTCAACGTGTTACGGCTTTAGGGCCACCTCGATCTTAATAATTTACTACTCCAAATTTTATTTGCTATTTTTGGAAGGCCAATGGGGTGGGGCCGAAGGTGATTGGTGCGACGATTTGCAGATGGGTCTATCAAATATTTCTCTAGGATGGGAGGACTTCTAGTAGGTTTGGGTGCCTGGATCGCCTTAAAACCATTCGCTAAAACACAAAATAAACTCATTAATGCTTTCTTTTGGGCATATTATCATGCACCATTAACGCGAATTAATTTACAAACTGCAGTTGTCACTCACTTTCAAACGTCTGTAATACTCCGAAAAGTACAAAAGAGAAGGTAAGGGAGATGATTAACATTTTGGCCTACTTTTAAGGACACAGTGCACCCTACGAGATGTAGTAATTTTCAACATGACCCGTAGATCACCCCCCCCCCCCAGGATGGCCTACAACGTTTTTACTGCACACCAGAGCCCGAACTGAAGTTAATCATCTCTAGAACATGTGGTTGAAGACTTTAAATGCAACTGGCAGATTACTGCTGGAATTCTATTAGTACCTTAGAAGTATGGGAAGTAGTTGACAAAATATATCAAGAATTCAAACCCCCAGGAAGTTCCTATGGATGGGAATGAATAAGTTGGACGTGGCTACAAATAAATTAACTGAAAACGGAAAGGTGTTTTTTTATTTTTATTGTGTACTGTGTGCTCTTTTGAGGACAAGACCTGGAGATTGGATACTTGTGGCCCTTTTAATTGCTCATAATTAATACATATAGTGTGGTGTTTCAGTTCAACTTCGACACAATACGTTTTTAAATTTATTGTCTACTCCTGTGTTCTGTCAGCTGTAATTTAATGGCAACTGGAAAATGTGGCCGAACTGTAAACTGAAGGCGGGGGTCACTGGACTTGTGTGCCCCAAGAAGAACCAAATTATGTCAGGGTTGACAAAATTAGGCAACAGGAAATTGAAAATTATATGGCAAAATGCAACACTGTAGCAGAAATCATTTCTAATTTTAACATTATTAATACTGTCTGAGGTAAGGTACACCTTGTTAGTATAACAGCTGCATACAACTATCAGAATCTGAAAGGTGACAAGCTAATCTTTGCAACAAATCTATTCCTGTGTGTACCTAGATCTGGTACTGTTTATTTTTAATCCATTTGAAATTGAAACATTTTGATTTGGGGTAGGAGAGGAAAATTATGCAGCATAAAATGGATTATGACGCAAATCAATAATTAGGCAGAGCACAGTTGAATCCACAGAAACCCATAATTCCAGGCTCCCTGACAAAAAAATTACATTAACTAAAGTTCATGGTAGACCTTCTTTCTAGCGAGTATCCTAAGCAAAAATTCCCAAAATGTCTTTTCATAACACAAATCTATGTTAACCTGTTAAGTGCAGCCAATGGCTGCTCTTCCTTTCCGCTGCCTGTCGGTCATTGGCCAACAGTAAGAAGGTATTATATAAAGGCCTCTCTCTCTTCTGCTCTGCTCCCCAGGGATTCCTTTATTGTATTTTTACCACTGACTGCTTGGGATCAGCTTCTCGAACAGCCGGAGTGGTTTTTTGTTGTTAACTGTAATGACGATCATTTCAGTAAAGTGAAAGGAAAACAAGCTGATGGGCTTGTTTTACTTTCAGTGTGGGCGGGTGGGGGGGAGAGACATCCCCCAGGGCCTCTAAATATTTCAATGTTTCTGCCCCCAACTCCTCCGGGCAGATGGGGCAATTATCCCTGATTTGCCCCCAGGTTGCAGAAAGCCCATTAGACACCAGGGAAAGTAAAAAAAAAAAAAATAGTATAGGGATGGGGGCTTCTCACCATGGCAATGTTTCCACCCAAGTAAAAGTGGCATCAGTCTTTATGCCCCCTCTGTCCGTGGGTTTGATTGCCCCCAATGTGGCATGGCCATGCTTCCATCCAAGTAAATGTGGCGTCAGTCTTTCTGAACCCCCTCCGGTGGGGGGGATTACCCCCAATCTGCCCCATTGATAGGGGGCAAAAGCCCACTAGACTGGGGAAACTAAAAATAAACATATAAATCTTTCTGCCCCCACCCCCTCGGGGTTTGGTAATTACAGTCCCCCAAGAAAGCCCACTAAAGAGATTTTTTTAAAAGAAATATAAGGGTGGGGGCTTCCAACCATGACCATGCCCCCACCGCAAATAAACGTGGCAAAAGTCTTACTGGTGCTCCTGGGGTGACAGGTGGATGGGGGAGATTACTCCCTCCACCACCCCTGGTGGGGCAGTTGGAGAGCAGTAAATTCACTAGGCACCAGGGAATAAAAAAATACATTTATAAGGGGGGGGGCTGCCCATCATGGGGTTGGCCATGCTGCCACCATACCTGTCTGCCTCCAATTTCCCCCTCTCCCAGTGTGAGGGGTTAGAAAACCCACTATACTCCAGGGATTAAAAAAAATATATACAGGTGGGGCTGCCTGGCATGGCCATGACCCCATCCGAAAAACAAGGCTGTGGGGGTAGAAAGCCCACTAGACGCTAGGGATTGCCTTCAAGCAATGTTTTTTTTTGGGGGGGGAAAGGGTGGTGGCCGTGGGCTTGGGACGTGCCTCCATACCCTGGAACCCAATAGACTTTGTTCTTCCTCAATAGTGAAATTCACCCCCAGTCTGCCCCCACCTGTGGGGAAGAGGGGGAGAAAGCACACTGGGCACCAGAGATTTCAAAATAGAGACAAAACAAGCAAAAGGATGGTGCAGCCTACCCTGGCATCGAGCCATACCCCTGCCCCAGTAGAGTCAATAGTGGCTCTCAGACCCCTTGGGTGTAGATAGGAGGCTTGTCCCAATTTGTGTGGTTGCTCTAAATCTGCCCCCTGAGAGTGTAGAACGCTCACTAAACACCAGGAATTATGTATTTGATGAAAATGAAAGGGGTACGGCGGGCATTGCACTTTTGAATCAATCAATCGGGGATTTGTGAAGCGCATTACTCACCCGTGAGGGGCTCAAGGTGCGAGTGGGGTTTTCGAGCAAGTCAGTCTGATCCGAAGAGCCAGGTCTTGAGGCTCTTCCTGAATCCTAGCAGTGTGGGGGTTCGTCTAATGCTGAGGGGGAGGTTGTTCCAGGTCATGGCAGTGATGTAGGAGAAGTCTCTTCCTCCCGCTCTGACTCTGCGTATGCGAGGGATTTCGGCCAGGGCAAGGTCGGGGGAGCGGAGGTTTCTCTTGGGTGTGTAGAAAGTGATTCTTTCGTTGAGTTATTGGGGTTTGGTGGTGTGGAGGGATTTGTAGGCATGAGTGAGCAGCTTGAAAGTCACTCTCTTTTAGACGGGGAGCCAGTGGAGGTCTTGTAGGTGCTGGGTGATGTCTTGTGGAATGCAGAGTATGAGTCTGGCTGCGGTGTCCTGGATGGTCTGGAGTTTGAGGAGTAGAGATTTGTTGATTCCGGTGTAGAGGACGTTTCCTTAGTCCAGTCTGCTGGTTATGAGTGTGTAGGTGACGATCTTTCTGGATTTGGGGGGATCCATTTGAAGGTCTTGTGGAGAATGCGGAGGGTATTGAAGCACATGGAAGATACTGCGTTGATCTGTCGGTTCATGGTGAGGGAGGAGTCTAGTATGATGCCGAGGTTGTGGGAATCGTCTGTGGGTGTCGGAGGGTTGCTGAGGGCGGTGGGCCAGGTCTAGTACCTTGAAAAATCTCCTCGACCTAACTTCACCCTACTTGACCTCCGTCTCTGAATGCGGAGCAAATGTGACAAGTTAACAAGATTTAAAGGCATCTTTATTGCTCATTAGCTTTGTGAGCAATAAAAATGCCTTTAAATCTTGTTAACTTGTCACATTAGCTCAGTTTTTAAAGACAGAGGATAAAAGTTAGTTTGTTGTCCTACTCGCCAGAAAGGGCGAGTAGGACCTAAATATAGCTCGTTCTCATTAATTCTACCTCGCAAATTCAAGTGGATTTGTTGAGCCCTGGTTGTCCTACGCGGTGGGGTGGATCCGAGGACTTCTGTTTACTCCGAGTTGAGATTCAGGCAGCTTCTGCTCATCTAGAATGCGACGTCCTTCATTCCTTCCTGGAAACTGTGTCTGGTGATGTCGGGTTCCTTGGTGTGGGAGAGGATGAGCTGGGTATCGTCTTGGTAGGATACTATGCTGAGTCTGTGTTTCCCGATAATGGTAGAGAGGGGGGCCACGTAGATGTTAAAGAGTGTGGGGCTGAGTGAGGATCCTTGGGGTACTCCGCAGCTGATCTCAGTGGGTTCGGAGAAGAAGGGCGAGTTTTATTCTTTGAGTTCAGCCGGTGAGGAAGGAGCGGATCCAGTCTAGGACCGTTCCCTGTATGCCGGCGTTGTGGAGTCTGGCGGCTAGTGTGCGGTGGAAGACTGTGTCGAAGGCTGCTGAGAGGTCTGGTAGACTGAGAGCTGCCGTATGGCCTTGGTCGAGGAGAGTGCGGATGTCGTCCGTGGTGGCTAGGAGGGTGGTGTCCGTACTGTGGTTGCTGCAGAATCCGGATCGGGAAGTGTCGATAATAAAGTTGGATTCTATGAAGTTTGTGAGCTGGTTGTTGACTATCTTCTCGGTGACTTTGACTGCGAAGGGGAGGAGAGAGATGGGTCTGTAGTTCTTAAGGTCCATCGTGTCTGCGGAGGGCTTCTTGATGAGGGGTTTGACTTCTGCGCATTTCCGGTTGTCGTGGAATGTGCCTGTTTTGAGGGGTGCAGGTGATTGTACGTCATGGCGTACAATCTATGGCGGAGGCAGCTCTGTGGAAGATGTGCAGCAGGCAGGGCTTTGTGGGGGCTCCTGAGTGTATGCTCCTCATGGTGTTTGCGGTGTCTTCTGTGGTGACAGGGGTCCAGGCGGTGAGGGTAGGCTGGGTGGCGTTGTGGTGGTAGGTGTAGTGTCGGTGCCTTGGTTCTGTTCATTGAAGTCGCAGAGAGTCCTGATCTTGTGATGGAAGTAGGAGCCGAGTTTGTTGCAGAGGTCCTGGGAGGGAGGGACTTCGGAAGTTTCGCTGGGGGGTTTGGTGAATTCTTGTATGATGCTGAAGAGTTCCTTAGAGTTGCAGGAGTTGGAGAGGATTCTGTCCTGGATAAAGTTCCTCTTCGTGGACCTGATGAGTTGGTGGCGTTCTGTCATGGCTGTCTTGCAGGTCGTACGAGCTTCTGAAGTTTTGCTGTTTGGCAGTGCTTTCTTGAGTCGCTGGCTTTTGTGCTTGGATTCCCTGAGGTCCGTGGTCATACACCAACCTGAAAAGGGACTGACCAGTTTTTCTCCTCAAACCTTGATTAAAAACACACATTTTCCTCACATTTCTGTGGAAACAACTTCTGAAATCTACGGAGAGGCTCATATTTCCTCCCACACAGCATTTCCCTAAGTCTCACGATAAAAATGGTACCTCACTTGTGTGGGTGGGAAACGAGACCGTGACTAAAAAAAGGCCCTAAAGCGCAACCTCGAGAGATCGGCGATAAAGGTACCTGCAGTATTCGGAGCAGTGTGCAGCTGCCACCCATGGAAACCTGCCAACCACAGACATTTTTTTAAACTAGACAACCAGAGGATTCCAAGGTGGTGTGCCTTGTATGGATCTCTTGAGGTTTTCCTACCCACAATGTCCTCCAAACCTCAGTTTGCCTGAATTCATGCATTTTCATTACATTTCTGTGATGTAGCTTCGGAATCCACAAAATTCCTACACACCTATCATTGCCCCACCTGTGCTGATAAAAATGCTGCACAACTTGTGTGGCTGGGCCAAGTGCCCGCAAGAAGAACTGATCAAACCAAAGTAAATGGTGGGAAATTTGTGGTTTCCCACAGATTCCAGAAGTTTCCAACACAGAAATGTGATGAAAATGTGTTTCTTTTCTTTGTTTTTTTCCCCGAAGTTTGAGGTTTGAAATGATTTCTGTGTAAAATTACCTAGTTCATCATGCCAAACCCTTTCCAATGGTAAAGGGGGTTCTGGCATAACTCTATTAGAAATGCCTCTTATAGAATATGGACATTTCTAGACATTTCTATGGTATAAGAGTCTTGTGTGCCGTTGTGCCTTGCTCCGGTAGACACCAAGGGTCGGGATAGCCCATCTGTGCATACCCCTGCGACAGTCCTAAACCATGTGCATACCACTAGAACGACAGACCTCTGCCATTTGAGTGCTGAATGGGATGTATGGGAGGGAGGTTTTGACACCGCCTCTGGGGCTGGATCATGGCCCCACGAAAGTTCTACATTCCACCGCCTAGATTTTAGGGTAGACATCTGTGGTTCAAAGGGAAACCAGTTAAACCACCCCTGACTTCAAAGACATACATCAGTATAATTACGACGGCCATCCTTCTGCAAAGGGTGAGATACGATTGTAGGGACCGGCGAACCCGGACTGCGTGGTGCACATTGCAAGATGACTCTGTGTACATAGAGGATTACTGCCCGTGAAGGGTACCACGTGCAATTTCTGAATAGTGGCCCACCAGGGCCTAAGACCTGCTGATGTGTGGTGCCCCGAAGTGTGCTGTCAGTGGGCCTTCTGTTCTCCCGGAGATCTCAGGGACATCAAAAATCTCCTGCGAAGGTCCTACATCATTTACCTGTGACATCTGGAGAGCGGTGCCCTCCTGTAACGCCCTGAACGTCTCAGGATCGTTTAACAGACACGATAATGAGAACGCAACCACTTGTGAAGGTTTAGTTATTTTAATGAAGGCAAAAACAATACAAGGAATAAACAAAGGTTATAGTCACTGGAATCCTCCAGGCTAAGTACGTTACCAGCCCACAGCACGGATGGTCCTAACCGTCCTCTGCATATACGCCGATCCCGGCGTATGCCAACAGAGGGCAGAAATGAAATGGCCGACAACGCCAATCGGTAGGCTGTGAGGGGCACGAAGAGTGTTGGGGAGAATCGAGGAGTCAGGGAAACACCCAGCCGGGGTCTCTACCTGAAGGGAGCAGCCGCTCAACCTCTTCCTCAGACTGCACCGGGACGCGGATTCACCTCCTGGTGATGCGTCACCGATACCCCAATCACAAGCAAAGAAGACTGAACCGAGAGCAGCTCGATCGATCCTGTGGACTTCCGAGTCTGTAACGCGGCAAACACCTCCTGGTGTGCGTTACAGCTGGCAGTCCCTGTATCTCTGGTCGGGCTGGGAGTTACGACTCCAACCAGCAAAAGCGCCACTGCGCTTTGACTCAGCCGAGTCAAAAAAGCGAAGCTCAATGGTTATCCGGTAGAGCTTCCGGGTCCTTCACAGGTGACGATGGGGCAAGACACGGCCCAGGGAGTAACGACTCGACCTACCTCCGTTCTTGCCTTACTGGAGCACCACTCCGGAACACTGCTCTTCACTAAGCAGGTACGTCGGTGTAAACACAATATCCGACAGCGTTGGACCTCCCGGTTCCTCCCTTTATAGGGCGTGTTTTCCTTGAGTTATGTAACAGCTCTCCTGTTTACATAAGGGCGTGTTTTCCTTGAGTTATGTAACAGCTCTCCTGTTTACATAAGGGCGTGTTTTCCTTGAGTTATGTAACAGCTCTCCTGTTTACATAACCTCTCAACCGCTAAGCATCCTGGGAGATGTAGTCTGTTTTCGCTGGTTACCGTTTTCCTCCCCTCGCATGACAGGAATTCTTGACACCTCCCAAGTGCCCATGTAGGCTACCGAATCCCAACAGGTATCGCAGTGTGAGCGTGGAATTAAGAATTGTGCCTGGATTCTGGATTGTATAGTCTGAGCCCCAGAAATCTTGCCAGCATCTAAGACATGTGGTTGACATGACCCTAAGTTGCGATCCCCTCAGGAACAGATGACTTGTCCCAAATCCACTCCACCACTGCTCGCAACAAATTCTACTAATCTGTCACGAACACCAGCGAGGGGGGAAAGGGGAAGTGGAAGAGAAGAAAAAAGAGATTGCCTCAATCGTCTGGTGCATCTCCTCCTACTTTCTTTACTTACACCTAAGAAATGGCATTAAAAGATTTTAACATAAGCACTCCTTAAATTTATCTCCAAATTTAATCACAACTTGTACTAATGTTAATTTTTACCTATTTGATATTGAGGTTTTGCCACTCTATTTTGTTAATAGTTTATTTTTATATACCTAGTAATGTCTGTAGATAATTGACATGCGATTTCCCAATACTATGGTAGCAATAGATATGATGTTCTTAAATGGTCTGGAAGGACTCATTCGATCTTGATCATAGTTTTCAACAGTTCTGTATTTTTTGTAGTAATCTTGTTACTCTCTGGGTTCCTTTGAGAAAAGTTCTGGAAGATTCTTTATGACGAGCTATGTTGTTGCTATATATATATATATATATATATATATATATATATATATTTTTTTTATTTTTACAAGAGTTTTATATAGCGCGAACTTGACCCGAATCGGGTATCCGAGCGCTTTACATAGCACCAGTTGCATTACATGAGGACGCATTCATTTTTGTTGGGCATGGAGAGATTAAGTAATTTGCCCAGAATCACAGGATGTTCAGCGTCGTTGCCGAGACTCGTGCCCAGTTCCCCAGATTCGAGGTCGACCGCCCTAGCCGTTAGGCCAACTCCTCTCCCCTAAATAAATAATAAAATATATATAATATACGATTATGAAACGGGAAGAATTTTCACGTTTGCCCGCAAATATGATACAGCAAAAAGACAGGCTCTGGTTTCCAAAACTCCTGTAATACCTGTACAAAGTACATCTAGTACCATAATGTCAGATGTTGAAATCAGCTCGGCAGCCAGTAGTACTGACTCGGAGGATCTAGCACTACTAATCAAACTCATATGCCGATAAAATATTCTCCTTCAGAAGAATTGTTTTTAATTGTTTTTTTTTAATAGAGGACCGGCGCCACACTCTTCAGCCGCGGACACAACAACAACAGAAGAAAAACGCGGCAGGGACAACAAGCGGCGCAGACAAAGGAGACTATGCAGGAGGCAGGTAAAAGAAATGGTGAGCGATCCCACATCAACCACAGTTCCTGATAACACGGTGGTTAATCTAACGGACACAGTGCTCACAAAAGCGGAATCCCAACTGTTGTCGCTAGGTCTGTCATTCTGTCCGAAATTCTTTCAACTATGTACAAACCCGCATAGACATTTTCAAATTTATACGGAAGCTCAAATTGAAAAAGCATTTAAAACTCAACAAAGCACAAGATCAGGCAGGAGATATAACCAACTTAACGCGCCCCACCAGATACCAGCATTTTGAGAACAATACATGCTCTTTCCACAAATGATGAACACCGTGTTGGATCCACACGAGGATTTATCATCCATGGGCATAAGGAGTAACTTTAAACCACCCTCAACGTTCATACCACTCATGCCAAAAGACGCTATCGATACATTCAATGATGTTGTAATTGAAGAGTTGAAAACGCTGCAGTGTATTACATCTGGCAAGCAAAAAAGATATAGATATATGGAAAAACAATATGCAAAATTGATGAAAAAACTAAGAAGCAACTCTAACCTGATTATCAACAAAGCGGACAAGGGGGGAAACATTGTCATTTGGCCTCGCACTTTATACATGGAAGAGGCAGAACGACACCTAAGCGATAATTTCTGCTACAGGAAAGGCACGTTCAATGACATTAAATGCCTTAAAGAGACTGTTTTTAAAGAATTGAGTCAATGGAAAAGGGAAGGGTTGCTGAGCAAGCAGGAACACAACTTCTTAAAGAATGATTTTCCAGTCACACCCACCCTTTATTTCATTCCGAAAATCCATAAACCGACTATGGCAGTACCAGGTCATCCCATTATCTCGGCCCAACGTAGTCTCCTGGAACCACTCTCAAAGTATGTGGATCATTAACTTTACGAATCAGTAGAGAACCTCCCTTCCTACATCAAGGATACAGGTCATTTTTTGTCCAAACTAAAAGATGTAAAATGGGAAGAGGACTATGTATTAATGGTTATGGACATATGTACCCTTTATACGAGTATTCATCATGCAGATGGATTAAAAGCAGTGAAGTATTTTTTGGATAAACGTAGCATTAACTATCGCCAGCATAATGTTATGATTCTGAAAATGATACAACTCTGTTTGGAAAATAACTACTTCCTGTTTAACAAAGAGATCTTTCAGCAGCTGAGGGGTGTCGCCATGGGGGCATGTTTCTCCCCAACCTATGCTTGTTTACATGTTGGGTGGTGGGAGGAACATGTCCTCAGGGCCACCCACAAGTTGCTGTTTGACTCCAATGTGGTAGAATTCTGGAGGTTTATAGATGACCTTTGCATGATTTGGAAAGGCACACCAGAATCAGCTAGGGATTTTGTAAAAACCATCAACAATAACTATTTAAATTTACAATTCACTGCAGACATCAGTAAATCCGATGTCCAATTCCTAGACGTTGAAATTTATATCAGTAACAGTAAACTCCAAACCAGATTACATAGAAAGAAAACGTCGGGAAATGCAATTCTGCATGCTAGTAGCGCTCACCCTGGTCATCTCATTAGGAGTATACCATATGGAGAATTTCTGAGAATGCGCAGAATTTGCAGTTCTGATATTGATTTAGAGGAATGCCAAACTGAGGCCCAAATGAGTTTTCTTGCATGTGGATACCGTCCAAAAGAGCTGGAGCAGTCCAAAATTAGGGATAATAGCCACATGAGAGAAGAGTGTTTAGACACCACTACTAAATCAAGAAACAAAGAAGTGGCAAGCAACAGCCTTGATCCCCAAACAAGTCAAGAGCAGATCAGACTTATAACTACTTTTAGTATGGAAGTAAAGAAAGTTAGGGGGATCATAAATAAACATTGGCCAATATTAAAAACAGACATAACTTTAGCTCAGCTTCTACCTGAAATGCCACTTATCGCTTTCAGAAGGGCTCCCTCAATGAGGGATGCCCTAGTTAAATCCAGTCCTGAGGTGATAACCTCTAAAAATTGGCTATCAACTAAGACAGGTTTTCACAAATGCATATCCTGCAGGGCCTGTAAATTTGGCATTAACACCACAGAATATTGGAGTGTGTTTGATCCTGGCGCCGTTAAAATCCTAGGCCTGTTTACCTGCCGCACAGAATATGCAGTAAACGTTTTAGAATGCACCTGTATAATTAAATATGTCGGGAGTACCACATCACAGGCATTCTATAGTATTCTGCAACTTCTGTGGGCAATAGTCAATTCTGACGAAAGCTATCCTGTGGCTCGTCATTTCAAATTGGTACACAACAAAAATTTGAATGACTTGCGTTACTTCGTCATTGACTCTGTACCCAAAAATCTGAGAGGGGGTAACGGAGAAAAACAACTGAGGCAACCGGAATTTAAATATATCCTTTTATTGGATACTAGGATTCCAAAAGGGCTTAATATAGGAGAGTATCTTCATAATTTTCTGTAAAATAAAGTAAAATCGTCCAGAAATATCACACTGAATTAGAACATATGATAAGTACTATATTATGTTTGCCTATTTATTGATTTCTGTGATGTCTCTCATATTGATTTTAAATCAATGATTAACAGCTCCCTTTTCATTTCAAGACATTCCATGAGGACTGGCTGAGATCTCGTTTCTTGTCTTGACTCCAACTTTGTTTCAGTCAGGTCGATGGCGAGTATCGGGGTCAGGAGACTGAAAGGTTCTTTAATATAAAGGAACTGCACTACATTCAGGTTTTAACTGGTTTCTCAGCGGAATTATACGACTATATCGTTTGAGTATTTTCATGTGATAGATCATGTGTACATATAGAGTTGTGGGGTTACCTGTGTACTGTTTGAGTTATGATAATTGAAGTGACCTACGGTATGAAATTATATTCTTATATGAATTTTAAGAATGTATGCACTTGCACGACTTAGGGTAATTAGAATCGAGCATCAGCTAATATGCCGCACATATATGTTTTTATTAAGTTTTAGACACTTTTATCCTGGATTTGAT
Organism: Triturus cristatus; assembly: GCF_964204655.1. Classification (NCBI taxonomy): domain Eukaryota; kingdom Metazoa; phylum Chordata; class Amphibia; order Caudata; family Salamandridae; genus Triturus; species Triturus cristatus. Next base: position 67,961,464 of record NC_140593.1, on the reverse strand, counting down.
ATGGATTTAATATCTTTTATTCATGGATAGTTTACTCATTTGCACTATTTTGCACATTTTGCGGTTTTAGCACTAGCACTTTATTACCCTTTTGGTTACAACGTGATTTGGGAATCCAATTTGAGCCAAGGTTCATAAACATGATTATGGTGCATTGATTAAGCCACTTGGCGGTCACGGAAACATGACTACTTGTTTTTAGGAAATTGTTTTTTTAAAGACTTCTTTGTATAATGTTGATATGCTTCATGTCTTTTAACGTATTTTTGTATATTTATAATATTTTAAATATTTATATACAATAAGCGTATTTATTTTGAACCTAACGAATATACTCGAATAGGAAGTATTTTGTTTAGTTCTATAATTGGCCTCACGTAACGTAACCATTCTGTCCAGGATGTCACTATAAATTCACCATGTTTGCTACCGGGGGGGTCATGTGATCAAGGCTGTGGTGACGCAGCCGATACGCGTCATGTTTACTTTGGAGAAATAAAGCACTAAGAGGAATATCTTGTACGTTTGTGGTCTGTACCTGATTTGTCTACTGAAGGATAGCACAGGACTGTTGGTGATATATTATCTACTGGCGGTCGCCAGTAGATAGTTATAGTTAGGACCCTGTTTCCATAGGAAATCCGCAACATTCTATTTGGAATAACTTTGGCGCCGGTCGATGAATCCTCGCGAAATTTTCAAAATAGGTGGGGCGCTACGCTCCGCTCCTACCCTGAAAGTCTCGGGGGGATTCGTCAAGCGGGGGCTGAGAAAAAAGGGGGGTCCCAAAACGCGTTTTTCCCATGCATTTTTCCATAGGACCTTTAGACACAGCTACAGCCAGAACGGCTGAACAGAGTTACTTGAAATTTGGCAGAGAGGTAGTCCTCAGGTCAAGGAAGTGCCTTTTGTAGGTCTGGTGTAAATCTGTTCAGTAGTTCCTGAGAAAATAGCATTTAAATCAATATATATATGTGGGCGGAGCCTAACCACACATCTCATCCTGAGATCTGATTGGCTGTCAGCACTTCATCCAAGAAGTGTTGGCAGCCATCTTGGGACCAATATACATGATAGCACCTCATTAAAAAGCATTGCAGTTAATAGAAGATTTTAAGACTTTAGTTACATTATAAATCATTTGTTGATGGTACCATACTCATTTTAGGAATTGTGGTATGTTCTAAGGTGATTTCACCATGTGAAAAAGCCTTCTGCTGGGATATCATGATTGAGAGAAAAATATTTTCTCATGCTTTTACCACAGAGGTTTGGAAGGTGATCTATAAGCTAAACTGAGAGCTTATTTTCTGTAAATTCACATTATCTTTCTCAGTCATGTGAGAATGAAGTCTGACATTCTCAGTAAAACATGTACATCCAACAAGGGCAGAGACTGTCAGTTGATTCCTTTGTGTTCTACTGCAGCTTTCCAGAGTGTTCCAAAGAACTACTAGAGCGCTAACCGTCCTACTTATGATAAATGTATGGCACACCTGAAGCCATCTTGCTTGGATTAAAGTGGTAACTCTTAAAACATTTAATTTAAAAAGGAACAAAATGAGGTGGTTCATTTTTCCATAAAAAGTATGATTAGTGCTGCATAAAGAAAAATTAGGGCACATTTTGAGTGACTTCTCAAATCCTGGCATGCAGACTGAAACATGCACTTTCAATACCAGCAGCAGTTTTCCCTGGTGAGCAGTAGCTTTACTACAGTGATCTAATGAGCAAAAAGAGTGCTAACATTCTGATTTTATGGCAAATGTGTGACACATTTGAATGCCTTCTTGATGGAATCAAAGTAAAAAACTGAAAGTATTTCCTACTGAGGAGACTGCAGTAAATGAGGAAATTAGGAAACTTCATAACAAATAAGTCTCCCAAGATGGCCACCAGAGACAAAAGAGCCCAAATGTAGCCCAAATATCACCCAGATGTAGCCCAAGTATAGCCCAATGACAGAATGTCCAAGAATGTTCTTAAAAACAACTAGAGCACTTACTGTCTTCATTATGACAAAAGTATGGCACACCTGAAGCCATCTTGATTGGAATAAACTGGTAACACTTAAAACATTTAATTTAAAAAGGAACACAATGAGGGGGTTCATTTTGCCATAGAAATTATGATTAATGCTGAAGAAAGAAAATGAGGGCACATTTTGAGTGACTTCTCAAATCCTCTTCTATTTCATTAAAAAATTCTGACATGCAGACTGAAACATGCACTTTTAATACCAGGAGCAGACTTCCATGGTGAGCAGTAGTTTTACTACAGTGATCTAATGAGCAACTAGAGTGCTAACATTCAGAATTCATGGCAAATGTGTGACATATCTGAATACCTTCATGATGGAATCAAAGTAAAAAACTGAAAGCATTTCCGACTGAGGAGACTGCAGTACATGAGGAAATTAGGAAACTTCATAACAAATAAATCTCCCAAGATGGCCACCGGAGACAAAAGAGCCCAAATGTAGCCCAAAATCACCCAGATATAGCCCAAATATAGCCCAATGACAGAAGTGTGCAAAACACTTATTATTTTGTGTTTTTGCAGTGTTATATAGTGCAGACTTGTCAGGTATTGGAGTGCTTTACATGAGCATTGGTTACATCACACAAGAACAAATTCATTTTGGTTGTAGACATGGGGAGACTAAGTGATTTGACCAGAATCACAGAATGTCGAGCTGAAGCAGAAACTTCAACCTGGTTCCCCAGTTGCAAAGTCTGCAGTTCTGGAAGTAACACCACATCCTCTCCCCTAAGTGCAACATTTAATCAAGTTGTCAACTAGATAAAAAAACATAAAGATAACAAATAATTTAAAAGTGCTTTGTCGCTATTTGAAAACTCAGAAAATATGTCCTTATTTTAGTCTTTTAGAGCACTAACCATAATTTTGATGCCAATAAGACCCTCACATATATGTAATTTCTAAAGGAATGCTCTAGGTATTACAGTTTTGATTACATCAAGATGATGTCAGGCGCTCCACACTTTTGTAATAAATATAGAATGTTAGCAATCTAGTTTTTCATTAGGATACTGTTGAGAGGCAGAGGCCAGGGGCACGGACTCTGAAAATTGAAGGCAGGTAGGAGGGTGCAAAGGCAAAAATTTAACCACACTGAGCAGGCAGGAAGGGCCGTGGAAGCACAACAGACTATGGAGGGCAGTGGAAAGGGGGGAAGGGGCAACAAACCAACAATACAGGACTTGCAAGAGAGGCTGTTGGAGGGAAGATCTATTACGGGTCAAGGAAGCTAGGGGCGGTCCCCAGAGCCCCGGGAGCCACCACAGAACTGAGCAGGAGAGTGAGTCAGGGACAAAAGGGGCACCTTAATTTGAGCCGGGGTGCCTAGGAACGCTTGCTCCAAAAATGAAGAAAACAGACATATGAGACATGGAATTGGAGGCAGAATACAATGGCAGTTTAATGAGAAGATGCAACTTCAAAGAAACCGCAGAATAGAGACCTAAAGTACAAAATACAGAATCCAGATAATCATACAGCTGTCATGATATTCTCTGTATCTCAATTAATGGACTGACAGAGAGAGAGAGAAAACACATCTATAAATGCATCATGAGAAACAAGTTACACCAAGGAAAATGTTACCTAGGGACACTCACATTTACTCTTAGAGCAAGCATTCCTGCAATTACAATACAACATCTTTTAAATGCAAAAGTAAAGAGAACAATGGTTAAACATAACATGACATTTCATATAGGTAAAATAGAATAAGATACTTCAAGCAAAGCCGAGCAAGACATTTTAAGCAAAGGAAGACAAGAGCTCCCAGTTCTTGGGGAAAACCTGCACAGCCTGTTAACCTACATACAGACGGCGAGGTTGTCCGTCGATATCTGTGGGTGCTCCCTTTTTATATCATTTTGTGGGCTCCTTTGCACGCTACATCTACCTACGTATGCTACCCAAAAGCTTCGTCTGCAGATTTTACCAGACATTTCGTCATTTACCCACTTAATGCTGACAATGGACTGGGTGAAAAGGTCAGTCTCTCAGGCCAATCGCTTATCGTAAGTTCCATAGAGCAAGCAGAAAATAATGGGTATTGTACAGGAATTCAATATATTCATGTATAAAATCTCCTCAGTTCTCCTAACTTGACGCTCTGCGGTTGCCACTTCCTTAAAAGCGGGAAACCTGCCCAGGAAGCAAGTACCAGTCCAGGATGCAGCCTACTGTATGTCGACAGCTTCAGGGGGATGTTGAACTTTGATACCGAGCACGGAGCACTCGGGTAGGGTGGGGGCTACTAGTTTGGAGCAGAAGGCCTCGCAGACCTGCCTTCAGACTGCTATACACTAAAATTGCAGAGCTATGGTCAATTTAACAAAGAGGCCTACATATTGAACAGAAGGGCCTACACAGGGGTTTTATGCTGGCTGAGTGGTAAGGATGTCTCAGGATAATTATATAGCAACACAGGACCCGCTGGTCAATTTAATACGGCCTACAAATGCGGCTGGCAGGGCAAGGACAAGGGTCTCATACTTTAGGTGTGGACAGAACGGGCCAGGGGCCCCCTGTGATACAAAATCTACCCTCCTTCAAGGCTGTGGCAATGTAATAGACCATTGTGGGCAGAAGGAAGAGGCAATGGTAGTACAACCATACATGCCAACAGACCCGATTCAGCCAGGAAACGTCCAATGTTTTTAAGCTCAAATGGGCTTTATTTGATCTGTCTCCTGTCTACAATATCCTCTTTTTCAATGTAACTCAAAGGGGAAAATCAATACCCCAGTTTTTTTTCAAAATCTCCCTCTTACCAAGTTCAAAATGTTCGCAAGTATGGTACATTGGATCATGGAAGGAAATGGGATAGGGACATGGACTTGGATAACAGAGGACAGGAGAGACATGGAGAGGTGCACCAAACTGACCCTGCAGGGCAGGCATCAGGGTTTGCAGCAGCACAATACACCACACAGGGCATGCAGGACGGGAGTACAGCACAACAATCCATAGAAAGCAAGAGGGAGGGGACAGGACCATGCACATGGACAACAGAGAACAGAGGGGCAAGAGGCAATGGTAGCTAGCTGACCATAATGGACAGACAGGAGAGAAGGCTGCAGCATAACAGACCATAAAGGGCAGGAGGGACGGATCAGGGGCATTACAATGGAACAGACAAGCCAGGAGGGAGGGAGTAGGGGTCTGCACATGTAAACAGAGGGCTGGGGGCAAGGGGGCAGGGCAGGAGCAGCAAGATGGCCATGGAGGTCAGGCAGGATGGGCACTAGAAGCAAGACACAACATGAAGAGCAACAGTGAGACTGTGATGGCATACACACAGACCATGGAGGGAAGGTGGGAGGGGGTCAGGGGCAGCTAACTGACCACACAGGGAAGGTGGGAGGGGCCATGGCAGCACAGAAGACCATGCATGGCAAGTGGGAGGGTTAGTGGCAGCACAATGGCTATGATGGGCAAGAAGGAGGGTGCAGGGGCATGCACAAAGGACAATGGAGGATAGAAGGGAGGGTCAGGACCTGTGCACAGACAAGAAAGTTCAGGGGAAGGGGCCTCACAACAGACCACACGGGGCAGGCAGGAGGAGCAGTTGCAGCACAACAGACCAGGGAGGGCAGAAGGGTGTGGCAGTACAATGGACCATGTAGGACAGGAGGAAGAGGATAGAGGCATGGCATGTGGACTGGCAGGGTGGAGGTGGCAGGGACAGGTTACAGTCATCTGACAATGCTAGGCAGGTGGGAGGGGAGTGGCAGCTCAACAGAACACTTAGAGTAGATAGGAGTGGCAGGTCCATGGGACATGGTGGGCAAAAAGGATGGAGCAGGGGCATGCACAAAGACATCGGAGGGCAGGGGGAAGGAGAATAGGGGCAGCAAGCTAAGCACAGAGTTTAAGCAGGAGGTCAATGATGGGGCATAGAATTGGGCAATGGAGGGCAGGAGGAGTGGACTGGTACATCATACTAAATTGAGGGCAGTGGCAGCACATCAGACCATGCATGGCAGGAGGGAGGAGGCTAGTCCATGGATTCACACAACAGAGGATAGGGAGGAGGGGGATGGGGCAGCAAGCTAACTGTTCAGAGAAGGCGGGTATTAGAAACTTTATTGTTTTTAAAACATTTTGTCTGTGCAAACTACTTAAAATATGAACAAGTATGCAGCATAATCTCACTTTTATTCAGGAAGAAGAAGACGTTAGTGACTGTGACTCCGGGCTCACTTGGCAAAAACACCCCCTGACCCTCCACCCCCTATCGCAAAATGTAATGCCCGTGAAAAGGGTAGGTGAACACAGTGTTATATAGAACATAGTCCTGAGAGCACGATTGAAAATGAAAACTAGATATAGTGTATGGTATAAACTATGCACCAAAAAGTGTGATATAAGATGAACCATGCGTGAAATATAATATGCAATACATTGTGCGCAATGACAGATTCATTGGAGAGCGCGAGATAGCACAGGCACTAGCGTGTGCTATGCGATATGCGCCTTGGAGTGTAATATGCACAGGGCAGTGTTGTGTAACCTAACTAGTCTCTAAAGTTGTAATATAAAATATGTGCTGGGGAGTGTAACGTTGCATATGCACTGTGACAAAGATATGGATCCCAAATTGTAATATGTATGGCATAGCACTGTGCGTTATAACATAGGCATCGAGGAAGGCACGTTAGATGGGGCAATATAACCCGTGCGAAGACAAGTGTGGCATGACATTTTCACGGGGTGGTGTTACAGTGCACATGGGCTAGAGAGTGTCATAGCATATGCACTAGCTAGTGGAATACAATACAGAGGTGTGTGGCACTCGGCAGGCAATGGTGGGTGTAACACAGCATTGGGCTCTGTCAGGAGCGCGCTGTGACTCGCAAGTGATGTTCGTCCCCTTTCCAGAGAGTAAAATAAAAAGTATTACACATCCGGCAGTGGATGTGTGTTTTATTAACTGTGAGGGGGGTTTCTTGCATAGTTTTGGTCGAATTTTTGTCGAATCCCCTTTGAATGGCTTGGTGTGCATGTGTATTAAATGTGCCCGTCAATAGCTACCCATGTTTGTATAAATAAACGACAAGGGTGTCTACCGGGATTAGGCACGGTAGAGCATCAGACATGTCAGAGCTTCACTAGTGGTGTAAATACATTCCACGTGGATTAATTGCATGCATAGTCGCCTTTTAATGAATATCACGCAAATCGTCATGGTGATAGGTACGTACGGTTTGTCCAGCATGTCCTAGGTGTGTCTATAAATATATATTTTTTAAAAATAATAAAAAACAGTGGCCGGCCCTGGGGATTGGGGTCAAAAAAATATAATTAGGAGACAGGCCCTGGGGGATGGGGTCATCAGGGCCAATAAATTAGAATAAGAAGGGGAACCACACAGCCCCCCTTCTTAAAAAAATAAAATAAATAAAAGACTGGCATCGTGCCGGAGGCCATGCCCCCTCCATGCAGCACTCTGCAAACGCGCCCCCAACAGGCATCTCCAGTATGCGCCAGGGAGCTGCGCTGCAGACAGGTGTTCTGAGGCCAAGCCCCTTTTTACACCTCTCTGCAACGCAGCTCTGTGGCGCTTACTGGAGGTACCTAGTGGTCTAGTGTGACCCTAGGGACCCTTAGGATTCAAGGGGACTTAATCTCTCAACTTAGAACAGCCACAGGGCGCGTTTACACAGTGGTGAAGGGAGGGGACGGGGCCTGAGGTGACGTGTGCAAACACGCACCATGGCACGTTTTAAATTGGGGATATAATTTCCCTTCAATACTGAGGGCCCCTGGGGGCTAACTAGCCCACCAAGTGCTTCCAGTAAGCGCCACTGAGCTGCATTGCAGAGAGGTGGTCCAGGCCGTGCCACTTTTTACACCTCTCTGCAACGCAGCTCTGTGGCACTTACTGGAGGTACCTAGTGGGCTAGTTGGACCCTAGGGACCCTCAGGACTCAAATGAACTTAATCTCCCAACTAAAAACGGACACAGGGCGTGTTTACACAATGGTGAAAGGAGGGGACGGGGCCTGAGTTAACGTGTGCAAAAACGCCCTGTGGCCTGTTTTAAGAGGTAGTTTTAATCCCCATGCCCTATTATATACTAGGGGCTTATAGAGGAGGTAAGGCTAATCACAGGGGGACCCCAACGCATAATGTTCCCTAGTGTATGTAGGTGTTTTCACTGTATTCTAAGTGTCTTTTAACATAGCACTGGCTCTAGGACTGGTTAGTCAGACTCAGTTACCACCAGTATCCGTCTGAAAAAGTTGAGGGTACAGGATGATTTTGCAACAAGGCTTCTTTCTGCTCTTCTTTTTGTTCTTTCTGCACGTTATCCTTCTTCCTGCACTTATCTTTGTATTTGAGGACTTCTGTTGCTTCTTTCTGCACTTCTTTTGTTTCTTTCTGTGCATTTTTTCTTCTTTCTTCACATGTCCTATCTCTGTAGGCATAGTTAGAAATTAGCATTTAAAAAACCTTTGAAATTAACAGAAAAAACCATAGGTTTCAGGCACGTTATAGTTAGGAATTAGCATTTAAAAAACCTCAGAAATTCACTGAAAAAACCATAGGTTTCAGGGGTGTTATAGTTAGCTGGACTTTTCACTTGTACAAAACCATTGAAATTCCCCCGTTATAGTTAGTTCAGCTAACTATAACTCGCGCGCCCGCAATGCACTGCTGATGACGTCACATATTACATCACTCATGACATGGTCAGTGACATCACTCATGACATCACTGATGACATCTCAAATGACATCACTGATGACATCACTGATGACATCATCCTTGTGATAGAGTGGCAGACCTCCTCTCACCCTAATATAACCTTTGATACACACATTCAAAAATAGAGACTAAAATTTTCAAAACAATGGACATACCAATACCAGTTACAACAACCTCTTCAGTAATTCTAAGATCCACATACACATCCACTCATTCACCAACAGTCCAATACAGTCACTCATACATGTACTCACTCATCATATGTACTCATACACCTATACATCCTGTTACACAATGCCACTCATCCATAGTTACTCACACACATAGTCACTCATGCTAATAAAGAATCAAACATACATTTACTTGCATATACAGTTATACACACACCACCACACTTACTTCTACGGAAACTTACACATACTTAGTCTTTTAAACAATCACTTATAGAAACACATACTTATTCATACAGGAACTCTTTCAATCTCTCACTCTCACATATACTCACATATATACACCAATAGTCACATATACTAGTTTAAAACATATGTAGTTACTCATAAAGACACTATTGAGACAGTCATTCACTCACTAACACACCCATACACACACTCATCCACCCATACAGTCCTGCACACATACTGTGTTCAACACATACAAACAGTGAGTCACTCATTCATGCACCTATGCACTACGTAATACCCCCACCGAACCATGCAGACACTCAGACTGATACTCAAAAAACCAACTAATAACCTATATAGACACCCATGTAGCTACTCACCAACCCATGCAGCCACTTATACACAAAGTGAGAGACTGATACAGATATTTACATATTTAAACATTACTCACTAAGCCATGTATTCACTATGATACACTTAATCAGTCAGTTACACAATCAATTTTTCAAAAACAAATCATCCATTTAGACACTTATATACCCATTTATTCTTCCATCGACCTTGAGATATACATATATAAAACATATTTAATTTTCAGAATAACACACATTCACTGGATGATGTCATCAGTGATGTCATCAGTGATGTCATTTGAGATGTCATCAGTGATGTCATGAGTGATGTCACTGACCATGTCATGAGTGATGTAATATGTGACGTCATCAGCAGTGCATTGCGGGCGCGCGAGTTATAGTTAGCTGAACTAACTATAACGGGGGAATTTCAATGGTTTTGTACAAGTGAAAAGTCCAGCTAACTATAACACCCCTGAAACCTATGGTTTTTTCAGTGAATATATATATATATATAGTTCTTTGATTGCGTGTAACTTATTTTACTCATTTCTTTAGAATTGATATTTGAAAAAATTGGAATTCAGTCTTTAATTAAATTCAATATTAACTATGAATCTATTGTAATCAAATACCTAAACAAAGCGTCTTCTGTGCAATTTCACTGAATCACTAGACTCCGATTACAAGAACACTCTTACTTGAATTTTTTAGAGAACTCTTCACTTCACAGAAGGTTCTCTCTTCTCCAACAAAACTCTCCTTGTTTTCTTGTCAGTTCCTTCCCTGCTAAGCTTCCTGAGCTTATGCAGGGAAAGACGCTATTCAACAACAACATTTTCTGGAAACGATAGCTTAGAGGAAACGCAATGCTGAGACGCTACATCAACGGTCCAAATCTTCAGTTGAAGTGCACCGTGCATATATTGCATGTGCGCACTAACAACTCTTCATGTCCTCGCGGCATGAACAACTAGACCGTGAACCTTGCATCGGAGTTGCCACAGCCCAATCAGTATGTGCTCCTTGCACTAGAGCCAGGCACTGCAAAATAACTTTAAGAAGTTTCCAACAAGGATTCCCTCTTCTCCACAGTGGGTAACGGAAGACTTTTCCGGCCAACCAAGGGTCTTTTAAGAAACAAACCATTACAGGATAAGGGGTTCCTGACAGTGGTTCCTTTACCGCAGGGACCCTGACACTCCTAAATGTACTGTTGGTGGTGAGCGGATTCACCAGTTGCGGGAACCGCGTGGCCTGTTTTATCGATTGTGCCATATCTCTATCGTGCTTCACGCTGACTGCATGCTTATTGCGTGTGGTGTCCCGATTCACAGGTTGCGACCCTCTCAGGTGGGGGTGTACCCGTCGTAGTGACTCATTCTATCTCATATGGCTCTGATGAACTTACGCCTGTGTGTGTGTGTGACCGGAATTGCCTGGTGCAACCTATCTCAACGTGCATCGTCATTGTGACTCATTTCCGGGGAGGTAAGCAATTTGCAAATCTTCGTGTTTGAGACCTTAAATGTCCCATACCAACGCGCACCAGATGCTATGCCCGGATTGCCTGGGCACGACCCTGATCAATGCATACCGGACGGGGTGCCTCCTCCTATTGAGAGACTCCCCAGTGTTACACCCCATTCATCTGTTCTCCATTGACCTTCATCATGGCGGACCAACCGCCGCTCTCCACACCTGGCCCCTCCTGAAAACATGGTGGGGCCAGGTAGTAGTGAGCGAGATTGACTGGGTTGAAGCAACTCTTCTGAGAGAGTTTCGCAAGTTGGTCAAGAGACTGCGTGATTCTATTGTGTTTTGAGACCTGTTGGTGAACTTACCGAGTGGCTGCTAAACTCCTGTCGTTTACGTCTACCTTGCTACATATTTCCACCTGCTTCCTGAGGAACCAGACTTAGTGTGACTTTGGCACATGCGGCCTAGTATTCGGGAGGAGGGGCTGGTTATCTTCCTTCCGGGGTGTAGGACAATCAGGTTGAATTACAGGGTGAAGTGAGGTTGGGGTCACGAAGTCTGCAGGTCATTGTCCATTGACCTGCTGGGTACCATTAGTGTGCTGAGTGCGCATGTGTGTGAATGTTCGTACGGACTGGGCTGAAACGTGTTGCACTGTCTAGCAGTGCAGAGTGTGTGTGAGTGGGAGTGATAGTCGGACCGCCTGAGATTCATGACACTGACCAGCGGTGTCGCCTTATACTTTAATTTCATGCCAAAATACATTTGACATTGGGTTTACCCACGAGGCTCCAACTCGTGGTACTTCTAAAAATTGTTCTAGTTTCTTGTATGTACATATTTTTGATATCGTTGTGACCTGGGGTGTACCCTATAACTGTCTGGGATTGTATTATCAGGATTGCTAGTGTGGGCCTGGGGTGGACAGCGTGTCATCCCACATAGTGATGCACTCTCTTTCTCTCTGTGTGAATTTGTTGGGGTGGGGGGGGCAGGGTTTTGATTTGGAATTGTCCACAGTGTGCATACTATTGATATCATACCAATATGAATGGACCGAGTACTGCTAGTAATATTTCTAGTTGTGTTTTATGCCCAAAGTACCTGATGTTTCTGTTATAATGATTCAATAGGTGTGTTGAATACAAACGTTATTTACATACATCCTGTTTGAAGTCTCATTTGTGACTCATTGTATTTATCGTCAGTGATTCCTGTGCCTTTGCTTTACACATTGCCTCTGAGATGAGCCTGACTGCTCAGTGCCAAGCTACCCAAGGGTGAGCACAGGTTATACAGCAAGTGTAATCACCCGCCCTTGATGGGAGTGGGTGGATCTGCCTGGCTGGGGCATCCCTTTAGCCAACCAGAAAGTGCCAGTTCCAACATTTGGCAGTCAAGCGGTGGGATAGGTCTTGCATTTGCACAGCAGCACACGGTGAATGAATGGGCACCATGACTTCATCAAGGCAAATGTGTTTTTGTTTCCTAAGGTGTCCCTAGAAGGGACAGAGACGTGGAGGTGGGCGTTTAGTACTTGTGTCCTCATTGATCTCTCTTTCTGCCCTACTAGTTCGCCAACATGTTTGAGCCTGAGGGCCTGTCTGATGTAGAGATTGAGCTGGCTGAGTTGGAACCTTATACAGTGACACAACTTAAGGAGGCCTTCCGGGCGAGGGGGTGACTTGCAAGGGTAAAGTGAAGAAGGTGGAGTTGCAGGAAGCCTCTGTTGCCTGGGTAGAGGCCCATCCCACGAGGTGGCTGTGAATGTGCACCAGGTTCCGAAGAGAGCGGGGGAAGTAGTTTATTGCGGTACATGCCCCCAGTGGGGAGGGACACCCTCCTAACACTGGATGTGGGGGACCAGACCAGCTACCCTGCCATGAAGACAGAACAGGTCAACAAGTTTGGACTGACCCTGGAAAAATACCACCAGGGGTTCCAGGGGTTTAGAGCCAGACGCACACTGACCACGCAGAATTGGGTAGAGTTCTTAGACTACACGAGTAAGGCACTTAAGGGTTGGGTGTTGGGCAGTAAGTCAATGACTATGAGGGATTATTCAACTTAGACCTGAGGGAGCACTTCATTGAGACCTGTTACACTGACCTGCGCCAACACCTGGTCGACAGCAAGCTGGTTGATTGCCAGAAGTTTGCTGAGGAAGCAGACCTCTAGGCTAGCACCAGAGTGTCTAAGAAGATAGCTGGAGGGGACTCCCAAAAGGGAAGGGGGGCAGGGTCCCACCAAAAGAAGGAGAGGGGGCGACAAAAAGGAGTCTAATGCTCACCCTCCGAAACACTTCCCGGGAAAAAGGCCAATCCTGAGTTCCCAGTCCGGTCCCCTGAACAAAACTTCCCCAGACCAGAATTTGCCACTGAAAACCTGTAGGTGCTATGAGTGTTATTGGTATGTGCACCACAAAGGAGATCCCAAGTTTAAAAAATGTGTGGCCCCACCTGCTGGGGGGAAAGGCTCCAGGGGTGGCAAGCATAGCCGCGGGGAAGGGGCGGTTCCAGGTATTGGAGGGGAGTTTAGTGTTGTTACTCTAGTGTCCCTGGGTGACATTGAGATGGTTCCCCAGATCCAAGTGCCTGAGAATACAGCAAAGCATAGGTAAAGGGCCACCATCAATGGGCAGGGGGCAAAGTTCTCAGGGCTACAGGGGCTAGTATGACTATGGTAAGGAGTACACTGGTCTTCCTGGAGCAGGTGATTCCCCCAGGCCACCCAGCAGGTGGTGGTGGCTGACAACAGAGTGGGTTGTTTCCCGGTGGCGCCGGTGCCGTTTGGATGGGGGTGTTGGGTGTGTTGAAGGCTGCCGTAAGCCCCGACATGCCAGTGGCCATGCCAGTGGCTTGTCTGTTGGGCAATGACCTGGAGCACACCATCTGGTACGAAGTAGCGCTCCAGGCTCATGTGGAGATGGTGGGGTTACCCGACTGGATCTGTGCTATCGCACGATCCATGGATACCAGAGACGCGAGCCAGAAGGGGCTCAAGTCTGGAACAGTAGCCCAGACTCCCACTGCTAAGAAGGGGAGAGGAGGAGGATGGGGAGGCCCGCCTCAGAATGTGCCTTCAGTGAGATGAATGTGGAACTTGCCGAGGCCCCTGAAGAGGGCATTATTTTCCCTGGTGTCCTACCAGGGCTTGCCTGTTGGCAAGTGGAGGCCCCACCAGGGAGGAGCGCTGTAGGGCACAGAGCGAGTGCCCCACCCTCGAGGGCGTACGGTGAAAAGCTGAGGCCCAAGCACCCGATAATGAATCCGGTACACATCACCTATACTTGGAGGACAACCTTCTGTGTAGTGAGTTAAAGGCTCCTGGCCAGGGGACTCGCAGTGCCTTGGTGGTCCCCCAGTGTGATCTGCCCTTCCTATTGGAATTGGCCCATGACATCCCCCTGGCAGGAGGTTTAGGCTGGGACAAGATCTTTGCCTGACTTGCTCCTCAATTTTATTGGCCCAGACTCAGGGTGTCCTTGGATACATTCTGCAGGATCTGTGTGACCTGCCAGGTCAGTGGAAAGATGGGGCAGAAGCTTAAAGCTCCTCATAACCCCTTGCCTGTTGTTGACACCCCATTTGAGCCGATGGACATCGAGATAGTAGGGCCTGTGGACCCACCAACGGCCCAGGGCACAGGTATATCTTGGTGTTGGTGAATCATGCCACACGGTACCCAGAGGCGATCCCTCTGAGAAGCACGACTGCACCTGTGGTGGCGAAGTACCTAATGGGGATTTTTACCCTAGTGGGTTTCTTCAAAGAAGTGGTGTCTGACAGGGGCACAAACGTCGAGGGAATTTTATTTATTTATTTTATTTTATTGAACTTATATTGCGCGCAGCTACCCGCAGTGGGTTTCCCGGCGCCAGGGATAGACTGGAGGAGAAATCGGAAAACAAGTAATTGCAAGAGGGAGACACTAGACCGGAGGAATCTGGAACTAGAACAGGAGGGTCTTCAGTTTTTTGCGGAAAGCCAGAAGACTGGTTTCTGTTTTAAGCGCCATTGGGAGAGCATTCCACATCTTGGGGCACAGATATGCGAATGAACGGCCTCCCATTTTTGCCAGTCGGATTCTGGGAATCACAAGATTGCCACTATTGGATGACCTCAAAAGGCGGCCAGGCTGATTTGGCTGCGCAAGATTGTGCAAGTAGGCCGGAGCGGAGCCTTGGCGAATTTTGAAGAGGATGCACAAAGTTTTGAAGGCCACTCGATCCGAGATTTTTAACCAATGGAGGTCACGTAGAGCCTGCATTGCGGACATTCTCCTTGGGACATTACGCAGCAGGCGGGCGGCTGAGTTCTGTACAACCTGGAGTTTATTGATTGTAGCTTTATCTGCTCCTAGATAAAGCACATTGCCATAGTCGATATGGGACATCACAAGGGCCTGTACGACAGTTCTACGAGTGGACTCAGGCAGCATCCATATGATCTTTTGCAACCAGCGAAGGGTGTTAAAGCAGATCGCAGCGACCTTAGTTGCCTGCTGCCTCATCGAGAGTTTGTCGTCGATTAGGACACCGAGGTTGCGAGCAACAGGCACGGGGGTAGGCAGAGGACCCATGTCACTGGGCCAATGTCGTGGACCCCAGAGATCTTTTTGTTTGCCTAGTATGATCACCTCGGTCTTGTCTCCGTTGAGCTTTAACAGATGCATTTGCATCCAAGCTGCAACGCGAGAGAGGCCGATTTTGAGGGCAGAGGTGTCCTGAGCCCTGCTGCTAGACAAAGAGAACACAATCTGCGTGTCGTCTGCGTATGAGTATATAGACAGACCGGCGTCCTCTACGATGGAAGCAAGTGGTCTGATGTAAATATTGAACAACAGAGGGCTCAATATAGACCCTTGGGGGACGCCGTAGGCAGAGGAATGAATCGCAGATTCAGCTTTGTTTGAGAAAACCTGAAAGGTGCGCTCATTAAGAAATGAGGACACCCAGGCGAGCGCAGATCCAGCAACACCGAGGGAACCGAGAGACTCCAATAGGATGGAGTGGGACACGGTATCGAAAGCAGCGCTTAAGTCAAGAAGAATCAGCGCAAAGGTCTCACCGCCATCGATACCGTGTCGGAGTCGCTCAGTTACCCCTAGGAGTGCGGATTCGGTGGAGTAATTAGCGCGAAAGCCTGATTGGGACGGATGGAGATATCCCATGTTTTCAACAAACTCATTAAGCTGGGTGTTAACATGGCGTTAGTTCTCCATCCTGTACCACCCTCAAACTAAGAGACTTGTGGAAAGATTCAACAAGACCTTTAAATGCATGATCCGAGGCCTACTAGAGGCTCTTGAGGAAAAAGTGGGATGCCCTCTTGCCATACCTGTTGTTCGCCTACCAGGAGATCCCTCAGCAGCGAGTAGGGTTTAACTTCTTTGAACTCCTGTTTGGGCACCCGGTCAGGGGACCTCTAAGTTTGGTCAAAAAGAGCTGGGATCAGTCTCCCAAGAGAACTCCCTTGGATGTAGAAAGCTACATGCTAGTCTTCTGGAGGCAAATGGCCAGGCTGTGGAAGCAAGCCTCCCACAACTTAGAAGTCAGCCAGGATGTCATGAAGAAGTGGTACAACAAACGCCACTCCCGTGGAATTGCCACCGGGACAGAAAGAGTGGGTGATGGAGGCTGTAGAGCCAGGGGTCCTTCAGCACCAATGCTTCGGACCCTGCAAGGTGATTGAGAGAAAGAGGACAACCACCTACATGGAATATCTCAAGACCCCAAGGCAGCCCCTCCGGGTAGTGTGCGTCAATCCACACTTGGAGAGGTCTGAAGTTTCCATGCTAAGGGTGACGGAAGGGAAAAAGGAAGAGGAGAGTGAGCCCCTCCTGGACTCCAAGGAGATGTATGGGTCTGTGCCCTAACTCTTGACCAGCAGAGGGACTGTCACCAAGTGTTGAGACAGTTTCCCTCTCTGTTCTCCGTTATCCTGGGGATGACACACCTGTGCACCCATGATGTGGACACAGGGGACAACCTCCCTGTCAAGAGGAAATCTTACCGGTTGTCTGATCAGGTGAGGGTTATCATCAAGGCGGAGGTATCTAAGATGCTAGAAAAGGAGCCATAGAGACCTCTAGCAGCCCATGGTCCAGTACAGTGGTTCTGGTCCTCAAAGCCGCTCCAGCGGGCACCACCCCAGACCCAAGGTTCTGTGTGAACTAAAAAGGGCTGAACTCGGTGACCTGGATGGATGCCCATCCAATCCAGTAGGCCGATGAATTGATCTATAGGTTGGGCGAGAAAACTGCCTTCTCCACTCCGAAAGGGCTGTACCAATTCCTGGTCATGCCATTCTGGCTCAAGAATGCTCTTGCCACCTTCCAGAGGCTAATTAACCAGGTCCTCGCTGGTATGGAGTCATTCTTGGCTGCGTATCTACACAACCTTGCCGTCTTCAGTACTTCCTCTAGGAAGTACTTCAGGTCCTGAAGCAAGTATGCCTGACTATCAAGGCTAGCACGTGCCATATAGGGCAAGGATTGGTGGTGTACTCGGGACACAGGGTGGGCTGGGGTAAGGGGCCATCCCTTCAGGCCAAGGTGGAAGCCATTCTGGCCTGTGAGCCCCCGAAAACCTAAATGGACGTCATAGCTTTCTTGGGCCTCGCCGGGTGCTACCGGAGGTTCAACAAGGGATATGGCACAATTGTGACCCCCTTGATGGAGCTGGCTTCATAGAAGAAGCCCAACAATGTACTCTGGACCGAGTCCTGCAAAACGACATTGGACTCCCTCAAACAGGCCATGTGCACATCTCCTGTGCTCTGGAACCCTGACTTCTCTCTGGGGGTCATGGTTCAGACAGATGGTATCCGGTGGTACAGTCTCAGCTGAACGAAGAGGGCCTAGACCAGCTGGTAGCCTTTTTCTTCCGGGGGTTATTCCTCCAGTAGCAAAGGTGGAGCGCAATAGGTAGGGAAGCTTTCGCAGTGGTCTGGGCACTGAAAACGTTGCAGCCGTATTTGTTTGGCACACACATTTTGGTACAAATTGAGCACAGTCCCATCAGATGGCTAATGCAGATAAGGGGTGAGAATCCAAAACTGCTGAGATGGTCCCATTTCCTAACAGGGTATAGGCTTTAGAGTGGAGCACCGACCAGGGATCGACCACTCCAATGCTGATACCTATCTAGGTTTTTCCACCTTGTTGAGAAGGACTACCCAGAAGCTGTGTAGAACCTCTCCATTTTTGGCTCAGGGGGACGCACGTTGGACCTGATACTAGTCGGGTAGCCTTTCACTAAACGTTTAGCTTTTTTCGCTTTGGTTTTGCTGATTCTCTTGTGGTGTTCTCCGGGCTCTGGGCACTTTCCCACTGTAAATACCGTCTGGTAGTGCCCGCACCCTTCCTACTCTTGTTGGGAAGTACCGCTGACTCAATGTTCTGAAACATGGGGTGTGTGCGCACTGGCATCTATCTTGATTAAACACATGGGCAACTTTCATTGCAGGTTGCTGTATGTGTGCACCTGTGGTGCCCGTGATTGCGTGTGCAGCCTGCCATCACAGGCCTGTGTGTGCGCACTGACACCCGTATCAGTACACCCATGTTCAGTCCGCCGTTGCATACTCAGGTGGGCGCACTTGCACCCCTGGTGCTGTGGACTATGTTTCCGATCTGCCATTGCAGGTCTGTGTACACGGTAGCGAACATGCGCCCAGGTAGTTAGGAATACGTGCGTGTGTTTTCACAGTCATCACTGACTGGTATGTGCGCACCCACACCTATCTTGATTAAACTCATGAAAAGCCTCCATTGCAGGCTGCTGTATGTGAGCATCCACACCTAAGGGGCCCGTGATTGCGTGTGCAGCCTGTCATCGCAGACATGCGAGTGCGCACTGACACCCGTATTTGTAAACCGCGTCCAGTCTGCTTTTGCAAACGTGGGCGGGCGCACTTGCACCCCTGGTGCTAGGGACTATGTGTCCGACCTGCCTTTGCAGGTCTGTGTTCGCACTAGTACACGTGTGCCAAGTTAGTGAGGAATACATGTATGTGTTTTTACTACCTAAGAGGCTTGCTCTTCCCATAAGTTAACCTGGGAAAGTCGCTGACATTACTGCCTGCTGCAATAGTGGATTGCAGTGGAGGAGCCTCATGATGTTTTCTATCGATGGAATCGCCATGCCAAACACGTTCCAGTGGTAAAGTGGTTTTTGGCATAACTTGCTTAGAAATGCAACTTATAGAATATGGACATCTCTATGCTCTAAGAGTCTTGTTCCGTGGTGCCTGGCTCTGGTGGACTCCAGGAGTCAGGGGAGCACATCTGTGCATTCCCCAGCGACAGTCATAAACCATGAGCATACCACTAAAACTGTAAACCTCTGCCATTTGAGGGTCAAATGGGATAGATAGGAAGGAGAGGTTTTGACGCTTGGCTTCTCGGGGCTGGATCATGGCCCCACTATAGATTAAGACCTACATTCTATGGCCCCATGACAGACAGACCTACAATTTAAGGGAGAAGTCTGTGGTTCAAACGGAAACCCCTTAAACCCCCCCCCCCCCCTTCCCAACTTCAAAGGCACACAACAGTAAAATGTGTTCCTTCAGCAAAGGGTGAGATAGGCTTCTGGAGTCGTGGGACTGGAGAACCCAAACTGCGTTGTGCACATTTTCAGAGGACTTTATTGTGCACATGGAGGTTTACTGCCAAAGACTGGGACCGCGTACCCTTTCTAAATAGTGTCCGGCCTAAGCCAAAGACCTGCTTAAGTGTGGCGCCTGAAGTGTATTCTCCAAGGGCCCGTCGGTGGGCCTCCTGTTCTTTCAGAGATCTCAGGGAGATAAAAAAATCTCCCGCGAGGGACCTACACCAGGTCCCCCGCGAGGGACCTACACCATGTCCCTGTGACATCTGGAGAGCGGTGCCCGCTCGGTTGCCCACATCGGCTACTGAATCCGAACGGGTAGCGTGACATAAGCATGGAACTAAGACTTGTGCTTAAAGACCAAATTGTCTAGTGCCCAGCCCCAGAAACCTTGCCTACATCTAAGACGTGTGGTTCCTGTACTACAGGGACCCTAACTCTCATAAGCGTATAGTTGGTGGTGAGCTGATTCACCGGTTGGGGGACCCTTTGTGGCCCGGTTTATCGTTCGTGCTGCATCTTTCTTGTACGTCATGCTGACCGCATGCTCATTACGTGCAGTGCTACATTCACAGGGTGCGACCCTCGGCAGTGGGGGTGTAGTAGTGACTCATTCTACCTCATGTGGCTCTGCTGAACTTGCGCCTCGTTTGTGAGCGGACTGGTCTGGTGTAACCTGTATCATTGTGCACTGGACGTTGTGCCACATTTCCAGGTAGGTACGGAATTTGCAACTCTTTGCTGTGTGTAACCAGAATTGCCTGGTGGATGTCATTTCAACGTGCACTGGTAATTGTGCCTCATATACAGAGAGGTACGGAATTTGTAACTCTTCGTGTTTAGTGCGACACGTGCCAATGCATACCAGATGCTGTGCCCCAGATTGCCTGGGCACGACCCTGATCAGCGTGTACCAGACGGGGTGCCTGCTCCTATCGAAAGGCTCCCTGTGTTACTTCCCATTTATCAGTTGTTCCTCTTTGAGCCTCATCGCGGCGGATCAACTGCCCTCTCCACACCTGGCCACTCCTGAAGGCATCATAGTTAGTGCCAGACTGCCCTCTCCACACCTGGCCACTCCTGAAGGCATCCTAATCATAGTGCCAGGTAGTAGGGTTGAAGGAACGCTTCCCCAAGGCAGTTCGGAAGCAGGTGAATAGACTACTTGACTCCATTGTTTATTGAGACCTGTGGGTGAACTTTCAGAGTGGCTGCTAAACATGTGTGTGTGTTTTCGTTCGGATTAGGAATTGTCCAGTGTGCATACTATTGATATAATAACAGTACAAGTAGGCCTAGTTCTGCTAGTAATATTTCCAAATGTGTTATATGCCCAAAAATATCTTATGTTTATGTTATGTTTGAATGTGTGTTGAATACAAACGTTATTTACATACTTCCTGTGTGAAGTCTTATTTGTGGCGCTCACTGTATTTATCACAAGTGACTGCTGTGACTTAGCAGTCAGGGTTATCTCAGAGGTAATGTGTAAAGCAAAGTGCCAAGCTACCCAAGGGTGAGCACAGTTTATACAGAGCATGTAATCACCCGCCCTTAACGGGAGCGGTAAGTTCTGCCTGGCTGGGGGCATCCCTTCAGCCAACCAGAAAGTGCTGGTTACAACAGTATGTATGTATAAACTATGTAAAGACATTCCAAATGACAACCTTTTTTTACATTTTTGCTGGCAACCCTGCCAGTTGCGCTGAGGTGACCATGCATAGGGTGGCCACCAACATAATCTTGACTGTTGTGGTCACTACACTATTAGTGTTAGTAGCTATGGATGATTTTCTTTTAACATACCTAGCTCTTATTACAGAAAAGGTTGGAGATTGTTGTTCTAGATGCTGCTGTGATGAGGTGTATTTTGTGCACCTAGCCTGGTGGTGCCCCTGGGTAGCTGCCAAACGGAGAGAGATGTATATGATTTGCAAAAGATAATGCAATCTTGGCTTTGGTTAAATGCCCCACATCTGATAAGGCATGTGCCCTCTTGCTGGCCAGGTGTAAAGTGGCAATGAGTTTAGTGAGCGGCCATGACTTGGGGTGGCATGGTGGCTGAAAGATTTCACTTTTGTAATGACTCCTCAGACACATGAAAAACTTCCACACCCAAGTGCATTTTGTGTCTTCTGAAAGCAATACCTGAAGACCTGAACACTTAGCCCTTGACGTGTACACTGTTACCTGGGTGCTGGAACTTTTTTTTTTTTCCTTCTCAGCTAACAAATGTATGATATGATTAGAATGGCACAGTGACTTTTCATGTGTATGGTTGTTCTTCTCCGAACATTATTTATTGTGCTGAATATATTTTTGAAATCTGCACAGAATATTTTTTTTTTTAAAACTCTTTTTATTAACATTTTCATGTATAACCAATACTGCAATACCATAGCGTGTATTATCAATTACATCACAGTTTGCTCGTGTCAGCTGCTGCCGCGCTTCAAAAGTTCCATTCCGTCTCCTCAGGACTTTAACACCCTCTTCCCCCGCCGTGCCAAACAGCTTGTGTGATGCCGCCCCAGACACCCTAAGTTAGTCTGAGTCATCCGTTAGGGAGTCATCCTGCGGGGGTTCACAGATGTTCCCTCGATAGTCATTCCACTTCCCCCATATCTTAGTCCATTTTTTGGGGCATCTTCTGTGCACATAGACCGACTTCTCCGTCACCATTAGGTCGTCCATACCATTGCACCATTTTTGGAGGGTCGGAGCCTGCCTGGCTCCCCATTGTTGCGCTATGTCTCTTTTCGCCAACGCCATCCCCAACGCTACCCATGTTTGCACTGTCTGCGTGATGTCCGCTTCGTCCCAAATATTCAAAATGCACCCCCTGGGATCAGGGACTAATGTTGCCCCCGTGACCTGCGCAGCTGTTCGCATGACTGCCTTCCAATATTTCTGCATGTGTACACACTGCCATATTATGTGCCAGAACGTGCCTGGCTCTCCGCACTGTCTGACGCAGAGTGGTGTGTCGGCTCTATGTAGTTTATGTAGTAGTGTCCTGGTGTAATAGGTACGGTGTAGTATCTTAAGTTGTATTAATTTAAATCTGGATGAGATCGCCACCTCTCGTGGCGATGCCAGCGCGTCATGCCAATCCATCTCATCCAGCTCCCCCACGTCGGCCTCCCATTTAGTTTTGAGGGCTTGTGTCGGGTCCGGTTGGTTGTTTACTAATTTTTTATATGTGAGTGAGATAGCCTTCTTCGTCATATGATCAGTAAGGAGCCTATCCTCAAGGGGTGTGGACTCTGGGAGCTTAGTGCCTTGTGGTATAAGCGCCGTAAGGGCATGCCTTATCTGTAAGTAGCGGAACGCCTCAGTGTCTGCCATCCCATAGCTACGTTGCAACTGCTCAAACGGGATGGGGCTCCCCTTTTTCCACACGTCCCCTACCTTTGAGATACCGATCAAATCCCACTGTTTAAACCCCTTCGTGTTCCGTAGCCTGCCCAGTTTGTCGGTGTCCCATAGTGGCGTCGCCTGCGTGATGACTCCTTCCCATCCCATCTCCTTCTGTACTGTATGCCAGATCTTAATTGTATGTGCTGTAGGGCCTATAAGGTGCTTGTGTTGAGTCCTATTGTACAGTATTCCCATGAGGTTATCCTCCCCCAGTAGGTGTCTGTCCATACGGTAGGCTGGGTCTCCCTGATCAGCATGAAGCCATTGGTTGATCACCATCAGGTGGGAGGCCCAGTAGTACAGCTTAATGTACGGGAGAGCTATCCCTCCATCATACCACCCTTTCACTAATTTGTGCATCGCTATACGTGTCGCCTTGCCATCCCATAGCAGCTTACTGAGTTCACTATTCACTTCCCGAAAATATGCTGGGGCGACCGGGAATGGTGTATTTTGTAGGGCGTACAGGAACCTCGGGAGCGCCATCATTTTAAAGAGGGCTGCCCTGCCCAATAGGGTGAGTGGTAGGGACCGCCAGCACTGCACATCCCTGCGTAGACGCTCCAGTGGTTTTTTAAGGTTTTCCGCTATGAAGCGGGGTTCCTGCGCCGTGATGTAGATGCCCAAATACATGAATCCCTCAGTCACTATTTTAGCAGCACAATTACGTGGGAGTCGGGGCCCATCGCCCGAGAGTATATAAATATGTGATTTTCCCCAATTTATGGTATACCCTGAGACCCGGCCAAACGCTACACAAATATCCATGAGGCAATTGAGTGATCGGGCCGGTGAGGCCAAATAAAGGAGTATGTCGTCCGCGTAGAGTGATATTCTGTCTTCCCACCCCCGCGCCCATTTAAGCCCACGGATTACCTGGTCTTGTCGTATCCACGCCGCCAAGGGTTCTAACACTAGTGCGAATAGAAGAGGGGATAATGGACAGCCCTGCCGGGTCCCCTTAGCCAGAGGGAAGGTGCCCGAGATCCTCCCATTGGCCACAACGTGCGCCATGGGTTTTGTATAGAGCAGCTCCACCCATTTTATGAATTTGGGACCGAAACCCAAGTGGTGAAGTACCGCGAATAAAAACGGTCATTCCACCATGTCGAACGCCATTTGCGCGTCCAGGGAGAGAATTATGGCGTCTTCTTGAATGAGGGGTTTGCGTGCCATGACGCTATTCACTCGCCTCAGGTTCAGCGCCGTATTCCGCTGTGGCAGAAACCCCGATTGGTCCGGGTGGACCACCGATCCCAGGCAGGGCTGGAGCCGCCTTGCTAGCACTTTGGCTAGTATCTTCGCCTCCGCGTTGATCAGGGATATGGGCCGGTAGGACATGCAACTGGTTGGTGGTTTCCCGGGCTTGTGTATTGCTACTATCGTGGCCAAGCGCTGGTCTCTGGGAAGCTCCCCCCGTTCTAAGCTGTCATTATACATGTTCAAGAGGTGGGGCGTTAAGACCGTAAGCAGGTGTCGGAAAAGCTCCACCGGGATACCATTAGGCCCCAGGGCCTTGCCCGTGTGGAGTGCGAGTATGGCCTGAGTCGTTTCTTCCAGCGTGATGTCCGCCTCAAGCGCCTGCACTGCCGTGGGAGCCAACTTTGGCATTTGAATGTCGTGCAGGAAGGCTATGTTTTCTGCCATAGTGGCCGTTGCAGTTGGTGTGTAGATGCGTTCATAGTGTGCCGCGAGTTCCTCCACAATGTCTTGGGGGTCTGTGATTGGCGCGCCAGTTGGCGCGACCAGCTCTGCTATCCACCTATCGGCTTTGTCTTTCTTATCTAACCAGGCCAGCAGCTTTCCCGCTTTGTCACCCTGCTCATAGACTGTGTGCCTTGTGGCCTGTAGTCTGGTTTTCGCCTCCTCCCATACAAATGTCTTGTACTCTTGCTGCGCCAGCTGTAGCCCATGCGCCGCCTCCTCGGTAGCATCGGCGGCGTAGTCCGCCTCTGCCCGTTGCATGTTCTCCTCCAGCGCGTGGAGTTGTTGGCGCTGGCGCTTTTTGTGGTGCGATATTGAGGAAATGGCCTGACCCCGCAGGACCGTCTTATAGGCTTCCCAGAGTGCCGTTGGCGACTCCACCGTGCGCTCGTTCTCACTAAAGTAGTGTTTTGTGGTGGTGACTAACTTTTTCTTGATCTCTTTAATCGCTAAATAATGTGGATAGATTGGATAGAGTCTGCGCCTGCCCGGGATGTCTGATGAGTATGTGAGCATGATTGGGGAGTGGTCCGAGATTCCCCTGGGCAAGTGCGTCACCTCTGCTATCTGTTCCAATCCCAGCATCTGGGTAAACATGTGATCTATCCGCGACTCACTGTTGTGCGCCCCTGAGTGAAAGGTATACTGCCTGTCTTGTGGGAATTTCGCTCTCCAGGTATCTGTGAGGCCGACCGTATCTACAAAATCTTTAAGTTTCGAACTAGCGCTACCGGGGCCTCTGGGGGGCCGCCTATCCATGTCAGGGTTAACTACGGCGTTGAAATCCCCCCCTATAATCGTTGCACCCTGTGGGAGCGACAACAGGAATACGCCCAGGTCTGGGAGCGCGGTGCCATGCAATGCTGGTGGGATATATACTGATACGAAGTTGTAGCGTTTCCCTTCCCATTGGCCCGTCAAAGCCGCGAATCTGCCCTGCGCATCGGTCCATGTCTGCTGTACTATCAGGGGGCAGCGCTTATGAAGTAGTATACCTACCCCCCGGGATCCAGAGGTGAACTCCGAGTGTACCCCCATTTTATACCCCCACCTGTCTAAGGCTTGACATGCAGTGCCCAGTAAGTGCGTTTCCTGCAGCAGTGCTACCGTCGGCCCCTTTCGTTTAATGTATTGGAGCACCAGACCCCGCTTAATCTTGTCCCCCAACCCGTTGACATTCCAGGACAGGACCACTAGGTTTTTGCCCGTACTGTTGTGGTCAGTTGTGAGCGGATTGTCGGTCGTCCCTAAGGTTCGTTCCGCGTCCAGCCCCATGTGTTATCGTATGTGGTATGCGTGGTGTAGAATGTTCGGTGTATAGCGAGTCTATGCAGGTGCTGACCGAGCTTGCGGTATGCAGATATAACCTTGTGAACCAAAACCCCCTGTAAACCCCTCATTCCCCCCCCCCCCCCTCCCTGCTGCCCTGCCCGGCGGATTTCAAACTACCCACCACCCCCAACTGAGCAGAGTGCTTTATCCCCATAACTGTGTACTTGCGTGCCAGGGGGGGAGATGCTCGCTGCACCCAGTCTCAGTGTCCCCCTCAGAGCTTCATCATGTCCACGGCTGCGAAGAGGGCTCAGGCTCCGGCCGTGCAAGCCCCCCCTCCAGCCCTCTCCAGTATGGCGCCGTTTCTAGACTTCGTAGGCCTTCTGAGCCATCGCCGGCGAGAGTCCCCGGGGAGACAGCCAGGGCCAGCCCCCACGGCCCTCCCCCAGGAGCGGCCGTGGTCGTCAGTCCATTCTCGTTGCCTGGCGAGCACCGCATTCATGTCGTACTTGGCCCAGTGTCACAGTTGTACGTCCGCCTCCTCTTGCAATGGGTCCGATACCTCCGTCCTGCCCGCGGACTGTTCATGTCTCTGCGCCGCTCCCGTGCGTCCCGTTGGTTTTCGCCAGCCCTCCAGCCACTCCATGGCTTCCGTCGGGGACATGAAGAACCAGGTTTTCCCCTCCGCCTCCACCCGGAGCTTCGCGGGGAAGAGCATTGCTTACTTCAGTTCTCTCTTTCGTAGCTCTTTCTTCACGTCCAGAAAGTCTCTGCGTTGCCTCGTTACCAGCGCTGTGTAGTCCGGGTATATCTCGATTTTGCTATTCTCCACTCGGAGTGGGGGAGCGACTCGCGCTGTCTGCAAAATGGCGTCGCGGAAGTTGAAAATTCTTGCTAGTATCGGTCGTGGTGGGGCTCCCGGCTTGGGCGGCCCACCTGGCACCCTGTACGCCCTTTCCACCGAGAAAAACTCCGACAAGCCTCTAGGCTGGAGTTTCTTCTTGACGAGGTCCTCCACATACAAGTCCAGCGCCGGACCGCGCACGGTCTCCGGCACTCCCACTAAGCGGATGTTGTTGCGGCGGGCGCGCCCTTCTTGGTCGTCCAATTTCGCCTCCAGTTGTTTCTGCGCCAGTTCCAGTGCCTTTACTTTGTTCGTGAGCCGCGTTGTTTCCGTGGACAAAGTGGCCGTCGTGTCTTCTACCTCCCTCAGCCTGTCGTTGATTTTTGACACGTCTGCTCGTAACAGTGTAATGTCCGTGGAGATCGTGCCTATCGCCGTTTGCATTTGTGTGAGTGTGCGCATTATGTCCTGCAGGGTAACCTCCCCCGGCTGACCGTCCTGCGTCGCGTCTTCATTCTTCCCGGGAGCCTCTGGGGTTTGCGATGTCTCCCTGCGGTAGGCATATTTATCCAATTTGCCAGTCTGCGGTCCCCGTTGGCCTTTGCCCCCCATGGTGCTTGCTGCGCCTCGCGGTGTAGCGGGGAGGTCGGCAGCCGCCGCTGCCAGGCTGCGCCTTACAGGTCAGCGCTCGGCCTTTTCTACCGTTCGTTTATTGCTTTTTTTTTTGGGCTTATCGATCTTGTAAAAGTAAAACAAGCGATCTCTGTGATCTTAGAAAAATTTGAATTTCTTTTCGACATAAGACGTAACCTGGATTTATTCAGCACCTGGAAACGTGATTCATTTGGAAAAAGTTGGGGAAAAAATGCTTATGCAAAAAGTTTCCGCAGAACAGTTTGTTCTTCACCGTAATCGTATGTAGTTGATTAGTCAGCATTTTCCATAGATTCCAGCTGTTCTTCTTTGATCTCGTTTTAGTTGGAACATCACCGTTCTAAAAGAAACATTGTTTGCATGCATGTATAGGTAGATAACCACAAACAGCCATCTCCTTGTATGGTTGCATTAGCAAAACGTTTGGCCCTGACTGGATGGATCCTGAGGGGGTATTAGGTAGATGTCATTTGGTTTCTGACTGACTATTTAGGAGAACCATTAATTTGGTGTGAATGAGGGGCCGAAGCATCTGATTTAGTATTTTCTTTGCCTCTTCGGAGGGAAGTGGAAGACCATCAGTGTATTGGAGATGCTCTCTCTTCCTACAGGGCCAAAGATGAAACTGACTGATAATTTTGTACCTGCCAAAACCTGATGGTCATCTTGGCAGGGAGTCCCGGGTAGATCCCACGTGGGTCACCCGAGTGAAAGAAGTCCACTGCGTCATGATTCATTATGACATGAGAACTAGAGGTTGGCCTCCAGAGCACGCATAGATGAGAGAACACAGTGGATAGGTTGGAGGTCATAATGATACTTGTAGTTAAGCAGGCAACGCAGTGCTTCTCTTCGAAACCTCCTTCCCGGGCAGGGCTCTTCAATTAGGGCCGTAAAATGAACAATTTGGGGAAGAGTTTCTCTCTAGTGATGACTTCTATGAAGGCTGTCCACTTTGTGGCCATTATTGGGTGTAGGCTGTTCAAACATTATGAATGATCTGGGTATTATTTGGTTATTCATTGCAATAACTCTCCTACCGAATTTGACCCTTGTGAGCATCATTAGGCTAATTCCTGTTCCTTCATTTCAGCTGGCATAATCACAGTCTAGGACACATCAGTTTGACTAGATTGCACAGATTCTGGAATATTAGTCCCACTTGCAAGTCATTTTACACTTTGAGTATAATATAGGACTCCATGAAACTACATTTTTCCTCTTTTACCGATAAACAAAAAAAATGTTATATTATTTTCGATATAGTTACCAGGCCCACTTCAAAACAACATCTATAGCATAATAGGACCTTTTATACCAAATTTCATTTTTACCCGTGCAATTGGAGTTGGGTGTTTTAGATGACATCTGTTCTTTCAGCCTTGACAAAGTCTGGTGGACGTAACACATGTTGGGTGCTTTTCCAATGGAACTTTGTTGTGGAGTAGAATAATAAAAAATCAGTCATTGAAAGATACAAGGCAGTATACTTTTTTGTCTAAATTTACTCTTGAGTTAATGGTATAAATCTTGTGTCAGTGCCCCTGTCACATTGTTCTCAAGTTTTCATGTTAATTTTGTCAACTGAACAAGTAGACCCAAGCCCTTGCACCACAAACCCTTTGGCTGCCAATTACGATGCTTTTTGACGATATGAAGGTGCGTTTACAAAATTAAAAGCAAGATTGTTGAGTTCCAAATGCTTTTTCGGCATACGCATGGACGGGGTAGGTTCAGAGGAGGGAACACCCGTATGAAATTCCTGGTTACTTGCGGGCATCCATTGCTCTTGCCAAGGGAAGTTACATTTTTACAGTGCTAGGCATGGTCAGGAGCAGTCCCTACCACACAGCTGTAGCCACAATGAGGGTACACAGACTTCTGCTCTGCCCTGACTGAGAAAAAAGAGTATTTTAATGCTACGTATTTTGGTTTATTGTGCACCTCACTTGTTTGATGATTTTGGTCCTGAAGAAGCGCCACCGACCTTTTTGGCGATTTAGGCGCGAAACATGTTGACCTGACCTATGACCTCTGACACCTAGGCATAGTGTGCCTTTGGGGCGATGCTTTTACTGCAAAGGGTAAAATGTTTACCACTACGCTGCAGATTTACCCTTGATTATTATTTTATTATTTTTCTATATCACTTTGCACGCACCTCTCTTACCCTCAGTAGACCCTCCCTTCACACACCCTCATGCACCATCCGGCAGTCCTTAAAAGATCTCCGACAAAGTGACCCTTCGGGGGACCCGTAGGGAATTGCAGCGCCGGCCCTACGAGGAGCAATGCCCGATGATGAAGCATGACATCCCTTGGGGTGTGTGAAGGCACTAAAGGACAAAGGTTGATCTTTCTTTCTCCTTCTTTATGGGCTCTCGTTCCTAGGATTCTTTCTCCTTTTTTCTTTTTATTACATGGGTGACTTTTGCACCCCGTTGCATGGGTGACTTTTTGCACCCTGCTATAGGAACTGTGTCATCTTGTTGTTTATTCAGTTCCAAATGCTCCCATATAAATTTTGTAATTTGAAAAAATTGCACCAGTCACATGCAGTTTTGTTAAACTATTGTGCAATTTGAAAGGACAAGTAGATTGAATAAATAATAATGGAGCATTAGAGTTAAACCATTAAGAACAACATTAATAGCAACTGGTAAAAATAAATGATGGGCATTTTCTTCTAGTCCTACAAGTGCACCTGCAGTTTAATCACTTTGCATTGTTTCTGATCTAAGACTTAAAGGAATATAGACCTGTGAGTCTTACTCCTGGCAAACGTTTCTGAATTTTATTTTGACATGAGCAAATACACAAAAAATGCACATTTGCTCAGGTGAAAACCTTGAGAGCAAACCCACATTACAGATTTGTTTCCTTTTTCCCCAGTGGGCAAATATCCCCCCTCACCACCAAGAAATTCCTTTCTCAACATCCCCTCACCTTTTGGAGAGGGTTGTCCCTTCCTCCTCTGGGGAAAGATTTTCCTTTGCCACGTTTAAATGTCCACCCTTTTGGTGATTATATTGGAAAGGAGTAGATAAAAGCCCATTAATACGCTAGTTTGTGGGCGTGTACAATCCAGTAGGGAAATTTAGCCATGGAACTATCATTTCCTTCCAGCCCGACATGACATTTGCTCTCATGAAAAGTTTGTAAGTAAATGATTTTAGGAGTGCAAAACCAACTATGCAGGTGTAAGTCACACTTAATTCCGCAAGTAGTTTTGAGAATGGAGCCTCATATCATTTTGTCTCTGACCAGATATTACAGATTTCATCTAGTTGTAAAATATAAACTAGTTGTTCATCTAGTACTTGGTACATGCTCACAAATATTGCAAATAAGGGAACAGGCACAGTAAAATATAGGGAGTTGCTAACCATTTAAATTTTTTATATAGTAGGTCTTCTGCAACCTATGGGAATGTTGATTCCCCTAATCTTATGGTATCCCCCACGTCTCTGCACCCGGCCGCCTTAGTGCCACTGGTGGTGCAACTTGAGTGCTTACCTAGACCTTAGGGAACCTTGGTCAGAATACTGGTAACATAAAAGTAAAGTATTGGTGAGAAATCCTGATATGAAGGTGCCATGTCCCTCATTGAAGGAATGGAGTACACATAAGACGGAAAGAGACATGACTTAAGCATATGGAAAAGCCAGTTGTGACCGAACTAAATGAGGTCAGTTTGGATGATCTGAAATTAAGGAATATGGTTTGGATCAGCATGACTTGGTAAAATGAGCTAAAGTGAAATATTACAGATGTGGAAGTAGTGTGCCTTTAGCCAACACCAAGTTTTTGTGCTAGAAATTCAATTTGTAGGAAGTATGGGCTTAAGGGACACTATGGACCAGTGCGTACAGCTGTCATTGACAGAGTGAAGTGAACACAAGCCTGTACAAGTGGAAGACAACTATGAAAATGCATGTAAATTACTTATTGGCGTATCAGATGTTGCAAATTAGCAAACAGTGTGACACAGGGAAGATTACATTGTAGAGTGTAATATCATGATAGGACGGTTCGAATTTTCTTTTTTTTTAGCAGACTCTTGTATGTTGGCGAATGATGAGGGTTTGGTGAAAACCTTTGGCTTAGATGACAATGTGTAACATAAGCCAGCCAGACACCGTTTTGGATATGGAGGTGCCACCATTGACCTTGTAGGATACGCTCATATGGTAATAAAATTCTAACGTAGAGAGATGGTTGGTTAAGAGCGTATGGCTAAGAGAGGAGATATTTTGTTTGGGTGGTGTTATCAAAGAGATTTAGGCATTCCTTTGAATCCTAATGCACCGGAATAGGTAATGTTGATATCTCTTGTGAGTTATGATAGTGCTCTACTGGAGAAGTTTCCGGAATTATTTCAAAAGGAATTGGGGTTGTTGAAGGATTTTCTAAACTAGATTGTGTTGAAATGAGATGCAAAGCATGCAGTCTATTAACCCAGTAAGGTTCAAAACGTGATGATTGAGCCACTTAAAGAGGTATTGAACAAGTTATTAAGACAAGGGGAGCTCGAGGAGATAAAACAGTGGAGTTGCTTGCACCTATAGGTATGGCATCCAATGATGGAGGCAAAAATATAAACATGCGTCCGGACCCTAGGGATGTGAACTTAAACATCTGGGTGGATAGACAGCCTTTGCCCAACACATTCGAGGAATTATTGATAACAAAGGATGGTGCAGCGTTCAGTGTGATAGACCTTTTCTCAGTGAATCTTCAAATAGAGTTGTCCATAGAGGGTAGGCCACTCGTGTCATTAGTGACACCTCGGGTGCTTACTCATTAATTAGGAGGCTCTTTGGGCTAGGGTCTGCAGCAGCTTGTTTTCAAAGACTCATGAAACGTATACTTGATAGGTTGCACCAACCTTTATTGTTTTAGGATGATATTTTGGTTTGTGGCAAGCATAAAAAACACAATGGATTTCTGTTGGCACTTCTGGAGAGAGTAAGAGCAAATGGTTTAACGATGAAGAGAAATGCAAATTGAAGTTGCACAGGGAGCTCAAATAGACATTTACGTTTTTGAGGGACTTCCGTTCTGCCTTGTGCTTTGTCTGTTGAGTAATAGCATGTTTGATTTATTGCAAGGGCATTTTTTCAGTTTACACAGTAAAATTTGTAGTTTTTGCAGTGTGATTCCATAAAACATGCAAAACTTCAGCTCTAGAGTGTTCTAGTGTAATAGGGGCTGCTGCTGTGTCTCTCGACAGAAAACCAGTGACTAGACACCAGGTCACATCACTTCACAAGCCTAATTAATTGCTATCTGGACTCTTTCAACAGGATGACATCAAGCTCACTGGTGAGTTTGAGAACTGATTAAAAGCAACATGTATCCCTATTTCAGATAGCGATTACCTAATTATGATTCTCTGCGAATCGCAATTAGGTAATCCCTATTTGATCGTATGAAACTGCATGATTTTCGTTTTGCGTTTCCTAATGGATCGCAAATAGATCTACCTCATTAATATTAATATTAATGAGGAAGGTCGCAATTTGTGACCCATTGGGAATCTGAAAAATCACAGGGATGGTGGCCTGCTGGGGTCAGCAGACCGCCATGTCTGTGATCACTTTTAAATAAATCAATCATTTGTTTTTAAACGCAGCAAGTTTTCCTTAAACGAAAACTGGCTGCGTTTAGAAAATGAAAAGTTTTCTTTATACAAACATTCTCAAAGAGGAAAGGATCCCTCAACGACCCCTTCCTGTTTGCGAATGGGTCCCCACCTACTTGAAGTAGATAGTAAAATGCGAATGTTTTGCCACCGCATTTCGGTTGCAAAACATTCCTACATACCTCTACGATTCAGTATCGCCCTAAACACGCCCCTACCAAATCGGTATGTATTTGTAATTCCAAATTTCAATTAGGTAACATGTTACCGAATCGCAAATTTGTATTCATACATACCATAAAGCATTTTACTGGTCGCAAACAACCTGATTCTGCGATTGGGCCATTTGTGACCGTTAAAATGCATGATACATGTGGCCCAAAAACATTTATCTGTTCCGAACGTACCAGTACTTGCGATACCTTTTGTTTGAGTTACTATCATAATACATTGGTTACTGGGCAATGCCCCTTGTGGGTATTGTCGTTTAGCACTGGTCTTTTCAGAGACACCAATGCTACTGTAATCCATTTGTATAACCAAGTTTCTTCCTTTTGGTGCTAGACTCTCCCAAGGGTAAGCAAGGTGAAATGAGTTAGAACTTCAGTTGTAATCTCACTCAGTCATTGAAACTCAGCAATTTAGTTTCAATACATTTTTATTAAAAATGTAATCAAAAATGTGGCTGTAGGCAAGCCTATACAATAATACATAACCCCTTTTACACCCACTCCCTTTCCAAGAGGTCATACAAACTCAAGAAACTAAATGTCCAGGCAGTGCAGTATCATCCAAGAATAGAAATGTTATTAAGAAGCAGCTAAAATAACAGGCAAAGAAAACCAAGTAGTGGTAACACCTTCCTGGTCAGTCTACTGGACTCAGCTGCTAAGTTTATAGTCACCGAAATTGTGCAAATTCCTACCACAAAAATTTGCCCTGGTGGTCAAGATCACTGGCGGATAAATATCTCAGGACACACTGTTAACAACGTACATTGCAGGGTGGCACTGTTTTCCAATCCATTTAAACAACCTTCTTCCCATTAGATAGGTTAGGTTTCCCACAGTCTGTTCAATCACACCTCAAGGCAGTGTTACACTCTGCGATCAGACCCATTCATCCTGAGGGAAATGCAATCGTGTTAAACCAGGAATGGAGGTAAAGACTCCCTCCAGCTGGCACACACTCAAAACTTTTACTTCACTGATGGGACAACCTGCTGGAACTGTTTCCCCGTGAAGCCTCTGGTGCAAACCGCACTGCTATCCTTCAACAGTAATTTAGAACATTCAGCGTTCTGCCTCTTTTCATTCTGGCAGGCACTCATTGTTGGTCTTCTAGAACCTCTTGTACTTGTTCTTATCTGTTCTATAATACCAGCTGCTGGTTCTATATAATGTACTTTTATACCAGTCGAGTGCATGTGCTGTATATGAAATAGTAATATGAAGAATGACACTGTTCTGGGATGCTAGGTGGGTGCTATAAACCAGAATACTGAAGTGAGTTAAAGAGTATCTGCTTTTATGCATGTTAACCCCAAATGATCCTTACTCCTATTAACTTCAAACTTCTTCTTTGTATTCAGTCTACCGTAGTCTCTGAATCACCTAATGCCACTATCGCCCGAGAGGATGAGACCCACTCCTCGCTGACAACCACGAGTCAAGGCTATGTTTTACCTGAAGGGAAAGTCATGCCTAACACCGTTTTCGTTGGTGGGATTGACATCAGGGTAAGTGGGATTTTCAATTCATGCTTTTTCTTTGTATGTAGTTTGACATGAGTTTGCAGTATGATGCAAGGTCTATATATTTTTCAGATGGATGAGATTGAAATTAGAGATTTTTTTGCAAGATTTGGTGCTGTGAAAGAAGTTAAAATAATCACTGACAGAACTGGGGTTTCTAAAGGGTGAGTATTGATCCTTTAAAAAAAAAAACGTAATATTTGAATGTTATCACATGTTCATTCTCTGTGTGGCTTAAAGTACTTGTTGCTAATGAATTACATTAGTACCTTGTTCCCTTTCCAGATCTTTTGAATCTGAGATCACCACTCAAATTCTTGTTTATAAGCTGGTGTGTAATTACCAGATCTAAGATTACTTTCAGGACTGTTTATATTTGTAGATTAAAAAAAATAATAATCTTGAAAGGAAGTTATGGTGGCCGGGAATCAATAGTGGTTGATGCACATCAAGTAAAAACATCCTGAATAACGTTTTTAAGGCTCTGCCTTCATCCGATTACCCACTGCTGTGTCACCCTCGTCGATCTTGGAGGCTTTGAAATTAGTGCGTGTGAGACTAAGCATCAATGATTGAGTAAACGTGAATGTGATTGTGTCATTAAGTAGGTGGGTTTACACTAAATAGAAATGGTAATTTCTGAATACATTGATGTTTTCTTCTGGCATCTGAACTTGATGATACTGGGTGTGGTATTATGGTCAGGAGGTGTTCTCTGTCATATGATCCTGGCTGGTATTCATGCGTGGGATCTCAGGACACTTTTTACAAGAGAAATAGCTCTTTTTAATAACGTCAACTATAACTATATAACTTAGTAGTCACTGTCTTTTGAGTTTAACTAAAATTTTAAAAAATACCGAAAAGCGTCGACTTGAGTATTAACATTTTTGGAAAGAAAGGCCTCCTGCATGCTTTTCCAGTGTGCGGTGCAAGCCTGCCTTGTAATGTTCCAAAACGAAACTCTGGTGTATTTTTGGCGCTTTTCAATCTCAGCACACAACTCGTTATGTACACCGAGTACCCTTTTTGATTAGACCAGGCCAATGTGGTCTGAATGGGCACATTAAGGGTGCCAACCTTAGCAAGTATGATACTATTAGCTCTCCTGATTATGTGAAGCAGCAGTGTTTAATTTGTATAGATAGATAGATTTTGTTTTACCTGTGCCTTTTGGTCGACCTGTTTCATCATGGTAAATGTCTGATCATCCTCTTGCGACTTGGTTCTTTACTACTTTCGGTATAAATGGAGCATTTGTGTGCAGTACAATTGTATGATAGTGTGAGCTGGGAATGGCTTTTGGGTTGCTCTTGTCCTGACCTACGGTGCGCTACTACTTCTGTTACTGGCCTTACCTGGTGCACCCTGTGCCCTGTGCGCTTCGCCCTGCTGATCTCTCCGTCCTCCGCCGCCGCCTTTAACAACAGTGGCCGCTGAGCGGGGACGATACTACCTTAACTACAACTTCCAGCAGCCCGAGAGGGGGAGAGTCCTGCCGTCAGCGTTTCCCGCGCCAGGAGGCGCTTAAAGACCCGGCACTTCCTCGACAGAGCGGGTTGCTCTTGTCCTGACCTACGGTGCGCTACTACTTCTGTTACTGGCCTTACCTGGTGCACCCTGTGCCCTGTGCGCTTCGCCCTGCTGATCTCTCCGTCCTCCGCCGCCGCCTTTAACAACAGCGGCCGCTGAGCGGGGACGATACTACCTTAACTACAACTCCCAGCAGCCCGAGAGGGGGAGAGTCCTGCCGTCAGCGTTTCCCGCGCCAGGAGGCGCTTAAAGACCCGGCACTTCCTCCGCTTCGCGGGCGGCACCGGGCTAAGCCCGGGCAAAGGGCGGGCCGTCTGTGGCCGTCCGGGGCTGGACAGGGCTGGGCTGGGCCACCCCCTTAACCAGCTTCCACTGCATTCGGGGACTATCTGTTGCTGTCGCTGTATAAAGCCTGTTGTAAGGTTTGGTTAACAATTGTTTGATATGTCGTGTTAACTGTGGTCACAACTGCCCCAAGAGACTTGGCTTAGTACTAGCTATGGCAAAAAACCACAGTAAGTGCTCAACTGTGGCGGGATCAGGGACTTTAGATGCCTTCTTAAGAAAAGCTGAACATGCTGTCTCTAAAGAAATTGAGATCGTTGAGAAAAGGTTGTCTTTAGAGCCCCTTACACAGCTTATGATATCTGCGCCCTCCCAGGCACCTCATTCTATTTCTGCTGGGACTGTTTTAGAGTTTGGTCATTCTAGCGATCAACTTTTGTTGAATGTATCTAGTCCTTCATTGTCCCCCCCTGCCTTACGTTCTAGGCAATCAAAGCCCCCCTCTGTTGTCCCTGTTAAAATACCCAAGGGCAAGAGAAAAGCTACTCGTGCCCCTACTGGAAACTGCCAAAACGCTAAGCAACCCAGAAATAAAGATCCTGGTGAGGGGCTGATTCATCCGATAGGTAGTTTGACGGTTGAGGCTACCACTCATTTAGGAAACGGGTTAATTGAGTCCATTGCTCAAGGGAGCACTGCCACCATGATAGCCATGTCAGCTGACTTAATTAAACGATTGGAGGAGAGTTTGAGTAAGCTTATTTTGCCAGTCTTGGATAGACTTAGCGAGATTGACAATAGACTCACTCTTATCGAACGCCACATCGTTGGTCAACGCGCTCAGGTGTCAAGGCCCACTCCTTCTGATTTATCTCCCTTGGGTGAAGTCACCTCTAGAGTGTCGGACATGGTCAATTGTATGGCAAGTTCTGTGGCAGGCCCTACAATCCCCTCACCACCTGTACGGAGCATTAGCGGTGTTAGACCAGGACTGAGGGACACTACTGATAGTCGTCCAGCACAGGGACAGTTGACACACAAGGAACGTCCATTAAACTTGCCACCAGAGGCATGTCCATATACGATCATCTTGGCTAATGTCCCGAAGACTTGTGACGGCAAGGAAGAGCACTGGTCTTCCCTGAAATATAAAACTCTTCACTTTTTGACGGGGAAGACAGTGCTGGGGAGTCATCTCTTTGATAGCTTTAAAATGGTGAGAAGGGTTCCGTGGGTGGGGAAAACCAACAAGACTTTGAGGGGCGATTGCGTTGTTGTGAATTTTAGTTCCCCTGACATAGTAGATCACATTCTAAGACAAGCAGGGTCTTTGAGAATTCAACAGAACCACATCAACGTTCTTCCATTGGGCTTTTTGTACCCTCCACCTTTTCTAGGTCAGGTTATACAGAGAGAGCGCCCTTTTCTGCAAGTTCCTGGAAGTAACCCACTGGATTTAAAAAACAGATTTGAAGCCCTTAGTACCTTAGACACAAACGATTGACTTAGGGTTAATGGAGTCTACTTACATAATGAGATTTTTAGTACACTTCCCTCTAACCCTTTTGGGCTTTTACCTGTTAGGTCATCTGCTGTGGATTACAACGTTATTTTCACCGCCCCGACAGTTATTAACTCATCTTCACAGACAGAGGTTGCCATTGGTGTTACACAGAGATGTTCCAAGGTAGTCTCCGCAGTAAAGAGAGGTACAACTCCCACTCTTCACTCTGAAAATTTGGGTGTCGTATTGCCTTCTTATGGAGTAGAGGTTGAGCCATTACCCCCTTCATGTGAATTGGCCAATTGTTTAGTTAGCGAACAAGCGGGTGTAACGGAATTTCCAGCAATCGATTCAATTTCTGCTTTATCATGGAATATTGCTGGTCTCCGCTCTAAACGTGGTGATCAAAACTGGAGGGCTTTCCTCTCTACTCATCATATAATCGCTTTACAAGAAACATGGGAGGCCACTGATCCTTATTACCTGGATGGGTACCAATCTTTCATCAAATACGCCATGCCCTCTGTTATGGGGAGACCACGAGGGGGTCTTTTGTTATTCTTTAGCTTAAAGTTATTATATAGCACTGAGCTGATAGTAACCAATTCTCCTCATATTTTAGCGGTGAAAATGGAATGTGTTAACTTACCATCATTTTTGGTGGTTAACTTTTATAACTCATTTACAAGGTCGGACGAGTTAGAGCATCTCAAAGCACTGTTCAGCTTTCTGGATGAGTATGATGCAATTAATGTTAAACCTTATTTTCTTTTACTTTTTGGCGATTTTAACATTCATGTATGTAATCTTAACTGTTTTGTAAATAATTATCATGACTCATGCTTACAAGAGGCTATCCATTTTGAACACTCTAAGGGTGGGAATTTCTTAGAGAATATGGTATCGTCCTTTTACCTTCATATGCCTGTTCAAGATGTGTTGGTCCCGGTTCACACGTTTTCAGGTCAAGGCCATTGTAGCACAATTGACTATATTTTTGTACCACGCATAATGGTGAACCTATTGGGTACTTTTCGAGTCACGCATAATGTTCTAAGTGATCACAACCCACTCACGCTGGAAATTAAAG
The DNA here is from genome assembly GCF_964204655.1 of Triturus cristatus. Lineage (NCBI taxonomy): Eukaryota > Metazoa > Chordata > Amphibia > Caudata > Salamandridae > Triturus > Triturus cristatus. The sequence continues at coordinate 67,922,166 of NC_140593.1, read as the reverse complement.
TCAAGGCACTGAGGAAAGAAATTCTCCTGCCTTTGATTTCTAACACAAATCTTGAGTCTACCAGTCAGGGAAGACGACTGAGATGGGAAGTTATTAACCCGGCCGACTTCCTTGTTAAGTTATATGAACGTAAAAAAGAGGACTTTAGCTTGTGTTTTTCGCCATTGGCTCAACCGTTGGTTATTCTGGGTGCTTTTGACAGAATTACTAAACATGTTACGGGGAATCTCACCACTCATGGGAAACCTAAGCCCAAGAAATTTAAAAACTGGTTTGACCAGGCCTGTGTTAGTGCTCACTCTGCCCTTTTATCGGCTCTTAAAGAACCTGGCAATAACCCAAGTAAGTTAACTGAGGCTAGAAGAAACTATAAAAAAGCGATTAAGGCCAGGAAAAGTGAGCTAAAAAACAAGGCTTGGGACGAGTTATCAGATGCAAGCACTCAGAAAAACAGCAGCCAGTTTTGGAAGGTGATAAATAGCCCCCTTTTTAATGAGCAGGAGAACACTATTAAAGAATGTTTTATCCCGCCTGATAAATGGGTGGCCCATTTTAGTGGCCTATACTCGGAGATACAGGATGTTAACCCAGTAAATTACGCAGACCACACATTAGCCTCAAGAATCCTTTTTAAGGAGGAGGAAGTCCTAGAGGCCATTGAGGCAATGGCATTAGGCAAAGCCCCAGGACCGGACGGAGTGCCTGCGGACCTTTATAAGGCTGACCCAGGGTTTCGGGCGAAAATTTTAACTCGCGTTTTTAACGCTGCCTCTGAGGCCGGAGCTCCAAGATCATGGGGCAAAGCTGTTATTGTCCCTCTTTTTAAAAAGGGTTCAAGAGAAGACCCGGCTTGCTACCGGCCCATTTCTCTCCTGGACACCGCCGTGAAAGTTATGGGTAAAGTTGTCCTTGCCCGTTTAACATTGTGGTTGGAGGAGCAATCTATAATTTCTGACCTACAATATGGGTTCAGACAAGGAAGGGGAACTGTTGGCCAATGCCTTAACTTGCATCTGATCATAGGAAAGTACACGGTCGCCAAGCAGGGGGACCTCCATCTAGCCTTTATGGATTTGTCCACCGCTTTCGACCTTGTTAATCGACAAAAACTATGGGCCTTACTAGCCACTCTGGGGCTTGACTCAGTTCTGATTTCTTTCCTGGCTGTTATCCACGAGGACACCACTGCAGTTGTTCGTTACAGTGAAGACGGAAGTCAGACTGATGCCTGGCAGGTAAAGCGTGGTGTAAGGCAGGGGTGTATTCTTGCACCCCTACTTTTCTCGCTTTACATCAATAACTTGGGTCCGGTTTTAATTGCAACTAGTAAAGACATTCCGAAAGCCGGCTCCAAAATGATCCCTGCATTGCTATACGCGGATGACACAGTTTTATTGGCCAGAACTGCGAGAGGATTACAAGCTCTTTTAAATGGTTTTTATGATTTTATGGTCTCTTTAGACTTTTTAATTAATTTTAAAAAATCCCACTCTATGTCGATTGGCTCGGGGAGAGCAAAAAGGGTGAAATTCTTCTGTAATGGGCAGGAATTAACCAAAGTTCAGTCCTTCCCTTATTTGGGGATTGCATTTGACGACAGATCATCTTGGGTTATACAACGCGCTCAGAAAAAGAACAATTTAGCCAGAGCTACTGGCGCATTGCTGGGCTTTGCAAAACGCATAGGTTGTAAACTGCTTCCTGCTCTATTAAAAATTTATAGCGCAAAGTGTTTGCCCATGGCACTTTATGGAAGCGAGGTCTGGGGTTACAAGGCTGCTCCTAGTATTCAAGTAGTCGAAAACAACTTCTTTCGGAAATTGTTGTCTCTCCCTCCCTCTGCTCCTATTTTTAACATTCATGAGGACTTGGGGATGGGATATGTTGCTGATCAAATAGCTGTTGCACCGCTATTAGGTTGGTTGAGGGTTTGGGCACAACAGCCACCAAACCTAAACCAACAAATTATCGAAGATTGCCTGTCCTTGGAAAAAGCCCTGTCTATTCCATGGTTACGTTACATTAAAAACAATTTGAAATCACTTGGCTGTCTGGAATTGCTCACCAGCCCTTGTGTACTAAGTAAAGAACAAATTAAGGCCATTAAGCATCAGTTTTTGTCCAGAGCAATGTTGTCAAGGGAAGGTGAGGAACTGGGGAAACCGTCAGTTAGGAGGTTTGTTATGTTAAGTTCAGGGAGCGAGATTCAGCCCTATTTAACCTTCATTAACAAACCTTTCCACATGTTTTTGCTAATAAGGTTTAAGCATGGTTTGCTCCCTTGGCTCTTGGCATACCCAAAAGGATTTTTTAAAGAGGGAACTTTGGGGCCCTGTCCTTGTGACAACATTTCTGAACAAAATTTGTTGCATATGTTATTTTTCTGTAAATTTTACTCTTCTCAGCGTAAAAAATATATTCTGCCGATCTTGAAGAATTGTCAATTTAGGCAAGCAAGGCCTGCACTGACCTATTTACAAATGTTGGACTCTCCTTTGACTTGTTTTGGGGTTGCTTGTTTTATTGTGGGTGCATTAAGAGCTAGAAACAGGGCCCAGCTTATATAGTTTTCCACTAATGAGCATTGCTCTTAATATGTTGTTGTGGACAGAGCCTTTTTAGAAGACATGATTTTTTTAGAATGTTTTATTATTGAATGAATGAATTAATTGAAAAACATACTTTTATTGTATATTGCGCCAAACAGTATTGTATTTAATTTTTGTGTTAATTATTTTCTGTAATTGCATTTGCCTGTATCATGAATTTCTGTCCTGTGCTTTGATGGTTTTAATATTTTAACCGAATAAAGCAAATTTTGACTTTGACTTTGGCTTTTGGCACTGTGGACCTAATCTTGGATTGCCTCCACAGATGTTCTGTGTAAAATGAAGGGCGATGTAGCCTGCCAGACAAGCACAGTGTATTGCTTGTATTCCTGTAGCCTTTGTGTGGGAGGAATGACGACATTTGGCTCTTTAGAAATGCAGGAACAGGCCTTGTTCCTGTCAGGCCTTTTGTTCCTTCTTAGCACTATATTAAGTGTGAGGAGAGGGAGTGGTGAGCTAGAGACAGCAGCATATTTAGAAGTTCCCTCAAGATGACACTCCAGAAAGGGTGATAGATGCTATGGTGGTTCTCTCATCGGGTCCTGAGTTTCGGGGTTTAGAATTAGCTGGCTTTGAGCATCATTCCCTCCTGCTTGCAGTTACCTGAGACAAGGACATTTCTGGATTGACCAAGTTGAATACAAGAAGTGACTGGTCCTGCCTTGTACAATTGCAAAATGGAGGTAAGGAATGTAGACTCCTGCCTGTTTGCAATATGAGTCTATAAGAATGACTATTTCAAGTTTTCAAGTTTATTTTTATTATGCATAGTTACTAAAAAAACATTGCACAGTTTTGTGCTGTCAATAAAAACATTGATACAAATTATAAAAGTGCTGTGCAGTGCTTAGTTATAAATATACAAACAAGCATTTGCAATGCAATTGGTCTTGCCTTTGGGACCTTATAAGTATTTATCCATGCAGCACATTATCCTGGGTGCTGCAACCGCTGGCTCAAATTAAGCAGAGGGTGAGTGGAGCAACAAGGGAGGGATGAGAAGCTTGGAGGGAGAGTGTAGCAATAAGGGAGGGACGAGAAGCATGGAGGGAGATGGGAGGAACGAGAGGCCTGGAGGGAGAGGAGAGCAGAGGAAGTACGAGAGGCCTGGAGGGTGAAGAGACCAGCATGGAAGGACGAAAAGCCTGGAGGGAGAGGGGAGCAACGAGACGAGAAGACCACTCCAGTGCAAGAACTTCAAATGGATTCCTGTGCTGCTACAGCTATTCTGACACACAAACTCCATGCACATCCTACTGCATATACATAAGTTACGCACACAAGCAACACCCATGCCCCACGTGGATGAAGCAAAGGACCCTGTTATAGAAAAATGACAGAACAATTTAAAAACACAGAAAACAACTCTTTCTGTAAAAATGCGTGCCCTACCACTATCATCTGTTCCTACCACCACCGTTCAGTGAACCGACTGTCACAATGCTCAGAAAAGGAGAAGGCACTGATGTGCCCCTCCAGGGGAGCCCCCTCTACCGAGCCATGTAGGGGACCTTTTCTGTCCACCCACCTCGTAAATGCATCGACGCTCCTCGAATATGCTGTTCATCCACTATTCTGATCACTTAAGTTACCTCACTAACCTGCCCAAATCGGTCTTTGGACTTTGCAGCTCTATGGTTTAGTATGTTGTACTTGTAGGGTTTCATGTCACACCCGTATATTTACATAGTGTTGCACAACCAAAACATGAGCACATAAAATGAAAACTAACACTGTGAGCGATTCACCAGTAGCCGAGAAGTGGAAAAATACTAAAACATGGGACATTGGAAACAAGGGTTGATTCAAAGTATAATAACATTAACCACTCCAGATATATTGCATACGTTCTCATACCACTAACGTAAACTTGCATTTGCTTTAAACAAATTAAGGCCTTTATAATTACAGCAAAGTATACTCTACTTTTGGTTGTTGCAACATCAATTCAAGATCATTGTTTATTTAAGCACGCCCAGAGTTGGACTGATCCGCGGTTTCCTGTGAAAGGGTTAAGAAGTAGATACTCGACACTGGTTCCGTATTTTTGAAGCAGTGCATTATAGAAGTTGTCCCCCGGCTCGGAAAGGCAGCAGGCGCACGCCGTACCTTACAGTTGCAGAAGTTGTTCAGCGTGTAGGAGTTGCATACCAGGGGGAGGTTAGGCAAGCTGTGTTCAATTGCCCCTTGCGCCGCGGCCGGCTCCGCCAGCGCTTCCTGCTGCTCCCTGGCTCTCTCACACAAGGGCCCGGGCGAGCCCAATCCGCCAGCATACTTTAAATCAGGGGTCTCCAACGAGTAGCTCGGGAGCTACTGGTAGCTCGCCAGTACCCTGAATGTAGCTTTCAGAGTTGAAGACAAGCCAAGACAATCTCAAAGAGTCTATGCATATTAAAGATGGCAGCACCGCTCATCTCAAAACACTTAGGGCTCCATTAGTATTGCGTGCGGACATTGTCCGCCCGCCATACCCTCGGGAAACGGGACCGCCCGCTGAGGGTGTGGCAGTCCCGCACTCCTGATTAGCATGCGCCCGCCACACTGGCGGGCACATGGCGTATCTGCAACATTGCGGCAGACGGTGCAGAGAGCACCACCCGCCGCAATGCCACAAAGGCAGCCTGTGCCTTTCAATGCACAAAGTGGCAGGCACCACACTGTGCCTGCCACGTTGTACATTGAAATGCCGGGGGGTACCATAGGTACCCCCCATTTGCACCCCCCACCCCCAGAATCCCTGCGGACCTGCTACGGGCCCCCAATGTCAAAAACCACCTGCCTTTCAGGCAGGTCTCCGCCTGCATAGTAATATGGATGACAGTGTCTACCAGAAACCGCCACCATATGAACTGCTTTTCCACCCGGTAGGCAATCGGGCGAATTGCCTACTGGCGGAAAACCGACGGACGGTCTTCCTGTCCACCGGGGTCCCCTCCGCCATGGTAATGTGGCGGGGGAATTTTGCAGCGGGCGGAGCTTTTTATCGGGTGGATCGCCACCGCCATACAGGCGGTGGCGATTTTCCTGCTATACTAATGACCCCCTTAGAGTGAAAGCCAACCAAACCAATAGCAGACCCTTTTAATAACACTCAAACACAAACTGAGTTGGGTTACGGGTCGGCCACATGACCGTCTGTATCCACTCTAACTCTAAATCACAAGGAGATTGGCCATGTTATACGCCCTGCTCTTTCAGTCCCCGCACATCTGTGAACAATACGCTATCAAAGAATGACAGTAGAAATCAGTGCTGACCCACCAAAGTGTGGGACTGTAGAAGCCGGAGAGAAAATTTGTTAGGAGCATGATCATCCCAAGAGCTGAGAGGAGCAGTGTATGGATCGAAAGCAGATAAAAAACAATAGCCTCATCTCCATTTATTTATGTGTCGTCTGTCTGACATGGTGTTGCTCCCTAATAAACAGGTTTGTTTCATGGAAGCTACGTCTGGAGTCAAGGACCGTCAAATGTGTTTGTTGGCCTGCATCATAAGGGTTTTATCTTTGGTGCAATTGTTTCCGTTCATGGCATAATAGTGCCCATGCTGTAATAATGGTCATCCTTGACTATTACGGGTATTTTTTAGTGTAGTTTTCCAATACCGGCTGCCATCATTGACATATTGACTGGCCTACTTTTAGCCACCCCTGACAAAATGATGACTGTTTCTTGCAGAAAAATGATGGCCATAACTGATATACGTTGGGCATCCTGGATGTTATGGCGCCCAGCCTTGGTACCTTTGGCCCTGGTATAACGGTGGGCATTATTTGCATAACAAAAGCATACTTGGTGCTATGGTGAGAATCCATTACCTATGATTGTAATATCTGGGCACTTTAAGCAGAAACTGTGTATGTGAGGCATTTTTACATGATAGTACTGATATTTGTGGATAAAATTGAAAACTGATATTTTAATGACAAATATGTTTTTTAGAAAAGATTTTTATTCTGAAAACTGAATTTGTTTGCCCAAAATGGAAAGTGGTATTTGATAGAAAAATAAATCTGCATATTTTCAATAACTAATATGCTGACGAAGACAAAATATTTTATTTCTAAAACTCATTTAAGTTGATCGCCGAATGCTAATTCAAGCTGAGTTGGGGGGGACTTACTGCTCTAGTTCTGTCCTCTGTGCCGCAGAGCATTTGATAATTTGAATGTAACTTCATTAGTGAGGGGGTGGCATTTAATAGTGAGAATTGCTTTCCTGCTATTTCTGCTGGTAATCTTATCTTGAATGCTTGGGTGATTTCTACTGACAATCCTGCTTAGAGTGGTCATAGTGTAATGTTAACACATGTTGGCACTACTTTACAGTGATAACATATGCTAGTAGCTCAGCAGGACTTTGCTTGAGCAGAAGTAGCTCTCAACACAGAAATGGTTGGAGACCCCTGCTTTAAATTGTAAGCAGACGCTTCCCGTCCAGATGGCCCGGCCGCAAATTACTTCTGTGCTGGCAGAACTGGAAGCCCTGCGAGATACGGCAGCCCCTGCCAGCCTGCTTCTGCAATCTGACTCGGAGCACAGGAATGGAGGGCGGCCTGCTGGGGGGGCAAGGGGGTGGGAGACCGACACCAGCTCCAGATTTCCAGGGAGGGGCCTGAGGGCTCATGCAGCAACAGCACCGCATCCGCAAGCATATGTGTTTTGGGTAATTTATTTGTCAAGCATACCTGAGGTGTGCATAATGATCTGGTTGCATACGGTTTCAAGCGCAAGCCCCCCAAAACAGTCCCATTTGGAATGCTGTTGTACCCGTTTCTTTTTTTGGGTTTCAGTGCAATAACCTCGATGGGTTTGAACACGTACATGCCCGTTTGGTAAGCGGCAGAGCTTTGTTGATTGCCACCCTGTTTATTATGTTATATATGTGAAAGCTAGAGTGTCTCACTTACTTTTTGTGGTTGTAGTACTGCAGGAAGTTCCGGCTCGACGCACACCGAGTGCTCGGCGGTCTCTCCGCAGCACGGGTACTGTTTGCCACCGTCCACCCAGGTGTACTCCTGCTTGTGGGACAGTGTCTCTTCAAACTCCAGCACGTAGTTATCGGCGTTTGTCCTCCTCTGCCCGAGCACCTCGTCTGCTTTCTCTTTGGCATGGTGGCCGGGCGCCACCTTCACCACGTGCCCCTGCAGCTGAGCTCCATCCTCGGGCAGTGCGCGCCATACGCCAAGTCATCGGTGCCCAGGAAGTGGTCAAAGCAACAAATAGGGAAGAACATCAAAAAAGCCGGACATGCTTGTGGTGTTTTGTCGCGCATGCGTACGATGTAAGGCATTGCGCGCATGTGAGACAAATAGTGCGAATGCACGCAGGAATCAAAAAGCAAACAAGCACTGAAAATGCAATAGGACGCGTATTTACGAGAGCCCTATTGCATTTTTAACGGAAGTGCACACGTAAAAGAAGGCACGAACAGGAGGGGGTAGGAAGGTGTTTATTGTCGAAGAAGTCACGAAGTAATGGAGGGAACGGGGAGAGGCAGGGGAGAGAAAAACTGTTTATGAAGTAAAGGGGCTGATAGCCTCGGAAGGGAAAAAATGACGACATGCTCGTCAACTGTTGTTTTTGCATTTGTCACCCCAAGTGGGAAGGGTATGCCCAGACGGGGGTCCCGTGTTCTCCATGCCACTGGGATCAAGCTATCCTGGCTGAAACCCCGAAACCGGTCCTAGGATGCTTGCTTCCAGTCCAGGGAGGATCTGGTTCTGTTCCGCCAGTTTGAGGAATTTGACCGCTCTGCAGTTCAGTTGTGTGGCCTCTAAGTCAAAATATGCCAACACCGCTTGTCCCCTGTTGCGGGTCCCCGACTGCTTGAGCGGGATCTTTAGCAGCTGTGTCCTCTCTTGCTCCAGCGCCGTTCATGTGCAGATTAAGTGCAGAATGTCGTCGCACAGACCGCAGATGTTTGGTGAGCATGCCCTCTGCCATGGTGGAAGATGTTCAACGCACGGTAGAATGCCCAGGCGGTGTTTTTTTGTTTTAAGAACCTTATTTTGAGACTTTTAGGATAACCCTGGTTAAAGTATTTTTGGGGTGCAGATGTTTTGTAAGAGTTCAGGGTCATCCAGGAATGGGATCTGGCTGAGAATAGAGCCTTGTCTTCCAGCAGTGAGAGTTGTTATACTGTCTCCAATACCAATTTTTTTGAACTGTGTGTGTTGTAACTGAGTGTTCCAGAGGTTGATGAGCCTTGAGATTTCAAGAGATTCTTGTAGGTAGCGTCTGCCCGGGGAGGTATCTCTATGCTGGAGTTCTTGCCATAGCAGCTGATTTACAGTGTTTGAGGCAGAGTCTTATCTTAATCCAGCAGATGATGTAGGTGCCATGCCTGGCCAGCGATTGTTTCACTAAGCCGAACTCTAGCCTTATCTGTGCTGGTGAGGTGTATTTTGGGAAGCTGAACGCCAGTATCAGGGAGCTGTCCAGTTGCTTTGCATCTCTCCCCTGCGTTGCTTCGCTGCCGTAGGTTAGCGTGAGGAGTAGCTTGGCCTGTGCTACCTTCAGGAGAGGGCATAGTGAGGGCCCCATCAGTTTTGAAGACAGTTTTTTCAGTGTTATAGCGACAACCAGGCCTCTCCTTCTGATTTCTTCTCTCTGGTGCGTAAAAGAACCTACATTATCAAAAATGACGCCTAGATATTTGTAGTCCGTGGTGGGTTCATTAAGAACTCCCAGGTGCCACCTCTTCTGCTGCCTTCTTTTGTAATTTATTGTCATAGCTCATGTTTACTTGAAGTTAATTTTTTGACTATTTCCTGGGTGTATTTCTGCATTTCGTCGAGCAGATTTTGGAGACCGATGAGTGTGGCTGAGCAGCGCCACGTCATCAGCATACATAAGGTTTGAAAGGGGTTTACCACCGAGCCTGGGTGCGTGTGCGTTGTTGGTGTAGAGAGCTTCAGGGAGGTCGGCCATATAAAGGTTGAACAGAGTGGGTGCCAGCACGCAATCCTGCTTCAGGCCTTTGGTTGTGGAGATGTTTCTAGAAAGGTCAGTTCCCCCTCCCAGTTTCACCTGGACCTAGGTGTCCGTGTGTAGAAGCTGCAGGATGTCCAAGATGTCCTGAGGGATTCCCCAGCATGCCAGCTTCCCCCAAAGTTCCCCCATCTCAACATTATCGAATGCCGCACGAACGTCAATGAAGCCTAGATCTAGTTGCAGGTTGGCTATCTTCATTTCATCAATAAGAAGAGCGAGTGTGAGGATGTTAGTTGTCGTGCCAGACATTTTGCAGAAGCCGGTCTGGTTTGGCGGGATTATTTTGTTGGCGTCTGCCCAGGCTATGAGATCCTATAAGATGGTGCCTGTGAGAAGGTGGCCTGATATATACTGTCCACTAGTTCTAGTGGGCACCTTGTATCAGTCCAAACAACCCCTTGGGGTGAATTGATTATAGACAACCTTTATTGAAAGCTATCCTAGTGGTAGCTGTGGAGAGCAGCCTTCAGGCTAAGTCTTGAAGGAATGTAAAGCAGCTTGTTTTACCAGTCTATAATCTCTTGAATGATCAAATGAAAGGACAACCACACCAGGTATATATTCAAAATATATGTATTTAGGGTAAACACACCCCTCTAGTCTCTTTATGAGACTGGAGTTCGAAGTACTTAATTTACAAGTTAGCAATCAACAGTAATAGCACAAATACACGTTTGGGCCCTAGGGGCGTGCCAAACCATAGACCAATAAAGTGGTATAAGAACCACAACTGAACTAGACACAAGGCCTAGAGCCTGCAGAATCGCTGGTACCCCAAGGAACCACCCAAGGTAGTGACAGAGGGGACCCACGGGGACTGTGGCAATGTGTAAACACGACCGCAGGTTCCTGTTAGCTTCTATGGGCAATGTCGCGGTTGGAAATTTAAGATTAGGGACACTTAGAATCGAGTCTGGACCAAACCCTTTTGGACTTAAGAAGTTCTAGGGCTAGCACCCACGAGAGCACCGGAGTACTCGAGTTACCTCACCCAGGGAAGCCGGGTGCATAGGTGTCTTTTGGTGTCGGGTCGCGCCGTCGATTACAATGGAAGCTTGGGAAGAACTGCTGCTGCCATGAAGAGGATAAGTGTCCGAAGAGATCCAAGCCTGGATCTAGATGGAAGGAACCTGAAAGCAGCGGGGACAGAGTCTGGGTCACTTATGAGTGACCTAGGGCAGGATGGACCAATGCCCGCAGATGTCGGGTGCTTCAGGTGAGTTGATGGGTGTCTTGACTCCTCAGCCAAGAGGTCCAGGAGGCGTCGACGAGCCGGATTCGAGCTGTCCCACGAAGTGTGTCGTGTGCTGCGGTGTCGGCGACCAGATTGGACCCAACAAGCCTTGGCAATGGCAAGTCTCGTGGAAAGAAAAGAAGGATGTCGGTGCAGACCAGCAAGGTCTGAGGGACTCACCCAGCGAGGGTAAGTCAGGGCACGTCTGGAGCAACCAGGGAAGCCCACCTAGAAGAGGAGTTGCCTTCGTGGGGACCCACTAGCCAACGGACTAGCGATCACGAAGGAGCCTCGAGCGGTCGCACTGGAACCCGGCCCACGGGTCACTCGTGGAGTGGAGGCCGGATATCTTCTGGGCAGTCTGTGCTCAAGGCTGGGACTACTCGGAGCCCAAAGCAGAACTTCAAGAATGAACAGGAAGTCGATGTACCAGCAATAGTACGTGGTTCCCAGGGGTCACGGTTCCTCGTCACCCACGATAGCCACGGGCCTCAGCTTTGCTGTGGACTCAGGGTTTCCTCGGGGAAGTCAGGAAATCCACCTCTGGTAATGCAGAGACTTCGGCGTCCAACGGGAGCTTTGGAATTGCAGACCGGACAGTTGCTTCTTTGGTGCCTGCCAAGCAGGGGAGTCACTCCTTGACCCCAAGGGAGATTTCTTCCGTCTTCTAGTCGAAATAGAAAGTCGAATGTCCAGGATATATATTGCAGAGTTTCATCCAGGGTAATCTAAAGTCACTAGGACTGGGTTCCCATACTTATACTGAGTTTGGGGGTTGGACATACTCTAGGGACCCACCTATGGGAGTGTTTGGAAAGAGGGGTGGTTACACCCATTTCCTTTGTCCAGTTTCGCGCCAGAGCAGGGGCAGGTAGCCCCTGGAAACGGTTTGAACTGGACTATTCACAGGGACACCAAATGTGCCCCCAGTGCAGGACTTCAAAGCACCAGAGAGTGCTCCCACCCAGCCCCAATACACATCTGCCTGTCTGGGGAGGTGGTTACAACTCCCTGGGACAGGAAACCTATTGTCCAGGCCTCCCCTGCCGGAGTTTCGGTCTGGCAGAGGCATCCATTTTTTGATGCCAGGGCTCAAGAAAGTCCTACCGGGTTAGACCAGTGTGAACATGTCTCTCCCTCTAGAATGATGGAATGCTACCCCCGCTGCCAGAACTGGCGGGGAGGAGGGGGGTAGTATTCCAAAGCGTTTGACACCAAACACGACATGTTTCCGTGCAGCCATCCCAAACTTAGCATTTTTCGCGAGGTTATAATGCACTTGAGAGTATATGGTCAGGCTGCACCACAAACCGCATCAGTGGAGGTACTCGGAACGCTGCAGAGGGGCTCTGCTCATGCAGAGGCACCCTCTCACATAAAAACCAAGCACTCTGCCTTCAGGATTGTTAATGCCTGCCATAGGAGTGACTTATAGGTTTTATATGTGTGCGCAATGGTAGTGATATAGGTAGCCTATGTGAGAAGTTGGCATGATATATGATGTCACTAATTCTAGTGTACACCTTGTATCCGTCCAAACAACCCTTATGGTGATTGGTTGTAAAGTCAACCTTATAGACCAGCTATCCCAGTGGTAGCATGGACAAGAGCAGTCTTAGGCTAAACTCTGTATGGCATGTGAAGCCAGCTGTTATACCATATGTAATCCCTTGAATACCAAATGAAAGGACACCACAACAGATATATATATAAAAATAGAATGTATTTATTCTAGTCAAACCCTCTGCACTCTTTATGAGATTCGAGGTAAGTACAACACAGTCTTATTTAAGCATACATTAAGTCACACAGGTAAGTAATACAGTTAGGCCCTAGGGGCCACGCAAACCATATACTAAGTAAGTGGTATAAGAACCACTGTCACGAACACAGGATAGGCCTAGGGAATCGCTGGGGCTACACTATACTACCAAAGGTTAGGAAGTGGGAGGCCCACGGATTCAGGTGCAGAGTGGAAACACTCACGCTTAATGCGTAAAAGTCGATATAAATAGTGGTTATTAGAAATTAACAGTTTTAGGACACTTCTGGAATAGCTAGGAGTTCGAGACTTGGAAACTAGACCCTAGGATAGTCAATACCCTTGTGAGCACCGGAGTACTCAAGTTACCTAGCCCACGGGCTGCGGGTGCATAGGTGTGAACTTGCGTCGGGTTTCGTCGTTGACTCCTATGGATGCCTGAAGGATAGTTGCTGACAGGCAGTCAGTGAAGAGTGTCCGGTGGATCCCAAGGATGGAATCAAGAAGGAAGGATACCTGCAAGCAGAAGGGACAGAGTCTAGGTCACCAGCCAGGAGCCGGGCAGGAACCAGGAAGGAACCAGGCGATGTCGTGCAGACGCAGGTGAAGAGGTGAAGCTTGTCGCAGCAGCCACGGGTACCAGGAGGCATCGAGGACGACCAGGACCAGGAGGTGAGCTGTCCCACGAAGGTTCTTGCTCTCGGTGGCGTCGATGTCGAGTTAGGACCCAACAAGCCTTGGCAAGCGGAACCCACGCAGAATGGAGGACTTGCTTCTGGTGCAGACCAGGAAGGTCTGGGGTGCTTCTCTTTCACAGAGGAGCAGGTGCCAGTCTGGAGGAGCCGGACCAGCAAGGTGAAATCAAAGGTTCGTCGTCGCAGAGGTCACTAGCCAACGGGCCAGCAACCGGACAGCACGTCGAGCAACTCAGGTGCAGAAGGGCCCCACGCAGAACACGTGAAGTGTGGGGAGCTGATCATCTTTGCAGATGGTGCTCGGGATGGGGGCTTCTCAATTCCCCAAGCACAGCCTCGAGGAAGCCTCAGAAGTCGCGCTAGTCAGTTACTAGCCACTTTTCCCAAGTCTCCGGTCCCAAGTCCCTCGTCGCCTCCACGGGTCTCCGCTTTGCTGTAGAGGTGGATCTGGTTCAGAGGTGTCTGGAAGTCTCGGCGCTGGTCAGTCTCTGCAGTCGTCCCTCGTAGGATCAGTCGCAAAGCAAGCAGCGGTCGCTGGATGGTGCCTGGTTGCCCAGGGTGGTCACTCCTTGGCCACAAGGGAGATTCTTCAGTCTTCTTCCTGAGGTCGAATGTTAAAGGTCCAGAGTTTCTGTTCAAGTTGCAGATTCAGGATAATCTAATCTTGCAGGGCTCAGCTACCTTCTAATATACTAGGCTAGTGGGCTGGGCTACCTGCAAGGTCCCTCCTATGGGTGGGACCAGGAAGGGGGGTGGCTACACCCCCTTTCCTTTGTCCAGTTTCGCGCCAGAGCTGGGGCTGGAGTGCCCCAGCGCTGGTTTGAACTGGACTATGCATGGAGCACCTTGTGTGCCCCAGGCATTTCTCATTCCTTTCAGCCCTCCCTGCCCCAATACACTAAAGTCGGTCTGGGGAGGTGCTAGCACCTCCCCAAGCAGGAAACCTATTGTCCAGGCCTCCCTGGCTGGGAGGGCTCCCAGCTGCAGGAGGTCAGACTCGTGTCTGTGGCAGCAGCATCCATTTTGTGATGCTGAGGCTTTGGTCAGAGTTAAACAGCAAAGTAGGATTTTAACATGTCTCTCCCTCTAGAAGGGGGGAATAATATCCTCCTCACCAGAAATGGTATGGGGGTATTATTCCAAAGTGTTAGACACCTTACACAACGTGTTTTGATACAGCCAAACCATAGTCACCATAACCGTTTAAGATTATATGGCACTTTAAGATTATATGGTAGGCTATATCATAGAACAGCTATAAGGACATGGTTCCGAAAGCTGCAGACAGGCTCAGCTCATGCTAGAGCACTATCTCACATGTTACCAAGCACTCTGCCTCCAGGATTGTTAAGGCCTGCCATAGGAGTGGCTGATAGGTACACGTGTCTATATATAAGGTAGGTATAGGAATACTACACCTAAGCAAGGGGTGATTACACAACCTTGCCCCAGCTGAGTGATCAGCCAGTTGTGTCTGATTGGAAGGCCAGGCCAGGGGTGGCATAATACATGCTGCAGCCCCTGGGAGGCCTAGGGTACACCTATGCCCTGGGTACCTAGGGTACACTGTACAGGGTCCAATAAGGTGACCCTTACCAATTGGGTATGTACCTAGGGTACATGGAGTCCATTTTAAAGAGTGAGCAGACAGCCTGAGACCCTGAATGGCAGGATCTCAGGCCAACTAAGTCGAAAAACCAGCTAGACACTAGGCAAAAAGTTGGGGGTAACCATAGTCTGATATCCACCTTCCTACAGCCTATACCACAGTAAGGGGTGCAAGCACACCCTTACCCAGGCTCCAGTAGCAGGCCTCTGATGCCATTTGGGAGTGCTTCCCAGGGGTGGCATAATACATGCTTCAGCTCCTGATAGGCCTCTGAGGTACCTATGTCCTAGGTACATAGTATACCGTATGCTAGGGGCTTATAAGGCACTCCAAAATCCAATTAGATATGTACCTAATGTGCATGCAAACCTTTTAAGAGAGGAAGCAGATAGGCTGAGGTCCTGATTAGCAGGGTCACAGCCAGACTAATGTCGAAAAACAGTGAAACACCAGCAAAAAGTGGGGGTACCCATGTGAAGCAGATCCTACTCTCCTACAGTGCCTGCAAAATACTTTGCCTCGTTGTCGATCAGGGCCACTAGATAATAGTTGCTAGGCTGGGCCTTGTCGCCACTCTTATAGATCGGCGTGATCGTTGAGCCTTTCCATGATTCGGGAATTCTGCCTTGTGACCGGAATTCCAAAAATAGGGGTTGCAGGAAGTTAGCCCAGTCGACCGGTTTGTGTTTAAACCCCGCTGGTGGAATTCCATTTGGGCCTGGAGCCCCCTCTCTTCTCCCTTTTGCAATTTGCTTCTTGGTTGCCAATGGAGATGGGTCGTTTGGCTCGTGCCCTGCTGATTTTACTGGATTTGGCATGTTCGACCCCAGCAACACTTTATGGCCTGCTCCTGGGCGATCGCATGGTTTCCGTCTGTGTCCATTGGGCAGGTTTCCCCGGCATCGTTGTTAAAATGCTCGAATAGAAATTTAAGCCATATTTCCTCTGGGATGTGAGACAAGACTCCCTTGTGGTGTGGGCGGATTATAGCATTTACCTTTTTCCAGAATTGGGCACTGTTGTTACAGTTAGCATCATGAAGCAGCTTTGCCCAGATTACATCTTCTTGCTCTTTCTTGATTCACCCAGTTCAATTTCTTTAGAAGTTTCCGTCTGTCTCGCAAGAAGGTGCAGGCGCTTGAGTCCCCTGGGTCTCTTCTCAGGCGTCTTAGAGTGGAGTTGATGTGATTTCGTGAGCATTTTTAGTTGGTCCCTTTGAGCTTTGGGGATCCTGTTTCACGGGCCGGTTGTCCGGCAAGAGTCTGCTTTCAGGGGTGTTATGCCCCAGAGGCTTAAGAGCTTTGCGAAAAAAAGTTTCCCAGTGTGTTATTTGGTCAATTGTGCCTGTTTCTGTTGATTGAAAAAACGTGGTTTCTGTTTTTGAAAGCGACTCTAGTTGTTGCTGCGCATTTGATCCTCCTTAAATTTGAGGTGTAGGTAGGCACCAAAGCTAGTTCTTGTTGGATAGCGAAGGGAGCAGTAGCTGACAGTAGAATTTCCTGTGGGCGATGGTCGCTGTCCCCCATTCGAAACTCTCGAATGAAGGAGAATATTGAGAGGCTTGCGAACGTGTAATCTAAGATTAAACATGATGAGTTGGTGTAATGTGAGGGAACGGGGAGAGAGTCCTCGGGGAATCTGCCGTTTAGAGCCCCGAGTTTTAGATGTTCTAGATCTTCTAAGAGGCAGTTTTTCTTGCGGGTCTTGCTTGCAGATAGGGAAGCGAACTGTGGCGGGATGTTGCAGAGTGAAGTGAGGATGGCGGTCTCTTCACCCCCCCGATGTGCCTAGGAGATGTTGATTTAGATCCCCGGTTACGATTAAATATGGGATTTCCGTTTCAATTATGAAACTAGATACTTTGTCTTTTAAATTCTCTGAATCTTTGGCTTTCCTTTTTGGGTTGATGCAAGTGTTGACTTAGTACCACCTCGTCTTGCTCTCCGTAAAGAGAGAGGGCAATCTTTACTACGAGGGTGGCCTGTACAGGGAAGCCAACTGGGGCCGCTGAGGTGAATCGTTGTAGAGACCAAGGTCGCCAGCCCTCCAGAATGGTGTCCAAATTTGTTGCTCATCATGGCCGATGTGGAGAAAGCATATAAAGCCTTGGATATGATGCGGTAGAGTGTTTTCTGCAGCATAATTACGTCGAAAGATTGAAGATATTGTAATAAGCACTGATCCATCATTTTTGTCGACAAGCCGTTTGTATTCCACGAGCATAGGCGGAGAGGGTTGGAGTCTGCTCTATCCTTTAGGCCGTTTTGAGTTGGTTATCATTGCCTTCCGTTGGAGATGGTTATTGTCCGAGTGATTTGCCTGAAGTCTGGCGATCTGCTCCACGTGGCGGGTGCTGCCCAAGAGCTGTTTTGACTGTCCGTCCTCGAATTGGCCCCTCGGAGAGGTGATTGGCCTAGCGACCCTCTGAGCACTGAGTTTGGGCCCCCCTGGGGATTTGAAGATGCTGGCCTCAGAATGGGGGCCAGAAAAGGCATTGATACGCTGGAGTTAGAAACCGGCCGATATCTATCCCCCAGGCTTTGAAAATGCCCTGTTAAGCTAAAACCTTCTGGGCGGCTGTTGCAGATTTCCATGTAGCATTGGTGGCCTCTGGCATTGTAGGGTCTGCAGGTCGAATGAATTCTATAGAGAGTATGTCAGTTGAACTCAGATCAGGGAGAGTTGGAATTGCTTTCAGCAGCCTTATGATATTCCCCCTGTTCAGCGGTATCCTGGTGACCTCTTGATGTAAACTTGGGGTGACTGCCTTGTAATGCTGCCCTTATCAGGTATTAGGGTATCTTTCATAGATTCACATGCCTGAATCATTCCCCGTCGTCGGGATGGGAGTCCGCGGTACATAAATAAAGTAATGTCCCATTAGACATATATAGTAATAGGCCAAGGGCCTCACATTAGTAACATCTCCATGTCCTTTTGTAAAAAGGACCAAACTCTAGAAAAGAGCCAATAAGCTATCACCACCCTCTGGAACCCACCTGGAAGGAGCTCTAGTTCCACAGATTTTCTACCGCACGTCGTGCTAAAGTCTCCCCTGAGCTCTGCTCAGTTTTCCCTGTTTTCTGGATTTCCAGTTATTTTTTTTCTTTTCTTCTTCTGTGTGAAGTTCTCAATATCTTTTCATGGCAGATACTCCTAAGGAAAGGCCTTTTTAGGCCCTGTGCTTCCTGTGGTAAAAAGAGGCTTCATGTTGATGACCAAAACAAATACTGCCTCTATTGTCTTTACCCTGAACACTCCTCGAAGGACTGCAAGGTATGTCGTACTTTTTCCTCAAAGACCCTTAATGATCGGGTGGGACGCCTTCTAATTTGGCTGCAGAGACTTAAAGATAAAGACCAAGTCCTGTCTTCTGAGGAGAGTGAAGGCTGCTCTAACCTTCAAAATCCTCTCAAAAAAGCCCCAGAGTTGCTTCTCCAGGACCTTCGGCGCAGCCCCCTCAAAAGAAGGCGCACAAAAAGTCTTCAGAGACTCCCCTTAAGGCTTTACCAACAAAGGTTTCTCCACAGGAGGTTCTACACACCTTTAAAAAGCCTGGTTCCACCTCTTCGACGACGGCTTCGTCGACGGTGAGAAAATCCCTGTCTACAGCTGTGGGGGTAACTTCATCAACGACGACCGTCTCCACCTCTTTGGCATCCTCTGCCTCGTCGTCGACGATGACTTCATCGTCGACGGCTGCTAAACCTGCATCGTCGACGATTAAAATTAAAAAATCAACGTCCAAGCCAGCGTTGATGCTACGATCGCCGACGAGCGCGTCGACGCCTATGTCGACGAAGAGTGTTTAGTCGAAGTCTACCCCGTCGACGACGAAGACGACATCGTCGACGAGGGCTCCGTCGACGACGACGCTGTCGACGACTGTTCCGATGACGACGACACAGTCGACAACTGCTCCGTCAACGGTAGCTTTGTCAACGTTTCCTTCAATTTTGCCAGTTGGTGCTTCACCGTCCACGACTACACTGACGACGGGCTCGTCGACGATACCAGAGTCCAAAGTGGAGCGTGCGTATGTCCATCTCAAAATCACAAAACGCACGTTTTCACCTGCCCTGACTTCTCCTAGCAGGCTCCAGCAGTTACCTCCGACTCACCTTTTGGAAGAGGAGGAAGATTCAGACGATGGTGGTATGTTCGGAACTGCAACGAGTCCTACGGAGCTTCATGTCAAATACCAAGAGAGTTCGGACTATGACGAACAAGAACCAGAAGACCAGCCATATTATCCTGACGACAGCCATCCTCCTCAACCTCCCATGGTCGGTCTACCCACGTCTTTGGTTTCTGACTTCCAATTTCTGATTACTGACTACAAGCAGAGATTTCCTACTTCAGCTATGTCTCCTGCTCCGGTTGTCTCTCCGCCGCCAAGGCTGCAGCCTCCACCTCTTCCTCCACAGTGTGTGCCTGTCATGCTACTGCCTCCAGCTTCCACAGATGATGAGGATGATGAGCAACAAGAGGAGGGAGAACTCATGATTCTCAATCTACTCATGATGAGTGGGATGATTGTTATCCCTTGTCCAGCGTCCCCGGTGCCTACTCAAGCTGATTCGCCTCCTGAGGATATCGGGGGTTTTCATAATGTCTTGGAAAGAGCCGCACAGCGTTTCCAGATCCCTATGCCTTCTCACCAACAGGATTGTTTCCTTTATGACTTTAAAGAACCTTTCAAAAAGTCTGTAAGATCAGTACCTATTATAGACTGCATCTGGGATCAGGTTGTAAAAATAATGCACAATCCATCTTCGATTCCCCCAGTGTTACCTCGGCTAGACAAAAAGTACAGAGCCCCGGACACTGCTCCAGCCTGCCTTACCGGACATCCAAAGCCTGATTCAGTCATCACTCAGGCTGCTCAAAGGAAGTCTAGAAACCCTTCTGCCCCACTGTCCGCTCCTCTTTAAAAAGAATGCAAGACGACTTGACAATATTGGAAAACGTTTTTCATCCATGTCTGCATTAACAGTGCGGGCGTCAAATTTCTTAGCGTTATTAGGGCGCTATAACAGGCAGATGTGGGCGGACATTGCTCCATACTTGGGAGCCTTGCCGGACGACTCGAGGGAAGAAGCGAAGAAGATCCTGCTGGAGGGCGAACGTTCGGCTTCCGAGATCATTGATTGTGCGATGGATATCGCCTCTACTGGTTTCCGTCAACTTGCTGGCGCTGTTGTTCTAAGACGCCAAGGTTGGCTGAAGGCAACTTCATTCCGGCCGGAAGTTTAGACAAAAATTCTGGACATGCCCTACGATGGTCAGCTTCTCTTTGGCACGCATATTGATGAGGCTCTTCAGGGTATACAAAAAGGATACCGACACGGCTAGGGCTTTGGGTATCCTTCAATTTAAAAAAAAAAACCTTTTCGTGGCTCAAGGGGTAGAGGTCAATCTTCCACCAGAGGAGGCTACCAACACTATTGGTCTTCCTATTCCTCCTCCAACCAACAATATCGGCCACAGTACCAACAACGTCAACAGCAATCCTCTTACACTAAAACCTCCTTTTGAGGAAAAGGAGGACGACAGAAGGACGCTGCTCGGCGGCAATGACGTGTCTCTACCGCCGGTCTCCATCTCCTCTCCACCCTTCAAAGTTGGAGGAAGGATTTCCCACTTTTTACGCAATTGGAAACAAATAACAACGGACCGTTGGGTTCTTCAAATAATACAGTTTGGACATTCGCTGGAGTTCACTCACAAACCTCCCCAGACCTCTCCCCGACCTATGCTTCATAATAATCTACCCCTATTACAATTGGAACTTTCACTCATGCTCCAGAAGGGAGCTATACAAAGGGTTCCTCTTCGTCAATGGGGGAAAGGGTTTTACTCCCGTTTTTTCCTGGTGCGCAAAAAGGAGAAGAAATGGAGACCAATCCTGGACTTAAAAAGTCTCAACATATTTTTAAAGAAACAGTCGCTTCGCATGGTTACCATTCAAGAAGTGCTGCAACTTCTCAACGCAAATGACTACATGATGTCTTTGGATCTTCAGGATGCCTATTTCCATATCCCTATCCACAGAAACCACAAGAAATTCCTGAGGTTCGCCGTGGCAGGCAGACATTACCAATTCCGAGTCCTGCCCTTCGGACTCAAGTCAGCTCCACGCATTTTTACGAAATGCCTCCCTTCAGTGGCTGTATATCTCAGGGAGCACACCATCAGGTCATTCCCTATCTCGACGACTGGCTCGTCAAGGTATCTTCTCTGGACGGCGCGACCAGGTCTTCCGACGCCTGTCTACAGCTTTTCAGTTGCCTAGGACTCACTCTGAATCAGAACAAGTCCGTCCTCCAGCCTTCTCACCGGATAACCTTTCTGGGTGCTACTCTCGACACAACCCAGAAAAAGGCTTTCCCATCACAAGAGCGACAGAGAAAGCTTCTTCATTTGGCAAATCACGTAAAATCCAAGAAGTGTCTCTCAGTACGCCTCTTCAAATCCCTTCTCGGAATGATGTCATCCTGTATTCTGCCTGTTCCTTACTGTCGCCTCCACATGTGCCCTCTCCAAGAAGCACTGTCTGCTCAATGGATTCAATCCGAAGGATCCTTCGACGATGTCATTCAAGTGAACCCTCAGATGGTCACTGCTCTGCAGTGGTGAACTCGTCCACGGAATCTTTCTCAAGATCTGCCTTTCTTGCTCCAAGCTTCTCCACAGGTCACCACAACAGATGCGTCCCTGGAGGGTTGGGGAGCTTTCCTCCAAGAACTCCGAATCAGCGGGAAGTGGTCTCCTGCCGAACGAAAGCTTCACATAAACCTTCTCGAGCTACGAGCTGTCTATCTGGCTCTCCTGGCGTTCCCTCCCAGGATCAAAGGTTCTCTAGTGCTCGTCCGGACGGACAATACTACGACGAAGCACTACCTGAACAAGCATGGAGGGACTCATTCACTGACACTTATCTCACGAATCTCCCAAAATCTGGAACTGGTTACTTCATCACAACATTTCCCTTCAACCGGAATATGTTCCAGGAACAGACAACGTACTGACCGATTCTCTAAGCAGGCAACAAACAACATGCCACGAATGGGAGTTGAATCAGCGGACTCTCGACCGCATATTCTCCCAATAGGGCACTCCTCTCTTGGACCTATTTGCTACCAAGCAGAACGCCAAATGCCAAAACTTCGCAAGCTGGCATCCCCAACGGGGATCTCTAGGGAATGCATTTTCGATCGCATGGTTCAACGTCTTTGCATACGCTTTTCCACCGATTTCCCCTGATTCCCAGGATCCTCGGGAAAATGAAGACCGAACCCTGCACGCTAATCCTAATGGCTCCAGCGTGGCCGCGTCGGCATTGGTTCATGGAGCTCCATCTTCTCTCTCTGGAACCGCCGATCTCTTTGAAACCGTTTCCCCCCTCTCCTCACAATGAACTGGGAACACGTCCTGCATCCTGATCCAGCATCTCTCAAGTTATCGGCTTGGCTCCTGAGTTCCAAGAGTTTCATGGCCTAGACATTCCTCCAGACTGCAGGGTGGTTCTGGCTCGGGCTCGAGCCGACCGTACTAACAAGACATATTCCTTAAAATGGAAGAGGTTCTGCATCTGGTGTAAGTCAGCGAAAATACACCCTCTTTTGTCTTCCCCAGAACAAATACTGCCTTACCTTCTCTCAGGTCTTGCTCACGCCTCTATTAAAGTTCATCTGGCAGCAATATCCAGTTTTAGAAGATCTTCTGCAGGCCCTTCTCTTTGGTCTAGTAGGTTGATTAAACAATTTCTCAATGGCCTATTCAGGACTTTTCCTGCAGTGAAGTCTCTGCCTCCCACTTGGCAGCTCAGCACAGTTCTTGCTCAGCTTATGAAACCTCCTTTTGAGCCGATACACAGAGCTGATCTTAAATATAATTTCTTGGAAGACGGCACCCCTTCTAGCCCTTACCTCTGCCAGGCGAGTAAGTGAGCTCCATGCATTCCCAGTTCAAGACCCTTTTCTTCAGTTCAAACATGACAGGGTCATACTGCGGACTAATCCTAAGTTTGTACCCAAAGCCCTGTCAGACTTTCACCTCAATGAACCTATAGTCTTAACGACCTCTTTTCCAAATCCTCAAACGGCGGCAGAACGAGCTCTACACTCTCTAGACCTTAAATTCTACCTTGACAGGACAAAATCGTTCCGCAAATCCAACCAACTCTTTGTGGCTCACAGTCGACCTAGGAAAGGTCTTCCACTTACTAAACAAAGTATCTCTCGTTGGATCTCTGGAGCGATTACTTTCTGTCACCAGCAAGCGGGCCACCCCTTGCGTTCCACGGTTTGAGCCCATTCCACTAGGGCGATGTCTACTTCCATGGCACTCTTTGCGGGTGTCCCCATCACAGACATTTGCGGAGCGGCAACATGGAAGACGCCACATACATTTACAAGCATTACTGCTTGGATACAGAACTCATGAAGGATGCTGCAGTGGGACAGGCGGTGTTGCGTCATCTATTTCGATAGAGGTGAGCCCTTTTTTCATCCCACCATCCTTTCTTTTATACACACATTTCTCTATTGTGTTCCATAATGGTTTCTTTGATTGTCCTTTGGTACTCTCTATGTTTTACATTATGTTATTATTGTGAGAAGTTGGCCTGATGTATGATGTCACTAGTTCTAGTGTACACCTTATATCAGTCCAAATACCCTTATGGTGATTGGTTGTAAAGTCAACCTTATAGACCAGCTATCCTAGTGGTAGCATGGACAAGAGCAGTCTTAGGCTAAACTCTGAATGGCATTTGAAGCCAGCTGTGATACCATATATAATCCCTTGAATACCAAATGAAAGGACACCACAACAGATATATATATATATATATATATATATATATATATATATATATATATATATATATATATATATAAAATAAAGTGTATTTATTCTAGTCAAACCCTCAGCACTCTTTATGAGATTAGAGGTAAGTACAACACAGTCTTTTTTAAGCATACATTAAGTCACACAGGTAAGTAATACAGTTAGGCCCTAGGGGCCACGCAAACCATATACTAAGTAAGTGGTATAAGGACCACTATCACGGAAATAGGATAGGCCTAGGCCTAGGGAATCGCTGGGGCTACACTATACTACCAAAGGTTAGGAAGTGGGAGGCCCACGGGATTCAGGTGCAGAGTGGAAACACTCACGCGTAATGCATAAAAGTCAATAGCAATAGTACAGTTTAGAAATCGATAGATTTAGGACACTTCCGGAGTAGCTAGGAAGTCGAGACTGGAAAACTAGACACTAGGATAGTCACTATCCTGATGTCCTGATGAGCACCGGAGTACCCAAGTTACCTAGCCCACAGGCTGCGGGTGCATAGGGGTGAAGTTGCGTCGGGTTTCGTCGTCGACTCTTATGGATGCCTGAAGAAAGATGCTGACAGGCAGTCAGTGAAGAGTGTCCGGTGGATCCCAAGGCTGGGATCAAGAAGAGAGGAGACCTGCAAGCAGAAGGGACAGAGTCAAGGTCACTAGCCAGTGACCACGTGGAACCAGGAAGGAACCAGGCGATGTCGTGAAGATTGCAGGTGAAGGTGAAGCTTGTCGCTGCAGCCACGAGGACCAGGAAGCGTCGAGGACGACCAGGACCAGGAGGCGAGCTGTCCCACGAAGGCTCTTGCTGTCGGCGGCGTCGAAGTTGGACTAGGACTCACCAAGCCTTGGCAAGCGGAAACCACGCAGAACGGAGGACTTGCTTCTGGTGCAGACCAGGAAGGTCTGGGATGCTTCTCTTTTTCAAAGGAGCAGGAGCCAGTCTGAAGGAGCCAAACCAGCGATGAAGATTGCAGGGTGCGTCGTCACAAAGGCCACTAGCCAGCGGGCAAGCAACCGGACAGACGCGGCAAGCAGGAAAATGCTGAAGGGCCCCACGCAGAACTCGTGGAGTATGGGGGGCTGATCTTCGGTGCAGATGGTGCTTGGGGTTGGGGCTTCTCAATCCCCGGTGCACAACTTCGAGGGTGCCTCAGAAGCTGCGCTTGAAGATACTAGCCACTTTTCCAAGGTAGCCGGTCCCACGTCGCTCGTCGCCTCCACGGATCTCAGCTCTGCTGTGAATGTGGATCAGGGTCGGAGAAGTCTGGAAGTCAAGGCTCTGGTCGGGCTCTGCAGTCGGTTCCTCGTAGAACTTGGGCAAAGCAAAGGGTAGTCTCTTGATGGTGCCTGTTTGCACAGGGTAGCCACTCCTTGGCCACAAGGGAGATTCTTCAGTCTTCTTCTTTCGTCGAATGTCGAAGGTCCAGAGTTTCTGTTCAAGTTTGCAGGTTCAGGATAATCTAAAGTCTTGAGGCCCAACTCCCACTCTTATACTAATCTGGGGGGCTGGGATACCTGCTAGGTCACGCCTTATGGGTGGGACCTGGGAGGGGGTGGTTACACCCACTTCCCTTTGTCCAGTTTCGCGCCAGAGCTGGGGCTGGAGTGCCCCAGCGCTGGTTTGAACTGGACTATGCAAGGAACACCTTGTGTGCCCCAGGCATGTCTCATTCCTTTCAGCCCACCCTGCCCCAATACACTAAAGGCTGTCTGGGGAGGTGCTAGCACCTCCCCAAGCAGGAAACCTATTGTCCAGGCCTCCCTGGCTGGGATCACTCCCAGCAGCAGGAGGTCAGACTTGTGTCGTGGCAGCAGCATCCATTTTGTGATGCTGAGGCTTTGGTCAGAGGCTAACAGTGAAGTATGATTTTAACATGTCTTTCCCTCTAGAAGGGGGGAATAATATCCTCATGTCCAGAAATGGCATGGGGGTATTATTCCACAGTGTTAGACACCTTACACGACATGTTTCGATAAAGCCAAACCATAGTTACCATAACCGTTTAAGATTATAAGGCACTTTAAGAGTATATGGTAGGCTATATCATAGAACAGCTATAAGGACATGGTTCCGAAAGCTGCAGACAGGCTCAGCTCATGCTAGAGCACCATCTCACATGTTACCAAGCATTCTGCCTCCAGGATTGTTAAGGCCTGCCATAGGAGTGGCTGATAGGTACACATTTGTCTATATGTAAGTTAGGTATAGGAATACTACACCTAAGCAAGGGGTGATTACACGACCTTGCCCCAGCTGAGTGATCAGCCAGTTGTGTCAAAATGGAAGGCCAGGCCAGGGGTGGCATAATACATGCTGCAGCCCCTGGTAGGCCTAGGGTACACCTATGCCCTGGGTACCTAGGGTACACTGTACAGGGGCCAATAAGGTGATCCTATCCAAATGGGTTATGCACCTAAAGTACATAGTATCAATTTAGAGAGAGAACAGCAGGGCTGTGGGTCTGATTAGCAGGCCCACAGCCACATCTAAGTCGAAAACCAGATAAGCAAAAGCAAAAAGTGGGGGTGAACATAGAAAGCAGACCCTACTCTCCTACAATTATCTGGTGAATTTTTATATGCTGTACCATCCGAAATGTGCTTATCATTGCTTACTACTCTGATTCAGGCAGGTAAATCTATGAAAGATACCCTAATACTGGATAAGGAATGTGTTACATGTAACTGCAGTTATCCAGTATTGGTATCTTTCATAGATTCACATGCAACCCACCCGCCTCCCCTGGAAGGGCTCACCTAGTTCTCTCAGTGATACACCTTTTTAGCACTGTGCTTACGAACATCTGAGGGACTAGAGCTCCTTCCAGGTGGGTTCCAGAGGGTGGTGATAGCTGATTGGCTCTTTTCTAGAGTTTGGTCCTTTTTAGAAAAGGACATGGTGATGTTACTAATGTGAGGCCCTTGGCCCATTACTATATATCAAAAACCAAAGGAAATGATGGACGGAGTGTTGAATATTGCAAACACTCACCCCCAGTCAACTGATCTGGGTTTAATCCATCACTGTTCTTTAGCCCACTCTGCCACCCCAGTTCAGACATGGCCATATGCAAATCAGTCTGACTCTGTGCCTCATGGGAACAGTCCAGCCCGAACTGCCAAGCCATGTCTTCCCTGGACCGGAAACAAGCTTCCTAGGACCGGTTTCTGGCATTTCAGCCGTCTTCAGCCAGGCTTGCTTGAATGCAGTGGCAAAGTGAGCAAGGGACTCACGTCTGAGCATACCCTGCCAACTTATGGCGAACAAAGCAAAAACCAAAGGAAATGATGGACGGAGTGTTGAACATTGCAAACACTCACCCCCAGTCAACTGATCTGGGTTTAATCCATCACTGTTCTTTAGCCCACTCTGCCACCCCAGTTCAGACATGGCCATATGCAAATCAGTCTGACCCTGTGCCTCATGGGAACAGTCCAGCCCGAACTGCCAAGCCATGTCTTCCCTGGACCGGAAACAAGCTTCCTAGGACCGGTTTCTGGCATTTCAGCCGTCTTCAGCCAGGCTTGCTTGAATGCAGTGGCAAAGTGAGCAAGGGACTCACGTCTGAGCATACCCTGCCAACTTATGGCGAACAAAGCAAAAACCAAAGGAAATGATGGACGGAGTGTTGAACATTGCAAACACTCACCCCCAGTCAACTGATCTGGGTTTAATCCATCACTGTTCTTTAGCCCACTCTGCCACCCCAGTTCAGACATGGCCATATGCAAATCAGTCTGACCCTGTGCCTCATGGGAACAGTCCAGCCCGAACTGCCAAGCCATGTCTTCCCTGGACCGGAAACAAGCTTCCTAGGACCGGTTTCTGGCATTTCAGCCGTCTTCAGCCAGGCTTGCTTGAATGCAGTGGCAAAGTGAGCAAGGGACTCACGTCTGAGCATACCCTGCCAACTTATGGCGAACAAAGCAAAAACCAAAGGAAATGATGGACGGAGTGTTGAACATTGCAAACACTCACCCCCAGTCAACTGATCTGGGTTTAATCCATCACTGTTCTTTAGCCCACTCTGCCACCCCAGTTCAGACATGGCCATATGCAAATCAGTCTGACCCTGTGCCTCATGGGAACAGTCCAGCCCGAACTGCCAAGCCATGTCTTCCCTGGACCACTATATATGTCTAATGGGACATTACTTTATTTATGTACCGGGGACTCCCATCCCAACGACGGGGAACGATTCAGGCATGTGAATCTATGAAAGATACCAATACTGGATAACTGCAGTTACAGGTAAGTAACGCATTCGTTAGCTGAGGTTCCCTGCTGTTGCTTTGGAAACATGCAGTTATGCTCCTTGGCTCTATCTCGAGTGTTATTGGCCCGAGGCTTACCTCTGTTGGACGATGCTTAGGGGGGTGCAGTGTTCTTTTCAGAGCAAACTGTGTGATCTACAAGATGCTTTCCAGGCAAGAGAGTGGACGGTTCGGGCAAGTTTTCCTGGTTGTGCCCTGCCGTCCGTGATTGCCCAGTTTTGCTGTTGAGTACTTAGGTGCTAATCACCTTGCTTGTATCCTTTTGTGACTTGGGGCTCTTTGAGGCTGCCTCCAGAGACCGTGATCTAAGCCCATCCATTACTATATGAGAATGACTGAAGCACGCCGCCATTGTTCTAGGGCTTCTCTTTGAAACATTTGAGGAACTGCCCTGCAGGGTGCAGATCGGTGCTGGCATCCAAGAATGCCAAGTCTGCC
Organism: Triturus cristatus; assembly: GCF_964204655.1. Taxonomy (NCBI): domain Eukaryota; kingdom Metazoa; phylum Chordata; class Amphibia; order Caudata; family Salamandridae; genus Triturus; species Triturus cristatus. The sequence continues at coordinate 67,893,695 of NC_140593.1, read as the reverse complement.
AGAGGAGCACCCACCCGTAGCCCTGGTGGAGTGTTTAAGGAGAAAGAAGCGTATTGACCAAGCCTTCCAGAGATGATTTCACCGTTGTGTCTTGGGGAGGAGTGAAGCTGCTGGAGTCTGGTGATCCCTTCATTCCTTGTCAGTATTTCAGCCAGCAACACACAACGGGTTGAGATGTGCACAATAAGATTCAACCGACAAACACAGACTAATGAGTTACCAAGAAAAACTGGAGATTATGGAGGACTTACTCTTGGCAGCTGGGCACACACACCTGCAGGACTGCAGAAACACTCTCTTCTGGATCAGAGCCAGGAGGCGCAGTAAAGCAGCCAAATTAGTTCCAGGTTTCCATAAATAGAGCCGTAACGTAGCAGGATTGCGTCTTGCATATTCTCATTTGTTGTAGCATTCCTGCTTATTTTAATACCAACATTGCACCCCCCACCTTTATTATGTTGGGATTCCTTCCTTACCCGTTATCTCACATATGAAGGGTCAACATTTCTGGACTGCTTGGCAGTGCTTTGACAATTTCCACAGTGCTGGTTCCTTGGGAGTCCCCGGGTGGTTCTTGTTGCCTGCATGGGCAGCATTGTTTACTTGTCCATAGGATCCATTAAGCCACTCGCACATGTATGACATTTGTTGTGTTGGTGGTTATTTCATATATTAATGGTGTCATTTTATGCATTATCTTGAGAAACATCTCAAACCCAGTCATTACCCTGTCGCTGCCATTATCTGAACAAGTGCTGAGAAGCCTCTCCTGTGAGCGTGTGCTGTAATTTCTAAGGTTCCTCATCCTGAACTTATTTTTTCCTTATAAAGAACTGTCTCGCAGTTGTATTCAATATGGGGATGGCCGTTCGAAGAGATTGTGGAATTATCCATCTAATACATGGCCGTTCGAAGAGATTGTGGAATTATCCATCTAATACATTGCATCTCTTTTCCTCATTGGATGGCAATATTCCTAACAACCCTATGCCTCCCATCCACGAGTGTCCCTGGTTGTCTCCACTAGGCATTGTAGTAATCCTGAGCCCCCTTCCTATACTGTGATTGACTGGCGTGTCGGCTTGAACAGTGTGGAGCCTTGAGTTTGTGACTTGACTGTCACCTGTTATGGGCCCTGTCTGACCTCCAGGGCACGCTGTACTGAAGCAGGAATGAATCCTGTCCTGCTGGGGTATTTCAAGACTAAATTGCAAGTGCTCCTGTGAACTCCGACCCCTCAGTTGTGTGCGCTAGGAGTGCTGGCTATAGGGTCCGCTTGAATTCAACATCAGACTCCAGTTCCTCTGTGCAGTAACCTGCGGGTGGTCAGGACTCTGTTCTGACGAGGATTTATTGGACTTGAAAAGCTAGGGCCTGTGAAACTGAGACCTGTGACCTATCCCCGGTACCGGATAGTGGTAGTGTGTGGCTGATACCGCTGTCTAAGATGAGGGCAACTCTCCTCCATAAGTGGGCTTTAGGGATTGGACATTGCTAGAGACCAGGATGAGAGAGTGAAAAACTGCTCTCTGAACCATAGGACCAGCGATTCAGCTCGTCCTCTGCACGAAGGCCACCCTTGTGATCGGCAAGCGGCCCGGCTACGCGGACTCCAAGATCTTCCAAATCACCGGCGCCGCAAAATTATTAACTAAATGGCAGTTCTGCATCCACCCCGGTAGTACGATCAGGCCACTCCTGTGATCGGCAAGCGGCCCAACTACCACGCGGACGCTGAGTTCCTCCTTGTGACCGTCGCTGTCAATTAATTACATCCAAACTCATCAAACTGTCAGTTGTACCCCTGGTTTACGATTAGCAGTCCCCAACTCGGATAGCCCTCCGTCTCCCTCTGCGCATTCATTATCACGGCAGTGTGCTCTCAGGCTTGTCATTGTTTAGTCCTGATGATGATCTATGTATCCCTTAATAGATCGAAACGTCATCGACCTGCTGAACAACATGCACGTTAAACACATATGTTAAAAGTTGTGCATTACTGTTCACTTTCTAAATAGCTTGCCGCTTTACTTCTATCGGCGTTAAGCTTGTTTGTTTCGCCTGAAAAATTTCTGTTATTAGTGAATTTCTCTAAATGTTTTGTATGTCGAAGGACACAGGATTGTGTCCCACTCTATTCTACTTCTTGTAAATTCCAATTATCACGGTTTATATAAAATTACATGTCCGGCTGGACATTTTGAATTAATATAGTACTGATTCTGGTCTATATGTATTGCTCTTACACCAAAGTAATTTTGAAGGACCAATAGTTTTTTGAAAAAATAAGTACCCTAGGTCTTTCTTACCTGACGGGTTTCCCCTTGTTTATAATGAACACTCTGAACTATAGGAACAGAGAAAAGGTTTTGCCACACTACATGCAAGTTTGCACCTGCTATGCTACTCTGAGGAATGTTGGACCTGTAAAATCGACAGGTGCTGAGGTATGGCAGTTGCGTCCTACTGGGCGAGTCATCCATGATAGTGTCTTTAACATTTGTAGTTTCTTTGCCAGTGGGGCCTTCTGCTTTAGCAACAACACAATGCCTCGATGATGGCTGTACCACCGGTCTCTTGGAGTCACAATGGATTGCTGGTTGGCTTAATGATGATTGGTAATGCAAAAATCTTCCTGCAGTTCACAACAGAATTGTTGAGAGAGACTCTTGAGTCCTGGAGTTTGTGCTCTCCAGGGCTCATGACCATAAGAAATTGTAGTAAGGAACATGAATTACTACACACCCTTAGAGACATAGAAGACAGAACACCCTTAGAGAAATAGAAGACCGATTTGGGTGCAGGGGATATGAAGAACGTGTGATAAAAACTTACTCTCACAGAGCCCTACTACTCAAAAGTGAGGATTCACTGAAAGATCACCAGGGGATATTGTGGAAAGAAACAACTAACTAACTCGATCAGGCTTATTACACATCATGCGGTCATGACACTATGAAATTTAGCTGATTTCTCAATAGTCACTAGGGTTTACTGACCAGTGACTCAATTACAGCCATGTGGTCAGCTAAGAACCCAAGTGTGACATTCAAATGCTGAAATACCCTCAGAAATATAGTAAGCCCTAGCTTTCCCCCAGTAAAAAAGTTAGATTACTGGCGGCCATGGATTACTATAGGGTTTTCAAAATGTGGAAACTGTAGTGCAGTTTTTTAAATGATGGCAAGACAGACTTTCCAGTACAATACTGATGATGCGTATCTTGTACACACGAACATGTGCTCCACATAATATCTTGTGCAGCCAATTGTATGTTGTTTAAATTGGTGGGATGATCATTCTACTAAGGAAATGTGTTCTAGAACACCTTCAAACTATCCGACAGAAGGATGGGAGGTGCCCTCTAGCCCTGCACTGTTCCTCTTGCTGAGCCAAATCTCAGGGCAGACCGATTAAATTTCATGGTATAGAGCATCTTCCCCTATATCCAAGACATGGGAGCAGGTAATTAGCCTTACTTAGAGCACAGGCTATGTGGATTTTTCAACTAAGAGCTGTGGAAAAAGATCTCAGCATGGACCCGGAATTATAGTACTTTCTGGGTGAATGATATGTTCAGATCATTTTTTGTTTAAATCTGTTTTATTGAATTTTACAGGTACATAAAAAGAAGCATTTTTGTGCTGTCAATAGAAGCATATTTTCATTGCATGAAGGCTGAGCCCATTAACATACACGGCGCATCTACCACACCGGATTACCTACAAGGGCAACATACTGCTCCTTTCATTTCTGCGATGCTTCACAGATTGGTGACTGGTTAGTTTCGGCAGTCCCATAAGTATAGTCTTTCAGCTGATTCAGCGTGGACTTCAGAACAGACGGAATAGAATAATAACAATTAACATCTAACAATCTCAAAGCAGACCGGTATTGGTACCAATATCTCCCTTCCCCCCGCCCTCTCGGCCTCCTCAACAACATATCACAGCATTTCAGATTGACTGTTGATTCCCCTCAATGGCAACCACCACTTTCTTCTTAGATGACAATACTAATCAACTCCCACACGGAACATCACAGTTGCACACGGTTAATGACTCCGGCATCTACCCTGCGTCCCCGTCCCCCCCCTTCGAGTTGTCCCCCTGAGCACTCTTACTCGACCCTCTGAAGTGCCTGAAGCATGATATGTTGAGATATCATGTTGCATATTTTGCCAAGAAGTGATATACGATACTGACATAATAATTTGTTTTTGTGGGGAAAACTGAGGAAGTATACAATTTGATCTAGACACAGTCTATGCATGCTGAAATCTTGTAAAAATTGGTCATGGAATACTAATGACTTTGTATATCCCCTACAAATAGCAGTGCAATGCTTGGATTGTTATATAACATCAACAATGGTTCCCTTGTTAAGAAATGAGCATTTGGAATCTGTTGGGAAATTTTGTATTCTCCAGTATTGGGGTGTCTTTCATAGATTCACATGCTTGAATATTCCCCGTCGTCGGAGTGGGAGTCCCACGGTAAATAATATAGCAATATATACAGTCATAATATATATATATACATATACATAAGTAACCATATAAAACAGAGATATAAGTAAGTGATAAACATCAAGAATGTCCCTATATGAAATCTCCATAGAGATACATGGAAAGAGAAAAAAGACATTCGTAGTCTATCTCTGTCATTATGTTAGTCCAAACTATGGCCAATCAGGCATCAGCCCCTCTCTAGAACCTTCTCCTCAGAGCTCCTAACCTCAGATTTTCTACCGCACGTCGTGTGAAAGGGAGTCTCCCTGAGCTCTGCTCAGTTTTTTCTCTTCAGGATGTCTTCAAGTAAGAAGTCTTTGTTTAGACCTTGTTCTTCTTGTGGAAAGCTACGTTTGTTCTCAGAGGATCCACACAGTAAGTGTATTTACTGTCTTTACCCGGACCATGAAGTGGGTAAATGTAAATTTTGTAGAACTTTTTCTACAAAAACTCTGAAAGACAGGGAAGGCCGTCTCTTATTGTGGCTACAGAGACTGAAGGATAAAGATGAAGTACTTTCTGAGGTAGAAAGTTTTACTTCTGGCCGTTCCCACACCGCCTCAAAGCGCAGTAGTGTACAGGATTTACCATCTCCTTTCCTTAAAAAGAAGAAAATGTCTCTGACTATGACATCTGCCACTTCTTCTACATTGACTACTGCTTTGTCGCCCACGAGACTTAGTTCTCAGGCTAGTGAGGCTTCAACTTCCCAATTTTCAGGCAAAAAACTGGCTTCATCGTCGACGAGGCTTCTGTCGACAAAATCCGCAGTTTCCTGCTCGTCGACGGTGACCCTGACGACGACGTCCGCATCAAGCGCGTCGACGTTGTCGGCGTCGACAATGATGATAAGTACTATAAAAACTGTGTCATCTATATTACCAATTGGTTCGTCGTCGACGAAGAAGGGAAAAATCTCGTCTACGTTGCCATCGTCGACGAAGATTGGGAAATCTGCCTCGTCGACGAGTACGTCGGAGATTGACCCGTCGACGAGTGCTCCGTCGACGAAGAAGAAGACCTCGTCGGCGTTCCCGTCGACGACGACTCCGACGACGACTCTGTCGACGGCCCCGTCGACGACGATCCCGTCGACGCTAGTCTCGCCGACGCTAGTCCCGTCGACGATGGTTCCGTCGACGATGGTTCCGTCGACGATTCCGTCGACGAAGATGTCTTCAATAGCCTCTTTGCCTCAGAGTCCGTCGACGGCTGTCTCGTCAGTGAAAATAAGGATTAAAAAGACGACTTCTGCGCAGAGGTCATTGAAAACCCAAATTTCATCCACGTCTACAGCGCCTACTTCGTCCTTTGCCGCTGTTCCTTTATTAGCATTACCACCGAGTACTCGACAAGATATGTCGGGTCAGGTTTTATCGTTGGAGGATTCCCACCTTCCTTCACCATTGTTTGCCACTGACTCAGATCAGGATTCAGAAGGAGGTTTACCTGAATCGTTTGGGACGGCACACAGTCCCTCAGATTTAATAATAAAATGCCAAGAAGAGAGTAGTGATGATGAGGAGCAATTTTATCAGGAAAAAATTCCTATGGAAAGACAAACTACGACACTACCATTGTCGCTGATAACTAACCTTCAACTCATGTTGGATGACTATAATCGAAGGTTTCCTTTATCACCACAAGAGTCTGTGGTTCCGCCTACTCCGGTAGTACCAACAACTATATCGGAACCGGTGCCGGCTCCTATACCCTCTGTGGTAATACCTTCAATACCACTACGGCATTCTTCAACCCGGACACTCCCTCCTCATCATACTGATGAAGAAGAAATTCCGCAGGACAGGGAGGATGGTGAAATTCTCGATGATTGGCAATGATGCCGATGATGATGGTATGACGGAGTGGGATGACTATCATGCCCAAACACCATCTCCCTCTCCTGTGCTACCCGGTGACTCGCCACCTGTTGATATTGCAAGTTTCCACCAGTTAATTGATAGGGCAGCACAAAGGTTCAAGTTGACAACTGAACACAAGGAAGACGATTGTTTCTTGTACGATTTTAAGAATCAGCCTTATAAACAAACGCATACAATCCCTATAATTGAATTCATTTGGGAGGAAGGAAAAAAGATTATGAAGACTCCAAATAGTCTTCCGGCACAGGTGCCTAGATTAGAAAAGAAGTACAAATCACCAGTAGGAGCGCCAGCGTGCCTCACTGGTCAAGCGAAGCCGGATTCTGTAGTCACACAGGCAGCGCAACGTCGGGCTAAAAACCCTGCATCTACGATCACTGCACCACCTGATCGTGATGGACGTCGTTTGGATGCCATAGGGCGAAAGTTTTCCTCGATGGCGTCTACCATTGTGAGAGCGGCTAATGCATTAGCCATCTTAGGACCTCCAAGTATGGGCAGATATATCAGCGCTAGTTGATCAACTACCGGAACCGTCAAAGAGCGAAGCAGTAAAGCTGCTCCAAGAGGGAGAGAGCACATCTGCAGAGATAATAGACTGTGCAGTTGATATCGCCTGTACGGGGTTCCGTCAACTTGCTGGAGCAGCAGTATTGCGCAGGCAAGGTTGGTTGCGCTCAACATCCTTTCGTCAGGAAGTGCAGGCACGGATATTGGACATGGCCTATGACGGAGAGGCTTTATTCGGAGATCATGTGGATGAAGCTCTCCAGTCAATAAAGAAAGATACGGGCACTGCTCGCTCTCTGGGCACATTACAGTTTCGAAAACAGCCCTTTCGGGGTGGACGCGGCACCTCCTCTAATTGTCGAAGAGGAAACCACCAATATCGAAATTATAACCAGGGTTCCAACCGATATTCCTATACCCAACAGCAAACCTCTCGACAGCAGTCTTCCAAGACTTACAGAGGAAAATCCTCTTATAGGGGTTCCACCCCTAAGAGACAATGACTTGTATCAGTCCCAGAAAATTGGAGGTCGAATCTCTCTGTACTCTTCTCAATGGTCCTCCATAACAAGGGACCGTTGGGTTTTGGACATTGTAGAAAGGGGTCACACCTTAGAGTTCACCGAATTCCCTCCACCCACACCACCTACCGGACCACCACCGCCTCATATCAAGGAACTGTTACATCAAGTTCAACTTCTAATAGACAAGGGAGCTATAGAGGTAGTACCAAGATCTCAAAAAGGAAAAGGATTTTATTCCCGATTTTTTCTTATCACCAAAAAGAAAGGGGAATGGAGACCCATTCTAGATCTGAGGGCTCTCAACAGGTTTCTGAAGAAACAATCCTTTCGCATGTTGACGCTTGTAGAGATCTTGCGATTACTCTCACAAGGAGATTTCATGGCAACAATCGATCTCCAAGATGCATATTTTCATATCCCCATACTACGACAACATCGGAAATTTCTTAGTTTTCGAGTGGGTCGGAAGGAATTCCAGTTCAAGGTACTACCATTCGGCCTACGCTCGGCCCCGCGAGTGTTTACAAAGGTGCTAGCCCCTGTCGTAGCGTTCCTACGTCTCCAGGGTGTCCAGATCTTCCCATATCTGGACGACTGCCTCCTAAAATCACAATCGGAAGTGCAACTTCGACAGCATACACGTCTTTGCAAGGAGGTGTTTCGCGCCTTAGGGCTCTCCATAAATGCCACGAAGTCCCATCTACAGCCTTCTCATCACAAAGATTTTCTGGGAGCAACTTTGGAGACAGTGTCAGCAAGGGCATTTCTCTCCCAAGACCGTCTTCAAAGGATTCTCCGTCTGGTAACCCTTATCAGATCAAAAAGATCCGTTTCTGTAAGACTGTTAAAGTCATTTCTGGGAATGGCGTCATCATGCATTGCATTAATCCCTCATTGCAGATTACGGACACGCCCCATCCAGGAAGAACTGGATGTTCAATGGCGTCAGGTGACGGGTTCTTTCAACGATCTCATAACCGCCACAGATCGGATGAAGTCGGCGCTGAAGTGGTGGACACAATCGTTAAATCTAATGGAAGGCATTTCATTTCTGTCAATAGTACCAGACATGACAATAACAACAGACGCCTCTCTAGAAGGATGGGGTGCTCATTTGGAGGATCTATCAATCAAAGGAAAATGGACAATATGCCAAAAAGCCTGGCACATCAGAAGGGCTGGAGCTCATGGCTATATTTCTGGCTCTCAAATCCTTTCTCCCTTTAATCCAAGGAGAATCAGTCCTAATACAGACAGACAACACAACCTGCATGCACTACATCAACAAGCAGGGCGGAACAAAATCTCCGAAACTGTCTCGACTAGCCCAGTCGATCTGGGATTGGTCTCTCAACCATCACATCACGATAGCAGCAGTTAATCTACCGGGGGTATCCAATATCCTAGCGGATTCCCATAGCAGGTCCTCCTCCTCGACCCACGAATGGGAGTTACATCAGCCAACTCTAGAGATGATATTTCGACGATGGGGTCGTCCACAGCTGGATCTCTTTGCCACACCAGAAAACCGCAAATGCCAAGACTATGCAAGCTGGCATCCCCATCAAGGGTCACGGGGCAATGCCCTTTTGATGAACTGGTACAATCGGTTTGCCTACGCTTTTCCTCCAATCCCACTCATACCTCGTGTCCTGTGGAAGATGCGGAGGCAACCTTGCCATCTACTTCTAATAGCCCCCCGTTGGCCTCGGCAAGCATGGTTCTCAGAGTTACTCCTAATGTCTTAATGCGAACCAATCCTTCTACATCCTCGTACAGATCTACTTACAATGAGCAAGGGGAAAATTTGTCATCCGAATCCCTCCTCACTGAGCTTATCAGCTTGGAACCTGAGCTCTGTGAATTTGCCCATTTAGACATTCCACAGGACTGTAGAGACATCTTGGCTCAGGCGGGGGCTCCTTCTACGGTAAAAACGTACAAATTGAAGTGGAAAAGATTCTGCCACTGGTGTGCAGCTAATGGGGTTCACCCGTTTCACTCCACGCCACAACAATTGCTACCTTTCTTCTTGCATTTAGCTAACTTCGGATTGTCTCATGCAACCTTGAGGGTTTTTCTGGCGGCAATTTCCCGTTTCCGTCAAGATGGTTCGACGTCCCTTTGTTCTTCAAGGATTATCCATCAATTCTTCAAAGGGTTATTTCGCAAATTTCCTCCTGTTAGACGCCCGCCTCCATTGTGGCATCTAAACATCGTATTGGCACAACTAATGAGGCCACCGTTTGAACCTATTCACAAGGTCGAGTTGAAGTATCTAACATGGAAGGTGGCTCTTCTTCTGGCACTAACGTCTTCACGTCGTGTCAGTGACATTCATGCATTTACCATAAATCCGCCTTTCCTACAGTTCAAACCAGATTCTGTAGTGTTGCGTACAAATCCAACTTTTTTGCCTAAAGTGCCTTCAGACTTTCATATTAACGAACTAATGATTTTGAAAACCTTCTTCGCTAATCCTCAAACTCCTGCGGAGCAGAGATTACATTCCCTGGATGTGAAACGATGTTTAAAGTTCTACATCAGCAGAACAGCTTCTTTACGGAAAACTGATCAACTCTTCATAGCTTATGGACGCTATCACAAGGGACGTCCAGTGACAAAACCAACTATTGCACGTTGGGTTTCATCAGCCATCGTCTTCTGCCATCAAAAGGCAAACAAGCCATTGCAGTCACCAGTGAGGGCTCACTCCACTAGAGCGATGTCTTCTTCAACCGCATTATTTGCTGGAGTGCCTTTGCATCAGATCTGCAGAGCAGCTACGTGGTCAAGCAGACATACGTTTACAAGACATTACTGCTTGGCAACTTTAAACGAGGAGGATGCTGCAGTTGGGCAGGCAGTGCTTCGCAATCTTTTTAAATAAGGTGAGCCTCTTCCTTCCCTCCTCCATATTGTTTCCATTTACTGTTGAGATAATGGTTAATTTACACTTATAGATATTCAGTAATATCATATATATAAGGATATTGATTGGCATTACAACTGTTTAGTGCTGTTATAACTATGGAAACAATAATAATTGTTACTGCTGGCTATTCTATATTCAAGCATGTGAATCTATGAAAGACACCCCAATACTGGAGAAGAACAATTGTTACTTACCTGTAAACAGGTGGTTCTCCAGTATTAGTGTCTTTCATAGATTCACATGCGATCCTCCCTTCAGAGGCTCTCTTCTCCTCATACACTCTAAAGTCACTTTGGTGCTACGAAAATCTGAGGTTAGGAGCTCTGAGGAGAAGGTTCTAGAGAGGGGCTGACGCCTGATTGGCCGTAGTTTGGACTAACATAATGACAGAGATAGACTGCGAATGTCTTTCTCTTTCCATGTATCTCTATGGAGATTTCATATAGAGACATTCTTGATGTTTATCACTTACTTATATCTCTGTTGTATATGGTTACTTATATATATGTATATATGTATATATATATTATGACTGTATATATTGCTATATTATTTACCGTGGGACTCCCACTCCGACGACGGGGAATATTCAAGCATGTGAATCTATGAAAGACACCAATACTGGAGAACCACCTGTTTACAGGTAAGTAACAATTGTTCATCACCAGAAAGTTAGGCTTCCCCTTTTAACACTAAAACAATTATTTACACTGATCACAATACTCTGTCACTGCTGAATCTCTTATATTCACTACTCCATCTGAGGTGAACCACACTATTAGAGACTGTGGTTTTCTAGTGCTCTCAGTACACCGGGTGCCTGATCTTTTTTGTCCATAATTTAGTTGGAACAGTGCTTTGATCTATAGGCGATTTACCATTTTTTGTATGCATACTCGTATATTGCACTCTACAATGATATAGTGAACTAGCAGTTATTAATGTTGGTACAGATATAACTGTAGGAAGGTGGATATCTGACTATGGTTACCCCCAACTTTTTGCTTAGTGTCTAGCTGGTTTTTCGACTTAGTTGGCCTGAGATCCTGCCATTCAGGGTCTCAGGCTGTCTGCTCTCTCTTTAAAATGGACTCTATGTACCCTAGGTACATTCCCAATTGGTAAGGATCACCTTATTGGACCCTGTACAGTGTACCCTAGGTACCCAGGGCATAGGTGTACCCTAGGCCTACCAGGGGCTGCAGCATGTATTATGCCACCCCTGGCCTGGCCTTCCATTTTGACACAACTGGCTGATCACTCAGCTGGGGCAAGGTCGTGTAATCACCCCTTGCTTAGGTGTAGTATTCCTATACCTAACTTACATATAGACACATGTGTACCTATCAGTCACTCCTATGGCAGGCCTTAACAATCCTGGAGGCAGAGTGCTTGGTAACATGTGAGATGGTGCTCTAGCATGAGCTGAGCCTGTCTGCAGCTTTCGGAACCAAGTCCTTATAGCTGTTCTATGATATAGCCTACCATATACTCTTAAAGTGCCTTATAATCTTAGACGGTTATGGTAACTATGGTTTGGCTTTATCGAAACATGTCGTGTAAGGTGTCTAACACTGTGGAATAATACCCCCATACCATTTCTGGACATGAGGATATTATTCCCCCCTTCTAGAGGGAAAGACATGTTAAAATCATACTTCACTGTTAGCCTCTGACCAAAGCCTCAGCATCACAAAATGGATGCTGCTGCCACGACACAAGTCTGACCTCCTGCAGCTGGGAGTGATCCCAGCCAGGGAGGCCTGGACAATAGGTTTCCTGCTTGGGGAGGTGCTAGCACCTCCCCAGACAGCCTTTAGTGTATTGGGGCAGGGTGGGCTGAAAGGAATGAGACATGCCTGGGGCACACAAGGTGTCCCATGCATAGTCCAGTTCAAACCGGTGCTGGGGCACACCAGCCCCAGTCCTGGCGAAAAACTGGACAAAGGGAAGGGGGTGTAACCACCCCCCTCCCAGGTCCCACCCATAAGGCGTGACCTAGCAGGTATCCCAGCCCCCCAGATTAGTATAAGAGTGGGAGTTGGGCCTCAAGACTTTAGATTATCCTGAACCTGCAAACTTGAACAGAAACTCTGGACCTTCGACATTCGACGAAAGAAGAAGACTGAAGAATCTCCCTTGTGGCCAAGGAGTGGCTACCCTGTGCAAACAGGCACCATCAAGAGACTACCCTTTGCTTTGCCCACGTTCTACGAGGAACCGACTGCAGAGCCCGACCAGAGCCTTGACTTCCAGACTTCTCCGACCCTGATCCACATCCACAGCAGAGCTGAGATCCGTGGAGGCGACGAGCGACGTGGGACCGGCTACCTGGGAAAAGTGGCTAGTAACTTCAAGCGCAGCTTCTGAGGCACCCTCGAAGTTGTGCACCGGGGATTGAGAAGCCCCAACCCCAAGCACCATCTGCACCGAAGATCAGCCCCCCACACTCCACCCACGAGTCCTGCGTGGGGCCCTTCTGCATTTTCCTGCTTGCCGCGTCTGTCCGGTTGCTTGCCCGCTGGCTAGTGGCCTTTGTGACGACGCACCCTGAAATCTTCTGCGCTGGTTTGGCTCCTCCAGACTGGCTCCCGCTTCTCTGCAAAGAAGAAGCACCCCAGACCTTCCTGGTCTGCACCAGAAGCAAGTCCTCCGTTCTTCGTGGGTTCCGCTTGCCAAGGCTTGGTGAGTCCTAGTCCAACTTCGACGCCGCCGACAGCAAGAGCCTTCGTGGGACAGCTCGCCTCCTGGTCCTGGTCGTCCTCAACGCTTCCTGGTCCTCCTGGCTGCAGCGACAAGCTTCACCTTCCCCTGCAATCTTCACGACATCGCCTGGTTCCTTCCTGGTTCCACGTGGTCACTGGCTAGTGACCTTGACTCTGTCCCTTCTGCTTGCAGGTCTCCTCTCTTCTTGATCCCAGCCTTGGGATCCACCGGACACTCTTCACTGACTGCCTGTCAGCATCTTTCTTCAGGCATCCATAGGAGTCGACGACGAAAACCGACGCAACTTCACCCCTATGCACCCGCAGCCTGTGGGCTAGGTAACTTGGGTACTCCGGTGCTCATCAGGATAGTGACTATCCTAGTGTCTAGTTTTCCAGTCTCGACTTCCTAGCTACTCCGGAAGTGTCCTAAATCTATCGTTTTCTAAACTGTACTATTGCTAGTGACTTTTACGCATTACGCGTGAGTGTTTCCACTCTGCACACGAATCCCGTGGGCCTCCCACTTCCTAACTAAAGCTAGTGTAGTGTAGCCCCAGCGATTCCCTAGGCCTAGGCCTAGTCTATTTCCGTGACAGTGGTCCTTATACCACTTTCTTAGTATATGGTTTGCGTGGCCCCTAGGGCCTAACTGTATTACTTACCTGTGTGACTTAATGTATGCTTAAATAAGACTGTGTTGTACTTACCTCTAATCTCATAAAGAGTGCTGAGGGTTTGACTAGAATAAATACACTTTATTTTATATATATATCTGTTGTGGTGTCCTTTCATTTGGTATTCAAGGGATTATATATGGTATCACAGCTGGCTTCACATGCCATTCAGAGTTTAGCCTAAGACTGCTCTTGTCCATGCTACCACTAGGATAGCTGGTCTATAAGGTTGACTTTACAACCAATCACCATAAGGGTATTTGGACTGATATAAGGTGTACACTAGAACTAGTGACATCATACATCAGGCCAACTTCTCACATCCCAGTCAACCTTCTTTTTTTCAGATGCAGGTGGTCAAGGACTTCTTGGAGGGGTTGAAGAAAGTTTACCCCCCTGTTCGAAACCCTTCTCCTCCGTGGGAGTTGAACTTAGTGTTGTCCAAGTTGATGGGCCCACCTTTTGAGCCGATCAACAAAGCTTCTTTACAGCATCTGTAGTGGAAGGCCACTTTTCTGGTAGCCATTACATCGGCACGCAGAGTAAGCGAAATCCAGGCTCTCTGTACTAAAGAGCCGTACACAGTTTTTCACCAGCACAAAGTGGTCTTAAGGGCACATCCATCTTTTCTCCCTAAGGTAGTGTCTGATTTTCATATTAATCAGTCCATTTCTCTGCCATCCTTCTTCCCGAATCCAGCGACCCCGGCTGAGCGGTCGCTCCACTCCTTAGACCTCAAGAGGGTACTTAAATTCTACCTGGCAAGTACCAGAGGCATTAGGAAGACGGATCAGCTGTTTGTCAACTATGGCGCCATGAGAACAGGCTTCCCAGCAGCTAAACGATCCATTTCCAGATGGATTGTTTCCTGCATTACCCTAGCCTACCAGCTGGCGAAAAGGCCCTTACCTTTGGCCCCTAAGGCTCATTCTACTAGGGGGAAAGCGGCCACAGTAGCTTTCTTGCATGACGTTCCCATGGCAGAGATCTGCAAGGCGGCCACTTGGAAATCGGTTCACACCTTTACCAGGCACTACTGCCTCGAATCCGATTCCAGGGCGGATGCCCAAGTAGGCCAAGCCTCCTTGAGGAACCTGTTTGGGTAGCCGGGTCTATCTAAGCATACTGTTCCTTCTCTGTTTTTTCTTTCCTTTGCCCGCAGGGGGATGAGGTGAGGCTCGCTATTCTATTCTAATGCTTATGACTATTGATGAGGATCCCCTGGAAGAGAAGGATTAATTACTTACCTGTAATCCTAGTTCTCTTCCAGGGGTATCCTCATCAAAGTCATAAGCAACCCTCCCGCCTCCCCGGGCAAAGGTGTGATAGTGTTCAGAGGTTATTATTTCTTTGTGCCATGACTTTTCAGTCTCCGCAAAGAACTGACCTAACTGCCACCCCTGAGGCATGATGGGAAGGTGGGGGTCAGGTGTGCCTTAAAGGCACGGTGTCAGTTTTTTGCTATGCAGCTATTAGTTAGCTTTTCAGTCTTTTTAGACTGGGTATTTGCAATGCAGCCTGGGAGCTTCCTATGCTTTCAGTGTTTTCTAAGAATTTCTGCTGTTTCCTAAGCATTAAAACAGTTTCCAAACAAGTTATAATGTTGTTTCTCATGTTTATAATGCTATTTTCTTATGTATAGTGGAAATTCCTTACAGCATGGTTCAGCTCTAGGGTGTTATGGGCTGCAATTGCTTGTGTATACATATAGGTATATATGTATGGATATATATATGTGGGGCACATATAATATACTGTTTCCGGGATCCCGCACATGGGCGGGAATATTCTAATGCTTATGACTTTGATGAGGATACCCCTGGAAGAGAACTAGGATTACAGGTAAGTAACTAATCCTTATTGCCTTGAGCTCACCCTCGCACCTCTACCACATTCCACCTCGCAATCACAAACCTTTACCACAACATCAGCAGTGGCTCAGGGAAGTTCTGGTACTTCTCAAAAAAGGTGCCTTAGAATCAATACTACTCCACCAGCAGGGCATAGGAGTTTATTCACTTTACTTCCTTATTCCCAAAAAAGACGGGTCCCTGAGACCATTCTTGACCCCCAGGGCCCTAAACAAATGCATTCTCTTGGAGCACTTTCACATAGTCACTTTTCAAGATGTCATCCACTTATTACAAAAAAGACAACTTCATGGCCGCCCTCAACCTCAAGGACGTCTATTTCCACATTTCCATTCACCTAGTGCATCGCAGCTATCTAGGATTTGTCATAAATGGTCCGCACTTCCAATTCAGAGTGCTTCTCTTTAGGGTCACAGCTGCCTCCTGAGTGTTCACAAAATGTCTTGTGGTAGTAGCTGCTCACCTGCGTAGGCAAAACATTCACATCTTCACATATCTAGACGACTGGCTCATCAAAAGCGCAACTCGGCAAAAGTGCTTCCAACACACTCAGTCCACCATAAACCTTCTTCATCAATAGGGCGTTACGATCAAAGCAATCAAATCCCTCCTCCAACCCCTTCCAGTACAACCCTACCGTGCAGCGATCCTCGACTCACAACAGCGGATAGCTTACCCTATTATTACCAGGATAACATCCTTCCAGACACTTTTCCCCAGTCAGGCCTCAAAAAATCATAAAAACGTTACTAGACCTGCAGGTCTAGTGACTTAAATAATCTACTCAACCTAGTTGTAATCGTCTTTACCCATAAACTGGTTTCAAATGATGCTATCATGGGCAAATAATTTAATTCATTGAGCCGCCATTTTCTACATTATCACATAAGAGAGGACCTTCAAAAGTGCGAGTTCAGCATTTTTTCTGTACAAAAAACCTCTTATGTTTGATTTAATAGACTAAACTTTTTTTCCATATATAATGCAAATCTAGCCACATTCAGGATAGACATGACCCCTGACTTGCCTCTTAGTTCACTAACAGCATTTTCATTAGAGTGGGGCAGGAATGTTTCTCAAATCATGCTTAACAAGCATTTACAATGCAACGGTCTCGGCATTGTTAAAGTTAGAGCTATTGGCATTGCTCATGACATTATTTTTGTTTATGTTTTTGTTTTTAAAACATTTAAAGAAACGGCATTGTCATGAGCAATGCCAATAGCTCTAACTTTAACAATGCCGAGACTGTTGCATTGTAAATGCTTGTTCAGAATTCCCGAGACGTAGAAGCTAACCATCTGGGTCATTCCATAAATGAGAAAGAAGGGTATGGAAGTAGGGGAGAGTCGCTCTGCATGCCTATAATGGATGGTGTTGTAATGCGAAGTCAGGGCTGAATGCCATTAAAGAACGAGTAGCATAAATTAGCATATATGAAAATACTGGAAGTACAAATTGAAAGATATACAGACAAGGAGAGCACTGAAACTCGCCAGGTATTTCAGAGAAGATGACGCTTACGGGCCACGAAGCCACCAGGATACACTCAGAGGCTCAGAAGCATACTGAGGTCCGTAAGGCAAGGCTGCTAGTTAGCTCCGGTCGCAACTCTCCTAGGCTGACGGCAGCGGCAAGTCTTTTTCGCTTACCTGTGCTCTCAATCATGCCGAAAATAGGGTGAGGTCTCTCCGGGGCTGTGCTGAGTGCGGCGGATGGGGGGGGGGTCCTGAAAAGCAGGGTTACCTTCATCGTGGTGGCACCTGTGAGAAGTTGGCCTGATGTATGATGTCACTAGTTCTAGTGTACACCTTATATCAGTCCAAATACCCTTATGGTGATTGGTTGTAAAGTCAACCTTATAGACCAGCTATCCTAGTGGTAGCATGGACAAGAGCAGTCTTAGGCTAAACTCTGAATGGCATGTGAAGCCAGCTGTGATACCATATATAATCCCTTGAATACCAAATGAAAGGACACCACAACAGATATATATACAAAATAAAGTGTATTTATTCTAGTCAAACCCTCAGCACTCTTTATGAGATTAGAGGTAAGTACAACACAGTCTTATTTATGCATACATTAAGTCACACAGGTAAGTAATACAGTTAGGCCCTAGGGGCCACGCAAACCATATACTAAGTAAGTGGTATAAGGACCACTGTAACGGAAATAGGATAGGCCTAGGCCTAGGGAATCGCTGGGGCTACACTATACTACCAAAGGTTAGGAAGTGGGAGGCCCACGGGATTCAGGTGCAGAGTGGAAACACTCACGCGTAATGCGTAAAAGTCACTAGCAATAGTACAGTTTAGAAATAGATAGATTTAGGACACTTCCGGAGTAGCTAGGAAGTCGAGACTGGAAAACTAGACACTAGGATAGTCACTATCCTGATGAGCACTGGAGTACCCAAGGTTCGAGGCATGTGGGCTGCTGAATTCATATCTGTGCATAGATCGCCGCCTAGTGTTGGGTCCGGATGTTTGCACGTTGTTGTACTGGAAGAGTCTTCGAAGTATCCTGAGATAGGGGACTCCTCCCCTGGACCACAGTGCGCATGGGCATCCTCTCCATCCTCAGATTGTTTTTTTCCGCCATTGGGTTCGGATGTGCTTATCTTGACTCAAGTTAGGAAAATTTAGTTTTCAGGCCAAAAGGCCTTTAGTTTTCGACTGTACTGTTCCCGATCGGTATCGACAGTTTACAGGCTAGTTTTCACGGCTTTAACAACTTTTCGGATCCATTAAATCCGACCATCGACCGAACTTCGACGATGGAATCGAGGACCCCATTCAAGCGGTGTCCTGTTTGCCACGCCAAATACCCCCATATCGACGTCCACCCGGTGTGTAACAAATGCCTCTCACCGGATAATGACGAATCGAAATGCATGGCCTGTCAAACCAAACAAAGAAATTTATAGAGCGCACTACCTACCCGTAGGGTCTCGAGGCGCTTGGGGGGGGGGGTGCCGCTACTGCTCGAACAGCCAGGTCTTGAGCTTCTTCCTGAGCCCGATTCAGATCCAAGAAGACTCTCCGGAGTCGACGCGCCGCGCGACTGGAAGCGCAGCAAGCGGCACCGACCAACATCTTCAGCACCGAGGACGAAGATGTGGAAAACGTGGAAAATATACCCTCCAGCCCCACTTCCGAACACGGTTCCCGATCGGAAGATGTCGATGAAGAGCTTTTTCACAGGGAAGAAGCCGACGACGAGGTAGGAGACTACGATGAGGCCTTAGGGGCCGAAGAAGGTAGCTCCGGTGAGGAGCAAGGCCTACCCGTACAAATTGAGGCTATCCCAGTGTGTCAGTCGACGGCTCCGGTCGAGGGATCGCCTTCGGGCCTTACCCAAGACCAATCCCGCAGTTCTTCGGCTCCGCCCTCCGGCCCGGCCACGGACATACAGCAAGAGCCATTGTTACCTAAAAAGACTGGTTTCCCTACCACGAAACCGAAACCAATCATCGCACCGGTTAAACAGAAACCGAAAGTGAAACTGACACTGGTCGGCTCGAGGACCACCACACCTTCGACGCCAGCCAAACCCGTCGGCTCCGACCGCACCAAAAGGGACTTCGGTGCCGAACTCGCTGCAGCCGATGTCGGCGCCGACCCAAAAAGAAAAGCCGTCGGTCCCGTCAAAGCGCCTCGGACCCCGGCACCGAAGCAATCGGCACCGACCACCAAGGTGAAAATAGCCACAGCATCGCTATCCACCTCGAAGGCAGCGACTACGGTACACTCATCGACGCCGTCGACGGCTCCTACCCCTCCTCGACTCGATGACCCGGTCACTTCGAAGAAGTCCACACCTGCCTCTACGGAACCACTCTGCGCCAAAGAACCGTCGGAGTTCCAGGTGCGACAGGTGGCAGCGTCCTTGCAACGCATCAGGGAAAAGGCAGCCCTCCAGACCTCGTCGGGCTCCGCACCGACACGGGCACAGAAGGCACCTTCGGCACCAGCCAACATCACCTTTTGTTTGCCGCCATCCACGGCGCCGAAAATGTTCGAAATCAGAACCCGCGTTACCCAGACAAGGTCCCCATCTACCGAACACTCGACTTCTGGGACATCACCGTCCCACTTCATCGACGCCGACACCGGCAGGCTCATGCTCCGAAAGCGGAAGATCACTTCAGGGCAAGCTTTTGACTCTTACAGGATCCCGCTAAAACAAAAAATGCCGGCGGAATCGGAACCAGTTCTTTATGAACGCATCCACACCTCTTACACAGATCCATCATTCTCTCCAACGCACTCCGACACGGATGCAGTGGAGGACTACATGGGTGACGACACCACCTACCCCGACGACATAGACCCTGAGGGACAGCAAGACCCTGATCAAGTCTGGGATGACCCTGTAGACCCAGGTGCCGCTCTGGATACACAGGACACGCAACTTTATGGCGCAAAAACGTCCCCCACAGAGGACACTGCTGCATTCAACGCCCTCATTGAACGTGCCGCAGCCAATCATGGAGTGCAACTCCACTCAGACACTATTGAGGATGATTTCTTGGTGGACACTTTCGCATCCTCCGAGAGGACTGTAAAGACTCTGCCCATGTTAAATGGTGTCCTCAAGCCAGCAAAGGACATTTTCAAGGAAACCACCAGGGCACGGGTAATAAACCCCAGGATCGCGAAAAAGTACAAACCCGCACCTGGGGACCCCACGTACATTAGAAGCCAGTTGCCTCTGGACTCCATTGTAGTTGCCAATGCTCGCAAACGGGCGCACTCTCAGACAACTGGTGATGCTCCTCTCCCGGACAAAGAGTCCAAGGTTCTAGAGACCTCCGGCAAACGGATTGCAGCCCAGGCAGCAAACATATGGCGCATCGCCAATACACAGGCCCTCCTAGCTCGCTATGACCGCTCACACTATGACACGTTAGAGACCCTACTCCAACACCTGCCAGACGAGTACAAAGAGGCAGCGGAGCTCCTCATCAGGGAGGGACAACTGCTCACAAACGCATCCATCAAGTGTGCACTGGATGCCGCAGACACTGCTGCAAGGGCAATAAACACCAGCGTCATCATGCTACGACGACACGCCTGGTTACGAATCTCCGGAATCAGCCGGTCAACCCCGACTACTTGTTTGGACCGGAGGTTGACACCACCTTAGAAAAGATAAAGAAAGACACGGACACTGCGAAGTCAATGGGGGCTCTGCAAACGCAGACATTTCGTAGTGGCTCCTTTCGTCGCCCCGGAAATAGAGGTGCAGGTAGAGGACAGGGGGCACAGCAAACCTACAATAAAGGGGGCACACAGAGTTCCTACGATAAAAACACGCGAGGTGGATATCGTGGCTCCAGCACCAAGGGCAAAGGACGTGGTTACGGCAATACCAGGTCCTCCCCCAAGAACAAACAGTGACGCCCTCTCCCTTCCCCCGCCCACATAACACCTGTCGGGGGAAGGCTCCAGCGGTTCCTGTCCACGTGGGATTCCATCACCACGGACAGGTGGGTCAAAGATGTTATCCAACACGGTTACTGTCTCGAATTAACCTCCACTCCACCCACCATACCGCCAAGGCACCGTCCTATGTCCTCAGAGCACTTAGCGTTATTACAGCAGGAGGTGCTAAGTATGCTGCAAAAAGGCGCAATAGAGGTCGTGCCCGTACACCAGCAGGGAACAGGGGTGTACTCTCTGTACTTCTTAATACCAAAAAAGGACGGGTCACTCAGACCTATCCTAGACCTGAGACCCCTCAACCACTACATTCTCTCAGAGCACTTTCACATGCTCACCCTACAGCAGGTTCTCCCGCTCTTCCGACAGGGAGATTTCCTAGCCACGCTAGACCTCAAAGATGCGTATTTCCACATACCCATACACCCGTCACACAGAAAATATCTCCGGTTCACCATTCAGGGGCAGCACTATCAATTCAAAGTCCTCCCCTTCGGAGTGACAACAGCACCCAGAGTTTTCACAAAGTGCCTAGCTACCGTGGCTGGACATCTACGAAGGCAACACATTCACGTCTACCCTTACCTGGACGACTGGCTTGTTCAGGCAAAGTCAGCCCAGCAATGTGCCAGCCACATGTCCCGCACCATTCACCTTCTTCACAGTCTGGGATTCTCACTAAATTACCCAAAATCACATCTCCAACCCGCACACGTACAACAGTACCTAGGTGCGACCATAGACACTCTGGCAGCCACAGCTCAGCCAAATTTAGGGAGGATCAACAGCTTGCAAATGCTGATGTCCAAGTTCAAACCCCAACACTCCCTTCCTGCGCGAGTGTTCATGCAGTTGATAGGCATGATGGCCTCCTGCATTTTCATAGTCCCACACGCGAGACTACATATGCGCCCGCTTCAGGAGTGCTTAGCACGTCAATGGAATCAGGCTCACGGGCAATTAAAAGACCTAGTGTTGGTGAGCGGTCGGGCATACAACTCTCTGCATTGGTGGAATCCACAAAACCTTTGCAAGGGCCGACCGTTCCAAGAGCCTGTTCCACAAATAATACTGACAGCGGACGCGTCTCTCCAGGGATGGGGAGCCCATGTACTCAATTACACAGTGCAGGGACTATGGACTACACAACAAAAGAAGATGCACATCAACCTTCTGGAACTGATGGCAATCTTCCTGGCTATGAAAGCATTCAAAGTACACCTGTGCAACAAGGTCGTGTTGATCGGGACGGACAACATGACTGCCATGTACTACATACAGAAGCAGGGAGGAACACACTCTCCACAGTTGTCTCATCTGGCTCAGAGCATGTGGAAGTGGGCCATTCAAAGGAACATATTCCTCATGGCGGAACACCTCCCAGGCAAGGACAACCAGATGGCGGATCTGCTCAGCAGACACAGCCACCAGATGCACGAGTGGGAGTTACACCCATCAGTACTCCAACCATATTTCCAGCAGTGGGGTCATCCAGAGATAGACCTATTCGCCACAAGGGAAAACGCAAAATGCCAAAGCTTTGCCGCCAGGTTCCCACATCCACAGTTGCAGGGCAATACGATATGGATGAACTGGTCCGGCAGATTTGCGTACGCTTTTCCCCCAGCGCCGTTGATACCGCTAGTGGCACGCAAACTGCGACAACACTCACTGACACTCATCCTGGTTGCTCCAACATGGGCACGCCAGCCATGGTACACCACCTTTCTGGAACTTTCCGTGGTGCCGCATCAAAGGCTGCGGATCAAACCCGCGCTTTTGACGCAGAACCATGGAGAAATTCAGCACCCAGATCCGCAACAGCTGAACCTGGCAATCTGGCTCCTGAAGTCCTAGAGTTCGGCTACCTAAACCTGCCACCTGACTGTATGGACATCATTAAGGAAGCTAGGAGACACACTACCAGAGCTTGCTATGCAGCCAAATGGAAGAGGTTTGTCATTTATTGCAATAACAATGACATTAACCCGCTAGACGCATCCATTCAAAACATAATCTGTTACCTCTTACACCTATACCGATGCAATCTGGCATACACCTCAATACGTATCCATTTAACCGCAATAGCAGCCTATCTCCAAAACAGGCAGCACCTCTTTATTCAGAGTGCCTGCCATCAAAGCCTTCTTGGAGGGACTTAAACGAGTAATTCCCCCAAGACACCCACCAGCACCAGTGTGGAACCTCAACTTGGTCCTCACCCGACTGATGGGTCCACCCTTCTAACCTCTCCACTCATGTGAGATGCAATTCCTCACCTGGAAGGTAGCTTTCCTAGTAGCAATCACTTCGTTGAGAAGAGTTAGTGAACTCCAGGCACTAACCATTCAAGAGCCATTCATACAGGTTCACGCAAACAGGGTCGTACTACGTACCAACCCCAAATTCATGCCTAAAGTAATATCGCAGTTCCACATGAATCAAACCATTGAACTGCCTGTTTTCTTTCAGAATCCACAAAATGTCGCTGAAAGAATGCTCCATACACTAGACGTCAAAGGAGCCCTCATGTACTATATAGACAGAACTAAAAACTTTAGGAAGACGAAACAACTTTTCGTCGCCTTTTCCCCACAACACAAAGGCAACGCAATCTCCAAAGCAGGTATAGCCAGATGGATTGTTAAATGTATTCAAATCTGCTATCAAAAGGCTAAACGCACATTAACAATTCCCCCACGGGCCCACTCAACACGTAAGTTAGGGGCCTCCATGGCTTTCCTGGGAAACATTCCTTTACATGATATATGTAGAGCAGCCACATGGTCCACTATACATACATTTACCAAACACTATTGTGTAGATGTACACTCAAAACAGCAGGCAGCTGTAGGACAGGCTGTTCTCAAAACTCTTTTTCAGACCGCTGCAGCTGGCACTGGTGGCCGCCACTAATGAGAGGTACTGCTATGTATTCTATGCACAGATATGAATTCAGCAGCCCACATGCCTCGAACTGAATATGCTACTTACCAGTATGCATCTGTTCTTGGCATGTAGGGCTGCTGACATTCATATCGCCCACCTTCCTCCCCAGCGCCTGTAGCAGCTGCAGCTCTCAGAATTACTGTATAGCATGGTCATCACTTTCTATATCTACTCCATCACTGCCACAATGGCGAAAAAAAACAATCTGAGGATGGAGAGGATGCCCATGCGCACTGTGGTCCAGGGGAGGAGTCACCTATCTCAGGATACTTCGAAGACTCTTCCAGGACAACAACGTGCAAACATCCGGACCCAACACTAGGCGGCGATCTATGCACAGGTATGAATGTCAGCAGCCCTACATGCAAAGAACAGATGCATACTGGTAAGTAGCATATTCATTACCTAGCCCACAGGCTGCGGGTGCATAGGGGTGAAGTTGCGTCGGGTTTCGTCGTCGACTCCTATGGATGCCTGAAGAAAGATGCTGACAGGCAGTCAGTGAAGAGTGTCCGGTGGATCCCAAGGCTGGGATCAAGAAGAGAGGAGACCTGCAAGCAGAAGGGACAGAGTCAAGGTCACTAGCCAGTGACCACGTGGAACCAGGAAGGAACCAGGCGATGTCGTGAAGATTGCAGGTGAAGGTGAAGCTTGTCGCTGCAGCCACGAGGACCAGGAAGCGTCGAGGACGACCAGGACCAGGAGGCGAGCTGTCCCACGAAGGCTCTTGCTGTCGGCGGCGTCTAAGTTGGACTAGGACTTGCCAAGCTTTGGCAAGCGGAACCCACGAAGAACGGAGGACTTACTTCTGGTGCAGACCAGGAAGGTCTGGGGTGCTTCTCTTTTTTAAAGGAGCAGGAGCCAGTCTGGAGGAGCCAAACCAGCGGTGAAGAATTCAGGATGCGTCGTCACAAAGGCCACTAGCCAGCGGGCAAGCAACCGGACAGACGCGGCAAGCAGGAAAATGCAGAAGGGCCCCACGCAGGACTCGTAGAGTGTGGGGGGCTGGTCTTCGGTGCAGATGGTGCTTGGGGTTGGGGCTTCTCAATCCCCGGTGCACAACTTCGAGGGTGCCTCAGAAGCTGCGCTTGAAGATACTAGCCACTTTTCCCAGGTAGCCGGTCCCACGTCTCTCGTCGCCTCCACGGATCTCAGCTCTGATGTGGATCAGGGTCGGAGAAGTCTGGAAGTCAAGGCTCTGGTCGGGCTCTGCAGTCGGTCCCTCGTAGAACTTTCGCAAAGCAAAGGGTAGTCTCTTGATGGTGCCTGTTTGCACAGGGTAGCCACTCCTTGGCCACAAGGGAGATTCTTCAGTCTTCTTCTTTCGTCGAATGTCGAAGGTCCAGAGTTTCTGTTCAAGTTTGCAGGTTCAGGATAATCTAAAGTCTTGAGGCCCAACTCCCACTCTTATACTAATCTGGGGGGCTGGGATACCTGCTAGGTCACGCCTTATGGGTGGGACCTGGGAGGGGGTGGTTACACCCACTTCCCTTTGTCCAGTTTCGCGCCAGAGCTGGGGCTGGAGTGCCCCAGCGCCGGTTTGAACTGGACTATGCAAGGAACACCTTGTGTGCCCCAGGCATGTCTCATTCCTTTCAGCCCACCCTGCCCCAATACACTAAAGGCTGTCTGGGGAGGTGCTAGCACCTCCCCAAGCAGGAAACCTATTGTCCAGGCCTCCCTGGCTGGGATCACTCCCAGCAGCAGGAGGTCAGACTTGTGTCGTGGCAGCAGCATCCATTTTGTGATGCTGAGGCTTTGGTCAGAGGCTAACAGTGAAGTATGATTTTAACATGTCTTTCCCTCTAGAAGGGGGAATAATATCCTCATGTCCAGAAATGGTATGGGGGTATTATTGCACAGTGTTAGACACCTTACACGACATGTTTCGATAAAGCCAAACCATAGTTACCATAACCGTTTAAGATTATAAGGCACTTTAAGAGTATATGGTAGGCTATATCATAGAACAGCTATAAGGACATGGTTCCGAAAGCTGCAGACAGGCTCAGCTCATGCTAGAGCACCATCTCACATGTTACCAAGCACTCTGCCTCCAGGATTGTTAAGGCCTGCCATAGGAGTGACTGATAGGTACACATGTGTCTATATGTAAGTTAGGTATAGGAATACTACACCTAAGCAAGGGGTGATTACACGACCTTGCCCCAGCTGAGTGATCAGCCAGTTGTGTCAAAATGGAAGGCCAGGCCAGGGGTGGCATAATGCATGCTGCAGCCCCTGGTAGGCCTAGGGTACACCTATGCCCTGGGTACCTAGGGTACACTGTACAGGGGCCAATAAGGTGATCCTATCCAAATGGGTTATGCTCCTAAAGTACATTGTATTAATTTAGAGAGAGAACAGCAGGGCTGTGGGTCTGATTAGCAGGCCCACAGCCACATCCAAGTCGAAAACCAGTAAAGCAAAAGCAAAAAGTGGGGGTGAACATAGAAAGCAGACCCTACTCTCCTACACAACCCCCCCCCCCCCAAACTTAGGAACATTAAACTAACCTTGACCAGTTGAGTCTTCATGTTCTAAGTGGAAATATCTGGAGAGTCCATCTGCATTGGCATGGTCAGTCCTAGGTCTATGTTCCACTGTGAAGTCCATCCCCTGTAGGGAAATGGACCACCTAAGAAGTTTGGGATTTTCACCCTTCATCTGATTTAGCCACAAGAGGGGCTTATGGTCTGTCTGAATCTTGAAGTGGGTGCCAAACAAGTATGGCCTCAGCTTCTTCAGGGCCCAAACCACAGCAAAGTCCTCCCTCTCAATAGCTGACCAAAGTTTCTCTCTAGGGGTCAGCCTTCTACTTATAAAAGCAATGGGCTGGTCATGACCATCTACATTCAGTTGTGAAAGAACAGCTCCCACACCCAACTCAGAAGCATCTGTCTGGACTATGAACTCTTTGGAGTAGTCTGGACTTTTCAGAATAGGTGCACTGCACATGGCCTGCTTCAGGTCATCAAATGCTTTTTGACAGCTTACTGTCCACTGAACTTTCTTTGGCATCTTCTTGGAGGTCAAGTCATTAAGTGGGGTCACAATGGACCCATAGTTCTTAACAAACTTTCTGTAGTACCCAGTCAGGCCCAAGAAAGCTCTGACCTGAGTCTGGGTAGTTGGAGGAGTCCAGTCCTTTATGGTCTGGATCTTGCTCTCCAGTGGTTGAACCTGACCCCCACCAACTAGGTGGCCCAGGTATACAACCTTGCTCTGCCCTATCTGGCACTTAGTGGCCTTGATAGTGAGGCCTGCCTTTTGCAGGGCCTCTAAAACATTCCTCAGGTGGACCAGGTGATCCTCCCAGGTGGAGCTAAAGACAGCAATATCATCAAGATAAGCTGCACAATAATCATCCAACCCAGTAAGGACTTGATTCACCAACCTTTGGAAAGTGGCAGGTGCATTCTTCAAACCAAAGGGCATTACCACAAATTGATAATGTCCTCCTGGGGTCGAGAAATCAGTTTTGGCCTTTGCATTCTCAGCTAGTCTGATTTGCCAGTAGCCTGCTGTCAGGTCAAATGTGCTCAAAAACTTAGCAGCTGCCAGTCTGTCAATGAGCTCATCTGCCCTAGGTATTGGGTGGGCATCTGTCCTAGTGACAGCATTGAGACCTCTGTAATCCACGCAAAACCTCATCTCTCTCTTACCATCTTGGGTGTGAGGTTTTGGCACAAGGACTACAGGACTAGCCCAAGGGCTCTCTGAAGGTTCAATGACTCCCAGCTCCAACATCTTTTGTACCTCAACTTTTATGCAGTCCCTGACATGGTCAGGTTGCCTGTAGATTTTACTCTTCACAGGCAGACTGTCACCAGTGTCCACCTCATGGGTGCACCAGTTTGTCTGACTTGGGGTCAGAGAGAACATATGTCTGTAGGACTGCAGAACTTGCCTGCAGTCCTGTTGCTGATGGGCAGTGAGGCTGTCAGAAAAGACCACACCATCAACTGAGCCATCATCAGGGTTCTGAGTCAACAGGTCTGGGAGAGGGTCACTCTCTTCCTCCTGCCCCTCATCTGTAGCCATGAGTAGCCCCATGTCTGCCCTGTCAACATATGCCTTCAATCTGTTGACATGAAGCACCCTGTGGGGGCTTCTGGGAGTCCCAAGGTCCACCAAGTAGGTGACTTCTCCCTTCTTCTCAACAATAGTGTGGGGTCCAGACCATTTGTCTTGGAGTGCTGCTGGGGCCACTGGCTCCAACACCCACACTTTCTGTCCTGGCTGGTACACAGTCAGTACAGCCTTTTGGTCATGCCAAGCTTTTTGGAGTTCTTGGCTTGCCTCAAGGTTTTTAGAAGCCTTCTTCATATACTCTGCCATCCTGGAGCGGAGACCCAGTACATAATCCACTATGTCCAGTTTGGGTTGTCTGAGAGGTCTCTCCCATCCTTCCCTTACCAAACACAGGGGTCCTCTTACAGGATGCCCAAACAAAAGCTCAAAAGGGCTGTAGCCAACCCCCTTTTGTGGGACCTCTCTGTAAGCAAACAGAAGGCAGGGTAAAAGGATGTCCCATCTTCGCCTAAGCTTGTCTGGTAAACCTTTTATCATTCCCTTTAGGGTCTTGTTGAATCTCTCAACAAGCCCATTGCACTGTGGGTGATAGGGTGTGGTGAACTTGTAGTTCACACCACACTCCTTCCACATTGCAGTCAAGTATCCTGACATGAAGTTGGCACCTCTGTCAGAAATGACCTCCTTTGGAAAGCCCACTCTGGAGAATACTCCAAGCAGGGCCCTTGCCACAACAGGAGCTGTTGTGGTCCTCAGGGGAATTGCTTCTGGGTACCTGGTGGCATGGTCCACTATCACCAGTATGAATCTGTGCCCAGCTGCTGTTTGTGGGTCCATTGGTCCTACAATATCTCTGCCCACTCTTTGAAAGGGGACCCCCACCACAGGTAGTGGTATGAGGGGGGCCTTTGTGGTGCCACCTGATTTGCCACTGGCTTGGCAGGTGACACAGGAGCGACAAAACTCCTTAATATCTTCTGACATATGGGGCCAGTGAAAGTGAGGGACAAGCGTGTCCCAAGTCTTGTTCTGGCCTAAATGTCCTGCAAGGGGAATATCATGGGCCAAGGTAAGAAGGAAGCCTCTGAACTTCAGTTGTATGACCAACCTCCTGGATGCACCAGGCTTGGGGTCTCTAGCCTCTGAATACAGTAGCCCTTCATCCCAATACACTCTATGGGTACCTTGAGCATTCCCTGCAGCCTCAGCAGCAGCCAGCTGTCTGAGGGGTTCAAGAGAGGGGCAGTCTAATTGAGCCTGCCTCAGATCTGCCCTTGAAGGTCCCCCTGTCCCAAGAAACTCAACCTGATCAGGTTCAAGTTCTTCTAGGACAGTTCCTTCAGGGCTCTCAGAATCATCCTCCTGGGAGTGCTGATCCACCACCTGAGGCAGGGGGGAAGGCACAGCCTTAACCCTACTGCTCTTTCTCTTGGGTCGTGACTGGTCCATAGTTTCAGGATCCAGCACTTGTTCAGTGGTGCACTTTTTGGCCTGTGACCTGGTCACAGCAAGGACATGTGCATCTATCCCCAGCATCTCTGCATGGGTCATATACTCCACTTCAGACCAAACTGAAGTTTCAAGATCATTGCCCAGTAAACACTACAGGAAGGTCTGAACTAACAACAACTTTCTTGAGGCCAGTTACCCCTCCCCAGGAGAAGTTAACAATAGCCACACTATGGGAGGTAGTGGCATTGCTAGCGTTGGTCACTAGGTAATTCTCACCTAGTATGATCTGTCCAGGGTCCACAAAGGCAGGTGTCACCATTGTGACACTAGCCCCAGTGTCCCTGTAGGCCTGAGCCATTCTTTGGTTGATAAAAGGAGTCTGTCTGTACTTGCCCAGGTTACTGGGGCCTACAGTAAAGGACAAAGCTAAGTCCCCATCACAGATCAGAACAGCCTGAGTAGGTATTCTGACTAGGCCAGAATCTTCCTCAGTTCCCAGGGTTAACCCTACTACACCCTTTTGCTGAGAACCACCACTTACAGCTGAACTAGGGGGTACATTTGCCTTAGGGGCAATGGTGGCTGGGGGCTTATCCTTTTTGGTGCACTCACTAAACCAATGTGAGTTGGACTTACAATAGTTGCACCATGGTTTCTTTTGGCCTTCTTTCTTTTTATCCTTTTTGGGACCACCCTCCCCCTGAGCCTTTTGGGGGCCTGGTGAAGACTTCTGGTCTTTTTGTTTCTGATCACTACCCTTCTGGTCTGCCTTTTTCTGATCACCGCCCTGGTTCTGGTTTTTCTGCTTATCTCTAGTCCTGACCCATCTATCTGCCTTCTTTCCCAATTCTTGGGGAGAAGTCAGATCAGAATCAATCGGGTGTTGATGCAATAGCTGGTTTTGACAGTTGTTAAGAATTTGTTCTCTCATGATCAAATTATACAATCCTGTATAGTCCTTAACCTTACTTCCCATTAGCCAGCCTTCCAGAGCCTTAGTGGCACAATCTACAAAGTCAGTCCAGTCCTGAGTCTGTGTCTTCTGGGTATCCCTGAACAACAACCTGTATTGTTCAGTGGTTAGGCCAAACCCATCAATCAGAGCACTCTTCAGGACAGTGTAATTATCTGCATCCTCATCACTAACTGTGAGGAGCTTGTCTCTACCTTTCTCAGAGAAGGAGAGCCACAAGATAGCTGCCCACTGACTTTGGGGTACCTGCTGTACTTTGCAAGCTCTCTCCAAAGCAGTTATCCATTTGTGGATGTCATCCCCACACTTGTAGGGAGGGACAATCTTGCTCAGGTTTCTATTATCATAGTGCCTGTCTCTATCCTTAGGGATATTGCTGCCACCAGTGGGTTCTGACCCACTTAACTTTTGCTCTCTAGCCAGAGCAAGCTTCTCCTTGGCAAGGGCAAGTTCTTCCCTCTGAATCCTCAGATTAGCTTCCTTCATTCTGGCTTCATGTTCCTTTCTCTCAGGGGAAGTCATTCCCCTGTGAGAGGAAACACTAGAGATGCTAGAGATATGGGAGTGGATGGATTCCCTTGAAGGGGATCTGTCCCTCCTGCTTCTCTGTGTAAGCCCACTTGGGGGTCTGTATGGGGGGACCCCATGCAAACTTCCATGTAAGCTTAGGTTAGCCTGGCTAAGTCTTCCTACTTGGCCCTGGCTGTCTACCTCTTCATCTGAAGTCCCATCTGACTCATCTGTGGTGGGTAGACCCTCCTTTGTACCTAGGGTAGCTGCCTGTGAGGCTTTAAGAGCATCATACTCCTCTAGGAGTTGTCTTAACTGAAGGAGGGTAGGGTTTGCACCCTGTTTTATTCCTCTGGAGGTACACAATTGTCTCATCTCCTGGAATGTTAGGGTATCCTATCTAGAGGGGGTCTTCTGCAGACCTGACCCTCCTGAGAGAGCATCTACTTGATCTCCTCCCAGAGACATGATCTAGTGAGGGTGTGGTGTGTGCACCTACCTACACTAGTTGTTTCTACTAAACCTCTCTGGTAGTTGTAGTCAGGGTGTGTTACTCCCTTCAACCTACAACTACTAAGTCCAGTAGGACTTAAGTATTATAATCTATGTTATATGTACCTACACAATATCTGTGTGATCTTTCAATTTAGTATCTTAAGATTACAATGGTATTACAACAGCAAGCTAAGATCCCAACCGCTGCTCACCAATGTGAGAAGTTGGCCTGATGTATGATGTCACTAGTTCTAGTGTACACCTTATATCAGTCCAAATACCCTTATGGTGATTGGTTGTAAAGTCAACCTTATAGACCAGCTATCCTAGTGGTAGCATGGACAAGAGCAGTCTTAGGCTAAACTCTGAATGGCATGTGAAGCCAGCTGTGATACCATATATAATCCCTTGAATACCACAACAGATATATATATAAAATAAAGTTTATTTATTCTAGTCAAACCCTCAGCACTCTTTATGAGATTCGAGGTAAGTACAACACAGTCTTATTTAAGCATACATTAAGTCACACAGGTAAGTAATACAGTTAGGCCCTAGGGGCCACGCAAACCATATACTAAGTAAGTGGTATAAGGACCACTGTCACGGAAATAGGATAGGCCTAGGCCTAGGGAATCGCTGGGGCTACACTATACTACCAAAGGTTAGGAAGTGGGAGGCCCACGGGATTCAGGTGCAGAGTGGAAACACTCACGCGTAATGCGTAAAAGTCACTAGCAATAGTACAGTTTAGAAATAGATAGATTTAGGACACTTCCGGAGTAGCTAGGAAGTCGAGACTGGAAAACTAGACACTAGGATAGTCACTATCCTGATGAGCACCGGAGTACCCAAGTTACCTAGCCCACAGGCTGCGGGTGCATAGGGGTGAAGTT
The DNA here is from genome assembly GCF_964204655.1 of Triturus cristatus. Classification (NCBI taxonomy): domain Eukaryota; kingdom Metazoa; phylum Chordata; class Amphibia; order Caudata; family Salamandridae; genus Triturus; species Triturus cristatus. The sequence goes on along the minus strand of NC_140593.1, from coordinate 67,861,323 downwards.
GCGTCGGGTTTCGTCGTCGACTCCTATGGATGCCTGAAGAAAGATGCTGAAAGGCAGTCAGTGAAGAGTGTCCGGTGGATCCCAAGGCTGGGATCAAGAAGAGAGGAGACCTGCAAGCAGAAGGGACAGAGTCAAGGTCACTAGCCAGTGACCACGTGGAACCAGGAAGGAACCAGGCGATGTCGTGAAGATTGCAGGTGAAGGTGAAGCTTGTCGCTGCAGCCACGAGGACCAGGAAGCGTCGAGGACGACCAGGACCAGGAGGCGAGCTGTCCCACGAAGGCTCTTGCTGTCGGCGGCGTCGAAGATGGACTAGGACTCACCAAGCCTTGGCAAGCGGAACCCACGAAGAACGGAGGACTTGCTTCTGGTGCAGACCAGGAAGGTCTGGGGTGCTTCTCTTTTTCAAAGGAGCAGGAGCCAGTCTGGAGGAGCCAAACCAGCTGTGAAGAATTCAGGATGCGTCGTCACAAAGGCCACTAGCCAGCGGGTAAGCAACCGGACAGACGCGGCAAGCAGGAAAATGCAGAAGGGCCCCACGCAGGACTCGTGGAGTGTGGGGGGCTGGTCTTCGGTGCAGATGGTGCTTGGGGTTGGGGCTTCTCAATCCCCGGTGCACAACTTCGAGGGTGCCTCAGAAGCTGCGCTTGAAGATACTAGCCACTTTTCCCAGGTAGCCGGTCCCACGTCTCTCGTCGCCTCCACGGATCTCAGCTCTGCTGTGGATGTGGATCAGGGTCGGAGAAGTCTGGAAGTCAAGGCTCTGGTCGGGCTCTGCAGTCGGTCCCTCGTAGAACTTTCGCAAAGCAAAGGGTAGTCTCTTGATGGTGCCTGTTTGCACAGGGTAGCCACTCCTTGGCCACAAGGGAGATTCTTCAGTCTTCTTCTTTCGTCGAATGTCGAAGGTCCAGAGTTTCTGTTCAAGTTTGCAGGTTCAGGATAATCTAAAGTCTTGAGGCCCAACTCCCACTCTTATACTAATCTGGGGGGCTGGGATACCTGCTAGGTCACGCCTTATGGGTGGGACCTGGGAGGGGGTGGTTACACCCACTTCCCTTTGTCCAGTTTCGCGCCAGAGCTGGGGCTGGAGTGCCCCAGCGCCGGTTTGAACTGGACTATGCAAGGAACACCTTGTGTGCCCCAGGCATGTCTCATTCCTTTCAGCCCACCCTGCCCCAATACACTAAAGGCTGTCTGGGGAGGTGCTAGCACCTCCCCAAGCAGGAAACCTATTGTCCTGGCCTCCCTGGCTGGGATCACTCCCAGCAGCAGGAGGTCAGACTTGTGTCGTGGCAGCAGCATCCATTTTGTGATACTGAGGCTTTGGTCAGAGGCTAACAGTGAAGTATGATTTTAACATGTCTTTCCCTCTAGAAGGGGGGAATAATATCCTCATGTCCAGAAATGGTATGGGGGTATTATTGCACAGTGTTAGACACCTTACACGACATGTTTCGATAAAGCCAAACCATAGTTACCATAACCGTTTAAGATTATAAGGCACTTTAAGAGTATATGGTAGGCTATATCATAGAACAGCTATAAGGACATGGTTCCGAAAGCTGCAGACAGGCTCAGCTCATGCTAGAGCACCATCTCACATGTTACCAAGCACTCTGCCTCCAGGATTGTTAAGGCCTGCCATAGGAGTGACTGATAGGTACACATTTGTCTATATGTAAGTTAGGTATAGGAATACTACACCTAAGCAAGGGGTGATTACACGACCTTGCCCCAGCTGAGTGATCAGCCAGTTGTGTCAAAATGGAAGGCCAGGGGTGGCATAATACATGCTGCAGCCCCTGGTAGGCCTAGGGTACACCTATGCCCTGGGTACCTAGGGTACACTGTACAGGGGCCAATAAGGTGATCCTATCCAAATGGGTTATGCACCTAAAGTACATAGTATTAATTTAGAGAGAGAACAGCAGGGCTGTGGGTCTGATTAGCAGGCCCACAGCCACATCCAAGTCGAAAACCAGTAAAGCAAAAGCAAAAAGTGGGGGTGAACATAGAAAGCAGACCCTACTCTCCTACACAACCACTCTGGATTAATGCGGCAGACAGTAACAACGGGGCTGAGAACACTGGGAGGAGTGTGGGCGGAGGCTGCAGTGCGGCTCAGCTGGGGCCACCGGGCTGCTGCGAGAATCGACTTCCTGGGGAGCAGGATCAGTTTGTGCTCGTCCTCGAGACAAGCTGGCCTGGGAAAGCCACAAGACAGCATATTCTCTGAACATCGGCAGCCAGGAGATAACACCAAAGAACCCCTAATGACCCTGGTAAGGAGTAGGGAGCGGGCCCCATTATAGAAGGCGATATCACTAATACCAATATTGGTGCCTCTAAACAGAAATCAGCTGCTCCAGGGAGACTGTAGGTTCCGAGGGCACCGGAAGACACCACCGCCTTTCTCCGAGGCAGAGCAGAAATGCCTCGGAGAAAGGCATCGGCATTTTCGGATTCAGGGGCGTGTTTGTCTTTTCTCTCCTCCAGCCATTGGCTGGAGGAGAGAAGGAGACTTCTTGCAAAAAACACGCCCCCCGATCCGAAAAGGACAGGGCCTAATTTGAATGACTGACCTCTTCTCCAATGGCTGGCCAGCATTCAAGAGGCCAGCCAATGGAGAACAGGGGAGAAGAGGGGTGGGTTCAAGCCCCTCTTCTCCAAGTCATTAAATCTCGGAGCTCGACTGCGCAAGCGCAGCCTTCGCAGCCGAGACCTAAAAACTATCGCTTCCAATAAACACATAACTAAAGTATTAAGTGGTAGCACACTGTCATTTGTGATCAGCAGATTTTACATTGAAATGGCCACAAACTTAACGACTGACAAGCGGCTTTACTGATAAAACTATCTAGTGTACAAACAATGTTTGGAAATGGAGCTTCTGCCAATATTTGTCATTTACACATCACCAAGTAAAGTGTTCTGGTTTGTTTTTCTTCTATCTAACTCTTTGTTTTCATCACACTTCTTAATGACAAAAAAAATTGCTTTTGTAATAACTGATATATTTGGAAATATGTATAATATTAATTTACAGGCTATTTATTTAAATGTTATGTTTTAGAGAAAAATAACTTGCATCTTCATACAGCTCACTTGACAACCTGTAACTCTAGTAAGAGAGAAAAATAAACCTCATTTTCCAAGCAGAAGTTAAACCACTGAGATGTGAACTCTTTACTTGAACTGACAGCAAATGTGTCCAGATAAAAACAAGAATTAATGGCAATTTTATTGCTCATTCACTTTCTGAATGAACAGAACACCTGTTCCTTTCCAGCCTAAGTCTACTCAGATGGGACTAGTAGGTGTTAAAAATAGCTAGACGTGATAAAGGTTTTCTCGCACATTGGGAGTGGGCGAGTAGATCTTTGGTGGCCTGCCAGTTTCAGACACATCAGCAGGTAACCGTGAGGACCATAATGTGTCTCCTCTGTATGATGGCTTCATGTGTAAGACCTAGTACCTCATGCCAGACTCAACATGCGCTTGTTGCTGGAGTGCTTAGCGCACCAATGAACTCAAGCAGAGGGTCAATTGAAAGATCTAGTGTTGGTCAGCCGTCCATCGTGCCACTGCATGCTGGAACACCAACATTTCTGCAAAGAATATCTCAGCAATTAATGTACATAGCAGTATATACAACCAACACAAGTGCGTATTTCTGACGATCTTGATTTATTGTCCGGTTCCTTCACCTCTTCTTTATTTTGGCGATCTTTGTAAGCTGTAGCCAACACATGTTTCGCCGTAAAAGGGAAGTCTCCCCACTACTTTGTGAAGGCTTTTGTTTGATCGGCATCTAGTAGGACATTCTTGCTATGAGCTGTGGTTGCAGCTTCTAATAAGATGTTGTGAATTCAGTCTGCCTGAATCATAGATGCGGTGTGCATAATACTGTCTCTTCAATGGTCACTCCCGTGTGACTTGGTCAAGATTGTGACCAAGAGTCCAAGTGGCATGTTACTCCGTTAGCCGAACTATTTCAGCCAACCCAAATCAAAGGTGTGCATGGGTAATACTTAGTAGGAGCTGCCACCACAGCTAATAGGAAGAATGTCCTACTAGATGCGGATCAAACAAAAGCCTTGAGAATGTCGTGGGGAGACTCTCCCTTTTGCGACGAAACATGTGTTGGCTAAAGCTTACAAGATTGTCAAAATAAAGAAGAGGTCGAAGAACCGGACAATAAATCAATATCTTTAGAAATAGGCACTTTTCTTGGTTGTATACACTGCTATGTATTGCTGAGATATTCATGAGTGCCTCAAATTGTGTAAATATTGGTTTATCTAATCTCCGGACTAGATAATTTTTCTGGGGAGTAGGTCATTTCTTCTCTTTTTCAGAGCTTCGTGGGACGTATTAACTTTATACCTAGTTTCTTTTGAAGGTGACAGTCAATTGAGCGCTGCATACCTACTAAATGCCCTCTTAAACTGGTACATCTCTACATCAATTACCTGGAGTCGCTAGCTATTCACCTAGCACTGAGAGCTTTCCTCACCCGATTTGCAAGGTAGTCCTAATCCAAACCAACAGCATGACAGTCATGTATTCTCTCCAAAATCAAGGGGGTGCCAGGTTCCCTCAGTTTTCTCATTTAGCCCAGACCTTTTGGAGGTGAGCCCTCTGATACAACATTTACCTGTTAATGGAGTACCTCCCTGTAGTTTGTAACTACTTCCTCAGCAGGAGGCGTCAACAAGTCCATGAGTGGAAACTGGACCTGCAAATCCTCCGCCAATACTTTCATTGTTGGAGTCAACAGCAAATAGATCTCTTAACCACAATAGAAACCTCCCAAATGCCCAAACGTCGCCACCAAGTACCCACAACCACAATCTAAAGGCAACACATTATGGACGGGTTTCCACTTCTCTCACTGCTTCCGTTTGTGGGTCGCAACTTCTGCAGATATCTCAGTCTCATCCTAGTGGCTACCACATAGGTGAGCAACCATGGTTCACCACTCTCCCAGAACTCAGTAGTTACTCACAAAATACTGCCGAACAGGCAGGGCCTTCTCACGCAGAACCATGGAGAAATCGCACACCCAGCCCAGGTCTCTCAACCGTGTGATCTGGCTCCTAAAGTCTTAGAATTTGGCTACCTGAATCTCCCACAGCAGTGTATAGACATTCTTAAAGAGGCACGCAGGCCTACTAGTTGTACCTGCTATGCTGCTAAATGGAAAAGGTTTGTTCACTGCTGTCATTCCAAACACCTTCATCCATTAGCAGCCAAGGTTCAGGACATTGTCTGCTACTCATTTGATTTGCATACCTCTGGTTTAGCTTTTGCATCTATAAGGTTACACCTAGTGGCAGTAGCTGCATTATTACAAAACGGAAAGCACACTTCCCTAATTATGATTCCAATTATCAAAGCATTTGTGTTAGATGTTAAGATTCATTCCACCTAGACTACCACCAGCTCCCAAGTGGAACTTAAGTATTGTATGAGCGAGAATAATGGGCCTTTCATTTAAACTCCTCCATTCCTGCCCCCTCCAGTTTTTATCCTGGAAGTTAGCATTTTTTGTTGCTATCCCTTCACTCAGATGTGTCAGTAAGCTTAACTGCAGAAGAACCTTTATTCCAATTGCATAGATATAGAGTGGTACTTCGTAGTTGCGGAATGGGCTCTACGTACCTTAGACCTAAAACAATACCTCATGTACTATATTATACAGAACTAAATCATTTAGTTCAGCAAAACAACTCTTTGCTTCTTTTTCAAAGGAAGGGTCATCTCTAGGTCAGGCAATGCTCCTTGAATGTTCAAATGCATACAAACCTGCTATGCTAAAGTTAAAATATCTTTACCCATCCCTTGTAGAGCTCACTCTACTTGTAAACAAGCATTTGCAATGCAATAGGTCTCACATTTGGTTGTTAGAGGTATTGGTATTGTAAATGATAATGTCTTTTACCTATGTGTTTTGGTTTGGAGTGTAGTGAATGTATGTGGTGTGGAGTGGAATTATAAGGGTTGTATTGAAATTGTTAGTTGTGGAATTGTTAGACTTGTGGGTTAGTTACTGGCAGGGTTAAGGTTGGGGTTAAGGTTTGGGTTAAAGGTGAAAATTAGGATTAGGTGTGTCATTGGAGCAGGTCTTTCTTAAGGGTGAAAATTAGGGTTAGGTTAAATGATCCATTTGATTTGAGAGTGAAAGCGTGGGTTAATGCGAGGGATAGAAGCAAGGTTGGGTATATGGTCTGGGTTAAGGGTGAAAGCTATAGTTATGGAGAGAAACTGGCTGGAATTACGGGTGAAAGGTGAGTGTTATGTCTTGGTTAAGGGAGAAAGGTAGGGTTAGATGAGGTTTAGTTGCAGAGTTAGGCATAAGCTCTGTGTTACCAACTGATTTAGGGCCAGGAAGAGAGTTTGAGGCAGAACTGAACACTGGCAAGGAAGGATTTTTGAAGAACACTGACACACACAAATGAAAAACAAAGGCAAGCAATGGGTGGAGTTGGAACACCACAAAGCAATTACTACAGGTTGCTAAGCGACAGCGTAAGCTCTGCCTAGGCTTTACCTAAAAAGGATCTTTAATGGCCTTTCTAGGAAATATACCTATAGCTGATATATCCAAAGCAGCTACATGGTCTACACCGCATGTATTTACAAAACTTTACTGTGTAAATGTGATAGCCTGTCAACAAGCTAATGTGGGCCAAGCAGCTCTACGTAAACTATTTCAAGCAACTCTAACCCCCACAGGTTAGCCACAGCTTATGGAGGAGGACTATTTTACAGTCTATGCTAAGCATGTGTATCTACAAACTCACATTCCTCGAATGGAAAATGTTACTTACCCAGTAAGCATCTGTAGCATTTAGTGCTGTAGATCCACCTGTCCCTGGACCCCTGTGTTTGTTCTGATTACTTCTATGGGTTATCTCAAACTCCTTTAGCATGGATATCTCACCATACTGCGCTCTGCTTCCTATTTCATCCTCACCCGCCTTGCGGTAAAACAGTCTAATAATGGAGTCGATGCCCATGCGCTTTACCAGCAAGAGGAGGAGTCACACTACCTCGTGACTCGAAAGGCTTTCTTTGAAGAAAAATAACTTGTACACATCCGAGCCCGACACTGTCTTACTTCGCCTTTCAGATAATACAGAATCTCCCACACGGTGGCTCAAAACCCACGGCGAAGCAGGAAACATAACACATCAAAGCAACACCTTTAGAAAAGGGTTTTATTTTACAAAATGCAAAGACTCTTTTTAGAATAAGGCTTGGGGTTTTATTTTACACAATGCTCTAACAGAAAAGGCTTTCCCAGATGCCAAATACGCAACATTCAAATATATATATATATAGATATATATGTTTATATGCAAGCAATAATAACACACTTGGTAAATGCAACAGTTAAATGCATGAATAATACCACGAATAAACAAGCAGCAAATAATATGAGATAACACTCTAGAAAATATAATATGCAGGACATCCTGCAAGAGATCAGAAAGATAGATACACACTAGATACATCAAATGATTACTTTGGATGTGCACCTTACTCATTCACACATCCCAAATTAAATACCTCAAATGATCAAAGCCACTGGCCACACATCACAATGGCAATAATCAAAACTCTACCTGGTGCAAACACTGCATCTTAACCCACTCCTGACTAGGGGATTAACAGCAGGGGATAAGAGCCTCAGCAACCAGGGTTCCGCTGTACCGAAGTAGACGCATCCGTCCCCATTCGGATTCCAAAATCCCAGTTTCTAAGTCAACATCCCTCAGCTTTATAATCTCGGAAAACACTGGAAGGTTCGAGAATCTTCCCCCCTGCGCCAAAGGAATCTTACTAGGACTGGCCATCTTCCAAGCAAGCATTCCATGGCAGGAAGGAGTTCCCACGTTCCCTCTACAGTCTTGCATGTTCCAGCCTTTATCTTAACAAAGCTTACAAAAGCCTTCCAGGGTACATTAAACAATCTCTCACAAAAACAAATCTTGAACGTGATTAACCCAAACAACTTGCAAGCGTGGCTGTGCGCGCAGATAAAGCTCAAGCCAGAATTCAGGATGACATGAGGCCATGTTATAGCCAATAGTAAGAACTTCATAATACTTCCAATGTACAACACAGTGCACATTTGTGCACCACTGCTCATAACACTGCACTTCGAGACCAAAAAGTACATTCCACATCTCCATCTCTCTCTCTCTCTCTCTCTGTCTCTGTCTCTGTCTCTGTCTCTGTCTCTGTGTCTCTGTGTCTCTGTGTCTCTGTGTCTCTGTCTCTCTGTCTCTCTGTCTCTCTGTCTCTCTGTCTCTCTGTCTCTCTGTCTCTGTGTCTCTGTGTCTCTGTCTCTCTGTCTCTCTGTCTCTCTGTCTCTCTGTCTCTCTGTGTCTCTGTGTCTCTGTGTCTCTGTGTCTCTGTGTCTCTGTGTCTCTGTGTCTCTGTGTCTCTGTCTCTGTGTCTCTGTGTCTCTGTGTCTCTGTGTCTCTGTGTCTCTGTGTCTCTGTGTCTCTGTCTCTCTCTCTCTCTCTCATATATATGCTTTCAAATGCACATCCCATACGTTCTGTTCTGGGCAAGGCTGGTCTTCTCTGTAACTGCTCCCGCTGAAAGACTACAAGATTACAAGAAATAAACCTTTAAGAGAAGCAAGGTATATACAGACGTTGTACATTCAGGCTAGGATAAGATAACACACCAAAGTCAATTAAAATGATGGTAGTCAAAGGTCATCACAGGGCCTCTAGCACTACAAACACTAGGAATATGCTAAACATGTGAATCTACTGCACTACATGCCACAAACAGTTGCTTACTGGATAAGTGACATTTTCCTTTGACACATTCACTTTGTTGAAGCTATTTTTAAACATAAAGATAAATAGCTGTTCGTTAGATAAAAAAAGCAATGCAGTACATTTTGGCCCTCCTGAAAGTTAGTGTTTGTTCTGTTCCAGTAATGCCTCTTTCTTTTCCATTATTAGTTACCTAGAACAGTGGTTCTTAACCAGTGGTCTGGGGAACCCTTGCTGTCCGTGGCTTCTACTCCTATAACTTTAACAGATAAAGCAATTTTAAAATGTTGTGTCAATGTGGAGGAATTTGAAAACGGAGGCTAAAAATTAAGTTAGTGTACAGGTTACTTTGTGATTCGTGGGAGTGGTGCAAATGTATCAAACAATATAGTATGGACAATAAGTGATCACAGTTGAATTTAGAATTCTCCAACCTTCACATTGAAATAAAAAGTATCAGTACAAAGAAGTTAAAAGATTAAGAACCACTGACCTATGATATAACGTTGTCTTGTTAAGCAAATCCTGGTATTGATCACTGCTTGTTTGTTTTAGATACGGATTTGTTTCCTTTCATGATGATGTCGATGTACAGAAGATTGTTGACGTAAGTGGCATTCCAAATTGACAAATATTTAACACATTTCATTTTCTTCTCTTAAGAATATTTGTCAAATCTTTTTTTACAAGCATGTCTCGGTAATATGAACTTCCTTTTTTTCTCTGAAGCATGCACTCCCTTTTCCGTATAAGGAATATCCTTCCAAACTAGGAAGAGTCAATTATTATTTTTAACATCTTGGGAGTAAAAAAGCATGGAGAGCTACATCTCCCTTCTACTGTGATCTGGCCACTGAGTCCTGATTTTACTTTTCTATAAGGTGTCACTCAAAACCACCTTGGTACATGCCTTAATCAGCGCACATGTGGGATCTTTAGAAATGTATCATACAATTATTCTTCACATCAGAAAAGATCCATTTCCACTTAGGGCAATATTTCACATTTGTCTCCCTTATTTGTTTAACTGTTTGAAAAAAAATTAAAGGAAAATGTAGCCACTTGTATACTCAGTAAACATACACCAAAGGACTTGGTGGTAAACGGGTATTGTAGCTTTAAGAATTCCAGAAGACTAAAGCCTTGCCATTTTCCATTTCCGGATCAATGATGTAGTTCATTTAAAACCCTTAAAACCATCCAACTTGACTTTGGCGCTTTGGATGTCGGGAGTGATACTTAGGAATTCAGAGGCCGCACATACAAGAGAACTATGATTATAGGTAAGTAATGTGTTCATAGCATATGTGGCTGTAGATACAAACTCACTGCATCCTGCTGACATCTGTTGGACACTAACATATGCAAGTTGTTTTTCTCTGAAGCTTTTTTCGAGTCAAAACCTCCTTTGATTCCATTTTTGGCCACAATGCATCAGGTCTAAGACTCCACAGCAGATTGTTTTTTTCTACCATTGGATTTGAGTGTTTGACTGTCAGCTCCGGGACAGGCTATGTTTCTTCACCAGGACCTCTATTGTCCGCTCTCTGCGGACAGTGTTTTCTTTTGGTGTTAGCCTTTGAGACCTTCAGCTCTAGTGACCTCTTCACCATACCGCAACAAAGAGACTTCACCTTGTAGCAGAGCAAGGTGGCTCCTTTGAGTATTCAGGTGTATTTTGGGAATGACTTTGGGATGACAGGTGTTTGTTGAACACCCTATATAATTTGCCTTAAGCCCCAGATACCTCTGCTTGGACCAGCAAAGGATGTGCAATTTTTGATTCGTCCCCGAGCACAATGATATGAAAGCATTTTGGTGCAAATGACCAAGCACTGCGGGGCACACCATAAAATGCAGCAACAGAAGTTGCCTGAGACTCAGGATTTGTTCGGTTTGAGTACCATTTAAGCTTCAAAGAGGCAGGCTCTTTGTACCTACGTGCAAGAAAAGTACAGGTGCTGTCCTCTGCAGCCTTGGAGCCAGAGCTGGTTGAAGTGGTGTTCCAAGCGTTCCATAGCACAGGCCCCAGCACAATACCCATATCGTTCCAGCTCCAAGGGACATCCCCACAGAGTCTGAGCTTGGAAGGCTCACTGGTTAAGGCCTAAGATCCTTCCAGAGAACTTTGGTATCGAGCCTATGCATGGTCTAAAAAGGCATTGACTTTCAGGACCTGCTCACTGGGCCGACACCTCCAGAACCTGAGAGACCTGGAGTAAACCCCCAACCAGGGGTATCGAGCATAAATCACACAGTCCCCATCCACTGGACAAACAGATCTCGAGCCTTCACAGCCACAATTCATCGACGCCAACACTGGCAGGTTGATGCTCCGCAAGCGGAAAATCACGCCAGAGAGGGGATTGGACTCCTATAAAATTCCTCTCAAACACAAATTGCCGGCAGGGTCAGAGCGAGTGCTTCATGAACACTTTCAACCCTTCCATCAAGATCCTCCGTCCTTTTCTCCGACGCCTTCAGAGGCGGACGCCGTAGAGGACTATGTAGGGGATGATACCACCTACCCTGGGGATATCGATCCTGATGATCATCTGCAAGACCCAGATCAGGCATGGGATGACCCCACAGACCAGGGTACCACACCGGATACCCATGACACGCAGCTTAATAACGTAAAGACATCTCCCACAGAGGACACTGCTGCCTTTAATGCCCTCATAGAACGGGCTGCTGCCAGTCATGGAGTAGAACTCAATTCTGACACTGTCGAAGAAGACTTCTTAGTGGACACTTTCGCCTCTTCCGAAAGAACTGTCAAGACTCTGCCCATGTTAAAAGGGGTTCTCAAACCTGCCAAAGACATTTTGAAGGAAACAACCAGGGCACGGGTGCTAAACCCCAGGATTGAAAAAAAGTACAAGCCTGCACCCGGAGACCCTATGTACATTAGGGGTCAGTTACCTTTGGACTCCATGGTGGTTGCTAATGCTCGCAAGAGAGCCCACTCACAAACAGGTGATGCTCCTCCCCCGGACAAGGAGTCCAAAGTGCTGGAAACATCTGGCAAACGGATTGCAGCGCAAGCAGCGAACATCTGGCGCATTGCCAACACACAGGCACTCCTGGCCCGTTATGATAGGTCCCATTATGACACACTCGAATCCCTACTCCAACATTTGCCAGATGAATATAAAGAGGCAGCGGAGATCCTCATTAGAGAGGGACAACTCCTCACCAATGCATCCATCAAGTGCGCACTGGATGCAGCCGACACAGCGGCGAGGGCAATCAACACAAGCGTCATGTTGAGACGGCATGCATGGTTGAGAATCTCAGGCTTCAAGCCAGAGATTCAGAACAATATCCTCAATCAACCGGTCAACCCAGACTATTTATTTGGCCCAGAAGTTGACACTACCCTCGAGAAAATTTAAAAAAACACTGACACTGCGAAGTCAATGAGGGCTCTACAGACGCAGCAGTTTCGTAGTGGCTCCTTTCGTCGCCCCGGGAATAGAGGAGCAGCTAGAGGTCAGGGGTCACAGCAGCAGTACACTAAAGGAGGCACACAAAGTACCTATGATAAAACCAACAGAGGTGGATATCGTGGCTCCAGCACCAAGGGCAGAGGACGCGGTTACGGCAACACCAGGTCCTCCCCCAAAAACAAACAGTGACGCCCTCTCCCTGCCCCCCGACCACATAACACCTGTCGGGGGGAGACTCCAACGGTTCCTGTCAGCGTGGAAAACCATCACCACAGACAGGTGGGTCAGGGACATTATCCAACACGGTTACTGTCTCGAATTAACGTCCACTCCACCCAACATACCGCCAAAGCACCGTCCTATGTCCGTAGAGCACTTGGCATTATTGCAGCAGGAAGTGCTAAGTATGCTGCAAAAAGGTGCAATAGAGGTCATGCCCGTGAACCAGGAGGGGACAGGGGTGTACTCTCTGTGCTTCTTAATCCCAAAAAAGGACGGGTCGCTCAGATCTATACTAGACTTGAGACCCCTCAACCAATACATTCTCTCAGAGCATTTCCATGTGCTCACCCTACAGCAGGTTCTCCCGCTACTCAGTCAGGGAGACTTCCTAGCCACACTGGACCTAAAAGATGCGTATTTCCACATACCCATACACCCTTCACACAGGAAATATCTCAGGTTCACTATTCAAGGCCATCACTATCAGTTCAAAGTTCTCCCCTTCGGAGTAACAACAGCACCCAGGGTCTTTACCAAGTGCCTAGCAACAGTGGCGGCACATCTACGGAAACAACACGTTCACGTCTTCCCATACCTGGACGACTGGCTTGTTCAGGCAAAGTCAGCCCAGCAATGTGCCAGCCACATGTCCCTCACCATTCACCTTCTTCACAGTCTGGGATTCTCACTAAATTACCCAAAATCACATCTCCAACCCGCACATGTACGACAGTACCTGGGCGCGACCATAGACACTCTGGCAGCCACAGCTCAGCCAAATTTAGTGAGGATCAACAGCATGCAACTGCTGATCGCAAAGTTCAAACCTCAACACTCCCTTCCAGCGCGAGTGTTCATGCAGCTGATAGGCATGATGGCCTCCTGCATTTTCATAGTCCCGCACGCGAGACTACATATGCGCCCGCTTCAGGAGTGCTTGGCACGTCAATGGAATCAGGCTCACAGGCAATTAAAAGACCTAGTGTTGGTGAGCGGTCGGGCATACAACTCTCTGCATTGGTGGAATCCACAAAACCTTTGCAAGGGCCGACCGTTCCAAGAGCCTGTTCCACAAATAATACTAACAGCGGACGCCTCTCTCCAGGGTTGGGGAGCTCATGTACTCACTTACACATTGCAGGGACTATGGACAACGCAACAAAAGAAGATGCACATCAACGTTCTGGAACTGATGGCAATCTTCCTAGCCATGAAGGTATTCAAAGTACACTTGTGCAACAAAGTCGTGTTGATCCGGACGGACAACATGACTGCCATGTACTACATACAGAAGCAGGGAGGAACACACTCTCCACAGTTGTCTCATCTGGCTCAGAGCATGTGGAAGTGGGCCATTCAGAGGAACATATTCCTCATGGCGGAACACCTCCCCGGCAAGGACAACCAGATGGCGGATCTGCTCAGCAGACACAGCCACCAGATGCACGAGTGGGAGCTACATCCGTCAGTTCTCCAACCGTACTTCCAACAGTGGGGTCATCCAGAGATAGAGCCACAAACGAAAACGCAAAATGCCAAAGCTTTGCCGCCAGGTTCCCACATCCACAGTCACAGGGCAATGCGATATGGATGAACTGGTCCGGCAGATTTGCGTACGCTTTTCCCCCAGCGCCACTAATACCTCTAGTGGCACGCAAACTGCGACAACACTCACTGACACTCATCCTAGTTGCTCCCACATGGGCGCGCCAACCATGGTACACCACCTTTCTAGAACTTTCCGTGGTGCCGCATCAAAGGCTGCGGATCAAACCTGCACTTTTAACGCAGAACCATGGCGAGATTCAGCACCCAGATCCGCAACAGCTGAACCTGGTAATCTGGCTCCTGAAGTCTTAGAGTTTGGCTATCTAAACCTGCCACCTGACTGTATGGATATCATCAAGGAGGCCAGGAGACCCACTACCAGAGCTTGCTATGCGGCTAAATGGAAAAGGTTTGTCATTTACTGCAACAACAATGACATTAACCCGCTGGACGCATCCATTCAAAATATAATCTGTTACCTCTTACACCTATACCGATGCAATCTGGCATACACCTCAATACGTATCCATTTGACCGCAATAGCAGCCTATCTCCAGAACAGGCAGCACCTCTCTTTATTCAGAGTGCCTGCCATCACAGCTTTCTTGGAGGGACTTAAACGAGTAATTCCCCCAAGACACCCACCAGCACCAGTGTGGAACCTCAACTTGGTCCTCACCCGACTGATGGGTCCACCCTTCGAACCTCTCCACTCATGTGAGGTTCAATTCCTCACCTGGAAAGTAGCTTTCCTAGTGGCAATCACTTCCTTAAGAAGAGTTAGTGAACTCCAGGCACTAACCATTCAAGAGCCATTCATACAGGTTCACGCACACAGGGTCGTACTACGTACCAACCCCAAATTCATGCCTAAAGTAATATCGCAGTTCCACATGAATCAAACTATCGAACTGCCTGTTTTCTTTCAGAATCCACAAAATGTCGCTGAAAGAATGCTCCATACACTAGATGTCAAAAGAGCCCTCATGTACTATATAGACAGAACTAAAGACTTTAGGAAGACAAAACAACTTTTCGTTGCCTTTTCTCCACAACACAAAGGCAACGCCATCTCCAAAGCAGGTATAGCCAGATGGATCGTTAAATGTATTCAAATGTGCTATCAAAAGGCTAAACTCACAATAACGATTCCCCCACGAGCCCCTCAACACGTAAGTTAGGGGCATCCATGGCTTTCCTGGGAAACATTCCTTTACAGGATATATGTAGAGCAGCCACATGGTCCACTATACATACATTTACCAAACACTATTGTGTAGATGTACACTCAAAACAGCAGGCAGCTGTAGGACAGGCTGTTCTCAAAACTCTTTTTCAGACCGCTGCAGCTGGCACTGGTGGCCGCCGCTAATAGGAGGTACTGCTATGTATTCTATGCACAGATATGAATTCAGCAGCCCACATGCCTCGAACTGAATATGCTACTTACCAGTATGCATCTGTTCTTGGCATGTAGGGCTGCTGACATTCATATCGCCCACCCTCCTCCCCGGCGCCTGTAGCAGCTGCAGCTCTCAGAATTACTGTATAGCATGGTCATCACTTTCTGTGTCTACTCCATCACTGCCACAATGGCGAAAAACAATCTGAGGATGGAGAGGATGCCCATGCGCACTGTGGTCCAGGGGAGGAGTCACCTATCTCAGGATACTTCGAAGACTCTTCCAGGACAACAACGTGCAAACATCCGGACCCAGCACTAGACGGCGATCTATGCACAGATATGAATGTCAGCAGCCCTACATGCCAAGAACAGATGCATACTGGTAAGTAGCATATTCAATACTCTACCATAGAGGATTTATCTTTAATGATCTTTATTGAAATAAGCTTTCTTTATTTCCTCAACAGCCTATGAGATTCTACATTTGTGTCCACACTTTTACACCAATACCACTGGGTGTCAATAAAAGCACAGTAGACATTGATAATTGTAGCATCACACTTGGTCAAACAGCCATGGTTCTCATGTCTTTTGACTAGTCCATAGGTCAGTTCATGCTTCTACCAAACGTCACGAAAATACTTGCAATCGAAAGGGAAAAATGTATCATGCCGTACCAAAACAGTTAAGCTGGTAGTAAGGTTCCGGAAACCATAGATATAAAATATTTCAATGTACCTGAAACTGCTAATCAGTGAAGCATTCTTCAATATTTAATGCACGTCTTACTAAACCATTCTGCATCAGTGTTTGTTAGCAGCAATGGCATACAAGATAAATAGTGATAGCAAGCATTTTTGTCTATCCCAGTCATTATTAGAATATTTTAAAGATGAAGTATCCAGAAACTGCTAGCCTTCCCATTTTACAGTGCAGGGTCTGGTCATTGAGGCAGTTTGTCTTTCCATCTCACCAGAAAACGATCCCCTAACACTATTGCCTTGTGACTGAATATCTGCTTTTTGTGACTTTTCTTAGCTTCTTTCAATGCTTTTTATCTTTTCCTTTAGATTCCATAATTTTCTTGCAACAAGGGTCATTTTATCATGTCAATTCTCCCCTCTCTCTTTTCCTATGGGCACCGTGCTAGATCTTTTAGCCAGGTGCACTTGAGGGGGAGGTAAGAAGCCTGATATATATATATATATGCCACGGGTACAGTGGTGCCATATGTATGATGACTTCGTGAAAAAGTCCAATATATTGCATGAAGCGCGTTGGCTGGTCTACTCTACACGTTGTAGGATATGTTCAAGTCAAACTGTGATTAAATAAAAAGGAGTACTTGAAGAAGAACTTAGGAGACAGACTTTGTAATTTGTGATATCGTTCATATGGTGGTGCTCCGATTGCTCTTTCATGTCAAACAGTCTTTCTTCACAATCTCAGTCATCAAAGACTTCTTGAAATGACTTAAATGGATCATCCCTCCGACCAGAAGGCCTGCTTCACCATGGGAGATGACTTTGGTTTTCTCTATACTCATGGCTTCTCAGTTTGAGCGCATTCATGAAGCCACATCTAACATTTTTTGTAGGAAGTTGCTTTCCTCATTGCAGTTACATCCACTAGAAGAGTTAATGAGTTCTAGGCCCTAACCTCCTCTGAACCCTACTTGATGTTACATTACAACAGGGTAGTTTAAAAGTTTTCATTTTACCTAAAGTTGTGTCAAACTTCCTTGTAATCAACCCATTTCTATTCCAGTATTCTTCCCTAATCCTTCCTTTCAGGCGAAGAGATCAGTTAATTCACTATTCATAAGGGGAGTCTTAATTTTATTTAGACAAAACTAAATACATTAGAAAAACAAGCATTGGCATAGCCAATTGGTCTCGCTTTTGGGACCTTCTAAGTATTTAGTTATGCAGCACAATATCCTTGGTGCAACCACATCAACTGTTGCGTGGCTAAACACTTATAAGGTCCCAAAGGCGAGACCTATTGGCTATGCCAATGCTTGGTGTGGTGTGGGTGTGGTTGTGTGTGTGGTGTGTGTGGTGTGTGTGGTTGTGCGTGTGGTGTGTGTGGTTGTGCGTGTGGTGTGTGTGGTTGTGCGTGTGGTGTGTGGTTGTGGGTGTGGTTGTGTGTGTGACAGTAATACTAAAAGCATCTCAAAATAAAGGAACACAAATATCGAGTTTGTGGAAAGAGAAAGCACGTTGTAAGTCAAACGGGCGCAGCAAAGCATTAACTAAACAACAAAACAAACAAGATCACTTAGCGAAGACTGAGTGCTGATAATAGATACACACAGCCCATCATCTTAAGAGTTTGATTGCAGCCAATGTGCACTCAAACCTACCCCCTCCTTGTGAGTTGCACCCCATATTTCATGAGTTGTAACTGCTGCACCCACCATAGCGCTTTGAGAGCTAAAGCGCTACATAGGTCTAATTGATTAACCAGTCGCCAACATGCTGTGCGTTTAAAGAGAATGTGCCAAAAGATTCCAGCTTCCTCATCATGTCCTCATAAAAGCGCCAACTAAAGGACTCCCTGAATGGTGCAACGGACATGAAGCAGCCGCTGCAATCAGAAATAAACACTGTGAACGTTGTCCAGTTTTACAGTAACATTTCCTTAATGTTCTTTAAGTCATAAATCAGTAATACTAAAAGCATCTCAAAATAAAGGAACACAAACATCGAGTTTGTGGAAAGAGAAAGCACATTGTAAGGCAAACGGGCGCAGCAAAGCATTAACACAACAACATGTTCTTTGATGTTCGATGTTCTTTGAACGAGAACATCAAAGGGGTGCCGCGAAAGTGATCGCGGGCGCTTAATGAGCATGACGAGGTTTGCCAGCCTCTGCTCTTAAACGCGTGCCCGCGCACTTGCACTGTAGCTCTAGGCTGGCCATGGTAACATTTTTTGAGCCCTCACAAAAAGTCTCACCATACCAGCGTATGTGCTGGGTCAGGCGAGACCTAACAAAGGCATCTCTTTGTTAACTATTGTCCTCTTCAAACAGGATTATCATCCTCCAAATTGGTGTTCATTGGATAGTGTTCTGCAGTACATGTTGGTTCAAGCGGGCAAATAAAATTTTATCTGGTCAGCCAAGACCCCACTCACTAGAGGAAAAGCAGCATCTACTGTTTCTTTCAAGAATGTACAAGTAATTTTCGATTTTATTTTAATTTTAAATTAACCTACTGAGAATCTTTGACCTTTCTTCATGGCTTACTTGTATTTTCTTTCCTTGCATTGACGGCCGTGAAGTGGGGTATGATTGCTACGCTATAGTGCATTCATGACTATCAGTGAGAATCCTATTATGAAGAAGGGAATGTTCTGTTCGAGGCATGTGAGCTGTAGATCACATGCAGTGCGTAGATCGCCATCTAGTGTTGGGTCCGGATTTTTACACTCTGTTTTTCTACGAAGAACTCTTTCCAGTCACGAGATAGGTGACTCCTCCTTTCGGTGAATAGTGCGCATGCGCATCGACACCATCGTCATATTGTTTTTTCCGCCATCGAGTTCGGATGGTAGTCGCTGCGCTCCGGTTCGACGCCGTTCCTTCGGGTTCCCTCGGTGCGTAAGACACTCACCCTCGACGGTATTGTTTCTTACCGCGTATACCATTCTTCGCATGCCGTGTTTAATTATAAAAACCCTCTTTCGATCGGAGAGCTCGTGGCGGGCCGTCAGGCCTATCTGCGTCGGTTCGACTCGCAGTCGATGAAACTAACTCCCTTCAAATTCTGCCCTTGGTGCCACGCAAAGTACCCGTGCACCGAGTCACACGGTGTGTGTAACCTGTGCTTGTCACCTGAGCACAGAGAACAGGACTGCGACGCGTGCCAGGCTTTCTGCTCCAAGAAGACGCTTAGCGACCCCCAGGCTTGACATCGCGACATACAGAGTCAACACACAAGCTCTATTCCAGACCGCTTCGGATCACAATCAGATGAAGAAGCCAGAGACGCCATCAGGGCCAAGGAGGAACAGGAATTTCCGAGTACGGCTCCGACTAGGATGAAGACATCCCGCATGGACAGCATTCTGTAAGTACAGAATCTCCCTTGCCTCGACAGCTATCTCAACCAAAAAAGAAGGCTCCGAACCAACCCGCGCCCTCGGGCCCCGGTTGGCCCCGAGACCACGCTTCTGACGCCCTGACTTCGGGCTTGCCACCAAAGCCTGCAAAAAAGCATTCCGGCTCCGGAAAGCCCCTCTCTAAATCGGGTACCGACCCAAAACCTTCGGGATTGAAGCCAAAGTCCGGCTCCGAACCACATTGCTCGGCACCGATACATACTTTGGATCCGAAGACACCAACTCTGAAAATGTCGGCATCGAAACCTTTGGCGTCAAAACAGACTGATGCACAGAAGTCACCAAAAAAGCACTGTTTTCGACGATACGCTCGATAAACCGGACCCGAAACAGAAGGTGTTGTATATTAATCCTCAGACTGGACATATTACCACAAAAGTGACACTAAAATGAAGGACTGATGCAGAAGAGGAACGTCACATTCCTTTGAAGAAGAGAACTGTTGAAACTAAGCCTTCCCCTCCTCCACTTCCTCCTACTCTTCCATCACCCCCTTCTCCTCAGTTTCTACCTATGCCAACTTCACATTTACCACATACATCTGACAATCAGGATGATGGGGATGGCAAAAAAAGATGAAGATGATATTCAGCCTATACCTACAGACCCATGGGACGACTACAACACTAACTCGCTCACAGGCAATGATCCTGACTTGTACCCAACGAAGCCCTCTCTACCGGACAGTGTCGGCTACATTGAATTGCTGGGTAGGGCTGCTAATTACCCTGGGGTGCAGCTCCACAAAGAGTCTGTCGAAAAGGATTTCCTCTTCGAAACCTTAGCAGTACACAAAAATCATCACACACGTTACCCATGCTCAAAGGTATGATTAAACACGTAGACGATGTATTTAATGATCCCGTCCGGGCACGTATCCTTACCCCTAGGGTAGATAACAAATACAAGTCTGCACCATCTGACCCAGTCTACATAAGGGGACAATTACCATTGGACTCGCTGGTGGTGTCCAACGCACGCAAAAGGGCCAAATTCCAAGCTACAGGAGATGCTCCAGCCCCAGATAAAGAATCTAAGCTTCTTGATGCTTCTGGGAAAAGGGTGGCCTCTCAGGCAGCAAACCTCTGGCACATATCTAACACTCAAGCATTGTTAGCTAGATACGACCGTGCGCACTGGGACAAAATGGAACAATTATTCCAATTTCTACCCCAAGAACATAGAGCTAAAGCTCAAGACATAGTGAAAGAGGGACAACTTATGTCAAATCATCAAATTGAGTGCTTCCTAGATGCTGCTGACACAGCGGCCAGAGCGCTAAACACCAGTGTCCTGTTAAGAAGGCACGCCTGGCTTCGCATATCTGGGTTCAAACCTGAGGTCCAGACTTCCACACTAAATACACTCTTTGATAAGCAAAACCTCTTTGGCCCAGTGGTAGATTCTTCACTGGAAAAGATGAATAAAGACATGAAGTGGCCAAATCCATGGGAGCCCTTCAGTCAACTCATGGCCGTGGTTCCTTTCGGCACTCATTCTATCGATCAGGGTCCAAAAATACTTCCTTAGAGACTACATCTACCTACAAGGGCAATGACCAAACCTCTGGCTCTAAAAATTACTTCAGAGGGGGTTACAGAGGAAACTAAAGGCAGAGGTAGAAGGTCAAACACACGTAGCTCCACCTCCAATACAAAACCGTGACTTAGCTATACTTCCTTCCAACCATTTAACACCTTTCGGGGGAAGACTGTCACATTTCTTACCAACTTGGCAGTCAGTGACATCAGACAAGTGGGTTCTACAGATTATCCTTTCTGGTTACTGCCTGGAGTTCATCAACACTCCTCCAAACATTTCTCCAAAGGTACACAAACTTTCACAGAACCACTTACACCTCCTCAAACAAGAGGTACAGTCTCTAGTTGTAAAAGGAGCCAGTACCGCTACAACACCAAGTGCCGGGCGTGTACTTCTTTTACTTCCTAATACCCAAAAAGGACGGTTCTCTCAGACCAATATTAGATCTCGGCTTACTAAATTTTTACGTACAGTCAGACCATTTCCACATGGTAACACGTCAACAGGTACTACCTCCTTTGCAAAAGGAGTAGACTTTCTAGAGTAGACTTTCTGTCTACTCTAGACTTAAAGGACGCCTACTTTCATATTCCAATCCACCCTGCTCATCACAAATTTCTCAGATTTGTGTTAGCGGGTCAACATTACAAGTTCAAGGGAAGAATATACTTTTATTTGATTTCGTGAAAAAAACCCATAAAGGGTGGAAAAACCACCATGAATAAAACTTACAAGGATATACATTGTAATTATTTTTGTAAAAGATATAAAAAGGCGGTGTGTTTATACATTTTTTTTTTTTGAGTTAACATGTAAGCATAGCTTTCGGATGGTTTCAAAGCCAGATGTTCTAACGCTGCATGAGTTGGTTAACAGGTTTTGCATTGGCCAGGTCTCTTGCCGCGTTTTTTAAAAAGTTTATGGCTCTGCAGGACAATGGGATAGATGAGCCCGTGAGACAGTGAATTACTGCTGCTCTACAAGTTCTTATTTGTTCCTTCCTGAAGAGCTCCCGAGGGCCCTTTTTGCGCGTTTCTGCCAAAGCAGGGCAGATGCATAGTAGGTGCAGTAAGGACTCATCCCAAGCTCCACAGAGGCGGCATTCCTTTGATTGCTATACATATTTCCATTTTGGGGTCAGGTCCTTTGATGGGTATGACCCAAGCCTTAATAAAGTGAAAAAGTGTTTTTTCTGGTGCGGAAAGTGATCTAGCAGGTAGGATTGGGGTTGCAGCCTCTGGTATGACTGTATCACGGCCCAGGCATGTTTGTTTTTTGCTAGGGCAGTTTTGTCTAATAATATAGAATGCCGTTTTTATGGCTTTGTTGACCAGTAATTTAAAGCCGGAGTAGGTGGGAGCTGTAAGCCCTGCCTCCTCTAACTTCAGTGCTGGGAGGGAGGCCTTCAGAGCTTCGAAGATTGAATTTTTGAAGCTGGCTTGCTTTTTGATTTCTGCCCAACAATAATGTACAAGTGTGTTTTCCTCTGCATCCCGCATCCTCCAATAATACTTGACTAGTGTGCCTTGTTTGTCAGGGATCTGGTTTTTTAGACCATATTCAAGTCGGATTTGGGCTTGCGGAATGTGGCGGGGGATTGCAAACAGCTTCTTAAAAAGGATTGATTGTTCCAGGTTCAAGCCTGTAGCGTCCTTACCATTTAGGATTTCTGTGAAATAGAGGACAGGAATTTTGCTGCTATAACCTTTAATAGGTGCCCAATGGAGCCACTTGCAAGTTTGTTTTTTTAAAATTTTGAAGGCAAACTGCAGCTGTTTGGATTTTGTATGACCTTGGGACAGATGAATCTTGAAGGTGAATTTGCGATCAATTTGGAAGTTAAGGTATTTGTATGAATCCACCTCGGTCAAAGGTCGCTTGTCCAAAGTTCAAGTAAATTTGAGGTCAGCTTTATGATGTTTGGTAAAGCGCATCACCTTTGTTTTTTTGTGGTTGATGGTCAATTTGACCGAGGTGGTATAGGCTCAGAGTTCAGTAATTAATCGTTGCAAACCAATTGGCGTTTGCGCCAGTAAGACAATGTCATCCGCGTATTGAAGGCTGGGTATGGGTGTTGTGCCAAGTTTCGGAGGGTCACATTGGATTGACCGAAGGTGCTCATCCAGGTCAGCGGTGTAAATGTTGAAAAGGCACGGTGCCAGGACACACCCTTGTTTTAGCCCGTTGAGTGTGTGGATCTTCTTAGTAATGCTGAGCCCATCTCCTTTCCTAATCTGGACCCACGTCTGGGAGTACAGATTGGTTATGGCCTTCAGCAACTTAGCTGGGACCCCCCTAGTTGCGCATTTTTGCCCATAGCTTGGCTCTTGAAACCTTGTCAAAGGCTGCTTTAAGGTCGATGAAACATACGTAGAGTGGCCTTGATTTTCTGAGGGCTTGATTGGCCAAGAGTGTTACTGCAGAAATATTCGTCAGGGTGCCATGCTTGCAGTGTAACTGGGTTAGGTTGTGATTAAGTCGTGGTGCTGTTGGTTCTGCTACTTCCGCACGTTTTTAATTGTAATTTAAATTTTAGTTCTCCGGCTCAGTTTGGTACTTTGGTGCTGGATGGATGGGTGCGAAGGTGCAGGAAAACTACCAGAGCCAGGGCCGTTCAGAGCCGCGGGATGAAAAAGCATAAAAGGAGAGGGAGGCGGAGTGAGGAGCGGGGAAGATAGTCTGACCCTGCTCGACCCAACCCTACCTGTTTTTGCGACGAGTGAGCCGCTTTTAGCCTCGATCCCGCCTTGCGAAGGGTTGCGCCCGCTCACACCCCTTGCTACCTCACGTTCACTTCACTTCCCACTGCGGGAGGCGGGGAGCGAGACGCGGTTCACAGCTCGCAGTTTTGTCATTCCCCCCAGACCCCTGGCTTGTCCGGCCTGATTGTCGTCTGAACTCCTATTGAGGCTGGGGCTGGGGGCTGGGGGCTGAAGCTGCTTCAGGTCCCTCCGCTTCGCGCTCTCCTCGCGCTAATCCTGCTGCGGTATGCCGGAAGACACGGAAAACTGGAATCACCGTTTACTGTTGTCCGATGCAGTTCAAGGTACTTCCATTCGGAGTCACCACTGCCCCCAGAGTCTTAACAATGCGTCTGGCTGTAGTAGCTGCTCATCTGAGAAGACAAAGCATCCATGTCTTCCAATACTTGGACGACCGGCTCATCAAAGCCAGCACGTACCAACAATGTCTCAAGCCTACTTCCATAACCATTAATTTACTGCATCAACTAGGGTTCAAAGTCAATGTGCCAAAATCATATGTTCAGCTAGCCAATACTCAGAGCTATCTAGGAGCCACTTTAGATACTCAGAAGGCTCTCTTGTTTCCCAAAGCAGCCAGAATTTGCAACATTCAGTTCTCCAGTTTCAACCCAATCAATCACTTCCAACTTGGGCTTATATGCAACTGCTGGGGATGATGGCATCTTGCATCATGATCGTTCCCCATGCAGGCTGCAAATGCATCCGCTTCAGGAATGCTTAGCCAGTCCCACGGTCTATTAACTGATCTAGTGTTGGTAAGCGGCCGTACTCATCGCCCTCTCCAGTGGTGGAACACGCGCAATTTATAAAAAAAGGACTGCCCTTTAGAGACCCGGTTCCACAGATAGTAGTAACAACGGATGCATCCCTTACTGGCTGGGGAGCTCATCTTCAGCAACACACTGTACAAGGTCTGTGGAGCCAACAGCAAAAGTTGCTCCACATCAACCATTTAGAGCTGATGGCAATATTTCTAGCTCTCAAGGCTTCTCAGACCCACCTAGCAGGCAAAACTGTCTTGGTTCGTACCAACATGACAGCTATGTATTGCATACAAAACGGGGGGGGGGGGGGGGACTCTCTCCAACTCCCACTGTCCCTCTTAGCCCAAGACATTTGGATGTGGGCTAGTCACCACAAAATCTATCTCCTAGCGGAACACCTCTTAGGAGTGAACAACCAGATTGCGGACCTCCTCAGCAGGCAGAGGCACCAAATACACGAATGGGAACTTCACCCTCAAGTTCTCCTCCCATACTTCCAAGCTTGGGGAGTCCCTCAGATAGATCTGTTTGCCATACACTAAAACGCAAAATGCCAAATCTTTGCTTTCAGGTACCCACACCAATTATCCAAGGACAATGCACGATGGATGAACTGGTCAGGGATATTTGCCTACGCTTTTCCGCCTCTCCCACTCATTCCATTCCGTTCAGAAGCTCAGAAAAACGGCTCACACTAATCCTAGTAGCTCCTACATGGGCACGTCAACCTTAGTTCCCAACCCTGTTGGAGCTCTCTGGCCTGCATCAAAAATTGCATTAAACCTCCATTCTCCTCACACAGAGCCATGGAGAAATCAAACACCCAGATCCCAAAACAATTAAACCTCGCGATCTGGCTCCTGAAGTCAGAGTTTGGTTATCTGAATCTTCCACCAGACTGTATGAAGATCATTAGGGAGGCCAGAAAACCTACCACAGGAGCCTGTTACATAGCTTAATGGAAGCATTTTGTTATTTATTGCAATAACAATCATATCAACCCTCTTGATGCTTCCATACAAAACATTCTCTGTAACTTGTTACACTTGCACAAGTCAGCATTGGCTTATACCTCCCATCAGACTGCATCTTGCTGCAATAGCTGCGTATCTTCAGAATAGACAACATTTGTCATTCCTTAGAGTGCCTGTAATTAAAGCTTTTATGGAAGGACTAAAACGAGTCATGCCACCAAGACTCTCACCTGCCCCAGCATGGAATCTTGCGTAGTCCTCAAAAGATTAATGGGCCCACCCATTGAACCCATGTACAAATGTGAACCACAGTTCCTCTCTTGGAAAACAGCTGTTCGAGGCATATGAGCTGCAGAATTCACACTGTGCATGGATCGCCATCTGGTGTTGGGCTCGGATGCTTGCACCTTGTTGTTGTCTTGGAAGAAGTCTTTGTAGTCACGAGATAGGTGACTCCTCCCTTGAACGACAGTGCGCATGGGCATCGACTCCATCCTCAGATTGTTTTTTTACGCCATCGGGTTCAGAAGGAACTTCAGCGCTTCGGTCAGGTGCCGTGTTTTTCCAAACCTTTCGACTCGCAAACTCGTCTGTATTGTTTTAGTTTGCGTGCCTTTCGACGCACTAACTCACAAACTCAATTCCGGTCATCGATGCCGGCCCCTGGGACTATCGCCGCCATTCGGGCCTACGGCTAATGGAAAAGACTCCATTTAAAAAATGCCCCCAGTGTGGAGCTAAATTCCCACACAGTGACCAACACAAGGTCTGCAACCTCTGTCTCTCACCCGACCACGAGGAGAACAATTGCCAAGCGTGCGTCTCCTTCCGCTCCAAGAAGACTATCCGTGATAGCTGGGCTCGACGGCTTTCTCATGGCGCAACAGGCTGCTCCGGTGCCAGAGTACATCTTTGATGAAGGCCCCGACGTTCCAAAGGCAGAGGATTCAGAGAATCTCAATATCTTATTCGAAGCAGATGACTCCAATGACCACATCAGTCCAGGTCAACGAGTATAACTGCCCCTGCTCCAACCTCACCCGAAAAGCAAAAAGCTCTGGTCAAGACTTCGCCTGAAGGCCCTAGTCGCGACCGAAAGAAAACTTCAGAAGCCCCGTCCCCGGGCCCGGCTGCGAAGACAAAGGAGAAACCTTCTGGCAGCTCGGGTTTGAGCAAGCCGCACGCCAGTGCCCAAAAAACATTGTTGCACCAAAAGGGGGAACACATCCTACTCCCGCGGGTTCCAAAAAGGCCTCGGTACCCAAAGAACACAAGTCCTCGTAACCAAAGACACCTCGAATACCTTCGGATCCGAAAAAGATTTCGGACACGACACCGAAGCCGAAGGACACAAAAACCCCTTCTAAGGCTCCAGATCCAAAATCCAAACTGCATTCAACAAAATCGGCGCCGAAGGCTACCATCAAAAAGGAAGAACTATTTCTGCCGGATCGCATCGATCAGAAGCAAAACACTCTCCATGTGGACCCTAAAACAGGACATATTGTCAGTTTTCCACACAAGAAGAGGTAATTGGACACCCCACACATCCCTGAGGTGCCTGTGAAAAAGAGACTGTGCAACTTCACCTTTAAGACTCTCTTCTCCTATTCTTCCTCCTAAGCCTACGTCTCCTCCAAAGTCTCCCATACTTCCCCCATATTCACCACCACCACAGGATGATGATGACCTGGGGGTGGGAGAGGAAATAATTTAAGGGTGGGCGTAGTGCTCCGCCCGCGGAGTGTGCGTAGTGCTGCCTGCTTCGTGGTCCACAAAGTAGGCGTAGCAGGCAGCGCTACGCACACTCCACGGCGGAGCAGAGCTACCCGCCTCCCGCCCGCCCTCATTTTAAATGCGCATTGGTGAGGAAGAAGTTGCCGCTGAAGCAGGAAGAGGCAGCCCCGGGACGCTGCACCTCAGGTAAGACATTTTCTTACTTTTAAACACTTTTAAGTTATTTTAAAATGAGGGTGGGCGGGAGGCGGGCGGCGCGTAGTGGGACTACGCAGAGTGCACGAGTGTGCGTAGATTTGGCCACACTACGTGATGCTCCACATAGCCCCACTACGCCCAGGGTTAGAAATAATGACCCTTTCACTGATCCTGATGATGACAATAACATACCACCAGACCCATAGGACGACTACAATGTCCCTGTAGATCCTCCAGATCTTCCTGGTCCAGATGCATACCCCACTAGACCGTCTCCCCAGATGACAACATTGGGTGTTTAGTCAGCTTATTGATAGGGCTGCCCAATATCATGGCGTCCAAATGCATTTAGACCCCCACAGAGGAAGAATTACTAGTGGACAGGCAACCCCCCTCCAACCTTCCTATCCTAGCCTCTTTGCTGGGGAATAAAAATAACAACCCCCCTCCAACCTTCCTATCTTAGCCCTTTTGTTTCATCAAAATTACAAAATCATAACCAAACAAGAACAGATAATAATAAAAAATACTCCATATTAAAAAAAAAACATGGGTATGACCAATGGGCATCTCTTAAGATCAATAGAGGAGAAAAAAGGAGACTTAATTGATGCTGTAAAATTAGGTTGCCGAACAGCAGCTTTTCATAATGTCAGGCAGGATTGACACCCACTAACCGGTGTTCCTTTAAGTGGGTCAACAATCACGAATGAAAGGATTATAATATGTTCTTGGAATATAAATGGGGTTCATGCAAAGATTCAGAACAAGCAATTATCCACCTTGTGCTGTTTTCAAATCATTTGTTTGCAAGAGACATGGGCTTTAGATCCTTTCAGGTTATAAGGTTATAAAGGCTATTATTCATTGGCCAAGAAAACAAGCAACTATGGCAGACCTTGTGGGGGTTTGGCTATTTTTATATCAACTGATCTAAAAATGGAAAGTGAAATGGACGTACAAGTCAAAAGGATTTATAATTGGCAAAGTACGATACAAGGAACAAAATATAATTACATATCTTGTAATAATTAACATATATATTCACCCCGATATTAGTTCACGAAGAACTATGGCTAACTGTTTGATAATTATTATTTTGCAGCAACTGGATAATGACATTCAACCCGAGATCATTATTACTGGTGATTTTAACATGAATATGTTGTGGTCTTACGTTAGAGATGTTGAAATACAACAATAAAATTACTTATGGTCAATCCCCAGTTCCTCATCCACAATGGATTTAAGGGAACGAAAGAATGAAAAAACTGGTAAGACTTTTGTAAAATAATTAGAAATCATAGGTCTAAGGGTGCTAAATGGGCGATTTCTGCAAGACTCGCCACATGCATGGACGTTCCAAGCAGGTGATCATAGGTCCAGAATAGATTACACCATAGCATCGTTGAACTTATTTCTCAAAATTCTGTCATACCAGATAGAGAGAACAGATAGAAGCGACCACGATCAGCAAATAATAGAGTTAAACTTAAACGGTCCAAGATTTGAAAACTATACGTTTCTTCCGGGAGAAATAGTGACAGTAAATTACAAGAAACTTTATTGGTCGGAAAGCATCAAAGATTCAATTACAATTAGTGCACAGGCAATTGTTGAGTTACATTTCGAAGGAGATTATTCGAATGCTACCGAAAAATGGTCCCTTTTTATAAAGGAATTAATTACCAGCCAGTCTAAAAAATATGCTAATGAAAGTCAGTAGAGGAAAAAATCATCATGTTCAATGGTTAGAATATCCTCTGAAAGTAATCTATTAAAAAAAGAACGTAACAGAACCCTGAGATCCGTAAAAAAGTTCCCATGTAATTTAATTTATAGAGTAAAACTTGAAAAGGATAAATACAGAAGTAAGGAAATTGATCTGGAAGGATAAAATGCAAGAAAAACTAATGTTATGGGCGAAAGCTGTATATGCTTGCAAAAGGAGTAATACAAGAGACTTCTGGATTCTAGTTAACAAATTGAATAGAGCTAGTAGGAAATCTACTTCTTCAACAGTAACTGAATCTGAATGGGTATCGTTTATAGATATGCACCTGAATCCTACTCCAAACAAGGTTACGAACTCCAACTGGGCTAGGAATGGAGTAGGAGGAGAAAAGAATACTAACACTATTGTGATAACAGAAAATCAATTATGCAAATTAATAAAGAAACAGAGATCCTCTGATGCCCCCGGCCCAAATGGGATTCCCGCGGTGCTGTATAAGGAGAAAGCCTCATATTGTTCGTCCTATTTAATACCAGTATTTAATCACGCTCTGCAATCAAGATCAGTCCCTGAGTCATGGAAGGGATCTTTAATTTCTCCTATTTATAAAAGTGGGAACTGTTCCCACCCATCCAACTATAGACAAATCACGCTCCAAGATATTGAAGCTAAACTTTTTGCATCAGTTTTGCTTATGGAGTTAATTGCCTGGGCTAATAAAAAGCATTTAATTCCACCGAACCAATTGGGTTTTGTACAAGGTCAAGGGACAGCATCGAATATTTAAAAAAAAAAAAAAATTTTTTTATAAACTCTTTTTCAGTTTACATGTTATAAAAACAAAAAACACACAATCTGGCATCAGATCATTGTATACAGGAAAATGTATGAAATCATTAATGGCACATAGGACTACAGACAGCATCAGGGAGGAAACGGAACCATGGGGGAAAGAAAAAATAATGTGCAAACAGAGCACCGTGAGGAAGGAACCGGGCACAGCACTTTGTCGCACTGCGGACTTTCCTGGGGCTGACCCTCTCGCTCCCCGTCGGGCTCAGACCCAATGGGTAGATCCAACCCACTTCCCTCACTGTCAGTCGTATCCTATGGGGAGGGCTCCCCTTCTGCTAACCCAGAAGTACACATAACCCGCCAAGCCATTAGGTCGTCCTGCAGCTTCTCATCCCTTCGAGTGAGTTGCATTTGAGCTTCCTCGGCTAGGGACCATTCACGGACATCTTTAAGCCAGATGGGCACCTCTGGGGCCTTCTGCCCCATCCAAGTTATTGCCACCCTGCGCCTGGCTAGTACCAGCATTAATTGTAGGAGCTTATACGGGAGGTTCTTTTTCTTGGGTTTCTGGACTAATGCAAGCAGACAATACAAGGGTTCGGGAGCCATCTGAAGGCCCGTGGCTGCAACTATCCGACCTACCACCCAAAACTGCCTAACCAATGGACAGTCCCAAGCCAAGTGTAAAACGCCTGCTTTCTCAGCAGCACATCTAGGGCATCTATCTCCCCTGTCCCCAGAGATATGTTTCAGGGATACCGGGGTTAGGTAGGTGCGGTGTAAAAAATTGAAGTGCGTCAGCTTAAACCTGGCGTTGCATGAAACTGTGCGTGTGAGGGAGCCTATGCGTGCCCATTGTTTCTTCTCCAGCGGGGTGGCGAGATCTGTCTCCCAGGCAGCCCGAAACGGCGGTACCTGGGGGGGAGGGGTGTTGAATCCTATTTCATGGCTTTGTACAGGAGAGAGATCAATTTACGACCCTTACCGCATGAAAGTAGGATATCCAGGGTGTGTGTCAGTGGTGGAATGTCCAGGTACTGGGGCCAGGTGACTTTCACCACATCCTGGGGTCCCCGGAAGTGTAGGAATTGTCCAAGGCCAAAGGTCTCTTCCGCCTGCTCGTAAGTAAGTACGGTCTCGTTGGGATAAAGGTCAGCCAGAACTTCGCACCAACCCTCCCTCCAAGATTGAAAGGACATATATTGCTCCACTTCGATGAAGGGGGCCAATATCCAGATCGGAAGCTCCCTGTGAAAGGGTGCCTTCCGTAAGACATTCTCAACGAACCACTGCCATATACCGGCCGTGTGTCGCACAATATAGGGAAGGGACGTGTCCGACCCCCTACCCTGCATCAGTGCTACCTGCAGCGTCGGGGTGTCCACCCTACCAGAGAGAAGGCGTGTCTCACAATTGTCTGTATCTGTAAGCCAACGTGCCACATGTTGTAAATGGGCCGCGTGATAATATAGGTCGAAGCGTGGAGCTTCCATGCCCCCTTCTCGTAGCTGCGGATAATGGTGTGAAGAGCTACCCTACTGCGCCGGCCCGCCCATAGCAGGGACGTAAGTA
Organism: Triturus cristatus; assembly: GCF_964204655.1. Lineage (NCBI taxonomy): Eukaryota > Metazoa > Chordata > Amphibia > Caudata > Salamandridae > Triturus > Triturus cristatus. The sequence continues at coordinate 67,829,686 of NC_140593.1, read as the reverse complement.
GCGTGTTTAGAGTTCTGAAAACTCGTGGCGGCAACGGACATAGTGAGTTCTGGAGTACATATAAAGTCCTAGGGAGCATTACCATCTTAGGAATGGCCAGCCGACTCATCAATGAAAGCTGTAGAGAATTCCAAAAGGACACCGACTGCTGTAAGTACGCGATTATGCGATCTACGTTCCGGGCTAGCGCCTGCGTGTCAGTCAGGGCCACCTGTATCCCAAGGTAACGGAACCCTTCCTGTTGCCAGCGCAGCCCGAGATCTGGTAGGTCCCCCAGGGGCACCGAGTCCAGACCCGCCAGTGGAAAATCTGTGACTTACTGCGGTTAAGTCGTAATCCAGAGACCTCCCCAAACCGGTCTAAGTGGTGCAGCAATACCGGAAGTGCGTCCAGGGGAGAAGCAAAATAAAACAGAGCGTCATCAGCATACAGGGAGATAACATTGCACGTGTCACCCACCCTGATTCCCCACTGTTCCATGTTGGTCCGAATCCGGACAGCGAAGGGCTCTATGGCTATTGAAAATAGTAACGGTGAGAGGGGACACCCCTGGTGTGTACCCCATCCCAGTCGCCACTCTTCTGACCTCGTGCGCCCAAGTTTCACCCTAGCACGGGGGGCCGTATACAAAATGCGAATCCAGCGACAAAAGTTGGGACCCAACCCCACAGCGCGGAGGACCTCCAGAAGGTAACCCCAATCCACTGTGTCGAACGCCTTGGCGAGGTCAATAGACACCAACACCATTTGCTCCTCCCGACCCCGCACCTCATGTAGAATGTGATTCAACCGCCGCAGATTCATAGCCCTGTTGAGTCCCGGTATGAAACCGCACTGATCCTCGTGGACCAAGTAAGTCATGTATGGCGCTAAGCGAGAGGCCAAGAGCTTGCACAAGATCTTAACGTCCGTGTTGATCATCGTGATCAGTCGATACGAGGAAGACTCATGGGCATCCCCTCCCGGCTTTAGGATCATGCATATTTCCCCCAGCGTCATGCTCGGTGGGAGAATTCTGCGAACAAATGCCTCGAGAGAAACCTGCAACAGGAGTCGGGAAAGTGTACCCTCGAATGCTTGATAAAACTCTGGAGGGAACCCGTCACTACCCGGGGACTTGGCTATCGGTAGGTGCTGCAGGGCGGATCGTACCTCGCCCAGTGTTAGGGGTTCGTCAAGGTCCTCCTGTGCCCGCTTGGGTCAGATCCTGAAGGTAAGGGAGATAGGACACCTCGGAAACGGCAGGGTCCGCGGTATACACTAGCTGGAGATGAGACTTAAGGACCCGCAGCAATCCCACCTCAGAGTGGACCAGGCCCCCCCCATAGGCTCCCATAAAGCCTCACTTACATCTGGGGCTCTTTCTGCCGGAGAATCCAGGCCAGAAGTCTACCTGATTTATCCCCTTCCCTATGGAGACGTTGCCTGTACTGTGTGAGGATGTATTTATTGAGCCTGTCCAAAATGTCATGGATGCGTGTCTGGATGTCATGTTCCCCCTCCCTCTCCGTTGTGTCAGGGGCCTCAGAGGTCTGTACCTCCAAGAGGTGGCGTTCCTCCTCCTGTAGCTCTCGTTGGAGCTGCTTCCGTACTCCGTATGTAAGGCTCATACACGCCCCTCTCACCACCGCCTTCAGGGCATCCCATTTCGTGGCCAGTGAGAGGTCCGCCCCACCCCAGTTCAGGTCAACGTAGTCAGTTATGGCAGTTTCTAGGTGATGCTTCCCCACCTGGTCCTCGAGAATCTCTGTCGGCAACCTCCAAGTCCGTGGCCGACATATCGGGCCTTCCCAATTCACCACACATGCCACAGGGGAGTGATCAGATAGGAATCGCGCTTGATGGGTCACCTCAAAGGACATAGTGGCATCCGGATTTGTGAGTAAGACCCTATCCAAGCGACTATGCGTATTGTGAGTGGAAGAAAAATAGGTGTACACCTTCTGAGTTGGGTGTCTCTGGCGCCATACATCCTGGGCTCCTATATTGCCCATGACCTCCCGGAGTTTCGCTGTCATTCGTGGTTTCGTGCCAGCACGGGGTGGGAACCTGTCAAGAACGGGGTCTAAGACACAATTAAAATCCCCCATCCAAAGTAGTGGAACCTCCAGCTCCGAGACCAGGACCTCCTGCAGGGACTGAAAAAAGTCTGGGTCGTCTGTGTTTGGGGCATAGATGTTCAGTATGGCCACATCCCTACCATCCAGTTTAGGTCTAAGGAGTAAATACCTCCCATGGATGTCAGCTTCCACATATTGGATGGCAAATGGGACCCCAGGGGCCACCCACACTAGGACTCCCCTGGCAGATGTAGAAAATGAAGAGTGGAAAACCTGTCCCCGCCATTTTTTCCCCAATTTCTGAGCCCCGTCGTCTGTAAAGTCAGGTTCGAGGCATATGAGCTGCAGAGTCACACACTGAGGATAAGATCGCCATCTGGTGTTGGGCTCGGATGATTGCAGGTTGTTGTTGTCTTCGGAGAAGTCTTTGGTCACGAGGTTGGTGACTCCTCCCCTGGACAACAGTGCGCATGGGCATCCACTCCATCGGCAGATTGTTTTTTTCCGCCATTGGGTTCGGATGAACTTTTTTCCGCTCCAGCAGAAAACTTCCAGCAATCAATTTAACTCTTTAATCTTCATTTCATCGACGTCGACATCAACTCGGACCGGTTCCGGAAGCGGCTGATGGACAGGACACCCTTCAAAAAATGCCCCCAGTGTGGAGCGAAGTTCCCCCACAGTGACCACCACGAGGTCTGCAACCTCTGCCTGTCGCCGGAACACAACGAGTCCACCTGTCCAGCTTGTTCCGCTTTCCGTTCGAAGAAGACCCTCCGGGACCGAAGAGCTCGACGCCATATCATGGCCAAACCAGCTCCAGAACCGGAGGACATCTTTGCTCAAGATGTTCCCGAAGACGACACCGAAGATCTCGAGATCGTGTCCGAAGCCGACGATTCCGATGACCTCATCACTCCAGGGCAGCGTGTGAGTACCACCCCCCCTGCCCCTGCCCCATCCAAAAAAGCATTGGTCAAGACTCCGCCAGTTGGGCCCAGTCGCGACCGGAAATCCTCTTCAGAAGCCCCGCCCTCGGGCCCGGCTCCGAAGACAACTAAGCCTGTGGGTGGCTCGGGCTCGAGCAAACCTCACCTAATTGTGCCTTTAACACCCTCGGCACCCAAACACCCATTGTCGGCACCGAAACAGGCTCCAAGACCGAAATCTCCTTCGGCACAGAAACGTTCCTCGGCACCGAAGTCTCCACCGGCACCGAAACGTTCTTCAACATCAATGCCTGAAAGTCCATCGGCACCGAAACCTCAGTCGGCACCGAAACCTCAGTCGGCACCGAAACCTCAGTCGGCACCGAAACCTCAGTCGGCACCGAAACCTCAGTCGGCACCGAAACCTCAGTCGGCACCGAAAAATCAGTCGACACCGAAAAATCAGTCGACACCGAAAAAATCATCGGAGCCGAAAACTGCGTCCCCGCCGAAACAAGCTCATAAAGACCCGAAGCGGACGTCACAGACACCACCTTCGGAGCCAGATGATCTTTTTCGACCAGATCCTACTCAGAAGCGGATCTATATCAATCCTAAAACGGGACATGTGACTGCCATCCCATATAAAAAGCGGAAGCTGGACACTACACGTCCGCCAGCTCCCATACGGAAAAAGGACTGTGCTACTTCACCACTTCGTCCTTCCTCTCCTGTTTTACCTCCTAACCCGTCCCCCCCCCCTCCTCCTGATTCTCCTTTACCTTTACCTTTACCATCTCCCTATCATTCACCTCCTCCACAGGATGATAATGATGACTTAGGGGGAGGGGCGGACCCTGATTTATTTGATGATCCTGTTGACCGAAACGACCCTTTTACGTTCCCAGACCCAGCACCCATGGATGACTGGTCTTATCCTATACCTGACATGCCTGACCCCACTACCTACCCTTCCAAGCCCTCCCCTCCTGATGACCACCTAGGGTACGGCCAACTTATAAATAGGGCAGCAACATTCCACGGCGTTACTATGCACACAGACGCCATTGAAGAGGACTTCCTCCTTGATACCTTTGAGCAGTCACAAAAGACTGTTCACATACTGCCCATGATCAAAGGGGTCATAAAGCATGCTACTGAAGTCTTTAAAGACCCTGTTCGAGCTAGGGTTCTCAACCCACGCATCGAAAAAAAGTACCGACCAGCCCCGCAAGACCCTGCATACATTAAGGCCCAGCTCCCTTTAGACTCCCTAGTCGTATCAAATGCCAGGAAGCGCGCTAACTCACAGACAACTGGAGAAACGCCTCCCCCAGACAAGGAGTCTAAGCTTTTAGAAGCCTCGGGCAAACGGGTCGCCGCGCAGGCGGCTAACCATTGGCGTATTGCGAATACCCAGGCCCTGTTAGCCAGGTATGATAGAGCGCATTATGACCAACTTGAGGACCTTATGCAACATCTGCCTGAACCTTTTAAGTCCCAGGCCTCTGACCTCATCCAAGAAGGCAAATTAATATCTAATGCCTCCATTAAATGCGCCTTAGATGCAGCAGACACTGCTTCTAGAGCGGTCAATACTGGCGTCTTACTCAGACGACATGCCTGGCTCCGTATTTCCGGTTTTAAACCGGAGGTTCAAACCGCAATTCTAGCTCAACCTTTCAACCAAGAGCAGCTATTTGGCCCTGCAGTGGATACTGCATTAGAAAAAATGAAAAAGGATAATGAAACTGCCAAGTCTATGGGAGCACTGCAGTCTCATCAAAACCGGGGTTCCTTTCGTCGCTCCTTTTATAGAGGAGGCTCCAAAAACACATCAACTGAGACCACGTCCACCTTTAAAAATTCTGGACAAACATCCCCTAACAGAGGTTACTTCCGGGGAGGTTATAGGGGAAACAATAACAAAGGTCGAGGACGGGGCAACAACAACAACACCCGCACCTCACCAGCCACCAAACAGTGACTTGCCACCACTCCCCCCAGACCATTCCACTCCGGTCGGGGGGCGACTCCAACAATTCCTGCCTGTCTGGACTTCCATCACCACAGACAGGTGGGTAAGACAAATTATCCAGTCTGGCTACTGCCTCGAACTCATACAATCCCCCCCAAACATACCGCCCAAACAACGTCCAATGTCCTCGCATCATCTCTCTCTCCTCAAACAAGAAGTTCAATCCCTGTTACAAAAACATGCGATAGAACCAGTCCCCCTTCAACATCAGGGAAAAGGGGTATATTCTCTATACTTCCTCATTCCCAAAAAGGACAAAACACTAAGGCCCATACTGGATCTCAGACTACTAAACCAGTATATACATTCGGATCATTTTCACATGACCACTCTCCAACAAGTCCTCCCACTTTTACAACAGGGAGACTTCCTCGCCACATTGGACCTCAAGGACGCATACTTTCACATCCCTATGCATCCCGCTCACAGAAAATATCTACGATTTGTGGTAGATGGGCAACACTATCAATTTACAGTTCTCCCATTCGGAGTAACAACAGCACCCAGAGTGTTCACCAAGTGCCTAGCAGTCGTGGCAGCGCATCTCAGAAGACAACAGATCCATGTCTTCCCCTATCTGGACGATTGGCTCATAAAAGCCAATACATACCAAAAATGCGTTCTCCACACTCATCGCACGATTCAAACTCTCCACGATTTGGGATTCACTATCAACTACCCCAAATCCCACCTACAACCTTCCCACTTACATCAGTATCTAGGAGCAACCATAGATACATCCAAAGCCATTGCCTATCCCAGCACAGCCAGGATAGCCAGTATACAAAATCTCATCTCTCAATTTCAAACTCATCCATCTCTTCCAGCAAGAGTGTTCATGCAGCTCCTAGGCATGATGGCGTCGTGCATCTCCATAGTCCCACACGCACGACTTCAAATGCGTCCCTTACAAGAATGCTTAGCACAACAGTGGAACCAAGCTCACGGACAACTTACCGATCTGGTGTTGGTGGACAGTCGCTCACTTCGATCACTGAAATGGTGGAACACCATCAACCTGTCCAAAGGGAGACCGTTCTTAGAGCCTCTTCCACAAGTTGTGCTAACTACAGACGCATCTCTCACGGGGTGGGGAGCCCACCTCCTTCACCATACCACTCAGGGCAGATGGACCAGTCAACAAAAACTGCTCCACATCAACCAACTGGAACTCTTAGCAGTGTTCCTAGCACTAAAATCCTTTCAAATTCACCTAAAGAACAAAACTGTCCTCATACGCACAGACAACATGACGACAATGTATTATATACAGAAACAGGGAGGGACACACTCTCTCCAACTGTCCCAACTGGCACAGCAAATCTGGAGATGGGCAATTCCCCAAAACATCTACCTGTTAGCAGAACATCTCCCAGGGATCCACAACCAAGTGGCCGACCTCCTAAGTCGCCACACACAACAGATCCACGAATGGGAACTACACCCCAAGGTTCTACTCCCCTTCTTCCAAAAGTGGGGACAACCAGACATAGACCTGTTCGCCACTCCCGAAAACACAAAATGCCCAACCTTCGCCGCCAGGTTTCCACACCCACAGTCGAAGGGCAATGCCCTATGGATGAACTGGTCAGGCAGATTTGCGTACGCCTTTCCGCCTCTCCCACTAGTTCCATTTGTGGTACGCAAACTGAAACAACAGTCACTAACACTAATACTAGTGGCTCCCACTTGGGCACGTCAACCATGGTTCACCACACTTCTGGAACTATCTTTAGTTCCACATCAAAAGCTACACCTCTCCCCGGATCTGTTAACCCAGAACCATGGAGAAATCAGACACCCAGATCCTCAAACACTGAACCTAGCGATCTGGCTCCTGAGGTCTTAGAGTTCGGTTACCTCAATCTCCCTCCAGACTGTATGAATATCATAAAAGAAGCCAGACGCCCTACTACTAGAGCGTGTTATGCCGCTAAATGGAAACGATTTGCCATCTACTGCGCTAATAATGACATACATCCATTGGATGCTTCCATCCAAAACATCATTTGCTATCTACTACACTTGCAAAGATGCAATCTAGCGTATTCCTCTATACGATTACACCTAGCAGCCTTGGCAGCCTACTTGCAAAATAGGCAACACCTGTCCCTTTTTAAGGTACCAGCCATCAAAGCGTTTATGGAAGGTCTCAAAAGGATTCTTCCCCCAAGATTGCCACCTGCCCCAGTGTGGAATCTCAATGTGGTTCTAACAAGACTCATGGGCCCCCCATTTGAACCTATGCACAAATGTGAATTGCAATTCCTAACATGGAAGGTAGCCTTCCTTATCGCAATCACTTCCCTGCGCAGAGTAAGTGAAATACAAGCCCTTACACTTGAAGAACCTTTCTTACAACTACACCGTAACAAAGTGGTTCTTAGGACAAACCCTAAATTTCTTCCAAAAGTGATTTCCCCTTTCCACCTTAACCAATCAGAACTACCGGTCTTTTTCCCAAATCCAGACTCGGTAGCTGAAAGGGCCCTACATACCTTAGATGTTAAAAGAGCATTGCTTTATTACATCGACAGAACAAAACCTTTTCGAAAGACAAAACAACTCTTTGTTGCTTTCGCGCCACCACACAAAGGCAACCCGATCTCCAAATCAGGAATAGCCAGGTGGATAGTTAAATGCATCCAAATATGCTACCTCAAGGCTAAACGTACACTCACAGTTCCCCCTAGGGCGCACTCCACGCGTAAAATAGGGGCTTCTATGGCCTTCTTAGGCAATATTCCCTTAGAAGACATTTGCAAGGCAGCCACATGGTCTACCACGCATACCTTCACTAAACACTATTGTGTTGACGTGCAGGCCAAACAACAGGCCTCCGTGGGCCAGGCTGTCCTAAAAACTTTATTTCAAACTGCTGCAACGGATACAGGCGACCACCGCTAAGGGGAGCACTGCTGTATAATCTATCCTCAGTGTGTGATCTGCAGCTCATATGCCTCGAACGGAATATGCTACTTACCAGTATGCATCTGTTCTTGGCATGTAGAGCTGCAGAGTCACACACGCCCGCCCGCCTCCCCGGGACCTGTATCTGTTCCAGCATCCGTCTTACTTAGACATTACACATGGACATCCTTTCTTTCTTTTCTATATACTCCATCTTTTCCCATCATGGCGAAAAACAATCTGCCGATGGAGTGGATGCCCATGCGCACTGTTGTCCAGGGGAGGAGTCACCAACCTCGTGACCAAAGACTTCTCCGAAGACAACAACAACCTGCAATCATCCGAGCCCAACACCAGATGGCGATCTTATCCTCAGTGTGTGACTCTGCAGCTCTACATGCCAAGAACAGATGCATACTGGTAAGTAGCATATTCCTTTCTTGGAGGAATGCTATCGAAATCTTATGTTTGCGAAGGGAGGACAGGACCCTATATCTGTTGGTGCATGTACCCAGCCCCCTCACATTCCAGCTCAGGAATTTATACCCCATGTGTGGTGAAGTGACCAACCCCTTCGTGTTCCGCGTCCCGGGTAGCCACACCGGCCCTGTGCCCGAAATGCTATACATACGATGCCTAAAAAGAACCAACAACCTCCCCCCCCCCCCCCTTAAAAACACCATCCCCCGAGCAATTTACTGACAGCAACGTAACATGCAGAAATGCCCTTTCCGTGCTGGTGCCAGGTCGTGCACAGCCGACCCATGAGCCCAAACGGGCTGAACTACCCAACAAAAGGAGAAGAGAACCCCCTTCCCCCAAGTCCAACCCCCGGCTCAGACCAGCCACCTCATGGCATAATTCAAAGTCTCGGACTGCCCAAGTATTTACCTGGGGAACCCCTAGGTCAGAGTAACCGGCAAACCCCACCAAAGGCGTGCCACAGCAGCTCAAATTCTGTAAGGCATCCGGATCCCAGTGAGGAAAGTATTGCTAGGCCTGTAAGGACCGGCCCCCTCCAACAGTGGAAAAAAGAAAAAGGATATCAACTGCAGGGCGCTGCCGTAGCAGACACAGAAGGGTCCATGACTGTTTCTGGAATCACATGGGAAGTGGACAGGAGATTCTCTGGCACCAAGCTCTCCCCGGGAGTCCCCGCCACAGTCCCCGGGGGAGGGCCGTCGGACTCAGAGGACTCCACTCACAGGTCGCCGTCGTCTCCCACCGTGATCCTCTGTCTCTCCACCGGAGCGTCAGGGATGGCCAGACTCCCACGTCGGTCCCTGTGGTTTCCAGAATGTCTAGTCCCCCAGGTTCGCCGGGATCCCCTCCGCTCGCGTGGGGGGAGGACATCCTCTCTGATCTCCAGCCACTCCCAAGCCTCCTCTGGAGATTCGGAAAAATGGGCCTTCCCATTCGTGAGCACCTTGAGTTTCGCCGGGTACAGGAGCATGTACTGTAGGTGGAGTTCACGCAGCTTCTGCTTGATGCCAAGAAAAGACTTCCGCTGTTACTGCACCTGGCGGGTGTAATCCGTATAAATGGAGACCTAGTCGTTGTCGAAAGTGAGGTCAGGCGCTTCTCGCGCTGCCCGCAGGATTCAGTCCCTGTCCCGATAGTTCAGGATTTTAGCAATGAAGGCCCTGGGAGGAGCCCCCGGCCTCGGCGGAGGGACCAGCGCCCTGTGGGCCCTCTCAACCACAAAGACCTCCGACACACCGGTGGGGCATAGTTTAGTACGTATCCAGTTCTCCAGGAAGCGCTCCACATTACCCTGGTCCGAGCGCAGCGGAATGCCCAAGACTCTGATGTTACTGCGGCGTGCCCGTCCCTCCGCATGTTGTTCCAGTGCTCCGGTAGTGTCGGTGAGCTGGGAAACCTGCTGCCTCAGAGTGGCCACCTCCTCCTGGAGCTGGATGATGTCACCTTCCGCTGTGGAGACCTTATCCGCCACCTTCCACAGATCTGCCCGTAGTAGATTAACATCAATAGAGACAGTCTCAATTTGTTTTTCCAAGGTGGTGCGGGACCCCTGTATCGCCTCCAGGAGCTCGGCTCGAGACCGCTCATTGGGGGTATCACCCTCAGAGCCCGTCTTGACGAGTGATTCGCTGCGTGGCAAGGCGTTGTGTGGTGTACTGTGTGATGGTGTTGGGGGCACGCGGTAGCTTGTCCCTGCCCATGATGGAGGCCCCAGTGGAATGCCAGGCGTCCGCAAGTATAACGATCAGCAAACACAATGTCCCGTCACAGGGCGAACGAAAGCGGACACACGTCCCTCCTCAGATGCCGCCAGGAGCAAGGGGGGCCAGGTCAAGCACGTTGCCGTCCAGCAAAACCGGGGAGCTAAAGTCTGCTACTCCCCCAGGAAGGGGCTGAGCGAGCGTCCAGCAGTGACCCCAGGGCTGCTCACCTCAAAGCTGGCGCCAGCGCGAGGAAACCCGACCTGTCGTCCACCAGTGAGGGCCCCCCACAGTTCTCCCAGGCCCCAGAGACGTCTCTGCAGTCTTCTCCAGACAGACAGCCAGTCCAACCGTAGTTGTCTTCAAGCAGGTAGGCCGTATGGGAGTTTCCAAGGGTGGTCGGGCACCCCCGCGACCTCCGCAAGGGGCAGGCAGAGAGAAGGGCCCAGCCGGGCGTCGTCTCATGCGTGGCAGGAGTACGTTTCCTGGCGCATGGCAGCCTCCTTCTTGCAGTGCCGCAGCGAGGCAGTAGGTGTTCACTTCCCGCGGGCCCCAAGAACCAGAGGGCCTCCAGGCGCCAGCAAGGGGGTCCAGGATGTGCCCACTGAGGGGGGGGAGGGGGGGGGCGAAGCAGCCCAGCACGTTGTGCCTCCAAGCACCGGCTCACTAGTCCAGCCGGGCCGATTGCGCCCCTTCGGCCTCAGGAACTCCCCAGCAGGTCAAGAGGGGTTCATGGCCATCGACAGGTACCGCTTCTCATAGACCCCTGTCCGGGGTCGTCTCACAGCCCCGCCCGCGGAACGCAGCACACTCCAGGGGAGGGGGGCATAAGCTCACAGTTCCAGTGGAGGGTCCTGCAGCAAAGACGGACACCTCAGCCGCGGGCGCCAGAGCCTCCGTTGTAGGCGATGGTGAGCCCGGTCGCACCGCAGGCCGATCCTCTCTGTCCCGCTAGGCCCTTCGGGGACCGTCCAACTCCTTAAGGCCCAACAGCAAGGGCCGGGGCCAGTGGATATCGGGAGGCCCCCAACGGCAAGGGCACCTCCTGAGTAGCTATCGAAGGCGTTGGGCAAGCGGAAGGAAATACGCCGCCCTCGAGGTCCACTCAGACCTCCGGTTGGTGCAGGCTTCGTCCCCGGCCTCTCATGATTTCAGCCGAGCAGGTCGGCAGGCGCAAAGCCGTCGCAACCGATTCCGGGCACTTCCTCCGTCCCGCTTTCCTCCGAGGGTGCCCCCGCAGCGAGCAGAGTCCCAGCCGCACAAGAGGGACTGTCGTAGATATCGGCAGACAGGATATTGCAAGATTTAGTGGCTGGCTGGTCGTGCGCCGAGGGAGCTCACGTCCTGTCGGCCATGTTGCTTGGCCACGCCCCGGCATCGAATATTTTAACGCTGGGAATTCTAATGGACAAATGTAAAACAAAAAAACAGCCACTATAGTTATGTTTTGTTGATTTTAAAGCTGCCTTTGCCTGTGGATAGGCAAATTTTATGGAGGAAACTGGATCATTATGGCATTAGTCCCTGCCTTTTAAATGAAATACAATTGTTATATACTGAATCCTGGACAAGAGTCCGACTAGGGAACGGCTCAAGGCTTTCTAGGAAAGTCAATACAACTCGAGGCCTAAAGCAAGGGTGTGGTTTAGCTCCATATTTATTTAATCTATTTTTATCAGATTTTACGCCTGCAATGAACAATGAGTTAGCAGACTCACCAAAGCTGGCTAAGAAACAAATATCGAATCTACTATACCCTGATGATGTCGTCCTGCTAAGCCAAACAAGGATAGGGCTACAGCGAATAATAAAACATCGATGTATTCAATTGAGAATAAAATTACAATAAATGAAACAAAAACAAAAGTAATTGAAGTCAGCACCAAGAAACGGAAGTGCAGTAAATATAAATGGTACCACCAAAAGCGGGAGCTAGAAAAAGTTCAATGTTATAAATATCTTGGGATACTGTTTGATGAGAAAGGATCTTTTTCATTCCATAAAATAGAGATGAAGAAAAGAGCCAAAGTCTACAAGGGGCCTTTCGCTTACTCTACAGCTCCTTGGGAGGCCCAACCTATTCCCCATTAATAAAAGTAATAAAAGCTAAATTGATCCCTAGCCTCACATGTGGAAGTGAAATTCTTCGTGGTTTGGATTTTACATTACTAAATAATGCTATTATAAATACATTTAAACATCTGTTTCGACTTCCATCCAATGTATCGCCTGCACAGATCAGCCTGGAGTTTGGCTTTTGCAATCAACAACATGCAAGAATGGGTCAGTACGTAAAGACCTGGAAACAAATCAAAACTAATATTAATAACCCAATGTGCGCCCTACTGTGGCAAGAGATGCAACAGAATGAAAAATTATCTTTCTATAAATATCTGCAAAAAGCTCTTGAAGAATTGTCAATTGCTGAGATCTGGGAAATGTCCTTAACAGTACAAAGTTTTAAGAAAATAATTAATAAATCCGTTAAACATTTATCCCTTTTGAAAGACAAAGAACTGTTCATTAAGCGATCCCATGCATGGATGTTGTTGCAGGAATATACAAGTCTTAAGGCTCAACCGTATTTAGAAATACCATGGTCTGTACAAACCAAAAACATATTTATGAAAGCAAGATTTGGCAACTTACCCGGCTTAATACATGCATTGCCTTGGTTGAGACCATCTATGCCGACTATGTGCAGACTGTGCAAGCTATGGGATGAAAGTATTATGCATTTTGTTTGTGTATGTGCAGTAATGATGGCGGAAAGAAAACGACATCTGAAAAGCTGCTTCATTGACAGAGGTGTTCGTACTTGCAGACATGCTATGGTAGTTTGTTTTAGACCAATGGATATTAAAATGAACGCCAATTTTACTAAATTTTTAATACTTGTAAAAAAGAAGTTGGATGCTTAAGAGTTGACCACAGGAAATCTGGAAGTCTAAAACAATTAGGGAAAAAATTTAGTACTATATTAATACATTTACACACGAGTAAAGAAATATTTATTGATACTATTCATATTAAGGCCTGAAAAAATTACAGACTAATGTAATGATTATAAATTATTTACAGGTTTCCTTTGAGAACATTATTCTGAGACTTTCAATACTTTTAAAATTGTAATTTTAATTGGTGTGTTTTTTATAAGATTGTATCAACTGTAAGGTTTTTGTTAATCATGCAAATAAAATTTACCTTTACCTAGTGGACACTTTTGCACAGACTCAAAAGACAGTTCAATCACTGCCCATGCTCAAAGGTGTCATTAAACATGCTCCAGATGTATTCAAAGACCCAGTCAGGACCAGAATTATCAATCGTCGGATTGATAAAAAATATAAACCCGCCCCTAATGATCCCACCTACATTAAAGGACAACTCCCCTTGGATTCCCTGGTAGTGTCCAATGCCAGAAAGCGTGCTATCTCTCAAACCTCCGGTGAAGGTCCACCTCCAGACAAAGAGTCTAAATTACTAGATGCTTCAGGCAAACAAGTGGCTTTCCAGGCAGCTAATCACTGGAGGATAGCTAATGCACAAGCATTACTTGCCCGATACGATAGGGCTCACTATGACGAACTAGAGACCCTCATGCACGTACCTGACCAATACAAGGCCAAAGCCAATGATCTGATTCAGGAAGGAAAGTTGAACACCAACGCATCCATTAAATGTGCCCTTGATGCAGCAGATACTGCATCTAGATGAATCAACATCAGTGTGTTACTACGAAGACATGCCTGGTTGCGCATTTTTTAGTTCAAACAGGAAGTGCAAACTACTATCCTCAATCAACCGTTCAATCGGGAACAATATTTTTGGCCCGGCTGTGGACACAGCATCAGAAAAAATGAAAAAACACACTGAGACTGCAAAATCCATGGGAGCATTACAGTCTCCATCTACACAAGGCTCCATTCGCAGCTCCTTTTATAGAGGCGTATCCAAAACCATCAGTACAGACACTGCCTCTTCTTCCTATAAAAATCCCACTCAAACACCCTCCAACAGAGGATATTTTAGAAGTGGATACAGAGGAAATAACAAGGGAAGAGGCAGAGGTAACAACACTCGCCCCTCTCCCACTAACAAACAGTGACTTCCCTACACTCCCTCCAGACCATTCCACTCAGGTCGGAGGGAGACTCTCGCAGTTCCTACCTGTATGGAATTCCATCACTACAGACAGGTGGGTAAGACAAATTATTCAGTATGGTTACTGCCTGGAACTTACTGCAACTCTCCCCAACATACCACCCAAACAGCGCCCAATGTCTGTGGAACATCTAACGCTCCTCAAACAGGAGGTTCTCTCACTGCTTCAAAAGCATGCAATAGAGCGAGTCCCCATAGAGCATCAAGGAACAGGGGTCTACTCCCTAATCCCCCAAAAAGATGGGACTCTCAGACCAATATTGGACCTGCGACCTCTCAATCTCGACATACAGTCAGATCATTTCCACATAATCACTCTTCAACAATTCCTTCCACTACTTCAACAAGGAAACTTCCTGGTCACATTAGACCTCAAGGACGCCTACTTCCATATTCCCATACACCCTGCTCACAGGAAATATCTAAGGTTTACAGTGGACGGCCATCTCTATCAGTTCAAGGTTCTCCCATTCGGAGTCACCACAGCACCCAGGGTATTCACAAAGTGTCTTGGGGTAGTAGCAGCACACTTGCGAAGGCAGCAGATCCATGTGTTTCCATACCTGGACGAATTACTAATAAAAACCAAGTCATACAGCCAGTGTGTTCACCACACTTGCCAAATGATTCAGCTACTACACAACTTGGGGTTCACAGTAAACTACACCAAGTCGCACCTTCAGCCCTCCTACCTTCATCAGTATCTAGGAGCCACAATAGACACTTCCAAAGCTCTAGCATACCCCAATCCAACCAGGATCGCCAATATGCAAACCCTCATCAAAAAACTCCAACCCCAACACACTCTCCCAGCTCGAGTGTTTATGCAGCTCATAGGAATGATGGTCTCTTGCATTTTCATTGTGCCTCACGCAAGACTTCAGATGCACCGTCTACAGGAATGCTTAGCATGTTAGTGGAACCAGGCTCAAGGTCAACTTACAGATCTGGAGATGGGCCATTCCACAGAACATATATCTTCTGGTAGAACATCTTCCAGGAGTGAACAATCAGAGTGCAGATCTGTTGAGTTGTCAGACTCAGCAGATACACGAATGGGAACTTCATCCGCAAGTTCTTCAGCCCTTTACCACATGTGGGGCCACCCAGACATAGATCTGTTCGCCGCACACCGAAACGCAAAATGCCCTCCTTCGCCGCCAGGTTCCCACACCCGTTGTCCAAGGGCAATGCGATATGGATGAACTGGTCAGGCAGATTTTTGTACGCTTTTCCGCCACTTCCGTTCATTCCACCAGTAGTACGCAAGCTCAAACAGTCTCTCAAGATGATCCTAGTTGCTCCCACATGGGCACGGCAACCATGGTTCACAATACTCCTCGAACTCTCAGTAGTTCCGCACCAAAACCTGTCTCTCCCCAACCCTGCTAACGCAGAACCATGGAGAGATAAGGCACCCAGATCCAGCACAACTGCATCTAGTAATCTGGCTCCTGAAGTTCTAGAGTTCGGTTACCTCAACCTCCCACCAGACTGTATGAACATTATTAAAAAAGCCAGGCCCCCCACTACTAGAGCTTGCGATGCAGCTAAATGGAAAAGATTTGTCATTTACTGCAATAACAACAAATTTGACCCGCTAGATGCTTCAGTTCAGAGCATCATTTGTTATTTGCTGCATCTACAAAGATGTAATCTAGCGTACTCATCTACAAGATTACATCTAGCTGCCCTTGCCGCCTACCTACAAAACAATCAACATTTGTCATTGTTTAGAGTACTCGCTATCAAAGCCTTTATGGAAGGCCTTAAAAGAATAATTCCTCCTACACTGCCACCCTCTCCAGTGTGGAATCTAAACATTGTCCTTACTAGACTCATGGGTCCCCCATTTGAACCTCTACACAAATGTGAACTGCAGTTCCTTACATGGAAAGTAGCTTTCCTTGTCGAAATCACCTCTCTCCGGAGAGTGAGTGAGATCCAGGCTTTAACCATACAAGAACCATTCTTACATATACATTGCAACAAGGTGGTTCTTAGGACCAATCCAAAATTCCTTCCCAAAGTAATCTCTGCTTTTCACCTTAATCTGTAGAGTTACCAGTGTTGTTCCAAAACCCAGATTCCTTAGCAGAGAGAGGTCTTAACACACTTGATGTCAAAAGAGCTATACTTTATTACATTGATAGAACTAAACCTTTCAGGAAAACAAACCAATTGTTCGCACCTTTATCTCCCCCTCATGAAGGCAATCCCATCTCAAAAGCTGGAATAGCCAGGTGGATAGTTAAATGCATCCAAATATGCTACCAGAAAGCTACACGCACATTGACAATTCCCCCTAGAGAGCGTTCAACACACAAACTAGGGGCTTCCATGGCATTCTTAGGGAACATTCCCCTAGAAGACATTTGTAAGGCAGCAACATGGTCTACCACACACACCTTCACCAAACACTATTGTGTAGATGTGCAGGCGAAGCAACAAGCTTCAGTAGGCCAGGCTGTTCTTAAAACATTATTTCAAACCACTGCAACAGATACAGGTGACCACCGCTAGGGGAGGCACTGCTTTACAGTCTATGCACAGTGTGAATTCTGCAGCTCATATGCCTCCAACAGAAAATGCTACTTACCAGTATGCAGCTGTACTTGGCATGTAGAGCTGCAGAATCTCACACGCCCACCCACCACCTGTATCTGTTCCAGGGTTATCTTACTTAGATACATTACACATGGACATCTTTTCTGTTTCTTACAAACTCCATCATTTCCCTTCATGGCGAAAAACAATCTGAGGATGGAGTCGATGCCCATGCGCACTTTCGTCCAAGGGAGGAGTCGCCTATCTCGTGACTACAAAGACTTCTTCCATGACAACAACAAGGTGCAAGCATCCGAGCCCAACACCAGATGGCGATCTATGCGCAGTGTGAGATTATGCAGCTCTACATGCCAAGAACAGATGCATGCTGGTAAGTAGAATTTTGCTTCCTCATTGCGATCACTTCATTGAGGAGAGTGAGTGAACTAGTCACTAACCATAGAAGAACCTTTTTTTCCCCAACTTCACAGAGATAAAGTGGTTCTTTGTACCAATCCCAAATTTTTTCCTAAGGTGGTATCTGCATTTCACATAAATCAATCAGTAGAATTACTTGTATTATTCCCTCAACCTGATAATGTTGCAGAACAAGCTCTACACACCTTAGATGTCAGAAGAGCACTCTTGTATTACATTGAAAGAACAAAATAATTTTGTAAGACCAAACAACTCGTTGTTGCTTTTGCACCACCTCACAAGGGCAATTCTGTCTCTAAATCCGGTATTGCAAGGTGGATTGTTGATTGTATTCACATTTGCTACGCAAAAGTGAAGAGGACTTTAACTGTACTCCCTAGAGCACATTCCACTCACAAGCTAGGGGCCACTATGGCTTTCTTAGGAAACATCCCCATAGCTGGCATTTGCAAAGATGCAACCTGGTCTACACTGCACACATACACAAAGCACTATTGTGTAGATGTGTTAGCAAGATAACAGGCTAATGTGGGCCAAGCAGTACTTTAAACACTGTTTCAGACAACTCCAACAGGTACCGGAAAGCCGCTGCTTTTGGAGGATACTGCTATGTAGTCTATGCACAGCATGTGATCTACAGCTCACATACCTCGAACGGAAAATGCTACTTTCACAGTATGCATCTGTTCTTGACATGTAGAGCTGTAGAGTCACATGCGCCCACCCGCTTTCCCTGGTACCTGTAGCTGCTGTGGTTGTCTCTTTTACTATGCATACATACACATGGACATCTCTTCTCTCTACTACTACTCCATTCTCACCCTCTGCGGGAAAACAATCTGAAGATGAAGTCGATGCCCATGCGCACGTGCACTGAACGGTGTAGTCAACTCTTGTGACTGGAAAGACTTCTTGAAAGAAAAACAGTGTAAACATCCAGACCCAACAGTAGATGGCGATCTATGCACAGAATATGACCCTACAACTCTACATGCCAAGAACAGATGCATACTGGGTAAGTAGCATTTTCCTTACTTGTAATCGTAGATCTGCATCATAGGTGTTTTCCACTGGAGCCATGAACAACCCTCCCTTCTCCCCGACTCTCAAGGTAATACAATTGTACATGGATGTTCTCTTGGGATGTCATATGCTTCAGTTCAAAATGTACTGAACCTGTGAGACAAACTGCAGGTACCGTGCATGCTGGCTTATATAAGCTGTTGTTTCTCCTAAAGATACAGTATGCATTGAGTGCTGGAGATGCACGTTTGACCTTACGGACACCTTTCCCTTAATTGTTCTCTCTGCAACTACAACAGGTGTTTATGATAGTATTTCAATTCTATGACACATTTCTATATAAAATGCTGCTATTTGGTTTAGAATTTTAACTATAGTACTGTAGTTCTCTGCCGAACCCCCCCACCCCATATAAAGCACTTAATGCGAGCCTGTTAGACTTACAAAGGTATGACTAGACTGAACAATTTTAAGTTGGCTACCTCCAACACGACAAAAAATAAACACGCACATTCACGTGTAGTAGTGTCCCCTCACGCGAGTGGGACTACTGTACGTTCGTGATTTCTCTGGGGAAAAAAATGATGTAAACCTAGCATCACAAGTAAGTAACATTTCCTTATTTGCTTTCAATTTAGAAGTAGGGATATGCAGACTTCTCAGACATATCGATGCTGAGGACTGAAATTGCTAGTAAGTAAAGACATTTCATTCATCATAATTTAAATGTAGCTAGACCAATTACAACTACATGGTGCATGTAGAAAAGTACCTTAAAAGCAGGTGCTGCCGTTGAACATATTTGATTTCATTGTTTTATTTCAGTCGCAGATTAATTTTCATGGAAAAAAACTTAAACTGGGTCCAGCAATCAGGAAGCAGCAAAACTTATGTAAGTACATGTTCCATTTCTGAAAACATCCTTAATGCTCTTTTACTGTTGCGTGTTTGAAAACTGTTCAACAGGTGTATTCGTTTTTTATTTATACCATAGGTGCGTATCATGTACAACCAAGACCTATGGTCCTTAATCCGCCTGCACCTCAGTTTCATAGTATGTGGAGCAATCAGAATGCTGAAACGTACATGCAGCACCCTCACATGATTAGTCCAGTGCCCCAGTATGTACAGGTAAGATATTGTCTCTTCACTTTCATCTAGAACAGTTGGAGCCGGTTTTACCAATAGATGCTCTTCAGTGGTTAACTAATTTTATTGAAATTGTTTAAAAGGAATTTGAGTACCAGAATGCTATGTATGAATCCCTTAATAATCCTCATTATCGTAAATACATGATGCATATACTTGCAGTGTTGTATTAAAAATTAAGGAAAACTAGTTTGACAGGGTATCTTCATTAATATTCATAAGCATTGCAATAGCTGTGTGGGGTTAATGAACACTTCATCAATAAAGAGAAGCACATATCTCAAACATGAACACTTATTGCCTTTGTAAAGGCAACGTTTCTTTCTATTTTAATGCATTTTGTGTGTGTGTGTGTGTTTGTAGCATGTGTTGTAAATACATATGCTCTGCATAATCCTGCCCACTTTTGTTGGGTTCGGACATTTTCAAGTTTGTTATTTTATACTGAAGTACTGTTTCGAGTCATGCGGTATAGTGTGACTCCTTTAGTTGACAGTGGGCATGGGTACTGACTTCATGTTAGATTGTATTTATTTTTTCCGCCATCTGGTTTAAAACTGTACTGCCGGGCTCTGAGTTTGATGCGTTCCTCATGCTCTTATTCAGGTCAACTGGCAAGTTCAACTCCAATTCTCGCTTTAGCTGGAGGGATTGTTGTCCAATAGAGATACCAAAACCTCCAGCTAAGGCACAACCCTCTGGGCCTTCGTTACTTTCGGGCCTGGGTTGGCACCAGACAAAGGCTTCTAAGCCTGCAGCTCTCCGGCCCACAGGCATCGACCCTTTAAAGTTGTCAAGCTTGTAGATTGTCCTCAAGCCTGTAGCCCCATCAAGGCAGACAACCCTGTCATCACTGGCACTGGAGCCAGCCTGTAAGTTGCCGTTCTGCGCCAACAGTCCCTTCAGGTCTGAGGACCCCATTGCTGACTCCTTCAACGGCTGGCTCCTTTGGCTTGGAGCAACCCATCCAAAGGCTCAAGGAGGAGTTGGATGCAAGACAGAAGAGACTCTTCATATGTCACCAAACGGGGAAAATCTGTGCAAAGCTGCTCCATCGACTGCCTTTAAAGGCTTTGCTTCAGAAGAGAACACTAACCCTTGAAGAGCTGGCTTTTAAACTCCCAGCTCCCAAGCTTGAAAGATGAAAGGACAGTGGCACCTTCTCTTCCAGGGGATCCTCATCAATAGTCATAAGCACTGAATATTCCCGCCCATGTGCGGGGACCCCGGAAATAATAAAAATTATGTATGAAAAACATATATACAGCTATATATATATGTATATGTTCGAGGCATATGAGCTGCAGATTACACACTCTGCATACATCGCCATCTGGTGTTGGGCCCGGATGTTGCAGTTGTTTTTCTCTTGAAAAGTCTTTGGAAGTCACGAGGTATGTGACTCCTCCTTTGGATCATATTGCGCATGGGCTTCGGCTCCATCCTCAGATTGTTTTTTTCCGCCATCGGGCTCGGAAGTGTTTTTCGCGCTCCAGTTCGGAACCGTTCCAGTTTTCCTGTTCGGCGTGCAATCTTCCCCCCCTTCGACTGTATTGTCTTGATCGCTTTCTCCACACTCGACGCGACTCAACAATCAAAGTCTTCGATTCTGGTCGTCAACGAAGGCCTTCGGGCCTACTTGGGCTCCGGTCCTGGCTGATGGAAAGGACGCCATTTAAAAAGTGTCCTCGATGTGGGTCGAATTTTCCCCACACCGATCTCCATGAGGTGTGCAACCTCTGCCTCCCTCCAGAACACGAGGCAAGGGACTCTCCAGCTTGCGCCTCCTTCCGATCGAAGAAGACGATCCGGGACCGACGAGCAAGGAGAACAATGGCTCACTCGTCGACTTCGATCCCCGACGACATCTTCGAAGAAGGCGTCGATGTTCCGTAACAACAGCGCACCGAAGAGGGCCTCGTCAGCGCATCCTAATCTGACGACTCCCACGTCGAGGACATCACTCCGGCACAGAGGGGCGTGAGTACAGACGTCGACCCCGATCCTAAACCCCCCTCCACGCCATTGAAAAAGGCTTCGGTCAAGCCTCCGGGCCTAGGTATGCACCAAAAGACTGCTTCCCATACCTCGCTTCTGGGCCCGGTTAAGAAGCCCATCAAGCCATAAGGCAGCTCGGGCTCGAGCCAGCCTACCCATGGTGCCGTAAAAATCTCATCAACACTGGCACCGAAAAAGAAAACACCCCTGTCCTCGTCCGCGCCGAGCTTGACACCGAAGCACTCGGCGCGAAGACTGGCACCGGCTCCTCGGCACCGATAACATCCTCGGAGCCGAGCAAGAAGCTGAAAAGCCTTGACTTCCAAACCTCGAAGCCGAAACCCACCTCGGAACCGAGGAAGTCAAAAGACATTTCTAAATCCCACGGTTCCAAACCAAGAACCATTGCCGAATCAACGCCTAAAAAACCCACGGCTCTGACACCATCGGCACCGAAGGATCTGTTTTGACCCGATACTTACCCTCGTAAAGGATCCAAAGACTGGGCATTTGACGCTTAGCACCAGAAAAAGATCTCTGGACAAGCCTGCACCAGCTCAACCACCAAAAAGGAGAGATTTTGCCACCTCCACCTTTAAAGATTCCTTCACCTCCTCCATCCCCTCCTCCTCCTCCCCCAACCCATCATTTTCCCACACCATCTACAGATGAGGATGATGATGACATTATATACGACACAGGGGACGGGGCGGACAACCAACCAACAGGGGACCCTACTCCTACAGGCTCCCCAGAGCCATGGGATGACTACAACATCCCAGACGTCCCTAACGTCCCGCAGGACGATCTTTACCCTTCTAGACCCCCCTCCCCCCTCAGAGGACACCATGGACTTTAACCAGCTACTCCATAGGGCTGCCCACTACCACGGGGTTGATCTCCACACAGAACCCGTAGAGGAGGATTTCATCTTAGATACATTTGACACTGCACAAAGATCCACCTCAATTTTGTCCATGCTTAAGGGGGTTATTAAGCACGCACCAGAGGTCTTTAAAGACCCCGTTAGGGCCAGGGTTATTAACCCTCGCATTGAGAAAAAATATAAGGCCGCCCCAACAGATCCAACCTACATTAAAGGCCCCGCACCACTAGACTCCATGGTGGTTTCCAATGCGAGGAAACGTGCCAACTCCCAGGCATCAGGTGAGGCTCCACCGCCAGATAAGGAGTCTAAACGCCTGGACGCCTTTGGGAAGTGAACAGCGTCCCAAGCGGCCAACATATGGCGCATTGCTAACACCCAAGCGCTCCTAGCCAGATATGATAGTGCACATTATGATGAGCTGGAGTCAATAATGTAACACCTCCCTGACATACAAACATAGGACCAACAAATTAATTCAGGAGGGTAAAACGATCACTAATACCTCCATCCGTTGTGCCCTTGATGCAGCTGACACCGCCTCCAGGGAAATAAATACTAGCGTCCTTCTGCGTAGGCATGCCTGGCTAAGCATTTCAGGGTTCAAACCTGAGACTCAAAGTTTCATCCTCAACCACCCCTTCGATGAGAAACACCTGTTTGGCCCTAACGTCGATGTAGCCCTCGAAAAAATGAAAAAGGACACAGACATGGCAAAATCTATGGGAGCCTTGCAGTCGCAAGCTCCCAGGCGCTCCTTTCGCCGTTCCTCCTTTAGAAGCACCACCAGAGGCTACTCCGACGACAGCGCCTCCACTTTATACAAGACCCCTACCCAATCCACCTTCACTAGGGGTGACCAAAGAGGCAGTTACAGGGGTAACAGAAACAAAGGCAGAGGCAAAACTAACACCTCCTGCTCTGCCTCCACCCAGTGACTTCCCTCCACTCCCCCCAGACTATTCCACTCCAGTCAGGGGCAGACTCCAAAATTTCCTTCCTGTCTGGGCTACCATAACCTCAGACAGATGGGTGCAACAGATAATTCAATCAGGCTACTGTCTAGAACTAACATCTACCCCCCAACCATTCCACCCAAACAGCGACCAATGTCACAGGAACTTTGTCACTTTTAAAGCAGGAGGTGATCTCCCTCCTACAAAAAAATGCAATAGAACCAGTTCCTACCCACCAACAAAACAAGGGAGTTTACTCCCTATATTTTCTCATACTAAAAAAGGACGGCTCTCTAAGACCCATTCTGGACCTCAGACCCCTAACCAATACATACACTCAGACCACTTTCACATGGTCACACTCCAGCAGGTGCTTCCTCTGCTCTCCCAGGACGACTTCCTGACCACCATAGACCTCAAGGACGCCCATTTCCACATTCCCGTGCACAACGCTCACAGGAAGTTTCTCAGACTCGTAGTGGACGGTCACCACTACCAATTCAAAGTACTCCCCTTCGGAGTCACCACAGTGCCACAAGTGTTTACCAAGTGCCTAGCGGTAGTGGCGGCACACCTGAGAAGACAACACATCCACGTCTTCCCATACCTAGACGACTGGCTCATAAAAGCCAGCTCATACAACCAGTGTGTACAACACACTCACGCCACTATCCAACTACTTCACGACCTGGGCTTCACAATAAACGACGCCAAGTCCCATCTGCTTCCATCCCACGTACAACAATACCTCGGTACCACCATGACACCTCAAGAGCGTTAGCCTACCCCAGTCCTGCCAGGATAGCAAGCATACAGGCTCTTCATGCCAAATTTCAACCACAACACTCCCTTCCAGCCCGAGTGTTTATGCAACTTATAGGGATGATGGCCTCTTGCATATTCATAGTACCTCATGCAAGAATCCAGATGCGTCCTCTCCAAGAGTGCTTAGCACGCCAGTGGAACCAGGCTCAGGGTCAATTATCAGATCTGGTATTGGTAGACGATCGTGCCCATCGCTCTCTGCAGTGGTGGACCACAAAAACCTTTCCAAAGGGCGACCATTCCTAGAGCCGGTTCCTCAAATAGTTCTAACTGCGGACGCATCGCTCTCCGGCTGGGGAGCTCACCTACTACATCACACCATGCAGGGCAGGTGGACACCTCAAGAAAAGTTACTCCACGTCAACCATCTGGAGTTACTGGCCATATTTCTAGCCCTGAAAACCTTTCAAACACACGTCTCAGGCAAGGCTGTCTTAGTTCGCACAGACAACATGACAGCAATGAACTACATCCAAAAACAGGGCGGCACACACTCTGCAGCTCTCTCAGCTAGCACAGACCATATGGAGGTGGGCCATACCTCAGAACATTTTTCTCCTAGCCCAACATGTCCCAGGAGTCCAAAACACCGTTGCAGATCGTTTAAGCCATCAAACACAACAAATCCATGAGTGGGAACTTCATCCACAAGTTCTTCAACCATTCTTTCAAATGTGGGGGCAACCACAGATAGACCTCTTCGGCACCCACGAAAACGCCAAATGCCCAAGCTTCGCCGCCAGGTATCCACACACATTGTCCAAGGGCAATGCGATATGGATGAACAGATCAGGAAGATTTGTACGCTTTTCCACCTCTCCCACTCATTCTTTTAGTGGTGCGCAAACTACAGCAACATTCCCTAACTCTCATCCTAGTCGCTCCGACTTGGGCCAGACAACCGTGGTACACCACATTGCTGGAACTCTCCATAGTTCCGCACCAAAAGCTACACCTCTCTCCACGCCTCTTAACCTAGAACCATGGAGAGATCAGACACCCGGACTCAGCTCAGCTCAACCTTGTGATCTGGCTCCTGAAATCCTAGAATTTGGTTACCTTAATCTTACCCTGACTGTATGAACGTCATTAAAGAAGCTAGATGACCTACCACTAGAGCTTGCTACGCAGCCAAGTGGAAACATTTCGTGATTTATTGTCACAACAATAATATCAATCCCTTAGATGTGTCTATCCAACACATCATAGGCTACTTACTACACCTACAAAGATGCAACATAGCCTAAACGTCTATTAGACTACACCTTGATGCCATAGCAGCGTATCTACAAAATAGACAACATCTATCACTCTTCAGAGTACCTGCCATAAAAGCCTTCATGGAAAGCCTTAAAAGAATAATTCCCCCCAGAGTGCCACCCTCACCGGTGTGGAACCTAAACATCGTTCTCACAAGACTAATGGGGCCTCCATTTGAACCTCTACATAAATGTGAGCTTCAATTTTTAACAGCTTTCCTTGTAGCCATTACTTCCCTCAGTAGGGTCAGTGAGATACAAGCACTCACCATTCAAGAACCTTTTCTGCAAATGCATCATAATAAGGTTGTTCTCCACACTAATCCAAAATTCCTTCCTAAAGTCATTTCTCCCTTTCACCTCAATCGATCTGTGGAACTGCCCGTATTCTTCTCGCAGCCACAAACCATTGCAGAAAGAGCTCTACACACCCTAGACGTCAAAAGAGCTTTACTCTACTACATCGAGAGAACACAACCCTTTCGCAAGACCAAACAACTATTCGTGTCTTTCTCACCACCACACAAAGGCAACCCCATCTCCAAATCTTGGATAGCTAGGTGGATTGTTAAATGCATACAGATTTGCTACCACAAAGCAAAACAAACGCTATCTGTTCCCCCTAAAGCCCACTCTACACAAAAAATAGGGGCTTCCATGGCATTTATAGGGACCATCCCTTTAGATGATATCTGCAAAGCAGCTACATGGTCTACACCGCACACTTTCACTAAACACTATTGTGTAGATGTGTAAACTAAGCAACTGGCTAGTGTGGGCCAGGCTGTCCTCAAAACACTGTTTCCAACAACTGCAACAGATAGTGGTATTCGCCACTAAGAGGGGGTACTGCTACACAATCTATGCACAGTGTGTAATCTGCAGCTCAAATGCCTCGAACGGAATATGCTACTTACCAGTATGCATCTGTTCTTGACATGTAGAGCTGCAGATCTACACACGCCCACCCGCCTCCCAGGCTACCTGTATCTGTTCCAGTTTTATCTTAAGATACAGCACACATGGGCATCTTTCCTGTTTTTTACAAAGCTCCATCATTTCCCCGCTGGCGAAAAACTATCTGAGGATGGAGCCGAAGCCCATGCGCAATATGATCCAAAGGAGGAGTCACATACCTCGTGACTTCCAAAGATTGTCCAAGAGAAAAACAACTGCAACATCCGGGCCCAACACCAGATGGCGATCCATGCAGTGTGTAAATCTGCAGCTCTGCATGCCAAGAACAGATGCATACTGGTAAGTAGCATATTCTCATATCAATGCAGCTCCCATCTAGGAGACAAAACAATGTAATTACACACATAAAGACTGTATTTGCCAATATAAATAAAAACAGAAGAGGGCAAGTAGCACTTGAACTCTGTTTTTTAATGAGCAAAGTACTCCTGAATAGTAAACTTCAAATAAAGTAGACATTGTTAGCCTTCAGGCTGCATTGCAAACCAATAGCATAGAAAATGAAAATTTTTAACAAAAACTGGCACCGTGCCTTTAAGGCTGCCATGACCCCTAGCTTCCCATCATGCCTCAGGGGTGACAGTTAGGTCAGTTGTTCTTTCTGGCTCCTTCAGTCAGGACCCTGGATTTTCAGCTCTTTGTTCTTTCAAAAATATCTTATAGAAATCTAGTTTTTCTGCTTTCACTCGACGTCTCTTGGTCTTAGAGTGCAAGTAACACCTTTTTGTGTTCCCGATAAGGTTTGTTTTCTTTAAAAATGCCTTCTTTATTCGATCCTTGCCCTTCCTGTGGCAAAAAAGAAAGCCAGAACAGATACACATCCTGTGTGTATTCTCTGCATCCCTGAGTCTCACTCTTCTAACAACTGCCATCATTGTAAGAAGTTGTCGAGAAGGACCATCAAGGACAGGGAGAGGATTCAACTGTATGGCCTCTCTGAAAGAGGTAGGTCTCCTGTGAGGCAGCAGAAGAAAAGAACTCAGTCGATGTCGAGAGGAAAAGTCTTGACCTGTTCTCCGTGGGCGTCCGGATCGACGTCAAAGCTGCCGACGACGAAGAAATCGGCATCGAAGACTTCAGTGATGCAGAAGCATCATCAATTGACAACTAAATCATCGTCGACGAAGGTAACAGATCCTTCGTTGACGTAAACCAGGCGACGCTCAACGTCGAGAGACAAGTCTCCATCGACGCCGGCTGGGCGTTCGACGTCGAGGCACATCACTCCTTTGCCGCATCGGCGATCGATGTCGAGGCACATCGCTCCGTCGTCGCCTCATCATCGGCGATCGACGTCGAGGCACATCACTCAGTCGTCGCCTCATCGTAGGCAATCGACGTCGAGGCGTAGGTCTCCGTCGAGATCAGTCTAGTGATCTTCGACGTCGAGACACAGGACACCTCCTTTGGCGTCGAAGCAGAAGTCTTCGTTGAAGTCAGGACAAGGCTCTTTGATGGCGATCTGTCATACTCCATCATCGACGTAGAAGCAGAAAACGCCGCCGAGATCTGTACAAGGATCTTCGGTGTCGAGACAGAGGTCTCCGTCGCCGGCAGCCCAACGTTGGTCGACGTCAAGGCAGCAGTCTTCTGAGAGGGGGCAGAGAACGTCGAAACATGACACTCCATCGGTGTCGGGGAGACGTTCGACGTCGAGAGGACGTTCTGTTGCAAGATCATGTCCACCTTCTAAGAGAAGAAAGTCAACGTCGAGGCATACGTCTCCGTTGAGACGACAGTCGGTGCACTGACGCTCCAGATCAACGTCAAGGCGCCCTTCCAGAGACACCTTACCTCCAGTGAGCCTATCATAGTCACCTTCAGGCTCCCGCAGTTCTCACCGAGGGTCAACGTCAAAATCCCCAGAGGTGGTGATCTCGACGTCCAGCAGTCAAGTGTCAGGGGGACACCAAGATACCCCAAAAAGGTCTGCACATGAAGAGGTGAACTCCCCTCCCCTCCCCCCCCCACCCCCTCCCTCCTGCACAGTCACCTGAGGGAAGAGAGAGGCACAGATCGCCTTGCATCCATTTGTCACCACGATGGTACAGGCCAATGCATCACTGGGCCACTGACAAGGTCACGGCGGAACAGCATTACTCGAGTCCTCTGCACAGATCTCCGTTTGCTCATCTAATACAAGAAGTGGATAAAGAACGATCTCCTTCAAGAGCCAGAGCTCGCAGCCCCACCCCTGTGCACTCGCACAGAAGGAGGTCTAGATCAAGAAGCAGGAGGAGAGCGCACAGATCCCCGACTCCGTCCTCTTCTTCCACTCGTACATCCCACAGAGACTACTCGCCTACTTTGACAGACAGTCCGCCGTCGAGGGTCTCTTCGGTGGACAGTATCTACACTTTTCACAACATTCTTGGCAGAGGGGCGGTAAAGCTGGGTATCCCTATGCCAACTCGTCAAAGCAAAGACTCTGATTTTTGAGACTCTACACCAAAGGGCAGCATCTAAGCCTCTGCTTCCCTTGGTACCAGGCCGCCAGTGATGGACATCTTTCTCACACCGACGAGTGTTAAGACCGCTCCAGCGAGAATCTTAAAAAAGTACCGTTCACCAGAGGACGACCCGCTCTTCCTTAGAGCTGATTCTCCCCCGTATTCAGTCATAATTGCTGCGGCAAAGAAGACCCATGCGGTAGCATCCTCCTCTACTGTTCCACCAGATAAGGAGAGTAAAACGCAAGATTCCTTGGGAAGGAAGGTTTGTGGCACTTCGGCCTCCATGTTGAAGGTCTTCAACGCATCGGTGCTCCTGGGCCGCGACGACAGATCTCTGTGGGACTCACTACAGTGATTCACTGAAAAGTTGCCACAGGAAGATCGCAAAGATTTTGAGGAAATCCTAACAGAGGGCAGTCTGGTGTCTAACCAGGTCATCAGTGCTGCGGCGGATGGAGCTACCCTTTCGGCTCATGCTTATGCACATGGGGTATGCGCAAGAAGAACTTCTTGGCTCCGACTTACAGCGCTCAAGCCAGAAGCGCAGTCACGCATCCTCAATCTACCTTTCACCGGTAACAGCTAAGAGGAGGTCTGCCACTCTTACACAAGGATGATGTCATCAGTGATTTCATCAGTGATGCCACTGACCATGTCATGAGTGATGTAATATGTGACGTCATCAGCAGTGGATTGCGGGCGCGCGAGTTATAGTTATCTGAACTGTGAGAAGTTGGCCTGATGTATGATGTCACTAGTTCTAGTGTACACCTTATATCAGTCCAAACAACCCTTATGGTGATTGGTTGTAAAGTCAACCTTATAGACCAGCTATCCTAGTGGTAGCATGGACAAGAGCAGTCTTAGGCTAAACTCTGAATGGCATGTGAAGCCAGCTGTTATACCATATGCAATCCCTTGAATACCAAATGAAAGGACACCACAACAGATATATATATAAAATAAAGTGTATTTATTCTAGTCAAACCCTCAGCACTCTTTATGAGATTCGAGGTAAGTACAACACAGTCTTATTTAAGCATACATTAAGTCACACAGGTAAGTAATACAGTTAGGCCCTAGGGGCCACGCAAACCATATACTAAAGAAGTGGTATAAGGACCACTGTCACGCAAATAGGATAGGCCTAGGCCTAGGCCTAGGGAATCGCTGGGGCTACACTACACTACCAACAGTTAGGAAGTGGGAGGCCCACGGGATTCAGGTGCAGAGTGGAAACACTCACGCGTAATGCGTATAGTCGATAGAAATAGTACAGTTTTGAATTAAGCAGTTTAAGGACACTTCTGAAGCAGCTAGAGAGCCGAGACTCGGAAACTAGACCCTAGGATAGTCACTACCCTTGTGAGCACCGAAGTACCCAAGTTACCTAGCCCACGGGCTGCCGGTGCATAGGTGTGAACTTGCGTCGGGTTTTGTCGTGGACTTCTATGGATGCCTGAAGGAAAGTTGCTGACAGGCAGTCAGTGCAGAGTGTCCGGTGGATCCCAAGGCCGGGATCAAGAAGGAAGGGTACCTGCAAGCAGAAGGGACAGTCAAGGTCACTAGCCAGTGGCCACGTGGAACCAGGAAGGAACCAGGCGATGTCGTGAAGATTGCAGGTGAAGGGTGAAGCTTGTCGCTGCAGCCACGGGTACCAGGAGACGTCGAGGACGACCAGGACCAGGAGGCGAGCTGTCTCACGAAGGCTCTTGCTGTCGGCGGCGTCGAAGTCGAACTAGGACTCACCAAGCCTTGGCAAGCGGAACCCACGAAGAACGGAGGACTTGCTTCTGGTGCAGACCAGGAAGGTCTGGGGTGCTTCTCTTTCACAAGGAAGCTGGAGCCAGTCTGGAGGAGCCAAACCAGCAGTGAAGACTTCAAGGTGTGTCGTCACAAAGGCCGCTAGCCAACGGGCAAGCAACCGGACAGACGCGGCAAGCAGGAAAATGCAGAAGGGCCCCACGCAGGACTCGTGGAGTGTGGGGGGCTGATCTTCGGTGCAGATGGTGCTTGGGGTTGGGGCTTCTCAATCCCCGGTGCACAACTTCGAGGGTGCCTCAGAAGCTGCGCTGGAAGATACTCGCCACTTTTCCCAGGTAGCCGGTCCCACGTCTCTCGTCGTCTCCACGGATCTCAGCTCGGCTGTGGATGTGGATCAGGGTCGGAGAAGTCTGGAAGTCAAGGCTCTGGTCGGGCTCTGCAGTCGCTCCCTCGTAGAACTTCAGCAAAGCAAAGGGTAGTCTCTTGATGGTGCCTGTTTGCACAGGGTAGCCACTCCTTGGCCACAAGGGAGATTCTTCAGTCTTCTTCTTTCGTCGAATGTCGAAGGTCCAGAGTTTCTGTTCAAGTTGCAGGTTCAGGATAATCTAATCTCCTGGGGCCCAGCTACCACTCTTATACTAATCTGGGGGGCTGGGTTGCCTGCTAGGTCACGCCTTATGGGTGGGACCTGGGAGGGGGGTGGTTACACCCCCTTCCCTTTGTCCAGTTTCGCGCCAGGACTGGGGCTGGAGAGCCCCAGCACCGGTTTGAACTGGACTATGCATGGGACACCTTGTGTGCCCCAGGCATGTCTCATTCCTTTCAGCCCTCCCTGCCCCAATACACTAAAGTCAGTCTGGGGAGGTGCTAGCACCTCCCCAAGCAGGAAACCTATTGTCCTAGCCTCCCTTGCCGGGATCACTCCCAGCAGCAGGAGGTCAGACTCGTGTCTGTGGCAGCAGCATCCATTTTGTGATGCTGAGGCTTTGGTTAGAGTTAAACAGCAAAGTAGGATTTCAACATGTCTCTCCCTCTAGAAGGGGGGAATAATATCCTCATCACCAGAAATGGTATGGGGGTATTATTCCAAAGTGTTAGACACCTTACACGACATGCTTTGATAAAGCCAAACCATAGTTACCATAACCGTTTAAGATTATAAGGCACTTTAAGAGTATATGGTAGGCTATATCATAGAACAGCTATAAGGACATGGTTCCGAAAGCTGCAGACAGGCTCAGCTCATGCTAGAGCACCGTCTCACATGTTACCAAGCACTCTGCCTCCAGGATTGTTAAGGCATGCCATAGGAGTGACTGATAGGTACACATGTGTCTATTTTAAGGGTAGATATAGGTATACTATATCTAAGCAAGGGGGGATTACACGACCTTGCCCCAGCTGAGTGATCAGCCAGTTGTGTCTGATTGGAAGGCCAGACCAGGGGTGGCATAATACATGCTGCAGGCCCCCGGGGAGGCCTAGGGTACACCTATGCCCTGGGTACCTAGGGTACACTGTACAGGGTCCAATAAGGTGATCCTTACCAATTGTGTATGTACCTAGGGTACATGGAGTTCATTTTAAAGAGAGAGCAGACAGCCTGAGACCCTGAATGGCAGGATCTCAGGCCAACTAAGTCGAAAAACCAGCTAGACACTAGGCAAAAAGTCGGGGGTAACCATAGTCAGATATCCACCTTCCTACATGAACTAACTGTAACGGGGGAATTTCAATGGTTTTTTACGAGTGAAATGTCCAGCTAACTATAACATGTGTGAAACCTATGGTTTTTTAAGTGAATATATATATATATGAGAGTGAGAGAGAAAGAGAGAGAGATGTATATATCTATCCATATGTTATTGCATAATGTTTTCTATGTACACATGCTTTATTATGTATATGATATCACGAGCATTATTATGGATGTACTGCTCTCTACTCTGAATCAGGCATGTGAATCTATGAGAGATACCCCAATACTGGAGAAGAACAAAAGTTACTTACCTGTAATCTGTGGTACTCCAATATTGGTACCTTTCATAGATTCACATGCAACCCTCCCACCTCCCCTCAGAGGGTCTTTTATGCTCTTTTCACTGTGGATCACACTTGTGCGAGAAAATCTGAGAGCCTGAGCCTCTGAGGAGAACATTCTGGAGGGTACTGTCGCCTGATTGACTGTAGTTTGGACTGTATATAATGACTTGGACGAGTCATAGAGGTGAAAGATTTTTCCTTTCCGTTTCTAGCTTCTTTACTTCCTGGTTCTATGTTACCTATGGTATGGTAATTATGTGCATATTTATTGCTTTTTTATGTACCGTGGAACTCGCACACCGACGACGGGGAATGATTCAGGCATGTGAATCTATGAAAGATACCAATACTGGAGAACAACAGATTACAGGTATGTAACTTTTGTACATAGTCCTTACAAGGCTGATGGGTCCGCCTTTTGAACCAATGCACAAGTGTTGACTGTAATTTCTCTCATGGAAGGTTGCTTTTCTTATTGCAATCACTTCCTTAAGGAGGGTTGGTGAACTTCAGGCATGAACTATACAAGAGCCTTTCTTTCAACTTCAGAAAGACAAAGTGGTTCTTCGAAACAATCCCAAATTTCTTCCTAAAATGGTTGCTGTTTTTCACATCAATCAATCAGTGGAGTCACTCGTGTTCTTTCCTCAACCTGATTCTGTAGCAGAACGAGCTCTACACACTCTAGATGTTAGAAGAGCTCTACTGTGTTATGTGGAAAGAACAAAAGATTTTTGTAAAACGAAACAGCTCTGTTCAAGGCATATGAGCTGCAGATTACACACTTTTGCATAGATCGCCATCTGGTGTTGGGCCCGGATGTTTGCAGTTTGTTTTTCCTCTTGGAAAGTCTTTGGAAGTCACGAGGTCGGTGACTCCTCCATTAGTTCGTATTGCGCATGGGCTTCGGCTCCATCCTCAGATTGTTTTTTTCCGCCATCGGGCTCGGATGTAATACTTCGCGCTCCGATTCCGAACATTCCAGTTCGACGATCGAAGCGGAAGCCTCGCTCTCCGCTGTATTGTTTAGATACTCATCTCCTCAATCACCTTCTTCTTCGACACACCTTCGATTCCAGTCATCGACGGCGGCCTTCGGGCCTATCCAGGCTCAGGTCCCGGCTGATGGAAAGAACTCCATTCAAGAAGTGCCCTCGATGTGGGTCCAAATTCCCCCACAGCGATCTTCATGAGGTGTGCAACCTCTGCCTCTCCCCTGAACAGCAAGTCTTTTAGATCCAAAAAGACTATTCGAGATCGAAGGGCCAGACGGAAAATGGCGCACTCCTCGACTTCCGTTCCAGTCGACATCTTCGGGGACGACGTCGTAGCTCCGGGACAGCAGCACACCGAAGAGGACCTAGTCAGTGCTTCCGAAGCCGACGACTCTGATGTGGAGGACATCACCCCGGCGCAGAGCGTCGTGAGTAAAATACCCCCTCCCACACCCGCGCCGACACCCAAAAAGGCTTCGGTCACGCCTTCGCCTCCGGGCCTAGGCAAGACCAAAGACACTGCTTCGAACACCCCAGCTTCGGGCCCGGTGAAGAAGCCAATAAAGCCTTCCGGCGGCTCGGCTCGAGCCAGCCTGCCAGCGGTGCCGAAAAACACCCTTCGGCACCGAAGAAGAGATCGGCCTCTACTTCGACACCGAGCCCCATACCAAAGCCCTCGGTGTCCAAACCCAGCCTCTCGGTGCCGACCAAACATCATAAGGCCCTCGGCACCGACACTCCCGTGCCGACGCCTGTCTCGGCACCGAACAAAAAATCGGAGGTCCCGAAAAAGCACGGCACAGACAAGCCTAAAAAGCCATCGGCCCCGAAAACTGAATCACCAGTGTCGCAAGAACTTTTTACACCGGATCCTTTGCAAAAGACACTTACCAAGGATCCTAAAACTGGGCATTTGGCACTGTCTTCTAAAAAGAGACATTGGGACAAACCAGCTCCACCTCCAAAGAGGAAGGACTGTGCTACCTCCCCTTTCAGAGTGCCTTCCCCACCTCCTCCACCATCTCCACCTCTGCCCCCTCCACCTGCTCCACCCCTGCCTCATCGCTCTCTGACCCCGTCTCCAGACCATGATGATCAGGGGGACCCATACTACGACCCAGCAGATGTGCCACAAGACCCCATCCCTACAGGATCCCCAGACCCCCCGGATGATTACAATAATCCAGACATTCCAGATGTCCCACAAGATGACCTTTATCCATCCAGGCCATCTCCACCAGAAGACTCACTAGGTTTTGACCACCTACTTTAGAAGGCGGCACATTATCACGGGGTAGAGCTACACACTGACCCAGTAGAGGAAGATTTCCTCCTAGACACCTTTGAAAATGCACATAGGTCTACTGCTATACTACCTATGCTCAAAGGGGTAATAAAACATGCGCCAGAGGTTTTTAAAGACCCAGTCAGGGCTAGGGTCCTAAACCCACGCATAGAAAACAAGTATAAAGCCGCCCCCACAGATCCTGCATATATCAAAGGGCCAGCGCCACTGGATTCCTTAGTGGTATCCACTGCAAGGAAAAGATCTAATTCACAGGCATCAGGCGAAGCACCACCGCCGGACACAGAGTCAAAGCTCCTGGACGCGTCAGGAAAACCCACTGCGTCCCAGGCAGCCAATATATGGCGTATCGCCAACACTCAAGCACTATTGGCCAGATACGACTGAGCGCATTATGATGAACTAGAAACCATCATACACCATGTCCCAGAAAAATATAAAAATAGAGCCAGTGAATTAATTCAAGAGGGTAAGACCATAGCTAATACCTCTATACGCTGTGCCTTAGACGCAGCAGACACAGCCTCCAGGGCCATTGACACTAGTGTCCTCCTCTGTCGACACGCTTGGCTTAGAGTTTCAGGCTTTAAACCGGAGGTACAAGCCTCTATATTAAACCATCCATTTGATCAGGAACATTTATTCGGTCCAAAGATAGATGAGGCCCTCGAGAAGATGAAGAAAGATACAGATACGGCGAAATCTATGGGAGCCCTACAGTCACACCCTCCTAGGCGCTCCTTTCGCCGCTCTTCCTTTCGGGGCACGGGCAGAGGCTACTCCTCAGATAGCACATCCACGTCTTACAAATCCCCTCCTCAGTCCACCTTCACAAAAGGTTATCAAAGAGGCGGATATAGAGGCAATAACAATAAAGGCAGAGGCAAAACAAATACCGCCCGCTCTGCCACACCGCCTACCCAATGACTTTCCCCTGCTCCCTCCAGACCATCCCACTCCGGTCGGGGGCAGACTACAAAATTTCCTTCACGTCTGGGAGTCCATCACATCAGGCAAATGGGTGACCCAAATTATTCGTTCAGGGTACTGCCTAGTACTTACATCTACCCCCCAACATTCCACCCAGGCAACGCCCAATGTCAGAAGAACATTCCACGGTTACTAAAACAGGAGGTAATTTCCCTCCTACAAAAACACGCAATAGAACAGGTCCCCCAAGATCAGCAAAATGTAGGGGTCTACTCCCTATATTTTCTGATACCAAAAAGAGACGAGACTCTACGACCTATCTTAGATCTTCGGCCTCTAAACACATACATACATTCGGACCACTTTCACATGGTAACACTTCAGCAGGTACTTCCGCTCCTTTCTCAGAACGACTTTCTCACCACACTGGACTTGAATGACGCATACTTTCACATTCCGGTACACCATGCCCACAGAAAGTACCTCAGATTCGTAGTGGACGGGCAACACTACCAGTTCAAGGTGCTCCCATTCGGGGTCACAACAGCACCACGGGTATTCACCAAGTGCCTAGCGGTAGTGGCGGCACATCTCAGAAGACAGCACATTCACGTCTTCCCGTATCTGGACGACTGGCTGATAAAAGCCGCGTCCTACAACCAATGTGTACACCACACCGCCACTACAATCCACCTACTTCACCAACTAGGCTTCACGGTGAACCACCAAAAGTCCCAGTTAACACCATCCCACATAAAGCAATACCTCGGTGCCACCATAGACACCTCAAAAGCCATAGCCTACCCCAATCCGGCCAGGAGTGCAAGCATTCAGGCTTTGCGTCAAAAATTCATACTTCAACACTCCCTCCCAGCAAGAGTGTTTATGCAACTGATAGGGATGATGGCCTCTTGCATTTTCATAGTGCCTCATGCAAGACTCCAGATGCGTCCACTCCAAGAGTGCTTAGCGCGCCAATGGAACCAGGCCCAGGGGCAACTGACAGATCTGGTGTTGGTAGACGGTCGCACCCATCGCTCTCTGCAGTGGTGGAACACCACAAATCTTTCCAGAGGTCGACCGTTCCTGGACCCGGTTCCACAAATAATCCTGACGACAGACGCATCGCTATCCGGCTGGGGAGCTCATCTACTACACCTCACAGTGCAGGGCACATGGACGCCGCAACAAAAATTACTCCACATCAATCATCTGGAGTTATTGGCAATCTTTCTAGCCCTAAAATCTTTTCACACACAGATTTTAGGCAAGGCAGTCCTTATCCGCACAGACAACATGACCGCCATGTACTACATCCAAAAACAAGGCGGCACACACTCTCCACAGCTCTCTCAACTAGCACAGAGCATATGGAGATGGGCAATTCCACACAAAATCTTTCCCCTAGCCCAACATGTCCCAGGAGTCCAAAACACCATGGCAGATCTGCTCAGCAGACAGACGCAGCAGATCCACGAGTGGGAACTTCACCCGCAGGTTCTTCACCCGTTCTTTCAGATGTGGGGGCATCCACAGATAGACCTATTCGCCACCCACGAAAACAAAAAATGCCCAAGCTTCGCCGCCAGATACCCACACCCATTGTCCAAAGGCAATGCGATATGGATGAACTGTTCAGGCAAATTTGCATACGCCTTTTCACCTCTCCCAATAATTCCATTAGTGGTGCGAAAGCTACAACAGCACTCCCTCACACTGATTCTAGTAGCTCCAACATGGGCCAGACAACCGTGGTACACCACGCTGCTTGAACTCTCAGTAGTGCCA
The DNA here is from genome assembly GCF_964204655.1 of Triturus cristatus. Lineage (NCBI taxonomy): Eukaryota > Metazoa > Chordata > Amphibia > Caudata > Salamandridae > Triturus > Triturus cristatus. The sequence continues at coordinate 67,792,064 of NC_140593.1, read as the reverse complement.
CACCAAAAATTACACCTCTCACCATGCCTCCTAACCCAGAACCATGGAGAGATCAGACATCCGGACCCAGCTCCGCTCAACATTGCGATCTGGCTCCTGAGATCCTAGAATTTGGATACCTTCACCCTGACTGTATGAACGTTATCAGAGAGGCTAGACGCCCTACCACTAGAGCCTGCTACGCTGCCAAGTGGAAAAGATTTGTTGTTTATTGCCATAATAACACAATCAACCCTCTAGACGCATCCATACAGCACATCATATGCTACTTACTACATCCTCAAAGATTTAACCTAGCATATACATCCATTCGGTTACACCTCGCAGCAATTGCCGCTTACCTACAAAACAGACAGCACCTATCACTTTTCAGAGTGCCTGCCATTAAAGCCTTCATGGAAGGCCTAAAACGAATAATTCCCCCCAGAGTGCCCCCCTCACCTGTGTGGAACTTAAATATAGTGCTCACAAGGCTAATGGGACCGCCTTTCGAACCTTTACATAAATGCGAACTGCAATTCCTCACCTGGAAAACCGCTTTCCTTGTAGCCATCACCTCCCTTAGAAGGGTCAGTGAAATACAAGCACTTACTATACAAGAACCTTTTCTCCAAATGCACCCGATCAAGGTTGTCCTCCGTACCAACCCAAAATTCCTACCCAAAGTCATCTCACCCTTTCATCTAAACCAATCGGTAGAATTACCGTTTTTTTTCTCGCAACCTCAAACTGTTGCGGAAAGGGCTCTACCCACACTGGATGTTAAAAGGGCCTTGTTTTACTATATCCAGAGAACACAACCTTTCAGAAAGACAAAGCAACTGTTTGTCTCTTTCTCTCCACCTCATAAAGGCAACCCCATCTCTAAATCAGGGATAGCTAGGTGGATTGTAAAATGCATACAAATTTGCTACCACAAAGCAAAACGCACGCTATCTGTTCCCCCTAAAGCCCACTCTACAACAAAGATAGGGGCTTCTATGACTTTTCTAGGGAACATCCCATTAGATGATATCTGCAAAGCAGCTACATGGTCAACACCGCACACTTTCACTAAACATTACTGTGTAGATGTTCAAACCAAGCAACAAGCTAGTGTGGGCCAGGCTGTACTAAAAACACTATTTCAAACCACTGCAACAGATACCGGTGGTCGCCGCTGTGAGAAGTTGGCCTGATATGTAGTGCTCACTATTCTAGTGATCACTGTGTATCATTCCAAACGACCCTTATTGATGATTGGTTGTAAGTCAACCTTATAGACCAGCTATCCTAGTAGCGTGGATACGAGCAGTCTTTAGGCTAAACTCTAGAGGGCGTGTTAAGCCAGCTGTTTACCATCACATATACCCCTTGAACACCAAGTGAAAGGACACCACACAAGCTGTTATGAAAATAAAGGATATTTATTTATAACAAGACTACCCTGGCTCTTTATGAGTCAGGGAGCTAAGCACACTACAAAACTCTTATGAAAATACTTCTGGTTGCACAATTTACACGAGTGCCCGGAGGGCACGAAACCATATACACTGCAAGTGGAATGGGGAAAGGTTAGATAGTTTAAAGTTACTGATTCCGGAGGAATTCGATCAGTGGGACTAAACGAAAAAGGAACTGGACACTTGTAGAGCGAACCTACGATGGAGCACCGAGATGCTCGAGTTACCTAGCCCAGAGGCTGCGGCTGCGTGGGGTTCAGCAAGATGTCGGGAGTCCTTGTTGTAGTCTCAGGAGCCTGAAAGAAGAAGTTGCTGGCAGGCGACCAGTGTCGATGTTCAGAGAGATCCAAGCCTGGATCGGTGATGAAGGAAACCTGAAAGCAGAGGGGACTCAGTTCTCAACCGCTAGCCAGCGATCGTGTGGGTACCGGGAAGGTACCGGCTGAAGTCACCTCGACCAGGTGAGTGGATGACGTCGGACTCGGCTGCTCCTCGGACCAGGAGGCGCGGCGGCGACCAGGATGGAGGGCGAGCTGTCCCACGAAGGTGTCTGCTGGCGATGATGCTGGGCCCAGGAATGGGGCAGCAGGTCTTGGCAGTGGCAAACCCACGCGGTGGAGTCAAGATGGCGTCTGGAGTGGACCAGGAGGGTCCGGGGTACTCCTCTGTTGAAGGTGAGCAAGAGCCAAGTCTGGAGCAACCAGACCAGTGATGAAAGTCTGTCGTGGTGCGTCGTGAAGAGGGCCACAAGCCGGTCGGCGAGTGGTCGGACAACGCGGTGAGCAGCAAGGAGCAGAAGGGCCCCCACGCAGATCTCGTGGATGCTGGGGAGGCAGACTTCGGTGCTGGAGCCGCTCAGGGTTAGGGCTTCTCAAACCCTAGGTGCACTCACTCGAGGGTCCCTCGGTGGGCGTGCTAGATAAGCGTCGTGCAGGTTCTGAAGATGGCCGGTCCCGCAGGTCTCGTCACACCTACGAATCTCAGCTGAGCCGATGATGTAGGTAGAGGTCAGAGATGGCAGGGAACCCGGTTCTCGTCGAGCTGGGCAGTCTTGATCCGTGGGAGAGACGTACAGCAAACCGCAAGCGCTTAGGTGGTGCCTGCTGGTGCAGGGTGGCTACTCCTTAGCCACAAGGGAGAGTCTTCAGAAATAGTCAAGAGTTCCTTTCGTGGAAAGTAGTTCAAGATTCAGAATTATCCAATTTGGGAAGGGGACCCGCTCCCACCTTTATTCTAGGAAAAAGGGGCTGGCCCGTGACTAGGTCCTACCTATGGGTGGGACCAGGAGGGGGGTGGTTACACCCCTATCCTTTGTCCGGCTTCGCCCCAGCTCAGGGGCTGGTGTGCCCCCGAAACTGGTTTGAGCTGGGCTATGCACAGTGAGCACCGGGGTGCCACTTGCAATCACCTTCCTTTCAGCCCTGCCTACCTGGGATACACAAACCCTGTCTGGGATGGTGCTAACACCGCCCTTGACAGGAAACCCTTTGTCCAAGCTCCCCTCGCTGGAAGGTCTCCCAGCAGCAGGAGGTCAGACTTGTGTCTGGTGGCAGCATCCATTTTGTGATGCTGAGGCTTGAGTCAACTTTTAACCGGGGTTCAAGGTTACTTCCATGTCGTGTCCCTCTAGAAGGGTGGAATGCTAACCCCGTCGCCAGAACTGGCGAGGGGTTCGTATTCCAATTCGTATGACACCTTACTCGACATGTTTGGGTGATGCGATGCCAAAGTTAGCAAATAACCGCGAGGATTATAATGCACTTTAAGGTAGTTGGCCCGCGTCACCATGGAACGGCTATTAGGATTTGGCTCCGCAAGCCGTCGACGGGCTCAGCTCGCGCCAGAGCACCATCTCACATGATTCCCAGCACTCTGCCTTCAGGATTGATAAGGCCTGCCATAGGAGTGACTGACAGGAATCCATGCGTCCATTTTAGGGTTAGGTATAGGAATACTACACCTACAGCAATGGGTGATTACACCACCTTGCCCCAGCTGTCGTGCAGCCAGTTGTGTCAGATTTGGGCGGCCATCCAGGGGTGGCACAATACATGCTGCAGCCCCTGGTAGGCCCTGGGTACACCGATGCCCTGGATACCTGTGGTATGCTGATACAGGGACTGATAAGGCGGCCCAGTTCCAATTAGTGGATGCACCTAATGTACATGTGTGTTAATTTCGAGAGAGAACAGCTAGGCTGTGGGTCTGATTGGCAGGCCCGCAGCCGGGGAAAGTCGTAAACCAATGAAGCAAAAGCAAAAAATCTGGGTGATCATAGGATTGCAGACCCTACTCTCCTACAGCCGCTAAGGTTGGGAACTGCTATAGTCTATGCAAAAGTGTGTAATCTGCAGCTTATATGCCTCGAACGGAATATGCTACTTACCAGTATGCATCTGTTCTTGGCATGTAGAGCTGCAGATCTACACATGCCAACCCGCATCCCCAGCTACCTGTATCTGTTCCAGTCTATCTTATTTAGATACAACACACATGGGTTTCCTCACTGTTATTACTACGCTCCATCTTTCCCTGCTGGCGAAAAACAATCTGAGGATGGAGCCGAAGCCCATGCGCAATACGGACCAAGGGAGGAGTCACCGACCTCGTGACTTCCAAAGACTTTCCAAGAGGAAAAACAAACTGCAAACATCCGGGCCCAACATCAGATGGCGATCTATGCAAAAGTGTGTAGATCTGCAGCAGAACAGATGCATACTGGTAAGTAGCATATTCCTTTTTGCTTCTTCGCCACCACACAAAGGCAATCCCATTTCTAAATCAGGCATTGCAAGATGGCTCGTGAAAAGTATCTAAACATGGTATGTGAAAGTGAAAATAACCTTGACCCCCTAGAGTGCCTTCCACCCTCAAAATAGGGGCTACTATGGCCTTTTTAGGGAATATTCCCCTCGCTGACATCTGTAAGTCAGCAACATGGTCTACACTACACACATTTACCAAACACTATTGTGTAGATGTGTACGCAAGGTAACAAGCTAATGTAGGCCAGGCAGTACTTAAAACACTTTTTCAAACAACTGCAACATCTACAGGTTAGCCACCAGTTTGGGGGTATACTGCTCTAGAGTCTACGCAAAGCATGTGATATACAGCTCACATGCCTCGAACGTATAATGTTACTTACCCAGCAAGCATCTGTTCTTGGCATTTAGAGTTGTAGATTTACATGCGCCCACCCGCCTCCCCGGGTACCTATACCTGTTGCAGTTTTCTTACTTTACATACATGCGAATGGACATCTCCATTCTACCTTTACTAACTCCATTCTCACCCTCTGCGGGAAAACAAACTAACAATGGAGTCAATGCCCATGCGCACTATCACCGAAAGGAGAAGTCACCTACCTCGTGACTGGAAAGACTTCTTCGAAGAATAACAACTTGCAAACATCCTAACCCAACTCTAGATGGCAGTAGTATGCAAAGCATGTGAATCTACAGCTCTACATGGCATGAACAGATGCTTACTGGGTAAGTAACATTATCCGTTCCCGAGATGACGGGTGTCTGTGTTGGCAAACATCGGTCAGACCTGCCTCCTCCAGCCAGTGCCTAGTGCCTGCAGTGAGTCCCCACCCCCCTGACTGCCCCACTCTGGGTGTAGTTCGGGCCCTTTGTATGCCCATCACAATATTTAAATCTCCCCCGACTAGTACCCCTTTGTCTGCCGTGATCAGGAGTTGGCTTAGGGTGCCCCAATAAATGATTTTTGGCCTTTGTTAGGAGCGTAGATCGTGGATAGTGTGTTTCTAGTGCCAGTAAAAAGGACGTGTAAGGCTAATAATCTGCCTGGTATGTCTCGGAGAACCTTTTCAACCCGTCCCGAGAAACGCATGGCCAACAGGACAGCAACCACTGATTTTGTTTAGAGCCCCCTGAGGGGAAGAACTGGCAATCATACCATCGGGAATGAAGCAGTCGCCAGTCGCTCTGTAGTAGGTGGGTTTCTTGTAGCATGCAGATGTCGCATTTGGAGTCCCTAAGATAGGAAAGGAGTGCTAAGCGTTTGGACGGAGCATTAAGGCCTAGAACGTTGAGGCTAAGAATATTTAGTGCCACACCATTACCATTACTAGTGTGGTAGTATATTCCCCAAAGAGGGGCACCTGGTCTCAAAACGGGAGTTTTGTAGAGCAATACTGGGGGAGGGGAGGTTATAGAGATCAAAGAGAGAAGTGGGCATAACATTCCATAGGAAAAACAACTCAAACATATCCCCCACCTGGGGTCCAACAATTGGTATAGAACCAAGTCCTGTGCACAGGTTTTAGGTTAATGGTTTAGTGTGAAAACCAATATTAAAGTAGTTTTCTTGCAGAAATTATGAAGATCGACATCAGGAGTATCTTAATGGACAGTCCAGATCAATACAGAAAGAAAAACCACCCGACACGTTTTTCGTCACAACTTGGTACAATTGTGACTCTTCAGGGCTGGGAAGGACACAAAGCATAAGGTATATTACAAAACAAAAGCAGCCAAACTCCCGTGCATGAGACAAAAGACACAATTGGGTTGAGAAATTCGGAAACACCTCTAATCTCGTGGATACCCTATGGTGAAGAAAGTACAAAACGTGACTTCACTGCACACAAGGCGAAGCGTCTTGTGACATCAGAAACGTGTATACGTGGTGAAGTTGAGGGAAGAAAACTTATAACATGAGGAGCACAACATTAATCTTATCCTAATGGATAGGCCTGACAGTTGAGAGCGTATTCAGCAGCATAAATCTCAACAATGTGGAATTGAGTGCGTGTATAAATGGTGACTTCAAAATGTATTAAAGATGCATGCGGCATGCCAAGTGGTTTCAAGTGAAATGCGGAAAGCTCTGAAAATCAGCAAAACCTAAAATAAAAAATGCGCTAATAGAAATGTACAGTAGGCCGAAATGAAAAAGCAGGAAACGGTGATGGTAGAACACAGTCACCGAGCAGCAGTTCATTGAAGCCGTAGTGAAACTAAGCCCGACTCAAAAACTAAGCAATCAGTGGTGGCATGCGGTCATGCACGAGAGCCAACAAACAAACAGAAGTACACAATGTACCTGTAATGTAGTAAAACTGAGGCACGAGAGTCTAGGGAGAAAAGATTCAAATTGCGTTCAATGGAAAATCAAACACACCGGTAAAGAAAGTGATTTATCGGTAAAGAAGTGTGTCTAATGGGGAAAAAGAATATGAACTCACCGCAGTACCGGTGATAATTCCAACCCGGTAAGGACACAGGTTCATCGACTGAAAGGACAGGCGGGAAGGGTAAAAGTCGTCCTGCCCCGGTGTTTCAGTTAGAAACTGAAAACAAGAGCGAACGGACGTGTCAGTCCGTGTAAAAGGGAGATCTGTAAAAATGGGAATAGATTAGAAAAAATCCAATCAGTGGCGTAATACGGAGGTAAAAGTGGCGTGCATGGAGTGGGCTTACCTATGCTCCCCGGTTTCGGCGGGTGGTAGTCTCGTCTCAAGTTCTTGGGTAGTGGAAATTGACGTGGAAAGCGGATGTGCTTAAGAGCACAAGTACGGGGAGTACTAGGGCGTAAATCCCAGTCGGAAACCCTAACGGAAGTGAGTATTCCCGGCACGGGTGTTGAAAACTCAAAACCGATGTGCTGGAGGAAAAGAAAAATGTACAAAAAAGTGAGTTCTCATGCCGAAGGTGCACTAACGTCTAAAAATGAAAAAAAACTATTGGTATTTACTAGGGTCCATGTCACCAGCTAGTTCACCAACCAAGTACCATCCGCAAGGGGGAAGCTCTGCTGGTGGATAAACAGACCGCAGCGTGTGCTCAGCACTGATAAAGTTCCACATCCATCACCAACCGGTATGTTAAGCGGTTGTCAAGTGAGAGTAAGTAATTGAAACAGGCAGCTAAAGTCAGTCAGTGATCTCTCTCTGATCGGATTCGCCATCTCCCTGGAGCTGCTGAAGTATTTTATTGCGAGCTTCCCGGGTGTCTGCCTCAGATGGTTTGCTCAGAACCTTCATTCTTCGCCACCTGCAGCGCTTTAAAGTTGAAGCCGCCGCAGCGTCTTGCAACAGAGACGACACCCTCGAGGAAGAACACAGATCCGGCTTCTCAGGAAGTGCACAAGTGTCCTCCAGGGACAGCACTATACGTGTTTCCTCCTGCCACACAAACTGAAGCTGGAACGGATGTCCCGATTTATATATAATGTTTATATCTCGAAGAAGTTCCGTGTGGGGCTTAAGGTCCCTCGTACGTTGTAGTGTCATCAGCGAGAGGTCTTGTTAGAGCCAAAGTCAATGGCCTTTGAAATCAATAGCTCATTGGCCCCGTGCAGCTAACATGATTACTTCCTTCTGGCGGTAAGAGTGAAGACAGGTAAGTATGTCCTGAGGTTATCCTGGTGCAGTGGCTGGTCTGCCAGAACAGTTTATCCTATCCAAGATAATTTCCTTATCCTGTAAGAAGGGGTGATATGTTTGAAAATGCAGACAACAAATTCTTCAAAAGTACCTGAGATTGCCTGTAACTGGACGCCCCTAATCTGTATGTTGGAGCGGCGGGATCTATTCTGCAGGTCCTCGAGGCGATGGCTGGAGTCCAGATTGTGGTCACGCAGAGCTATTAATTTCTGATGATGACTTTCGACCTCCTCCTCTCAGGAGTCTGGGCCCTCCTCTAGCCTGGCCACTCCCATACCCACTGCATCTACATCTTGTTGCAGTTTCTTGAGTTCGGTAGCGATGATCCGCTTAAGGCTGGCAAAATCCTCCCTCAGTGTTCCAAATAGTTGTTCCATGAAAGCTTTGGTAATGGGGGAGTCATCCCCGTCCACACTACTGGCACCAGTGGCGTCCGCCTGTGCATCCGAAGGGACAGAGCCGCCCATCTTAGAGACAAATTTGTCAAAGATGTCCTTCACTGAGGGCCCTTTCCTTGCGGCCTGTAGAGAAGACCTGATGCAACGAGGAAGCAGGCTCCGCTCACACGCTCTTGTGGGAGCCGTCACCTGATCCGGTGGTCACCCAGTGGGGAGCAATGAGTGTGTTCTGCCACGGTCGCATAGGCTCACCGCAGTCAACAGCTGATGTGTTCCAGAAGTAAGTACAGGCTTGGGGCGGGGGGGGTTGGGGGGAAGCTCTCCAGGTCTCTTTAGGGGCAATACACAGTGGTGTAGGCTGCGCTGCTTCTTTAGAGCTATAGGTTGCACCAGCTCAGGACCCAGGGCGGCATCCGCTGACCGAAATGTGTCCACCGTCAGCATCCTAGGTGACCGGGGGCAGTGGATGAAGGCACCTGCGATCTAGAGGCGGGCCAGCCCACTACCCAAGAGCCGCAGAAGGCCACTTGAGCGACCCCCCCCTCTCTGCCTCCCCCGGTTGGTCTAGGCCTCTCCGGAGCACCAATCACGCAACACCAAGCCAGCTGGAGCCAGGCCACAAGGCCGCAGAATATCGGCACGTTTGCAGTATCCACTGCGCACAGCCGATAAATGTCTTCCCTGGGTTGCTCCACTTCCCGGGTTGGGGGTGGAGGGGTTGGCGGAGATTGTGAGCAACACACAGAGCTCGGGCTAAGCAGAGGGGAGCTGGATCCTGGGGCAGCGTGGGCTCGGATAAGGTTAGTGTGCATTCCCCCCATGCCTACGCGCTGGCGATCAGGCACTTACATAGTGGCTATGCAGGCGAGGGCGGTCGGGGCCTTCTTCCGCTGGATTGTTGGAAGGCTCCACTCCGTGTCGCATCTGCTGGCAGCCACGATCCTCCAGTCGACCACGGGGATCCCAGGAGGGTCACACCCGTTCCACGTCTAGGCTGGTCAGGGTATGGCTGGTGGCCTCCCCAGTGCGGCGATGCAGATGAGGGTGGTCGGAGCCCTCTTCTGCTGGCTCGCTCGGGAGGTATCCAAGGCCTATGGCCCTCGTGGCTCCACACCGCATTGAGTCCACTGGCAGCCACATTCCTAAGCCGGCCACCCGAGTCGCAGGAGGGTCACACCGGTTCCCCGCGTCAAGGGTTGTTCGGGGTCAGGCCGCGGACCTCCAATTTGCGGAGCCTGCCCTGCTAGGCCTACGATGTCCAGCAGAGCTCCGGGATGTGCACCGTAGCCAGTTGCCATCTTGGACACGCCCTCCGTATATTAAAGGGCAGGTTACACCAGATTCACTGGATGTCCACACTGTCAGAAAAAAAGCTAATTCTCAGGGCACAAGAGACATACTTCCTACAGATGAGGAGTGTAGAAAATATGGTGTGGCAGGTAGAGGGGTAGCAGCACAAGCTGCCAACTATGTGAGTATCGATAATTCTGTGGGGGTACTAACACAATATGTTCGAGGCACATGAGCTACAGATCATATGGTTATGCATAGATCGCCATCTAGTGTTGGGTCCGGAGGTTTGCACTTTGTTTTTGTTCAATGAAGTCTTTCCAGTCACTAGGTAGGTGACTCCTCCTTTCGGCGATAGTGCGCATGGGCATCGACTCCATCCTTCGATTGTTTTTTTCGCCATCTGGTTCGGATGTGTATTGCTGCGCTCCGGTTCGGCACCGTTTTCGGATCCCTTCGATACGCAATTCACTACCTTCGATGGTATTGTTATCGATCGCGGTTCCCCATTCGACGCGCATCGTCTCACCTCGCTAAACCTTTGATCTGGAACCTCATGGCAGGCTGTCGGGCCTACCCGCGACGACCTTTCTAGCAATCGATGGAATGGACTCCCTTCAAGTTCTGTCCCGGGTGCTGTGCTAAGTTTCCACGCACCGACTTGCACGAAGTGTGCAATCTCTGCTTGTCCCCGGAACACGACGAGAACGACTGCGATGCGTGTCGATCGTTTCGATCGAAAAAGACACTTCTTGACCGTCTGGCTCAACTCCGTGAGATGCAACACCATAGCGGCTCCGCACCGGACATCTTCGGCAAAGATTCCAACACTGAACATCAAGCTCAAGGATCCGAAGAAGAAGAACTGATCTCCGTGTCCGACTCCGACATGAAAGAAGAGGAGCAGGTTACTCCGGGCCAACGTACTGTGAGTAAAGATACCCCTTTGCCCCCTCAACATAAAACAAAGGCTCCAGTCCTTCCTCTGCCCTCACTTCTAGGTCGGCACCGGCAAAAAGTTTCCAACGCCCCGCCCTCGGGCCCGGCGCCGAAACACAGAGAAGCCTTCGGGCTAGGGCCGGCCCCACTCTGACGTCGAACAAACACCTTCGGCGCCGAAACACAAGTCCAAGCATGTGTTGGTCACAATACCACCGTTGCCCAAGATTCCACCTTCGACACCGTAAGGCTCAGAGTCAAAACCTTCGACGCCCAAGGGCTCGGAGCCGAAACCTTTGACGCCAAAACCGGTAATAAAGAGAAAGACACTCCCTCTAAAGAGCCTTGGTCTGATGCCCCGCCTTCGGATCCGAAGCAGAAAAAACTGGTGACCCACCCTGCAACAGGACATATTCATGCCACTCTTCCAAAAAAACGGAAATGGATCGATCAGAGGACTACCACATTCTTCTCAAAAGAAAGAGTGTGGGTACTAACCCGTCTCTCCCTTATATTCCACCTCCTTCTCCACAGGACACTGATCCTTGGGAGGATTATCATACAGATTCAAACACAGACAATGACTCTGATTTGTATCCCTCCAGACCCTCCCCACCTGTCGACAACATAGGGTACATTGAGCTCCTTAACATGGCTCCTCAGTATCATGGGGTGGAGCTCCATAAGGAGCCTTTAGCAGAGGATTTCCTCTCTGAAACGCTTACTTCTTCCCAAAGAGCTATCCATACCTTACCAATGCTCAAAGGCATGTTAAAACACACGGATGCGATATTTAAAGACCCTGTAAGGGCAAGGATAATTACACCCCGGGTGGATAGAAAATATTATCCCACTCCCACCGACCCAGTTTATATTAGAGGTCAGCTGCCCTTAGACTCTCTTGTAGTCTTCAGCACTCGCAAGAGAGCTGACTCTCAAACCACAGGTGAGGCTACTCCTCCTGATAAGGAATCAACATATTGATGCCTCTGGCAAAAGAGTGGCTTCACAGGCATCAAATCACTGGCGCATTGCCAACGCTCAAGCTCTGTTGGCTCATTATGATCGGACTCATTACGATGAATTAGAGAAACTCATACAAGATGTTCGAGGCATATGAGCTGCAGATTGTACACTGTGCATAGATCGTCATCTGGTGTTGGGCTCGGATGCTTGCACTTGGTTGTTGTCTTGGAAGAGTCTTTTGTAGTCACGAGATAGGTGACTCCTTCCTTGGACGATAGTGCGCATGAGCATCTACTCCATCCTCAGGTGGTTTTTTTCCTCCATCGTGTTCGGATATAACTTCTGCGCTCCGGTTCGGCACCATATTCTCCAAACCTTTTCGACGCGCAAACTATCTAAAATGAATGAATGAAAGAATGAAATTATATTTGTATAGCGCTTAGCTACCCTGAGGCCTCCTAGCGCTTTTGTGGGGCGGAGAGACTAAAAGGCGGGTCCTGCTAGTGTGCCGTGATAAAGAGGTGTGTTTTGAGCAATTTCCGGAAGACCAGCAGATTAGGTTCTCCTCGGAGAGTGGGGGGGAGGGCATTCCAAAGGTTGGAGGCATTCAGAGAGAAAGAATGTCCATCCCACCTAGATCTTCGCACTTTCAGAGGAGTGGCAAGAAAAGCAGAACTGGAACGAAGATTCCTAGAGGGATGTTAGGGGGTGACCAAAGACTGAATAATGTGGGGGCCGGATTTCCAAATAGCTTTGTGGGCGATGCACATAGCCTTGAAATGGATCCTGGCCCAGATAGGCAGCCAGTGAAGATTACTCACAGCAGGTTTCGCTGTTTGTCTCCGGGGAAGCTGGAGCAGTTGGCGAGCCGCACAATTTAGGATTACTTGTTGTCTATGGAGTGTGGACTGAGGGGCTCCCAGATGTAGTGCTTTCCCGTAGTCTAAGCGGGACAGTATGAGGGCCTGTACCTTAATCCTTCTTGCCTGAAAAGGGAGCACAGGAAGAATTTTCCTGAGCATCCTCATCAGGCCAAAACACGTAGCAGAGAGCTTGGTAGCCTGATGGTTGAAACAGAGGGAGCTGTTGAGCCACATACCAAGGCTTTTAATCTGTTGCTTTGGATTGACATGGGGCTGAGACAGGTCGGCCAAATGAGTGCCGAGGCGGGTGATGGAATTTTACCCAAGAACATCAGTTCGGTCTTGTCCCCGTTTAGCTTGAGGTGGGAACGGTCCATCCATTTGGCTACTGCCTCTAGGCAAACACCTAGAGTGCAGGATGATCCCTCAGGGTGGTTTAGTGCCACCACCAGTTGGGTGTCATCTGCGTAGGTAATGGTTTTTATGCCGAATGGAAGGACTATCTCAGCTAATAAGGCCATATAGGTGTTAAATGGTGTGGGGCTCAGGAAAGATCCCTGTGGGACCCCACAGCTGAGCGGCCATCGATTGGATGTGGCAGTTCCCTCAAAGACTTGGAAGAATCGATCCTTTAGGAAGGACTGAAACCAGGTAAGTGCCATATTTTCCACTCCCATATTTTTCAGCCGCTCGAGCAGGATGTGATAGTTAAGTGTCAAAGGTGGCACTGAGGTCTAAAAGAATGATAGCTGCCGAGCCGCCCTGGTCCAGAAGTCTTCTAGCTTCCTCAGTCACCGCCAGAAGGGCAGTCTCTGTCCCTAGCTGAGGGCGGAACCCTGTTTAAGAGACATGAAGCAGGTTGTTGAATTCCAAGTGATGAACTAATGTGGAATTTATATGTCTCTCATTTAGCTTGCTGAGCCATGGGGGGAGAGAGATGGGATGGTATGTGGCCATGTTCGAGCGATCGAGGTTGTTATTTTTTTTAGAAGGGCTCTAACCTGAGCACATTTCCAAGCCAAGGCCAAAGGCAATGGAGGAGTTTAATACGTCTAGGATGACTGGGCCAATTGTATTGGAAACTAGTGTGAGGTACTGTGGAGGGGCGGGGTCCGTTGGAGAGCCAGAAGTTACCCTAGTCAAAAGGATGTCCAGGGTTTTTGGATCTAATAGGGGGAATTCTCCAAGGGAGCCCTGTGTTTTAGGATGTAGATTTCGTGTGCTAAGATCAATAGACTCCGGCACATAAGGGGAAAAAGGCAGGCAGATTGAATGTCATGATGGAAGTATTCGGCTAGGTTATTGCAGCCATCTGGGGCTTCCTCCTCTTTGGGAGGTTTCCTGCGGTAAGGTGGAGATAGATTTGGCGATCCGAAAAATCTCTTTAGGAGAGTTGGCGGCTGCATTGATTCTTTCCTCATAGAAGTTTATTTGTGCAGTTTTGACCTCTGCTTTATAGGTCCTTATTGCCTCTCTATAATCAAGTTTCCTATCTTCTAACACAATGGTATTGTTTTCGATCGTGTGATTTTCGACGCGCACATCAGCTACTCGATTCCAGTCGTCGACACGGGCCGCTGGGCCTATCGACGCCGTTCGGGCCTACAGCTAACGGAAAGGACTCCATTTAAAAAATGCCCCCAGTGTGGAACTAAATTCCCACATAGTGACCACCACAAGGTCTGTAACCTGTGTCTCTCGCCTGAGCACGACGAGAACAGTTGCGAGGCCTGCGCCTCTTTTAGATCCAAAAAGACCATCCGTGATCGCTGGGCCCGACGACACATCATGGCGCAGCAAGCAGCTCCGGTGCCGGTGGACATCTTCAATGAAAGCCCCGATGTCCCAGAGGAGGATTCTGAGGACCTGGAAATCGTGTCCGAAGCAGACGACCACATCACTCCTGGTCAACGAGTGAGTGCAATTGCCCCTACCCAAACTCCACCCGAAAAAAAGAAGGCCCTGGTCAAGACATTGCCTGCTGGCCCCAGTCGCGACTGAAAACAAGCTTCAGAAGCCCCACCCTCTGGCCCGGCTCCGCAGATAAGAGAGAAGCCTTCTGGTAGCTCTGGACCGAGCAAACCGCATCTCAGTGTCCCGCAGGCGCCTTCGGCACCGAAGACTGGAGCGCAGCCTACTCCCAAAAAGGCGTTGGCACTGACCACTTCCACGCTGAAAGAAAAGACTTCAGACCCGAAACCAAAGCATTCGGAACCAAAAAAGATTTCCGCCTCCACAGCCAAGCCGAAGGACCCTAAACCACCTTCCAAGGCCTCGGAGCAGAAATCCAAACCCCGCTTGGACCCGAAAAAATCGGCGACGAAAGCGGTTACCGAACAAGAAGAACTTTTTCGACTGGATCCTATCGATCCAAAACAAAAAAATCTCCACATAGACCCCAAAACAGGACATGTGGCTGCTGTTCCACACAAGAAGAGGAAGATAGACACACTAGACATTCCTGCAGTGCCTGTGAAGAGAAAAGACTGTGCCACTTCACCTATACGTCCCTCTTCTCCTGTTCTTCCTCCTAAGCCTGTCTCTCCTCCACATTCTCTAAACCTTCCACCACACTCACCACCACCACAGGATGATAATGATTCAGGGGGTGGGGGAGGCAACAATGGCCCTTTCACTGACCCTGATGCCTACACGGACGTACCACAGGACGATTGGTACGATTATGATGACCCAATAGATCCTCCAGACCTCCCGGATCCCCAGGCATATCCAACAAAGCCAACTCCCCCAGATGACAATTTTGGCTTTGGTCAGCTTGTAAATAGAGCTGCTCTCTACCATGGTGTTCAGATGCATTCTGACCTTGCAGACGAGGATTTTCTTCTAGACATCTTTGAACAGTCTCATAAGGCTGTACAAACCCTGCCAATGCTAAAGGGTGTCATCAAACATGCCCCTGACATATTCAAAGACCCTGTGAGAGTGAGAATTCTCAATCCCAGGATTGACAAAATATATAAACCCTACTTGCATCAAGGGTCAACTACCTTTAGACTCACTAGTGGTAACTAATGCTAGAAAACGGGCCAACTCTCAGACCTCCGGTGATGCGCCACCTCCGGACAAAGAGTCTAAGTTGTTAGATGCCTGCGGCAAGAGAGTTGCTGCGGAGCAGCTAATCACTGGCGGATAGCCAACACAGGCATTACTTGCTAGGTACAGTAGGGCTCACTGTGACGAACAAGAAACCCTATTACAACATTTACCTGACCAAAATAAAACTAAGGCAAATGAATAACCAATGCATCAATTAAGTGTGCCCTTGATGCAGCTGACACAGCCTCTAGGGCCATTAACACTAGTGTATTACTCAGACGACATGCCTGGTTACGCATCTCAGCCTTCAAACAGGAGGTACAGACAACTATCCTCAATCAGCCGTTCAATAAAGAACAACTTTTTGGACCGGCTGTAGACACCACTCTAGAGAAAATGAAAAAGGACACGGAGACTGGTAAATCCATTTGGGCATTACAGTCTCCATCCACACATGGTTCCTTTCGTTGCTCCTTTTATAGAGGAGCATCCAAAAATATCGGAACAGACAACGCCTCTTCTTCCTACAAAAACACCACGCAAACGTCCCCCAACAGAGGATATTTTAGAGGCGGATACAGGGGAAATAACAACAAAGGGAGAGGCCTAAGTAACAACAACACTTGCGCCTCCCCCACTAATAAACTGTCCACTCCCCAGACCATTCCACCCCGGTCGGAGGGAGACTAACACAGTTCCTACCTGTCTGGAATTCCATCACTACAGACAAGTGGGTAAGACAAATTATCCAGTATGGTTACTGCCTGGAACTTACATCAACCCCACCGACCATACCGCCCAAACAGCATCCAATGTCCACAGAACATCTCACACTCTTAAAACGAGAGGTTCTCTCACTGCTTCTAAAGCAGGCAATAGAACTAGTTCCCTTACAGCATCAAGGAACAGGGGTGTACTCGCTGTTTTTCTTAATCCCCAAAAAGGACGGCACCCTAAGGCCAATACTAGACCTCAGACCCCTCAATCTCTACACACAGTCAGATCATTTTCACATGATCTCTCTTCAACAGGTCCTCCCACTACTATAACAAGGCGACTTCCTTGCCACACTAGACCTCGACGCCTACTTCCACATTCCCATACACCCCGCTCACAGGAAATATCTAAGATTCATAGTGGACGGACAACACTATCAGTTCAAAGTCCTTCCATTCGGGGTGACCACCGCACCCAGGGTGTTCACAAAGTGCCTTGCAGTAGTAGCAGCACACTTGAGAAGACAACAAATCCATGTCTTTCCATACCTCGACAACTGGCTGATAAAAGCAAAGTCATTCAACCAGTGTTTTCATCACACTCATCAAACCATCCAGCTGCTACACGACTTGGGTTTCACAGTAAACTACACCTAGTCACAAATCTTCAACCCTCACACATACATCAGTATCTAGGGGCCACATTGGACACCTCCAGATCTCTCGCATATCCCAATCCAGCCAGGATAACCAGCATACAAACACTAATCACTAAATTTGAGCCACAGCATTCCCTCCCAGCAAGGGTATTCATGCAACTCATAGGAATGATGGCCTCTTGCATTTTTATCGTACCACATGCAAGACTTCAAATGCGCCCCTTACAAGAATGCCTAGCACGTCAGTGGAACCAGGCTCAAGGACAACTTACAGATGTGGTGTTGGTGGACAGCCGCACACATCGCTCTCTGCAGTGGTGGAACACACAAAACCTTTCCAAAGGGCGGCCATTCCTAGAGCCAGTTCCACAGATAGTGCTAACAGCGGACGCATCACTCACCGGCTGGGGAGCCCTTCAAGGCAAATGGACCACTCAACAGAAAGTGTTCCACTTCAATCACCTAGAATTACTGGCAATCCTTCTAGCATTAAAATCATTCCAAGTACATCTACATCACAAGACTGTCCTAGTCCGGACGGACAACATGACAGCCATGTATTACATACAAAAACAGGGAGGCACACATTCTTTGCAGCTGTCTCAGCTGGCGCAAAACATTTGGAGATGGGCCATTCCACAAAACATATACCTTCTGGCAGAACATCTTCCAGGAGTTCACAATCAGATTGCGGATCAACAGACACAGCAGATGGAACTTTCAGTAGTTCCACACCAAAAACTACGTCTCTCCCCAACGTTGCTAACGCAGAACCATGGAGATATAAGGCACCCCGATCCAGGTCAACTGAATCAACTGAATCAAGCGATCTGGCTCTTGAAGTCCTAGAGTTCGAGTACCTTAACCTTCCACCAAATTGTATGAACATCTACTAGAGCTTGCTATGCAGCAAAATGGAAACGTTGTGTCATATACTACAATAACATCGATCCGCTAGATGCTTCAATCCAGGACATCATTTGCCATTTGCTACACTTACAAAGGTATAATCTAGCATATTCATCCATAAGATTACACCTAGCGGCACTTGCCGCTTATTTACAAAACAGACAACACTTGTCACTATTTAGAGTACCTGCAATTAAAGCATTTATGGAGGGCCTTAAAAGGATAATTCCCCCCAGACTGCCACCCTCTCCGGTGTGGAATTTAAACATTGTTCTTACCAGGCTCATGGGTCCCCCATTTGAACCTCTACACAAATGTGAACTGCAGTTCCTCACATGGAAAGTAGCTTTCCTTGTCGCAATTACCTCTCTCAGGAGAGTAAGTGAGATCTAGGCTTTAACCATACAAGAACCATTCTTACAAATACATCGTAACAAGGTGGTTCTTAGAGCAAATCCAAAATTACTTCCCAAAGTAATCTCTGCTTTTCACCTTAACTAATCAGTTGAGTTACCGGTGTGTTTCCAAAACCCAGACTCTGTAGCAGAGAGAGCTCTTCACACACTTGACGTCAAAAGAGCCCTACGTTATTACATTGACAGAACTAAAACCTTTAGAAAGACAAAACAACTGTTTGTAGCCTTGTCACCACCTCATAAAGGTAACCCCATCTCCAAAGCTTGGATCACTAGGTGGATAGTAAAATGCATTCAAATATGCTACCAGAGGGCTAAACGCACATTAACAATTCCCCCTAGAGTGCACTCAACACGCAAACTAGGGGCTTCCATGGCATTCTTAGGGAACATTCCCTTAGATGACATTTGTAAAGCAACATGGTCTACACCTCACACCTTCACCAAACATTATTGTGTTGACGTGCAGGCTAAGCAAAATTCTTCCGTAGGCCAAGGTGTTCTTAAAACCCTTTTTCAAACCACTGCAACAGATACAGGTGACCACCGCTAGGGGAGACACTGCTGTACAGTCTATGCACAGTGTTCAATCTGCAGCTCATATGCCTCGAACGGAAAATGCTACTTACCAGTATGCATCTGTTCTTGGCATGTAGAGCTGCAGATTTGTACACACCCACCCGCCTCCCCGGAACCTGTATCTGTTCCAGTACTATCTTAATTAGATACATTCACATGGACATCTCTTTATCTCTTACTGACTGCATCATTTCCCATCATGGCGAAAAACAATGGAGTCGATGCCCATGCACACTATCGTCCAAGGGAGGAGTAACCTATCGCGTGACTACAAAAGACTCTTCCAAGACAACAACAAAGTGCAAGCATCCGAGCCCAACACCAGATGGCGATCTATGCACAGTGTACAACTCTGCAGCTCTACATGCCAAGAACAGATGCATACTGGTAAGTAGCATTTTCCTTACCTGATGAATTCAAATCCAAGGCTGATGACCTTATTCAGGAAGGTAAACTTATCACCAATACATCCATTAGGTGTGCCCTAGACACAGCATAGAGAGCAGCTGTGCAGTCAACACCAGTGTACTCTTATGCAGGCATGCTTGGTAAAGAATGTCAGGCTTCAAGCCAGAGGTGCAAACCTCCATCTTTAACCATCTATTCAACAAAGAGCATTTCTTTGTCCCACCTGTTGATACCTTGCTGGAAAATATGAAAAAGGACACTAACGTCGCAAAGTCCATGAAGGCTTTGCAGTTACCTACCAATAGGGGTTCCTTTCGCCACTCCTTTTATAGGAGTGGTTCAAAAACTGGCCACTGAAAATCCCTCTTCTTCTTACCAGGGCAACAACCAATCCCCCTGTTCAAGAGTTATTTCAGAGGAGGTTTTAGAGGAAACAATGGTAAGGGAAGAAGCAGAGGTACCTTCACACGCACTTCCCCCGCAAACAAACAGTGACTTCCTTCTGCTATCCCCTGATTATTCCACCCCTGTCGGGGGACGTCTCTCCCAATTCCTACCTGTCTGGAATTCAATCATCTCAGACAAGTGGGTACTACAAAACATCCAATACAGTTACTGCCTGGTGCTTACAGACACTCCCCCAAATGTTCTTCCAACATCACATGCAATGTCACCAGAACATCTCACCCTACTAAAACAAGAGGTTCTCTCTCTTGGAAAAACACGCTATAGAGCCAGTCCCATTACTATACCAGGGAAACGGAGTATACTCCCTGTATTTTTAAATTCCCAAAAAGGACAGCTCTCTCAGGCCTATACTAGACCTCAGAGAACTAAATCTGTACATTCAGTCGGACCACTTTCACATGGTCACACTCTCAACAGGTGCTCCCACTCCTTCAGCAAGGCGACTTTGTCTACTTTGGACTTAAAGGACCCCTGTTTCCATATTCCCATTCACCCATCTGACCGGAAATACCTCAGGTTTGTGGTGGACGGACAACATAATCAATTCAGAGTTCTCCCATTCGGAGTAACTACAGCACCCAGGGTTTTCACCAAGTGTCTGACAGTAGTCGCGCTCATCTAAGAAGACCACACATTCACGTCTTCACATACCTAGATGACTAGCTAATAAAAGCCAGCTCGCAGTAGAACTGCCTACGCCATACTTGTAAAACAGTCCAACTGCTACATGATCTTGGGTTCACTGAAAACTTCACCAAGTCTCATCTCCAACTATCCAACACACAAGTGTATCTAGGAGCCACTATAGACGCTCCGAAAGCTCTAGCCTATCCAAACCCAGTAAGGATCTGCAACATGCAGACTTAAATATCGCAGTTTCAGCCTCAAAACTCATTACGAGCTCGAGTGTTCATGCAATTGCTGGGAATGATGTCATCTTGCATTTTAATGGTTCCTTACGCAAGACTCCAAATGTGTCCCCTGCAGGAATGCTTAGCACGGCAGTTGAACCAGGCTCATGGTCAGTTATCAGATCTAGTGTTGGTGGATGGTCGCACCCATCGCTCTCTGCAGTGATGGAACCTACAAAACCTTTTAAAGTGGCGGCCATTTGTCTACCCGGTTCCACAGATAGTGCTAACAGCAGACGCATCGCTCACTGATTGGGGAGCTGATCTTTAAAAAGATACCATTCAGGGCTTGTGGACTCTGCAACAAAAACAACTCCACATAAACCATCTAGAGCTGCTAGCAAGTTTTCTAACATTGAAAGCCTTTCAACTTCATCTAGTAGGCAAAATTGTCCTAATTCGCACAGACAACATGACAGCAATGTACTACATACAAAAACAGGGGAGGACACACTCTCTCCAGCTCTCACAGTTAGCCCAGAGCATCTGGGGATGGGCCATACCTCAAAAAATAGATCTGCTTGCAGAACACCTTCCAGGAGTAAACAACCAAATTGCAGATCTGCTCAGTTGTCAACGACAGCAGATTCACGAATGGGACTCCACCCTCAAGTTCTCCTCCCGTTCTTCCAAATGTAGGGCTTGCCACCCACCTAAACTCAAAATGCCCAAACTTCATGTCCAGGTATCCATACCCATTTTCCAAAGGCAGTGCACTATGGATGAATTGGTCAGGGATATCTGCTTATGCTTTTCCTCTTCTCCCACTCATTCCATTAGTGGTTCGGAAGCTCAGACAGCCGTTCCTCACGCTAATCCTAGTTGCTCCCACAGGGCCCGTCAACCTTGGTTCACAACCCTGTTAGAGCTATCAGTAGTTCCTCACCAAAAACTACACCTCACTTCTAATGTTCTCACTCAGGACCAAGGAGAGATAAGACATCCAGACCCCAGTCATCTCAACCTTGCGATCTGGCACCTGAAATCCTAGAGTTTGGCTATTTTAATCTTCCTCCAGACTGCATTTATATTAACAAAGAGGCAAGGCGCCCTACCACAAGAGCATGCTCTGCAGCAAAGTCGAAGCGGTTCATCATTTACTGTAACAACAATCAAATCAATCTGCTAGATGCTTCAATCCAAAGCATCATTTGCTATCTATTACATCTACAGCCGTCCAATTTAGCGTACACATCCATACGCTTACATCTTGCTGCAATAGCTGCATATCTACAAAACAGGCAGCATTTGTCTCTTTTTAGCGTGCCCGCCATTAAAGCATTTATGGAAGGACTTAAGAGCCATTCCCCCCCAGACTTCCACCTGCTCCAGTGTGGAATCTCAACATTGTCCTTACCAGGCTAATGGGTCCACCCTTTGAACCATTGCATAAATGTGAAATACAATTCCTTACTTGGAAAGTAGCTTTCCTCATTGCTATCACATCTCTGAGGGGAATGGGTGATCTTGAGGCACTAACCATAGAGGAACCATTCTTACAAATATATCAAAACAAAGTGGTTCTGCGAACCAACCCTAAATTTCTACCAAAAGTCATTTCTGACATTCATATCAGCCAATCTGTTGAGTTGCCTGTGTTCTTCCCTCAACCAGATTATGTGGCAGAACGTGCTTTGCACACTTTAGATGTGAAAAGAGCTATTCTTTACTATAAAGGAAGGACAAAACCTTTCCGCAAAACAACTATTTGTCGCTTTTTCTCCACCACATAAATGCAATCCAATATCAAAGTCAGGCATTGCTAGGTGTATAGTCAAATGCATTCAGATATGCTATGCAAAAGCAAAAATAACTTCAAAATTCCCCCTAGAGCACACTCCCCTCGCAAACTAGGGGCTTCTATGACATTTCTAGATAACATACTGATAGATGATATCTGCAAAGCGGCAACATGGTCTACACCTCAAACATTCACAAAATACTATTGTGTAGGGATGTATGACGTTACAACGCACACTTTTACAACGCATGCACTTACAACGCATTTTTTACAACGCATAATCCATTACAACGCATGACATTACAACGCAGGACACTACAACGCATTTTTAAAAAATACCTTTACAACGCATTACCATTACAACGCATACTACCTTTACAACGCATACCATTACAACGCATAATATTAAATTACATTTAAGGTAAGTATTAGATAGTATAGGGGTAAAAATTACTATTCTAACTCCAGGGGGTGCAACAGTAGGGTAAGTGTTGGATAGTGTAGGGATAAAAATTACTATTCTAACTCCAGGGGGTGCAACAGTAGGGTAAGTGTTGGATAGTATAGGGGTAAAAATTACTATTCTAACTCCAGGGGGTGCAACAGTAGGGTAAGTGTTGGATAGTGTAGGGGTAAAAATTACTATTCTAACTCCAGGGGGTGCATCAGTAGGGTAAGTGTTGGATAGTATAGGGGTAACAATTACTATTCTAACTCCAGGGGGTGCATCAGTAGGGTAAGTGTTGGATAGTATAGGGGTAAAAATTACTATTCTAACTCCAGGGGGTGCATCAGTAGGGTAAGTGTTGGATAGTATAGGGGTAAAAATTACTATTCTAACTCCAGGGGTTGCATCAGTAGGGTAAGTGTTGGATAGTATAGGGGTAAAAATTACTATTCTAACTCCAGGGGGTGCAACAGTAGGGTAAGTGTTGGATAGTATAGGGGTAAAAATTACTATTCTAACTCCAGGGGGTGCAACAGTAGGGTAAGTGTTGGATAGTGTAGGGGTACAAATTACTATTCTAACTCCAGGGGGTGCATCAGTAGGGTAAGTGTTGGATAGTATAGGGGTAAAAATTACTATTCTAACTCCAGGGGGTGCATCAGTAGGGTAAGTGTTGGATAGTATAGGGGTAAAAATTACTATTCTAACTCCAGGGGGTGCATCAGTAGGGTAAGTGTTGGATAGTATAGGGGTAAAAATTACTATTCTAACTCCAGGGGGTGCATCAGTAGGGTAAGTGTTGGATAGTATAGGGGTAAAAATTACTATTCTAACTCCAGGGGGTGCATCAGTAGGGTAAGTGTTGGATAGTATAGGGGTAAAAATGACTATTCTAACTCCAGGGGGTGCATCAGTAGGGTAAGTGTTGGATAGTATAGTGTAATATTATGCGTTGTAATGGTAGTATGCGTTGTAATGGAATGCGTTGTAAAGGTAGTTTTTAAAAATGCGTTGTAGTGTCATGCGTTGTAATGTCATGCGTTGTAATGGATTATGCGTTGTAAAAAATGCGTTGTAATGGTAGTGCGTTGTAAAAGTTGCGTTGTAAAGGTTGTTCCCCATTGTGTAGATGTGTTAGCAAGCTAGTGTGGGCCAAGCAGTTTTACGTATTCAGACCACTGCTATAGCTACAGATTTGCCACCGCTTTGGGAGATAACTGCTCTTTAGTGTATGAACCCCATGTGATTACATCTCACATGCCTCGAACAGAAAATGCTACTTACCCAGTATGCATCTGTTCTTGGCAGGTAGAGCTATAGAGTAACATGCGTGCACCCGCCTCCCCGGGTACCTATGCTTGTTGCAGTTGCATCTTAATTAGATACATACATGGACATCTCTTACTACTCTTACTAATTCCATTATCACCCTCTGCAGCAAACAATCTAACAATGGAGTTGATGCCCATGTGCACTATCACCGAAAAGAGAGGTCACCTACCTCATGACTAGAAAAGACTTCTTCGAATAAAAACAAATTGCAAACATCCGGACCCAACACTAGATGGCGGGCTATGCACAGCATGTGACTCTCCAGCTCTACATGCCAAGAACAGATGCATACTAAGTAGCATTTTCCTTTAGAAAGTATGGTAGAAGAACCATGGGGTGGAGTTCCCACGTGGACTTGCTTCTGCACCCTGATAGAAAGTCCGCAATTTGATTGCTTGTCCTTGGGTCATGTTCTGCCAGGAGGTAAATGTTTGGACGCATTACTAATATCCATATTTTCTGTGCTAACCAAGACAATTGGAGAGAGTGCGTCCCCTCTCCCTCTTTTTGTGTAGAATACATAGTTGTCATATTGTCTGTTAGAATTAGGACAACTTTGTGTTGTAGGTGCGGTAGGTAGGCTTTCACTGCTATGTGAGCAGCTTGCAGCTCTAGGTGATCGATATGGAGATACTTGTGTTTGGATTCCCTTTCCCCCTGAATTGTGCGGTTTTGGAGATTTGCACCCTAACCAATTATGGAAGCGGCTGCTGTGAGAATTATTTGTGGAACTTGGTCTTGAAATGGACGCCCCCTTGGATAAATTGTTTGGATCCCACCATTGCAGAGAGTGATGCGTGCAGCTGTCTCGCATTACTAGATTGTGAATTTGACCCGTTGACTGTGTCCATTGATGATAGAGACATCCTTGGAGAGGTCTTGTGTGTAATCTGGCATGTGGAATTATTGAAATGCAAGATGCCATCATGCATAGAATCTCGAATGTTTTGGTTGGGATTTGACTCCCTGCTTGAAACTGTTGAATTAATGTTACTATGCTGTGTATTCTGTCTACATTTGGGTATGCCAATTCTGAATGTGCGTTGAGCAAGGCTCCACGGATGGAGGCTGGTTGTAGATATGACTTCTGTAGGTTGATGGTGACCCCTAGTTGATGTAAGGTTAGGGTTTGTTTAGTATTTTGTTTGCAAAGGCTTAGGCTGTTTGGTTTTATTATCCAGTCATCTAAATATGGGAAGATTTGTATGTTTTGTCAGCGAAGATGTGCTACCACTACTGCTAGAGATTTTGTTAATACCTTGGTGCGGTGGTAATACCAAAGGGAAGAACCTTGAATTGATAATGGTTTCCTTGTGATTGAAACCTGAGATATTTCCAGTGTTCGGAATGAATAGTTATATGGAAGTAGGCGTCCTTAAGTCTAACACGGCTATGAAATCTCCTTTTTGTAGCAAAGGAATGATCTAAAGCGTGACCATATGGAAGTGTTCTGATATGACGTAATGATTTGGTGGTCAGAGATCTAGAATGGGTCGTAGCGAACCATCTTGTTTGGAAATAATTAAGTAGTGTGCAAAGTCCTGTTCCCTGAAACTGTTTTTGAACAGTTTTTTTCTAATAGAGCTTCTTTTTTGTTGTTGTACGAGATTTTGATGTTGAATGGACAGTTTGTTTGCGAGGTGGGATATTTAGAGGAGTTGTAATGAGCTCCAGACAGTAACCATGTTTGTGAAATATCCAACACCCATTGGTCTGTTGTGTTTGATTTCTAGATGGGGAGAAGGTTTTGCAGATGACCTCAGAGAGGTGTTAAGTGGTCTGGGGAAATGTAAGGAAGTCATTACTTGGTATTGTTGTTTGAGGTACGGTTATTGTTTCCTCACCCTCATCCTTTAATTGTTGTTTCCTGTTTAGGAACCTCTGTAGAATTTTTTAGGTGTAGATGTTTGTCCCTGGTTTTTATATGCTGACTTGGTGTTGTCTGATGAGGCAGATCTTGCACCTGTCTTATAATTGGGGCTATGAAAGGAACCACGGTGTGTGCTTGTTTGTGAAGCCCCCATTCATTTTGCGACTGTGTCTTTTTTCATTTTCTCAAGAGCTGTGTCCACTTGGGGCCCGAAAAGATGTTTCTTATCAAAGGTTAGGTTTAAAATTGCTTGTTGTACTTCAGGTTTAAATTGTAAAACACTGAGCCATGCATGCCTACGTAATAGGATAGTAATATGTTCAAGGCATGTGTGCTGTAGATACACATGCTTTGCTTATTCCTGCAATCTAGTGTTGGGTCCGGGTGTTTG
This sequence comes from Triturus cristatus, assembly GCF_964204655.1. Lineage (NCBI taxonomy): Eukaryota > Metazoa > Chordata > Amphibia > Caudata > Salamandridae > Triturus > Triturus cristatus. The sequence continues at coordinate 67,765,846 of NC_140593.1, read as the reverse complement.
CAAGTTGTTTTTGTTTGAAGAAGTCTTTTCCAGTCACGACGTAAAGTGACTCCTCCTTTTGGTAATATTGCGCATGGTCATCTACTCCATTGTTAGATTTTCTTTCCGCGATCGGATTCGGATGTAAATTGCGGCGCTCCGGTTCGAGACCTTCCATTCGGTTACCCATGGTACGCAATTCACGGTACCCTTGCCGGTATTGTTCTTGTACACGTTTCAGTATTCTCCGTGTATCGAATAGATTGGACATTTCGACATCTTCCATCGAGAAGACATGATCGGTTGACTTCCAATCCGGTCCATATTAGCGTGTTTTCTGCCGATGGAACGGACTCGGTTTCAATTCTGTCTTCGGTGCCACTCCAAGTACCCGCGTACTGACGTGCATAAAGTCTGCAACTTTTGCCTCTCACTGGAGCACAAAGAAGAGGTCTGCACTGCTTGCCTTTCCTTCCGATGGAAAAAAAAGTGCGGAATAGTCGGGCTCGATGAAGGGACATGCAGCGACAAAACATTGACCACACTCTTGATATCTTCGGGGAAGACACCGAACACGAAGAGATGGAAGCGTCTGTGGCAGAAGAGGAGGAGGCCCTCTCTATCCAAAAATGGGATTCTGAGCTTGAAATTGAGTTGGAGTCCGAAGACGTTCCACCAGGACAGGATGCTGTGAGTAGCAAAGCCCCTTTGCCCCTCAAACTCTTTTTTTTTAAACAAAAGGCTTTGGCACCACCACTGCCTTCTGTCCATGATAGGCACGAGATGCTGCTTTCAACGCCTCGCCCTCGGGCTCGACACCAAAACAGTCAGTCAAGCCTTCAGGCTTGGGACAGAGTTGATAAAAGACTTCTTCGGAATCTAAACCTTTGGCTCCGAAAGACAAAAAGGACAAGGCAGTTGGGCACCGAAACCTTAGGCACCAAAATTAAAAGATAACCTTAAAAATACTCCGTAACTATCCTGGACATTGTGAAGGAGAAACTGGTCCCTAAGCAAACGAAAATGTATATTAATCCAGACACTGGACATATTGGCTAAAGGTGTGACACCTTCCAAAAGAAAGATTATCTCTAAGGTCACAAGCTACAAAATTCCTCTGAAAAACAGGAGGACATGGCTACAAGACCCATCTACCCTAATCCTCAATCCCCTCCACCATCTTCACCACTACTACCATTGCCAAACTCAGACCCTTTACACATAACACCTCGGGGTTCTCCACACACACAGCCTGATATAGTGGATGAGGATAATGATAATAGTCCACTACCAACAGACCCATGGGATGACTGTAATATCGATCCACCAATCGATAATGACCCTGATTTATATCCTGTAAAACCATCACCTCCCGATGACAAAGTAGCATATCAGGAGTTGATGTGCAGGCCAGCATCTAAACCATGGGGTTACATTAAACAAAGAGTCTTTATAAGACGACATCTAAATGAGACAGTTATGGGATTCTCACCTTAGAATTACCCCCAGGCGTCAGACTGGATCTGGAGAATTTTTCCTCAGCATTACCCCTGCGCTTCGGTAGGTGGCGTTGGTCGACTCTGTGTTTGTCGTTGGCGCCGTGGTCGCTGGAATGACGTTGCGGTATCTACTTAGACGCCACCCCTGCGCGCTGACGTCATTCTCCGCACCGGCCAGCGCAGATCCGGAGAGAGCGGTACTCCAACTCACTTTTTGACTCTATTTTGTGACTTTCTTGAGTCGTTACTCCTGGTGCACAGGGATATCATCTTGGCAGACTGGCTAAAAGTCTTGTGACACCTATCACAAGCTGATGTCGGTGACGGATCCCCATTGTGTGTGCTTCTGGTGCCTAGAGCGCGACCACGACCCAAAGTCATGCTCCGACTGCCAGACCATGCCCCAAAGTCTTTGCGGGAGCGGCCCCGAAAGCTTCTGGAGGCCTGGCAGTCGGCTCTGCGCGGATCGAGGTCCCAGTCGAGAGGGAGGTCGTGGGACCGTTCGTGAAGCCATCACCACTCCTCGTCGTAGTCTTCGTGTAAATCAAAGCACAAAAAGAAAGCGTCATTAGTCGTGTTCTCCTGTCCGTCGGCCGACGTGACGCGGGATGTGGGTGGTAGTCGCCCAGCTCTGCCCGCAGAGCCATTTAGGTCGCCCCCGGGCCTCCCTCCCTCCCTTTCCATGAGCCAGGGTGACCCCTGCCCAACTTCGTAGCTTTTACGAAGCTCTTCACTCTATTTTTTGGCAGCCTGACTCCACTGGCAAGCCTTCGGGCCCCGCTGTGGGCTCTAGGCCTTTGATGGCGGCTACGACCCCGGCGCCGCAGATCCCCCTGGGATTTAGGCCTGGAGCCGGATTGGCACCAGTTGACCTCATGCTACCTCCTCCGGCACCGATTCCATTGGCGACGCCTCTGCCCCCTCTGACGCCGGTTGTGTCCCCAGTCGACGTAGACCCCGGCCTCCTCCTCAATGTGGTCAAGGAGCCGGACCGACGTCCGGACCGGCACCGACCTGTACTTTTGTACCCATGTTCTCCCCTGGTGTTCCCTATTGCCCTGAGTAGCTACCAGGGGAGGGTGAGGAGGACTGGGAGCGGTCTGCGAACCCTCTGGCAGACCAGTTGGAAGAACCAGACTGGAGAGAGGAGGTATGGTAAGGCCAGTGATCTGGGCACTTCCCCAGACCTTGGCATGCTTTCTCCCCCTACCGTGGCTACGGAGGAGGGTGCGTCATATGTAGTGGTGTTGCGTAGGGCCGTTAAGGCCTTAAACCTCGAGCTTCATACGGTGGTGGTTAGGACTAACCTCTTGACTGAGGTGCTTCAACCGGCATCAGCCTCTTGAGAGCCCCTGCAGACGTTCAATTAGGCCCTTACGGACATCATTTTGCGCATGTGGTACAAGCCCAACACAGGGGCTCCTGTGGACAGGATAATTGCCCAGCGCCACCGCCCTGCCCCGGGCGATCCCATTTTCCTCTCCTCAACACCCCATCCGTGAGCTCTTGGTGGTCCAGGCCTCGACTTCCAAGGGCGCATTCCCTACCGGACCACCTGATGGGGAATCCAAGAAGCTGGAACACCTTGGGAAGAAGATGTATTCTTCCTCCAGCTTAGGACTGTGGTCCGGTGAACACTGCATGTCTCTTGGGCCGTTACTCCCACTCTGTGTGGGATTCGGTCGCATAAGTGCTGCCACAATGCCTGGAGGAGGCCAAGGCTGTACTCTACCGTGCAGTGGCTGAAGGGAGAGATGCAGCAAAGTTCGCCATCCGGTGTGGGTTGGATACAGCCGACTCACTAGGCAGGACGATTTCCACGTCAGTAGCCCTTAAATGCTACGCCTGGCTGATGTCCTCTGGCTTTTCGGGCAATGTCCAAGCTACTCTTTTGGACATGCCTTTTTATGGCCGTCGTCTATTCGGCGGCAAAGCAGACAACGCGCTTGAGCGCTTTACGGACTCGAGGGCTATGGCCAATTCCTTGGGCCTCGCTTCCACCTCTTGCCTCGTGCAGTCTGCTTTCCGCCCCTTTTGTGGCTATGGAATTGATGCCCAGCCACGTTACACCCAGAACCACAATCATGCATAAGCGGTCCAGCCTCTGTGCGGCCGGAGACGTGGGACCCACCGTTGTGGGTCTGTAAGCCAGCGGTGGCCAGTCCACCAGCGGCCCCTCCGCAGCAGCCTCCAAGCCCTCCTAGCTCGACATTTCAGGGCCACCAATCGCCAGTGGGTGGCAGGATTCGTCATCACCTCCCCCACTGTCGCAACATCACGTCGGACAGGTGGGTTTTGCAGATAGTCCGAAGGAGCTACTCCCTCCCCTTCAAGACTACCCCTCAATCCATTGTCGGAAGATCACCTGGCCCTTCTCCAACAGAAAGTTGCAGCTCTCTTGGCCAAGGGAGCCATCAAACGAGTTCCTGCCCCAGAAGTAGGTCGTGGTTGTTATTCCCACTACTTTCTGGTGCCCAAGAAGGACTAAGGCCTGCTTCTTATCTTGGATCTTAGGAACGTCAAACGCTTCCTCCGGAAGAAGAAGTTCAAAATGTTGGCATTGGCTCTGGTCCTGTCTGCCCTCGACACTTGAGACTGGATGGTAGCGTTGGACTTGCAGGACGCTTATTTTCACATCCCTGTCCTGCCTGCTCACAGGCGTTACCTATGGTTCACGGTAGGCCACGAGCACCTTCAATTTACTGTGCTCCCCTTTGACCTTACCAGCGCCCCTCGAGTGTTCACGAAGGCGGTGGTCGCAGCTAAGGTCATCTGCGCAGATCAGGGGTTCCAGTCTTCCACTATCTCGACGACTGACTGTTAAATGCGGGCTCGCCCCATCCTGTCGTCTCCCACATCCAGACTACGGCCGACCTCCTGCATTCTCTGGGGTTCACTATCAACGTGCAGAAGTAACACCACTGCACCTTTGAATAATATACACTTTTGAGCATGTCTTACCACCCTAGGTTTTATTTAACAAAATGCAAAGACGCTATCACTTTTAGAGTAAGGCTTGGGGTTTATTACATAATACTCTTTAAACAAAGGCTATCTCAGATACCAAATGCATAAGATTCAAATATATGTAGCAAACTTCTAATCTAAAGGCATTAATCAATAACTGAGCAAACTATAATACTGATTAATAAACAAGCAATAACTGATATAAGATAAGATACACTGGACGTCCTGCAAGAGAACAGCAAGAGATATATATATATATATATATATATATATATATATATATATCTATATATATCGGTCGCCAGTAGATAGTTATAGTTACAACCTAGTTTCCATAGGAAATCTGAAAATTCTATTTTGAATAACTTTGGCGCCGGTTGACGAATCCTCGCGAAAGTTTCAAAACTAATGGGGCGCTCCGTTCAGCTCCTACCCTGAAAGTCTCGGGGTGATTCGTCAAGCGGGGGCCGAGAAAAAGGGGGGGTCCCAAAACGCGTTTTCCCCATGCATTTTTCCATAGGACCTTTAGTCGCAGCTACAGCCCGAACGGCAGAACAGAATTACGTGAAATTTGGCAGAGAGGTAGCCATAAGGTCAAGGAAGTGCCTTTTGCAGGTCTGGTGTAAATCTGTTCAGTATTTCCTGAGAAAATAGCATTTAAAAGCATATCAATATCTATACGCGCGCACTGTGCGCGCACCCTGCCGTGCGCGAGCGCAATTCTGATTGGTTGTTAGATGTCGGTAAACATTCGAATCAGTCGAAACCAGGAAGTGACGGCCGCCATTTTGTCTCTCGCAGTCTGAGGGGGTGAAAAAAAAAGGTGGACAACTTGAAAAGGGGGCAGAGTGGACAGTTCCTGACCCCCTAGCCTTGGTCAGGGGGTCACAGAAGGACCCCCAAGAGTGAAAAAAAAAAGATATTTTTTTTTAAAAAATCGCGAGAAGCGCGCACGGTGCGCGCACGCCGAACCGTGGGTGCGCGAAGCGCACCGAGCGCCCACAGCGCGCGCACGGTGAAAAACCTGAAAATAATAAAAATTTATAAATACATAACTTAGCATTTAAAAAACCGTACAAATTATCTGAAAAAACCATAGGTTTCACACACGTTATAGTTACGAATTAGCATTTAAAAAACCTTGCAAATTCACTTAAAAAAACCATAGGTTTCACACATGTTATAGTTAGCTGGACATTTCACTCGTAAAAAAAACAAGGAAATTCCCCCGTTATAGTTAGTGCAGGCAACTATAACTCACGCGACCGCAATCCTCTGCTGATGACGTCAGATATTACATCACTGATGACATATTTGTCTTTATGAAAAATAAATATTTGTAATATATGTATAGCTAAAGATTAATGGAAGAAGACATGGGTAAATAAGTGTCTAAATACAGTGATGTAATATCTGACGTCATCAGCAGAGGATTGCGGTCGCGTGAGTTATAGTTGCCTGCACTAACTATAACGGGGGAATTTCATTGGTTTTTTACGAGTGAAATGTCCAGCTAACTAGAACGTGTGAAACCTATGGTTTTTTTAAGTGAATTTGCAAGGTTTTTTAAATGCTAATTCGTAACTATAACGCGTGTGAAACCTATGGTTTTTTTCAGTGAATATATATATATATATATATATATATATATATATATATATACAGTAGAGGATCACTCTGGATGTGCACCTCAAACGATCACAGCCACTGGCTCACATCACAATGGCAATAACCACAAAACTCAATACATTACCTAGCATCTTAGCCCACTTCCAGCCGGGGGAGCCTTCACACACCGGGGATCAGAGCCTCAGAAACCAGGGTTACTCCGAGATGGACACGTCTGCCCTCGGTCGGATTCCAAACTCACAGTTTCTCAGCCTGAAACCCTCAGCTTTAAACACACTAGAAGATTTGTGAAAGACCTCCTCCCACCGCCAGAGGAATTTTACAGAACTGGCCAAGTTCCAAGCAAGCATCCTCATGGCAGTAAGGAGCTCTCAAGTCTCTTCCTCCATTCGCACTTCTTCCAGCCTCTGTCTTGACAAAGCTCTCACAAGGCCTTCCACAGTACACTAAACAAAAACAATCGCTCAGGAAAACAGCAAGACCTTGAATGTGAATAACGCAAACAACTTGCAAGCACTACTGTGCACGTAGCAGCAAGGCAGAGTCAGGCATGAGGCCCTGCCAAAGGCAATAGTCAGCACCTATAATTTCATCCACACAACTTACAAGCACCACTGTGCACACAGAAAAGTTTGAAGCAAGGTAAAGTCAGAAAGCAGGATGACATGAGGCCATGTCAAAGAAAGACAGCAAGATTACAGGATAAAAGAGAAGCAGATATATGCAGGACCATTCTACATTAAAGCTAAGGTAATATAACACACTAAAGTCAGTTAAAATGGTGGCAGTCGGAGGTCATCATAGGGTGCCAAACCACAAGAGTGGCTCTTTCACTACAACACCTGATTCCCTCTCAAACTCCTTTTCATCGGAGCGGTTCTGGACACAGCACAGTTTTGGGGTTATTCTCCCGAGCAGCGAGTCCGGGATATTCGTACTATGATTCCGATCTTTCAGCCTCTATCCCGGTTAGAATGACCCTGAGGCTTCTGGGCCTCATGGCCTCTTGCATCCTTCTGGTAGACTATGCCAGGTGGCATTTGCAGGCTCTGCAGTGGGACCTGAAGTTCTAGTGGGCACAGCATCAGGGGAACCTTTCCGATTGTGTCCAGAACTCAGAGGGCACTGCACATCAATTGTAGTGGTGACTAACGAACCAGGATTGGGTCAGCGGCAAGCCCTCTCCCTTCCCCAGCCAGAGTTCACACTGATGACAGATGCCTCTCTTCTGGGGTGGGTCGGACACTCGGCAGAGGCGGAGATCAGAGGCCTCTGGTCTCCGGCGGAGTCCGGGCTCCACATGGAGCTTCGGGCTATCCGTCTGGCACTGAAGGCATTCCTTCCTTCTGTCAAAGGGAGAATAGTGCAGGTGTTCACGGGCAACACCACCGCCATGTGGTACTGCAACATATAGGACAGGGCGAGGTCGTGGACCCTATGCCAGGAGGCACTTCGTCTCTGGAAGTGGCTGGAACATCAGGGCATGTCCCGTGTCGTTCTACACCTGACAGGTTCTCGGGTTTGCCAGGGCGGATTAACTCAGCCGCCGGTGCATGATCGATCAAGAATGGTGTCTTCACTCGGAGATGGTGCAAGGTCTCTTTCAGCGGTGGGGAGAGCTCTGGTTAGATCTATTTGCCACCGAAGAGAACGTGCAATGTCAGCAGTTCTGTACATTGGAGTTTCCAAGCCGGCACTCGCTTGGCAATGCTTTTCGTCATGAGTGGAGTTGCGGTCCTCTATACGCCTTTCCGCCTATACCACTTCTACCCAGAGTGCTGAAGAAGATCAAGCCCGACCCGGCCCAAGTCAGTCTTGTGGCCCCGGACTGGGCACGAAGAGTCTGGTATCCCGAGCTCCTGCATCTGCCCATCGATCCTCCAATCAGTCTGCCCCATAGGGAGGATCTTCTGTCCTAGCAGTAGGGGACAGTCCTCCACCCGAACCGGTCCATCCTCCACCTCCTTGCGTGGAGATTGAGCGGCGATAGTTCACAGCTTTCGACCTTCCTCCCGAAGTTTGTAATGTTAATTTTGTCTGCCAGGCGTCCTTCCACCAAAACGGTATACTCCTGTAGATGGAACAAGTTTGTGCCATGGTGCGCAGCAAAGGCTGTGGATCCCCTTTCCACCCCCCTTTCAGAAGTTACTCTCTTCCTTCTTTCTTTGGTTCAGCTGGGCTCTGCTCTGGGCGCTCTAAAAGGCTATCTTATAGCCATTTCGTCTTTTTTTCGGCTTCCTGACCAGCCTTCTCTTTTTAAGTCCTCTATTGTTAATCGTTTCCTTAAGGGCATTACTCGCTTGTATTCTTCAATTCCCTTCGTAATACCTCAGTGGGACTTGAAACTGGTTCAGACCTATCTTATGTGCGCTCCTTTCGAGCCGCTACATAACTGTCCTCTCAGACTTCTGACACTTCAAACTGCCTTTTATGGTCGCCATCAACTCTGCTCGCAGGGTGAGTGAGCTTCAGGCCCTTTCTTCAAAACCTACTTTCCTGGCTGTTCATCCGGACAAAGTTGTACTTCGTACTAGGCCTTTCTTCCTTCTCAAAGTGGTTACCTCTTTCCACATAGGACAGACCATCACTTTGCCCACCTTCTTCCCACTACTGCATCCTTCTGAAGAGGAAGAGAGGCTTCACCGTCTGGATCCAAAATGTACGCTATCCTTTTATATGGATCCCACAAAACAATTCCGGGTGGATGACCAGCTCTTTTTTGGCTATGTGGGCGCCAAGAAATGTTGTGCCGTGCAGAAATGAACCATCTCTTGATGTGTCGTTCTTTGCATTAATATGTGTTATTCCTTGGTGAAAAAGGAGTCTCCAGTAGGGTTGCACGCCCATTCCACCAGGGCAACAGCAGCCACTACTGCTTTGGGACGTGGTGTTCCCCTCAATTACATCTGCCAGGCAGCCACGTGGGCATCATTGCACATGTTCACCAAACATTGCTGCCTGGATAGCCAAGTCCGGAGAGAAGGCTTCTTTGGCCCTTCAGTTCTCCAGGACTTTCTGGTGTGAACTTGGTTTGCAGACCCACCTACGGGGTTAGTATTACTTGGAAATCTATTCTAAGGTAAGGAATCTGTAACGAATAGTCTTTCAGATGAACAAGTTACTTACCTTTGGTAACAATATATCTGAAAGAGACGTATATAGTTATACATTCCTTACCGCCCCACCCGCTTTCCCCGTTCTTCGAGCTGACTTCTAGAGTTAAAGGACTCCGTTTCAGGGCCCTAGTTTTGTGCATCAGTGGTCAGTGTCTTGCATTGCTCTGCGCTTATGGCGTAGAATGTCATGTAAATAACTGACGTCCGCACGCATGGGGGCGGCATCTTAAGTAGATACCGCAATGTCATTCCGACGATCCCGACGCCAACGACGATCGTGGAGTCAACCGACGCCACCTACCGACGCACAGGAGTTCTGCTGAAGAAAAATTCTCTGGGTTCACTCTGACGCCTTGGGGTAATTCTATGGTAGCGAATCTATAACTAATATATGTCTCTTACATATATATCGTTACCGAAGGTAAGTAACTCGTTCATTAATGCGTGGTTTTATAACGCTGGCTTTAAAAAATGTCTTTAAAAATGTTGTCTGCGTGACGCATCAATTCCTTACGTAGTGGTAGGTATTGGGCCCCCCTCTGAGCATTAGATAAGGTTTCAAAAAGAAAATCCATCTCAATTGTCTTTATACAAGGAGACCTAATGGAAAGTTGCTGCCCTTGCAATTAAATCCTGATATGCAGAAGCATCATCAGGTGGTGATAGTTGTGTGGGATAGAGATCAGGGTCTGTATCCCCTTGTGGTTCTATATCATAGTCATCCCAAGCATCCCCAGGGTGTATGTTTTGTGTTATATCCTCATCAACCTCTGCAATGGGTGTGTGAGAAGACATGCCACCTGTCTCAGATAATTGAGGTGAATGAGGTTGTGGAGTAGGTGGTGGGCGTGGTGTTTGTGGATTTAATGAAGTTGGAATATGGAGATCTATATTGGGATTGTGGCATCCTTCTTCTTTGGAGGCTGCAGAGGATTGTCCAAAGCCTCTCGGAAAGGTGACTGTTTTTTAGAAGAATTAGTTTTTGCTGGCTGAAGCACTATTTTCTTAGTTCCAGACAGAATCTGGAGCGTTTTTTGCTTCGAGTCGAGATGTTCCTGCATTAGATCGAGAATCAGCTCTGGTGGAGATTTCGGTTAGAAAACAGAAGCATTTCGGTGGAGGAAGTTGTTTTGGCGCTGAGACCAATGACCGACGGGCTGTAGACCCAGAGGTTGAGGATGGGGAGGCCCCTGCTGCAGGCTGAACTTTCCGAGCCAAGCTGAAGGGCAGGGCTACCAAGTTCGTATTTTGGTGCGCGTCATGGCCTTTTTGCAGTAGCGGACCGTGAGCAGGTATTTCGGTCGGAGCCCGTGCTTCGATTAGGGGTTTGAGTACTCACTGTGCTGGCTGAATGGTGGCTGTGTCGTGATATGATTGGGACTCTGAATCGGAATCTTGGATAGATAGTGATTCTTCTTGTGCTGCCAAAGCTTCATCGTCTTCCTCCTGTTATCGACCGAAGATATCTAGTAATCATCCGCTTGCCTACGCTGCATTTCTTAGCGTCGAGCATGTGTATCTCAAAGAGTCTTTTTTGATCCAAAAGACTTGGAGGCCTCAAATCTTTCCTGTCGATGAATGGGGAGAGGCATAGGTTGCAAACGAAGTGTTGGTCAGTATGAGGATACGTACAGTGACAGTTTGGACCGAAATGTAAAAGAGTACGTTCCATTAGCATGTCATTCTCCAAAGGATATTTGAATTGGAGAAAGGAGGCCCATCCGGGCATCGCCCGTGGGCCGAGGAAGCGAGGCGAGAGCCCGTAACACTAAAGGGTGATCGCTCGGATGCAGTAAAACTGCATGATAGGGACAAAATTGTCAAGTGGAGATCAACTATAGAACCGAAGGGAGCCCAAAGGAGTCTCAAACTGGAGCAAGATTGCATCCGAACCCGTTCGCAGTAAAAAACAATCTGAATATGGCGTTGATGACCATGCGTAGTATTACCAAGAGGAGGAGTCACACAGCTTTGTGACATGAAGAAAACTTCTTGAAACAAAAACAACTTGTAACCATCCAAGCCTAACACTAGATGGTGGACTTGTGCAAAGCACGTGTATCTACAGTACACATGCCTCGAACGTAAGTGTTATTTTTCTAATTTGGTCTTGGAGTTATTCTTTGAGTGTGTGTCTCATTTATTGCCTCTTTGTGAACAACAAATGCTTAACATTACCCTCTGATAAGCCTAACTGCTCTCACTAGCTACTGTTAGTATTATCTACTTTAGCTTATGTAAGCCAATTGGGGACCTACTGGACTCTTCACAGTGGTATTTTTTTTTTAGTACACTAGATAGAAAGCCAGCTTCCTGCACTTGGCTATTCAAGTAAACCTATAATTAATATTCTGAGCCACCTCTGTGTTCGTTACCTCAATGCCAAGAAATCTTTTGGTGTATGTGCGCTATGCAAGTTACAGTAACAAGACATAACACGAAATATATAAGGATTATGTCACTCACCCTTTCAGCATCTGTTTGTGGCTTATGGTGCTGTTGTAGATTCACATACTATGCATACTCCTGCCATCTAGTATTGGATCCGGATGAGTGCAAGTTGTTTTCCTTTGAAGAAGACTTTCCAGTCACAAGTTTGAGTGGTGACTCCTCTTGGTGATATTGCGCATGAGGATCGACTCCATTGTTAGATTGTTTTCCTGCAGGCGGGTGAGAATGGAGTGTAAAGAGATGTCCATGGATAACAACAAGATAAAGGAAACTGAAACATCCACAGGTGTCTGTGAAAGAGGGTTGGTGCATGTGAATGTACAGTACTACGTGCCAAGAAAATATACTTACAGGGTATGTAAAGTAATCAGTTTGAGGCATGTGTAGCTTTACATACACATGCTTTGCATAGACTGTAAAGCAGTTCTTCTCAAAGCGGTGGTTAACCTGTAGGTGTTGCAGTTGTGTGAAAGAGTGTACATAGCACTGCCTGTCCTAAGCTTGTTGGCATGCTAGAACATTCAATAATGCTTTATGAAGGTGTGTGGTGTAGACCATGTAGCTGCTTTGCATGTCTCAGCTAGTGAGATGTTACCTAGGAACGCCACAGAAGCCCCTTTTTTCAGTAGAGTGTGTTCTAGTGGTTGTAGGTAAAGTTACTTTGGCTTTAACGTAACATGTTTGAATGCAGTTAACTATCCATCTGGCGATGCCGGATTTGGATATAGGCTTTCAATTCTGTGGTGGTGAGAACGCAACAAAAAAGTTGTTTTGTTTCTCTAAAAGTTTTCGTTTTGTCAGTGTAGCACATGATGGCTCTTTTGACATCCAATGTATGGAGAGCTCTTTTCTGCAACTGATTCTAGTTGTGAAAAGAATACTGGCAACTCAACTGATCGAGATGAAAGTGAGAGACAAACTTTGGAAGGGATATGGGGTTGGAGCGGAGGACCACCCTTTCTTTCTTAAGTTGGAAGAAGGGTTCCTCTGAGGTTATGCCTGGAATTCACGAACACCTCTAAGTGATGTGAGGGCAATTGGAATACCACCTTCCAAAAGAGAAATTGGAGGGGGCTATTATGAAGGGTTTCGAATGGAGGAACCATGAGTCTTGTGAGAACAATGTTATGATTCAAGGAAGATACAGGTGGAACTCGAGGTGGAAACACTCTGTTCGAGGCATATGAGCTGCAGATTACACACTTTTGCATAGATCGCCATCTGGTGTTGGGCCCGGATGTTTGCAGTTTGTTTTTCCTCTTGGAAAGTCTTTGGAAGTCACAAGGTCGGTGACTCCTCCCTTGGTTCGTATTGCGCATGGGCTTCGGCTCCATCCTCAGATTGTTTTTTTCCGCCATCGGGCTCGGATGTAATACTTCGCGCTCCGGTTCCGAACATTCCAGTTCGACGATAGAAGCGGAATCCTCGCTCTCCGCGGTATTGTTTAGATACTGATCTCCTCAATCACCTTCTTCTTCGACGCACCTTCGATTCCAGTCATCGGCGGCCTTCTGGCCTATCCAGGCTCCGGTCCCGGTTGATGGAAAGAACTCCATTCAAGAAGTGCCCTCGATGTGGGTCCAAATTCCCCCACACCGATCTCCATGAGGTGTGCAACCTCTGCCTCTCCCCTGAACACGAGGCTCGAGACTCTCCCACCTGCAAGTCTTTTAGATCCAAAAAGACTATTCGAGATCGAAGGGCCAGACGAAAAATGGCGCACTCCTCGACCTCCGTTCCAGTCGACATCTTCGGGGACGACGTCGAAGCTCCGGGACACCAGCACACCGAAGAGGACCTCGTCAGTGCTTCCAAAGCCGACGACTCGGATGTGGAGGACATCACCCCAGCGCAGAGGGTCGTGAGTAAAATACCCCCTCCCACACCCGCGCCGACACCCAAAAAGGCTTCGGTCACGCCTTCACCTTCGGGCCTAGGCAAGACAAAAGACACTGCTTCGAACACCCCACCTTCGGGCCCGGTGACGAAGCCAAGTAAGCCTTCCGGCGGCTCGGGCTCGAGCCAGCCTGCCAGCGGTGCCGAAAAACACCCTTCGGCACCGAAGAAAAGATCGGCCTCTACCTCGACACCGAGCTCCACACCAAAGCCCTCAGTGTCCAAACCCAGCCTCTCGGTGCTTCCAAAGCCGACGACTCGGATGTGGAGGACATCACCCCAGCGCAGAGGGTCGTGAGTAAAATACCCCCTCCCACACCCGCGCCGACACCCAAAAAGGCTTCGGTCACGCCTTCACCTTCGGGCCTAGGCAAGACAAAAGACACTGCTTCGAACACCCCACCTTCGGGCCCGGTGACGAAGCCAAGTAAGCCTTCCGGCGGCTCGGGCTCGAGCCAGCCTGCCAGCGGTGCCGAAAAACACCCTTCGGCACCGAAGAAAAGATCGGCCTCTACCTCGACACCGAGCTCCACACCAAAGCCCTCAGTGTCCAAACCCAGCCTCTCGGTGCCGACCAAACATCATAAGGCCCTCGGCACCGACACTCCCGCGCCGAAGCCTGTCGGCACCGAACAAAAAATCGGAGGTTCACAAAAAGCACGGCACAGACAAGCCTAAGAAGCCGTCGGCCCCGAAAACGTCAGCGCCGACCAAACAACCAGTGTCGCAAGAACTTTTTACACCGGATCCTTTGCAAAAGACACTTACCAAGGATCCAAAAACTGGACATTTGGCACGGTCTTCTAAAAAGAGACATTTGGACAAACCAGCTCCACCTCCACCTCCAAAGAGGAAGGACTGTGCTACTTCCCCTTTCAGAGTGCCTTCCCCACCTCCTCCACCCTCTCCACCCCTGCCTCATCGCTCTCCGACCCCGTCTCCAGACCATGATGATCAGAGGGACCCATACTACGACCCAGCTGATGTGCCACAAGACCCCACCCCTACAGGATCCCCAGACCCCTGGGATGATTATAATAATCCAGACATTCCAGATGTCCCACAAGATGACCTCTATCCATCCAGGCCATCTCCACCAGAAGTCTCACTAGGTTTTCACCACCTACTTCAGAGGGCGGCACATTATCACGGGGTAGAGCTACACACTGGCCCAGTAGAGGAAGATTTCCTCCTAGACACCTTTGATACTACACATAGGTCTACTGCTATACTACCTATGCTCAATGGGGTAATAAAACATGCGCCAGAGGTTTTTAAAGACCCAGTCAGGGCTAGGGTCCTAAACCCGCGCATAGAGAAAGTGTAAAGCTGCCCCCACAGATCCTGCCTACATCAAAGGGCCAGCGCCACTGGATTCCCTAGTGGTATCCACCGCAAGAAAGAGATCAAATTCCCAGGCGAAGCACCACCACCTGACAAAGAATCAAAGCTCCTGGACGCGTCAGGAAAACGCACTGCGTCACAGGCAGCCAATATATGGCGTATCGCCAACAATCAAGCGCTATTGGCCAGATACGACAGAGCGCATTTTGATGAGCTAGAAACGATCATGCACCATCTCCCAGAAAAATATAAAAATAGGGCCAATTAATTAATTCAAGAGGGTAAGACCATAACTAATACCTCTATACGCTGTGCCTTAGACGCAGCAGACACAGCCTCCAGGGCCATTAACACCAGTGTCCTACTCCGTCGACACGCTTGGCTGAGAGTTTCAGGCTTTAAACCTGAGGTACAAGCCTCCATATTAAACCATCCATTCGATCAGGAACATTTATTCGGTCCAAAGATAGATGAGGCCCTCCAGAAGATGAAAAAATACACCGATACGGCGAAATCTATGGGAGCCCTACAGTCACACCCTCCTAGGCGCTCCTTTCGCCGCTCTTCCTTTCGGGGCATGGGCAGAGGCTACTCCTCCGATAGCGCGTCCACGTCCTACAAATCCCCTCCTCAGTCCACCTTCACAAAAGGTTATCAAAGAGGCGGCTATAGAGGCAATAACAATAAAGGCAGAGGCAAAACAAATACCGCCCGCTCTGCCACACCGCCTACCCAATGACTTTCCCCTGCTCCCCCAGACCATCCCACTCCGGTCGGGGGCAGATGTAGGAAGGTGGATATCTGACTATGGTTACTCCCAACTTTTTGCCTAGTGTCTAGCTGGTTTTTCGACTTAGTTGGCCTGAGATCCTGCCATTCAGGGTCTCAGGCTGTCTGCTCTCTCTTTAAAATGGACTCCATGTACCCTAGGTACATAACCAATTGGTAAGGATCACCTTGTTGGACCCTGTACAGTGTACCCTAGGTACCCAGGGCATAGGTGTACCCTAGGCCTCCCAGGGGCTGCAGCATGTATTATGCCACCCCTGGTCTGGCCTTCCAATCAGACACAACTGGCTGATCACTCAGCTGGGGCAAGGTCGTGTAATCACCCCTTGCTTAGATATAGTATGCCTATATCTACCCTTATATATAGACACATGTGTACCTATCAGTCACTCCTATGGCAGGCCTTAACAATCCTGGAGGCAGAGTGCTTGGTAACATGTGAGATGGTGCTCTAGCATGAGCTGAGCCTGTCTGCAGCTTTCGGAACCATGTCCTTATAGCTGTTCTATGATATAGCCTACCATATACTCTTAAAGTGCCTTATAATCTTAAACGGTTATGGTAACTATGGTTTGGCTTTATCAAAACATGTCGTGTAAGGTGTCTAACACTTTGGAATAATACCCCCATACCATTTCTGGTGATGAGGATATTATCCCTCCCTTCTAGAGGGAGAGACATGTTAAAATCCTACTTTGCTGTTTAACTCTAACCAAAGCCTCAGCATCACAAAATGGATGCTGCTGCCACAGACACAAGCCTGACCTCCTGCTGCTGGGAGTGATCCCAGCCAGGGAGGCCTGGACAATAGGTTTCCTGCTTGGGGAGGTGCTAGCACCTCCCCAGACAGCCTTTAGTGTATTGGGGCAGGGTGGGCTGAAAGGAATGAGACATGCCTGGGGCACACAAGGTGTCCCATGCATAGTCCAGTTCAAACCGGTGCTGGGGCACACCAGCCCCAGCTCTGGCGCGAAACTGGACAAAGGGAAGTGGGTGTAACCACCCCTCCCAGGTCCCACCCATAAGGCGTGACCCTGCAGGTATCCCAGCCCCCCAGATTAGTATAAGAGTGGGAGTTGGGCCTCAAGACTTTAGATTATCCTGAATCTGCAAACTTGAACAGAAACTCTGGACCTTCGACATTCGACGAAAGAAGAAGACTGAAGAATCTCCCTTGTGGCCAAGGAGTGGCTACCCTGTGCAAACAGGCACCATCAAGAGACTACCCTTTGCTTTGCCCACGTTCTACGAGGAACCGACTGCAGAGCCCGACCAGAGCCTTGACTTCCAGACTTCTCCGACCCTGATCCACATCCACAGCAGAGCTGAGATCCGTGGAGGCGACGAGCGACGTGGGACCGGCTACCTGGGAAAAGTGGCTAGTAACTTCAAGCGCAGCTTCTGAGGCACCCTCGAAGTTGTGCACCGGGGATTGAGAAGCCCCAACCCCAAGCACCATCTGCACTGAAGATCAGCCCCCCACACTCCACGAGTCCTGCGTGGGGCCCTTCTGCATTTTCCTGCTTGCCGCGTCTGTCCGATTGCTTGCCCGCTGGCTAGTGGCCTTTGTGACGACGCACCCTGAAATCTTCTGCGCTGGTTTGGCTCCTCCAGACTGGCTCCCGCTTCTCTGCAAAGAAGAAGCACCCCAGACCTTCCTGGTCTGCACCAGAAGCAAGTCCTCCGTTCTTCGTGGGTTCCGCTTGCCAAGGCTTGGTGAGTCCTAGTCCAACTTCGACGCCGCCGACAGCAAGAGCCTTCGTGGGACAGCTCGCCTCCTGGTCCTGGTCGTCCTCGACGCTTCCTGGTCCTCCTGGCTGCAGCGACAAGCTTCACCTTCACCTGCAATCTTCACGACATCGCCTGGTTCCTTCCTGGTTCCACGTGGTCACTGGCTAGTGACCTTGACTCTGTCCCTTCTGCTTGCAGGTCTCCTCTCTTCTTGATCCCAGCCTTGGGATCCACCGGACACTCTTCACTGACTGCCTGTCAGCATCTTTCTTCAGGCATCCATAGGAGTCGATGACGAAAACCGACGCATCTTCACCCCATGCACCCGCAGCCTGTGGGCTAGGTAACTTGGGTACTCCGGTGCTCATCAGGATAGTGACTATCCTAGTGTCTAGTTTTCCAGTCTCGACTTCCTAGCTACTCCGGAAGTGTCCTAAATCTATCGTTTCCTAAACTGTACTATTGCTAGTGACTTTTACGCATTACGCGTGAGTGTTTCCACTCTGCACACGAATCCCGTGGGCCTCCCACTTCCTAACTAACGATAGTGTAGTGTAGCCCCAGCGATTCCCTAGGCCTAGGCCTATTCTATTTCCGTGACAGTGGTCCTTATACCACTTACTGGTTTGCGTGGCCCCTAGGGCCTAACTGTATTACTTACCTGTGTGACTTAATGTATGCTTAAATAAGACTGGGTTGTACTTACCTCTAATCTCATAAAGAGTGCTGAGGGGTTGACTAGAATAAATACACTTTATTTTATATATATATCTGTTGTGGTGTCCTTTCATTTGGTATTCAAGGGATTATATATGGTATCACAGCTGGCTTCACATGCCATTCAGAGTTTAGCCTAAGACTGCTCTTGTCCATGCTACCACTAGGATAGCTGGTCTATAAGGTTGACTTTACAACCAATCACCATAAGGGTATTTGGACTGATATAAGGTGTACACTAGAACTAGTGACATCATACATCAGGCCAACTTCTCACAGCAGACTACAAAATTTCCTTCACGTCTGGGAGTCCATCACATCAGACAAGTGGGTGACCCAAATTATTCGTTCAGGGTACTGCCTAGAACTTACATCTACCCCCCCAACATTCCACCCAGGCAACGCCCAATGTCACAAGAACATTCTACGTTACTAAAACAGGAGGTAATCTCCCTCCTACAAAAACATGCAATGGAACAGGTCCCCCACGATCAGCAAAACGTAGGGGTCTACTCCCTATATTTTCTGATACCAAAAAGAGACGAGACTCTACGACCTATCTTAGATCTCCGGCCTCTAAACACATACATACATTCGGACCATTTTCGCATTGTAACACTTCAGCAGGTACTTCCGCTCCTCTCCCAGAACGACTTTCTCACCACACTGGACTTGAAAGACGCATACTTCCACATTCCGGTACACCATGCCCACAGAAAGTACCTCAGATTCGTAGTGGACGGACAACACTACCAGTTCAAAGTGCTCCCATTCGGGGTTCTCAACAGCACCACGGGTATTCACCAAGTGCCTAGCGGTAGTGGCGGCACATCTCAGAAGACAGCACATTCACGTCTTCCCGTATCTGGACGACTGGATGATGAAAGCCGCGTCCTACAACCAATGTGTACACCACACCCCCACTACAATCCAACTACTTTATCAACTAGGCTTCACGGTGAACCACCAAAGGTCCCAGCTAACACCATCCCACATAAAGCAATACCTTGGTGCCACCATAGACACCTCAAAAGACATAGCCTACCCCAATCCGGCCAGGATTGCAGGCATTCAGGCTTTGCGTCAAAGATTCATACCTCAACACTCTCTTCCAGCAAGAGAGTTTATGCAACTGATAGGGATGATGGCCTCTTGCATTTTCATAGTGCCTCATGCAAGACTCCAGATGCGTCCACTCCAAGAGTGCCTAGCGCGCCAATGGAACCAGGCCCAGGGGCAACTGACAGATCTGGTGTTGGTAGACGGTCGCACCCATCGCTCTCTGCAGTGGTGGAACACCAAAAATCTTTCCAGAGGTCGACCGTTCCTGGACCCGGTTCCACAAATAATCCTGACAACAGACGCATCGCTCTCCGGCTGGGGAGCTCATCTACTACACCTCCCA
Source organism: Triturus cristatus (assembly GCF_964204655.1). Taxonomy (NCBI): domain Eukaryota; kingdom Metazoa; phylum Chordata; class Amphibia; order Caudata; family Salamandridae; genus Triturus; species Triturus cristatus. Next base: position 67,746,323 of record NC_140593.1, on the reverse strand, counting down.
GTGCAGGGCACATGGACGCGCAACAAAAGTTACTCCACATCAATCACCTGGAGTTACTGGCAATCTTTCTAGCCCTAAAATCCTTACACACACAGATTTTAGGCAAGGCAGTCCTTATACGCACAGATAACATGACCGCCATGTACTACATCCAAAAACAAGGCGGCACACACTCTCCACAGCTCTCTCAACTAGCACAGAGCATATGGAGATGGTCAATTCCGCACAAAATCTTTCTCCTAGCCCAGCATGTCCCAGGAGTCCAAAACACCATGGCAGATCTGCTCAGCAGACAAGACGCAGCAGATCCACGAGTAGGAAATTCACCCGCAGGTTCTTCACCCGTTCTTTCAGATGTGGGGGCATCCACAGATAGACCTATTCGCCACCCACGAAAACAAAAAATGCCCAAGCTTCGCCGCCAGATACCCACACCCATTGTCCAAAGGCAATGCGATATGGATGAACTGGTCAGGCAAATTTGCATACGCCTTTCCACCTCTCCCACTAATTCCATTAGTGGTGCGAAAGCTACAACAGCACTCCCTCACACTCATTCTAGTAGCACAAACATGGGCCAGACAACCATGGTACACCACGCTGCTGGAACTCTCAGTAGTGCCACACCAAAAATTACACCTCTGACCATGCCTCCTAACCCAGAACCATGGAGAGATCAGACACCCGGACCCAGCTCAGCTCAACCTTGCGATCTGGCTCCTGAAATCCTAGAATTCGGATACCTTAACCTTCCCCCCGATTGTATAAATGTTATCAGAGAAGCTAGACGTCTTACCACTAGAGCCTGCTACGCTGCCAAGTGGAAAAGATTTGTTGTTTAATGCCATAACAACACAATCAACCCTCTAGGCGCATTCATACAGCACATCATATGCTACTTACTACACCTACAAAGATGTAACCTAGCATATACATCCATTCGGCTACACCTCGCAGCAATTGCCGCTTACTTACAAAACAGACGGCACCTATCACTTTTCAGAGTGCCTGCCATTAAAGCCTTCATGGAAGGCCTAAAACGAATAATTCCCCCCAGAGTGCCACCCTCACCTGTGTGGAACTTAAATATAGTGCTCACAAGGCTAATGGGACCGCCTTTTGAATCCTTGCATAAATGCGAACTGCAATTCCTCACATGGAAAACAGCTTTCCTTGTAGCCATCACCTCCCTTAGAAGGGTCAGTGAAATACAAGCACTTACTATACAAGAACCTTTTCTCCAAATGCACCCGAACAAGGTTCTCCTACGTACCAACCCAAAATTCCTACCCAAAGTCATCTCACCCTTTCATCTAAACCAATCGGTAGAATTACTGTTTTTTTTCTCGCAACCTCAAACTGTTGCAGAAAGGGCTCTACACACACTGGATGTTAAAAGGGCCTTGCTTTACTATATCCAGAGAACACAACCTTTCAGGAAGACAAAGCAACTGTTTGTCTCTTTCTCTCCACCTCGTAAAGGCAACCCCATCTCTAAATCAGGGATAGCTAGGTGGATTGTAAAATGCATACAGATTTGCTACCACAAAGCAAAACGCACGCTATCTGTTCCCCCTAAAGCCCACTCTACAAGAAAGATAGGGGCTTCTATGGCTTTTCTAGGGAACATCCCATTAGATGATATCTGCAAGGCAGCTACATGGCCAACACCGCACACTTTCACTAAACATTACTGTGTAGATGTGCAAACCAAGCAACAAGCTAGTGATGGCCAGGCTGTACTAAAAACACTATTTGAAACCACTGCAACAGATACCGGTGGTCGCCGCTAAGGTTGGGAACTGCTATATAGTCTATGCAAAAGTGTGTAATCTGCAGCTCATATGCCTCGAACGGAATATGCTACTTACCAGTATGCATCTGTTCTTGGCATGTAGAGCTGCAGATCTACACACGCCCACCCGCCTCCCCGGCTACCTGTATCTGTTCCAGTCGATCTTATTTAGATACAACACACATGGGTTTCTTCACTATTATTACTATGCTACATCTTTCCCTGTTGGCGAAAAACAATCTGAGGATGGAGCCGAAGCCCATGCGCAATACCAACCAAGTGAGGAGTCACTGACCTCGTGACTCCAAAGACTTTCCAAGAGGAAAAACAAACTGCAAACATCCGGGCCCAACACTAGATGGCGATCTATGCAAAAGTGTGTAGATCTGCAGCTCTACATGCCAAGAACAGATGCATACTGGTAAGTAGCATATTCCTTACCCAGTATGCATCTGTTCTTGGCATATAGAGCTGTAGAGTCACATGCGCCCACCCGCCTCCCTGGATACCTATACCTGTTGCAATAGCGTCTTACTTAGATACATGCATACATGGGCATCTCCTTTTACTAGTCTTGCTAACTCCATTATCACCCTCTGCGGGAAAACAATCTAACAATGGAGTCGATGCCCATGCGCACTATCACTGAAAGGTGGAGTCACCTACCTTGTGACTATAATGACTTCTTGGAAGATAAACAAAGTGCAAACATCCGGACCCAACACTAGATGGCGATCTATGTACAGCATTTGACTCAACAGCTCTATATGCAAAGAACAGATGCATACCGGGTAAGTAGCATTTTCGTTCCATTCCACCGACCTATAAGGTGCTCTGTTTCATCTGGTGCTCATAGACAACCCTTGGGACAACTATGATGTTGATCACTTGGGAAATCCAGGCTGGATCATCATCTGGTAAGGGCACCACTCCCCAGACACTGCCGCCTCCTAACATGGGGTGATTAAAAAGGGCTGCCACCTTTCACAAGAATATTTTATGCACCTACAATGTATGATGGCCTAATGCATCACCATATTAATTTATTTATTTAGAGAGCTTGTATAGCACAACAGCTACCCAACACTGGGTTTCCCGGCGCTTATAGTTAGCTTATAGTAGCCCTGGCCTGGCTTTACATGAGCCCGCTACACTGTGCCTTTTAGCCCAGTGGTCAAAGACAGTGGGTCAAATGGACGAGTTAGTGTTGGTAATTGCCAGTACATATTATACAGTGGTTTGATAGCACCAATTTGTAGCAGGGCAGTACTTTGCTAGACCCCTTTCCACAAGTCACCATTACTACGGACATCTCTCAAGCTGCTGGGGGGCATAGCGTGACCATGCCACAGTCCAGGGAGTATGGGCTACTCATTACAAAGGGCACCACATCATCAATCTGAAGCTCCTAGCCATACTCCTCACCCTCAAAGCCTTCCTTCTGCTGATTCAGAGCAAAGAAGTGCTCATCAGGACAGACAACATTATCGCTATATATTTCCCACCGCCTCCCCGGCTACCTGTATCTGTTCCAGTCTATCTTATTTAGATACAACACACATGGGTTTCTTGACTGTTATTACTACGCTCCATCTATCCCTGTTGGCGAAAAACAATCTGAGGATGGAGCCGAAGCCCATGCGCAATACGAACCAAGGGAGGAGTCACCGACCTCATGACTTCCAAAGACTTTCCAAGAGGAAAAACAAACTGCAAACATCCAGGCCCAACACCAGATGGCGATCTTTGCAAAAGTGTGTAGATCTGCAGCTCTACATGCCAAGAACAGATGCATGCTGGTAAGTAGCATATTCCTTTAAGGCCTTCCATGAAGGCTTTAGTAACTGGCTCTTTGAATAAAGACAGGTGTTGTCTCTTTTGCACTTAGGCAGCTATTGGAGCAAGGTGAAATCGTATGTATGTGAAACCGAGCACAGAGAGCTTTAATTGAGCAGTTAACAAAAAATATTTTGTATAGTGGCATTGAATGGATTATTTTATTGAGCTTGACCATCAAGAGCTAATCTTTTCCATTTAGCTGTGTAGCATGCCCTTGTGGTAAATCGGCGTGCTTCTTTGAGAATGGTCAAATATTCTCGTGGGAGATTGAGGTAGCCAAATTCTATGACCTCAGGAGCCATATCGCTTGTTGAGTACCTTGGGATCTGGGTGCATGATTTCGCGTGAGGATGTCTAACCTGAGGGGGAGGTTCTGGTGGGGAACTACTGCGAGATCTAGTAGAGTTGTGTACCAGGACTGTTAGGCCCATGAGGGAGCTACTAGTATGAGTGTGAAAGATGTTTGCCTGAGATTCCGAACCAGAAACGGAAGGAGAGGGAGAGGCGGAAAAGTGTAGGCAAATAGCCCCGTCCAATTCATCCATAGACCATTGTCCTTAAATAGTGGGCGTGAGACCCTAGAGGCAAAGTGTGGGAATTTTGCATTGTTTACGGTTGCAAACAGAACTATTTGTGGAAATCCCCATGTTCGAGGCATATGAGCTGCAGATTGTACACTTAGCATAGATCGCCATCTGGTGTGGGGCCCGGATGTTTGCAGTTTGTTTTTCTTCTTGGACAGTCTTTGGAAGTCACGAGTTTGGTGACTCCTCCTTCGGTCCGTACTGCGCATGGGCTTCGGCTCCATCCTCAGATTGTTTTTTTCCGCCATCGGGCTCGGATGTGATACTTCGTGCTCCGGCTTCGAACTTCTACGGTTCCAGCCTCGACGGAAAATCCTCGTTTCTTCGAGTTTCTTCATCATCATCTTCATCTCTCGAAGCGGCACTTTCTCCATCCCGTACATCGGCACCGGCCTTCGGGCCCTCCTCGACTCCGGTCCCGGCCGATGGAAAGGACTCCGTTCAAAAAGTGCCCAAAATGTGGGTCTAAATTTCCCCACACCGACCTCCATCAGGTGTGTAACCTTTGCCTCTCTCCTGAACACGAGGCTAGAGACTGCCCCGCCTGCAAGTCTTTTCGATCGAAGAAGACCATCCGAGATCGAAGAGCTCGACGCACCATGGCGTACTCATCCTCTGCAGCTCCACCGGACATCTTCGGAGACGGCGCCGAAGCTTCGGGGCAAACACACACCGAGCAGGATGAAGACGTCGTCAGCGCTTCCGAGGCCGACGACTCCGACGTGGAGGACGTTACACCGGCGCAGCGGGCCGTGAGTACTATGCCCCCTCCCACCCCCGCGCCAAAAACCAAAGAGACTCAGGTTACTCCCTCGCCTGCCGGCCTGGGCAAAACCAAAGCTTCTATCACCCCACCTACGGGCCCGGTGTCGAAGCCTCCAAAGTCTCACGGCAGCTCGGGATCGAGCCAGCCGACGCCCGGTGCCGAAAAACAGCATCCGGCACCGAAGAAAGCAATATCCAGCTCGACTCCGAAGCCACCGGTGCCGAAGCCTGGACACTCGGTGCCGACCAAACACAAACATAAATCTGTCGGCACCGACGCCCCGGCGCCGAAACCTCATTCAACGCCGAAACACCCGGAGACCTCAAAAAAGCATGGCGCACACAAACCATCGAAACCCTCGGTTCCGAAATCACCGGTGCCGACAGACGATTCAACACCATTGGCTCTGTTTACACCAGACCCTTTACAAAAGACTCTGTCCAAAGATCCAAAGACTGGGCTTTTGACTTTAATTACCAAGAAAAGACGCCTTGATACTCCGGCTCCTCCTCCTCCACCCAAAAGGAAGGACTCTGCTACTTCTCCCCTAAGAGTGCCCTCCCCACTACCGCCTCCCCTACCTCCTCCACCTCCTCCACCCCCTCCCCCTCCCAGGTCTCCGCCACCTCTACCTCACTACGATCCGGCCCCATCCCCAGATCCGGATGACGGGGACCCGGACAATTACCCGGCGGACGCCCCAATGGATCCCACTCCACCAGGGACCCCAGACCCATGGGAGGATTGCAATAACCCTGATATACCAGATATACCTCAGGACGACCTATACCCATCCAGGCCGTCTCCTCCAGAGGACTCCTTAGGGTTTCATCATTTAGTGCAGAGAGCAGCACACTACCATGGGGTGGACATGCACAGTGAACCAGTGGAAGAAGACTTCCTACTGGATACATTTGACATACAAGACAAATCCACTTCTATTTTACCCATGCTTAAGGGTGTCACCAAGCACGCTACAGAGGTGTTCAAAGACCCTGTCAGGGCCAGAGTTCTGAACCCTAGAATAGAGAAGAAGTACAAGGCGGCACCCACAGACCCTGCATACATTAAGGGCCCTGCTCCCCTAGATTCCCTAGTTGTCTCCACAGCTAGAAAGCGGGCTAACTCCCAATCCTCAGGAGAAGCCCCACCGCCAGACAAGGAATCTAAACTTCTGGACACGTCTGGTAAACGCACCGCCTCCCAAGCTGCAAACATGTGGCGCATTGCAAACACAGAAGCACTGCTTGCGCGATATGACAGAGCACACTATGACGAACTAGAGGCTCTTATGCAGCACCTTCCAGAAAAACACAAGCGCAAGGCTCATGACCTGATACAGGAGGGTAAACTAATTACAAACACCTCCATTACGTGTGCCCTCGATGCAGCCGACACTGCTTCTAGAGCCATAAATACCAGTGTCCTGCTTCGTCGCCATGCCTGGCTCAGGATCTCAGGGTTGAAGCCTGAAGTCCAGGCGTCCATACTCAATCACCCCTTTGACCAGCAAACTCTCTTTGGGCCAAAGGTAGACGAAGCGTTGGAAAAGATGAAAAAGGACACAGACACAGCAAAGTCTATGGGGGCACTCCAAACACAAGCCTCTAAACGTTCCTTTCGACGCTCGTCCTTTCGTGGCACAGGCAGAGGCTCCTCCACCGATAACGCCTCTACCTCCTACAAGTCCCCTCCTCAAAATACCTTTTCAAAGGGCAATCAAAGGGGTGGTTACAGAGGCAACAACAATAAGTGCAGGGGCAAAACCAACAACACCCGTTCTGCCACCCCACCCGCACAATGACTCCCCTCCGCTCCCCCCAGACCATCCCACTCCGGTCGGGGGCAGACTACAAGACTTTATCCACACATGGGAGTCCATAACATCGGACAAATGGGTGACCCAAATCATTCGGTCAGGGTACTGTCTCGAGCTAACATCTACCCCACCCAATATCCCACCAAGGCACCGTCCAATGTCTCAAGAACATTCCACACTGCTCAAGCAAGAGGTACTCTCACTCCTCCAAAAACACGCTATAGAGCAGGTCCCCGTCAATCAACAAAATCTAGGGGTCTACTCCCTATATTTCTTAATACCAAAGAAAGACGGGACCCTCAGACCCATTCTCGACCTCCGGCCTCTAAATGCCTACATACATTCAGACCATTTTCACATGGTCACCCTACAACAAGTCCTCCCACTCCTCTGCCAGGGAGACTTTCTCACAACCTTGGATCTGAAAGACGCATACTTTCACATTCCAATACACCCCTCTCACAGGAAATACCTCAGGTTCGTGGTGGACGGGCAACATTACCAATTCACGGTTCTCCCCTTCGGGGTCACCACTGCACCACGGGTGTTTACCAAATGCCTAGCAGTAGTAGCAGCACACCTCAGACGTCAACATATTCACGTCTTCCCTTACTTAGACGACTGGCTGATAAAAGCCGCGTCCTACAACCAATGTGTGCAACATACAAACAGCACCATCCAACTGCTCCACCAGCTAGGCTTCACGGTGAACTACCAAAAGTCCCACCTCATACCATCTCACACAAAGCAATATCTCGGGGCCACTATAGACACCTCCAAGGGTATTGCCTATCCAAACTCAGCCAGAATCACAAGCATTCAAGCCTTACGCAAAACATTCCTTCCTCAACACTCTTCCAGCAAGAGTGTTTATGAAGCTCATAGGAATGATGGCGTCTTGCATCTTCATAGTGCCCCATGCAAGACTCCACATGCGTCCACTTCAAGAGTGCCTAGCACAACAGTGGAACCAGGCCCAGGATCAGCTGACGGATCTGGTGTTGGTGGACGGCCGCACACATCACTCTCTGCAGTGGTGGAACACCACAAACCTTTCCAAAGGGCGGCCGTTCCTGGACCCGGTTCCTCAGGTGATTCTAACAGCGGACGCATCGCTCTCTGGCTGGGGAGCGCACCTCCTACACCTCACCATGCAAGGTCTATGGACGCCACAGCAAAAATCGCTCCACATCAACCATCTGGAGCTCTTGGCGATCTTTCTAGCCCTAAAATCTTTCCAAAAACAGATTTCGGGCAAAGCAGTCCTCATTCGCACAGACAACATGACTGCGATGTATTATATACAAAAACAGGGGGGGACACACTCTCCCCAGCTCTCCCGCTTAGCCCAGAGCATATGGAGATGGGCAATTCCCCAAAACATCTTTCTCCTGGCACAGCACGTTCCAGGCGTACAAAACACCATGGCAGATCTGCTCAGCAGACAAACGCAACAATTACACGAATGGGAACTGCATCCACAAGTTCTTCACCCATTCTTCCAACAGTGGGGGCATCCTCAGATAGACCTCTTCGCCACCCACGAAAACAAAAAATGCCCAAGCTTCGCCGCCAGATACCCACACCCATTGTCCAAGGGCAATGCGATATGGATGAACTGGTCAGGCAGATTTGCATACGCCTTTCCACCTCTCCCACTAATTCCATTAGTGGTCAGGAAGCTACAACAGCACTCCCTCACACTCATTCTGGTAGCTCCCACGTGGGCCAGGCAGCCGTGGTACACCACGCTACTACAACTATCAGTGGTACCACATCAAAAACTGCACCTATCCCCATGCCTCCTAACCCAGAACCATGGAGAAATCAGGCACCCGGACCCAGCTCAGCTCAACCTGGCGATCTGGCTCCTGAAATCTTAGAATTCGGATACCTTAACCTTCCCCCTGATTGCATGAACATCATCATGGAAGCCAGACGTCCTACCACTAGAGCATGCTATGCTGCAAAGTGGAAAAGATTTGTAATTTACTGCCGTAATAATACAATCAACCCTCTAGATGCATCCATACAGCACATCATATGCTATCTGCTCCATCTTCACAGGTGTAACCTGGCATATTCATCCATACGCCTACACCTAGCAGCGATCGCTGCTTATCTACAAAACAGACAGCATTTATCACTCTTCAGAGTGCCCGCTATTAAAGCCTTCATGGAAGGCCTTAAACGAGTAATTCCTCCCAGGGCACCACCTTCCCCTGTATGGAATCTAAATTTAGTTCTTACACGACTAATGGGTCCGCCCTTCGAACCAATGCACAAATGTGAGCTACAGTTTCTCACCTGGAAAACAGCTTTCCTTGTAGCTATCACTTCCCTTAGAAGGGTTGGTGAAATACAAGCGTTCACCATACAGGAACCCTACATACAAATGCATCACAGCAAGGTCATACTTCGCACAAATCCGAAGTTTCTGCCCAAAGTCATTTCCCCCTTCCATCTCAATCAATCAGTGGAATTACCTGTCTTCTTTTCGCAACCCCAATCTGTTGCGGAAAGGGCCTTACACACACTTGATGTGAAAAGGGCGTTGCTATACTACATACAAAGAACGCAACCCTTCAGGAAGACTAAACAATTGTTTGTTTCCTTCTCTCCACCACATAAAGGCAACCCCATTTCGAAATCAGGGATAGCTAGGTGGATTGTAAAATGCATACAAATTTGCTATCAAAAGGCAAAGAGAACATTATCTGTTCCTCCTAAAGCCCACTCTACAAGAAAGTTAGGGGCTTCTATGGCTTTTCTAGGGAATATACCCTTAGATGACATCTGCAAAGCAGCCACATGGTCTACACCGCACACCTTCACAAAACACTACTGTGTAGATGTGCATTCCAAGCAGCAAGCTAGGGTGGGCCAGGCTGTACTAAAGACACTTTTTCAAACAGCTGCAACGGATACCGGTGGTCGCCGCTAAGGTTGGGTACTGCTATATAATCTATGCTAAGTGTACAATCTGCAGCTCATATGCCTCGAACGGAATATGCTACTTACCAGTATGCATCTGTTCTTGGCATGTAGAGCTGCAGAGTTGTACACGCCCACCCGCCTCCCCGGCTACCTGTATCCGTTCCAGTACATCTTATTTAGATACAACACATGGGTTTCTCACTGTTATTACTACGCTCCATCATTTCCCTGTTGGCGAAAAACAATCTGAGGATGGAGCCGAAGCCCATGCGCAGTACGGACCGAAGGAGGAGTCACCAAACTCGTGACTTCCAAAGACTGTCCAAGAAGAAAAACAAACTGCAAACATCCAGGCCCAACACCAGATGGCGATCTATGCTAAGTGTACAACTCTGCAGCTCTACATGCCAAGAACAGATGCATACTGGTAAGTAGCATATTCCTTATAGAAGTAAGGGATGCGGACTTAGAGGTGGAGTTTCCATTTGTGGACTGTACAAAAGTGCTTCTTTGTGCATGCATGGCGGCGGAGGGGGCGGTAGAGAGCCAGGCCACAAGATGGCCTTCACTCTGTGAGGCTCTGCGGGCTGGAGTGCTAATCCGGTATTTACTCGCTGCTGCAGGCGGCATCTGTGGCTGCCAGCTGAGTTGGGGTACTCCCCTTCAGATAAAGAACCTGGGTGTCCCCAATTGAGAAGCGCAGATGCTGTAGAAGAGGCATTAAGGGTTCGACCATGAGATCACTGCCTAGTTCTGTGGTGTGGGCTGCATTGCGGACCACACGGTGAGGCAAAGAAGAGGCTGCTCTTGCAGAGGCGGCGCGGCGGCACCTGTGAGCTGCGTATACCTGTGGCTGGTGGCGTTGTCCCCCCCTCCTGATTTAGAAGTAGTGTTGATGCAGAGCGATGGGCTGATACAGGCCCTGCGGATTGCCTTGCGGACCGAGGACAGCTGCTTAGATGCATGGTGAGGGCGTAGAGGCTTACCTGAATGGCTGACATTGGAGGACTGATGCAGCCCCCCGCCAGGCATTGTTGGAGTGAACAGGTTGTGTCTATGACCCTCTCAGAAGTCCCTTACCGGAGACACAGGGTTTGAGGCACCTTTGGAGTTGCTGGCGCCATTGCTGGGTAGGAGGATTGACACAGCACTGCATACTGCGGGCGGGCTGACAGCCATTATTGGGTGAAGCAGAGATTGCTCACTCCCGTGCGGGGACCATCTGAATAACTGAGAAAGGAAGATTGAGGTGGGCGGCACATAGTGAGCCGAGCGGCTCTAAAAGAGTTGAGACTCTAGGCTCCGGAACACATTGCAGCAAGGTGGTGGATAGTGAGTAACCCAACTGGGAGGCAGGTTGCACGTATGTCTGAAGCAAGGAATGGAGTGAGCCATTCTGTTTGAGTTGCGAGTGCTAACGACTGGTGGAATCCTGGGGCTAATCTGAGAGCCCCCATTGAGGGGACTAAAAGGGAAAGCCTGCATTTAGAATCCTAAGCCGAGGCCTCGTCTGTTTGCAGCCCGCTAACATTTGAGCACCTATTGCTGTGCATTCCTCACTTCTGCCTCATATTACGCTAACTCCAGCGAGTGGCGGTTTGCTAGTTCTCTCCACTCCTGCATTGGTTGGGAAGTGGTGGGACAACAGAAGCCGAACTGTTCTTCCTTACACTATTACCCAACACTTCCCTTCTGCCACCAGGATAGGAAAGACAGACACCAAATTTTTGATCACAGCAGTCAGCCCCACAGTTTTGAGGACCCCAGGATAAATCATCTCCCGACCTTAGGGGTGAAGGTGGTATAGCATCAGGAACCTGATATATGGGCAATGATTTAGGATCTCCATAGACGGTAAATATAGACTCACTGACCGAGAGATTTGATCGCCTTAAAGAGAAGGTTGCCAGCCATGACGAACGCATTGGTCAACTAGAACAACGCACGTCGACAATGGAGGAGGACAGTAATACCAATTGTGCAAGATGTACAACCATAGCATTTTGGGGTTCTCCAGTTAAGAGAAATTGCGTTTTGCAATTTGCGAGAGTCGCAAAATGCTATGTACAACAGTGTCTGAGACACTGCGATTCCCAATGGGGTTGCAAATTGCATGCCTCATTAATATTAATGAGGCTTTCACATTTTGCGACCCCATTGGCAATGGTTAGCACTCCCAGGGATGGTGGCCTCCTGGGGTCAGCAAACCACCATGTCTGGGACTGCTTTGTCAATAAAGCATTTTTTTTTAAAAATGCAGCCCGTTTTCCTCAAAGGAAAACGGGATGCATTTAAAAAATAAAAATGAAACTTTCTCAGTTTCATATTTTAAGGGCAGACATTGGTCCCTGGGACCACTGCCTGCTCTTAAAAAATATTTGCGCATGTATTGCCAAAGGGGAAGGGGTGCTCTGGGGCCCCCTTTCCGTTTGCGAGTACATCAACACCCTTCTGGGAAGGGTGGTAAACTTCAAGTATTTTGCAATCGCACTTGCGGTCGCAATACATTTATACATGGGTTCTGGACTCGCTATTAGGATGGGACGCCCTAGGCATGCCCTTTCCTAATAGCGAGTCGCTAACCTTATTTTGCGAGTCGCTAATTGATAAGCGACTCACAAAGTAGTGTTGGTACATTTGCCACTCGTTTTTGGCAGTCTCAAACGGGCCCAAAGCCCCTTTGCGACCGGAAAATATGGTCGTACATCTGGCCCCTAAAGAGAAATTGCTCCAAATGGGAAAAGTCCTGGATCCGAAGGAAGAATGAAGATTTCAAGGCCAGGTCCAGATGAAACAACCTTAGAATCAAGGAAGTACCGGAATCAATTGCAATGAACAGAGTGTAAGATTATTCTGGAGGAAGTGCTATGGTCTTTTTTTGGGGTAGCACTGTCATCCGTCTGCATTGTGGAAGCATAGCACAGATCAATAGGCCCGAGTCCTCCACCTGGGACCCTTAAACTGGCTTGCTCCAAACAAATGACACCCTATCAAGGGAATAATGTATGCTTCTCCCGACTTTACGGTTGCTGTGCCAGCTGCACAAGATGGTTTCCTGTCAGTAAAGTACCCCTCCAAAAACATATCCTAAATATTCTCTGCTATACGCGGCTAAGCTGCATATTTTCCATGCTAGTAAATCTACATACTTTACCGACCCTAAGGCGGCTCCTTGATTTGTCAGTGGTCTTCCGTTGGCTATGACAAAATCAATACCTGAACATGAGATTAATGAATCAGGCCGCACTAGTGATAATGATCGAGCACGTTGCCAGACTAGCGGTGATGGCCATTGTGTCATCTGACCCTTTTTAGAAGGTCATGACAAGATGAAAACACTGCTAGTACACATGGTTTGTTTATGCAAATGTGGGGTCTCCGTCCGACTGCTGGGGGCTGGCTGCTGAACGGTTCCCTTCTCTAGCCACCCAGCTTTCTCATTGCTGGGGTAGTGCCCGGTGACTGGCGATCCTCCTCTAGGATGATTCATTATTGGCCCCCTGAGGCTGTAGTTGGTGTGGGGTGTGTATTCAGCCCGACTGGGGGGCTGTAGTGGGAGTGGGGTGGATTTTTGTTAGAGTTGGTTGAACATGGGTGTTTCTTTTTCCTCCTTTCTATCACTGATTTCTTTTCCTCTTTTCCCTATACTGTTGATCATTATCTCACTGTACTGCAGTGGTTCTGCATTAAGCTCTGCCTGTTTAAACTGTTATGTCACACTCCTGTACTACAACTATGGCACAGCTAAAGAACGTCACTTGGAATGTCCATGGATTAAATGACAGACGCAAGGCTAGGCTAATGTGTAGTAATGATGACATGCTGGTGAGTTGTAATCCAAGTAGGTTTATTCACAGGTAGTATCAGTCAGTCCTTAACAACAGGTAGGTCATCATTAACGGGTATAGAGGTCCTGTAGGGCAGTCTGTCGGTGGTAATCAACAGCCCCACCAGGAGCAGCCTGCTAGCTGCTCAGCCCCTCTCACCAACTGTCATCACTCATCCAGTCACACAGGCATTCCACGGTTAGCCCACACCCCAACATTCCACTCACACAGGCTGTGCAGCTAGGACAGAGAAACATAGGGAATAAAACATCATGCAAGAATACTACATATCTCTTCCCTGTTGAACAGAAGAATGAACGAAACCAAAGCATTAAACTAAAAACATAAAAATACAGCAATAGTAAATAGTCCACAAATCAAAGATGAAGGAAACAATGCCCACATCATAAAATGGAGCTGAACTATTTAAAACAGAGTCAAAATCCCAGACCCAGGGATGACGGGAACACCGCATCACGAGAGGGAAAGGAACCAAAGACAAGAAGGAAAGATGGATACAGAATCCAATACCCATCCCCTCCTCAAATACGGAAAATAAATCTACATCAAAATGTCGTGGACTAAAGGGACGGAAACCTAATATCCTGCCCCAAACATAACCAAGGAACAACAAAATACATATATGCTCTCCATGTAGAAACACAAGTCGTGTTGACTTGAGGGACTAAAACCCAATGTCCTGCCCCCACCATTAACAAGGGACAACATGTGAAAAACGCATATGCTCTCCTTGTGAGGAGGCACACAAGGACTGAACTCTGCAACAACAACAAAAACATCCCATCCTTGTCGCCTAAACTAATGTAGTTATGATGACACGCTGGTGAGTTGTAATCCAAGTAGGTTTATTCACAGGTAGTATCAGTAATTCCTTAACAACAGGTAGGTCATCATTAACAGGTATATAGGTCCTGTAGGTGGTAATCAACAGCCCCACCAGGAGCAGCCTACTAGCTGCTCAGCCCCTCTCACCAACTGTTATCACCCATCCAGCCACACAGGCATTCCACACATAGCCCACACACCAACATTCCACTCAGAACACTCACACAGGCTGAGCAGCTAGGACAGAGAAACAGAGGGAATAAATCCTCATGCAAGAATACTACATAATGCTTGCATAATTGCAGCGACACAGAGCTGATTTTTGTCTACAAGAGCTCCACCTAATTAGTCATTCCATTAGGTGCTTGCGGGCGGGCTGGGTTTGTGAGAAACACGTTGCTTTTTCTATGAATTCTGACAGTGGAGTCGCTCTACTTCTGAAAAACACATCTGCCCTGGCGCACGGTTTTATGTGATAGGGAAGGTATGTGATGCTTGCTGTCACTTTGCAGGTAGTCCCGCTCAGGAATGTTTCCATCTACGGCGGCACTGTAGATGACCCCGGATTGCTTCGTTGAGGTCTGGAGGCTTGTAAACACGTTGGGTCGTAGTGCGATTATATAGAGAGGAAATTTTAATGTGATCCCTGATCCCCTGCGTGATAGGTCTGGCAAGTCTTGTCACCCACTCCTCCATGCAGCTGCTCAACTACAATCCATAGTAGTTGATAAGGACTTGATAGATGTCAATAGAGGTAGACTTCTGGACAGAGAGGAAGGTACTTGTGTGAATTCTACAACATCATTGTGGTCGTGGATTGATTATTGGCTTACTACACGAGATGTGGATGCCTGGACCACCGAGGCGTCACATTTACTGAGAACCTTTTCAGATCACTACCCCGTACTCCTTAAACTTCTCCTTCCGGAATGCCATACTCTGGCATACTCATGGTATATGCCGCTGGGGGCCTTGAGAGATCAGGTATTCAGGGAAGACATACTCGTCGCTATAGTGGAATACTTTGCACATATTGTAGGTACAGTGGACTCTTACTTGACAGTATGGGGAGCCTTTAAAACTGTTATAAGGGGGATACTGCATAGCTAAGCAAGCTAGGGTTCTATTATCAATACAAGGGGCTCTGAAACTCCGTGAGGTTGAAAATAAAGATCTTGAGCTTGAGTACTTTGTTGATGTGGAAATGTGCTATGTCATGTGTGTAGGAAGATAAACAAATTTGATGAACACATTGCAGCGGGAGACTCTATCTTGGGAAGGTGGCGCAAACTAGGTGATATTGGGAGGAATACAGGGCGGGCCGAACTTTGACAGGCCTCCTTAGCAAACCTTGGGCTATTGGCTGTATCGCTGATCTCTGCAATGATGAGGCTGAGCTGGTGTAGGAAGCTGGCTCTGCATATACTATACCAAAGTAAGGTACAGTGTGCACAGAGTCCAGTGAATCTCCAGAGGCCTAAGTAGATAATACTAAAAGCTCTATGTTTGAGGCATATGAGCTGTAGATGGTATACTTATGCATAGATTGCCATCTTGTGTCGGGATCAGATGTTTGCACTTTGTTTTTGTCTTGGAAGAAGTCTTTGTAGTCGCGAGGTAGGTGACTCCTCCTTAGGACGATAGTGCGCATTCGCATCGACTCCATCTCCAGATTGTTTTTTTCCGCCATCGGGTTTGGGTTCCGATGTGATTTGCTGCATTCTCCCTTCGAAGCGCAGTCCCTCTCCATTGGACGGTATTATCTCGATCGCGTTTCCTTTTCGACACGCATCTTTAAAGACAAACTCCTCGATTTTGATCCTCGATGCAGGCTGTTGGGCCTATCCGTGCCGACCACGCCTGCAGTAAATGGAAAGGACTCCTTTTAAAAAATGCCCCGGGTGTGGTGCTAAGTTCCCACACATGGACTTGCTCAAGGTCTGTTACTTCTGCCTCTCCCCGGAGCACGAAGTCCAGAACTGTGAAGCCTGTTCATCTTTCAGGTCGAAGAAACCATCCGTGATCGTCGGGCTTGAAGTCATGAAATATCTTGCGGAAGCAGCTCGATTCCGGACATCTTCGGAGCAGATCCCAATGTCCAGCCGGAGCAACAAGGTGATGAAGAAGACATCTCCGTCTCCGAAGCCGACGAGTCTGACCTCGAAGATGAAATGGTTACCCCGGCTCAGCGGTCCGTGAGTTCCGAAACCTCTTTCCCAACCAAAACCAAACCTAATGCTCCTGTAGCACCCTCGCCTAAGGGCTCGGGTCGACACCGGCAACATGTGTCAAACGCCCCGCCCTCGGGCCTGGCTATGAAACCTAAAGATAAGCCTTCCGGCTCGGGCTCGAGCCAACCCCATTCCGGTACCAAAAGTAACCTTCGACAATGAAGCACAAGACCACAGATGTGCCACACCTTTTTTCGTCGACACCGAAGACCGCTTCGATGCCGAAGCCCTCGGCATCAAAACATACCTAAGAGAAACATTTCAGAACCGAAAAAATAGTCGGAGCTGGAAAAAGTCACAAACTCATAGATCAAAACCTCACAGAAAGCCTCAGTGACTCTGTCCTTGGTCCAAAGAACATTTTGACCCAAAATCTTCGGCACCGAAAAAATACATTTTACCCACGCAACCTGTACCTGATTTTTTGGATCCAAAACAAAAAACTCCTATTGATCCAGAGACTGGCAAAGTCCGTCACCAAGCCTCCAAAAAAGAGGAAACTGGAAACTTCAGTGGAATCTGCAATACCCTTAAAAAGAAAGGAGATGAGAACACCTCACCACCTCCTTCTCCTCCAGCTGATCCAAATCTTCTCATTTCTCCACTACACTCCCCACAACATATTTCTCCACTACACTCCCCACAACATATTGTTTCACCTTAGACATCAGAACTGAGGATGATCATACCGATGGGGGTGGGAATATTGATCCACATGGGGATGATGATGCACATACCATCCCACACGACATAGACCGTTGGGATGATGACAACACGGTTCCCGACCTACATAACGACCCGGACCTCTATCCATCTAGGCCATCACCACCAGATGACAATATTGGGTTTGTGCGACTTATCAGTCTGGCTGCCCAATACCACGGGGTACAGTTACATTCTGATCCCTTAGAGGATGATTTTTTCACTTGAAACCTTTGCATGCTCGCAAAAGTCCACTCACACCGTGCCAATTTTAAAAGGCATGCTCAACCATGCCCCCGAAGTTTTTAAGGACCCTGTCGGAGCCAGGGTTCTAAACTCAGGATAGATAAAAAGTATAAGGCAGCTCCCAGTGACTCAATTTACATTAAAGGGCAGGTCCCTTTGGATTCTCTTGTGGTGTATAATGCACACAAGAGGGCAAACTTGCAGAGTACAGGCGACACCCCCCTCCTGATAAGGAGTCCAAGCTAATAGACGCATCTGGTAAACAAATTGCGTCACAGGCTGCAAATCATTGGTGGATTGCCAATGCCCAAGCTTTATTGGCCAGGTACGACAGGGCTCACTATGATAAGGTTGAAAAGCTCATGGAACACCTTCCTTACCAGTACACACAAAAGGCGAACGACTTTATACAAGAGGGGAAATTGATCACAAACACCTCAATTAAATGTGCGCTTGCTGCAGCTGATACCGCATCTCACGCCATTAACACTAGCGTTTTGTTGCACATTCAGGCTTGGCTCCAAGTCTCCGGATTCAAACAAGAGGTACAATCTGCTATTCTAAATCAGCCCTTTGATCAAGAGCATCTTTTCGGGCCCTCAGTTGACACATCTTTAGAAAAGATGAAAAAAGATACAGAAACTGCTAAGTCCATGGGGGCCTTACAATTCTCTTCCCCTAGAGGCTCTTTTCTCCGCTCCTTCTATAAAGCTGGCTCCAAAACCATTGGTTCAGAACATCCCTCTCCGTCCTATAAGAACCCCACTCAAACAGCCTCCAAAGGATACTTTCGCGGAGGCTACAGAGGCAACAATGGTAAGGGAAGAGGTCGCGGCAACAATAACCGCACCTCCCCTACCACCAAACATTGAATTCCCTGCACGTCCCCCCGATCATCCCATTCCTGTCGGGTAACGTCTCTCACAGTTCCTACCTGTCTGGAATTCAATCACAACAGACAAGTGGGTAAGACAATTTATCCAGTATGGTTACTGCCTGGAACTCACCTCTAACCCCCCCCCCCCCCCCCCCCCCCCCCACACACACATGCCTCCCAAGCAACGTCCAATGTCCTCGGAACATCTTAACACTTCTCAAACAAGAGGTTCGCTCCCTATTAGAAAACATGCAATAGAACCAGTTACCTTGCCTCACCAAGGCACGAGGGTTTACTCCCTCTATTTTCTAATTCCAAAAAAGGAGAGAGCTCTCAAGCCCATATTGTGCCTCAGACCGCTAAGCCTCTACATTCAGTCGGATCACTTCCACATGGTCACTCCAACAGGTGCTCACACTAATTCAACAGGGCGACTTTCTCTCTACTCTGGATTTAAAGAACACCTACTTTCATATTCCCATTCACCCTGCTCACAGGAAATATCTCAGGCTCGTGCTAGATGGTCAACACTACCAATTCAAGGTCCTTCCATTCGGGGTGACTACAGCACCCAGAGTCTTCCACAAGTGCCTCGCAGTAGTTGCTTCCCACTTAAGAAGACAGCACATTCATGTCTTCCCTTATCTGGACGACTGGCTCATAAAAGCCAACTCACACAGCATCATTGTGCAACACACACACAAAACAATCCAACTGCTTCCCGACTTGGGTTTCGCAGCAAACCTCACCAAATCCCATCTCCAACCATCCAACATACAACAGTATCTGGGGGCTACAATAGACACTTCGAAAGCTCTAGCATACCCCAACCCAGTCAGGATAAGCCCATTCAAGCTCTAATAGCAAAATGTCAGCCTCAACACTCACTACCAGCGCAAGTGTTCATGCAGCTAATCGGGATGATGGGCCTCTTGCATTCTCATTGTCTCATATGCACAACTCCAAATGCGTCCCTTACAGGAGTGTTTGGCACGTCAGTGGAACCAGGCTCAAGGTCAGCTAACAGATCTGGTATTGGTAGACGACTGCACCCATCGCTCTCTGCAGTGTTGGAACACACAAAACCTTTTCTAATGGCGGCCCTTCCTCGACCCGGTTCCACAGACCGTGCTAACAGCAGACGTATCGCTCACCGACTGCAAACCCATACCATCCAGGGCATATGGACCCCCCAACAAAGACAATTCCACATAAACTACCTGGAATTGTTAGCAATCTTCCCAGCGTTAAAAACTTTTCAACTACACCTCCTAGGCAAAGCTGTCCTGGTCCGTACAGACAACATGACGGCAATGTACTACATACAGAAACAGGGAGGAACACACTCTGCAGCTTTCACACCTAGCTCAGAGCATATGGAGATGGGCCATTCCGCAAAACATATATCTCCTTGCAGAACACCTCCCAGGTGTACACAATCAGATAGCGGATCTGCTCAGTCGCCGGACACAGCAGATCCACAAATGGGAACTTCATCCTCAAGTTCTTCTTCCATTCTTTGAAATGTGTGGTCACCCAGAAATAGATAATCTCTTTTATGATAGATCGTGCACTGCCGTGCTGTTATGTAGGGTTTATCGTGTGTGCCGTGCTCCTGGGTATCGCTCCCTGCTGAAGTGATTGTATATCAATGTGGTAGCATCCCCATGTCCGTGGGGTGTCTCCCTCGGCACAGGTCAAAAGAGCTGAAAGGTCAGCTTGTCCATTCTTAAATAAACACGCTTCTCAAATAGTTCTTTTCAAGAATTCTTAGTTGTATTAATTGTTTTTTTCACAATCAATTGTTTATTACTCAAACTTCATTTCCCAAAATTCAACATTCCTGGGTTGATCAATCCAACATCATTCCATCATCCCTATGCATTTCGGCCTGAAGCCTTCTTCAGGGGAATTTGTCTACAAAATCAAAATTAATAATTGTTTAGTTATGGGGAATCTCCACCGAAATTATGTTACTACCTGACCTTAATCATGTGTCTAAAGTGCCTGAATTTGGTGCGCACTGTTTATATCATGCTTCTATGTTTGCGCGGGCTTAGTGCTTATTAAATCGAGGTGCGTATTTGTTTCAGATGCGTGCCTCTCGTGCCGACTATATTTAAGTCCTTCAGTTACAGCTTAAAATACATGATTCACAGAGACCTTTTGCTTGACCCCAAGGGCTGCATGCAAGTTCTCCTCAAACCCCTAGCTTACCGGTCGTGAAAATTAAGCACTCCTCTCTTCAAAATGAAGCCGTGTTTGTTAGTGATCTGCCGTGACTTCCTGTTAAATGGTAGCTGACGGGTTACGCGCTAACGTCCTATACCAAACATTAAAAGAGGACTGTTGGTTGCCTAGTGTGAATGGCTTTACGTTTTAATAAAGCTGTGATGAAAGTTATTTCAAAACGGCACTCTATGTGCGAATGTTATGTCATTATTAATAATGGCTCCACTGCGGTTTGAAAAGTTAAAAGTTAAGACCTGCACATCACTCTAGCTGTCTGAAAGAAAGCTATGGGAAAGTGCTTGCCCCTTATGTACATACATTTATAGTGCACACATGCTGTATTTCTCACACGATCTTGATATAAACAAATATATATTTAAACATCCTCTAGACTTTTCGCCAAAACAAGAACATAATGTCTATCGGCACCTGGGCTGATTTAAATCCTATTCGTGTTGTAAACCCTTTGTAGTCAGTTATAGATAACATTGGAATTCAACTCTTTCATTCATCCCGTTCAGTTTTAGGGTGTTCATATGATATATCCAATAATGCTCTCGTTGTAGTAGGGTGTTGCGATTGTCTTTTCCTTCTTGTTTTTCTATGATCTCTAACACACAGAATTTTAGTTGGCTAATGTGATGATGTGCTTCGATGAAATGATTTGCTACTGTTGATTTCATTTTTTTAGTTCTAATGTTACTCTTATGTTCGTTCATCCGAATTTTCAGTTTCCGTTCTGTCTGTCCTACGTAGGCTTTCCCACATGGGCACTTGAGCATGTTAACTATGTTAGATGTATCGCATGTAGTGTTGACTCGTAGTTTGATCTTGTACCCTTTCATAGAGTGGGTGATGTGGGTTCCTCTGATTACGTTGTTGCAATTGTTACAATTCCAATATGGTACGGTGCCTCTGTACGGAATTTGTTAAACATTCTTGATGGGGTGTCTTATTAGTTCTCCTATGTTTTTACTCCTGGTGTACGCAAAAATTGGTTCCTGTTCAAATATGTTCCTAAAATCCTGTTCCAGTTTTAATAGTCTCCAATGTCTCTTTACTATTTTTTTATAGTGCTGAATCATGGTAGAATATTTACATACACACGTTATTCGGTCTTCCTTTGTTCTGTGTTGTGTTGCCAGTAGTTCTTGTCTTGTTTTACCCTTACTTCGATTTGTGGCTTGTGTTAGTATGTCTTCTGGGTATCCTCTTTTTCTGAATCTCTGTAACATGTTATTGGTTTGTACTGATTCCTTCGTGGGGTCTGAGACTATCCTCTTAACTCTCAATAGTTGAGAATACGGAAGATGATGTTTAAGTGGCTGTGGATGGAAGCTATCATAAGCTAAGGTGTTGTTTCTATCCGTCATTTTTCGGTACAGATTTGTTTCAAAACCTGCTAGTGTCTTAGTGATTTCCACATCCAAAAAGCTGATTGTGTGTTCTTGTATGTCAAACATAAATCGTATTCTATCGTCAGTCAAGTCAAGTGAGTTATTTGCTCCTCCAACATTTCAGCTGAGCCTCTCCATATCATGAATATGTCGTCGATGAATCGTAAATACAGTTGTACTTGGTTCTTCCAAGGTTGGACATTTAGAATGTGTTCTTCCTCATAGTAGTTCATGAAAATGTTGGCACAAGTGGGTGCTACACAATTTCCCATTGATGTGCCGGTCTTTTGTTGATACCAACTCTCCTGCCATTTAACGTAGCTATGTAATAAGGTGAATTCCAAAAGTTCCATCAAAAACACTTTTATGCCCTCTTCATATTCTGTGTGTAACATGGCTCTCTCAACGGCTTCTATGCCTTGTTGGTGTGGGATAGACGAATATAAAGATTTTACATCTATGGTACATAGTAGGAACCTATACTACTATGTACCATAGATGTAAATTCTTTATATACGTCTATCCCACACCAACAAGGCATAGAAGCCGTTGAGAGAGCCCTGTAGGCATAAAAGTGTTTTTGATGGAACTTTTGGAATTCACCTTATTACATAGCTACTTTAAATGGCAGGAGAGTTGGTATCAACAAAAGACGGGTACATCAATGGGAAATTGTGCAGCACCCACATATGCCAACATTTTCATGAACTACTATGAGGAAGAACACATTCTAAATGTCAAACCTTTGTTGGGGCTACTTACTTCCACCTGTTAAATCCAAACAAAGATTTTAGAAACGGCATACAATGGTGAATTGCTGTTTGGAAAACATGTTGATGAAGCACTCTAGTCAAGTCTTCCTATAGAGCCTGAGAGTCTGCTTAGCAACAGCGGCCTTTTGCAAGGCCTGCCTTCCCTTCTACTTCTACTACCCTCATAGGAGGCAGAATTTCCAATTACCTTCACCAATTGCCCCAGAGCAAGACCGGTGGGTCCTCTATCACCTATGCACATACCCTGGAGTTTCTACAAACCCCTCCAAATATTCAATCGAGAGGCCCACCACCTGCCCACTTGAAAGAGCTCTTATTGCAGGTTACAGCAATGATACGGAAAGGGGCCATAGAGATAGTATTAAAGTCACAGAGGGTAATTAGTTTCTACTCTTGCTTCTTCCTTATTCTGAAAAAGACAGGAGGCTGCCGCCCCATCTTGGATCTTTGTCCCCTCAAGTTCCTGAAAAATGTAATTTTGAATGTTTAGTCTTCAAGATGTTTTTCACTTTAATCAAGGGGATCAAATGACAACCTTGGATCTCCACTACGCCAATTTTCATGTCCCAGTCCACCCCAACCACAGGCAACTTGCGATTCAAGGCAGCCGACAATCACTACCAATTCAAGGTGTTACTGTTCTATCCGAGATCTGCACCTCGTATATTCACCAAGGTCTTAGCTCCAGTGACAGCACATCTTAGACAAAGAGTAGTCCAAATATTTCCATACTTTGACGATCGGCTCTTAAATGCAAGCTCATCATACAAGCAGCCAAAGACACAACATGTCTATCCCGCTTCCTAGCTTCAGGCCTTTCAGTCAATCACCAAAAGCTACATCCAGCACCTTTAGCCAATATTACCTTTTTGGGAGCTGTACTGAATGCTCACCAAGCAAAAGCCTTCACCTCTCGCGAGAGACAAATAAAGATTTGTAACCTTGCACTATGCCTTGCAAAAAGAAAGTCCATTTCTGTCCATCTCTATAAGTTTTTCCTGGGGATGCTCTCCACTTGCATTCCCCTAATACCAAACTGCAGTCTCCACATTAGGCTACTGCAGGAGGAACTGGAAAGTCAATGGCTTCAAACCAGCGGCTCTTTAGGCGATATCGTTCAAATTGCATCTACAATAAGACCGGCCATGTAGCGGTGGGCGCACACACCCAACATCTCCAAATGTATTTTTTCCGACACGGATTCCGGAGTATGTCATCACCACCGGTGCGTCCATCAAGGGCTGGGGCACTCATCTTTAAGACTGGACGGTGAGAGGAAAGTCCATATCAACAAACCACAAATAAAACATACATACTTAAGTGGAAGAGGTGTTGTTTCTGGTGTATGAACTGCAACATTCATCCTTTTACATAATAGTCAGAACAAATACTTCCATATCTCCTACATCCAGCAAAATCTGGCCTTTCTCATGCATCAATAAAAGTCCATTTGGCGGCCAATCCCGGATTTGGTGGAAGAAGTCATTCTCCATTGTTATGTTCCGCAAGAATAATAAGTTTAGAGGACTATTTTGTATGTCTACTCCAGTGAAACTTCCTCCTCCTCCTCAATCAATCAATCAATCAGAACATTTGTAAAGCGCACTACTCACCCGTGAGGGTCTCAAGGTGCAGGGGGGTGGGAAGGGGTGCTGCTACTGCTTGAATAG
Organism: Triturus cristatus; assembly: GCF_964204655.1. Classification (NCBI taxonomy): domain Eukaryota; kingdom Metazoa; phylum Chordata; class Amphibia; order Caudata; family Salamandridae; genus Triturus; species Triturus cristatus. The sequence goes on along the minus strand of NC_140593.1, from coordinate 67,721,782 downwards.
CCAGGTTTTGAGTAGTCTCCTGAAGGTTAGTAGGTCCTGGGTCTGCTGAAGGAGGATGGGGATGGTGTTCCAGGTTTTGGCGGCGAGGTGGGAGAACGATCTGCCGCCGGTGGTCGCTCTTCGGATGCGGGGGACGGTGGCGAGGTCGGTGGAGCGGAGCTGGCGGTTCAGGGTGTAGAAGGTGAGTTATCTGTTAAGGTATGCCGGTCCGGTGTTGTGGAGTGCCTTGTTTGCGTGGGTGAGGAGCTTGAAGGTGATCTTCTTGTTGACGGGAAGCCAGTGCAGGTCTCTCGGGTGGGGGGTGATGTGGCTGTGGCGAGGGATGTCGAGGATCAAGCGTGCAGAGGCGTTCTGTATGCGTTGTAGTCGTTTCAGGAGTTTGGCCAAGGCTCCTGCGTACAGGGCATTTCCGTAGATCAGCCTGCTGCTGACGAGGGCCTGGGTGACTGTTCTTCTTGTTTCGGTGGGGATCCACCTGTAGATCTTGCAGAGCATGCGAAGGGTGTTGAAGCAGGAGGACGAGACGTCGTTGACTTGCTTGGTCATGGAGAGTGTTGAGTTGAGGATGAACCCCAGGTTGCGTGCGTGGTGGGTGGGTGTCGGTGCTGCTCCCAGTGCAGTTGGCCACCAGGAGCAAAAAGGATGAACGACATTCAGGCTCTAACAATTAAACTACCTTTTCTCCAATTTAAAACTGACACTGTCATCCTCAGGACTAAACTGAAAAAAATACTTGTAATCTTGACAGAAAGTTTCAGTTCTATTAAGGAGACGGGTTTGAGGATTATGCTCAAACTTTCTTGAATCGTTTTCCAGCAGATTCAACTCAAACAAAAAAAATCTATCCTTCACACGATGCACATGCAAAGGTAATCATCAGTCCTCCAAAAGGGAAGTCCACATTTTCCACAAAGGGTTATTCTTCCTGAGTAACGTCCTCTTTCTCGACTGTGACCACATTATCCTCTCAACCTGTCAATCTGTTTTGGAACTCTCCAAACCTAAAAGAAGTCAGAGGAAACCCAATGAATCTGAAATCAAACAATTGCAGTAAAAGCAGAGACACTAAAATCATGATTTTGTTATGCAAAGCAGTATTGTAAACAGATTAAATAGAATGCATTGGTAACACTCAGAATGATGAACAATACAGAAAACAATGCAACTCAAGAAATGTAAATATCTATACCATACAAAGGAGCTTATCCTTGATGGTCTCACATCATAGTTTTCACACGGTGGGACCAGGTCTCACGGAGCCTCGGGCGGGAATAATCCTTGTCTCCATGTCCTTGATTGAATTGAAAACTTTCTGTCATGATTACTGGGAAATTTTTCATTCTATGTCAGGATCGGAGGTGAGGATTATGCTTGTTCAAAGCTTACCCACCACCACCGGCACCATGTTCTTGACTGGTTTAAAGTAGAACCTCTTGAACATATCCAGATGACCAGTCTGCAGCGTTTATGATATCCTCTAATCGGGCACCTAGGGTAAAAGCTTCTTGCGCAACCCATCTGATCCAGCGGGCTATAGTTGGTGGCGTAACTGCTTTGAACGGCTTCTGTAGGGAAATCAATAACTTGAGTTCCCCTGGTGGATGCGTCTCCTCTCATTCTCTCGTACTCTTACGGCAGCGGACTACACACAATTTAGGGAATCTATTGAACGCTGGGTAGGACACCAACCTGGAATCGGGCTTGGTTCTGCGAACAATATGGAATGTGACCCCTTGAGGAGTGAAGACTCTTCCTGAAATATCCAGAGCTCCTACGTCGGACACTCTCCGACATGACACCAGGAATAGAAGCCTGGCCAATTTGGCTGTCAATTTCTTCTGAGAAAGGTACTTGTTGGATTGCCAAGACTGAAATAAATGGAGAACTTTTTTTCACATCTCATAAGGATGAATACCTGGGTTCCAGGGGATGTGTCAGACAAATGCCCCACATTAATTTACAGATCATTTGATGCTCTCCAAACGGGGCCCCTTGAACTGGGATGTGTCCGACTGAAATAGCTGACCTATAAGAATTGATAGTGCGATACGCCAGGCCCTGAGACGTTGAGGACGCCAGGAAATTCATAATGGCTACCACTTCGCACCCCATGGGATCCTGGTTGTTTTGTACACACCAACCACGCTTTCTTGTGCTGTCAGCCCATGCTGCTCCCAGTAGTTGCTCAGCACCGTCCGATAGGCCTGAGATTCTCCAGCGATGCCTGAAATCCGCCAGCCAACTAGGGACTTTTGTCCTTGTTGGATTAGAGGATGGGGATTGCCTTGGTGATCATGTAGAATAGATGGGTCTGGTGAATCCCAAGAAAGTTCCAGAAGAACTCAAAGCCACACTTGAAACCTCCAGTAAGGTGTGATTGAGACCAATTTCACCTGCTGATTTGGAATGTGTGTAGTGAGTCTCATTATCATTACAAACCGGGTAAAGGAGTACCCTGTCTCCCAATCTTGCAGGTAGGCATCCGTTGCTGTAGTGAGCGGATCTGGTTTGCAACTGAAGAACCTGGGCAGGTGGTGATCCAGCCGAGACGCGAAAAGGTCGACCGAGAACAGGCCCCAAAGGGGTGTGTAGTCTCCGGAAGAGCGGCGGATGTAGTTGCCACAGGCTCATGTCTGACCACCTCCTGGAGCACCAACCCACTATCCTGGAAAGTACTCCGCCATCACCGATACGTTGTAAGAAGGACAAAACGCCCAAAAATCTTTGAAACGTCCATCTTCAATAGGACACGGCAGGATAACCTTGTCTTTCGTGTAATATTGGATGGTGAAAGAACCCGCCATCAGCTCCGGGCAATTGTGAATCGTCTGCAGACCATTTTCCTTCGGTAAGGAGTCTCCACATCGAGCCCCCCACCCAAATTTGCTTGCGTCGGATGCTATCACAATGTCTGGATCTGAGCCAAAAATGGCTCTGCCGTTCCAGGCGTCCATATAGTCCAGCCACCATCTCATCCTTACCCGCACCTCCTCTATTAAGGGCACCTGATCTTGAAGCCCTTTGCGAAGATGAGATACTTTAAGACATTGCAAGGCTCTGTAGTGGAGCGGCCCCAGAAAGTTTGCCTGAATTGACGAGGCTAGGGGGCCTACTGTCTAAGCCAACTGTTTCAGTGAAGTGGTGGGACGTGCCAGCATCCATCTCAATTCCCTGTGGTTCTTGGCCACCTTCCGCACTGGGAGGCTCAAAGTGCGCAACACTGAGTCAATGACAAAACCCAGGAAGGTTGTCTGCTTGGATGGCGTCGGGAGAGACTTCTTGGCATTGATTACAAACCTCAAGCCCTGGAGAAGGTCTACCGTCTCCTGTAACTGTTGTGCAAGCCGCCGCAGACACTGGTCCAGAAGCAGGATGTCGTCCAGGTAAATGATGATACCGGAACCTCTCGCTCTTAATGTCTCAACCATTTGCTTGAGGACCTTGGTCAAACACCAATGGGCAGAGGAAAGGCCGATAAGAAGCGTGGTGAATTCGTACACCTGGTTCTTCCACAGGAACTGCAGAAAATGACGGTGCAGGGCAAAGATTGAAACTGTCAGGTACCCGTCCTTCAAGTCCAAGCGGACCATCCAGTCGTCGGGCTGAAGGAGGTCCCGCAGGAGATTATTGCCCTCCATTTTGAAGTGGCGCTAGACCAACCATTGATTAAAATCTCTTAGATTTATCACCGGCCGTTGACCCCCATCTGATTTTGTCCTCGAAAAATATATTGCTAAGACACCAAGTTATGTGAGGATCAGTGGGTAAGATCGCTCCTTTTTGCAGGAGATCTGCCACTTCCCGATCTATGAGGGTAACTTGATCTTCTGCAAAAACCAGCGGACGCGGACGCGGACTTGACTCCTGCATTGGAGACCTGTAGAATTCTATCTGAAAGCCTTTTATGGTCTGTAGCACCTAGGCATCAAAGGTAATAGACCTCCAGTTGCGCTCGAAAACCCTGAACCTGCCACCCACCTTTAAATGAGGAAAGGGGAAAAGCCTCACCTGCTGTGGCCTAGGATTGACCTCTGGATGCTCCTCTGCCACCGCGGTAGCCTCTTCTTGATTGGAAGAATTCCCCTTGTCTGGCCGACTCCTGGATTGCCACCTCTTTGGGCAAAAATGTGAGGGTGAAAAACTTTTATAATGGAAGCCTGCGCCTTATCCAAGGACGTAAAAGTGACGACAAACCTGGTTAGTTCTTTAATGAAGGGGTTGCCGAAGAGCCTGTCTAGTGCCACAGAGCCCGCCTCAGAGGAAGTCAAGTCCCCCCAATTTGGGATCCACCTTCTGGAGTAGCGAGCTCCCCTCTCTCAGTGGAGAGAGCGCACTTGGTGTTCCCAAGAAATAACAATTGTGCGTTGCACCCAATTAGAAACTCGTTCTGCTTCCTCCGCCAGCTACAGGATCTTTGTAACAGGGCCGGAGATGTCTAGTAACTTATCTTGGCAAGATTTCCAATACCTATTGGTTTCCTTTGTTATGGTCTCTTACATATTTCTGGAGGAACGTAGCCTTGTTTGGGTCAATTTCTGGTATCATCGCCACTATGCTTGGGAGTGTGGGCGAGGCCATTCTGCCCAGACACAAGCTCTTATCTTCTTCTCTAAAGATTTGCGCAGGCGCCCTACGACAAGCGCGGAGTCCTTGTGAGAGGGGGCCCTCTCCGAGGAGCATGGATACACCAGGTCTCCAGGGACCAGCATGTCAGAGAGCTCCTTTGATCCATTTGCTAGGTCTGCGGCAGGCGTCATCACAGGGCGCCGTGGCCTGGAGGGGCCTGCCTCATCAACATGTAGTCTTCCCCCCTCCTCCTCTAGGTCTTGTTGACTCTGAACCGCAGGGACCTCGGGAAGGGTATCCTGCAACTCTGCATCTGAACGGGCCAAAGAGGCTCTCTTCAAGAGCTCAAAAGCCTCCAGATTGATGCCTGAGTTGCTTTTATGCTTGGGGGCACACTGGGACTGAGTTCCCTGACAGGCATAGGCTATCTGTATAATGCAGCACTCAAAGGGTCCCATGGCTGCTTGCCCTGCCTGGTGGATGGAAGCATCCTCTGCATCACAAAATTTATCATCAAAGGGAATGACTTGCAGAGACTCATTCTGTATAGTCCTCTTCAATGATGCCAGGGGATCCACCAGTTATTACAGGAGACAGATTGCTTGAACAAGGCCCGATGTGGATCTTCCCTAGGGAATTGGCCGGGGACAGCAGTTGGCAGAACATCAGTCACGCAGAGCACGTGTGAAATTTAGCAGCCTAAGGCTAATAAAGGTGTAACTGAAGTTGCAAGAGTTGGGGCACGCAAGGCGTGCTGAGCAGGTGTGAGGACTGTGCTTTGGGGCAGCTCACCCTTGATTTATACCTGGTGTCCGTAACACCTGGGCTGGGTCCTATCAGCCTCGCATAAAACATTGCCTGCTCCCGCCTCTCCGGCGCGCAATCTACAGACCCGCGACCGGGCATTAGGCTGAGCGTTTGAGGTACAGACCAGCGTTAGACTACACGTGTCTGGCTTCCAGGTGGCTCGAGCGGTGTTGACACCGAGTAAGTTGTGGCCGGGCACTTGTTGCTCTGATGCTGACAAGCGTTCAACACGGGTCAACGAGCTGCGCAGAGAGGTGGCCCCTACCAGGCTCCAGTGCACACCGCACCACTGCTCGAGGCTTTCAGCTGGAGTGTCCGCGAGCGGAGCAATGACAGCGCACCCGCGGGCCCGTCAAGCTACACACAGAGATAGCAATGGTACAAAAAAGACATACAATACACCGTTATACCCTATAAACTGGCGAAACATACATCAAATCTTCCCCTAAACTCAACATGTGAGAGAAAGGGAAAAGCGTACTTATCTTGCTGGAAGCAGGAAAAGAAAGAGGACGTCACTCAGGAAGGATACCCCTTTGTGTACAATGTGGACTGCCTGTTGGAGGACTGCTGATGACCTTTGCCATCTGCATCATGGGAAAGAATTAGTTTTTGTTTGTTTGAGTTGAATCTGCTGGAAAAGGATTAAGGAAAGTTTGAGCATAATCCTCTCCTCCGGTCCTGACATGGAATCCTAAATTCATACCAAAGGTCCAGTCAGATGTTCACCTCAATGAACCAGTTATATTTGGAACATCTTTTCCTAATTCCTAATCCAGAAACACCAACCAAAAATCATTACATACTTTGGATATCAAACGATTTCTTGAATTCTACATTCACAAAACTACCAGTATACACACAGCAGATCAGTTGTTAGTAGCCTACGGGAACCTTAGAAAGGGGTTACCGGTTTCTAAACAGACTATAGCAAGATGGGATCACTTCTGCAATGCAATTTTGTCATCGCCAAGCAGGTAAGCCGTTGACTGCTAAGATCAAGGCCCACTCTATCAGAGCCGTCTCCACCACCACAGCTCTCTTTGCAGGTGTGTGGGTTCAGCCGATAGGCCAAGCAGCAACTCGGTCTAGCAGGCACACATATACTCAACACTACTGCCTTGATGCTGCAGACCGAATAAACGCAGCAGTATGGCAAGCAGTTGTACGACATCTGTTCCAGTAAGGTGAGCCACTATTCTTCCCACCTTCCGCTATTAATTGTCATATGTTTGGAATGCGATGTTTAAGGCTAACTATTCTGATTGAAACATGTGAATCTATGAAAGATCCAACACTGGAAAAGAAATAAGTTACTTACCTGTAACTGTGGTTCTCCAGTATTGGTATCTTTCATAGATTCGCATACCACCCACCCTACTTCTGTTAGAGGCTCTCCTTAGGTCTTCTCTCGTGTATATCACTCGTGCTAGAAAATCTGAGAGACCGAAGCCTCTGAGGTGAAGGTTCTCTTGGGTGCTCTCGCCTGGTTGGCTAAACCTTAGTCCTTTTCTAATGACAATAAGCTATTAAAGTGAATGTCTTTTGCATTATTTTCATAGCTGATTTATTGAATTGCTGCTTTCTATATATCGTGGGACTGCCAATTCAACGACAGGGAATGATTCAAGCAGGTCTATGATTGATAACTGGCGAACCACATTTACAGGTAAGTAACTTATTTTCTTCCTTGGTATCCGCTCTGGATGCCACGCCACACCAATGTGAGGCAAGTTTTTGCTTACACTACCAGCACTGAACACTGGTAGCCAAAGACACATGGTCCTTTCAGTGTTGAAAGATAATTCTCTCTTTGATTCCTGTCTAGTTACTGAACATAGCAAAGACTGGATATGGTTATTTGACCTTTGAAACATCTAGTTTCCTATGCATTTTCAGGAAAAAACAGAATATATTCCAGAGGACCAGTTGCGTTAAAGACGGACACATTCATTTTTGTTAGGCACAGGGAGATAAAGTGATTTGCCAAAAAACACAGGATGTTAAGCGTCGTTGCCGAGACTTGAACCCGGTTCCCGAGATTCGAGGACGACTGCGCTAGCTATTAGGCCACATCATCTCCCCAATTATGTTGGTATCAGGATGGTGTTTAGGATGTCAAATTGTTTCTAGTCATTGTTACCACTGTAATAGTAGGGGCTCATTTCTTTATCAATGAGACTGACGGCCTAGTGGTTACATAGAGTTAGGGGACTTAAGGCCTCGAAAAATCCACTCGCAATTGCAGTGAGATTTTATCAGGTCGAGCTATTGTTAGCAACCGCTCGTCTGTGCTGGCGAGTGAACTTAAACTGAAAGAAACAGGTGTTCTGTTTATTCAGAAAGTAAATGAGCAATTAAGCCACCTTTAAATCTTGCTTTTATCTTGACACATTTGCCACTGCGCAATGCCAGAGATCAAATGTGTTTGTCTTTTCACTAATTGTTGCTTATCTGTTACTAGAAAATGGTTTAAATTTTTTTTCTTTTACTACAGTTAATGCTTTTTGTCAAGTGAGCTGACAAGAGTTATGAAACAAAAAGATGTAAAAATGTCATTTAAAATATAGCCGGATTTATGGAAGAACTTTTTTTTGTAATTCAGAAGTGTGATGCAAACAAAGATTTAAATACGAGCAAAACAAATCAGAACGCTCAACATGATGTGCAAATGACAAATATTTGCAATAACTTTGTTTGAGGCATATGAGCTGCAGATTACACACTATGCATAGATCGCCATCTGGTGTTGGGCCCAGATATTTGCAGTTTGTTATTGTCTTGGAATAAGTCTTTAGAAGTCACGAGATAGGTGACTCCTCCGTTGGACAATAGTGTGCAGGGGCATTGACTTCATCTTCAGATTGTTTTTTTCCACCATCGGGCTCGGATGTGTTCGGCGCGTTCCAGTTCGGTGTTGTTACCGATCTAACTTTCGACGCGCAATCGTTACCCTTCTTCGGTATTGTTTTCGATCGCGTTTTCCCTTTCGACGCACATCTCTACAAGCTTCTACTCTTTTCCGGTCGTCGAAGCAGGCCTTCGGGCCTCCCTGCGCCATCAGACCTTTTGGCTCATGGAAAGGACTCCCTTTAAAAAGTGTCCTCAATGTGGATCCAAGTTTCCACACGCTGATCTTTATGAGGTGTGTAACCTCTGCCTTTCACCTGAGTAGGAGGCCAATGACTGTCCAGCTTGCGCCTCTTTCCGCTCCAAGAAAACCATCCGAGATCGTCGAGCTCAAAGAAGCATGGCTCGATCATCGATACCGGACAACATCTTCCAGGAGGACATATGTACCAGAGTAGGAGCGGATGGAACAAGGCACCTTTAGCGCCTCTGAAGCCGAGGAATCCGACGTCGAAGACCTCACTCCTGGGCAATGGGTCGTAAGTACTGACGTCAACCCCCCCATCCCCCACCCATCCATTCATAGGATTCGGTAACACCTTCACGCCTAGGTGCACACCGGGATAAAACCTCTAACGCCCGCCTCCGGGCCCGGCAAAGAAGTCTACACATTAGCATTCAGGCCACTCGGAATTGAGCCAGCCTGCCGTCGGTACCAAAACTCCATCCTCAGCACTGACAAAAGAGAAACCGAAAGAGAAACCATTGTCTTCGTCCGCGCCGAAGCCTGGTTCCACACCGGCGCATTCAGCACTGAAACCTAAAGACACTGAACCTTCGAATCCGAAAAAATCCTCGGAGCCAAGGAAGCCACCGGTTCCGAAAACCACTACTAATGAACCTTCGGATCCGAAAAAACAACCGGTTCCAAAGACATCTGGCACACACACCTCGGATCCGAAAAAATCATCGGAGCTGACCAAGCAACCGGTTCCAAAGACTCCAAGCAAACCTTCGGAACCCACCAAAGCGCCTGATCCCAAACCTAAGGAGCATAAGACAACTCCAAAAACTGTGCCACACAAGCACTCAGCCCTGAAAAAAATCAGCACCGAAACATACTCTAAAGGAGGAGCATGTTCGACCCGCTCCTACACAAAAAACTCTGGAAATAGACCCACAAACAGGTCATCTTAGAATTAGTCCTTCCAAAAAAAGGAAAATGGACAAGCCTACACCACCTCCAATTCCTTCAAAGAAAAAAGACATTGCTACTTCTCCTTTAAGGATTCCTTCTCCACCTCCTCCTCCACAATACAACTCTTATTCCATCTCCAGTACCCTCCGAATCTCCTCCACCTCCAGATGATAATACCACTGGTGACGAAGGGGATAATGAACCTCTAGGGGAACCTACTCATCATTACACCCCAAATGATCCATGGGAAAATTATGGCACACCAGATGTCCCTAATGTACCACAAGAGGATGTCTACCCTTCTAGACCATCCCCTCCAGAGAACACTATAGGTTTCACTCAGCTTATACACAGGGCTGCAGAATACCATGGGGTAAATTTACATACAGACACCATAGAGTAGAGGAAGACTTCCTCGTGGACTCTTTTGCAACATCTCAAAGGTCCACCTCCATTCTACCAATGTTAAAAGGGATAATTAAACATGCTCTCGAAGTCTTTAAGGACCCCGTAAGGGCTAGAGTCATTGACCCTAGGATAGAAAAGAAGTACGAAGCTGCTCCAACTGACCTTACATACATTAAGGGACAGCTTCCCTTAGACTCCTTGGTAGTTTCCAACGCCAGGAAAAGGGCTAACTCAAACCTCAGGCGATGCTCCACCGCCTGACAAGGAGTCAAAATTCTTGGACGCATCTGTCAAAAGAACAGCGTCACAAGCAGCCAATGTTCGAGGCATGTGGGCTGCTGAATTCATATCTGTGCATAGATCGCCGCCTAGTGTTGGGTCTGGATGTTTGCACGTTGTTGTCCTGGAAGAGTCTTCGAGGTATCCTGGGATAGGTGACTCCTCCCCTGGACTACAGTGCGCATGGGCATCCTCTCCATCCTCAGATTGTTTTTTTCCGCCATTGGGTTCGGATGTGCTATCTTAGCTCAAGTTAGGAAAAACTTTATCGAGGCCAAAAGGCCTTTAGTTCACGTCGGTACTGTTTTCTCGATCGGTTTCGATACTCCTTTGTTAGTTTAACAACTTTCAGCACCGACTTTTCGCTTCTTACCTGCCCATCGACGACATCGACGATGGAATCGAGGACACCGTTCAAGAGATGTCCGGTATGCAATGCGAAATATCCCCACATCGACGTCCATCCGGTGTGCAACAAATGCCTTTCGCCGGATCACGACGAATCGACATGCATGGCCTGTGCCCGGTTCCGTTCCAAGAAGACTCTACGGAATCGACGAGCGGCAAGACTCGAAGCGCAGCACGCGGCACCGGCCCCGGCAGACATCTTCAACGCCGAGACCGAAGATGTCGAAGAATTGGAGATCCTACCCTCCAGTCCCGTTTCCGAACATGACTCCGGATCGAACGACGTCGACGAATCACTCTTTCGCAGAGATGAAGACGACACCGAGGTAGGAGACTACGATGAGGCCTTAGGGGCCGAAGAGAGTAGCTCCAATGACGAGCAAGGCCTACCCGTCCAGACTGAAGAGAGCCCAGTGCCACAGTCTATGGCTCCGGTCGAGGGATCGCCTTCGGGCCTTACCCGAGACCTATCCCGCAGTTCTTCGGGCCCGGCCTCGGACGTTCAGCGGCAGCCATTATTACCTAAACCGGCTGGTTTCCCTTCTTCCAAACCGAAACCGAAAGCTGCACTGGTTCAATCGAAACCGAAACCAAAAGTAGCGCTGGTCGGATCGAGGCCTTCCACACCTTCGACGCCAGCGAAGCGCGTCGGCACCGAGCGCACCAAGCCAGACTTCGGTGCCGAACTTGAAGCGGCCGACGTCGGAGTCGGCATGCGGAAAAAGGCCTTCGGTGCCAACAAACCTGATCGGTTCCCGGCGTCGACGCCATCGACTCCGACACCAAAGGTCACACTGCCGGCTGCGTCTCACATCGCTTCCACGGCAACACCGAAGCCTCATGCATCGAAGACGTCGACGGCCATTCCCGCCCCTCGACTCGATGACCCGCCGGCGCCGAAAAAGTCGACGACCGCCTCGACAGACCTGGTCGGCGCGAAAGCCTCAAAGACGCTCCAAGTGCGACCTGGTGCAGCACAAAGCAGCAAAACCAAAACGGTCCTCCAGGACACTTCGGGCTCCGGCCCAATAAAAGCTCCAGCAGCCTCTTCGGCGCCAGCCAACATTACTTTTGGCCTGCCTCCGTCCACAATCCCAAAAATATTCCAACTCAGGACACGGGTCACCCACACCACAACTACACCTGCTGACGCGTCTCCGTCACATGTCATCGACGCCAACACCGGCAGGATGGTTATCCACGAACGGAGGATAACTTCAGAGCCACCTTTGGACCCTTTCCGGATCCCGCTAAAAAGGAAGCTGCCTGTGGACTCAGAACCTCTCCTAAGCGAATCTTACCACTCGCCCTACCAGGATCCACAATCATTCTCTCCCACACACTCCGACACGGATGTGTTGGGGGATGAAATGAAATGAAATGAAATGAAAATTAGATTTATAAAGCGCTACAGCTGCCCTGAGGCGTCCAGGTGCTGGGACAGATGGGACCCTCTTGAGGTTACTAGCTAAGCATTAAACAGCAGGGTTTTTAGTTGTTTACGGAAAGTGGTCAGGTTGGGGTTGTTTCTTAGCTGCAAAGGGAGTGAGTTCCAGAGTTTGGAGACGTTATACGAGAAGGAGCGTCCTCCTGCTCTGACTCTGCGAGTTCTGGGGATCTCAGCCAGGAATGCTGTGGAAGAGCGGAGGGATTTATTCGGCCTATAGGGAGAAATCAGGGGTCGGTTGATGTCTGGGCCCGTTTCCCAGAAAGTCTGGTGGGCAATGCAGAGCGATTTGAATCTTACTCTGTCCCTGATAGGTAGCCAGTGCAAGGTCCTCAAGCTGGTTCTCACTGAGGTCCTCTGGGGGATGCCCAACAGTGCTCTAGCAGCACAGTTTTGGGTGCGTTGGAGCTTCTGTAGGGTGTAGTCCGGGGCTCCTAGGTATAAGGCGTTATTAAAATCCAAGCGGGATTGGATAAGGCCTTGTATAATTATCTGTTTGGCCTCGAAGCAGAGGAGGGGAAGGACTTTCTTGATCACTCTGAGGAGGCCAAAACAGGTGGCTGAGATCTTAGTGGCCTGTGTGTTAAAGCTCAGAGACTTGTCGAGCCAGACCCCTAAGCTTTTGATGTTATCTCTAGAGGGTGGAGCCACTCCCATGCTTGACGGCCAGCTCGGCTCTATGGAGACGGGGGAGGCTGTGCCCAGGATCATCAGCTCAGTTTTGTCATCATTCAATTTTAGACAGGAGCTCATCATCCACTTCTTTACGTCCTCCAGACAGGCCGCTAGGTCTGGTGGTGCCTGGAGGCCGCTCTTTTCTGCCAGGGAGACCACCAGCTGGGTGTCGTCCGCATAGGAAATGATCTTTACACCATGCGGACGGACCACCTCAGCCAGCGGCCTCATGTAAGCGTTGAAGAGCGTAGGGCTTAAGGAGGAGCCCTGGGGGACTCCACATCCCAAAGGACGAGTGGATGAGCGTGATGTGCCATCGAAGACCTGAAAGGTTCTGTTGGACAAAAAAGAATTGAACCATGTCAGGGCATCTCCGGTCACTCCTAGGTTGGCAAGACGAGTTAGCAAGATTTTGTGATGCACCGTGTCAAATGCGGCACTTAGATCGAGGAGGATCACTGCCACTGATCCTCCCCGATCCAGGAGCCGTCTTGCCTCCTCAGTCACAGCCAATAACGCCGTCTCAGTTCCGTGTTTGGTACGGAAGCCTGTTTGGGAGGAGTCGAGGAGATGGTTTTCTTCAAAAAACATTGTCAGGGTGGTATTGACATGTTTCTCCAGGATTTTCGATGCCCAGGGGAGTAACGAGATCGGACGATAGTTGCTGGGATTAGCTGGGTCTAAAGTAGGTTTTTTCAGCAGGGCCCGCACCATAGCATGCTTCCATGTTGGAGGGACTATCCCACTGATTATGGAGGAGTTCATGAGCTCCAGGAGCGTGGGGAGAATAGCAATATTGGCAAGATTCAGTGGGCCTGGGGGGGCGGGGTCGCACGGGGAGCCAGATTTTATTTTTTGTGCCAATGTCTGTGCGGTTTCCAAAGTAATCAAGGGGAAAGAGTCTAGGCACTTGGATGAATTAGAAGTCAGATGCAGGTTCTGGCCAGGGGAGTCGGAGGGGGGATTGGGAAAGGAAAGGTAGATTTTATTAATTTTTTGGAAGAAGAATTCCGCCAGATCATTGCATTTGGTTGGAGAGTTATTGTTATCTGTGGCTGGGGACGGGGGTTTGATCAGGGAGTTAACTATGCGGTAGATTTCTTTGGATTTAGATTTGGCCGTAGTTATTTTAAGGTTGTAGAAGGCAGCTTGCGAAGATTTAATAGCCAGTTTATAGTTCCTGATCATTTCCCTGTATGTGGCTTTTACTTCAGGGTCGTATGAGGTGCGCCACTTTCTCTCCTGTTTTTTGCAGAGACGTTTGAGGTTCCTGAGCTCTTCTGTGTACCATGGAGCTGTTTTACTATGTCTCTTGGATTTGGGTGCGTATTCTGGGAGGACCTGGTCCAGCGAGGTGGTTATCCATTCTTGGATGACCAAGTCCCCTACCACGGAGACATAGACCCTGATTACCAACAGGACCCTGATCAAACTTGGGGCGACCCTGTAGATCCAGGTGCACCTCTAGATGCACAGGACCCACAACTCTATGGGGCGAAAACATCTCCCACAGAGGACACTGCAGCGTTCAACGCTCTTATCGAACGTGCCGCAAATAATCATGGAGTGCAGCTTCACTCTGACACCATCGAGGACGACTTTCTTATGGACACCTTCGCATCCTCAGAAAGACATGTAAAGACTCTGCCCATGTTGAAAGGGGTCCTCAAACCAGCCAAGGACATCTTCAAAGAACCCACCAGGGCACGAGTGATAAACCCCAGGATCGATAAGAAATACAGATCGGCGCCTGGAGACCCTACTTACATCAGAGGCCAATTACCACTAGACTCCATTGTCGTAGCGAATGCTCGCAAGAGGGCACACTCGCAGACGACAGGTGACGCTCCTCCCCCGGACAAAGAGTCCAAGGTGCTAGAGACCTCCGGCAAGCGAGTTGCCGCCCAGGCTGCCAACATATGGCGCATTGCCAACACTCAAGCGCTCCTCGCTCGCTACGATAGAGCGCACTATGACACATTGGAGCAACTACTCCAACATCTCCCTGACCAGTACAAAGAAGGTGCAGAAATTCTTATCAGAGAGGGACAGCTACTCACAAATGCTTCCATCAAGTGTGCACTAGATGCCGCAGACACGGCTGCCAGGGCCATTAACACAAGCGTCATACTGCGACGACATGCCTGGTTGCGAATCTCCGGATTCAAACCTGAGGTGCAAAATAATATACTCAACCAGCCTGTCAACCCCGACTATTTATTCGGACCGGAGGTTGACACCACCCTTGAGAAAATAAAAAAGGATACGGACACCGCAAAGTCCATGGGGGCTCTCCAGACTCAGTCCTTTCGGAGCAGCTCCTTTCGTCGCCCCGGAAATAGAGGAGCAAATAGAGGACAGGGGTTACAGCAAACATACAACAAGGGCAATACACAAACCACCTACGATAAAAACACCCGGGGTGGATATCGTGGCTCCAGTACAAAGGGAAGAGGACGCGGCTACGGCAACACCAGGTCCTCCCCCAAGAACAAGCAGTGACGCCCTCTCCCTTCCTCCCGACCACATAACACCTGTCGGGGGAAGGCTACAAAGGTTCCTGTCCACGTGGAACTCCATCACCACGGACAGGTGGGTCAAAGATATTGTCAAATACGGTTACTGTCTAGAGCTAACCTCCACTCCACCCACAATTCCTCCAAGAAACCGTCCTATGTCCTCAGAGCACTTAACGCTCTTACAGCAGGAGGTGCAAAGCATGCTTCTAAAAGGCGCAATAGAGGTCGTACCCGTCCACGAGCAAGGTACGGGGGTGTACTCCCTGTACTTTTTAATACCGAAGAAGGACGGGTCACTCAGACCTATATTGGACCTGAGACCCCTAAACAGATACATTCTTTCAGAGCATTTTCACATGCTCACTCTCCAGCAAGTCCTCCCGCTGCTCAAGCAGGGAGACTTTCTAGCCACACTGGACCTCAAGGATGCGTATTTCCACATACCCATTCACCCATCACACAAAAAATACCTCAGGTTCACTGTTCAAGGACAGCACTACCAATTCAGAGTCCTTCCCTTCGGCGTGACAACGGCACCAAGGGTGTTTACAAAGTGCCTAGCTACTGTGGCGGCACATCTACGGAGGCAGCACATACACGTCTACCCTTACCTGGACGACTGGCTCGTTCAAGCGAAGTCAGCCCAGCAATGTGCCAGCCACATGTCCCGCACCATTCACCTCCTTCACAGTCTGGGGTTCTCACTAAATTACCCAAAATCCCATCTCCAGCCCGCACACGTACAACAGTACCTAGGTGCGACTATAGACACTCTGGCGGCCACAGCTCAGCCAAATTTAGGGAGGATCAACAGCATGCAAATGCTGATCTCCAGGTTCAAACCCCAACACTCACTTCCAGCACGAGTGTTCATGCAGTTAATAGGCATGATGGCCTCCTGCATTTTCATAGTCCCACACGCGAGATTACATATGCGCCCGCTTCAGGAGTGCTTAGCACGTCAGTGGAATCAGGCTCAAGGACAGTTGAAAGACCTAGTGTTGGTGAGCGGTCGGGCATACAACTCTCTGCATTGGTGGAATCCTCAAAACCTTTGCAAGGGCCGACCGTTCCAAGAGCCTGTTCCACAAATAGTACTGACAGCGGACGCGTCTCTCCAGGGATGGGGAGCTCATGTACTCCACTACACAGCGCAGGGACTAAAGACGACACAACAGAAGAAGATGCACATCAACCTTCTGGAACTGATGGCAATCTTCCTGGCCATGAAGGCAATCAAAGTACATCTGTGCAACAAAGTCGTGTTGATCCGGACGGACAACATGACTGCCATGTACTACATACAGAAGCAGGGAGGAACACACTCTCCACAGTTGTCTCATCTGGCTCAGAGCATGTGGAAGTGGGCCATTCAGAGGAACATGTTCCTCATGGCAGAGCACCTCCCGGGCAAGGACAACCAGATGGCGGATCTGCTCAGCAGACACAGCCACCAGATGCACGAGTGGGAGTTACACCCATCAGTACTCCAACCGTACTTCCAGCAGTGGGGTCATCCAGAGATAGACCTCTTCGCCACAAGCGAAAACGCAAAATGCCAAAGCTTTGCCGCCAGGTTCCCACATCCGCAGTCGCAGGGCAATGCGATATGGATGAACTGGTCCGGCAGATTTGCGTACGCTTTTCCCCCAGCGCTGTTGATACCGCTGGTGGCTCGCAAAGTCAGACAACACTCCCTGACACTCGTCCTAGTTGCTCCTACGTGGGCACGCCAGCCATGGTACACCACCTTCCTCGAACTTTCCGTGGTGCCGCATCAAAGGCTGCGGATCAAACCCGCGCATTTGACGCAGAACCATGGAGAGATTCAGCACCCAGATCCGCAACAGCTGAACCTGGCAATCTGGCTCCTGAAGTCCTAGAGTTTGGCTACCTCAACCTGCCACCTGACTGTATGGACATCATCAAGGAGGCCAGGAGACCCACTACAAGAGCTTGCTATGCAGCCAAATGGAAAAGGTTCGTCATTTATTGCAGTAATAATGACATTAACCCGCTGGACGCATCCATCCAAAACATCATTTGTTACCTCTTACACCTATACCGATGCAATCTGGCGTACACCTCTATACGTGTCCATTTGACAGCAACATCAGCCTATCTGCAAACCAGGCAGCACCTCTCACTATTCAGGGTGCCTGCCATCAAAGCATTCTTGGAAGGACTCAAACGAGTCATTCCACCAAGCCACCCACCGGCTCCAATGTGGAACCTCAACCTGGTCCTCACACGCCTGATGGGTCCACCCTTTGAACCTCTCCACTCATGCGAGATTCAATTCCTCACCTGGAAACTAGCTTTCCTGGTAGCGATCACTTCTTTAAGAAGGGTTAGTGAACTCCAGGCACTAACAGTTCAAGAGCCATTTATACAGGTTCACGCCAACAGGGTCGTACTACGTACCAACCCCAAATTCATGCCCAAGGTAATCTCGCAGTTCCACATGAATCAAACTATTGAACTGCCCGTTTTCTTCCAAAACCCACAAATTGTCGCGGAACGAGCACTCCATACACTAGACGTAAGGAGGGCCCTCATGTACTACATCGACAGGACTAAACCCTTTAGGAAGACAAAACAACTGTTCGTTGCCTTTGCCCCACACCACAAGGGTAACGCCATCTCCAAAGCAGGGATAGCCAGATGGATAGTTAAGTGTATTCAAATTTGTTATCAAAAGGCAAAACGCACGTTAACTATTCCCCCACGAGCCCACTCAACACGTAAGTTAGGGGCCTCCATGGCTTTTCTAGGAAATATTCCCCTGCATGATATATGTAGAGCAGCCACCTGGTCCACCACACACACATTTACCAAACACTATTGTGTAGATGTGCAATCAAAACAGCAGGCAGCTGTAGGGCAGGCTGTTCTCAAAACCCTTTTTCAGACCGCTGCAGCTGGCACTGGTAGCCGCCGCTAATAGAGGGCACTGCTATACATTCTATGCACAGATATGAATTCAGCAGCCCACATGCCTCGAACTGAATATGCTACTTACCAGTATGCATCTGTTCTTGGCATGTAGGGCTGCTGACATTCATATCGCCCTCCCTCCTCCCCGGCACCTGTAGCAGCTGCAGCTCTCAGAATTACTGTAAGCATGGTCATCACTTTTCTGTATCTACTCCATCACTGCCACAATGGCGAAAAACAATCTGAGGATGGAGAGGATGCCCATGCGCACTGTAGTCCAGGGGAGGAGTCACCTATCCCAGGATACCTCGAAGACTCTTCCAGGACAACAACGTGCAAACATCCGGACCCAACACTAGGCGGCGATCTATGCACAGATATGAATGTCAGCAGCCCTACATGCCAAGAACAGATGCATACTGGTAAGTAGCATATTCAATATGGAGGATTGCCAACACACAGACTTTACTAGCTAGGTACGATAGGGCGCACTATGATGAACTAGAAACCCTACTACAACACCTTCCAGATCAATACAAGAGCCCATGATCTCATACAGGAAGATAAACTAGTAACCAATACCTCCATTCGATGTGCTCTAGATGCCGCAGACACAGCCTCCCGAGCCATTAATACAAGTGTCCTTTTACATAGACATACTTGGCTAAGGATTTCAGGGTTCAAACCCGAGGTTCAGACTACCATACTGAACCAACCCTTTGACCAAGAACACTTATTTGGACCTACGGTGGATTCATCTTTAGAGAAGATGAAAAAAGATACTGATACCCCCAAATCAATGGGCGCCTTGCAATCGCAAGCTCCCAGAAGTTCCTTTTGACGCTCCTCTTATAGGGGTTCCTCTAGAGGCTTTAACACCGATAACTTCTCCACTTCCTATAAAAGTCCCACACAGACCTCCTCTACCAGAGGTTATTACAGAGGAGGCTACAGGGGCAATAACAGCAAAGGTAGAGGCAAAACTAACAATACTTGCACTGCCACCACCTCTAAACAGTGGCTTTCCGCTGCTCCCCCCGGGCCATTATACTCCAGTCGGGGAAAGATTAACCCAGTTCCTACCTGTCTGGAACACTATCACCATGGACAGGTGGGTGAGACAAATCATCCAATCTGGTTATTGCCTGGAGTTCACTTCCACTCCCCCCAACATACCACCCAAACAC
The DNA here is from genome assembly GCF_964204655.1 of Triturus cristatus. Lineage (NCBI taxonomy): Eukaryota > Metazoa > Chordata > Amphibia > Caudata > Salamandridae > Triturus > Triturus cristatus. The sequence goes on along the minus strand of NC_140593.1, from coordinate 67,702,501 downwards.
CGTCCAGTGTCAACAGAACATTTAACGCTTCTAAAACAAGAGGTGCTTTCCCTACTGCACAAACATGCAATAGAACCAGTTCCCCATCACTACCAAAACACAGGAGTTTACTCCCTGTATTTTCTGATTCCCAAAGAAGGATGGGACCCTTAAACCCATCTTAGACCTCAGACCATTAAACCTATACATACAATCAGACCATTTTCATATGGTCACTCTTCAACAGGTCCTTCCCCTACTCAAGCAAGGCAATTTCCTTGCCACTTTAGATCTCAAGGACGCCTACGTCCACATTCCTGTTCACCCTGCTCACAGGAAATATCTTCGATTTGTAGTAAAAGGTCAGCATTACCAATTCAAGATTCTCCCATTTGGAGTTACGACAACACCCAGAGCATTCACAAAATGTCTAGCAGTGGTAGCAGCCCACTTAAGAAGACAACAAATTCACGTCGTCTTATGCTTGGACGACTTGCTCATGAAAGCCAAGTCACATACCCAGTGTGTAAATCACACACACACACTACAATCCAACTACTTCACAACTTAGGGTTTACAATAAATCTCCCAAAGTCTCACCTCCAACCATCCCGCATCCAACAATATATAGGTGCCACAATAGACACCTCAAAAGGTCTTGAATATCCCAATCCAGCCAGGATAGCAAGTATGCAGGCCCTTATAACAAAATTCCAACCGCAACACTCGCTGCCAGCTCGAGTGTTTATGCAACCAATAGAGATAATGGCCTCTTGCATATTCATAGTACCTCACGCAAGACTCCAGATGCGCCCTTTACAAGAATGCTTAGCACGTCAGTGGAACCAAGCTCAAGGTCAGTTAACAGATCTGGTGTTGGTGGACTGCTGCACACATCGCTCTCTGCAGTGGTGGAACACCCAAAATCTTTGCAAAGGGCGACCGTTCCTAGAGCCGGTTCCACAAATCGTGTTAACAGCAGACACATCGCTCACCGGCTGGGGAGCTCATCTACTACATCACACCATACAGGGCAGGTGGACGCTGCAGCAGAAGCTACTCCACAGCAATCATCTGGAGCTACTAGCAATATTTCTAGCATTAAAAGCATTCCACAAACATGTATCAAACAAAGCTGTTTTAGTCCGGACGGACAATATAACAGCAATGTATTATCTACAAAAACAAGGGGGGACACACTCTCTACAGCTCTCTCAACTAGCTCAGAGCATATGGAGATGGGCAATCCCTCAAAACATATTCATTTTAGCCCAACATCTTCCAGGAATACAGAATCAGATGGCAGATCTGTTAAGTTGTCAGACACAACAGATTCACGAATAGGAACTTCATCCGCAAGTCCTTCAACCATTTTTCTAAATGTGGGGGCATCCAGAGATAGATCTCTTCGCCACACATTCAAACACAAAATGCCCAAGCTTCGCCACCAGATATCCACACCCATTGTCCAAAGGCAATGCAATATGGATGAATTGGTCAGGCAGATTTGCCTACGCTTTTCCGCCTCTCCCACTCATTTCACTAGTGGTACGCAAGCTGCAACAACAGTCACTAACACTCATCGTAGTTGCTCCAACATGGGCCAGACAGCCGTGGTACACAACCTTGCTGGAACTATCAGTAGTCCCGCACCAAAAAGTACACCTCTCCCCACAACTCTTAACACAGAACCATGGAGAGAGCCGACACCCAGATCCAGCACAGCTCAACCTAGCGATCTGGCTCCTGAAGTCCTAGAATTTGGGTACCTCAATCTTCCACCTGATTGTATGAACGTCATCAAAGAAGCTAGGCGTCCTCCCACTAGAGCCTGCTATGCAGCCAAGTGGAAAAGATTTGTAATATACTGTGCCAATAACACAATCAATCCTCTAGATGCGTCTACAACACATCATATGTTACCTACTGCATCTTCAAAGATGTAATCTAGCTTACACATCAATCAAATTACATCTCGCTGCCATAGCAGCCTACCTGCAAAATAGACAACATCTATCATTCAGGGTACCTGCCATTAAGGCCTCAAAAGAATAATTCCTCCCAGAGTACCACCCTCTCCAGAGTGGAATCTGGATATTGTCCTCACTAGGTTAATGGGTCCTCCATTTGAACCTCTACATGAATGTGAACTACATTTTTTTTCATGGCAAGTCGCTTTCCTTGTGGCTATCACATCTCTCAGAAGAGTCAGTGAGCTACAGGCACTTACTATTCAAGAACCATTTTTACAACTCCATCATAACAAAGTGGTTCTCAGAACAAATCCCAACTTCCTTCCAAAAGTTATTACTCCCTTCCACCTCAACCAATCTGTAGAGTTGCCAGTATTCTTCTCGCAACCACAAACAGTTGCAGAAAGAGCTCTTCATACACTAGACTTAAAAAGAGCACTCCTTTACTACATTGATGGAACAAAACCTTTTCGCAAAACAAAACAGCTTTTTGTTTCCTTCTCACCACCACATAAAGGCAATCCCATATCAAAGTCTGGAATTGCAAGGTGGATTGTCAAATGTATACAAATTTGCTATCAGAAAACAAAACGTACACTGTCTATTCCCTATAAAGCGCATTCCACTCGCAAAATAGGGGCTCCCGTGGCTTTTTTCGGAAACATTCCCTTAGATGATATCGGCAAAGCAGCTACATGGTCTACACTGCACAAATTCACAAAACACTCTTGTGTAGATGTGCAAGCAAAACAACAAGCTAGTTTGGGCCAGGCTGTACTCAAAACACTATTTCAGACAAGTGCAACAGATATTGGTGGTCGCCGCTAAATGGACAGTACTGCTATGCAATCTATGTATAGTGTGTGATATGCAGCTCATATGCCTCGAACGGAAAATGCTACTTACCAGTGTACATCTGTTATTGGCATGTCGAGCTGCAGATTCACACACGCCCACCCTGATTGCAAATGAGTGTGCTGCTACTTTATGCTTTAGCTATGTATTTATTAAAAGTGATAGTTTTTTAACATGATTTGATAAACATTCCTGCCCCCACTCTGATGACAATGCAGTTAATGAACTAAAAGGCAAGTCAGCGGTAATGTGTATCCTATATGTGGCTAGATTTGTTTTCTATATGGAGCTAATGTTTAGTTTATTACATCAAACAAAAGAGTTTTCTGTACAGCAGACGTGATGAACGTCAGTATTTGAAGGTGCTTTCATATGTGATAAAGAAGAAAATGGCATTTCAGTGAATTTAAATAATTGTCCAGGGTCACATAATTTGAAACCAGTTTATGGGTCATGAGTATTATAATTAGGTCAAGTAGATTATTTAAGTCACTAGACCTGCAGATCTAGTAACACTTTTAGGATTTTTTGAGGCCTGGACTATTGGCATCCTGTATATGTGTACTTCAGAGCAAGCTCTGGATGAGTTCGCTCCAACTCCATTTGGCATATTAGCATCAGGACATATGAGTGACGGCCACTTAGAGCTCACCATAATTCCTCTGAATTGGTGAGAGGCACACTACTGGGAACTGTCAATCTTTGCCTCTTGGTGCTAGTCAGTAATGTTCCTGCACATAAATATGTGCCTGCTAATCCTAGTCCCCTGTGTTGTGGGCATAGACGCCAGAGTAGACAGACTATTTTCCACCAACAGACGCCCTTCAAGGAATCTGCCATCCGATCTTCTGGGCGTATGGTCAACTCCACTAGATGCATTTGACACCCTTTTTGATTTTAGATGTGGCCAGTTTCTTTCGTGAATGCTACAAATCCAGTTTTTTGGAGTTGCTGCCTGAAGTGGGACTGGAAAAGGACGTTTCTTTTCTCTTTTCATCCAATTCCTCTGATTCAGGTGGTTTTCCAGCAGAGCAGTGAGCTCAGAATATGGAGTGATTATGGTGGCTTTAGCCTGGCCTTGCCAGGTTTGGTCTACTCACATCTTCTTCCAACAACCTAATGTTTGCTTGTTCCAGAAAATACAGTACGGCTCCTTGGATTAGATGGCAGTATTATCGTCTGCCAAATAATCCTCAAACACTGGACCTAAACCCCCACACTCCCCAAATAGTCAGTTCCCATGCTGACTTGAGAATATCTTATCTTTTACTTTACTTAACGTTTGGATGAAATCGGGATGTTGGTGAATACCTCTTGAAGACCTTCCTTCCAGGCCAAAGAGACATACATGAGCATGCTTAGACAGGCCTTCACAACCAAATAGGCTGCTGTGAAATATGATCAGTCTAATGAAGGTGTTCCCTTGCTGATGTCCCTTGGAGCTGTACTATGTATGCATAAATCTTTTGAGCCTGTAGCATCATGCAACCAAACATTAATTTCTTAAAAATGTTTCCATATTGGTGGGTATAAGATTTTTTTACAGGAACAGGGTCGCTCGTTAACTTTGCCTTCCTGCAGCCCAAAAGTGTTTTCCAAAGTTCCACCTGCAGAAAGAAATCGCTTTTCTGACTTTATATACCTGGTGCCCACACCTCCTCAGGTGAGGAGGTCCTTACTATCTTGGAAGTGTTGTGTTCCTTGCTCTTTATCTTGACAGAACTTCAAGCAAACATTTTGTGGCTTTTGTGGTCAAATGTGGCAGCTAAGCTGTGTCTACCATTTATATCATCATTGCGTACTTTCTACGAGGAGCTTGGTGTGCTTTTGTTGTGAACGCACGTGCAACTAGCTTTAGTGGGACTTTACCAGGCTTCTGCCTGTCAGAAATGCCTACTTAGCTGAGAGCTGGGCTATTCCGAACACATTGTGTTGACAGTATCATGTAAGATTTGGCAGGGAAGTTCTAAAGAATCGCATTGCGTATCTGAAAATGCCAGATGCTGTATTATATTTCCTCCTCCCTTTCTCATTACCCGTTCTTTCAGCAACTACCCACAAGTTGATGTGGCAAAAGAGCCAGGATGCAAACTTAGGATAAAGTTACCTTCATGGTGACTCTGTGACTCTTAATTGGAAAGATATTCTCTGTAATACACACTCTTGCTGACCCCTCTTCCATCAGCAAATAAGAAACGATCATTGATTCCTTCTTCAAATTGAATAGAGGGGAGGCTTCTGGCCAGGGTTCGAGGCACGCAGTGTACAATTTTCCTGCTTATGCATTAGTGGCTTGCAAAGCTATCAACTTAAACAGGTATGAAAGCATTTACTTGTAATGTAAACATCGATAATGGAAAAGAGCCAATCATGGGCTAAGAGTAACATAGTCTTTCAAAAGGTAACTATATGTTCGAGGCATATGAGCTGCAGAATACATACTTGTGCATCGATCGCCATCTGGTGTTGAGCTCAGATGACTGCAGTTTGTTGTTGTCTTGGAAGAAGTTTTTGTAGTCACGAGATAGTTGACTCCTCCCTTGGACGATAGTGCGCATGGGCATCGACTCCATCTTCAGATTGTTTTTCTCCGACATTGGGTTCAGATGTGACTTAGGCGCTCCGGTTCGGTACCGTGTTTCCAAACCTTTTCGACGCGCAACCCATCACCATTTGACGGTATTGTTTTCTTTCACGTGCCCTTCGGCGCGTTAACTCTCAAATCCTCGATTCCGGTCGTCGATGCGGGCCGCTGGGCCTATCGGCGCCATTCGGGCCTTTGTCTAATGGGAAGGACTCCATTTAAAAAATGCCCCTAGTGTGGAGCTAAATTTCCACACAGTGACCACCACAAGGTCTGCAACCTTTGCCTCTCGCCAGAACACGAGGAAAAAGATTGCCAAGCCTGTGCCTCTTTTCGATCCAAAAAGACTATCCGTGATCGCTGGGCTCGACGACACGTTATGGCTCAACAGGCTGCACCGGTGCCAGATGATATTTTCGATGAAGGCCCGACATTCCAGAGGTAGAGGATTCGGAGGAGCTTGACATTATCTCTGAAGCGGATGACTACGACTCCGATGACCACATCACTCCAGGTCAACAAGTACAAATGTCCCTGCACCACCCGGAAGAAACAAGGCTCCGTTCAAAACTTCGACTGAAAGCCATAGTCGAGACCGAAAGAGAACTTCAGAAGCCCCGCCTCCAGGCCTGGCTCTGAAGACAAAGGAATACACTTCGGCAGCTCGGGACCGAGCAAGCAACATATCAGTACCCAAAAAACACTGTCGGTACCGAAATCGGGAATACATCATACTCCTGTTACGTCCAAAAAAGTCTCGGCATCGAGCTCTTCTGCACCGGAAGACCATAAGGCCTCGGATCCGAACAAACCATGAAAACTTCGAATCCAAAAAAGATTTCCAACTCGACATCAAAGCCAAAAGAGCACATAACCCCTCCTACGGCTCCAGAGCACAAATCGAAACCACGTTCGGAACCGAAAAAATAGGCACCGAAAGGAGACAACAACCAGGAAGAACTGTTTCAACCAGATCCTATCGATCCGTAACAAAAGACATTGCATGTGGACCCTAAAACAGGCCATATTGCTAGTCTCCCAACAAAGAAGAGTAAATTGGATACCTCACACTCTCCTGAGGTGCCTGTGAAGAAAATAGACTTTGCAACTTCACCCCTAAGACCCTCTTCTCCGGTTCTTCCTACTAAGCCTGTCTCCTACAAAGTCTCCCATACAGTCTCCTAGACTCTCCATGCTCACCCATACCACCACAGGATGACGACCTAAGCGAAGGGGGTGGACACCATAATGACCCTTGAGATGACCCTGATGAGGACACTGCTATACCACAGGATACATCGGCAGATTACAATGATCCTTCAGATCCTCCAGACCTTCCTGATCCAGATGCATACCCAACAAGACCATCTCCCCCAGATGCCAACACAGGGTTTAGTCAGCTTATTAATAGGGCTGTGCAATATCATGGCGTACAACTACATTCAGACCCCATGGAAGAAGAATTCCTGTTAGATACTTTTGTCCAGTCACAAAGTACAATGCATACATTGCCCATGCTCAAAGGTGTCCTTAAACATGCACCAGACGTCTTTGAAGACCCTGTCGGGACCAGGACTCTCAATCCTCGCATTGATAAAGTATAAACCTGACCCCAACGATCCCACCTACATTAAAGGACAACTCCCTTTAGATTCTTTGGTAGTGTCCAATGCAAGAAAACGTGCTAATTCACAAACCTCTAGTGATTCTCCACCTCCTGACAAAAGGTCTAAACTGCTAGACTCATCAGGCAAACAAGTTGCCTCCCAAGCAGCTAATCACTGGAGGATAGCTAATGCACAAGCACTACTTGCCAGATATGACAGGGCTCACTACGATGAGCTTGAGGACCTAATTCAACATTTGCCTGACCAATACAAGGCCAAAGCCAATGATCTGGTCCAGGAGGGCAAGTTAATTACAAATTGATCCATCAAATTTGCCCTTGATGAAGCAGACACCACATCTAGATCTGTCAACACTAGTGTCTTACTACGCAGACATGCATGGTTGCGCTTTTCTGGTTTTAAACAAGAAGAGCAAACAACTATCTTAAATCAGCCGTTTGATCAAGAACACCTGTTTGGCCCAGCTGTAGACACAGCTTTAGAAAAAATTAATAAAGATACAGACACTGCAAAATCTATTGGAGCATTACAGTATCAAACAACACGAGGTTCCTTTCGTCGCTACTTTTATAGGGGCGCATCCAAAAACATCAGTACAGACACGATTTCCTCCTCCTACAAAAGCCCCACACAAACATCCCCCAACAAGGGATATTTTAGAGGTGGGTACAGGTGAAATAATAAAGGGAGAGGCCGAGGTAACAACAATCGAACCTCCCCTACTACCAAACAATGACTTCCCTCTGCTCCCTCCAGACCATTCCGCTCCGGTCGGAGGAAGACTCTCACAGTTCCTACCCGTCTGGAACTCCATCACTATAGACAGGTGGGTAAGACAAATTATCCAGTATGGTTACTGCCTGGAACTTACCGCAACACCCCCCAACATACCGCCCAAACGTCCAATGTCCATGGAACATCTAACTCTCCTCAAACAGGAAGTTCTATCACTGCTTCAAAAACATGCAATAGAACCAGTTCCCCTCCAGCATCAAGGGACAGGGGTTTACTCCCTTTACTTTCTCATCCCCAAAAAGGACAGTACTCTCAGATAAATACTGGACCTCAGACCTCTCAATATCTACATACAGTCAGATCACTTTTACATGATTACTCTTCAACAGGTCCTTTCACTGCTTCAACAAGGCGACTTACTTGCCACTCTAGATCTCATGGACGCCTACTTCCATATTCCTATACACCCTGCTCACAGGAAATATCTAAGGTTTACAGTGGACGGCCAACACTATCAGTTTAAGGTCCTCCCATTCAGAGTAACCACAGCACCCAGAGTCTTCACAAAGTGTCTTGCAAAGTGTCTTGCAGTAGTAGCCGCACACTTGCGGAGACAACAAATTTATGTGAGGGTTCCATGTAGGGTTTTGAGTTTACAAGAAAAATGGCGCCATGCCTGGTAGTGGTGAGTCAGAGTAATTAGAAAATAAGGAGGATACGGTGCCACTAAGTCAGAGGAAACCCCGATAACCCATGAAGAGAGTGGCAAGGGCCCACTCAGTAAATACAACAAAAGTCCTGTGCACACGTTTCAAGATAAATATACGTAAGCGTTTTTCTTTTCAAAAGAACATGATATGACAGTATGTAATGGAGATAAGGTCGACACAGGTTTTTTTTTGTTCTTTTCAAGTTGCAATATATATGAAAACTCCTTCATCAGAAGGAAAACATCAAAGAGAAAACCAGCCGACACTTGTTTCGTTAAGCGGGCAGTATACCAGTGACTCTTCAGGGCTGACTGCGGAACCAGGATTAAAGGGTCATGAGGCCGGTGATAATTCCAACCCGGCCTAGTCGGGTTCAAAGTAAACGAGAAAGGCCAGTAGTGGCTTGTTGAGAATAAGAGCCACGGGATGACGGGCGGGTTCAGCCGTCAACCGAGAAGTCTGAAAGCTCCAAGGTCTGAGGATAACGAGGTTCTCTCCACGTGAATGAGCTATGGAGAGAGCCACAATAGACACTTCCAAACCTCTTGCATACCCCAATCCAGCCAGGATAGCCAGTATGCAAACCCTCATCACAAAATTTCAACCCCAACTCTCCCTACCAGTTCGAGTGTTTATGCAGCTCATAGGAATGATGGTCTCTTGCTTTTTCATAGTACCTCATGCAAGACTTCCGATGCGCCCTTAACAGGAATGCTTAGTACGTCAGAAGGAACCAGGCTCAAGGTCATCTTTCAGATCTGGTGTTGGTGGACAGTCGCACTCATCGGTCTCTGCAGTGGTGGAACACACAAAACTTTCTAAAGGGCGGCCGTTCCTAGTCCCAGTTCCACAAATAGTGCTAACAGAGGACGCATCACTCAACGGCTGGGGAGCCCATCTCCTAAACCACACAATTCAGGGCAGGTGGACCACTCAACAAAAAGTGCTCCACATCAATCAAGTAGAATTATTGTCAATATTTCTAGCATTGAAATCATTCCAAATACATCTCATCAACAAGACTGTCCTTGTCCGCATGGACAATATGACAGCAATGTATTATAAACAGAAACAAGGAGGAACACATTCTTTGCAGCTTTCTCAACTAGCGCAAAGCATATGGAGATGAGCCATCCCACAAAAGATATATCTTCTATCAGAACATCTTCCAGGAGTACACAATCAAATTGCGGATCTGCTAAGTCGTCAAACACAGCAGATACACGAAAGGGAACTTCATCCTCACGTTCTTCATCCATTTTTTCAGATGTGGGGCCACCCAGGCATAGATTTGTTCGCCACACAAACAAACGCAGAATGCCCAACCTTCGCCGACATGTTTCCACACCCATTGTACATGGGCAATGCGATACGGATGAACTGGTCAGGCAGATTTGCGTACGCTTTTCTGCCACTGTCGCTCATTCCATTAGCATTAGTAGTGCGCAAGCTCAAAGAGTCTCTCAAGATGATCCTAGTTGCTCCAACATGGGCCCGGCAACCATGGTTCACAACACTCCTGGAACTCGCAGTAGTTGCACACCAAAAACTACAGCTCTCCCCAATGCTGCTTACACAAAACCATGGAGAGATAAGGCATCCAGATCCAGCTCAACTGAACATGGAAATCTGGCTCCTGAAATTCCAGAATTCGGTTACCTCAACCTCCCACCGGATTGTATGAACCTTATTAAAGAAGCTAGACGCCCTACTACAAGAGCTTGCTATGCAGCCAAATGGAAAAGATTTGTCATTTACTGCAATAAGAACAAAAATGACCCGCTAGATGCTTCAATTCAATACAATATGTTGGAGGCATATGAGCTGCAGAATTCACACTGTGCATAAATCGCCATCTGGTGTTGGTCTCGGATGCTTGTAGCTTGTTGTCTTAGAAGAAGTCTTTGTAGTCATGAGATAGGTGACTTCTCCCTTAGACGATAGTGCGCATGGGCATGGACTCCATCCTCGGATTGTTTTTTTCTGCCATTGGGTTCGGATGTAACTTCAGCGCTTCAGTTCGGTAAAGTGTTTTCAAACCTTTTGACGCGCAAACCCAACGGTATTGTTTTTGCTTGCGTGACTTTCGACGCGCTAGCTCACATACTCTATTCCGGTCATCGACGCGGGCCACTGGGCCTATCGATGCCATTCGAGCCTATGGCTAAAGGAAAGACTCCATTTAAAAAATGCCCCCAGTGTGGAGCTAAATTCCCACAAGTTGTCCAACACAAGGTCTGCAAAGTCTGACTCTCGCCCGAGCACGAGGAGAACAATTGCGAATCCTGCGCTTCCCATCCGGCTCAAGAAGACTATCCGTGATCGCCGGGCTCGACCACACGTTATGGCGCAACAGGCTGTTCCGGTGCCAGAGGACATCTTCGATGAAGGCCCTGATGTTCCAGAGGCAGAGGATTCTGAGGATCTCGACATCGTAACGGAAGCAGATGATTACGACTCCGATGACCACATTACTCCAGGTCAACGAGTGAGTAAAACTGCCCCTGTCCCAACCCCACCCGAAAATCAAAAGGCTCCGGTCAAGACTTCACCTGAAGGCCCTAGTCGCGACCAAAAGGAAACTTCAGAAGCCCCGCCCCTGGGCCCGGCTCTGAAGACAAAAGAGAAGCCTTCAGGCAGATCGGGACCGAGCAAGCCGCACGCCAGAGCCCCAAAAACATCATCAGCACCGAACGCGGGAGCACATCCTACTCCCGCGGTCTCCAAAAAGGCCTCGGCACCGAGCACCTCAGCACCCAAAGAACAAAAGGCCTCGGATCTAAAGGCACCTCGAAAACCTTCGGATCCGAAAAAGATTTCAGACACAACACCAAAGTCGAAGGACACAAAAACCCCTTCTACGGCTCCAGATCCAAAAACTAAACCACGTTCGGAACCGAAAAAATCGGCGCCGATGGCTATCATCGAAGAGGGAGAACTATTTCTGCCGGATCCCATTGATCCGAAACAAACTCTCCATGTGGACCCTAAGACAGGCCATATTGTCAGCATTCCACACAAGAAGAGGAAATTAGACACCCCACACATCCCTGAGGTGCCTGTGAAGAAAAGAGACTGCATCTTCACCTTTAAGACGCTCTTCTCCTGTTCTTCCTACTAAGCCTTTCTCTCCTCCAAAGCCTCCCATACTTCCCACATATTCACCACCACCACAGGATGATGATGACCTAAGGGGTGGGGGAGGAAATAATGACCCTTTCTCTGATCCTGATTATGACAGTGACATGCCACTAGATCCATGGGACGACTACAATGTCCCTGTAGATCCTCCAGATCTTCCTGATCCAGATGCATACCCGACAAGGCCATCTCCCCCAGATGACAACATTGAATTTAGTCATCTTATTGATAGGGCTGCCCAATATCATGGTGTCCTAATGCATTCAGACCCCTCAGAGGAAGTCTTCTTAGTGGACACTTTTGCACAGTCACAAAAGACAGTACAAACACTGCCCATGCTCAAAGGTGTCATCAAACATGCTCCAGACATATTCAAAGACCCAGTCAGGACCAGAATTCTCAATCGTCAGATTGATAAAAAATATAAACCCACCCCTAATGATCCCATCTACATTAAAGGCCAACTCCCCTTAGATTCCCTTGTAGTGCCCAGTGCTAGGAAGCGTGCTAACTCTCAAACGTCCGGTGATGCTCCACCTCCAGACAAAGAGTCGAAATTACTAGATGCTTCAGGCAAACGAGTTACTTCCCAGGCAGCTAATCACTGGAGGATAGCTAATGCACAGGCATTACTTTGCCAGATATGACAAAGCTCACTATGACGAACTTGAGACCGTCATGCAGCACTTGCCTGACAAATACAAGACCAATGATCTGATTCAGGAAGGCAAGTTAATCACAAACGCATCCATTAAATGTGCCCTTGATGCAGCAGGTACTGCATCCAGATCAATCAACACAAGTGTGTTATTAAGAAGGCATGCCTGGTTGCGCATTTCTGGGATCAAACAGGAAGTACAAACTACTATCCTGAATCAACCGTTCAATCAGAACACGTTTTTGGCCCGACTGTGGACACCGCTTTAGAAAAAATGAAAAAAGACACGGAGACTGCAAATCCATGGGAGCATTACAGTCTTCATCTACACGAGGCTCCTTTCGCTGCTCCTTTTATAGAGGCGCATCCAACACCATCAGTACAGGCACTGCTTCTTCCTCCTATAAAAAAACCCTACACAAACATCCCCCAACAGGGGATATTTTAGAGGAGGGTTCAGGGGAAATAACAAGGGAAGAGGCCGAGGTAACAAACATCTCGCCTCTCACACTAACAAACAGTGACTTCCCTCCACTCCCTCCAGACCATTCCACTCCGGTCGGAGGGAGATTCTCACAGTTCCTACCTGTCTGGAAATCCATCACTACAGACAGGTGGGTAAGACAAATTGTCCAGTATGGTTACTGCCTGGAACTTACTGCAACTCCCTCCAATATACCGCCCAAACAACGTCCGATGTCTGCAGAACATCTGACTCTCCTCAAACAGGAGGTTCTCTCACTGCTTCAAAAGTATGCAATAGAGCCAGTCCCTATAGAGCGTCAAGGAACAGGGTCTACTCCCTGTATTTCCTAATCCCCAAAAAGGATGGGACTGTCAGACCAATACTGGACCTCGGACCTCTCAATTTCTACAAAGTCAGATCACTTTCACATGATCACTCTTCAACATGTCCTTCCACTGCTTCAACAAGGCGACTTCCTTGCCACATTAGACCTCAAGGACGCCTACTTCCATATTCCCATACACCCTGCTCACAGGAAATATCTAAGGTTTACAGTGGATGGCCAACACTATCAGTTCAAGTTTCTCCCCGTCGGAGTCAACACAGCACCCAGGGTATTCACGAAGTGTCTTGAGGTAGTAGCAGCACACCTGCGAAGGCTGCAGATCCATGTGTTTCCATGCCTGGACGAATGGCTAATAAAAGCCAAGTCCTACAGCCAGTGTGTTCTCCACACTTTCCAAACGATTCAGCTACTACACAACTTGGGGTTCACCGTAAACTACACCAAGTCGCACCTTCAGGCCTCCTACCTTCATCAGTATCTAGGAGCTACAGTAGACACTTCCAAAGCTCTAGCATACCCCAATCCAACCAGGATAGCCAGTATGCAAACCCTCATCACAAAATTTCAACCCCAACTCTCTCTCCCAGCTCGAGTGTTTATGCAGCTCATAGGAATGATGGCCTCTTGCATTTTCATTGTGCCTCACGCAAGATTTCAGATGTGCCCTCTACAGAAATGCTTAGTACGTCAGTGGAACCAGGCTCAAGGTCAACTTACAGATCTGGTGTTGGTGGACAGCCGCACACCAGGCTCTCTGCAGTGGTGGAACACACAAAACCTTTCCAGAGAGCGGCCATTCCTAGAGCCAGTTCCACAGATAGTGCTAACAGCGGACGCATCACTCTCCGCCTGGCGAGCCCATCTCCTAAACCACACAATTCAGGGAAGGTGGACCATTCAACAAAAAGTGCTCCACATCAATCACCTAGAATTACTGGCAATATTTTTAGCGTTGAAGTCAGTTCGAGGCATGTGGGCTGCTGAATTCATATCTGTGCATAGATCGCCGCCTAGTGTTGGGTCCGGATGATTGCACATTGTTGTCCTGGAAGAGTCTTCGAAGTATCACGAGATAGGTGGCTCCTCCCCTGGACTACAGTGCGCATGGGCATCCTCTCCATCCTCAGATTGTTTTTTTCCGCCATTGGGTTCGGATGTGCTTATCTTAGCTCAAGTTAGAAAAACTTTATTTAAGGCCAACTGCCTTTAGGTATCGACGGTATTGTTTGTGTTCGGTATCGATAACTTCTTAGACTTGTTCTCAAACTTATTCACCTTTCTCGGACCGAGTTTCGGTCCGAACAGCGATCGACGTTCGAAGATGGAATCGAGGACTCCCTTCAAGAGATGTCCTCTATGTCACGCTAAATATCCACACATAGATGTCCATCCGGTGTGCAACAAATGTTTATCACCGGGTCATGATGAGTCCAGGTGTATGGCCTACGCCCGGTTCCGGTCAAAGAAGACCCTTCGGAATAGACGAGCGGCTAGATTGGAGGCCAAACAATCGGCGCCTAACCCGGTTAACATATTCGGCACCGAGGATAAAGAAGTCGAGAGCGTCGAAGACATAGACTCGGGCCCTGCTTCGGAGCAGGAATCCCAATATGACGACGATGATGAGGTGATCCGCGAGGACGAAGACGTCGTCGACGAGGTAGGAGACGACGATGAGGCCCTTGGGGCCAAGGAAGATAGCTCAGGCGAGGAGCTCGGCCAATCCGTCGATGCGGAGGCCGTGAGAGATAGTCTTGATAAGGCTCAGGTCGAGGGATCGCCTGCGGGCCTTACCCAAGATCGGTCGGATCGTTCTACGGCCCCGCCTGAAGGCCCGGCTTCGAACATTTCAAAAGAGCCAGAATTATCTAAAAAGACTGGAGTCGATTCCATGAAATCGAAACCAAAACCTGCACCAGTCAAATCGAAACCGAAAGTGCAACTGGTTCAGGTCGGATCGAAGGCATCGAAACCTTCAAATCCGTTGACACAAAAGAAGGCCATCGGAGCCGAACAAACGAAAAAGGACTTTGGTACCGAGAAACCACAAAAGGACCTCGGCACCGAGAAACAGAAGAAGGCCCTCGGTCCCCAGAAGACGCAGAGGCCTATGGCACCGAAGGTTGGGGCACCACCGACCAAGGTCAAGGTGGTCGATCCGACTACATCAACCCCGAGGAGTGCTCAGACTGCCAAAATTCCGGATCGACAAGGCGTCGATCCCAAACTTCGGACCGAAGCCCCGAAGACTGGCAAGACACTGGAGACCGCGTCGAGGCCTGCCTCCAAAGAGCCTGTCGGATCAAAAGCACCGTCGGCATTCACGTTACAACAGGTGTTGGAGTCCCTGAAGCGCATCAGGGACCGGGTCACTCTCGAACCGAAAACGGGTCCCGAACCGAACAAGGCCGCCAAGACTCGCTCGGCGCCGGCACCGATCAAGTTTGGATTGCCACCACCGGGGGCACCTAAGATGTTCGAACTTCGGAAAAGTATCGAACAACCAAGGACAGTGTCCACAGAAAGATCTGATGTCGAAGACTCACAGGACCAGTTTATCGACGTCGACACTGGTAGACTGTTGTTCCGCAAGCGGAGAATTGTTACAGAAAAGCCTTTGGACTCATACAAAATTCCACTCAAAAGGAAAATGGCGTCAGGTTCGACACCCGTGCTTGTAGAACATTACCACACATATGATCAGGACCCACCATCCTTTTCTCCCACACACTCGGAGGCGGATGCAGGAGAGGGCTATACTGAGGATACCACTTATCCTGTGGATACTGACCCTGATAACCAACAGCAAGACCGGGATCAGACATGGGGAGACCCTAATGACCCAGGAGACCCACAAGATGCTCCTGACACTAATCTTTATAATGTAAAACCATCTCCCACTGAAGATACTGCTGCTTTTAACGCCCTCATTGAAACAGCGGCTGCCAATCACGGAGTGGAACTTCATTCTGACTCTGTGGAGGAGGATTTCTTGGTGGACACGTTCTCCACATCAGAAAGAACGGTCAAGACTTTTACCAATGTTAAAAGGGGTTATTAAACATGCTAAGGACATCTTTAAGGAGACAACCAGAGCACGGGTATTGAACCCGAGAATAGAAAAAAAATACAAACAAGCCCCAGGAGACCCCATGTACATTAAGTGTCAATTGCCGTTGGACTCCATGGTAGTTTCTAATGCTCGCAAGAGAGCTAACTCACAAGCTACCGGGGATGCTCCTCCTCCGGACAAGGAGTCCAAAGTGTTAGAAACATCAGGAAAAAGGATAGCAGCACAAGCAGCAAACATCTGGCGCATTGCCAACACCCAGGCACTCCTGGCCAGATACGACAGGTCACACTACGATACACTAGAAACACTGCTAGAACACCTACCAGATGAATACAAAGATGGAGCTGAGCTCCTCATCAGAGAGGGACAACTCATTACAAATGCGTCCATCAAATGCGCACTAGATGCAGCGGACACTGCAGCAAGGGCCATCAACACTAGTGTGATGTTGCGGAGGCATGCATGGCTGAGAATATCTGGTTTCAAACCTGAAATTCAAAATAATATCCTGAATCAACCAGTCAACCCAGACTTTTTATTTGGCCCGAGTGTAGGAGAGTAGGGTCTGCTTTCTATGTTCACCCCCACTTTTTGCTTTTGCTTTACTGGTTTTCGACTTAGATGTAAATGTAAATGTGTTTGTACTTGTATAGCGCACTGCCACCCCCAACGGGGGCATCCTGGCGCTTTTACTCATACCGCTGTGGAACCCTTCCTGGTTTTCCATGTGAGGTGTCCACTCCTGGGCACCCCCATGGTGAGGCCAGGCATCCCAGCGCTGTTGGGGCCGTTGTGGAGATTAAGCAAGCTATTGCCCAGAGTTGCAGCGTGGGACCCATGATTAGAATAGGCACTGAGGCGAGAATATCCGGTCCGCGGAATTTATAGCCCGAGACCCTGCCGTGACGGGAATCGAACCCTGGTCCCGGACCAGTGCTCTGCATCGAGGTCTGCCACTCTAACCATTGAGCCACACTTCTCCGTGGCTGTGGGCCTGCTAACCAGACCCACAGCCCTGCTGTTCTCACTCTAAATTGATACTATGTACTTTAGGTGCATAACCCATTTGGATAGGATCACCTTATTGGCCCCTGTACAGTGTACCCTAGGTACCCAGGGCATAGGTGTACCCTAGGCCTACCAGGGGCTGCAGCATGTATTATGCCACCCCTGGCCTGGCCTTCCATTTTGACACAACTGGCTGATCACTCAGCTGGGGCAAGGTCGTGTAATCACCCCTTGCTTAAGTGTAGTATTCCTATACCTAACTTACATATAGACACATGTGTACCTATCAGTCACTCCTATGGCAGGCCTTAACAATCCTGGAGGCAGAGTGCTTGGTAACATGTGAGATGGTGCTCTAGCATGAGCTGAGCCTGTCTGCAGCTTTCGGAACCATGTCCTTATAGCTGTTCTATGATATAGCCTACCATATACTCTTAAAGTGCCTTATAATCTTAAACGGTTATGGTAACTATGGTTTGGCTTTATCGAAACATGTCGTGTAAGGTGTCTAACACTGTGGAATAATACCCCCATACCATTTCTGGACATGAGGATATTATTCCCCCCTTCTAGAGGGAAAGACATGTTAAAATCATACTTCACTGTTAGCCTCTGACCAAAGCCTCAGCATCACAAAATGGATGCTGCTGCCACGACACAAGTCTGACCTCCTGCTGCTGGGAGTGATCCCAGCCAGGGAGGCCTGGACAATAGGTTTCCTGCTTGGGGAGGTGCTAGCACCTCCCCAGACAGCCTTTAGTGTATTGGGGCAGGGTGGGCTGAAAGGAATGAGACATGCCTGGGGCACACAAGGTGTTCCTTGCATAGTCCAGTTCAAACCGGCGCTGGGGCACTCCAGCCCCAGCTCTGGCGCGAAACTGGACAAAGGGAAGTGGGTGTAACCACCCCCTCCCAGGTCCCACCCATAAGGCGTGACCTAGCAGGTATCCCAGCCCCCCAGATTAGTATAAGGGTGGGAGTTGGGCCTCAAGACTTTAGATTATCCTGAACCTGCAAACTTGAACAGAAACTCTGGACCTTCGACATTCGACGAAAGAAGAAGACTGAAGAATCTCCCTTGTGGCCAAGGAGTGGCTACCCTGTGCAAACAGGCACCATCAAGAGACTACCCTTTGCTTTGCCCAAGTTCTACGAGGAACCGACTGCAGAGCCCGACCAGAGCCTTGACTTCCAGACTTCTCCGACCCTGATCCACATCCACAGCAGAGCTGAGATCCGTGGAGGCGACGAGAGACGTGGGACCGGCTACCTGGGAAAAGTGGCTAGTATCTTCAAGCGCAGCTTCTGAGGCACCCTCGAAGTTGTGCACCGGGGATTGAGAAGCCCCAACCCCAAGCACCATCTGCACCGAAGACCAGCCCCCCACACTCCACGAGTCCTGCGTGGGGCCCTTCTGCATTTTCCTGCTTGCCGCGTATGTCCGGTTGCTTGCCCGCTGGCTAGTGGCCTTTGTGACGACGCACCCCGTAATCTTCAGCGCTGGTTTGGCTCCTCCAGACTGGCTCCTGCTCCTTTGAAAAAGAGAAGCATCCCAGACCTTCCTGGTCTGCACCAGAAGCAAGTCCTCCGTTCTGCGTGGGTTCCGCTTGCCAAGGCTTGGTGAGTCCTAGTCCAACTTCGACGCCGCCGACAGCAAGAGCCTTCGTGGGACAGCTCGCCTCCTGGTCCTGGTCGTCCTCGACGCTTCCTGGTCCTCGTGGCTGCAGCGACAAGCTTCACCTTCACCTGCAATCTTCACGACATCGCCTGGTTCCTTCCTGGTTCCACGTGGTCACTGGCTAGTGACCTTGACTCTGTCCCTTCTGCTTGCAGGTCTCCTCTCTTCTTGATCCCAGCCTTGGGATCCACCGGACACTCTTCACTGACTGCCTGTCAGCATCTTTCTTCAGGCATCCATAGGAGTCGACGACGAAACCCGACGCAACTTCACCCCTATGCACCCGCAGCCTGTGGGCTAGGTAACTTGGGTACTCCGGTGCTCATCAGGATAGTGACTATCCTAGTGTCTAGTTTTCCAGTCTCGACTTCCTAGCTACTCCGGAAGTGTCCTAAATCTGTCTATTTCTAAACTGTACTATTGCTAGTGACTTTTACGCATTACGCGTGAGTGTTTCCACTCTGCACCTGAATCACGTGGGCCTCCCACTTCCTAACCTTTGGTAGTATAGTGTAGCCCCAGCGATTCCCTAGGCCTAGGCCTATCCTATTTCCGTGACAGTGGTCCTTATACCACTTACTTAGTATATGGTTTGCGTGGCCCCTAGGGCCTAACTGTATTACTTACCTTTGTGACTTAATGTATGCTTAAATAAGACTGTGTTGTACTTACCTCTAATCTCATAAAGAGTGCTGAGGGTTTGACTAGAATAAATACACTTTATTTTATATATATATCGGTTGTGGTGTCCTTTCATTTGGTATTCAAGGGATTATATATGGTATCACAGCTGGCTTCACATGCCATTCAGAGTTTAGCCTAAGACTGCTCTTGTCCATGCTACCACTAGGATAGCTGGTCTATAAGGTTGACTTTACAACCAATCACCATAAGGGTATTTGGACTGATATAAGGTGTACACTAGAACTAGTGACATCATACATCAGGCCAACTTCTCACACCGAGGTTGACACTACCCTAGAAAAGATTAAAAAGGACACTGAAACTGCAAAATCTATGGGGGCTCTACAGTCGCAGCAGCTTCGGAGTGGCTCCGTTGCCCCGGGAATAGAGGAGCAGCTAGAGGTCAGGGGTCCCAGCAGCAGTACAGTAAAGGAGGTACCCAGAGTACCTATAATAAGAACAATAGGGGTGGATATCGTGGATCCAGCACCAAAGGCAGAGGACGAGGACACAACAACACCAGGTCCTCCGCCAATAACAAACAGTGACGTCTTGTCACTGCCCCCCGACCACATAACACCGGTCGGGGGGAGACTCCAACAGTTCCTGCCAGTCTGGAGATCCATCACCACAGACAGGTGGGTCAGAGAAATTGTCCAGTACGGTTATTGTCTGGAATTAACATCCAATCCACCCAACATACCGCCAAGACACCGTCCTATGTCCGGAGAGCACTTGGCATTATTGCAGCAGGAAGTACTAAGTATGCTGCAGAAAGGAGCCATAGAAATCGTGCCCGTAGACCAACGAGGGTCAGGGGTGTACTCTCTGTACTTCTTGATCCCAAAAAAGGACGGGTCTCTCAGACCTATACTAGACCTGAGACCTCTCAACCAATACATTCTGTCAGAGCATTTTCATATGCTCACCCTCCAGCAGGTTCTACCGTTACTCAGTCAGGGAGACTTCCTAGCAACACTGGATTTGAAGGATGCGTATTTCCACATACCCATACACCCATCACACAAAAAATATCTTAGGTTCACTCTTCAGGATCAGCATTATCAGTTTAAAGTACTCCCTTTCGGAGTAACGACGGCACCCAGAGTCTTTACCAAATGCCTAGCGACAGTGGCTGCACACTTAAGGAGACAGCACATTCATGTCTTCCCTTACCTGGACGACTGGCTTGTTCAGGCAAAGTCAGCCCAGCAGTGTGCCAGCCACATATCCCACACCATTCACCTTCTTCACAGTCTGGGATTCTCACTAAATTATCCAAAGTCACATCTTCAACCCGCCCACGTACGGCAGTACCTGGGCACGACCATAGACACTCTGGCAGCCAAAGCTCAGCCAAACTTGGTGAGGATCAACGGCATGCAACTGCTGATAAAAAAGTTCAAACCTCAACACTCCCTTCCAGCGCGAGTGTTCATGCAGTTGATCGGCATGATGGCCTCCTGCATCTTCATAGTCCCGCACGCGAGACTACATATGCGCCCGCTTCAGGAGTGCTTGGCACCTCAATGGAATCAGACTCAAGGACAGTTGAAAGACCTAGTGTTGGTGAGCGGTCGTGCATACAACTCTCTGCATTGGTGGAATCCACAAAACCTTTGCAAGGGCCGACCGTTCCAAGAGCCTGTTCCACAAATAATACTGACAGCGGACGCGTCTCTCCTGGGATGGGGAGCTCATGTACTCAATTACACAGTGCAGGGACTATGGACAACACAGCAAAAGAAGATGCACATCAACCTTCTGGAACTGATGGCAATCTTCCTGGCAATGAAGGCATTCAAAGTACACTTGTGCAACAAAGTCGTGTTGATCCGGACGGACAGCATGACTGCCATGTACTACATACAGAAGCAGGGAGGAACACACTCTCCACAGTTGTCTCATCTGGCTCAGAGCATGTGGAAGTGGGCCATTCAGAGGATCATGTTCCTCATGGCGGAACACCTCCCGGGCAAGGACAACCAGATGGCGGATCTGCTCAGCAGACACAGCCACCAAATGCACGAGTGGGAGCTACATCTGTCAGTACTCCAACCGTACTTCCAGCAGTGGGGTCATCCAGAGATAGACCTATTCGCCACAAGTGAGAACGCAAAATGCCAAAGCTTTGCCGCCAGGTTCCCCCATCCACAGTCGCAGGGCAATGCGATATGGATGAACTGGTCAGGCAGATTTGCGTACCCTTTTCCCCCAGCGCCATTAATACCGCTGGTGGCACGCAAACTAAGGCAACACTCGATAACACTCATCCTGGTTGCTCCAACGTGGGCACGCCAGCCATGGTACACCACGTTTCTAAAACTGTCCGTGGTACCGCATCAAAGACTGCGGCTAACACCCAAACTTTTAACTCGGAACCATGGCGAAATTCAGCACCCAGATCCCCAACAGCTGAACCTGCCGATCTGGCTCCTGAGGTCCTAGAGTTTGGCTACCTGAACCTGCCTCCAGAATGTATGAATACCATTAAAGAGGCCAGGAGACCCACGACCAGAGCTTGCTATGCGGCTAAATGGAAAAGGTTTGTCATTTACTGTAAAAACAATGACATTAATCCGCTGGATGCATCCATTCAGAACATCATCTGTTACCTGTTACACTTATACCGATGCAATCTGGCTTACAGCTCTATCCGTATACACCTAACCGCAATAGCAGCCTATCTTCAGAACAGGCAGCACCTCTCTTTATTCAGAGTGCCTGCCATCAAAGCCTTTTTAGAGGGACTCAAAAGAGTGTTTCCTCCAACACACCCACCAGCACCGGTGTGAAACCTGAATGTGGTCCTCACCAGATTGATGGGTCCACCTTTTGAACCTATACATTCATGTGAGATTCAATTCCTCACCTGGAAAGTAGCTTTCTTAGTGGCAATCACTTCGTTGAGAAGAGTTAGTGAACTCCAGGCACTAACCATTCAAGAGCCATTCATACAGGTTCACGCAAATAGTACTACCCTACCTTCATGCCTAAAGTGATATCGCAGTTCCACATGAATCCGACTATTAAACTGCCTGTTTTCTTTCCAAATCCCGAAAATGTCGCGGAGAGAATGCTCCATACACTAGATGTAAAGAGGGCCCTCATGTACTATATAGACAGAACAAAGGATTTTAGGAAAACAAAACAAATGTTCGTTGCCTTTTCTCCACAACACAAGGGCAACGCCATTTCCAAAGCAGCGATAGCCAGATGGATCGTTAAATGTATTCAGATTTGCTATGAAAAAGCTAAACGCACATTAACGATTCCCCCAAGAGCCCACTCAACACGAAAGTTAGGGGCGTCCATGGCTTTCCTAGGTAACATTCCTTTAGAGGAAATATGTAGAGCAGCCACATGGTCCACTATACATACATTTACTAAACACTACTGTGTAAATGTACATTCAAAACAGCAGGCAGCTGTAGGACAGGCTGTTCTCGAAGACCCTTTTTCAGACTACTGCAGGTGACACGGGCAGCCGCCGCTAATGGAGGGACTGCTATATAATCTATGCACAGATATGAATTCAGCAGCCCACATGCCTCGAACCGAATATGCTACTTACCAGTATGCATCTGTTCTTGGCATGTAGGGCTGCTGACATTCATATCGCCCACCCTCCTCCCCGGCGCCTGTAGCGGCTGCAGCACTCAGAATTACTGTATAGCATGGTCATCACTTACTGTATCTACTCCATCACTGCCACAATGGCGAAAAACAATCTGAGGATGGAGAGGATGCCCATGCGCACTGTAGTCCAGGGGAGGAGCCACCTATCTTGTGATACTTCGAAGACTCTTCCAGGACAACAATGTGCAATCATCCGGACCCAACACTAGGCGGCGATCTATGCACAGATATGAATGTCAGCAGCCCTACATGCCAAGAACAGATGCATACTGGTAAGTAGCATATTCGTTCCAAGTACATCTTCTCAACAAGACTGTCCTATTCCGCACCGACAATATGACAGCAGTGTATTACATACAAAAACAAGGAGGGACACATTCTTTGCAGCTGTATCATCTAGCGCAAAGCATATGGAGATGGGCCATTCCACAGAACATATATCTTCTGGCAGAACATCTTCCAGGAGTGAACAATCAGATTGCAGATCTGTTAAGTTGTCAGACTCAATAGATACACGAATGGGAACTTCATCCGCAAGTTCTTCAGCCCTTTTTCCAGATGTGGGGCCACCCAGACATAGATCTGTTCGCCACACACGAAAACGCAAAATGCCCAACCTTCGTCGCCAGGTTCCCACACCCTTTGTCCAAGTGAAATGCGATATGGATGAACTGGTCAGGCAGATTTGTGTACACTTTTCCGCCACTTCCGCTAGTAGTACGCAAACTCAAACAGTCTCTCAAGATGATCCTAGTTGCTCCCACATGGGCACGGCAACCATGGTTCACAACACTCCTCGAACTCTCAGTAGTTCCGCACCAAAAACTACGTCTCTCCCCAACCCTGCTTAAACAGAACCATGGAGAGATAAGGCACCCAGATCCAGCACAACTGAATCTACCAATCTGGCTCCTGAAGTCCTAGAGTTTGGTTACCTCAACCTCCCACCCGACTGTATGAACATTATTAAAGAAGCCAGACACCCCACTACTAGAGCTTGCTATGCAGCTAAATGGAAAAGATTCGTCATTTACTGCAATAACAACAAAATTGACCCGCTAGATGCTTCAATTCAGAAAATCATTTGTTATTTGCTGCATCTACAAAGATGCAATCTAGCATACTAATCTATAACATTACATCTGGCTGCCCTTGCCACCTGCCTACAAAACAGACAATATTTGTCATTGTTTAGAGTGCCCACTATCAAAGCCTTTATGGAACGCCTTAAAAGAATAATTCCTCCTACACTGCCACCCTCTCCAGTGTGGAATCTGAACATCGTCCTTACTAGAGTCATGGGTCCCCCATTTGAACCTCTACAAAAATGTGAACTGCAGTTCCTTGCATGGAAAGTAGCTTACCCTGTCACAATCACCTCTCTCAGGAGAGTGAGTGAGATCCAGGCTTTAACCATACAAGAACCATTCTTACAAATACATCGCAACAAGGTGGTTCTTAGGACAAATCCAAAATTCCTCCCCAAAGTAATCGCTGCTTTTCACCTTAATCATTCTGTAGAGTTACCAGTGTTTTTCCAAAACCCAGATTCCGCAGCAGAGAGAGCTCTTCACACACTTGTTGTCAAAAGAGCTATGCTTTATTACATTGATAGAACTAAACCTTTCAGAAAAACAAACCAATTGTTGGTAGCTTCTCTCCCACTCATTAAAGCAATCTCATCTCCAAAGCCGGAATTGCCAGGTGGATAGTTAAATGCATTCAAATATGCTACCAGAAAGCTAAATGCACATTGACAATTCCCCCTAGAGGGCACTCAACACGCTAACTAGGAGCTTCCATGGCATTCTTAGGGAACATTCCCCTAGAAGACATTTGTAAGGCAGCATATGGTCTACCACACACACCTTCACCAAACACTTGTGTAGATGTGCAGGCAAAGCAACAAGCTGCAGTAGGCCAGGCTGTTCTTAAAACACTTTTTCAAACCACTGCAACGGATACAGGTGACCACCACTAGGGGAGATGCTGCTTGACAGTCTATGCGCAGTAGGAATTCTGCAGCTCATATGCTTCGAACGGAAAATGCTACTTACCAGTATGCATCTGTTCTTGAAATGTAGAGCTGCAGAATCTCACACGCCCACCCGCTTCCCCGGAACCTGTATTTGTTCCAGTGTTATCTTACTAAGATACATTACACATGGACATCTTTTCTGTTTCTTACAAACTCCATAATTTCCCTTCATGGCAAAAAACAATCTGAGGATGGAGTCGATGCCCATGCGCACTGTCGGCCAAGGGAGGAGTCACCTATCTCGTGACTACAAAGAGTTCTTCCAATACAACAAGAAGTTGCAAGCATCCGAGCCCAACACCAGATGGCGATCTATGCACAGTGTGAGATTCTGCAGCTCCACATGCCAAGAACAGATGCATACTGGTAAGTAGCATGTTCGAGGCATATGAACTGCAGATTATACACTGTGCATAGATCGCCATCTGGTGTTGGGCCCGGATGTTTGCAGTTTGTTTTTCCTCTTGGAAAGTCTTTGGAAGTCACGAGTTTGGCGACTCCTCCTTTTGTTCGTATTGCGCATGGGCTTCGGCTCCATCCTCAGATAGTTTTTTTCCGCCATCGGGCTTGGATGTAATACTTCGCGCTCCGGTTCCGAACTTTTCCAGTTCAACGATTGACGCAAAAATCCTCGCTCGTAGAGCTCCTTCAGATAATAAATCATCTTAATCACCTTCTCTTCGACACTTCTTCGATTCCGGTCGTCGACGGCGGCCTTCGGGCCTATTCCGGCTCCGGTCTCGGCTGATGGAAAGAATTCCCTTCAAGAAGTGCCCTCGATGTGGGTCCAAGTTTCCCCACACCGATCTTCATGAGGTGTGCAACCTCTGCCTCTCCCCTGAACACGAGGCCCGAGACTGTCCCGCCTGCAAGTCTTTTCGCTCTAAAAAGACTATTCGAGATCGACGGGCTAGACGCAACATGGCGCACTCCTCGACCTCCGCTCCAGTCGACATCTTCGGGGACAACGTCGAAGTTCCGGGACAGCAGAACATCGAAGAAGAAGACGACGACCTCGTGAGTGCTTCCGAGGCCGACGACTCAGATGTGGAGGACATCACCCCGGCGCAGAGGGTCGTGAGTACAATACCCCCTCCCACACCCACGCCGATACCCAAAAAGGCTTCGATCACACCTTCGCCTTCGAGCCTAGGCAAGACCAAGGATACTGCTTCTCACACCCCACCTTCGGGCCCGGTAAAGAAGCCTATTAAGCCTTCCGGCAGCTCGGGCTGGAGCTAGCCTACCAGCGGTACCGAAAAACACCCTTTGGCACCGAAGAGAAGATCGGCCTCCATCTCCACACCGAACCCAGTACCAAAGCCTTCGGTGTCGAAACCTGCCCTTCCGGTGCCGACCAAACAGCACAAGGCCCTCGGCACCGACACTCCCGGGCCGAAGCCTTCTTCGGCACCGACCAAAAAATCGGAGGTCCCAAAGAAGCACGGCTTAGACAAGCCTAAAAAGCCGTCGGCCCCGAAAACTTCGGCGCCGACCGAACAACCAGTGTCGCAAGAACTTTTCACACCGGATCCTCTCCAAAAGACACTCACCAAGGATCCAAAAACTGGACATTTGACATAGTCTTCAAAAAAGACACTTGGACAAACCAGCTCCACCTCCAAAGAGGAAAGACACTGCTACCTCCCCTTTCAGAGTGCCTTCTCCACCTCCTCCACCTCCTCCACCCTCCCCACCTCCACCCCTGCCTCATTGTTCCCCAACCATGTCTCCTGTCCCAGACGATATAGGAGACCCTTATTATGATCCAGCAGATGTGCCACAAGACCCCACCCCTATTGGATCTCCAGACCCATGGGACGACTATAACAATCCGGACATCCCAGATGTCCCACAGGATGACCTTTACCCATCTAGGCCATCCCCACCTGAAGATTCCTTAGGCTTTCATCACCTATTACTAAGGGCGACACACTACCACGGGGTGGAGTTACATACTGACCCAGTGGAGGAAGATTTCCTCCTAGACACCTTTGACAATGCACGTAGGTCTACTGCCATTCTACCTATGTTAGAGGGAGTGATTAAACATGCACCGGAGGTTTTTAAAGACCCAGTCAGGGCCAGGGTCTTAAATCCCCGTGTAGAGAAAAAAAACAAAGCCGCCCCCACAGACCCTTCATACATTAAAGGCCCTGCGCCATTGGATTCCCTAGTGGTATCTACAGCTAGGAAGCGCTCAAATTCTCAGGCGGCAGGCGAAGCACCACCACCTGACAAAGAGTCCAAGCTCCTAGACGCGTCAGGGAAGCGCACTGCGTCACAAGCCGCCAACATATGGCGTATCGCCAACACGCAATCGCTATTGGCCAGATACGACAGGGCGCATTATGATGAGTTAAAGGCCATCATGCACCATCTCCCTGAAAAATACAAAAACAGGGCTAATGAATTGATCCAAGAGGGAAAAATAATAACTGATACCTCTATACGGTGTGTCCTAGATGCAGCAGATACCACCTCCAGGGTCATAAACACCAGTGTCCTTCGGCGCCGCCATGCCTGGCTCAGAGTTTCAGGTTTTAAACCTGAGGTACAAGCCTCTATATTGAACCACCCATTCGACCAGGATCATCTATTTGGCCCAAAAGTTGATGAAGCCCTCGAAAAGATGAAAAAAGATACTGACACGGCGAAATCCATGGGAGCCCCACAGTCTCACACTCCTAGGCGCTCTTTTCGCCGCTCTTCCTTTCGGGGCACGGGCAGAGGCTACTCCTCGGATAGTGCATCCACGTCCTACAAATCCCCATCTCAATCTACCTTCACAAAGGGTTATCAAAGAGGCGGATACAGAGGCAATAATAATAAGGGCAGAGGCAAAACAAATACCGCCCGCTCTGCCACACCTACTACCCAATGACTTTCCCCCGCTCCCTCCAGACCATTCCACTCCGGTCGGGGGCGGAATACAACATTTCCTTCACGTCTGGGAGACAATCACCTCAGACAGATGGGTGACCCAAATTATTGCCTAGAATTAACATCTACCCCCCCAAACATTCCACCCAGGCAACGCCCTATGTCTCAACAGCATACTACGCTACTAAAACAGGAGGTGATCTCCCTCCTGCAAAAAGAAGCCATAGAGCAGGTCCCCATAAATCAACAAAATTTAGGGGTCTACTCCCTGTACTTTCTGATTCCAAAGAGACGAGACTCTACGACCTATCCTAGATCTCAGACCTCTAAACACTTACATACATTCAGACCATTTTCACATGGTAACCCTTCAACAGGTTCTTCCACTCCTCTCCCAGAACAATTTTCTCACCACTCTGGACCTGAAAGACGCATACTTTCATATCCCAGTACACCAATCTCACAGAAAGTACCTCAGATTTGTGGTGGACGGGCAACACTACCAGTTCAAGGTGCTCCCGTTCGGGGTAACAACAGCACCCAGGGTATTCACCAAGTGCCTAGCAGTAGAGGCTGCACACCTCAGAAGACAGCACATTCACGCTTCCCGTATCTGGACGACTGGCTAATAAAAGCCACGTCCTACAAACAATGTGTGCAACATACCGCCGCTACAGTCCAACCACTTCACCAGCTAGGTTTCACGGTGAACCATCAAATATCCCACCTGGTACCATCACACTCAAAACAATACCTCGGTGCCACCATAGACACCTCAAAAGCCATAGCCTACCCCAATCCTGCCAGGATTGCAAATATACAGGCTCTGCGTCAAAAATTCAAATGTCAACACTCTCTCCCAGCAAGAGTGTTTATGCAACTGATGGGGATGATGGCCTCTTGCATCTTCATAGTGCCCCATGCAAGACTCCAGATGCGTCCACTCCAAGAGTGCCTAGCGCGCCAGTGGAACCAGGCCCAGGGACAACTGACAGTTCTGGTGTTGGTAGACGGCCGCACCCATCGCTCTCTGCAGTGGTGGAACACCACAAACCTTTCCAGAGGTCGACCGTTCCTGGACCCGGTCCCACAAATAATCCTAACAGACGCATCGCTCTCCGGCTGGGGAGCTCATCTGTTACATCTCATAGCACAGGGCACATGGACGCCGCAACAGAAGTTACTCCACATCAACCATCTGGAGTTACTGGCAATCTTCCTCGCCCTAAAATCCTTTCAGACGCAGATTTCAGGCAAGGCAGTCCTCATTCGCACAGACAACATGACTGCCATGTACTACATTCAAAAACAGGGGGGCACACACTCTCCACAGCTCTCTCAATTAGCACAGAGTATATGGAGATGGGCAATTCCACAAAAAATCTTTCTCCTAGCCCAACACGTCCCAGGAGTCCAAAACACTGTGGCAGATCTGCTCAGCAGACAGATGCAGCAGATCCACGAGTGGGAACTTCACCCACAGGTTCGTCACCCGTTCTTTCAGAAGTGGGGGCATCCACACATAGACCTATTCGCCACCCACGAAAACAAAAAATGCCCAAGCTTCGCCGCAAGATATCCACACCCATTGTCCAAAGGCAATGCGATATGGATGAACTAGTCAAACAAATTTGCATACGCTTTTCCACCTCTCCCACTAATTCCATAAGTGGTGCGAAAGCTACAACAGCATTCCCTAACACTGATCCTAGTAGCTCCAACATGGGCCAGACAACCGTGGTACACCACACTGCTGGAACTCTCAGTAGTACCACACCAAAAGCTACACCTCTCACCATGCCTCCTAACCCAGAACCATGGAGAGATCAGGCACCCGGACCCAGCTCAGCTCAACCTTGCGATCTGGCTCCTGAGGTCCTAGAATTCGGATACCTTAACCTTCCCTCTGATTGCATGAATATTATTAGGGAAGCTAGACGCCCTACTACTAGGGCATGCTATGCTGCAAAGTGGAAAAGATTTGTTGTTTACTGCCACAACAACACAATCAATCCTTTAAATGTGTCCATACAGCACATCATATGTTACTTACTCCATCTACAAAGGTGTAACCTAGCATATACTTCCATTCGGTTACACCTCGCTGCAATTGCTGCTTATTTACAGAACAGGCAGCACCTATCACTTTTCAGAGTGCCTGCCATCAAGGCCTTTATGGAAGGCCTCAAAAGAGTAATTCCACCCAGAGTACCACCCTCACCTGTCTGGAACTTGAATATAGTTCTCACAAGGTTGATGGGACCCCCTTTCGAACCATTACATAAATGTGAGCTCCAATTTCTCACATGGAAAACAGCTTTTCTAGTGGCCATCACTTCCCTCAGAAGGGTTAGTGAAATACAAGCACTCACTATACAGGAACCTTTTCTCCAAATGCATCAGAACAAGGTTGTACTCCGCACCAACCCAAAATTTCTACCCAAAGTCATTTCTCCATTCCATCTAAACCAGTCGGTAGAATTACCAGTCTTTTTCTCACAACCTCAAACCGTTGCGTAAAGGGCTTTACACACACTGGATGTTAAAAGGGCTTTACTTTACTACATCCAAAGGACACAACCTTTCAGGAAAACCAAACAGCTATTTGTCTCCTTCTCTCCACCACATAAAGGCAACCCTATTTCTAAATCCGGGATAGCTAGGTGGATTGTAAAATGCATCCAGATTTGCTACCACAAAGCAAAACGAACGCTATCTGTTCCCCCTAAAGCCCACTCTACAAGGAAGATAGGGGCTTCTATGGCTTTTCTAGGAAACATACCACTAGATGACATCTGCAAAGCAGCAACATGGTCAACACTGCACACTTTCACAAACATTACTGTGTAGATGTGCAAACCAAGCAACAAGCTAGTGTGGGCCAGGCTGTACTAAAAACACTGTTCCAAACAACTGCAACGGATGCCGGTGGTCGCCGCTAGGGTTGGGTACTGCTATATAATCTATGCACAATGTATAATCTGCAGCTCATATGCCTCGAACGGAATATGGTACTTACCAGTATGCATCTGTTCTTGGCATGTAGAGCTGCAGATCTATACACGCCCACCCGCCTCCCCGGCTACCTGTATCCGTTCCAGTTTATCTTATTTAGATACAACACACATGGGTTTCTTTACTGTTACTACCACGCTCCATCTTTCCCTGCTGGCAAAAAACAATCTGAGGATGGAGCCGAAGCCCATGCGCAATACGAACCAAAGGAGGAGTCACCGAACTCGTGACTTCCAAAGACTTTCCAAGAGGAAAAACAAACTGCAAACATCCGGGCCCGACACCAAATGGCGATCTATGCACAGTGTAAAGATCTGTAGCTCTACATGCCAAGAACAGATGCATACTGGTAAGTAGCATATTCCTTTCCATTTGTTGCATGAAGTAAAATATAAAATAGTGTGTAAAAGTATTAAGCGTATTCAAACTCCACTTTAAAAATCTTTTAATAAATGTAGACCTAAACAGATAATAGCTGGTGTCTCCATTTGTCAAAATACATAACACTATCACATTCCTGAGCATGCCAGCAGTTACTCTGGGTTTTTGAGTTAAGAGGAATAAAACTCCAGGAATTAGGGTTTTAAAATGATGTGCAGTAGTATTTCCCCACATTAAATATGTTCAATGTAAAACATTGAAGGGGGCGGACTAAACTGTTTCGGAAGGTTTGATGTTTATCGCTCTGTATTTTACATTGTAACGTTGCAGTGTTGTTCAGTTGTTCCCATGAAGAATTCTCGTTGCCAAGTATGTTACCAAAAGGCTAATGGTTTTCAGCAACATTTGTGTAAAAGGCCACATATCTTGTCATCCCAAATAGGTCTTCTCATTTCCCCAAAAGCCACTTCCATCCCAGCATTATGAGTTGGCCGGTCGTTTAGTTATGAAAGGCAGTGTGAAACTGAAGTGCAGACCTGAAGAGTTGGAGGGTGTATGTATGAATAGGGCATTGGTGTTTCATAAATGACAATTGAAAATCATTTTCTTTTTAAATTCAGGCATACCCATATCAGAGTTCTCCACCTGTAATTATTCAACAAATTCCAGTAGGATACCAACAACCACCATATAATTACCAGGTATGGTTCCATTTGCAAAAGTTTCATGTAAACAAAGATCTGTATTTTTGTGAGGGGAAATGGTGTCAGTAGTATCTGTAATGTAGTGCTTGCTGTGGATATGTATCATTTACTCCAGTATTGGAACTTTCATAAATTCACATACTTGAATCATTCCCCGTTGTCGTGATGGGAGTCCCCGGTACTTAAAATAGTTATAGTAGTAGTAGACTTGAATAGTCATAATACACTAATAGGTATAGACTAAAGAAGGCCTAGGCCTCTTAGTTTACTAACCTATCTAGTCCTTATAAAGAAAAGGACCACATTTTGCCTCAACCAATCGGCATTAATCTCCCTCTGTGACTCTCCTGAAGGAAGCTCAGAACCTCAGATTTTCTACAACACTTTGTGCAAGGGAGTCTCCTCTGAGCTCTGCTCTGCTTTCTCATCAAGGATAAATAATTTTGGACTTTTTCTACAGGAAAGTACAATTTTATTATATTTTCTTAACATCATCTTCCTACTTTTGTGGGTCTTCAGTATATGTGGACTATGTCCGACAAGGCTAAGAAGGCCCTCTTCAGAGAATGTGCTACTTGCCTGAAGAAAAGACTTTGTGGATGATCCCCACAAAAATTGCATATACTCCCTATATTCATCTCATAAGATGTTAGAATGCAAGAATTGTTGTACTTTTTCAAACGAGACCCTCCGATACAGGGAAGGACGTATTCTCATCTGGCTTCGAAAATTGAAAACTAGATCAGACCCTGTGTCAGACTCTGAGAGTTACCAGTCTACGTCTGCAAAAGCCTCTTCAAAAAGGGCAAGAGAGTCATCACAGTCTGAAAAAGAGCCTGCTAAAAAGTGTGCCAAGAAGTCCTCTCCTGAATCTTCCTCTGAGCGCAAAGGTTCTCATAAAAAAAAAAAGCCATCTAAGACTGTTGCTGAACCAAAAACACCTCCTGCGGAGCTTAAGGTGACTTTCAAAATACCTACTTCTGACATTCTGTCAGGAAGTTCTCAGTCAGTGAAGAAATGTACTTCAGCGCCGTCGACGACAAGAGGATGCATTTCTGGCACGTCAACAACATGTTTTATGGCTGTCTCATTGTCGATGATGACCCTGAAATGGTCACCGCGAGGTCCAGTTTCATCGACCATCTGCTTAACATCTCACAAGGAGATTGGCACACCGTCGATAAAGCATTTGTCGTTGACGCTGAAGCCGACTACATTGTTGAAGAAAATACCGTCGACAAGGTTGTCATCGATGTCGCCACCGGCAACGGAAAAAAGGTCATCGACGCAGAAAAGGTCGGCGAGCTCATCACCGTTGAAGAGTTCACCATCGTCGATGGACACATTGATTGCCGTTGATGAAATTAAAGTCACAGGCGCCTTCGAAGTCCTTACCGTCGCAGGTGTCAACGAAGTCCCCTGTGTTGACGCATCATCGTCGACGACATCACCTGCGGCAAGCGCAGTTAATGCTGTGGAATTTAAGACGCCATCGTCGACAAAATCGTCAATGAAAGTTATATCTATGAAACTGACTACGCCAAAGAGGATGACGCCTGAACACACCTCACCTAGCAAAATTACCCCTCACCTTGAAGAGAAGGGAGATTCTGAAGAAGGGGATGAAGGTGAAGATCCCTTTGGGTTACAATTTAGCCCTCCAGAATTGCACGTCAAGTGCCAACCAGATGATGATGAGGATGATGATGACCAACAATACTATGGTCAAGCCTATTTTACCCAGCCTGAACAACATCATCAGTACCATGAGGAAATGGTATCAATACCGTCTGCATTACTGACTGATATGCAGTTTGTACTGCAGCACTACAGACAGCGCTTCCCACCTTTGGACCCGTCTAATATACCTCCTCCTCCTCCGCTGACATCGACGGTGAGAGTTAGGGCTCCTAAGGTCCCTTCAGTGCTGAATACTTCACAATCTATTCCTCTCCAAGAACCAGTATCTTCTGATGAGGAAGGGGAACTTCATGAAACAGCTTCTGAATGGGATGACTACAGGATGTTTTCACCAGCCTCACCTACTCCTTCTCCTGTAGATTCCCCACCTGAGGATATTGGGGGATTTCACAATCTGTTGGAGCGTGCTGCAAAGAGATTTGCCATACAAATGCCTTCCAAACAGGCGAACTACTTCCCATATGACTTTAAGAAACTATTTTGTAAGTCAGTTAGGGCTATTCCCATGATTGATTATATTTGGGAGGAAGGGATTAGAATTTTAAAGAACCCAGCATCTGTGCCGGCGGTGCTTCCACATCTAGATGAAAAGTATAAAACAACTGAGGACCAGTCACGGCTGCTCCATTAGGGCGTCGGAGCGCCGCCCACTGCATTCTCGCAGTGCGAGAAGTAGAAAGTAAATTGGTATTTAAAATACCATTTTATTTTCTGATTCTTGCGATGCGAGAAAGCAGAAGGCAGGGATATGCCTGGTTGGGGGCGGGCAGGAGGATATGCCTGGTTGGGGGTGGGAGGGTGGGCTGGTCAGGGAGGAGTGGCTTGAACCACTCTGAGTGCCTTGACTGTTTGGTCTTCCCCAGGGCCGACCAACGCAGTCCTGCGCACTCTACATTTTCTCTATGTAGGCTGCGAGAAAATAGCCTCCCTACAGGGACACCGCACCAATCACAACGCTGTCATTGCAGCGTTGTGATTGGCTTACAGGAGGGAAGGAGCGTGCCTGTTCCTGTCTAGGAGCAGAGGCGGCGTGGGACGGGACCCGGATAGGTAAGTTTAATTTATTTTTTGTCCTCCCCCCGATGTATTGTGAGCCGCGACTGCTCTCTCGTTGTCGACGTACGTTTTTCACCCTCGCTGCCATTTCTGCTTTCAGACCTTCTATCACCCCGCTCCCCTTCTATGTCCCCTCAAAGATTGATCGGTGTTTTCGGACTTTCATTCCGTCTCCTCGCTCGAGGATCCCGTGTTTTAGCTGACATGACACTTCGCTGCCTTTGTGGTAAGGCATCCTCCGCAGAAAACTAAACTTTAACCTTTGTTAAGGATATTAGCAGCATACATTTCTGAGAGCTATTCTATGCAGCATCCTTTTCGCATTGATCTGTCCTGCTGGAGTTTGGTCGTGCCCTTGCACCGTTGAGATCACGAGGCCTGTTTGCAGAATCACCCCCCTCTTTTCAATCTTTGTTTGCAGCCAGAGCAGCAGAACCCATGAACCAGGCTCTATAATCTACGAACACTTCATAACAACTCTTGTTTGTTGGCAAATCGTGTACACTACAACATATTTTTAAGAAGGTGAACATTTCTTGTATTGTTTATTGGCATGTGTGTAGTTCCCACTCTACTACTAGTAGGGCATCAGGGTGCCTTTCGGTAGTCCTGGGTAAGTCTTTAGGAACGTATGTAACAAAGACTAGGCGGAGGTGTACGGCCAAAGGGGAGAGAGTTTTGGGGTGGAGTTGGTATGGGTTCAGACACAGCAGGACGGGGAGTTGCCTCCGGGCCGGGCTGCCAGACCTGCACCTCGGAGCATCCCTCACAAGTGCACAGTTAAGGGGGATGTGGGAGGGAAGGGGTGATCTGTTTGACGTGTCCTACCACCGAAGGAGCACACACCAGCTGCTCCTGGGGTTTTCACACATCTCTAATTACATCTGTGACTCGAGCACGCTGTGTTGTTCTGCTCTACACGGGCACGCCCAGCATTTAACCCTGAACCACATACACACACGTGCACGTTAAATCTTTACCTCCTGTGCGCGTGTTCACAATGGCCAACTGGTTGGCGTCGTATTTAAATGTGTGACAGCACAGGCGTCACTCCCTCCAGACGCATTTCGCGCTGTCTGCGCTGCCCCTCTCAGCCCCAGAGTCCAGTTGTCTTCGGCTTTCAGTCGAAGTTTCTCACCTTTCCCACCTCTGAGCTGCAGATGTATGTCCTCTACTGCCTGTCTGTTTGGATCTCTGTCTGTGTGTCTGTGTTCTCCGTACTCTTCTCAGTCCGCCTCCATGTCTCTCCATTGGCATTACTCCTCTATTTTTGTCTGTCTTCCCCTCTCTGTCCCCGTGTCTTCCTGTCTCTCACTGAATTTCATTCACTCTGCTCACTTGAATATTTCTGTTAGCTGTACCCCTGTACGCCATTGTCTGTCCCTGTCCTGACTGCTACTTTGGTTACTGTTTGTCGGTCTGTCTGTCTCAAACTG
Organism: Triturus cristatus; assembly: GCF_964204655.1. Lineage (NCBI taxonomy): Eukaryota > Metazoa > Chordata > Amphibia > Caudata > Salamandridae > Triturus > Triturus cristatus. The sequence continues at coordinate 67,666,130 of NC_140593.1, read as the reverse complement.
TCTCCTTGTCCGTACATATCTTTTTCTATGGTTCTAGCCGCTTGTCTCCCTGTCTTCCAGTCTCTGTGTCCATCTCTGCTTGTTACACAGTTCCTGCCTATATCTATCCCTTGATCGCTATGTTTGTTTGTTTCTTTCTTTGTTTCTACCCCCGCCTCGTATTTCATATTCCACTTCTTTCCAAGACCTGTTAGCCCTTCTCATCCATTTCCCTCGCCCACATCGTACTTGTGTGAAAAGGTGTTCGTTTTCAGAGCGATTGTCAAGTCTTTCCTCCTTGTCTGTCTGAGAGAGCACACATCAGCATGATTTGATTTGATAAATAAGGGGTAGTGGTGGAAAGGATACAAAGTAACTAAGTATCATGCATATAGATGCAGAATGTAAATACCTTCGTTTATTTTCCTCTGTTATGTTAATTTTCTATAGCGCTCGACTCACCCTGGGGCATCTCTGCGCTGCCTAGAAAATAGTGACCCGAGTATGGAATGTACAAAGAGTGAATCAGAGAAAGCAATTAGAACAGAAAGGCTTTCAACGGTTTCCTATAAATACAGTAGCTGGAAATTGTACGCAGGGTCATGGGGAGCTCATTCCAATATCTTGGAGCGAGATACGAAAAGGCACTGGCCCCTGTGCGTGTCATGCGAATTCTGGGAACCTGAAGGAGGCATAATGTGCTGGATCTGAGATTCCTGCAGGGAGAATATTTAACGAGTTTATTTTGCAAGTAGAGAGGTCCTCTATCTTTCAGAGCATTATAGGTTAGACAACAAGTTTTAAAAAAGGATCTTTTTTTTTTTTTACTGGCAACCAGTGCAGTTTCATAAGCAGTGGAGTCGAGGGGGAGCCTGCAGGACAATTGAGAATCATTGTAGCTGCTGTGTTCTGTACTACTTACAATTTAGCCAGTAGGGTCTCTTCCCCCTTCAGCCAACAGAGCATTTCCATAGTCCAGACGACTGATTACCATTGCCTGAACTAAGGTCTTGCAGTGGGAGGTAGGCATATAGGGAAGAATTCTTCGGAGCAGACGTAGACTATAATAACAGGAGCTGGTGGTGGTAGCAATGTGGTCCTTCATAGTCAGTGCCTGGTCCAACTTTAAACCTAGATTTTTTTATAGATTGTTTGGGAACAGGAGCTGCACCCAATTGAGAGGGCCACCAGTTGTCAGACCAGATGTCCGAGGCTTTTCCCGTTAGCATCTCCTTGGTTTTTCCTGGGTTCAATTGAAGACAGTTTTCTGTCATCCAATTTGAGATAGCGAGCATACTGATGGCAAAACGGGTTTTCTCAGTAGCTGGATGTGGAGCGATGGTAAACATAAGCTGCATATCATCAGCATTTGAGATGGTCTCAAATCCCAGCTGCTCGACTATCCTTGCCAGGGGAGTCATGTATATATTGAATAGAGTCGGGCTGAAACAGGAGCCCTGAGGGACACCCCTATCAAGATGCATTTTGGCTGAGGTGTAAGGTCCTAGCATGATGGTTTGAATTCTTTCAGACAAAAAGTGTTGCAGCCATTTCAAGGCTGTCCCCTGAATACCACAGGAGAGTAGTCTCTCTGCCAGCTTTGAATGCGAGATGGTATCAAACGCTGTGGAGAGATCTAGGAGAATCAGTACTACTGATCCTCCTACGTCTATTGTCTGCCTGAAGGAGTCAGTCACTGCCAGAATGGCAGTCTCAGTGCTGAAACCTAGCCGGAAGCCCGATTGAGATGGATCCAGGATTTGATTGGATTCCAAGTATGAACTTAGTAGTCTGTTGATAATGCTTTCCAGATTTTTGCCCAGAAGCGGAAGTAAAGAAATGGGACGATAGTTGTTAAAAATTAACGGGTCCGCTGTTGGTTTTTTAATATTGGACGGACAAACGCATCCTTCCATGTGCCAGGGATGGTGCCAGTTAATATTGAGTGGTTGAAGATGTCTCGAATTGCAGGGGTACAACTTGTGGCTAGGAAAGCCATTGTCTTTGGCGTGCAGGGATCTGACGGCGAACCAGATTTGGCAGTAGCGAGGCCTTTAGAGACCTTCTCAATCGAGGTCGGTTCAAAACTATCTAGAGTGCTACTTGCTATCTTTCCTAACTCCTCCAGTTTGGTAGGAGGTTCGGAAGTAAGGGGGGCTGTTGGTGAGAAATTATCATAGATTTAGATATCTTTTCATGGAAGTAAATTGCAAGGGAGTTGCAAAACTCCTGAGATTCCATTGGCAACTGTTTGCATACATTAGGGGATACAAAGTTCCTTACTATACGAAAAAGGGCTTTTGGGGAATTGCTGGCGTGTTCTATTTGGTTAATGATGCACAGAATTCTGGCTGCTTTTAGATTTAAATGGAATCTGGACAAGGACTGTCTATAAAGTAGTCTATTTTGAGGTTCCTTTCTAGCATCCTCTCACATTGCCTTTGCTGGTCTTGTGATCGTTAAATGTGTATTATTAAGAGACTTGTGGTTCTAATTATATGAAAACTGAACTGCTTAAAAGAGGTTTGTCAGCATACGAGCATCCCAAATTTTAGAGTGGCACTGCAGTGATCGGTCAAAGATACCCATCAGTTAGTTTAAAATGCGTCATTACTAATCTACGTCGTTTTTAACTAAGAGAGTAGCATAACTGTGAACTAGCTTACACCACAAAAAGTCCCTATTAAATGAACTTTGGTGCCTAGAGTGTGAACATTGTCCAGTAAATGGCTGCTCAACATGGCTTAAAAGTGTTAAGCTAAAAATCTGTACTTAGCTTAGTGTGCTGCCCCACTGGTATTGTGCTTCTTCTGTCATTGCCTCCAGATATATAATACGAGTGACATTAAACCTACAACCAGCCAGGACTATAGTCTTTGTCAAGGGTTGTAAGTTGCATAAGATAAATAAGAAAAAACTGCAACATTTTCATTATTATATACAATGAAAACATAGGTGGTTAAGAGATGTGTTACAGGTGGGAAACACTTAGAGGGCCAGTTTCCGTTGGTTGGATGTGCTTGGCTTGTGGGGTCATTTTGCAAGCAGACCAGTTTGAGGATTGGACACATTTTTTGATTTGATTATGTTTTCTTCCCACTTGTGCTTCAAAATGCTATATTTGGATCCCCCTTTTTTTCACAATTTGCAGTAAATATGTGGTGTAAATCCCACCATTTCAATCCATTTTTTTTCAAAAAGTTTTGCGGCGGGAGAATTCCCCTGCACCCTCCTTTTGCAGTTCGGGTTTGTCTGCTTTGCTCGCTCCCCTATTACGTTAGGGTACAACATTTTTCACTTACCACTTTCTAAACCCACAAGCCGCCACTGCTGAGGACGCCCCAGCGCGCCACGCAGGACACTCTAAACCAGGCTCAGTAGTTATGCAGGCCGCTCAACGCCCCTTGAAGAATCCTACGGTACCCCTTTCTGCGCATCCGGACAAAGAGGGCAGACGTCCAGATTCTATTGGGAAAAGATTCTCATCAATGTCGGTTCTCACAGTAAAGGCAGCAAACTCCTTGGCGATTTTAGGGCACTGTGATTGCCAAATGTGGTCGGACATTGCTTCTTATATTGATCAATTCCCAGAAGATGTTAAAGAGGAGTCAAAAAAAATATTGCATGAAGGTGAAAGGACATCAAACGAGATTATAGATTCAGTGATGGATGTTGCTGTAACAAGATTCAGACAACTAGCTGGTTCAGCAGTTCTATGAAGACAGGGCTGGCTTGAACCCACCTCTTTTAATCCTGAGATTCAAAACAAAATATTGGACCTTCCATAAGATGGAGAGGCTCTTTTTGGCAGCCATCTAGAAGAAGCCCTTCAAACCAACAAGGCAGACATGGACACTGCCAAGTCTTGGACACAGACTCAGATATGCGGACTGTTTCACCCACTAGCAAAAATTCCCCGACCAACGCAGATACATATCGAACTGGCATACAGATGCTACAGGAGAAGCCTCCACCGCACGAAAGACACACTCCCCTATGCGCCGACACTACCACTTATAGGGACACCTAGGGGAAGAGGTTCTATAATTGACACAACATTGATGCCTTGGGCTGAGGCGGGAGTCGAGACACTGGGAGATCTATACGTAGATGGCACCTTGTTGTCTTTTGAGGCACTAACAACAGACACTGGTTTACCAATGGGCCAATTCCTCACACATGCAACCGTTACACGGACGTTCACTCTAGCATGGGGGGACATAACAAACGAACCGCCGGTGCATCAATTATTGCAGTATCTACATGTAATGGGGAGGGGTCGCATGTAATACACTGGATAGTGCAAGCCCTCCTAAGTCGCACGCTGCAACCGCTACAGAGGCTCCGCGCTTATTGGACTGAAGACGGAGGCCGTCCTTGGACAGATAAAGACTGGGAATGAATTTTAGCCAGCGCCACACATGTACCGCGTAATTCAAGATTCAAACTAATACAAACATGTTCGAGGCATGTGGGCTGCTGAATTCATATCTGTGCATAGATCGCCGCCTAGTGTTGGGTCCGGATGATTGCACGTTGTTGTCCTGGAAGAGTCTTCGAAGTATCCTTGGATAGGTGACTCCTCCCCTGGACTACAGTGCGCATGGGCATCCTCTCCATCCTCAGATTGTTTTTTTCCGCCATTGGGTTCGGATGTGCTATCTTAGCTCAAGTTAGGAAAATATTTTGTCGAGGCCAAAAGGCCTTTAGTTTGCGTCGGTACTGTTTATCGATCGGGTTTCGATACAATCCTGTTAGTTTACTAACTTTCAGCACCGACTTTTTTCGCATTTACCTGCCCATCGACTACTTCGATGATGGAATCGAGGACACCATTCAAAAGGTGTCTGGTATGCAATGCGAAGTACCCACACATCGACGTCCATCCGGTGTGCAACAAATGCCTTTCGCCGGACCACGACGAATCGACATGCATGGCCTGTGCCCGGTTCCGTTCCAAGAAGACTCTACGGAATCGACGAGCGGCGAGACTCGAGGCGCAGCACGCGGCACCGGCCCCAACAGACATCTTCGACGAGGCCGAAGACGTCGAGGAATTAGAAGTCTTGCCCTCCAGTCCCGTTTCCGAACACGAACCCGTATCGGACGAGGTAGACGAGTCACTCTTCCACAGAGGTGAAGACGACACCGAGGTAGGAGACGACGAGGAGGCCTTAGGGGCCGAAGAGAGTAGCTCCAATGATGAACAAGGCCTACCTGTTCAAACCGAAGAAACACCAGTGCCACAGCCTATGGCTCCGGTCGAGGGATCGCCTTCGGGCCTTACCCGAGACCCATCCCGCAGTTCTTCGGGCCCGGCCTCGGACGTTCAGCGGCAGCCATTACTGCATAAACAAGCTGGTTTCCCTACCACAAAACCGAAACCGAAAGCTGCTCCGGTTCCACTGAAACCGAAACTGAAAGTGGCGCTGGTCGGATCGAGGCCTTCCACGCCTTCGACGCCAGCGCAACGCGTCGGCACCGACCGCACCAAGAGAGACTTCGGTGCCGAACTTGAAGCGGGCGACGTTGGAGTCGACAAACGGAAAAAGGCCATCGGCACCGACAAACCTGCTCGGCTACCGGCACCAACGACACCGAGGGCCGTACCGCCTGCTGCGTCTCATCGCTCCCTCGACGACACCTAAGCCTCACGTATCGAAGACTTCGACGGTGATCTCCGCACCTCGACTCGATGACCCGCCGGCGCCGAAAAAATCCACGGCCGCCTCTACGAACCTGGCCGGTGCCAAAGCCTCAAAGGCGCCCCAAGTACGACCTGGTGCGACGCAAGGCAGCAAAACCACGGCTGTCCTCCAGGACACGTCGGGTTCCGGTTCGATCGGAGCTCCAGCAGCATCTTCGGTGCCGGCCAACATTACCTTCGGCTTGCCTCCGTCGACAATCCCAAACATGTTCCAACTCAGGACACGGGTCACCCAACCCACGGTCACACCTGCTGAGACGTCTCCGGCACGTGTCATCGACGCCGACACTGGCAGGATGATTCTCCACGACCGAAGGATAACTTCGGAGCCGCCATTGGACCCTTTCAGGATCCCACTAAAAAGGAAGTTGCCTGTAGAATCGGAACCTCTCCTTTATGAACCCTTCCATTCATCCTACCAGGATCCACGCCGGTTCTCCCCCACACGCTCCGATACGGATGCATTGGAGGACTACATGGATGACCAAGTCCCCTACCATGTAGACACAGACCCTGATGACCAGCAGGACCCTGATCAAACTTGGGGCGACCCTGCAGACCCCAGTGCACCTCTCGATGCACAGGACCAACAACTCTATGGGGCAAAAACATCTCCTACGGAGGATACTGCGGCGTTCAACGCTCTTATTGAACGTGCTGCAAACAACCATGGAGTACAGCTTCACTCTGATACCATCGAAGATGACTTTCTAATGGACACCTTTGCGTCCTCAGAAAGACATGTAAAGACTCTGCCAATGTTGAAGGGGGTCCTCAAACCAGCCAAGGACATTTTCAAGGAACCCACCAGGGCACGAGTGATAAACCCCAGGATTGATAAAAAATACAGATCAGCACCTGGGGATCCTACTTACATCAGAGGCCAATTACCACTCGACTCCATCGTCGTAGCGAATGCACGCAAGAGGGCACACTCGTAAACGACAGGTGACGCTCCTCCCCCGGACAAAGAGTCCAAGGTGTTAGAGACCTCTGGCAAGCGAGTTGCCGCCCAAGCTGCCAACATATGGCGCATAGCCAACACTCAAGCGCTCCTTGCTCGCTATGATAGAGCGCACTATGACACACTGGAGATAATATTCCAACATCTCCTTGACCAGTTCAAGGAAGGCGCAGAAATGCTCATCCGAGAAGGACAGCTACTCACGAACGCTTCCATCAAATGTGCACTAGATGCTGCAGACACGGCTGCCAGAGCCATAAACACAAGCGTCATGCTGCGACGACATGCCTGGCTACGGATCTCAGGATTCAAGCCTGAGGTACAAAACAATATACTGGACCAGCCCGTCAACCCCGACTATTTATTCGGGCCAGAGGTTGACACCACCCTCGAAAAGATAAAAAAGGACACGGACACTGCAAAGTCCATGGGCGCCCTACAAACTCAGTCCTTTCGGAGCGGCTCCTTTCGTCGCCCCGGAAACAAGGGAGCAGGTAGTGGACAGGGGTCACAACAAACATATAACAAAGGCAATACACAGACCACCTACGATAAAAACACCCGAGGTGGATATCGTGGCTCCAGTACAAAGGGCAGAGGACGTGGCTACGGCAACACCAGGTCCTCCCCCAAGAACAAGCAGTGACGCCCTCTCCCTTCCTCCCGACCATATAACACCTGTCGGGGGAAGGCTACAAAGGTTCCTGTCCACGTGGAACTCCATCACCACGGACAGGTGGGTCAAAGATATTGTAAAATACGGTTACTGTCTGGAGTTAACCTCCACTCCACCCACAATACCACCAAGAAGCCGTCCTATGTCCTCAGAGCACTTAACGCTCTTACAGCAAGAAGTGCAAAGTATGCTTCTAAAAGGCGCTATAGAGGTCGTACCCATCCACGAGCAGGGTACGGGAGTGTACTCCCTCTACTTCTTAATTCCAAAAAAGGACGGGTCGCTCAGACCTATATTAGACCTGAGACCCCTGAACCAGTACATTCTTTCAGAGCACTTTCACATGCTCACTCTACAGCAAGTCCTTCCGCTTCTCAAGCAGGGAGACTTCCTAGCCACACTGGACCTCAAGGATGCGTACTTTCACATACCCATCCACCCCTCACACAAAAAATACCTCAGGTTCACTGTTCAGGGGCAGCACTATCAGTTCAAAGTCCTTCCCTTCGGCGTGACAACAGCGCCCAGGGTTTTCACGAAGTGCCTAGCTACGGTGGCAGCACATCTACGGAGGCAGCATATACACGTCTACCCCTACCTAGACGACTGGCTCGTTCAAGCGAAGTCAGCCCAGCAATGTGCAAGCCACATGTCCCGCACCATTCACCTTCTTCACAGTCTGGGATTCTCACTAAATTATCCAAAGTCCCATCTCCAGCCCGCACACGTACAACAGTACCTAGGTGCGACTATAGACACTCTGGCGGCCACAGCTCAGCCAAATTTAGTGAGGATCAACAGCATACAACTGCTGATCTCCAAGTTCAAACCCAATCACTCACTTCCAGCGCGAGTGTTTATGCAGTTGATAGGCATGATGGCCTCCTGCATCTTCATAGTCCCGCACGCGAGATTACATATGCGCCCACTTCAGGAGTGCCTAGCACGTCAGTGGAATCAGGCTCAAGGACAGTTAAAGGACCTAGTGTTGGTGAGCGGTCGGGCATACAACTCTCTGCATTGGTGGAATCCACAAAACCTTTGCAAGGGCCGACCATTCCAAGAGCCTGTCCCACAGATAGTACTAACAGCGGACGCGTCTCTCCAGGGATGGGGAGCTCATGTACTCCACTACACAGTGCAGGGACTATTGACAACACATCAAAAGAAGTTGCACATCAACCTTCTGGAACTGATGGCAATCTTCCTAGCCATGAAGGCATTCAAAGTACATCTATGCAACAAGGTCGTGTTGATCCGGACGGACAACATGACCGCAATGTACTACATACAGAAACAGGGAGGAACACACTCTCCACAGTTGTCTCATCTGGCTCAGAGCATGTGGAAGTGGGCCATTCAAAGGAACATGCTCCTCATGGCGGAACACCTCCCCGGCAAGGACAACCAGATGGCGGATCTGCTCAGCAGACACAGCCACCAGATGCACGAGTGGGAGTTACACCCATCAGTACTCCAACCGTACTTCCAGCAGTGGGGTCATCCGGAGATAGACCTATTCGCGACAAGCGAAAACGCAAAATGCCAAAGCTTCGCCGCCAGATTCCCACATCCGCAGTCGCAGGGCAATGCGATATGGATGAACTGGTCAGGCAGATTTGCGTACGCTTTTCCCCCAGCGCCATTGATACCGCTAGTGGCCCGCAAACTCCGACAACACTCCCTGACACTCGTCCTAGTTGCTCCCACGTGGGCACGCCAGCCATGGTACACCACCTTCCTCGAACTTTCCGTGGTGCCGCATCAAAGGCTGCGGATCAAACCCGCGCATTTGACGCAGAACCATGGAGAGGTTCAGCACCCAGATCCGCAACAGCTGAACCTGGCGATCTGGCTCCTGAAGTCCTAGAGTTTGGCTATCTCAACCTGCCACCTGACTGTATGGACATCATCAAAGAGGCCAGGAGACCCACTACCAGAGCTTGCTATGCAGCCAAATGGAAAAGGTTCGTCATTTATTGCGGTAATAATGACATCAACCCGCTGGACGCATCCATCCAAAACATCATCTGTTACCTCTTACACCTCTATCGATGCAATCTGGCGTACACCTCTATACGTGTCCATTTGACAGCAACATCAGCCTATCTGCAAACCAGGCAGCACCTCTCACTATTCAGGGTGCCTGCCATCAAAGCATTCTTGGAAGGACTCAAACGAGTCATTCCACCAAGCCACCCACCGGCTCCAATGTGGAACCTCAACTTGGTCCTCACACGCCTGATGGGTCCACCCTTTGAACCTCTACACTCATGCGAGATTCAATTCCTTACCTGGAAAGTGGCCTTCCTTGTAGCGATCACTTCCCTAAGAAGAGTTAGTGAACTCCAGGCACTAACCGTTCAAGAGCCATTTATACAGGTTCACACCAACAGGGTCGTACTACGTACCAACCCCAAATTCATGCCCAAAGTAATATCGCAGTTCCACATGAATCAGACTATTGAACTGCCAGTTTTCTTCCAAAACCCACAAACTGTTGCAGAAAGGGCACTACATACACTAGATGTACGGAGGGCCCTCATGTACTACATCGATAGGACTAAACCCTTCAGGAAGACAAAACAACTGTTTGTTGCCTTTGCCCCACACCACAAAGGTAACGCTATCTCCAAAGCAGGGATAGCCAGATGGATAGTTAAGTGTATTCAAATCTGTTATCAAAAAGCAAAACGCACATTAACTATTCCACCACGAGCCCACTCAACACGTAAGTTGGGGGCTTCCATGGCCTTCCTAGGGAATATTCCCCTGCATGATATATGCAGAGCAGCCACATGGTCCACTACACACACATTTACAAAACACTATTGCGTAGATGTGCAGTCAAAACAGCAGGCAGCTGTAGGACAGGCTGTTCTCAAAACACTTTTTCAGACCGCTGCAGCTGGCACGGGTAGCCGCCGCCAATAGAGGGCACTGCTATGTATTCTATGCACAGATATGAATTCAGCAGCCCACATGCCTCGAACTGAATATGCTACTTACCAGTATGCATCTGTTCTTGGCATGTAGGGCTGCTGACATTCATATCGCCCTCCCTCCTCCCCGGCGCCTGTCGCAGCTGCAGCTCTCAGAATTACTGCAAGCATGGTCATCACTTTCTGTATCTACTCCATCACTGCCACAATGGCGAAAAACAATCTGAGGATGGAGAGGATGCCCATGCGCACTGTAGTCCAGGGGAGGAGTCACCTATCCAAGGATACTTCGAAGACTCTTCCAGGACAACAACGTGCAATCATCCGGACCCAACACTAGGCGGCGATCTATGCACAGATATGAATGTCAGCAGCCCTACATGCCAAGAACAGATGCATACTGGTAAGTAGCATATTCAATATAATATACGGGGCATATCTTTCACCTGATAAAATTAACAAATATTTTAATATCAACACCTCTGAATGCCCAAGATGCCGCCTCATAGGTGCTAACCTGTTGCATATGCTGTGGGCTTGCCCTAGGCTCCACACTTACTGGTGTGCGATAGCGGAAACGCTAACTACCTGCACTAACATGGATGTGCCTGCAAATTGGGAAGTCTGTGTCCTGGGGTTCTATAAAAGAAACAAGGTAAATAAAGCGAGCTTCCGATTTCGAGACTTAGGTCTCATAATGGCGAAACGACTCATAACCAAAAGATGGAAGCACAAGGATCCGCCAGAGGCATCACACTGGAAAAGGTCCCTGGAGGTGTGGGCGCAAGCAGAAAGCACCACCCTACACAGGGAAGAAACGGCAGGGTTGAGGAATCATCCCATTGCACAGACCTGGGATGATATGCTCAGAACGCTCATGCGCTATGATGCCCCACTGCAGCCACCGCCTGCAGAGCAGGTGGGGGCCTAGCGTCTGTGCTATCACCAGAGAGTAGACGATGTGCTGCACCTGTGTACTATCCCAACCATAGTGGTTGGATCCGGCAGGGCCCCACATTCAATTCCTTGAAGATGTTGAACGGAAGCAGAAGCACCCTGGTGACCACATGCCTGTATGGCTAATGGAAGTAGCAGCCCACGCTCAATAGCGACACACTATTCTAGACATGGCAACACCAAATAAGACATACTAGGTACTGGACACATGTTCTCCCTGCACATAGACATCTTTTTTTTGTTTAGGTTTATTATTGGTTAACAAACTAATTTGGTTGAAATGTTTAAAGGAAAAGGGGGGAAAAAAATAAAAAGAGAGAAGAGAGATATCTAATGCATAGATGCGACATTCATTCATACATACGGATTTGTATACTTTACGCAAGTTCTAAGGTAACTTTCAAGAATTGAGTTCCACAGTGAATAACATTCTCACATAAGTGTTGCTTACCTTTTATTTATATTGTTAATTTCTTGCTTCTGTCGCACTATGGATTACTGTCGGGAGTAGGCATACTGAACACGTTAATCCTGGCGTTAGATTGGAGATGACAATGTGTGGGCCGTAAGTGCTCAAGACAATAAGCAACTGGATAGGCATCCACACACTGTAGACACCGATGACACCAAGATTGTGAGAAGGAAATACACCGCTTTTACTGCACAGTGTCAGAGAACACGAGTTGTAATGTTGCAAGTGATGCCGATTGATGTTTGACAATAAATGTATTGGCAGGGAATGAAAATATACTAATAAAGATATTCAAACAAAAAAAAATAGACATTACCAAGTCTTTGGGGACTCTGCATTTCCTAAAAACGCCCTTTTGGGAATCAAAGGGTCAGCCTTCTTATAGATGAGGATACCAGCAATACCATTACCCGGCGTATTCTTCCACATCAGTCATATAGACCTCAGTTCCAACAAAGAAAACCACCTCAGACATCCTATGTCAGAGCAAATAGAGGAAAGACGTCAAGGGCTGGCAAGGATACTAGCCGCTGCCGCCAATAGTACATCTCCGGCTCCAACTCTCAGTTCACCAAGCCAATTGTTTGTCTCATCCTACCCGCCTGGGAGGCAACATTTCATACTACCTTCATCAATGTCAAGCCATTACTACAGACCAGTGGGTCATACACCTAGTTCAATTTGGACAGATGCTAGAATTAACCCAAAAATCGCCCCCCCCCCCCCCCCCCCACAAGCCTTACACCACAAACATCTAAAGGCTCTTTAACAATAGGTAAAAAAAAAATGCTAAAAAAAAAGAGCAATAGAGAAGGTACCATTCTCAAGCTAGGACACAGGTTTTTACTCCCGTTTCTTCTTGATCACAAAGAAGTTAAGGCAGTGGAGACCAATTTTGGACCTTCGAAATCTCAATCTGTATCTGAAGAAACAATCTTTCAGAATAACATTGCAAGAGGTACTGAAGCGCCCAAGCTAACACGATTTCATGACCACATTAGACCTCCAAGACGCCGGTTTCCATGTGCCTATTCACTCAGAACACAGAAAATACCTGAGATTTGTGGTAGCCGGATGCCACTACCAGTTCAGAGTGCTCTAATTTGGCCTCAAGTCTGCAACCGGAATTTTTACGAAGTGTCTCGCTCCGATTGCAGCATTTCTCAGACTGCGGAAACATCAAGTCTTCCCGTATCTGGACAACTGGCTTATCAAAGCCCTGTCCAAGGGAGAAGCGAGAGCATCCAAGAAGGCCTACACAGACCTTTTCAAAAGTTTGGGTCTGACTATAAAACAGCAAAAATCAAATCGAATCCGTCACAAAAGATTGCCTTGCTAGGAGCGCTACTGGACACAGCCTGCTTAAAAACATACCCAGCAGAGGAACGTCTGCTGCAATTTCTTGTTCTGGCAAATTCTATCAAAAGAAAAAAGTAACTTTCGGTTAGACTTTTCAGATCCCTTTTAGAGATGATGTCATGCATACCACTGATTCCGTTTTGTCGTCTAAGGATGCGCCCATTTCAGGAGGAGCTGGACAGACAGTGAGTACAGTCAGTAGGCTCATTCGACGACATCGTCAGAATAACTCCACGTATGGTGAAGGCCCTAGAGTGGTGGTTAGACTCCCATTTGTCAGTAGGGATGTCCTTGCATCAAGAAGCCGCACCACTAGTGATCACACAAGATGCATCCTTAGCGGGATGGGGAGCTTACTTTCAAGAATTCTAAGTAAGTGTAAAATGGCATCAAGCTCTAACTCAATCTCACATAAATATGTTAGTTGAAAGGTGTGCTTCTAGCCCACCAGGCGGTTATGCCCAGGATACAGAATTCATCATTGCTAGTCCGAACGGGCAATACCACAACGATGCACTATGTAAACAAGCAAGGGGGCTCGAAATTTTGCCTTCTCTCCAAGGACGCACAAAAGTTGTGGGAATGGGCTATAGACCACGGAATGTGCCTATGAGCAGAACATGTTCCAGGACGGCAGAACATGATTGCGGAGATGTTAAGCAAACTGACATCATCGTGTCACGAATGGGAGCTGCACCACCAGACCCTGAGGAGCGTATTCTGGCGGTGGGGCACACCGAATTTGGACTAGTTTGCAACTCCCCAGAACAGCAAAAGCCGGTACTGTGCAAGTTGGCATCCCCAACAGGGGTCATGGGGGAAATCCTTTTCAATTGCATGATCCGGTATCTTTGCTTATGCTTTTCCTCTCATTCCTGTTCTTCCAAGAGTCCTGAGAAGATAAAAATAGAGCCATGAAAACTGATCCTCATCGCTCCGGCATGACCACGTCAACACTGGTACACGGAACTGCTTCTCATATCTCAAGTCCCACACTTCAAACTTCCAGTGATTTCCAGATCTCCTGACCATGAAGCGGGGGCAGATACTACACCCGGACCCCAAGGGCCCATTTGTCAGCTTGGCTCCTGAATGCAATGAATTCAGACATTTAAACATTTCTTGTGAATGCTGCAATATCCTAGCCAAAGCAAGGGCAGACAATACCAACAAGACGTACCCCCTCAAGTGGGAGCGTTTCTGCATCTGGTGTCATCGGGAGAGTTTACATTCTCTGTCTTCCTCTCCAGAACAGATCCTACCTTATCTTCTGCTTCTCACAAAATCAGGTTTGGCACATAGTTCTATTAAAGTTCACTTAGCGGCCATTGCCTGGAACAAAAGATTATCTTCGTCTTCTTCTCCTCTATGATCTCCTAGAGTAATTAAAGAGTTTCTCAAAGGGCTCGTTTGAGTGTTTCCGCGAGTTAGACTTGCACCGCCAGCCCGACAACTGAACACGGTTCTTTCACAGTTAATGTAAAACCCCTTTGAACCAATTCACACTGCAAAAATCAAATTCTTATCTTGAAAGTTGGCTTTGCTACTTGCTTTGACCTCAGCCAGACAGGTCAGTGAAATACAAGCTTTTGTAATAAAGAAACCTTTCTTACCAATTCAGATCAGATGGAGTTCTGCTCTGAACAAATCCAAAGTTCATTCCCTAGGTGCCATCAGATTTCCACCTTAACAAACCAGTGGTTCTAAAAACTTTCTTCCCGACCCCTACGACATCTGCGGAGAGAGTTTTGCATTCCTTGGACGTCAAACGTTGCCTTAAGTTTTATTTAGTTAGAACAAAATCTTTCCGTAAGACGTCGTAACTATTTGTGGCATAGAGTGCACCAAGGAAAGGTTTTCTCCCCTCCAAAGAGTATTTCCAGGTGGAGTGCAGGGGCAGTACAATTCTGTCATCAAAAGGCTGGTAGACCTCTGTCGGCTAGTGTCCGAGCGCATTCCACGCTATTAGTGGAAACATCTACAACTTTATTTGCGGGAGTATCACTTCCGGAAATTTGCCGGCAGCAACGTGGTAGAATAGACACGTTTTCACCCGCACTACTGTTTGGACTCAGCAGTTCTCAATGATACAGCAGTGGGTCAGGCAGTACTTCGGCATCTGTTCTAATAAGGTGAGCCACCCCTGTCTACCCTCCTACCTATATACAACTGTATCACATTTCCATATGGTAATTTGGTTATTGTATTGAATGCTTATGTACGTTTTGTCCTTGACCGTTGACATTATGGTTATGTCTTTTACACTGTTTGGTGATTGCTTGCTGGTCACACTGTTTTGATTCCTGTTCAGCTTTAATACTATGGTAAATGTGCCACCAAACTGCTTGCTACTTTGATTCAAGCATGTGAATCTATGAAAGTTCCAATACTGGAGTAAGAAATAATTTTCTTAACTGTAGTTCTCCAATATTGTAAACTTTCATAGATTCACATGCGACCCACCTTCCTCCCCAGGTGGAAGCTCACCTTAGATGTCTCAACAGGTTGTATATAGCACTTGTGCTCGAAAGTCTGAGGTCCTGAGCTTCCTTCAGGAGTGTTCTAGAGGGTGATTAGTGCTGATTGGTTCAGGCAAAAAGTGGTCCTTTTCTTTATTAGGACTAGGATAGGTTATTAAATTAGGAGGCCTAGGCCTTCTTTCTTGGGGTATACCTATTAGTGTGTTATGACTATTTAAGTCTACTACTACTACTATTTTAAGTACCGGGGACTCCCATCATGACGACGGAGAATGATTCAGGCATGTGAATCTATGAAGGCTTCCAATACTGGAGGACTACAGTTACAGTAAGTAACTTATTTCTTTTGGATCCGAAACAGAATTTCTTTTAGTTTTTGCAATTTTCTGCGGCCTTTTAAGTAGATGGGCAAAAAAGTGATAATGTAGTGAGATTGTTTCTCTGTGCCTGAGCAAGTCCATATCACAAGATTTCAATCAAGAGTTTTACATGTTATGATGACCAACTAAGTGTTTTATTTGGCTTTAATCAACTTAATTAATCTATGGTTCTGCAAAGTACATTCACCTTGGCTTCAATATTTGCGGTCGCAGTCAAGCAGTCTGAACAAGATTGAATTGATTTAGTTTAGAAAATTGGACTGGTAACTAAAAAAAAGATTACTAACAGTAGCCTATTCTCAGTCTCATTCTTTGACAGCTTGTAGTAAATACCTCTATCGCAAGCAGAACCTGAAAAGATGTTGTTCAAAAAATGCTGACCGTTCAATTAATAGTAGAGATCTATACTAAGCATGTTATCTTCACGAGCCGCCCCACCCGCTGTCTGTGCTTCACCACCCATCCAAGCCCATCCTTTTTTTTTACTTTATTGGAAGGACATAAAGAAATGTTTCGTATCATCCGCTGAAAAAATAACACTCTAAACGACAAAAGATAATATGGTCACCCTCGTGTGTGCCTGCAGTGTATGTTTGGAAGCTATTACTTTACTGTTTGTTGCCTGACCAGATGCCCTTTAATGGTTTGATCTTATAGCTGTTAAGCAAACTTACTATTATTGAGGTCTTATGTGATTTCGGACTAGAGTTTTGCCTTTCAGTATTTTTCAGTTGTCTAGCTTTGATAATTTACAATAGGAGTAAATGGCATTACCATGCCTTAACTGTCATAGAGTAGTGTTTAAGGTAACCCATCTGAAAGAAACACATAGTGATAGATTTCTCACCTTAGAATTACCCCCCATACGTCAGACTGGATCCAGAAAGTTTTTGTCAGCAGTACCCCTGCACGTCGGTAGGTGGCATTGTGCGGTTCCACATCCGTCATAGGCGTCGTGGTCGCTGAGATGACGTCCCGGGCGCTACTTAGACACCGCCCACCCACGCTGACGTTAGTTCTTTTTCCACGCCAGCAAGCGCAGATCTGAGAGGAGCAGGTACCCCCAGTCATTTTTTGACTGACTTATTGAGGCTTTTTGTCTCGATTTACTTATCGAGTCTTCAACTCCTGGTGCAGTTAGGATGCCCGGTTTTAAGTCCTGTGAGGACTGTCACCGCATGATGTCGGTGACGGACCCGCACCGAGTGTGTCTTTTCTGCCTGGGGCGCAACCACGACCCCAAGTCATGCCCCGACTGCCGGGCCATGACCCCGAAGTCTTTGCGGGAGTGGTCCCTAAAGCTGCAGGAGGCTCGGCAGTCGGTTCCGCACGTCGAGGTCCCGGTCCCTTGGGAGGTCGAGGGACCATGCGCGGAGTCATCATCATTGATCTTCGGGATCCAAGTCTTCGCACCCTGGGTCAGGTAAGGCGAAGCACAAGAAGTCGAACAAATGTAATCGTTCTCCGACTTCCCCTCGCCGGTCGCGCGATGCGGCTGAGGGTACAGGTGGTGCCTCCCCCGCGGCTCCGGCGGAGCCTGTGGTGTCACCGCCGGCCTGCATGCCCCTCCCGGGTCCGTCGGCGACTACGGCCCAGATACAGGAGATCCTGTCGGACATGGCTCACCTCTTTGGGCAGTCGGGTCCCGACTGGGGGTCCTCGCGTTCCATCGCCGGTGGCTCCGGCGCCGCTGCCGGCTCCGGCCCCACCGCCGCAGGACCCCCATGGATCCAGGCCTGGATCCGTTTCGACGCTGGTTGACCTCGTAACACCTCCACAGACATCGACCCCACCGCAACCACTTCCGACGTCGCCCGCTCCTCGGAACGACGTCGACTCCGGATTCGGCCCCGGTTTCAGCCCCTAAGGGGATGCGGCGTCGGGACGGCGTCGATCTATGCCGTTTTCGACGTTGCTCGGGGATTTCTATCCCCATGTTCCTGCTCCTTATTTTAGGCCTGTAGAACGGCCTTAGGAAGAAGGGGAGGACTGGGAGGGGTCTGAGGACCCTCTCGCAGCTGATTGCGGGTCTGAACAGGAGTGGGCAGAGGAGTTGAGAGAAGCCAGTGGTCTGGATACCTCACCAGACCTTGGCATGATGTCTCCTCCTACTGTGGCTACGGACAAGGGCGCTAGTTATGCTGTGGTGTTGCGTAGGGTTGCCGAGGCCCTACACCTCGTGCTCCCTACTGTGGCCGTCAGGTTTGACCTCCTGACAGAAGTGCTTCAGCCGGCAGCTACTTCTGCGGAGCCGCTGCTCCCCTTCAACGAAGCACTTTCCGACGTTCTTCTGGGCACCTGGTCCAGGCCCACCACAGGGGCTCCTGTGGATAGGAACGTGACCGATGCCATCGCCCGGCTCCGGTTGTCCCCATTTTCCTCTCGCAAAACCCCACCCGAGAGCTTGGTTGTCTAAGCCTCTGCTTCCCCAACAGCCTTCCCTTCCGCAGCACCGGATAGGGAATCTAAGAAACTGGATCAGTTCGGAAAGAAGATTTTTCCTTCTGCCTGTTCTACGCTGCGGTCCGTGAACACTGCATGCCTCTTGTGCCGTTACTCCCACTCTCTGTGGGATACGGTGATGCAAGTGCTACCTCAGTGTCCGGAGGAGGCCCGGACAGCTCTCTCCCAGGCTGTTGCAAAGGGGAGCAAAGCAGCCGACTCACTGGGCTGGTGGATTGCAACGACGGTGGCGGTCAGACGCCACGCCTGGTTGAGGACAACTGGATTTTCGTGGGATGTCCAAAGCACACTTGTGGACATGCCCTTTGATGGCCGTCGCCTCTTCGGCGACAAAGCAGTCAGCGCGTTGGAGCGGTTTAAAGACTCACGGGCTACGGCAAAGTCCTTGGCGCTCTCCGCAGTCCACCCTCCTCTGCCTTCTGCTTTTCGCTCCTTCCGTGGCACCGGAAGGGGCGCCCCGCAGCGTCCGCAACAGAACCACTTTCCCACAATCCCAGCGCGGACGAAGGGGCCAGCGGGCGGGTCAGTCCACCTCCACCCTGGCCACCACTGCCTCCAAACCTTCCTAGTCCGAACTTTCAGGCCCATCAATCGCCAGTGGGTGGCAGGCTTCCCCATCACCTCCCCCACTGGCGTACCATCACATCGGACAGGTGGGTTTTAAAGATAATCCGAAGGGGCTACTCCCGCCCTTCGATACTACTCCTCCAGCCATTCCACCTCGGTATCACCGCATGTCGGGGGATCACTTGGTGCTTCTTCAGCAGGAAGTTGCGGCCCTCTTGGCCAAGGGGGCCATTGAGCTCATTCTGACGCCAGAAGTAGGTCGTGGTTGTTATTCCCACTACTTTCTGGTGCCAAAGAAGGACAAGGGCCTGCGTCCTATCTTAGACCTCCGGAACATCAATCGCTTCCTCCGCAAAGATAAGTTCAAGATGCTCACTTTGGCTCAGGTCTTGTCTACTCTCGATGCACAAGACTGGATGGTAGCGCTGGACTTGCAGGATGCTTACTTCCACATCCCAGTTCTGCGGGCCCACTGACGCTACCTGCGGTTCATGGTAGGCAACGAGCACTTTCAGTTCACCGTGCTTCCTTTTGGCCTTACTAGCGCCCCTCTGGTGTTCACAAAAGTGTTTGCCGCAGCTCATCTGGGCAGATCTTCCCCTATCTCGACGATTAGTTGTTGAAGGTGGGCTCGCCCCAGACAGTCGTCTCCCACCTCCAGACTACGGCCGACCTCCTGCTTTTTCTGGGGTTCTCCATCAACGTGCCGTAGTCGCACCTGATTCCCTCTCAGAAGCTCCTCTTCATATGAGCGGTTCTAGACACCGCAGTTTCGGGTCTATCCTCCCAAACAGTGAGTCGGGGATATTCGGGCTCTGATTTCGATCTTTCAGCCCGTGTCCCGGATTTCGGTCAGGGTGACCCTGAGGCTGCTGGGCCTCATGGCCTCCTGCATCCTGCTGATCTATCATGCCAGATGGCATATGTGGGCTCTGCAGTGGGACCTTGAGTTCCTGTGGGCGCAGCATCAGGGGAACCTGTCCGATCACGTCCAGATCTCGGAGAGCACTGCACGACAGTTGCAGTGGTGGCTCACGAACCGACATTGGGTCGACGGCAGATCCCTCTCCCTTCCCCAACCGGAGTTTACAGGGTGACAGACGCGTCCCTCCTGGAATGGGGCGGCCACATGGGAGAGGCGGAGATTAGAGGCCTCTGGTCTCCGACTGAGTCCAAGCTCCATATCAACCTTCTGGAGCTTCTGGCGATCCGACTCGCCCTGAAGGCATTCCTGCCCTCTGTCAAGGGGATAGTAGTGCAGGTGTTCATAGACAACACCACCGCCATGTGGTACTGCAACAAGCAAGGTGGGGTGGGGTCGTGGACCCTATGTCAGGAGGCTCTGCGCCTCTTGACATGGCTGGAACATCAGGGCTTTTTCCTGGTAGTTCAACACTTGGCAGGTTCTCTGAACGGCAGGGCGGACGAACTCAGCCGCAGGTGCATGATGGATTACGAATGGCATCTTCACTCGGATGTGGCGCAAGGTCTCTTTCAGCAGTGGGGAGAGCCTTGGTTAGATCTATTCGCCACCGAAGAGAACGCGCAATGTCATCAGTTCTGCGCGTTGGAATTTCCATTGTGGTACTCGCTTGGCGATGCTTTTCGTCGTGAGTGGAATTGCGGTCTGTTGTACGCCTGTCAGCCTATTCCACTTCTGCCCAGAGTGCTGAAGAAGATCAGGTGCGACCGGGCACGAGTCATTCTTGTGGCCCCAGACTGGGATCGAAGAGTATGGTATCCCGAGCTACTCAGAATGAGAATCGATCCCCTGATCTGACTGCCTCTTCTGGAGGATCTTCTGTCGCAGCAGCAGGGGACTGTCCTCCACCCAAACCTGTCCAGCCTCCACCTCTTTGCGTGGAGATTGAGCGGCGAGAGTTGATTCCTTTCGACTTGCCTCCTGAAGTTTGTGATGTCATTCTGGCAGCCAGGCGTCCCTCCAGTAAAGTGGTATATGCCTGCAGGTGGAACAAATTTGTGGCATGGTGCACAGCAAAGGCTGTGGATCCCCTTTCTGCCCCTCTTTCAGAAGTCCTTTTGTTCTTTCTTTCTCTGGCCCGGCAGGGCTCTGCTCTGGGCACTATCAAAGGTTATCTTTCTCAGGCTTCCTGATCAGCCCTCTCTTTTCAAGTCCCTGGTTGTAAATAGATGTTCGAGGCATATGAGCTGCAGATTGTACACTTAGCATAGGTCGCCATCTGGTGTTGGGCCCGGATGTTTGCAGTTTGTTTTTCTTCTTGGACAGTCTTTGGAAGTCACGAGTTTGGTGACTCCTCCTTCGGTCCGTACTGCGCATGGGCTTCGGCTCCATCCTCAGATTGTTTTTTTCCGCCATCGGGCTCGGATGTGATACTTCGTGCTCCGGCTTCGAACTTCTACGGTTCCAGCCTCGACGGAAAATCCTCGATTCTTCGAGTTCCTTCATCATCTTCATCTCTCGAAGCGGCACTTTCTCCATCCCGTACATCGACACCGGCCTTCGGGCCCTCCGCGACTCCGGTCCCGGCCGATGGAAAGGACTCCGTTCAAAAAGTGCCCAAAATGTGGGTCTAAATTTCCCCACACCGACCTCCATCAGGTGTGTAACCTTTGCCTCTCTCCGGAACACGAGGCTAGAGACTGCCCCGCCTGCAAGTCTTTTCGATCGAAGAAGACCATCCGAGATCGAAGAGCTCGACGCACCATGGCGCACTCATCCTCTGCAGCTCCACCGGACATCTTCGGAGACGACGCCGAAGCTTCGGGGCAAACACACACCGAGCAGGAGGAAGACGTCGTCAGCGCTTCCGAAGCCGACGACTCCGACGTGGAGGACGTTACACCAGCGCAGCGGGCCGTGAGTACTATGCCCCCTCCCACCCCCGCGCCGAAAACCAAAGAGACTCAGGTTACTCCCTCGCCTGCCGGCCTGGGCAAAACCAAAACTTCGATCACCCCACCTTCGGGCCCGGTGTCGAAGCACCCAAAGTCTCATGGCAGCTCGGGATCGAGCCAGCCAACACCCGGTGCCGAAAAACAGCATCCGGCACCGAAGACTGCAAAATCCAGCTCGACTCCGAAACCACCGGTGCCGAAGCCTGGACACTCGGTGCCGACCAAACACAAACACAAATCTGTCGGCACCGACGTTCCGGCGCCGAAACATCATTCGACGCCGAAACACCCGGAGACCTCAAAAAAGCATGGCGCACACAGACCATCGAAACCCCCGGTTCCGAAATCACCGGTGCCGACAGACGACTCGACACCGTTGGCTCTGTTTACACCAGACCCTTTACAAAAGACTTTGTCCAAAGATCCAAAGACTGGGCTTTTGACTTTAACTACCAAGAAAAGACGCCTTGATGCTCCGGCTCCTCCTCCTCCACCCAAAAGGAAGGACTCTGCTACTTCTCCCCTCAGAGTGCCCTCCCCACCACCGCCTCCCCTACCCCCTCCACCTCCTCCACCGCCTCCACCTCACAGGTCTCCGCCACCTTTACCTCACTACGATCAGGCCCCATCCCCAGATCCGGATGATGGGGACCCGGACAATTACCCAGCGGACGCCCCAATGGATCCCACTCCACCAGGGACCCCAGATCCATGGGAGGATTACAATAACCCTGATATACCCAATGTACCTCAGGACGACCTATACCCATCAAGGCCGTCTCCTCCAGAGGACTCCTTAGGGTTTCATCATTTAGTGCAGAGAGCAGCACACTACCATGGGGTGGACATGCACAGTGAACCAGTAGAAGAAGACTTCCTACTGGATACATTTGATATACAAGACAAATCTACTTCCATTTTACCCATGCTTAAGGGTGTCACCAAGCACGCTACAGAGGTGTTCAAAGACCCTGTCAGAGCCAGAGTACTGAACCCTAGAATAGAGAAGAAGTACAAGGCGACACCCACAGACCCTGCTTACATCAAGGGCCCTGCTCCCCTAGATTCCCTAGTTGTCTCCACAGCTAGAAAGCGGGCTAACTCCCAATCCTCAGGAGATGCCCCACCGCCAGACAAGGAATCTAAACTTCTGGACGCGTCTGGTAAACGCACCGCCTCCCAAGCTGCAAACATGTGGCGCATTGCAAACACACAAGCACTGCTTGCGCGATATGATAGAGCACACTATGACGAACTAGAGGCTCTTATGCAGCACCTTCCAGAAAAATACAAGCACAAGGCTCATGACCTCATACAGGAGGGTAAACTAATTACAAACACCTCCATTAAGTGTGCCCTCGATGCAGCCGACACTGCTTCTAGGGCCATAAATACCAGTGTCCTGCTTCGCCGCCACGCCTGGCTCAGGATCTCAGGGTTCAAGCCTGAAGTCCAGGCATCCATACTCAATCACCCCTTTGACCAGGAAACACTCTTTGGGCCAAAGGTAGACGAAGCGCTCGAAAAGATGAAGAAAGACACAGACACAGCAAAGTCTATGGGGGCACTCCAAACACAAGCCTCCAAACGTTCCTTTCGACGCTCGTCCTTTCGTGGTACAGGCAGAGGCTCCTCCACCGATAACGCCTCTACCTCCTACAAGTCCCCTCCTCAAAATACCTTTTCAAAGGGCAATCAGAGAGGTGGTTACAGGGGTAACAACAATAAGGGCAGGGGCAAAACCAACAACACCCGTTCTGCCACCCCCCCGCACAATGACTCCCCTCCGCTCCCCCCAGACCATTCCACTCCGGTCGGGGGCAGACTACAAAACTTTATCCACGTATGGGAGTCCATAACATCGGACAAATGGGTGACCCAAATCATTCGGTCAGGGTACTGTCTAGAGCTAACATCTACCCCACCCAATATCCCACCAAGGCACCGTCCAATGTCTCAAGAACATTCCACACTGCTCAAACAAGAGGTACTTTCACTCCTGCAAAAACATGCTATAGAGCAGGTCCCCGTCAACCAACGAAATCTAGGGGTCTACTCTCTATATTTCTTAATACCAAAGAGAGACGAGACCCTCAGACCCATTCTGGACCTCCGGCCTCTAAATGCCTACATACACTCAGACCATTTTCACATGGTCACTCTACAACAAGTCCTCCCACTCCTGTGCCAGGGAGACTTTCTCACAACCTTGGATCTGAAAGACGCATACTTTCACATTCCAATACACCCCTCTCACAGGAAATACCTCAGGTTCGTGGTGGACGGGCAACATTACCAATTCACGGTTCTCCCCTTCGGGGTCACCACTGCACCACGAGTGTTTACCAAATGCCTAGCAGTAGTAGCAGCACACCTCAGACGTCAACACATTCACGTCTTCCCTTACTTAGACGACTGGCTGATAAAAGCCACGTCCTACCACCAATGTGTGCAACATACAAACAGCACCATCCAACTGCTCCACCAGCTAGGCTTCACGGTGAACTACCAAAAGTCCCACCTCATACCATCTCACACAAAGCAATATCTCGGGGCCACTATAGACACCTCCAAAGGTATTGCCTATCCAAACTCAGCCAGAATCACAAGCATTCAAGCCTTACGCAAAACATTCCTTCCCCAACACTCTCTTCCAGCAAGAGTGTTCATGAAGCTCATAGGAATGATGGCGTCTTGCATATTTATAGTGCCCCATGCAAGACTCCACATGCGTCCACTTCAAGAGTGCCTAGCACAACAGTGGAACCAGGCCCAGGGTCAGCTGACGGATCTGGTGTTGGTGGACGGCCGCACACATCACTCTCTGCAGTGGTGGAACACCACAAACCTTTCCAAAGGACGGCCAATCCTGGACCCGGTTCCTCAGGTGATTCTAACAGCGGACGCATCGCTCTCCGGCTGGGGAGCGCACCTCCTACACCTCACAATGCAAGGTCTATGGACGCCACAGCAAAAATCGCTCCACATCAACCATCTGGAGCTCTTGGCGATCTTTCTAGCCCTAAAATCTTTCCAAAAACAAATTTCGGGCAAAGCAGTCCTCATTCGCACAGACAACATGACTGCGATGTATTATATACAAAAACAGGGGGGGACACACTCTCCCCAGCTCTCCCGCTTAGCCCAGAGCATATGGAGATGGGCAATTCCCCAAAACATCTTTCTCCTGGCACAGCACGTTCCAGGAGTACAAAACACCATAGCAGATCTGCTCAGCAGACAAACGCAACAACTACACGAATGGGAACTGCATCCACAAGTTCTTCACCCATTCTTCAAACAGTGGGGGCATCCTCAGATAGACCTCTTCGCCACCCACGAAAACAAAAAATGCCCAAGCTTCGCCGCCAGATACCCACACCCATTTTCCAAGGGCAATGCGATATGGATGAACTGGTCAGGCAGATTTGCATACGCCTTTCCACCTCTCCCACTAATTCCATCAGTGGTCAGGAAGCTACAACAGCACTCCCTCACACTCATTCTGGTAGCTCCAACGTGGGCCAGGCAGCCGTGGTACACCACGCTACTACAACTATCAGTGGTACCACATCGAAAACTGCACCTTTCCCCATGCCTCCTAACCCAGAACCATGGAGAAATCAGGCACCCGGACCCAGCTCAGCTCAACCTGGCGATCTGGCTCCTGAAATCTTAGAATTCGGATACCTTAACCTTCCCCCTGATTGCATGAACATCATCATGGAAGCCAGACGTCCTACCACTAGAGCATGCTATGCCGCAAAGTGGAAAAGATTTGTAATTTACTGCCGTAACAATACAATCAACCCCCTAGATGCATCCATACAGCACATCATATGCTATCTGCTCCATCTTCACAGGTGTAACCTGGCATATTCATCCATACGCCTACACCTAGCAGCGATCGCTGCTTATCTACAAAACAGGCAGCATTTATCACTCTTCAGAGTGCCCGCTATTAAAGCCTTCATGGAAGGCCTTAAACGAGTAATTCCTCCCAGGGCACCACCTTCCCCTGTATGGAATCTAAATTTAGTTCTTACACGACTAATGGGTCCGCCCTTCGAACCAATGCACAAATGTGAGCTACAGTTTCTCACCTGGAAAACAGCTTTCCTTGTAGCTATCACTTCCCTTAGAAGGGTTGGTGAAATACAAGCGTTCACCATACAGGAACCCTACATACAAATGCATCACAGCAAGGTCATACTTCGCACAAATCCGAAGTTTCTGCCCAAAGTCATTTCCCCCTTCCACCTCAATCAATCAGTGGAATTACCTGTCTTCTTTTCGCAACCCCAATCTGTTGCAGAAAGGGCCTTACACACACTTGATGTAAAAAGGGCGTTACTATACTACATACAAAGAACGCAACCCTTCAGGAAGACTAAACAATTGTTCGTTTCCTTCTCTCCACCACATAAAGGCAACCCCATCTCAAAATCAGGGATAGCTAGGTGGATTGTAAAATGCATACAAATTTGCTATCAAAAGGCAAAGAGAACATTATCTGTTCCCCCTAAAGCCCACTCTACAAGAAAGTTAGGGGCTTCTATGGCTTTTCTAGGGAATATACCCTTAGATGACATCTGCAAGGCAGCCACATGGTCTACACCGCACACCTTCACAAAACACTACTGTGTAGATGTGCATTCCAAGCAGCAAAATAGGGTGGGCCAGGCTGTACTAAAGACACTTTTTCAAACAGCTGCAACGGATACCGGTGGTCGCCGCTAAGGTTGGGTACTGCTATATAATCTATGCTAAGTGTACAATCTGCAGCTCATATGCCTCGAACGGAATATGCTACTTACCAGTATGCATCTGTTCTTGGCATGTAGAGCTGCAGAGTTGTACACGCCCACCCGCCTCCCCGGCTACCTGTATCCGTTCCAGTACATCTTATTTAGATACAACACATGGGTTTCTCACTGTTATTACTACGCTCCATCATTTCCCTGTTGGCGAAAAACAATCTGAGGATGGAGCCGAAGCCCATGCGCAGTACGGACCGAAGGAGGAGTCACCAAACTCGTGACTTCCAAAGACTGTCCAAGAAGAAAAACAAACTGCAAACATCCGGGCCCAACACCAGATGGCGACCTATGCTAAGTGTACAACTCTGCAGCTCTACATGCCAAGAACAGATGCATACTGGTAAGTAGCATATTCCTTCTCAAAGGCCTTACACACCTTTTCCCTCCTATTCCGTTTGTGATGCCTCAGTGGGACTTGAATCTGGTTCTAACTTTATCTTATGTGTGCTCCTTTCGAGCTCCTTCACAACTGTGTTCTTCGTCTGTTGACCTTGAAGACTGCCTTCCTGGTTGCCATTACCTCCGCTAGGCGAGTGAGCTCCAGGCTCTTTCTTGTAAATATCCTTTTCTGTCGGTCCATCCGGAAAAGGTTGTGCTCAGGCCTTGTCCTTCCTTTTTGCCAAAAGTTGTTACAGCCTTTCACATTGGGCAGACCATTACCTTGCCTACCTTCTTTCCGCCTCCGCATCCTTCCAGAGAGGAAGAAAGGTTCCACCGTTTGGGCCCAAAACGCGCGCTCTCATTTTATCTCAACCGCACACAACAGTTCCGGGTGGATGACCATCTCTATTGGCTACGTTGGCACTAAGAAAGGTCGGGCGGTACACAAGAGGACTATCTCCCACTGGATCCTCTTGTGTATCAAAGCCTGTTGCTCTTTGGCTAAAAAAGAGCCACACGACGCCACCTACCGACGCGCAGGGGTACTGCTGACGAAAACTTTCCGGATCCAGTCTGACGCCTGGGGGTAATTCTAAGGTACGGAATCTATCACTACTAATGTTTCTTACAGATATATCATTACCGAAGGTAAGTAACTTGTTAATCTCCTTAAAAGAACATTGTGTTGAAGGTGCTCTTAATTTCACTCCTGCAGTGGGCCATCAAGGCTCAGATTTCCACTGCAAATCCCTTGAGAGTTCTGCTCTGTTTTCTTTATTTCCTAACCCATTTCTTAGTCCAAAATCGGAACTTTCATAGATTCACATGCTTGAATCATTACCCGTTGTCAAGATGGGAGTCCCACAGTACCTTAGACAAGCAATGCAATGGTAGATTTAGAGTAAAAAGTGCCTAAACTCTATAGTTTAGTAACATATCATAGTAAGTTTTAGAAGAGACCAAACTTAAATTTCAACCAATCAGGTTTCCCCACCTTCTGGAACACTCTTGTGAGAAGCCCCAGTTCTGATGATTTTCTACCGCACATAGTGTTAGGGTGTCTCCACTGAACTCTGCTCAGTTCTACCTGTTCCAGACTAGTTTCAGAAGATTTTCAGTGATATGTCTCTTCAAATATATATAGATATGTTTCTGTATATCTGTTTTTCTTGCTCCAAATCTGACTTTTGATATGTCAGAAAAAGCAAAGCAAGGTCTTTTCCGACCCTGTATATCACTTGTGATAAAAAGAGGCTTTATTCTGATGACACTCATCAAGACGACATACACTGCCTTTATCTATCTCACAAGGTGAAGGACGGCAAGGTATGTTGTGCTTTCTCTTCAAAAACAATGAAAGACCATGTAGGGAGATTCTGACGCCATAACAGCAAACTTCAAACCAGAAAGGAGCCTGTGTCAGATGATGACAGTGAGTATTCTTCATTTGCCTCAAGGAGGTCTCAAAAAAGAGATTGAGATGTTCTCCATTCTCATTCCTCTTATTAAGCACCTAAACAATCCTCTGAAAAGACCTTTCATAGGTCTCAAAGAGAACACAGTACATCTAAGACTCCACATAAAGGGGAGGGTTATTCAAGGCAAAAGAAGAAAAAAAGAGACAACCTTTTAGTCTAAAAGACCTTAAAAATCAAGGTGTGAGCCTCCTGCACCTCCGCCTTAAGTTCTTCACACCTTCAAGAAACCCCCATCCGCTCCGACGAAGCGATCGTCGACCATAAAATAGTCCTCAGCACAATCATCAATTAAGACAACCATCGTAGTGTCTGACATCCACTATCAGTACTATATCCATGCTGTCTATGGCCATGTCCTTTTTGACAACGACCTCCTTGTTGACGAGTTAATTTCCCATACCATCGACATACAAGATCATTCCAACCTCTTCGACAACATCGAACAACGGCACGCATGTCGATGACCCAATCGGCCTCAACAGCGTCGTCGCTCAAAGCACCGTCTACAACCTCGACCATATCCTCTTGGACCACCTCGTTGAGGAGAGAAAAATCTGTAGCAAAAATATAAAAACAAGGAAAAAAACAAGCATCTCTCACCTGCTCATACTTCACCAAGTAAGGTGACGCCATTTGTGCCTACCCACTTTTTATACAGGGATGATTTTGATGACGACTGTCCCTTTGGTGTTGCACACAGTCCATCCGAGCTGCATGTCAAATGTCAAGAGAACGACAAGGGCGAATATTATGAATAGGAGTACTACACTCCTCCAGGGCAATTCTACCAGCAGTATCAGGAAAAGATGGCATGTCTTCCATCAGCTCCACTTTCTAACCTGCAGTTCATGATCACAGATTACCAAAGGCGTTTCCCTCCAATGTCGCCTTCTACTAGATACACTTTTCCACCTGCAGAGTCTCCACCTGTGCAGCCGTCGACCCCACAAGCTCCACGACGAACAATTACTTATGCCTCCATCTGCACGGCACACTCCACAAACAGTTCCCCTCCAGGATCCCATATCTTCAGATGAGGACAGAGAGGAGTTGAGCTCTGTTGAGCACATAGTGAATGGGATGATTATCTTTTACCGACAACATCTCCAATGCTGCCTCCTGCGGATTCTCTTCCCGAGGACATAGGGGGCTTTCATAACCTTCTCAAAAGAGCAGCAAGGAGGTTTGAACTTCCAATGCCTACAAAACAGATAAACTGTCTTCTTTAAGATTTTATAGAGCCCTTCCGAAAGAGCATCGGGGCCATGTCCATTTTCAACTACATCTGGGTGAGAAAAAATCCAGCCACAGTAGTTTCATTCTTACCACGCCTGGATAAAAAGTACAAGACCCTGGAAGATGCTCCTGCATGTCTCACAGGGTACCCCAAACCAGATTCCGTGATAATACAGGCTACCCAGCACTAGTAGAAAAACCCTTCAGCACCTGTTTCGGCGCCTCCAGACAAAGAGGGTAGGCTCCTTAATAACGTCGGAAAGCGTTTTCCTTAATGTTCGAGCTTACAGTCAGGGCGGCAAACTCTTTGGCTGTTCTTGGACGATGTGATAGCCAGATTTTGTCGGTAATTCTTGAGGTCGGTGGAGTCTGCTGAGGGCTTCTTGAGCAGGGGCCTGACTTCTGCACGTTTCCAGTCGTCGGGAAAGATGCCGGTCTCGAAGGTGGCGTTGATGGTGTGTCGTAGTTCAGGAGCGATGGCGGTGGTGGCTCTGTGGAAAATGGGCGGGGGCAGGGGTACATGGGGGCTCCTTAGTGGATGCCTTTCATGGTCGATTATGGTCTCTAAGGTGGTGACTGGGGTCCAGGGGAGATGGTGGGCTGGATGGCGTTGCTCGAGAAGGAAGTGGTTTCGGAGTTGGGTGTCTGGCTGTTGAAGTTTTCATAGAGTCCCTTGATTTTTAGATGGAAGTAGGATCCGAACGTGTTGCAGAGGTCCAGAGAAGGGGTGATGTCCGTGTGTTCGCTGGGGGGCTTGGTGAATTCCTGGATGACGCCGAAGAGTTGCCTGGAGTTGCAGGCATTGACAAGGATCTTGTTTTAAATGAGTCGCTTTGGTGGATCTGATGTGTTGGTGGTATTCCGTCATGGCGTTTTTGCAGGTGGTGCGGTCTTCTGACGTTTTACTAATTCTCCAGTTCTTCTTGAGACGTCTGCAAGTGCGTCTGGTTTCTTGGACGTAGGCGGTGAACCAGGTGGCTTTCCTGGGGTGCTGTCTGTCGGGGTTGCGTAGGGGTGCAAGCTTGTCTGTGCAGTTAGAGGTCCATCAGTGGAGTCCGTTGGCTGCTAGGATCTTGTATCCGTCGGGGATGGCGGTGGCAATGTCCGGGCGGAGGAGTCGTTGGTCCAGGTTTCTGTAAAGAATGCGACGTCTGGCAAGAGGGTGTCGAGGACGTCCCAGATATCTACGGCATGTCTGTGCAGGGCAAAAGAAACAATTGATGGACTAAATGCTGGACAATGCAATCCGTCACCTCCAGTCACAAGGATCTGGGTTAAATCGATCATTCTTTTGCTCACCACACCACCCCAGTTTGGACCCACCCATATGCAAATCAGTCCTTGTGGGATCAGTCCAGCCCGAACTGCCAAGCCAGGTCCTACTTGGACCGGAAACAGTCAACCTGGGACCGGTTTCTAGGCATCACCCTTCTTCAGCCAGGCTAGCTTAATTCCAGTGGTATAGTGAGCACGGGACCCACGTCTGGGCATGCCCTTCCCACTTAGGGCGACATATGCAAAAGAAACAATTGATGGACGGAATGCTGGACAATGCAAACATTCACCCCCAGTCATAAGGATCTGGGTTAAATCCATCATTCTTTTGGTCACCACACCACCCCAGTTTGGACCCAGCCATCTGCAAATCAGTCTGTGCAGGGAGCGCATGTTGAGGATGCACCTCAGGGCTTCGGAGGTGTTGGCGTTCGGTGCGGGGGCCATGAGGGTGCTGTCAGAGGTGAAGGATTGGATGCAGTGACGGCAGGAGAACTGGCCGTGGCTGATGTTCAGCATCGACTGCTGGCAGTTGTTTCTTCCGGGGTGGAGTGCGAGGAAAGCAGCGGAGTTATAGCGGTAGGAGGTCGCAGATCCAGGGTTCCTGGTGCTGCCTGTGGTCAGGTTGCGGACGGGCGTAGACGGGCTTATCTTTGCGCCAGCGGCCACCAATAATTAGGGGAGGGGTGAGGGAAGCGCAGCTGGGAGGCGGGAGCGGGAACCGGAAAGGGTGGGGGCTGCAGGGGCAGCAGCGGTGGGAAACGGGCACGGAGAGCAACGGGCACGGAAAAGCAGAAAAACAGCAAAGTGAATCTCAAGCACAGGTACAATAACAAGACTGGCACAATAACAAGACCGTGAAGAGGCTAGAAGGAAGACAGAAAAACGGGCACAGAAAGACAGAAAACGGCACAAACAAAGAGACAGACAACAGCGGCCAGCCGAAGAGCAAGGCTCTCCCACTGGACCACCAGGGATGAGGCACAGACAGGAGCCTGCGGGTGGAGTAGGGCCTCGAACATCCACCTGCACAGGGGCAGCGGCAGCAACACAACCACGGAGCTGCTGGGGGAGAGAGTGGGTATCTGACCAGGAGGAATAACAAATCATCATAAGTGCTGACAAGAAATAACCGACCAATGTGTCTTAGACCTTGTTCAATTTGGCCATACATTAGAATTCATTCAGAAGCCACACTCAAACCCCACCCCAAACCTCCATGCAAAAACATTTGCAGCTCTTCAGGTTATAGGTCAAAACCATGCTCAAAAAAGGAGTTATAGAAAGAGTTCTAAAAATGTAAAGGTTTCTATTCCCTTTTCTTCTTGGTTCGCAAGAATTCAAAGGAGCTGTGATGGTGGGGAGCGGCCCCGTGCGTAGAACAATGAAGAATACTAGTCCGGATCAAGAGCTATAGGCTTTCTTTAATGGTCACGCTGCAGTACAAGATTGAATAGCTGTTTCTCTCTCCTGTTCTTGTCTTCTGTTCCTCCTTCTCCGGGGGATCTAGGTCCGATGGGACGGCTCCGGCGGTCATGAAAGGAAGAGAAAGACCACTCTTAGACTCACTGTTCACTGGGTCAATAGTGAGGGGGGGGGAAAGGAGTGAGGAGTCACCGGGGGTCCACCACCAACAATGCTACCATTGGCCGTAGGGAGGCAATACCTGTGTCATACGCTGTCAATCAGCCCCAAAGAACCATCCCTGTGACCTCCCTGCTAACGATACCTTGCCTACTTCCCTCCCCTTGGTGAAATAAAGCCCAGGATTCGACCCCGCCGTGGGTGCGTGGCAGGGCGAGACGCCGTGTCGTTGGCCTCCAGGCGCTCCGTCCCTCTCGTTGCTGAGGTTCTCGTCTCCTCCGCTCACGGTCCTCCCGACTCTTCCTCCGTCCGCTTCCTCGCTCTCCTCGACTCTTCCTCCGTCCGCTTCCTCGCTCTCCGTCTCCACTCGCTCTCCGACTTCCTCTCCTCCGTGGGCTTGCGCGCCGCTCCCTTCGAAAACTTCCTCCTTACGTGAACTGCTCAGACCGGATTGGTGCGCCTGGGGCGACGTCGGGAGGGGCGTGTCAGCCTCCGAAGCAAGCCAGGCCGTATTAAAGGGGCCACGGGCGTCCTGCAGAGAGGGTGGAAAGGCATAGTCACTGAGGGTTCTTTCCGCCCCCTCCAGCGACCATGTGACAGGAGCGGTGACCAATTCTGGACCTGAGAAACCTGAACACCTATCTCATTCCGCATTGTAAGACTGCAGTTCCTGAACAAAGGACACTATATGTCAACCCATGATCTCCGAGATGCATATTTTCATGTTCCCATCCACCTAAAACACAGAAAATTTCTAATATTCACAGTAGCCAGCAGCCGTTACCAATTCAGGGTGCCCCCATGTGGCCTAAAATCCTCCCCTCGGATCTTCACAGAGTGCTCGGCACCTGTAGCAGTCTTTCTGAGACAACACAAACGCCAAGCGTTCCCGTATCTTAATGACTGATTGGTCAATTCACCCTCTTGTCAGGCCGCACAGACGTCAACAACCGCATGCATGATCTTGTTCAGCAAGCTGGGCCTCACACTGAATCCACACAAGTCAGTTCTTCACTCGTCACAAAAGAACATTTTTAGGGGCCACGCTAGATACAGTTAAGTGTACCCCACACCAGAGAGATAGCTAAAATATGACTTTAGCAAAAATGGTACAAAGAAAAAAGTCACTTTCATTTTGCCTCTACAAATCCCTCCTAGGGATGATGTCATCTTGCATTCCTTTAGTTCCATTCTGCTGCCTGCGGATGCGTCTGCTGCAAGAGGATTTGGACAGGCAATGGATAGAAGCTACAGGATCTTTTGACGACCTCATTCAAGTCCCGCTGGGCATGATCCACGCCTTATCCTGATAGATGCAGCAAGCACATCTGTCGATCAGCCTGTTCTTTCTAACGCAAGCTTTTCCTATGCTCATCACTACCGATGCTTTCCTAGAGGGTTGGAGAGCTCACCTCCAGGATCTACAGGTCAGTGGCAAATGACACCCTTCTCAGCTGCTTCTCCATATCAATCTGCTCAAGCTCAAGGCAGTGCATCTAGCCTTGCAGGTTTTTCTTCCCAGAATATAATATTCATCAGTGCTCATCCGCAGGGACAATTGCTACCACGACGCACTACATCAAAAAGTAGGGTGGCACAAGAACGCACGGAAATAGATCAGAATATCTTGGAGAACATTTTCCTCCAGTGGGGCAAACTGAATCTGGACCTCTTTTTAACACCCCTGAACCAAAAATGCCAGTTCATCTCAGGCTGGCATCCACAACCGGGGTCGTGGGGAAATGCCTTTTCGATCGCATGGTCCAGAATCTTTGCCTACCACGCCTTTGCTCTGATTCCTCCTCTCAAGAGTACTCATTAAAATGAAACCGAACAATGCAACATCATTCTCATAGCCCTAACATGGCCACACCAACATTGTTTCCCTGAGTTACTCCTCCTTTCAGCTGAAGACACTACCCTACCTATTGTCAATGAGCTATTGCAAAGTACTGCACCCGGATCCTAAGTCACTTTACTTGTCAGATTGGGTCCTGAGCATAACAAATTTGCACATCTAAACACTCCATCAGACTGCAGAGATCTTAGCCAGAGCCTTGCAGAGTACAAATTGAGATTTATCCCCTCAAATGGAAATTATTTTGCATGTGGTGCAAAACTGCTGATGTCCATCCACTTTCATCTTCTCTTTAAGAAATCCTCCTGGGTCTTCTGCATCTGGCACAATTGGACCCTGCGCATGTGTCCATTAAAGTCCGCTTGACAGCCATTTCCTGCTTCTGGCATTCAGCTACATATCCATCATTATGGGCTAGCAGACTCGTCAATCTAAGGATTATTCAAGGTCTTTCAACCAGTGAGGCCTCCTCCTCCTCTTTTGCAAATCAATACTGTACTTCCACAACTAATGTATGACAAATTTGAAGCCATCCACAAAGCGGATATAAAATTCTTTTACTGGAAGTTGCTCTACTCTTGGCTTTAACATAAGCCAGAAGAGACAGTGAGATACAAGCTCTAACTATTCAGGGACCGTTCTTTCAATTTTGAAGCGATAGGGTAATTCTTTGGACAAACCCTAAGTTCACCTTAATGAGCCAGTGATTCTAAAAATCTTTTTTTCATACCGTAAGACGCCAGCAGAAAGGGCTCTACACTCTTCAAACATCAAAAGATGCTCACATTTCTACTTGGACAAAAGAGAGCTTTCGCAAATCCAACCAACTATTTTTAGCGTTTAGCGCTCCAAGAAAAGGATATCCTCTCTCAAAACAGAGCATTTCTAGATGGATATCCAGTACCATTCAATTTTGGCACCATAAAGCTTGCACACCGTTGCGTACAAAGGTGCGTGCTCATTCTACAAGAAGTATGTCTACTTTCATGGCATTGTTTGCTGGTGTCTCTTCAAGAAATTTGCTGGGCAGCCACCTGGAAGAATAGACAAACTTTTACACAGCACTACTGCTCGGAAGCAGCAGTTTAGTGATGCTGCAGTGGGCCAATCGGTGTTAATGCATCTTACATATGTGTATATATATATATATATATCTCCAAGTATTTCATGTTTTTCTGGGAAAATTTGCTCTTCAACTATTTTATCTGATTTAAGCATGTGAATCTATGAAATTTCCAGTCCTGGAGTAAGAAAATAAGTTACCTGTAACTAGGTTCGAGGCATGTGTGCTGCAGATACACATGCTTTGCATAAGTCCGCCATCTAGTGGTGGGCTTGGATGATTACAAGTTGTTTTTGTTCCAAGAAGTTTTCTTCAATTCATGAGGCTGTGTGACGACTCCTATTGGGAACACTGCACCCGGTCTTCGATGCCATGTTTGTATTGTTTTTTACTCTGACGAGTTCGGGTGCAGTATCCCGCATTCTGGTTAGTGTCTCCTTCGGTCCGATATATATCTGAACTGTATTTTCTCGATCGATGTAGTTTACATCTCATACTAGACTTCATAGTGGGTTTTCAGCTTGTCCCTTTTGGCCTATGGGCCACGCCCAGCTGAGCAACACTTCTTTATTTCGAACGAGATCGAGAAGGACCTGCTAATGGAATGCACTCCGTTCTGTTCTGTCCGTAGTGCCACTCCAAATTCCCTCACACCAACCAACATCCGGTTTGCAACTTATGTCTCTCGCCTGAACATCAAGAGGACACCTGTGAGGCCTGTATGTCTTCGCTCAAAAAAGGCTTTTCGAGAGAAGGACTAGACAACCAGAAATCCAGCAAAGGCCAATGGACAATGTCTCTGACATCTTCGGTCGACAAGAAGAGGCGTCTGCAGCAAAAGAGTAATCCCTTTCCATACATGACTCTGAGTCTCAATAAGAAGAAGACTCTGCTACTCTTCGGCCAGCGCAAAACCAACACACTGTGAGTACTTCTACTCCTGCTCCGAAAACCAAATCCTCAGCCTCCACTGAGAAAACTGCTCACGGGCCGCCACTGCTCGCAAGCCGTGGTGTGCACCGAAAACATGACTCAGAAGCCTCGCCCTCTGGCTCGGCTCCGTAAGTTTGGCCTACGGCAGGGGCCTCTATCCCTTCCATCCCAGACCAGAAAACCTCACTCTTCGGTCTAGGCACCGAAAAAAAGATTTGTTCTTTAGGAACCAAACCTTCCTCCACCAAATTGCTTTGTTTTCGGTCTGAAATATCCTCCAGAGCCAATCCTCGAGCAATTTTACCAAAAGCTCGATCCAAAACAGAAAACACTTCAAATTCAGCCTGGAACAAAGAAAATTGTGGTACAGCCGTCAAAACAACGTTCCTGTTCAACCCCTAAAGAAGAAAAGAAAGGATGTTACAACTAGTCCAATGCACATTCCCATTCCTACTTAACCAGTACCACAATCTACAACTTCACCACCCACTCCACCACCTCACTCACCACAATTATCTGTGGGAGGTAATATGTCTTCTCAGTCAACAATAGATGTGGTTCAAGACATCACAGATTACATAAAACCAGAGGATACTTGGGAAGATTTTATGATTGACCCTCATGTTAACACTGATCCTGATTTATATCCTAGCCGTCTATCACCACATGATGATGCATCAGCTTATCAGGATCTCATAGCCAGAGCAGCCACTTTTCATTAGGTACCTTTATATAAGGACTCAGTAGAAGAGAATGTCCTCTTTTTTTCCTTTGGTTAATGAGGTTGGAGCTGGGTATCAGTTGCCCTTGCAGGTCCACACGACTCCAGGAGGTATCCCCTTAAAGGATTGCATATGTCTCAGGGGCAGGAGGAAGGTGGTAGGAGCTCAGCATAAATGAGTGATTTTCCTGGCGATATGCTAGATCGTGTAGCCATTCCTTAAACTTAGGGACTCGCCCCCTTCCCCATCTGCAGGCCACCCCTCTTTTAGCCAATAGTAACCCCAGGGAGACATACTTTCGGATCGAGGGTGGTAGCTCTTCAGTATACCCTACCAATGCTGTAAGTGGGGTAGCAGGAATTACTGATCCCGTCATCTGCTCCATTGCTTTGAAAACCTTTGTTCCGTATGCTTTAACTGGCACGCACTCCCACGCTAAGTGTAGGATATCTGCCCACATCTTACGCATTTGTCTTCGACTTGCAAGTGAAAGTGATGGGAGTCCAGCAGGGGTGCAGTACAGCCTATGCAAAAACTGAAAATGTATGATTGCAGCCTACAGCTTGCTGATATATGTCCTGCAGTATTGCCATTGCCCATCTTCAGGTGGCATATCCAATTCCCGATCCCAGTGTAAACTCGAGCCTTGATCTATCTCATTGCTCTCAGCCTGAGTAGTATGGTAGAGTAGCGAGATCACATGTACCGGGTTGTCGCTCTGAAGTAGCCTATGCAAGGGACGCAGCACTGGAAGTTCGCTTGGGAAGTTTGTGGCTTTCCTAACGTCTTGCCTCACATATAGAAACCGCTCCATCAGGGTAGGCTGAGCTTCCTTATAGAACGACCCCTCATCTCTGAATATGCCCATACAGGTCTCCCCAGGCTCTAAAGCCTCCGGTGACACACCGTTTTGTGCGTCACCAGAAGATCCGGGTGCCAAGGAATGGCCAACAATGGAGAGTACAGCATAGGCGCTTGCAATCGTTGAGCCAATCCCCACCGAGCTGACAAAGTACAATCAACTGTTGATGGGTTTGCAGCTCTGGGGCGAGTAGGCGCACCAAAGAAGGCAGACAGCGGGACCGGTCCCTGTAGCCCTGTTCAATGGCCAAGTGGGGCATATGTAGCGGGTGTTTAAACCAGTATGCTGCAAAATGCGCCTGGGTGCATAAGAAATAAAGTTCCATATCCGGAGCCTCAAATGACCTTTGAAAAGGGCTGGGTCATCACTTCCCTGCGCAGTCTAGGTTGCTTCCCGCCCTTGGTCAGGCAGATCAGCTGGGTTTTCAGAGTTTTCGAGAAGTGTCTACCCAATTGAAAGAGATGTTAATAAAGAGATAAAGAAGTTGTGTGCAATATTACCATTTTAAATAATGAGATGCGGCTTGCCAGGGAGATGGACTTGGAGATACATCTTGTGATGGAATCAGTTTGCGCATCCATTGCTCTTCCATAATTTGCACGCAACAGTTCTGTTTTATCTCTTGTGACTACTATCCCATGGTATTTAACCTCCCAAGTCACACCAGGCCAGAGTGTAGTCTAGATTTCTCCCAGTCAATCTGTATTCTGAAGCACGTGCTGAATGTAATGAATTCTCGCAGGAGTGGATTAAGGCTAAATTCAGGGTCCTGAAGGTATATGCGTGATGCTGTCCGCGTGGAGGGAGATTATTAGATGTTGTGTGGTGTATCGAACAGCGTATTCCCGATGGTGTTGCTGAAGTTTGGCTGCTTGCAGCGCTACAGCTAGCTCAAACAGGAGAGGGAATAGTGGGCAGCTCGGTCTCGTGCCACGCGTGGTACCAAAAAGTGGAGCGAGTGCCCTATTAAGCAATACTCTCGCATGTGGCTGGCTGTATAGCGATTTAATCCAGGCAAGAAACCCGGGTGGTAGTCCCATATGATGCAAGATGCCTAGGAGAAAGTCCCATTCATGGAATCAAACGCCTTAGTGGCGATGAGAAAAATTGCCACCGGGGAGAGGTCAGGGTCAATATCTTGCATTGCAGTGAAGAGGGTTCGGAGATTGTGTGATGTGGCGTGTCTGGGGATGAAACCCGCTTGGTCGGGTAGGACCAAGGAGTCCATGAGGAGACTCAATCGGTTAGAAAGTACTTTGGCTTGTATTTTCACATCAGTTTATCATAGGACTCGCATCTATCTCCCGGTTTCAAGATTGAGATGATTAGGGCTTCCCGCATAGATAGCGGGAGTATGCCAGATTCCCCTGCCTTTTCGTATGGTGCTTTCATAATAGGGACTAGGTAATCTACGTATGTTTTATAAGCCTGGGCAAAGCACTACGCTACGCTCGCGTAGTTTGCGAAGTTTGTGCTACTTCGCACTACGCGAATTGCACGTAGCACAGTGCAAACATGCGTAGCGTTGCGTAGTGCAGCGGTCATTTTTAGCTTGCTCGCGGTCCTCAAAATCAAGTTGGCGACCGCGAGCAAGTAAAATGACATCCCGGCGAGACTTTTTCCTTGTTCGCGATCAGCAACATCAAGTCGCTGATCGCGAGCGTGGAAAATAAACATCCCGACGAGATTCACAACGCGGGCAGGTCAGGTTTCTCATTGCGAGTGGTCGCGTATGCTCGCAAACCGCTCGCGATGAAAATCTCCTCGAGCGGCAGAAAACTACAGCTCGCACTGTGCAAGATGCCGTTTTCAATGATTGCACAGTGCCGGATGCTTGTCCGCACTGTGCAATCATTGAAAACAGCATCTTGCACAGTGCGAACAGGGTACTAGGCAGTTCGCGAAGTGCTACGCGTAGCTCACGTAGTGCGAAGTGCACTTTGCGTAGCTTAGCGTAGTGCTACTTCGCGAACTACGCCCAGGGTTAATGTTTTATAGAAGTCGGCTGGGAAGCCATCTGAGCCCGGGCTCGTCCATAGCGAAGTTGCATAATAGCGGTCCTGACCTCATCCTATTCAACATCAGCAGATAGGAACTCTCTTTGTGAATCCCCCAGCGACACATCCTCCAAATATTGGTCGACATCTGGGAGTTTGTCCTGCTGTGTAGTATATAGTGTTGTGTAGAAGCTGTGAAATGCTTGTAGTGTGTCTGATGTGCCTCTACATATTTTTCCTTCCGCTCTGGTGATCTCTACGACAGTGTTAGAGAATCTAGGTTTATGAAGTCGTTCAGCAAGTGCTCTCCGAGGTCGCTATCCCTCCCTGTATCTGCGGGCCTGGCCATATTTATCCTGGAACAGACACTCGCTCTATGCCGTTTCTTGATAGTCAGACAGTTTGTTTATAAGTGTCGCTTGAAGGTCTCTGTTAGGAGCCTATCCTATCTCCCGCTCTATCCACCTGATGCCTGTCTCCAGGTTATGAAGGGTGTTGCGAATGTCTTAGTATGCCTTCTCCGTTTGCTATGCACAGGCCTCGCAAGGTGACATTAAAGGCCTCCCATACTGTCGCTCGTTGTGAAAAAGTCTTGCATCTCCTGCCCCACTTAGTTTAGAAACAAAACATCTAAAAGGGCAAGGGTGGAGCGTTGCCAAGCAGGTGAGAAGAAACTGCATTAGGAGGCGCCAATTTCGTCACAACCAGAGAATGGTCTGAATAAGTGTGTGCCAAATGAACAGTTTCTTTAAACCAATAGCTCAGCCCTCGAGAGATCAGCCAACAGTCCAGTCTTGACCCCGATGAGAGGCCCACAGAGTGGCATGTTCCCTAGGCGTTCGAGGGGTGTGGAGCTCTCCAGGCATCTAGCAAGTGGTATGGCTGTACTGTATTTCGGACCTGCCGCTGGGCTTTGGTTTAGTGGTGGGTGTGACCTATCCTGCTGCAGGTCAATGGTAATATTGAGGTCTCCTCCCCATATGATGTGTGTTGAGCCTATATTATTGACCTTCTTCCATAGATTGTTAAAAAATTCTGGGTCATCGCTGTTAGGACCATAGGCGCAGACCAATGTTAGGGATTGCGATGCTAGCCTATCCCACGTGATATTGTATCGTCCCATTGTGTCCTGCGTGGACCATATGGCTACATAAGGGCCGCCCTTCTTGATTAGTATCGCCGTGCCCCTGGAGTAAGTGGAGTATTCTGTGAAGCTGCTGTGAGCGGCCCAGCGAGAAGCAAAATTGATAGGGAGTGAGGGATTCATATGTCTCTCCTGGAGCATAGCAATGTGTATGTCGTCCCTGTCTAAGTAGGCCAGTATGTGCCTGTGTTACGGGGATTACCCAGACGTTCCACATTAGGAAGTTATATTCTCCTCTAGCATGGTTGTGCATCACCTATAGGTAGCTATCTGTGATTGAGCTTGGGCGGTCGATGTATATGGCCTCTAATCCTGCCAGTTAGTAGCGCCAGCACATAGCATATATTTTGTAGTAGCATGAAAAACAGTCAAGTTCCCCTTCCCTCCCCTCACCCACAGCGGAAGGCCAAACCTGCCGAAGACATTGCCCCTTCCGGTCCCAACCAACCATGAAGAAATTATAGGAAATTATGAGTAGCTGCGTTGGCCATATCATAGCATGTATCAGGGTTTTGCTGAAGGTGTTCACTTTGAAAGCATCTTAATGCCTTTCTTAGGTTATCATAGGCTGTCTTTCTTAGGTTATCATAGACTGAAGAGAGAAGAAAAGGAAAGAGAAAAGTATCTACTGCTAGAGTAGAATCGAGAGGAAGCAAAAAAACATAAAACGTAGAAAGAAAAGAGTTCAGGAGCTAGGCAGTGAAAGGCTTCGGGGCACCCCCGGGGGTGTTCGTGCCGCCAGGACCCTGTGCTCTCTTTCCACCTTCAAACTGTTGCCTGGCT
This sequence comes from Triturus cristatus, assembly GCF_964204655.1. Taxonomy (NCBI): domain Eukaryota; kingdom Metazoa; phylum Chordata; class Amphibia; order Caudata; family Salamandridae; genus Triturus; species Triturus cristatus. The sequence continues at coordinate 67,624,171 of NC_140593.1, read as the reverse complement.
TGCCTTCCTTAGGTCATGCTCATGTCCATTTAGTAGTGGCCGCGGTATTCTAGAGGGGCACTTAGAGTGTTCGTGCCAACCCCAAAAAATGGGAAGCGTAGTCTATTTGCTGTGCTTTCAAGGCTTCAAGGAGGGGTCAGAGCTAGCTGCTGTTGCTCTGCTGCCAGCCACTTTCTGTCTCTCTTCAGAGGCGAACCCTGTCTGCCTACTTTCAAGGGGCAGCCAGAGTGCTAACGCTCACGTCTACGTAGTATGCAAAATGCCTTATATAATTTGACTGAAGTGGATAGTGTCTCTAGCTCTGCGGTCTCATCCTGATTTCTAGGGGTGTAGTCGCTTGGTGCTCTTGCTGACGAAGGACTGCAAAGTGTCAGATCCTCATCATTTTGCTCTTGTACCTTCGTGTACCTGGGCGGTTCGTGGCTTCAATTCCCAATTGCCAACCGTTCATTTATTTCCTTGGTCCCCATCTGGGATGCAGTGTTAATTATAGGCCACAGCTTCAGCTTGTTCTCCTTGGGCAGGCAAAGCCTCTCACCCTTGTGTGGAGCAACAGAGAGTCAGGAGGTGCTCTGTCCCCCAGGCACCGGCAGTGTCGCAGGCCGGGGCATACGGCCGCACCCGCTCGGCTGTCAGAAGCACCCCCCCCCCCCCCCTCTATTAACTCCCACCCTCTCGCCGTGCCACCTCTTACCTTCAGCCTCCCTCCGCCGCTCCTCAGACGTCTGGTTACCTGCTCGTACTCTTTGTTCTGGCGTTGGTTTGCCCTCCTATCGGTGGCTGTGACTCCAGCGGAGCCGATCAGCAGTCGCAGCTCTCCTCGCTTGCTGCAGCTATCAAAAGTCAGCTTGAAAGCATCCGCAAGGGCCACCCTCCTGATCAGCGGTCTCGGGGTAGGCAATTCACCCCAGCAAGCACCGCAATCTGTGCGCAAAGCTTCTCAAGCGACCGCCATCTTGTCAGTTTCTGGGGTGCAGCGCGGCCTCAGGGCGTTTCACCCACTAATACCCCGCCACTGGGGATGCAAAGAGCTTCTCGGGATTGCCGTCTGTTGTGTGATCAATCGCCCCTTAGTTTGAGCGATCAATGTTGCCCACAGGGACAGGATTACTGTTGATTGTCATCCTGGGCCGGAGGAGGCTCACACCAGTGTGGCCATCTTGCGTGTGCGCCCTCTAGCGCCCCCGATAAGTTTCTCTTTGAGTCTTTATCTACTACACAAAGAGGGTCACAATATTAACTACTTTTAAATGGTATGGCACTTCATGCTGATTACATTTTTGAGCAACCTGTCAAAGCAAGAATAATTACTCCTCCCATTGATAAAAAAATACCAACCACCACCATCTGACCTCATTTTTATTAGAGGTCAATTAACTCCTGACACTCTAGTGGTATCCAATGCTAGAAAAAGGTCTAACTTCCAAACAACTGGAGAAGCACCACCACCAGAAAAGGAATCCAAACTTATGGATGCCTAAAAAGTTGAGGCACAAGCAGCTAATGATTGGCATATAGCCAATAGGCAAGCATTACTATCAAGATATGACAGGGCTCACTGGGACAAAATGGAGGTACTTCTCCAACACCTCCCAGAGGAGCACAGAAAAAGAGGTCCAGAGATTGTTAATGAAGGCAAACTTATCACCAGAAACTCAATCAAGTGTGCATTAGATGCATCCGACCCTGCTGATAAATGTATAAATACCATTGTCCTAATAAGAAGACATGCATGGTTAAGGGTGCCAGGTTTCAAATCTGAGGTACAACAGACCATATTAAACCTCCCATTTGACAAGGAACATCTCTTTAGCCCGCAGGTGGACATAGTCCTTGAGAAAATGAAAATGGACACAGAGGTTGTAAAATCAATGGAAGCTTTACAAACTAACACCTAATGATCGTCCTTGTGTATGCCCAATTACAAAGGAGGAGATTCAGGCACTGGGTCAACTTCACGATCTAGTGTTGGTAAACAGCTGCGTATCACGTATTACTCTCTGCAGTGGTGGAATCCACAAAATCTATCCAAAGGGCGGCCGTTTCAAGACCCAGTTCACAAATAATTCATTAAACAGATACATCCCAAACAGGATGGGGAGCACATCTCCATAACCTTACTATTCAGGGACTAGGGATTCCATACACAATAATTTCCATGTCAATCACATAGAGCTGCAAGCTGTTGATCTAGCGATCAGAGCCTTCCTAACTCACCTAAAGTACAAAGTTGTCCTTATTCGAACAGACCATATGGCAACAATGTATTATTTACAGAAACAGGGGGTGGTGGGGGGGGGACACTCTTTCCAATTATCTCACTTAGCTCAGAAAATATGGAAATTAACAATAAAACACAACTTTCATCTGTTAGCAGAACATGTCCCAGAGACAAGCAATCCGATTGCGGACTTTCTGAGCAGATCACAACAAGTCTTCGATTTCGGAGATTCACCCCAATGTTCTTCAACCATACTTTTGCAAATGGGGATTCCCACAGAGAGATCTGTTTGCAACAAAAGATAACACGAAATGCCCACACTTCGCAAGCAGATATCACCATGATCAATCCAAAGGGAATGCTCTATATATGAACTGGTCTTCGATATTTGCATATGCTTTTCGACCTCTCCCACTACTTCTATTAGTGGTCAGGAAACTCAGGCAAACAGCGCTCACCATGATACTAATCTCTTCCATATGGGCTTGACAACCATGGTTCTCAACACTCCTAGACGTATCTCTAGTCCCTCACGAGAATCTACATCTGAACCCGGACTTTCTCACGCAGAACCATAGAACATTAAGACATGCCAATCCCAAAGAAAGGAATCTTGCAATTTAGCTCCTGAAGCCTGAGAGTTTGAATATTTAAATTTGCCTCAAGGCTGTATGAACATTCTTAAAGAAGCCCGTAAACCAACTACAAGGCAATGTTATGCAGCAAAATGGAAACAATTTGTTCTCTTCCAGGGGATCCTCATCAATAGTCCTAAGCATTAGAATATTCCCGCCCATGTGCGGGATCCCGGAAACAGTATATTATATGTGCCCCACATATATATATCCATACATATATACCTATATGTATACACAAGCAATTGCAGCCCATAAACCCTAGAGCTGAACCATGCTGTAAGTAATTTCCACTACACATAAGAAAATAGCATTATAAACATGAGAAACAACATTATAACTTGTTTGGAAACTGTTTTAATGCTTAGAAAACAGCAGAAATTCTTAGAAAACACTGAAAGCATAGGAAGCTCCCAGGCTGCATTGCAAATACCCAGTCTAAAAAGACTGAAAAGCTAACTCATAGCTGCATAGCAAAAAACTGACACCGTGCCTTTAAGGCACACCTGACCACCACCTTCCCATCATGCCTCAGGGGTGGCAGTTAGGTCAGTTGTTCTTTCCGGCTCCTTCTGGAAGGATCCTGGCAACAGAGCTCCACTTTTTTCTGAGTTTGTCAGAAAATATTGTCTATTTTTCAACTGTTTTTTCCCTTACTTCGACGTTTTACATCTAAGTCAGTAAGAGGCTGTCTTTTTTAGACATTTTTGGGCATTTTTTCCAACTTAAAATGCCTTCTCTTTTCGATCCTTGCCCTGCTTGTGGCAAGAAGGAGGCCAGGACTGACTCTCATAGGGTCTGTATCCTGTGTCTACCGGAGGATCATGATTCCAAGACATGTACTCACTGCCAGAGCCTGTCCAAAAGAACTTTAAAGGACCGAGAGCGAATTCGCATTTATGGCCTGGCACAACCATCCAGAGGCCGATCTCCGGTGAGGAAGGGCTCCAAGAGGCCTAGAGATTCATCTAGGAGCAAGTCCTCTCGTCCTTCCGCCTCAGCGTCAGGCTCGGCGCTGAGAAAAGATGTTCCGGTAGGTCGTGTTTCCAAGAAGAGACTTTCAACAGCGGGCTCGCCGTCGAGAGCAGGTACGTCGTCGTCGAAGTCCAGACCGCCATCGTCAACTCGGCGACGATCGGCGTCGAGATCTAGAGCCTCTCCGCCGTCGTCAACCCGGCGACGTTCGGCGTCGAGAGACACCACCCCTCCGCTGTCGTCAACCCGGCGACGATCGGCGTCGAGGAGCAGGGAACCTCCGCCGTCGTCAACCAGGCGACGATCGGCGTCGAGGAGCAGAGAACCTCCGCCGTCGCCAACCCAGCGGCAATCGGCGTCGAGGAGCAGGGAACCTCCGCCGTCGTCATCTCGACGACGATCGGCGTCGAGGAGCATGGACCCTCCGCCGTCGTCAACCAGGCGACGACCGGCGTCGAGAAGTGTCACCCCTCCGTCGTCGAGGGCACGATCCCCTCCGTCGTCGAGGCTCCATCAGCGTTCGACGTCGAGACTGCAGGATCCTCCGCCGTCGTCATCCAAGCGGCGTTCGGCGTCTAGGTTGGCATCCGCGTCGACGTCGAGAGTGGCAGCATCTCCGCCGGCGTCCCCGCGGCGTTCGGCGTCGAGGGAGAGAGGGCCTCCGTCGTCGGCTTCACATCGCCGTTCGACGTCGAGGCGGCATTCTTCGCCCACTGAACATGGCCGCCGGTCCGCATCGAGGCGTCGTTCGACGTCGAGAGAAGAGTCCCGGCGAGAAAGGAGACGACGCCACGGATCGACGTCAAGACCACGCTCGACGTCAAAACAGGCCTCGGACAGGTCGGTGGTCCTGGTGACAGAGTCGGCGTCGCGCCATTCCTCCTCTCACTCAGGGGCATCTCCACGACCGGCAATTCCACGAGAACCTGCAGGCCAACCCCGTAGGTCCTCTCCTCAGACTCAAATTAATCTGTCGCCCAGATGGCTGCTGCCAGCACGTCATTGGCAGGACTCAGGGGCTACAAGGAGGCTGCGGGAATACGTCAGTCCAGTGCATGACTCTCCGCTGCAACGGCTGGTGGCGGCTGTGGACAGAGCTAGTCCCCCCAGGCCAACACGTCAGAAGTCTCCAGACGACAGGCGGCGCAGATCGCGCTCCCCAGACGGGAGGGGCGTTCATCTGGATCACGGGCTCGTGATCATCGCCGGACGCGGAGGACTCCATCATCGTCCTCGTCCACCAGGTCCTCCATCAGGGACTATTCACCCACGCTATCGGGCAGCCCAGTGTCCAGGGTCTCGCCCATTGACGACATCAACACCTACCAGGAGGTGTTGCAGCGGGGAGCGCAGAAGCTGGGGATTGAGATGTGTGTCCCCCCAAGTCACCACGTCGGTGATTTTTCAAACACTTCACCAGAAGTCTGCCTCTCGTCCACTGCTGCCTTTGGTCCCAGGAATCATGGAACCAGTCATGGACACCTTTCTCACCCCGGCGACCGTCAAAGCGGTTCCGGCTCGTATCCTCAAAAAATACAAGCCAGCTACCTCTGACCCCGTCTTTGTGAAGATGGACCCGCCTGCGGACTCCGTCATAGTGGCAGCTGCAAGAAAGGGTCAGACGGCGTCGGCCTCCTCTTCCGTTCCTCCAGATAAGGAGAGCAGAACCCAGGACTCCTGGGGACGCAGGGCCTGCTCTTCCGCGGCGGCGTCCCTCAAAATCTACAGCGCGGCGGCGCTTCTGGGCAGATACGATAGGGCTCTCTAAGACTCGATGGAGCGATTCAAGTCCAAGCTCCCCAAAGAGGACCAAAAGGACTTTGAGGAGATTGTTACTGAAGGGGCTCTGGTGGCTAATCAGTCGATTAGCACAGCGGCGGATGGTGCGCTACTCTCAGCCCACTCTTACACACACGGCGTGTGCGCCAGGAGGTCGTCCTGGTTGCGGCTGACAGGGCTCAAGCCAGACGCACAGCAACGGATTTTAAACCTCCCGTTCTCTGGCAACTCCCTCTTCGGCACTCACACGGATGAGGAGATGGGGCGCATGAAAACTGAGCTAGACACCCTCAAAGCTGTGGGCTTGGAGAAGAAAAAGGAATTCAAGCGCCGCTTTCGACCCACCCAACGCAAGGGGCCTCAACAGAGGGTTCAAACCCCTCAGTGGTCTCAGAGCAAACCCCAAGGAAAATCGCAGTTTCGAGGCGGAAAGTCCGGCAGGGGCAGAGGTGGACACCAGCAACAGTCCTCCACTACCACAAGAGGAGGAAAGTCATGAGCTGTGGCTTCCTCTTCGGCCGTTGCCCACTCCAGTGGGAGGAAGTGCGTCACAACATCTAGCAGAGTGGGACAGCATCACAAAAGATCGCTTGGTGCTGAATATACTGCGTCATGGATATGCGCTACGTTTTCGAGCGCGTCCCAGAGACATCCCGCCAAAGAGGTCCCGTCCTCACCACTTAAAACTACTCCAACAGGAGGTGAGGACCCTTCTGCAAAAACAGGCCATAGAAAAAGTTCCTCCTTCGCAGGTCGGAAAAGGAGTGTACTCCCGGTACTTCCTTGTGCCCAAAAAAGATCAAGAGCACAAGTTTCGGCCGATTCTGGACCTTCGTCTCCTAAACAAAGTCATCGTCAAGGAGAAGTTCCGTATGTTGGCGCTTCACCAAATATGTCCACATCTGCAAGTCGGGGATTGGATGTGATCGGTGGACCTCCAAGATGCGTTCTTTCACATTGCAATAGCGAGACATCACCGCAGGTACCTGTGGTTTGTGGTTGGAAGCAAGCATTACCAGTACAAAGTCCTTCCATTCGGACTCAAGTCGGCTCCGCGAGTCTTCACCAAATGTATGGCAGTGGTGGCGGCCTGCCTACACAAGCAGGGTCTCTTCGTCTACCCGTACCTAGACGACTGGTTGCTGAAGGCTCCATCCCAGCAGCAGGTGAAGAAAGACTTCCAAATCTGTCTGAGACAGTTGCACGCTCTCGGCCTTCACGTCAACATGGCATTGTCCGTGCAGCAGCCCACTCAGTCCATCCACTACCTTGGCTCCGTTCTGGATACAAGCGTGGGAAGAGCGTATCCTTCGGGGGAAAGACTGTCTTCAATGAAGAGGAAATGCAGGCTTATGCAGCAGATGCGGAGGCAGTCAGCCCGGCAGGTAGCATCTCTGCTGGGATCCATGGCGTCCTGCATTTTTCTCATTCCCAACGCCAGACTGCGAATGAGACCTTTGCAGCAAGCCCTGGATGACCAATGGGATCAGTCCACAGGCCGTTGGGGAGATCGAATCTCTCTCTCCCAGGTGGCGAAATCTTCCCTAGCATGGTGGACTCGTCAGGACAATCTGTTGGTGGGAGTCCCGTTTCACCAGCCACTTCCGGTGCAATCGGTGGTGACAGATGCATCGCTTCAAGGTTGGGGGGCCCACATGGGGTACCTCCAAATACAAGGTCGGTGGTCGGCAAAAGAACAGGGCTACCACATAAATATGCTAGAGCTTCGGGCAGTCCATCTTGCTCTAAAGGCGTTCCTCCCAGCAATCAAGACCGACTCAGTCCTGGTGCAGACCGACAACACCACGACCATGTTTTACCTGAACAAACAGGGCGTGACTCGGTCACGCCCCCCCTCTCCCTGGAGGCGCAGGCGATCTGGCACTGGCTGCTCGCCCGGAACCTCTCGGTAGTGGCAGTGCACCTTCCAGGGGAGTTGAATATCAAGGCAGACGCACTCAGCAGGCACTTCAAAGATCAGCCCGACTGGGTGCTGCACGACGACGTGGTGGCAGACCTGTTCCGTTGTTGGGGTCGTCCAGACATCGATCTGTTTGCAGACGACGAAAATTCAAAATGCCACGCCTTCGCGTCCAGATTCCACCGTCCAGGGACCAGGGGGAATGCTCTTTTGATGGATTGGTCCGGGACATTTGCCTACGCCTTTCCGCCCCTGCCTCTGATTCCGAAGGTGGTATCCAAGCTGCTCAGATCCGACATGAAGATGATCCTCATAGCTCCGGACTGGCCGCGCCAGTGGTGGTACCCGGACCTTCTTCATCTCTCAGTTCGACCTCACAGGCGACTGCCTTGCAGGCCGGACCTGCTGTCCAAGATGGGCGGGAGGATTCTGCATCCCAACCTTCCCTCACTGAACTTAACAGCATGGCTCCTGAGATCCTGCAATACGGACATTTAGGTCTACCACCTGACTGCATGCATATTCTCAAGGAAGCGAAGCGACCCTCCACGAGAGCGTCTTATGCGTTTAAGTGGAAGAAGTTCTTCATTTGGTGTAGGGAGAATCACCTTGATCCTACAAAGGGGCAGGAGGACGTCATCCTTCCGTACCTCCTTCACTTAGCTAGATCAGGCTTGAAGTATGCATCCATCAGGGTCCATTTGTCTGCCATTACAGCTTACAGGAGGTCTCCCAGTCAACCTTCCTTTTTCCAGATGCAGGTGGTCAAGGACTTCTTGCAGGGGTTGAAAAAAGTTTACCCCCCTGTTCGAAACCCTTCTCCTCCGTGGGAGTTGAACTTGGTGTTATCCAAGTTGATTGGCCCTCCTTTTGAGCCGATCCACAAAGCTTCTTTACAGCATCTGTCGTGGAAGGCCGCTTTTCTGGTAGCCATTACATCGGCACGCAGAGTAAGCGAAATCCAGGCTTTGTGTACTAAAGAGCCGTACACAGTTTTTCACCAGCACAAAGTGGTCTTAAGGGCACATCCATCTTTTCTCCCTAAGGTAGTGTCTGATTTTCATATTAATCAGTCCATTTCTCTGCCATCCTTCTTCCCGAATCCAGCGACCCCGGCTGAGCGGTCGCTCCACTCCTTAGACCTCAAGAGGGTACTTAAATTCTACCTGGCAAGTACCAGAGGCATTAGGAAGACGGATCAGCTGTTTGTCAACTATGGCGCCATGAGAACAGGCTTCCCAGCAGCTAAACGATCCATTTCCAGATGGATTGTTTCCTGCATTACCCTAGCCTACCAGCTGGCGAAAAGGCCCTTACCTTTGGCCCCTAAGGCTTATTCTACTAGGGGGAAAGCGGCCACAGTAGCTTTCTTGCATGACGTTCCAATGGCAGAGATCTGCAAGGCGGCCACTTGGAAATCGGTTCACACCTTTACCAGGCACTACTGCCTCGAATCCGATTCCAGGGCGGATGCCCAAGTAGGCCAAGCTTCCTTAATGAACCTGTTTGGGTAGCCGGGTCTATCTAAGCATACTGTTCCTTCTCTGTTTTTTTCTTTCCTTTGCCCGCAGGGGGATGAGGTGAGGCTCGCTATTCTATTCTAATGCTTATGACTATTGATGAGGATCCCCTGGAAGAGAAGGATTAGTTACTTACCTGTAATCCTAGTTCTCTTCCAGGGGTATCCTCATCAAAGTCATAAGCCACCCTCCCGCCTCCCCGGGCAAAGGTGTGATAGGTTTCAGAGGTTATTATTTCTTTGTGCCATGACTTTTCAGTCTCCGCAAAGAACAACTGACCTAACTGCCACCCCTGAGGCATGATGGGAAGGTGGGGGTCAGGTGTGCCTTAAAGGCACGGTGTCAGTTTTTTGCTATGCAGCTATGAGTTAGCTTTTCAGTCTTTTTAGACTGGGTATTTGCAATGCAGCCTGGGAGCTTCCTATGCTTTCAGTGTTTTCTAAGAATTTCTGCTGTTTTCTAAGCATTAAAACCGTTTCCAAACAAGTTATAATGTTGTTTCTCATGTTTATAATGCTATTTTCTTGTGTAGTGGAAATTACTTACAGCATGGTTCAGCTCTAGGGTTTATGGGCTGCAATTGCTTGTGTATACATATAGGTATATATGTATGGATATATATATGTGGGGCACATATAATATACTGTTTCCGGGATCCCGCACATGGGCGGGAATATTCTAATGCTTATGACTTTGATGAGGATACCCCTGGAAGAGAACTAGGATTACAGGTAAGTAACTAATCCTTATGTTCGGTCACAAATGTTAATCCTCTTTAGGCAAAGTACAAACCGTTATCTTCTACCTATTGCATTTACAAACTGCAGGATTAGCATATACTTCCATAAGATTACATCTTCCAGCTATTGAAGCATACCTCCAAAATAGACAACACATATCAGTGTTTACAATTCCTGTTCTAAAAGCTTTCATGGAGGGGCTTAAAAGAATAATTCCCCCTAGACTTCCACCTGTCCAAGCATGGAATTTAAACATTGTCCCAACGAGATTAATGGGCCCTCCTTTTGAACCATTACATTCTTGTCAGTTGCAATAGCTTTCATGGAAACTTGCATTTTTAGTTGCTATTACTTCTCTTAGAAGAGTCAGTGAAATTCAGGCGTTAACCGTAGAAGAGCCTTTCTTTCAACTACACAGGGACAGGATAGTGCTTAGAACTAACCCTAAATTCCTACCAAAAGTAGTTGCCAGTTACAATATCAGACAGCCCATTGATTTACCTGCGTTTTTCCCTCAGCCAGACACGGTTGCAGAAAGGGCTTTACACACTTTAGAGGTTAAAAGGACATTAATGTATTACATTGACAGGATTAAATCATTTAGAAAAACGAAACAATTGTTTGTTGTCTTTGCACCTCCTCATTTAGGAAAAGCAATTTCTAAATCAGGCATTTTAAGCTAATAGTTAATGGCTAAATGACTTTTACCCGTTCCACCAAAGCACATTCCACTAGAAACATTGGAACTTCTATGGCTTTTTTTTAGAAAACATTCCTATTGCCGAGATTTGCAAAGTAGCAACATGGTCTACTCCACACACCTTCACAAAACATTGTGTGGATATATTTGCACATCAACAAGCCATTTTTGATCAGGCTATATGTTTAAGACTCTTTTTCAAACAACTGCAGCCCCCACAAGTTAACCACTAGCTAGGGAGAGGGACCTCTTTACATTCTATGCAGAGCATGTGCAGCTACAGCACACATGCCTCAAACGGATTATGTTACTTACTCTGTAATCATCTGTTCTTGGCATGTAGTGCTGTGGATTTTCATGCGCCATCCCTCCTTCTCCATATTCTTGTGTAGGTTGCAGTTGATATACTTTATTTCATACTAACGCATGGCCATCTCAATGCTTACATACACAACATTCTTATATTCTTACCTACCCATGGCAAAACAATCTGAAGATGGCATCGATGACCATGCGCAGTCTTCCCAAGAGGAGGAGCCACGCAACCTTGTGATTTGAAGAAAACATCTTGGAACAAAAACAACTTCTAATCATCCAAGCCCAACACTAGATGATGGACTTATGCAAAGCATGCTAATCTACAGCACTATATGCCAAGAACAGATGGTTACGGGGTAAGTAACATAACCCTTATAATTTATGACCCCCCCCAAAATCGATCTCCTAATAGCAAGGAGCATTAAGAATGATAACTGCTTTGCATCCAAATATCTACGGTGCAGTCTTGGTGGCCATCATTGAGCATATATAATTTTCAGTGGATATTCTCTTTTACTGTATACTCGTGATCAACTCTTAAAGTTGGATTCTTTCTAGAAAACGAAACTTTTCAAATCACTAATTACACATGTGGTTAATTTACAGTATATCAAGTTCAAACCTATTAAGTATAAGTAAGTTGTTTTTGTTCGCTATTGCGAATTTACACTGCATTAAGCTTTTTTTGTGTATCTGTCCATTAAAGTGTAAGCAGCATATGCTAATTAATTTTATTTTCTTAAAGCTATCCCCACAGTGGACGCCAGGAGAGCAGAGGGGTTATATATTTCCACAGGTAAAATGAATGCTTTGCATAATGAATCAAACTTATTGGTCATTGTAGAATGTTTATTTCAAAGCAAAAAAATCTCAAACATCTAAAAAGTATGTTGATCTCAGTTAATTTTGTTTCATACTTCCACTTCACTGCATCTTTTTGTAGATTTAATTTATATACATAAATATTAAACATGGTGCTTACCACAGGTGTTGTAGAGAATCCATAGCGTTTATAAATATCACCTGTATTTTCTACTTCTGTGGAGCCATTTACTCTAAACTGAAGTGACGTCATTCCCAAACTGGATAAGACAGCGAAACTTTGTATGCAACAAATATATGCAATTTTGAAGCACCATGCATGCCACAGACCAGTTTAATTTACCCTCTGATGACTCCATATGTTGTCATCAGTGGGACTGTTTGCTTCATCATTGAACTTAATTTTTTCCTTTAAAAACAGAATGTTTCTGATAAAGATTTCTAACTGCAGATTTGTCATATTATAAATTTCAGCTTGCGCCAGACTGGGTTCAGAAACCTTGGTAGCAATTCTCTTGTATATTGACAGAGGGCTCCATGTCGGATCCGTCCAACCCCAGACATGATGACGGGGCCCAATATATATATGTCCCCTCTGTGTGCTGATGCCTGTTCCTTTTTTTTCTCCACAGCTGCTGACGCAGATCCGGTGCTCTCAAATCCTGTAATTCCTAACAGATTCTTTCCCTCAAATGTTTTGTGTGCAGACAATATCAGCCCCTAAAAGAACAGGATTTAAACGGTGTTGTGACTGTTACTGTCAGATATATGTGGCGAAATCCCATGACCTCGGTCTATGGTGCCTTTGTTCCAAACAGGGCTCTGGGTTGTGTCCATGCTACATAAAAATGAACAAAAAGCCATCCACGACTGGTAGGCCAAATTAAGTCGCCGAACTCCAGAGGTCTTAAAAGTTCTCTTGGTTGAAGGTGCACCTGTCTGAATTGAATGTCGCCATAGGCCCCTCTAAGCCATAGAGTTGATGCCCAGGACCCTCCATGCAGAACCCATTCCGGCGCTAGTCCTGATTCGGTCTCACCCTGAATGGACAGCAATACCACAGCAGCAGCTCCAACATGTGAATTAGGATGCCACACTGGATCCCTCTGGAGGTCCTTCAGGATCCACAGATCCAAGGAAGCCTCTGCGCGATCTACTGTCACTGGATCTGTCCTCGATGCCGACTGCATCCCTAGACCTCACCTCGAGGCCGGCTTTGCCCTCAACTTTAACTCCGGTGAATCCAACGACTAAATTCACTGCTGCATGCATCGATGCTGATTCCGACATCGCCGATGCTGGAAGGTTAGCCAATAGTATTATCAAATTCAGAGACCTACTTGCTACCTTGTCAGCACATGACAGGCCTTCATGGGGCCATATCACCACAAATCAAAGAGTGCGCGAGACTGTGCAAAATAGATGGTCCCTACCGTTTTTGTCCTGTCCCTCAGACATGCCACCTGGACCACAACCCCTCCCTCCTGTTTATTTTTTCAATCAACCTGCCAAAATAACAATTACTCCTTCCCAGTGGCTCCTTTTCATTGGAGCTATCCTGAATACAGTGCTTCTCAGAGCCATCCCTCCGAGTTCAGGCTATTCAGGCTATAATCCCGATGTTTCAACCCTTGACCTGAGTCTCATTAAGAGTGGTTCTGAGGCTTTTGGGCTTCTTGACCTCCTGTATCCAACTTATGGATCACAACAGGTGGTACTGGTGTGGTGGGCAGTGGGATATGAAGTCTCAGTGTACCCAACACTAAAGAGACCGTCCAGAGTCCGTCCAGGTGTTGGGGACTGCAAAAGATCTGCAGTAGTGACTGCTCGACTACGATTGGACTGCGACAAATCCCCATCCTACCCAGTCCAGAGCTAATAATTGTGACAGATGTTTTGTCGTAGGTTTGGGTATGTTATCTGGGCGAGCTGAGGATCAGAGGATCCTGGTCTCTGGCAGAGACTCTCCCCCACATCAACTCTGTTGGGGTTGTGAGCAATTTTCTTGCCACTGAAAGTGTTCTTCCCAATCCTCGACAGGAATTTGGTTCAAGTTCTCACAAAGAACAGGACCGCAGTGTGGTATTTCAAGAAACAGGGCAGAATAGGGTCATGGGCTCTGTGCCAGGAGGCCGTGCGCCTCTAGAAGTGACTGAACTCTCAGTGCATCTCCCTGATTGCCCAGCACCTAGAAGGACCTTTGAACGCCATGGCAGACAAACTCATCGAAGCTGATCACTAATAACAGTTACACTCTGAGGTGGCACAAGGAATCTTCCTAGAAATTAAGAGATTCTTGGCTCGATTTGTTCACCATCGCAGAGAACACACAGAATTTAAAGTTTAGTGCATTAAACGTCCCAAGGCATTCCTTACTTGGAGACACCTTGTAGAAAACTGGCTTTTCAAGGCATGTGTGCTGTAGATACACATGCTTTGCATACTCCTGCCATCTAGTGATGGGTCCGGATGTTTGCAATTTTTCTTCGAAGAAGTCTTTCGTAGTCACAAGGTAAGGTGACTCCTTTCGGTGATAGTGTGGTTGGGCATTGACTCCATTGTTAGATATTTTTTTACGCCATCGGGTTCAGTCAGGTATTGCTGCGCTCTAGTTCGAAACCATTCTTTGGGTTCCTCCTCAACGCACAATCGTCTCTACCCCCGACGGTATTGTTTCTGTACGTGTTCCCGTTTCTCTGAGTATTGTTTTGACAACGGAATCACTTTTCTATTGTAAAGCTTCGTGGACGGCCTTCGGGCCTAACCGCACCGAGTCAGTTCTCCGTCGATGGATCGCACTCCGTTTAAACTCTGTCCTTGGTGCCAAGCAAAGTTTTTGCGCAACCGAATCACACAAAGTGTGCAACTTGTGCTTGTCTCCCGAGCACAAAGAAGAAACCTGCCATACTTGCAGATCGTTCCGATCAAAGAAAACTCTTCGCAATCTTCGGGTTCAACGTCGAGATGCAGCGTCAAAGCATCGAAGTTACGCCGGACATCTTCGACCAAGATTCAGGCCAAGAAGACATTACTGCATCAGCGGCAGAGGAGGAGGAAGCCTTCTCCGAAAAAGACGCTGAATCGGAGCTCAAGATAGACCTCAAAGCGAAGAAATGCTGCAGGGACAAGGTGATGTGAGTACAGAAGACTCCTTGCCCCCACAAACTCCCAAAAAACACAAGGCCTCTGCACCACTTCTGCCTCCTGGCCAAGGTCGGCACCGAGACTACGTTTTCCCATGCCCCACCTCCGGGCCTGGTTCCGAAACAGCCAAGCCTTCCGGCTCTGTACCGAGTCTTCAAAGTCCTCCTCGGAACGGAGGCCCTTGGGTTCCAAATACAAATCCGGCTCTGAGCAAAATCCTCTACGTTGAAAACCAAGCACCCTTTGCAGCCACAACCTTTCATGCCGAAAGGCCAGCTTCCTCCGGCACCGAAGACAACCGCACCGAAACAGAAAGATACCCCTTCAGATCCAAAAGTGAACATTATTCCCTTAGCACCAGGTCCTAAGGAAAAGAAGCTGTATATTAACCCCGAGACCGGCCATATTCACACAAAGCCGCCTCAGTAACGCGAGTTTCAAGATGAGGACACTTCTTACAAGATCCCTTTAAAGAAAAAATCTGTGGCTACAGGTCCTTTTCATCTACTATCACCACCACCTCCTTCTGCACCTAAGAATTCCTTGCAAATTACACCTCAGGATTGCCCACAATCTCACCATGGGGATGACCATGCTGATGATGGGGGATACATCTCCCAACAGATCCATGGACAGATTATACAATTGATCCCCCGGGTGATAATGATCCAGACCTTTACCCAGCCAAACAATCTCCTCCAGACGACAATGCACCCCATCAAGAACTCCTTGCCAGGGCTGCACAATATCGTGGTGTGCTGTGATTTTAAGAATCATTTATTGAATAAAAGAATAAAAAAGAAAATATTTTCCAGAAACTAGGATTTGCAATGTGATTTATTTGGGAGATACCATTTTCGCCTTTGTTTTGATGGACTACGGACATTAATATCCATTGATTGTTAATTCACTTATAGAGTTGAGTGCAGAGCCATTTGTGTCTAAATTTTGCTTTAGGGTTCTCTTTCTCCATCATTGGAGACATAGGAGGGTCACGTCTCTGGCTCGTAACACCACGCATGGAATCTTTCTATATAACCATCATACTTTATTTACTGGTGCAGGATTTTGGTTGCCTTGACCCTTTTTTTCCTGTGTGTACAATATCATGGGGTGGCACTGCACAAAGAATCACCAGAGGAAGAATTTGTTTTTGAAACTTAGCATCCACACACAGGTCATCACAAACACTTCCCATGGTTAAAGGCACGATGCAACACGCTGATTAGATTTTTAAAGACCCAGTCAGAGCATGCATCTTAACTCCTAGAGTAAACAAAAAAATAAGGCCTCCCCTACAGACCCTATATTTATCAAGGGCAGTTGCCATTAGATTCCCTAGTAGTATCTAATCGTAAGCGGGTGAATTCTCGGTTATCAGGAGATGTTCCTCTGCCAGATAAAAAGTCCTTTCTGTCAAGTGCATAGTTGCTCAAGCTGCGAATCAATAGGGCATTGCAAATACGCTGGGTCTTTTAGCCAGATACGACAGGGCACACTGGGATGAGATGGAGCAATGGAGCTTCGATATCTCCCAGATGAGCATACAGCTAAGGCACAGGACTTAGTAAATGAAGGTAAACTAATGTTCGAGGCATATGAGCTGCAGATTATACACTGTGCATAGATCGCCATCTGGTGTTGGGCCCGGATGTTTGCAGTTTGTTTTTCCTCTTGGAAAGTCTTTGGAAGTCACGAGTTCGGTGACTCCTCCTTTGGTTCGTATTGCGCATGGGCTTCGGCTCCATCCTCAGATTGTTTTTTTCTGCCATCGGGCTCGGATGTAATACTTCGCGCTCCGGTTCCGAACTTTTCCAGTTCAAATTTCGACGCAAAAATCCTCGCTCATAGAGCTCCTTCAGATAATAAATCAGCTTAATCACCTTCTCTTCGGCAACGGCCCCCCACATTCGCCGGGGATGCCTGGTTTCACCTTGGAGATACCCAGGAGGGACCATCTCACAGGGATAGCCAGGACGGGTTCCCCAGCGGTCTACAGCGCCACGACGCCTCAGGGCAGCAGTGCGCTTTACAAGACACATACACATACATTTACTTCTTCGATTCCGGTCGTCGACGGCGGCCTTCGGGCCTATTCCGGCTCCGGTCTTGGCTGATGGAAAGAACTCCCTTCAAGAAGTGCCCTCGATGTGGGTCCAATTTTCCCCACACCGATCTTCATGAGGTGTGCAACCTCTGCCTCTCCCCTGAACACGAGGCCCGAGACTGTCCCGCCTGCAAGTCTTTTCTCTCTAAAAAGACTATTCGAGATTGACGGGCTAGACGCAACATGGCGCACTCCTCGACCTCTGCTCCAGTCCACGTCTTCGGGGACAACGTCGAAGCTCCGGGACAGCAGAACATCGAAGAAGAAGAAGACGACGACCTCGTCAGTGCTTCCGAGGCCGACGACTCAGATGTGGAGGACATCACCCCGGCGCAGAGGGTCGTGAGTACAATACCCACACCCACGCCGATACCCAAAAAGGCTTCGGTCACACCTTCGGGCCTAGGCAAGACCAAGGATACTGCTTCTCACACCCAACCTTCGGGCCCGGTAAAGAAGCCTATTAAGCCTTCCGGCAGCTCAGGCTCGAGCCAGCCTACCAGCGGTACCGAAAAACACCCTTCGGCACCGAAGAAAAGATCGGCCTCCATCTCCACACCGAACCCAGTACCAAAGCCTTCGGTGTCGAAACCTGCCCTTCCGGTGCCGACCAAACATCACAAGGCCCTCGTCACCGACACTCCCGTGCCGAAGCCTTCTTCGGCACCGACCAAAAAATCAGAGGTCCCAAAGAAGCACGGCTTAGACAAGCCTAAAAAGCCGTCGTCCCCGAAAACTTCGGCGCCGACCGAACAACCAGTGTCGCAAGAACTTTTCACACCGGATCCTCTCCAAAAGACACTCACCAAGGATCCAAAAACTGAAAATTTGACATTGTCTTCAAAAAAGAGACACTTGGACAAACCAGCTCCACCTCCACCTCCAAAGAGGAAAGACACTGCTACCTCCCCTTTCAGAGTGCCTCCTCCACCTCCTCCACCCTCCCCACCTCCACCCTCTCCACCCCTGCCTCATCGTTCCCCAACCTTGTCTCCTGTCCCAGACGATTTAGGAGACCCTTATTATGATCCAGCAGATGTGCCACAAGACCCCACCCCTACTGGATCTCCAGACCCATGGGACGACTATAACAATCCGGACATCCCAGATGTCCCACAGGATGACCTTTACCCATCTAGGCCATCCCCACCTGAAGATTCCTTAGGCTTTCACCACCTATTACAAAGGGCGGCACACTACCACGGGGTGGAGTTACATACTGACCCAGTGGAGGAAGATTTCCTCCTAGACACCTTTGACAATGCACATAGGTCTACTGCCATTCTACCTATGTTAAAGGGAGTGATTAAACATGCACCGGAGGTTTTTAAAGACCCAGTCAGGGCCAGGGTCTTAAACCCCCGTATAGAGAAAAAATACAAAGCCGCCCCACAGACCCTTCATACATTAAAGGCCCTGCGCCATTGGATTCCCTTGTTGTATCTACAGCTAGGAAGCGCTCAAATTCTCAGGCGGCAGGCGAAGCACCACCACCTGACAAAGAGTCCAAGCTCCTAGACGCGCCAGGGAAGCGCACTGCGTCACAAGCCGCCAACATATGGCGTATCGCCAACACGCAAGCGCTATTGGCCAGATACGACAGGGCGCATTATGATGAGTTAAAGGCCATCATGCACCATCTCCCTGAAAAATACAAGAACAGGGCTAATGAATTGATCCAAGAGGGAAAAATAATAACTAATACCTCTATACGCTGTGCCCTAGATGCAGCAGATACCGCCTCCAGGGCCATAAACACCAGTGTCCTTCGCCACCGCCATGCCTGGCTCAGAGTTTCAGGTCTTAAACCTGAGGTACAAGCCTCTATATTGAACCACCCATTCGACCAGGATCATCTATTTGGCCCAAAAGTTAATGAAGCCCTCGAAAAGATGAATAAAGATACTGACACGGCGAAATCCACGGGAGCCCTACTGTCACACACTCCTAGGCGCTCTTTTCGCCGCTCTTCCTTTCGGGGCACGGGCAGAGGCTACTCCTCGGATAGTGCATCCACGTCCTACAAATCCCCTCCTCAATCTACCTTCACAAAGGGTTATCAAAGAGGCGGATACAGAGGCAATAATAATAAGGGCAGAGGCAAAACAAATACCGCCTGCTCTGCCACACCTACTACCCAATGACTTCCCCCGCTCCCTCCAGACCATTCCACTCCGGTCGGGGGCGGAATACAACATTTCCTTCACGTCTGGGAGACAATCGCCTCAGACAGATGGGTGACCCAAATTATTCAGTCAGGGTATTGCCTAGAATTAACATCTACCCCCCCAAACATTCCACCCAGGCAACGCCCTATGTCTCAACAACATACTACGCTACTAAAACAGGAGGTGATCTCCCTCCTGCAAAAAGAAGCCATAGAGCAGGTCCCCATAAATCAACAAAATTTAGGGGTCTACTCCCTGTACTTTCTGATTCCAAAGAGAGACGAGACTCTACGACCTATCCTAGATCTCAGACCTCTAAACACTTACATACATTCAGACCATTTTCACATGGTAACCCTTCAACAGGTTCTTCCACTCCTCTCCCAGAACGATTTTCTCACCACTCTGGACCTGAAAGACACATACTTTCACATCCCAGTACACCAATCTCACAGAAAGTACCTCAGATTTGTGGTGGACGGGCAACACTACCAGTTCAAGGTGCTCCCGTTCGGGGTAACAACAGCACCCAGGGTATTCACCAAGTGCCTAGCAGTAGTGGCTGCACACCTGAGAAGACAGCACATTCACGCTTCCCGTATCTGGACGACTGGCTAATAAAAGCAACGTCCTACGAACAATGTGTGCAACATATTGCCGCTACAGTCCAACTACTTCACCAGCTAGGTTTCATGGTGAACCATCAAAAATCCCACCTGGTACCATCACACACAAAACAATACCTCGGTGCCACCATAGACACCTCAAAAGCCATAGCCTATCCCAATCCTGCCAGGATTGCAAATATACAGGCTCTGCGTCAAAAATTCATATGTCAACACTCTCTCCCAGCAAGAGTGTTTATGCAACTGATAGGGATGATGGCCTCTTGCATCTTCATAGTGCCCCATGCAAGACTCCAGATGCGTCCACTCCAAGAGTGCTTAGCGCTCCAGTGGAACCAGGCCCAGGGACAACTGACAGATCTGGTGTTGGTAGACGGCCGCATCCCATCGCTCTCTGCCGTGGTGGAACACCACAAACCTTTCCAGAGGTCGACCGTTCCTGGACCCGGTCCCACAAATAATCCTAACAACAGACGCATTGCTCTCCGGCTGGGGAGCTCATGTTACATCTCACAGCACAGGGCACATGGACGCCGCAACAGAAGTTACTCCACATCAACCATCTGGAGTTACTGGCAATATTCCTCGCCCTAAAATCCTTCCAGACGCAGATTTCAGGCAAGGCAGTCCTCATTCGCACAGACAACATGACTGCCATGTACTACATTCAAAAACATGGGGGCACACACTCTCCACAGCTCTCTCAATTAGCACAGAGCATATGGAGATGGGAAATTCCACAGAAAATCTTTCTCCTGGCCCAACATGTCCCAGGAGTCCAAAACACCGTGGCAGATCTGCTCAGCAGAGAGACGCAGGAGATCCACGAGTGGGAACTTCACCCACAGGTTCTTCACCCGTTCTTTCAGAAGTGGGGGCATCCACACATAGACCTATTCGCCACCCACGAAAACAAAAAATGCCCAAGCTTCGCCGCCAGATATCCACACCCATTGTCCAAAGGCAATGCGATATGGATGAACTGGTCAAACAAATTTGCATACGCTTTTCCACCTCTCCCACTAATTCCATAAGTGGTGCGAAAGCTACAACAGCATTCCCTAACACTGATCCTAGTAGCTCCAACATGGGCCAGACAACCGTGGTACACCACACTGCTGGAACTCTCAGTAGTACCACACCAAAAGCTACACCTCTCACCATGCCTCCTAACCCAGAACCATGGAGAGATCAGGCACCCGGACCCAGCTCAGCTCAACCTTGCGATCTGGCTCCTGAGGTCCTAGAATTCGGATACCTTAACCCTCCCCCTGATTGCATGTATATTATCAGGGAAGCTAGACGCCCTACTACTAGGGCATGCTATGCTGCAAAGTGGAAAAGATTTGTTGTTTACTGCCACAACAACACAATCAATCCTTTAAATGTGTCCATACAGCACATCATATGTTACTTACTCCATCTACAAAGGTGTAACCTAGCATATACTTCCATTCGGTTACACCAATTGCTGCTTATTTACAGAACAGGCAGCACCTATCACTTTTCAGAGTGCCTGCCATCAAGGCCTTTATGGAAGGCCTCAAAAGAGTAATTCCACCCAGAGTACCACCCTCACCTGTCTGGAACTTGAATATAGTTCTCACAAGGTTGATGGGACCCCCTTTCGAACCATTACATAAATGTGAGCTCCAATTTCTCACATGGAAAACAGCTTTTCTAGTGGCCATCACTTCCCTCAGAAGGGTTAGTGAAATACAAGCACTCACTATACAGGAACCTTTTCTCCAAATGCATCAGAACAAGGTTGTACTCCGCACCAACCCAAAATTTCTTCCCAAAGTCATTTCTCCATTCCATCTAAACTAGTCGGTATAATTACCAGTCTTTTTCTCACAACCTCAAACCGTTGCGGAAAGGGCTTTACACACACTGGATGTTAAAAGGGCTTTACTTTACTACATCCAAAGGACACAACCTTTCAGGAAAACCAAACAGCTATTTGTCTCCTTCTCTCCACCACATAAAGGCAACCCTATTTCTAAATCAGGGATAGCTAGGTGGATTGTAAAATGCATACAGATTTGCTACCACAAAGCAAAACGAACGCTATCTGTTCCCCCTAAAGCCCACTCTACATGGAAGATAGGGGCTTCTATGGCTTTTCTAGGAAACATACCACTAGATGACATCTGCAAAGCAGCGACATGGTCAACACTGCACACTTTCACAAACATTACTGTGTAGATGTGCAAACCAAGCAACAAGCTAGTGTGGGCCAGGCTGTACTAAAAACACTGTTCCAAACAACTGCAACGGATGCCGGTGGTCGCCGCTAGGGTTGGGTACTGCTATATAATCTATGCACAATGTATAATCTGCAGCTCATATGCCTCGAACGGAATATGCTCCTTACCAGTATGCATCTGTTCTTGGCATGTAGAGCTGCAGATCTATACACGCCCACCCGCCTCCCCGGCTACCTGTATCCGTTCCAGTTTATCTTATTTAGATACAACACACATGGGTTTCTTTACTGTTACTACTACGCTCCATCTTTCCCTGCTGGCGAAAAACAATCTGAGGGTGGAGCTGAAGCCCATGGGCAATACGAACCAAAGGAGGAGTCACCGAACTCGTGACTTCCAAAGACTTTCCAAGAGGAAAAACAAACTGCAAACATCCGGGCCCAACACCAGATGGCGATCTATGCACAGTGTATAGATCTGCAGCTCTACATGCCAAGAACAGATGCATACTGGTAAGTAGCATATTCCTTCTAATTCCTCTGTAGGATGTGCTCTAGATGCTCCAGACAAGGCAGCTAGAGAGGTTAATACCAGCATCCTGCTCAGGAGACACGCTTGGTTAAGGATTTCAGGGTCAAAGCCAGAGGTCTAACAATCAATCCTTAAAACACCTTTTGATAAAGAACATCTGTTTGGTCCTAATGTAAATCAAGCGTTCGAGAAAATAAAAAAAGACACTGAGGTGGCCAAATCTATGGGATCGCACCAGTCTCCATCCAACAGAGGATCCTTTCCTCACTCCTTTATTTTTGTGTGGATAGAGGAGGGCCCAAGATCCCGTTCCTAGATCAAATCAAAATACCTTAACTGATAAAGGTAACAACCAGTCCTCTCCCTCCAGAGGATTTATTTGAGGAAGTTATAGAGGCAACAATTTCAAGGGTAGGGGAAAGGAATACGCACCCCGTAAACCCCCCCTCCCCCCTCCCCACCTCCCCCGATTACACCACACCTGTTGGGGGAAGACTCCAACAATTTCTCCCCATTTGGCGGTCTCTAACAGACAAATGGGTGATTGGAATTATCCAACATGGTTATTGCCTGGAGCCAACAATCTCCCAGATATTCCACCTTGATCTCACAAGTTGTCTCCAGAACACATACACTTGCTAGAACAAGAGGTCCAGTCTCTCTTACTGAAAGGGGCAATAGAGCTGGTTCCAATACAGTTCCAGGGCTCAGGGGTTTGCTCTCTATTTTCTCATTCCCAAAAAGGGCGGTTCCCTAAGACCTATTCTGGATCTCAGAGAATTAAAGTGTTATATATACTGTCAGAACACTTTCACCTGGTGACGCTTCAACAGGCACTCCCACTTTTACAAAGAGCAAATTTTATGTCTACTCTAGATTTAAAAGACGCATAGTTTCATGTTCCAATTCACCTGGCTCATCCCAAATACCTCAGATTTGTGATAGCAGGCAAGCATTACCAGTTCAAGGTGTTTCCCTTCGCAGTGACTACAGCGCCCAGAATTTTTACCAAATGTCTGGCGGTAGTCGCAGCTCATCTCAGAAGATAGCAGATTCAGGTCATCCCCTATCTAGAACTCTGGCTTAACAAAGGCAGAACACACCAGAACTGTCTACAGCACACACAGATCACAATAGATCTACTTCATCAACTGAGCTTCACCATCAAAGCACAAAAATCTCACCTGCACCCGTCCCAGATGCAGTCTTATCTAGGAGCCAGTCTAGACACAGTCAAAGCTCTAGCCTCTCTTACAGCCAGAATACACAATATTCAAGCTATCATTCTACAATTTCAACCCAACTAAGCTTTACCAGCCAGGGTGTTCATGCAACTGCTAGGAATGATGGCGTCTTGCATAGCAATTGTACCCCATACAAGGTTTCACATGCACCCCCTACAAGAGTGCTTAGCACGTTAGTGGAATCAATCACAGGGTCTAGTAACCGATGTATTTTTGGTAGACAGCTGTACCCATCGCTCTCTGTAGTGGTGGAACCCACAAAGCCTATCAGCAGGACGGCCTTTCATCGACCCTATTCCACAAATCGTGCTCATAGCAGACGCATCTCTAACAGGTTGGGGAGCTCATCTCAAAGATTACACTATAAACGCCTGTGGAGCAACAAGCACAAGACACTCCACATCAACTATCTGGAGCTTTTAGCAGTGTTCCTAGCACTCAAAGCTTTTCAAACTCGCCTCGTAGCCAAAAAGGTCCTAGTCCGAACGGACAACATGACAGCAATGGATTATGTGAAAAAGCAGGGGGGACACACTCCTCAACTGTCAACACTTGCTCAAGTCATTTGGAACTGGGCAATCCATCACAAGATCTATCTTCTGGCAGAACATCCCCCAGGAGTAAACCATCAAACTGCCTATCTCCTCAGCAGAAGAAGGCAGCAAATTCACGAGTGGGAAATTCACCCCCAGGTTCTCCTTCCGTACTTTCAACAATGGGGATTTCCACAAATAGACCTGTTTGCCACAGCCTAAATCGGAAAATGTCCAAACTTCGGCTCCAGGTTCCCACACCCGCTCTCAAAGGGAAATGCCCTATGGATGAACTGGTCAGGGATATTTGCCTACGCTTTTCCGCCTCTCCCACTGATTCCGTGTGTGGTTTGGAAGCTCAGGCAAACGTGTCTCACACTAATTGTAGTAGCTCCCACATGGGCCGGTCAACCATGGTACACCAACCTGTTGGAGCTGTTAATAGTTCCACATCAAAAGCTGCACCTCACACACAACCATGGAGAAATCAGACATCCAAATGCCAAAGAACTGAATTTAGCGATCTGGCTCTTGAAGTCATAGAGTTTGGTTATTTAAAATGTACTGCCAGACTGTATGAATAGCTTAAAATAGGCAAGAAGACCTAGCATTAGAGCTTGCTATGCAGCAAAATGGAAAAGATGTGTTGTGTACTGCAATAACAACAAAATCAATCCTTTAGATGCTTCCATACAAAACATCATCTGTTACCTGGTACATTTACAGCAAACAGGACTAGCTTATACGTCTGTTCGTTTGCACCTTGCAGCAGTAGCTGCCTACTTAAAAAATAGGCAACTTCTGGCACTATTCAGAGTTCCAGTCATTAAAGCTTTCATGTAAGGCTTAAAAAGAGTAATACCACCACATATTCCTCCTGCCCCAGTGTGAACCTCAACATTGTTCTCACATGGCTCATGGGGCCACCTTTTGAACCATTGCACAAGTGCCCTTTGCAATTCCTCTTATGAAAAGTTGCTTTCCTCATTGCCATCACATCACTTAGGAGAGTTGGTGAGCTACAGGCATTAACTTTACAAGAAACCTTCTTTCAGCTACACAAAGACAGGATCGTTCTATGCACCAACCCTAAATTCCTTTCCAAAGTAGTTTCTGCTTTTCATATAAACCAAACGGTTGAGTTACAAGTTTTCTTTCCTCAGTCTGATTCTGTAGCAGAATGTGCTCTACACACGCTTGACTTTAAAAGAGCTTTACTGTACTACATATAGAACAAAAGACTTTCGCAAAACATAACAACCATTTGTCGCATTTGCTCCACCGCACAAGGGCAATCCTATCTAAATCTGGGATTGCCAGATGGATTGTTAAATGCATTCAAACATGCTAAGCTAGCTACCCAAACTCCTCTACCTTTTTACAAACATCCCGCTCCCTCTCACTAATAGCTTTAGGAAGTGGCTAAGCTTCAACATAATCACCTTTGCATGGGCGGGCAAACAGCCCAGAATGGCCTGGGAGATTCTCACCTTACCTTTCGAGCAGGGTGGGCTGTGTGCTCCTGACTTTGACCTGTACTACGGGTCTGCCCAAGCACAATTCACCCACCGTTGGATATATCCCACACAGTTGATGGCACACACCTCCACCGAGCATGATCAGGTGTGTCCTCTCCCCCCTCCCTGCAGCGCTATATCAGTCTAGACCCTGATCAAGATCCAAAATTGATACGGTGCGCTGTACAGTGAGGGCCTGGCAGGGTATGCGCGTGCGGGCGCGACAAGAAGAGATGCACGCCCCCCTTGGACCTTCTGATAAAGCACCCGGGGATGCGCAGGTGCCAGCCCCCGCCACAGGTGGCTAGGCTGCGATCCATGAAGCTCACTACCATGAAGGATGTGTTCCCGGAGGGCTTGTTTATTGCACCACAGCAAATCAGGGAGGGGGCACACTACCTACACTAGAACTGATGACATACTACCAGCTATGAGCCGCTCTACACTCCTACCTCCCCTCCTTCCCATCCGCGCCCCCCACATTACAAACTTTAGAGCGGGTTTTAAAAAAGCCCTCCCCACGCAAGCTAGTCACGTGACTATGTTCAGACATGCAACACACAGCACAAGTGCGAACACCACAGACCCATCAAGAATGGGAGGCAGCACTTGGAATCTCCATTATGCAAGACCAATGGGCGTTCTGCTGCTCACAGGGGCGAGCCCTCTCCCCAAACTATAGACTGTGCCTCACTCACTTTAAATTTCTTCATAGACTCTACGGAACACCTGTCTGGCTCCGTAAAGTAGGCTTAATCACTATAGCGCGCTGTCAGCGTTGCGCGGCAATTGACGCGATGTTCCTACACCTGGCATGGGACTGCCCCCAGGTTCACCACTATTGGGGGGGCTGTCTTTGACACAATAGAGAAAATGGGTTGCACACCCATTGAATGTTCCCGACTAACAGCGCTGCTTGTGTAGGTGAAGGACCTCCTGACAGAACAGAAAGGTCACAGCGTTTCTCCTGCTACTCGCCATGCGTAGAATTGAAATGACATGGGGTAGAGCACCGGCACCACAAATAAAGGCATGGTTGGGTGACGCGGCGTTTTGCCATGAACAGTTGTGAGCATACTGGGACCCAATGTCTACACAATCCCGACCGAAAAATGTTTGGGGCCCGTTGCAGATATACTTGAGGTTGAGTGCAGCATCACACCCCCAGATCCCAGCAGATCAGTCAAAACGCAGCATATGCCCACCCAGAGCAGCATTTGTGACTTGACACATTTAAAAGTTCTCCTCCCCCCGCACTCTTACCCTCTGACCTATATCCACCCCCCTGAATGTAAGGCAAGTCCCCTCTCCGTTTTCTTATTCTTTTTCTCTGATTTAAATTATGGAAGCATAAATAGGTATCCCGAGATAGTAAAATAGTCTATGCAGTAGAACTACGAAAGGATCAGCACAGATACGATAATATACTGTCTTATTTTAATTGACTCAGCATAAGTTTGTACGTCGGGACAAGGAGAGGCGGTAGACCGGTGACAGTATAAGAGATGCTTAATGTTAAATTCTGTATAACAGAAAATTTTGAGAATTGGAAAAAAAATTAAACAAAAAAAACATGCAATTCTAAAGCTAAAAGAACTTTGACAATACCCCCTAGAGCGCAATCCACTCGCAAAATAGGGGCCACTGTGGCCTTTTTAGGTAACATATGTAAGGCATCTACATGGTCTACACCACGCATATTTACCAAACACTATTGGGTAGATGTGTTAGCACGTCAACAGGCTAATGTAGGCCAAGCAGTACCTAAATAAACTGTTCCAAACAACTGTAACATCTACCGGTTGGCTACTGCTTTGGGAGTATACTGCTTTTTAGTCTATGCAAAGCATATGTATCTACAGCACACATGCTTTGAATGGATAATGTTACTTACCCAGTAGGCATCTGTTCATAGCATGTAGAGCTGTAGATTCACATGCGCCCACCCGCCTCCCCGGGTACCTGGAATTGTTGCAGTTCTTCATTATACATTTATACGCATGGACATTTATATACTACACTTAATTACTCCATTCTCACCCTCTTGCGGGAAAACAATCTAACAATGGAGTCGGTTCCCATGCGCAATATCACCGAAAGGAGGAGTCACCTTACCTCTTTACGAGGAAAGAGGACTTCGAAGAAAAACACCTTGCAAACATTTGGACCCAACACTGGATGGCAGGAGTATGCAAAGCATGTGAATCTATAGCGCTACATGCCAAGAACAGATGCTTACTGGGTAAGTAATATTATCCTTGTTTTGACCATCTTTGAGATTTGCAAGGGATTCTGGGTAACAGAACCTGGTGAGAGTCACTCAAGTTACCCCATCCTGGATTTCTCTGGGTGTCTAGTTTAAAAAAAATGTATAGGTTTGCTAGGTTTTCCTAGGTGCCAGCTGAGCTAGGGTTCAAAATCCACAGCTAGGCACTTTGCAAAAAAAAAAAAAAGAGTCTGGATTTACTGTAAAAATGGGGTGTGTTCACGTTGCGTTCGCGGGCACTAGGCCTACCCACACAAGTGAGGTGCCATTTTTATCAGGAGACTTAGGGGAAAACAGAATTGTAGAGCAACTGTTATTACCTATTGACTTTCTATGCATTTCTGCCTTCCAAATGTAGGACAATGAATAAAAAAGAAGCCACTTTGAAAAATGTGCTATAATTTACATGCTAGAATGAGCACTCAAAATTTCAGAGATGCTACTGCTTCTAAACTCTATATTTTGTTCCCATTCCGGAAATACATAGGTGTCCTTGATACCTATTTTTCACTCTTTATATTTTACCAAATTAATTGCTATATACCCAGTACACAATGAAAAGCCTTTGCAAGACACAGCTCAGTTATTGGCTCTGGGTTCCTCGGGTTCTTGGTGACCCTACAAGTCCTATATATCCCCACAACCAGAAGGGTCCAGCGTATGTACCTGTATACTGCTTTAAAAATTCTGTCATATTTAGAAGAAGTTACAGGTGAAAACATTAGCACAAATGGCTGTTTTTTCATCTAATTTTCAAGTTTTTCAACTGTTAGTTTCTATTAAAAAAACCTTGAAGGATCTACACAAATGACCCCTTGCCCGAATTCAGAATTTTGGCTACGTTTCAGGTTTCCAGGATCCATTATTGCTTTCACACCCATTTCTACCACTAACTGGAAGGAGGTTGAAAACACAAAAAGTTGCAAAAATAGGCTATATCCCAGTAAAATGCCAAAACTTTGTAAATAAAAAAAATAAAAAAGAAATTGTTGTTTTCTGACAAAAGTCTGTCCATCACTGAAAGCTGGTAAGATGGTGATTTCAGCACCACAAACCGTTTGTTGATGCCATTTGCGGGCAAAAAACAAATGCTTTCTTCTGCAGCACTTTTTCCCCATTTCAAAAACAAATGTGCTCTATTCTGGCTAATTTCTGGGTCCCCTTCAGGGGAATCCACAAACCCTGGGTACTTTTAAAAACCCCATGATGTTGGAAGAAAAGGACGCAAATTTAGCATGGATACCTTATGTGGAGAAAAAGTTCCTGGGGCCTAAGCGTGAACTACCCCAAATAGTCAAGTAGAGGCTTAGCACAGGGGGGAAGGACCTAGCAGCAAAGGCATAAATAATAATAATAATAATCAAACTAGAGAGTCCTTGGAAGACACCCAACTTTTTGTCTGATTCTGTGCGGCCAAGAAAGGTAAATTCATGCAGAGGAAAACCATCTTGTACTCTGCAGAAAGATCTGCTGTGGACTAGCCAATAAGCAGAACCCACAAAGCCTGCAAGTACACTCTACCATTGTGAAGGCTTCAACACTGTGCAGTACGTTGTGAACCCGTCATGGACATCATTCAGACTGTAAGCGCGTTCCTCCAAATTCTACAGACACACCAACTTGAGGTACTCCTTTGGTATCTATTCACAAAGTAAGGAATCTGCATTTGAAAGTCTTCATTAAAAGAAAAGGTTACTTGTCTTTGATAACGCTTTTTCTGGTAAATACTGCGTCTAATCAGACTCCTCAGCAACCGACCCTCCTACCCGTGCTGTAGAATGGATTTGTATAGTCCATTTAGAAGATTTCAGCCTCAATCAGTCGTGCGGCTTGAGAAAGAAACTGATGTCAGCACGTGGGGGTGATGCAGATATAGGGGCTGCCACGCCATAGACGGGAGAGTGGACCCTAGGTGGAGCAGCACATTGATGCACATCGACACATTAGTGAATTGCTACAAATGTTTTTGGATCCATCCTAGCGTCTGGGAAAATTCACAAGGTGAGGAATCTGCGATTCTACCAGAAAATGAGTTAACGGAAAGTACGTAACTTGATCATCTGGCCATGGGTGAGAATCTAAAACACGTGTTATATTGTAAAATATAGATTTTTGAGACATTTTTGCATGCCAGATATGCGTACAAAAAGCATGTTTTTCTGACTTTGAAAAAAATATGTTCCGTGAAAAAAATATGTTCCGCAGTAGTGTCTGCACCAGTAGCACTACACATCTCCTACGCTTGAATAAGTCCACACCTCAGTGGAAAAGAAGGGTCATGAAATACATAAAGAATATGTACAATTGCTGGTAAATGTTTAAGAGGCAGCACGAAAAGGCTAAAGAGATGGTTTTGTGGTACCTTTGAAAGTCTCCTCAGAGGTGCTCTGAGTCCAGCCGCCCTAGATCTTTTATTTATTTATTTGTATGCTTGAATCATTCCCCGTGGTCAATGTTAAAATAGCCATAAGCATCAACAACACTGCTTGTTTCAAGACTCCTGAAACCCTCCACAGGCTTCCATGAAAAACTCGTATGCACAAAACGCGATGGGAGGAATGCTTGCAAATCATGTAAACCACAGGCTGGAACTCTAGGTAGCATTCCAAACCTTCATTTTTTCACCTACTGAGCCACTTTTGTCAGAGCCCCGCCTTATGCAACTCAGTGCTAATCCTGCTCCTAATGGAAACAGATCATCCAAAATACTCAGGCAAGCCCCCCCTCCAGAATTGCCCACAAGCAACCTCAGACCAGTTTCAGCCTTGTCAATGAGATGGTTGCTTGGATCCTGTGGCACCGCAATCAAGGGACCCTCAACTAGACAGACCTGTGGCCAGTTAGGGTATTAAATCAAAATGACAAAAGGAGATGTAAGAAAGCTTGCTAATAGTTTAAATGACCGACAATTACTCTGAGCAGCATTCCAACCATCATTTTGTTCCCGCTGACACACTAGACAGAGACCCACCTTATGCAAATTATCACTGACCCTGGTCCTGATGGGAACAATCCATCCTGAACTACCAGACAACACCTCCAGATAAAAGTACAAGTCCTTTCCGTCTTGTTAGGCCACGTCAGTTTGGTATAGTTTGGATTCTATGGCACAGCAAGAAAGAGATCCACCTGTGGGCATACCCTTGCTACTTTGAATGTTGAATCGAACCTGCAAAGGGTGATAGGAGCATGCTTGTAAATTGTCTAACCATTATTAACAAATTAGGGTAACCCAATAAGCCTCACAGGATCTGGGTACAATATATTGTGACAAAGTTGGTCCTTGACTGACTTGAAAGAAGTAATTAAATATGGAAAATTGGTGATATGGGGGTTGCCAGGAGGGTCAACCACAAGTAATAAATACAATACACTTATGAGTATACACCCTAGAAAACCAAATAATTCCTCATATCATACAGAATATACATATAAACTACACCCACATGTATTTCAGTTCAATATGTTCATTGTTTTATATATTTTTATCATAGTTAACTACAAACATCAATCAATAAGTAATGTTATTACCACATGGAGTAGATGAAAGGTTGCGCACGAAAAAGGAAAAAGACGTGCTGCTGAGAAAGGAGTGAAGATCGGGAGGTTTGAAGATGCACACTATTCCTTATTTTAGAAGGGCACTGCTCTATATAAGAGCCCGTATTATCCGGCCTGTCCACGATCTTTTTTTAGCACCTATTAACATTATTTGTGAGCGCATAAATGCAACATCAGATTTGTAGGGGATAAATAGTGGTACAGGCCCTTGCTGGGGGTATGCGTCGACGTTTCTACCCGTCTTATGCGATGAGGGCGACTTGAAGCCTCCGCGTGCGGGTCTTCTTCAGGACATGGGGGGGGGGGGGGGTAAGGGCAACCTAGGAAATGTTATGTTATGAGGGATGTTATGCACTCCCTTAACAAGGAATATGTCAAATTCAATTTCTCCAAACCTGAACATGTGTCACTTGCTTCACTTAAAAGGAACAGTAACATTATCAAGCCAGCGGACAAGGGGGGTGCCATAGTCATTCAGAATACACTAGACTTATAAACAAGAGATCCTGGACCAACTTGGGGTACCTGACAATTACATCAGACTAACACGTGCCCCTACAAATGAAATTGCAGGGATTATCAAGACCATAACGGAATTTGGTCTCTCTGAAGGTTTTTTGAATAAGCAAGAGCATGACTATTTAAATAACTCATACCCCCGCATGCTTACTATATATACGCTATCTAAAATTCATAAGCGTATGCCCAAACCACCGGGCAGACCCATTATTTCTGGTTGTGGCTCCATTTTGGAACCTTTATGTAAATACATAGACATGTTCCTCAAACCCATTGCTGTCATTACAACTGCCTACCTGAGAGACACGATGAAGACCATAAAATTGGTGGATGACCTTCCCTTTAACATCATGGAAAAAATCTTGGTCACCATGGACATAACATTGCTCTACACGAACATCCCCCAGGGGGCTGCTCTTGATGTCTTCAGAGCAGTTTTAGACCAAAGACCTAGACTGACCCAAGTACCCACAGAGTTTATCCTCCAACTACTTAAAACCGCCATGACTAAGAATTTCTTCTGTTTCCAGGGCAATCATTTTATACAGACAAAAGGGGTGACCATGGGTGCAAGCTATGCTCCAAACCTGGCCATCATCTACATGAACAACTATGAACATTTTAATGTACTAAATGATGCAAAATCCCTTCAGAGAGAATATCAAAATGTGGCCCAGATATATAGACAATGTCATCATGATCTGGCGAGGCACAGAGGAACGTCTAACACATTTTCACTCTTGGTTAAACGAAAGGTGGACTACATCCAATTTTTCCAAGAACATAACATGAAGGACATTCACTTCCTAGACATCACCATTAGGGCTGAGGAAGGCAGATTACACACCACCCCATATAGGAAGGAAAGCGAAAGGAATACTCCTCTAAGGAACTCGAGCCACCACACACACGTAGTCTCAGGGATAACCTGCCCTATGGGCAATTTCTCTGGGTCAGACGTAACTGTTCCAAAAACATGACTGCTTTACAGAGTCCGCTGACCTGCTATGTCGCTTAAAAGAACGTGGCTTCCCGGTTAGTCTTCTCAAAAAAGCCCGCAAAGGGACTTGGTTTTCCCCATGGGAATTGCTCTTAGAGCCTAAATCTAAAGAATCCCCTGCTCAGGAACGCTTGACATTTGTTACGACTTTTTGTACCAAGAGTCATATAATTAAAAAAACCATCAATAAACATTGGCATTTGGTGGCAGACGATTTAGGTATACCTGATCCCCCTATGCACGCTTTTAAGAAAGGCAAAAACCTCAGGGATCATTTGGTTAAATATCTACTTCCTTCAAAACCCACTAATGTCCAACTTCCTTTAGGGAATATTCAACCTATAAAGGGCCATTTCAAATGTGAAAGGTTTGTAAGTCCTGTTCCATGACCAAGGAGTAAAAAAGTTTCACACAGAATGGGTACACACATACCATGCGAGACCACACCAATTGTAACTCCGCAGGGGTCATATACGCTATTGCATGCCCATTTGATTTTCTTTACATTGGCCAGAACGCACAAAAGGTAAAGGCTCGTATTCTACAGCACTGTAGTCGAATACGCTGTGCAGTACAGGGGGCCACCCTAGTGGAACATTTCTCCACTTTACTCGGCTGAGAGCCTTAAGTGGTGGATCATTGAGAAAGTTCACCCCAATGTAAAGGGTGGTATTTACTCCAATACCCTTAATTTTCGCGAGTGTAAATGGATCCATATCTTTGATATGACGATTAGGGGTCTGAACAAGTAAGAGGAGATAGTTAAACAGGCCGCAACATTGAGCAATGGATAATACCCATATGTACAATAGCTTGTGGTAATTTTTTAATTGGGGTAGTCGGTCACATGAATGTAACTACCAAGGGGTAACTCACCACATTCTGTTCCTAAGTTAATGCGCATTATGGATTTTCGTTTTTCGAAACAACTGGTGACCATAGTGCTCCACTGTGAAACAGGAATATGCATCCTTACCGCAGTCCGAGGCTCCTTGCAACCATGCCTCATAGAGTGATGCCCATACCCCCCACTGTACATAGTGTAAATACACTTGCCATGTCGATATATATACTGTAACATATTATTGTGTTTTATGTACATATGATTGTCATCTTATTGCATTATATGTAAACTATTCACTTGTTTTGCAGGCACTGTATCTCTTTGGCTGTCACCACTGCTAACGTGTTGACCCTATTACATCCATTCTGATCGTGATGAGCCCTTAACAGCCTTTCTGACATTGAGACGTCATTCATGGCCCTTGCCATGTTTAAACCTCAGCCACGGGCAGGCCCCGTCCATCACAGAGCCATCGATTGCTCTGACGGCTATGTCTGGGCTCCCACGTTTCCTAGGTGACTCTCACGGAGATGTACACCACTGGATTCCGAACGCGCGACGTGCACGCCAGACCGGCTGAGGCCGGCTTCTTAAATCATAGCGCACTCGCCTGTCAGTCCCTTTGGATACCTGACCGAGCAGCTCTCTTGAGGGGCGACGCTCCTGCAATCATCCAGGTTTGTTTCAGGCCCAGTCCTCGCTCAGCCTCCAACACAGCACGGTTTGAGCCTGGCTTTTAGTGTCCCTTCACTTCGTCTTCTAGGATTGGATCCCCTTCTAGGTTACCTTAAATAATTGCATTAAGCTCATACGTGAGGACTTCATTATTGGTTGTCCCCAGCACGCCTACACCACTAATTGCGGGGACGTTTTCTCTCCGCGCTCAGCACACTCTAATACTTGAATTTTTTAGTCTTTGCAATTATTAACTAGTTCCTGCTCTATCCTCAGACCTTCCACTCATGAGATTAGATACCGGGCTCGCCCTACATTGGCTCCTGGCTACCTTAGACTAAAATACTGATGCCATCCATGGCATCTATATTAGGTTAGTACACATACCTTTACTCCTCCTATTGTTGGAGTTTGCACCCACTAACTCCTCCATTTCATTTCCTAGGTTGCCCTTACCCTCCTTGTCCTGAAGAAGACCCGCACGCGGAGGCTTCAAGTCACCCTCTTTGCATAAGAAGGGTCGAAACGTCGACGCATAACCCCAGCAAGGGTCTCTACGACTATTCATCCCCTACAAATCTTATGTTGCATTTATGCGCTCACGAATAATGTAAATAGATGCTAAAAAAGATCGTGGACAGGCCTGATAATACTGGCTCTTATATAGACCAGTGCCCTTCTAAAATAAGGAATAGTGTGTATCTTCAAACCTCCTGATCTTCACTCCTTTCTCACAAGCACGTCTTTTTCCTTTTTGTAGTGCAACTTATCTTTTATCTACTCCATGTGGTAATAACATTACTTATTGATTGATGTTTGTACTTAACTATGATAAAACAATGAACTTATTCAACTGAAATACGTGTGGTTGTAGTTTATATGTATATTTTGTATGATCTGAGGAATTATTTGTTTTTCTAGGGTGTATATTCATAAGTGTATTGCATTTATTACTTGTGGTTGACCCTCCTGGCAACCCCCATATCACTAATTTTCCCTATTAATTACTTCTTTCAAGTCCGTCAAGGACCAACTGTGTACATTGTCTAAAGCATTGTCAGTCACTGTGTAGGATTCCATCCTATTGTTTTTCACCCACAGTGCCACACCTTTAATAATTCTCCTTCTGTAATAGTGTTCATGAGGCCAATGGGGAAAATCCACCCCTAATCCTCACTCCTGGACTCCAACATTAGATCTGAATGAACAATTGCTAGAGTGAAGAAACAAATGCATTAAAAAGGTAAGCAAAAGGGATGAGCCAAGCATTGAACGTTTAGACTCAGTTATGCTTCAGAATCTGCAAACTGGTAGGAAACTCGGTCCACTATTTGAATCACCTCTGAGTCACGTCAGTAGTTAAAGTTCAAGAGACTGTGTTAATGGCTATGAGAGGCATTTCTAGGATTAGCTGCAATGTGTTCTACTTGAAATAAATTACTCCGCAAACTTGTGGACCAGAGTCTCATGTAAATTCATAAAATGTCTAAATTATCAGCAACAATTTTGTATAAACTAGTAGCTATAAACCACCAGTAGTCACAGAAGAGTCTAGTTCTACAGTTGTCCACAGTATCAAAGCCGGGGATCTCCACCAATGACAAAATTGAAACAAGAAGGGTCATCGGTATGCTCTGTGACCGATCCCTGCGATATCCTAGCTTTACAAAGTCTATGGACAGTGAATGGCACTGATTTCCTACGCCACTCTCATGAACAACCATTTGTGCTACATTTTCATTGGCTACATTTTGGGAGCAAAGTTATGTTCTTGAATGAAGACCGTACAGACTTTCCTCACCCCCAACCTTTCCTGTAGTAGGTCCATTGCCAAGCCTGATGTCAACGTATGTTTGAAATATAGAAATCCTTCCTGTTCTGGCAGTTGGTCGCATGATGTAAATCTGCAAGTCTGTATGTCAGTCTTCCATACCAGGTACCCACACTAGAGTCCTGGTAGACAGACACAACGGACAACTTTACAGAACTGGACAGGAGGACTACTAAACAAATTTATGGGAACTCCGTTCCCATGCTATTAAGCAGAATGCTGAATGCAGCTTGGTTTTGGATAGTTGCTTATATTTTTCCTCCACTGCAGATAATCCTGTATTTACTGAGGAAATTTAAAAATCATCCAAAATATTAAATCTCATTGCTCCCACTGTCATTGTTCTCAATGCTCTTGGACATGTCTATACATCCACATTAGAAGCTGTGTCTATGCTCAGATCTTTTCATGCAACATCAAGGCCAGCTGTAACATTCAAACCCGTGGCAATAAATCTTGAAGTTTGGCACCTGAACTCTCAAAGTTTGCGTACCTTAAGTATGAGGTGGTGCGTGCTCATTCGTAAGTAAGCTCTTTACAGAGGCTTGCTGCATGGCTAAATTAAAAATATTTTTGAACTGCTGCATCAGTCTTGGGAAGCAGCCCTTAGAAGCCTGTATGCAAGTTGTCTTCTGTTACTTGCTGCAATTTCACAAGACAGGCTTAACATGTATGTACTTCTATAAGGGTACACTTGGCCGCTCTGGCAGCCTATTGTCATATCCTTTAGGTTAGTTCCATCATGTACATACCGATTACATTAATTTTTTCCCCTCCACACGACATAAGTCTTACACAGGTGACCTTCTACCTAGTAGCTTATTTCTGTCTCCTAGACAACCAGACTCTCAGTATCCTATATTAATCCCTGTACCTGACGTACATAAACATGTCCCCAGGCACGGTAGATTTATTCTGTAGAAGGTTATCTACTTTTTTTCATCCATTACCAACAGCCAGCTGCGCATGAGTGTTTTATGTTTAGAAAATTATTAGTAAACTATTAGTGAATGTCTTCAAAACGTATCCGGTCTGGAATAAACTCTGGAGTGACCACTTTAGTATAAAAGACCCTCACTCCCCCCTTAGAAAGTCAGAGGAGAAATCCTTCCAAGCTGAAATGAGGCTTTGCAGGCTGATCCTTCGACAGGCAGAGACCTGACATCCTTTGCGGGGTGCCATCCTCAACTCAAGAGACGGGGTCCTTCATGCAGAACCATCAGGTGAGGGATTAGCACTTCCTCTGGAGTTTCTTGGTATCTTTGGGATATATCCTGACATTAACATTCACATGATTCACCTACATATCTAGGTTAGGTACACTTAGGTAGGCTACGCGTCGTAGAAGTACACCAATGCTATTGTTTAATATAATCTGCTTTTATTAATCTTATTAGCACTATGGTAGACAAGCATCTGCTATTTACGATATTGGTACTAGCGATCACATTTGTCTGCTCCTGTCTTTTGATTGTCGCAGCTAACATGTTTCATACTACACTGACGCTTGACCAATATATAATAATTGAAACCGTTCCAATCGTCATTCTATATATTCTGAGAAAAGCAAGCACGAGTGACTGAGCGAAAGATACCTTATTGTTTCCATGATACCTGAGGAATCAGGGTTGTCATGTTCAGTGGTTGCCAGAAACTACCTACACCGCTGTAGAATACAGAGGGGTGATAGTGGCACTGTAGAGCTAGCTGGTCTAATGGCTTACTCATCCTGTGGGGGTTCCCAGAGTCTTTCTGCACACCAAGCCTCAGTTTAGGTCATCCAAAATGCGCAGGTCCTGGGGGGTCCTAGGAACTACACAACACTGAGGAAAATGGACAACTAAAGACCATGTTCGAAATAGCGGTGATTAAAGCATTTATGAAAGGCTTTTAAGATATTAAACCCTACTAGGGGACCACCAGTTTCCTTGAAGGACCACAATGTTATTCACGGGGTCACAGGGCAGCTGTTTTAAGTCCTTAAACTCCTGTACACTACAGATTCTTTCATGGAAAGTTGCTTTCCTTATTGCAGTCACTTCTTTCTGTGGAGTCTGCGAGCTGCAACCTGTGACTAGTGCACCAAGATAGGTTCACTGTAGAACAAATCTTCATTTTTGTAGCATGTGTGTCTATAGATGTACATGTTCTGCATACTCATGACATCTAATTTTGGGTTTGGATGTTTGCAACTTGTTTTCTTCAAAGAAGTCTTCATAGTCATGAGGTATAATAACTCCTCTCCTAGTTGGCAATCTGCATGGACGTCCGTTCCATTGGTATTTTTTTTAAAATCTTTTTTTTACTCCATATGGTTCGGATGTGTACCAATCGGGCTCCAGATTTGGCACATGTTAGCACCTCTTCCGGGTCTTATTGACCTGTCTATTTATGCCTCCATCAGGGTCTTCATGCCCTCTTGGGGCCTCAGGCCCTCGTCTCCAGCGCCTTCTCGTTGAGGATGCCATGTCAGTGATGAAAAGGATGCCTTTCCAGTATGCCCCCCATTGTCACTCCCAAGTTCCCCAGGAATGACCACCATCAAGTCTGCAAACCTCCTCGTCTCGCCTGAGCCCAACCAGTACGTGTGTCAGGTCTGCCTCACCTTTCGGTCAAAGAAGGCTCTTCGATACTGACGCAAACAAAGGTCGACCCATGAAGGATGCAAAGGCGAGTCAAAGACGACGCCCCCGGCATTTTCAGGGGGTGTGAAATCAAGGTTGAGAAAAAACTTGGCCCTTCTGGTGACCATCTGTTGCTGTCCAGCTGGTAGGTGAACGTGCCTTCTGAGTCCAATGGGGAGCACCAACAGCAATCACTGGCTCCAGCAATCACTGGCTCTACAGCCCACAAAGACATCGTCCCTGAGTATGGTCACAACCCAGTCCCACGGCAGCAGGCAGAGCACAGCACCAGTGCGGGGCAGGTGTCGAACCCAAAGATTCTACTGGTGCACCACTGCCTCTGTTCCATGGTCGGCAACGGCACAGACCCTCGGAGGTGACAGCACTCCCTTCTCCTGGTATAAAGGTTCCAAAGGAGCCAGGACCTACCTCAGAGTGGACGTGCTCTTCAACTCTGGGATCAAAGACCACGCCAAAACATGCAGTGAAAGTGATCATGGCTCAGACACTGAAGCCTACGTCTGTAATGAGAACATTGATGTCAATGTTATCGACAATGCTGAAAAGCCACTTAAGGCTAAGAGTAGCTTTAACTGTTGGCTCCGACGACTCAGAGCAACCCATTCTTCAGTGGCTAAAGGAGGAGTTGGAAGGTTAACAGAAGTGTCTCTGTTTACCCATTAACTGAGAAAATATAAATGAAGCTCCCACCAAAACCTAGGAAAAACTCCCCAAATAAAGGAAATTAACCTTTAAAGGAGCAAATGGCTCTGAATCCCACAGCTCACGTAAAGCGCAACAACCAAAGGATGGGGATACCAGCCCTCCTTTATCCTCCTATTCCTCCTCCTTCCCTCACTGCCACCACTGTACGTGCCACCTCCCCAGCTTCACCAGAGGGGTCACAGCACTTATCCTATGGGGGAAGGATGGGCAGTTCAGGGCATTCACATTATTTCTATGATTGTCTCTAAGATCTAGAGCCCAGGGAAGACCCAACGGATGTCTATGATGTTGATCCTGAACTGTACCAAGCAAAACTTTCCCCACCTGGCATCACTTCGTACCACAAGATTATACAGAGGGTTGCCACTTTCCGCAAGTTAGACATGAATGTTGTCTCAAAAACACAGCACACTCTACAGTTCCTCTCCATGCTCATTGTAATGCACAAGTCAGGGTCTGCAACCTTCAAAGAGCTGCTTAAGGCTATGGTCAACACAATAAAGTTTTATAAAAAGTATAAAAGCTCACCCAATGACCCCCATAAATCTATGCCCATATTCCACTGTACTGCCTCATATTTCACAAGGCATGGAAGCATGCCAATGACCAGGGTACGGGTGATGCACCACATCCTGATGGGAAAAGTAAGAAGGTTGATTCAGTAGTCAAACAGGCGGTAGCACAATCGGCCGCTCACTGGCAGATTGTAAACTGTTGCTCTACCATCCTAATAGGACAGGGCACATTGAGATGAGATGGAAGAGCTCCTCCAACTTCCCCGACCATATAAACAGTGAGGGGAAGAGCTGGTGGCTGAAGCAAAACCATCTCAAACGCCACCATCCTCTTAGTTCTTGACACATCCAACACCGCGGCCACTGGCGGTAACATCATCCTGGTCAACGATCATGCCTGACTCCGTGTCTCTGTCTTTAAGCCAGAAGTTCAAAACATCTGCTAAACCTGCTGTTCAACGGAAAACATCTGTTTGGGCCAAGGTCGATCAGATGCTTAAAAAGCTACAAAAATAAAAGACATGGCATTGGCTAAGGGTGCTGTAGGAAAGTAGGATCTGCTTTCATGGTTGCCCCCCACTTTTTGCTTGGTGAAATTGTGTTTTTGACCTAGTTTGCTGGGATCCTGTTAATCTAGACCCCAGCAACTGTACTCTCTCCCCTAAATTGACATGGTAACCACTTTGGTACCTCCAGAATTGGCTACTCGTGTTCCATTCAAGTCCCTAGTATATGGTACTAAGGTACCCAGGGCATAGATACACCAGGGGTCTCTCATGGCTAAAGCATGTATTATGCCACTTATGGGAGTACACTTAAACTGTGACTACAGGCCTGCCATTGCAGCCTGTGTTAGTTGGTGCTTGCACCTCTTAGAACAGATATAAGTTTCCTTATATCTGCGGTCACTGCACTTTAAACCTATAAGTCATCCCTATGGCAGATTCTTCAGTCTTGAGGGCAGGGTGCTAGATTATAAGTGTGAGGGTGCCCCTGCATAAGCAGGACACCCCTACAAACCCCAGAGGTGATTCTCCAGGCTTTGTAATTTCGGTCAGCCATTTTTAGATATATAGTGGACATCAGTCATTACGAGATGTCTAACTATATAGTGGCTGTACTGAACCCAGTCATGTTTGGTATCAAACATGTAACCATACCCCAACACCGAATCCAGTGTTGGAAGTATGATCCAGTGTACTGGGGGGGCCCTTCGGGTAACCCCTTGTACTCCCTGTAACAGCCTTTCAGGGTCTGCAAGCTAGCTAGTGCTGCTGCCAACCACAGACCTGATTCTGCCCTCCTGCTGCTGAGTCAAGCTCGAGTAGGGGACGGTAGAACAATAGGTGTCCTCTCACAGGGAGGTGTGACCCCCTCCCAGACAAGACTTAGTGTATTGGGCTGGGCTGGAGGCGCTTGCCAGCTCCACTAGACTGCTTTGAAGGGCTCCTTTGGGGCCCTCGTTGCATACTCCAGTTTGAGTCACTTCAGAAACCCTTGGTTCATGCTCTGGCATGAAACTAGACAAAGGACATGGGAGTATCCTCTCCTCTGGTGGGACCCCCGAGTTGTTCCAACCCTTTCCTTAGTGTACTTAAGGGCTCCTGTGTGGGTGGGTCCTTAGATTTGTCATGGGACAAGACTCGACCCCAAAGTTATGTCTGTCTTCAATCTTCTAGCCACTTGGACTTCGTTGGATTTCGACTGGAACCAAGACTGCCCCAAGGAAAAATTCCTGCTGCTCCTAGTCGCGCTTTTCTTCAAGTCTTCGTCTCTGTGCCTCATCCAGATTCTTCCACAGACCTGTGGGCATCAAGGACACCTGAAGAAATCTCCCTTAAAGTGAAGGAGTCCCTCCCCTGCATCTGCAGGCACCACAACGAATCTGACCGGTCGGCTGCTCCTGTCGTCCCATGGACTTCCCGAGGTTCAGCAACACAGATGGTGGTCCTGCAACTCCCTCGAGGTCTG
Organism: Triturus cristatus; assembly: GCF_964204655.1. Lineage (NCBI taxonomy): Eukaryota > Metazoa > Chordata > Amphibia > Caudata > Salamandridae > Triturus > Triturus cristatus. The sequence goes on along the minus strand of NC_140593.1, from coordinate 67,581,928 downwards.
ACCTGTCCTCTCTTCAATTTTGAGGCAGTTATCCCTCGCCGGAACCACTGGGACCAAACCCCAGGACACCACATCGACTTGCCATTGCCAAGGCGTGTTGGCTGTACACTCCAGGGATCTTTGAGCTACAAGAAGCTCCTGCCTCCAGCACCTTCCCTTCCAGATTTTTTATGTTTAAATATCTTTTTTATTGGCATTTGTTATTTTGCAAAACAAACAATCCACAATCCATTTACAGTCATGCATGTGGTAAACCTTTTACAATAGGTATCTCTGGGTTTAGCAGTGGAAATCCTAAGCATTGAAGATAGATACCATGTCAGTCAGTCAAAAGTCTTTATTCGGTTTAAGTGCAAACCATAAAAGCATACTACAATAAATAACTTTAAAAATACAGAATTCATTACAGCTAAAACACATTGATACAGATTAATAAAATAAAGCAATATATACAGTTTAAAAACATTAAAAGGGATACAGTTCATTTCCTCAAACAGCGAATTACAACGGACAAAAAATTCGCAATGTTAAAGGTTTCCCAAACATTATTTAACATCTGAAGATAGAGAAGAGCAGGTCTCACCTGAACAAAGCCTTTATTTCTTAATATAGGGAATAAAAAGCGTTTCCTTATGTCAATAAAGTGCTCACTGAAGAAGAAAATATGTGTCATGTCCTGTGGGGAAAAATTGTCACAGGAACAAGGGCCAAGATCCACAGCCCTTTTCCAACCTTTCCTGTCTCCAAACAAGTTGTGTAATTGGTTTAGTCTAAATCTAGTCAGTAGGAAACGATGATTTGCATTTGTGACATAGCCTAAGTATGGTTCCATGGATGGTATAGTTTTACAGAGCTGGTGAGCCCTGACGGTGCTCTTAACCAGCTCGTTCCCTTCCCTATCCATGGTAGATATGTACATAAATGTTTCTTTACACCATTTAATGTCACCCTTTACAAGGGCCTCTGGGGACTGATATAATTCAGGCCTTCCTAGCTTTATGGCCAGGTTCTGAATATATTTCAGCCAAGGTATTCGGGACCCAAAGTCTAGCAATGTACAGTCTTTCATGATTGTATGATTTAACTGTAGGTCTGGGTTAAGCCAGGTTCTAATCCATTTCAGTAATGGGGCCAGAGCGATGCTATCTTCTACAGAGCCGATTCCAAGTTCCTGATGGACATTATAATTAGCAGTTGAGATCGGGACTGAGAGGATGTTTTTTAGAAACCTATCCTCAATAATCTGAATACTTTTAACATTTTTGTAGCCCCATATCTCAGCTCCATACAATGCCAGAGAGAGGTATTTAGCTTTATAAACTTGAATAAGGGCCCTCATTGGTCTGGCACCTAGCTTTCTGGCAAACCCCAGAACGCCCACAGTAGCTCTAGATAAAACAATCTTTTTTGCTGTAATTTGGGTTACCCAGGAACCTTGGTCGTCAAAAAGAAGGCCTAAATAAGGAAATGAAGATACCCTAGATAATTGGTGACCCCCACATTTAAACGTTTTGGACTTAGCAGATTTTGGACCAATAACCATGACGTGCGACTTAGCAAAATTGACAGTTAAATCCAGGGCCTTCATAAAGCCCTCAAATGAGTCTAGCAGTAACTGAAGGCCCACTCCCGTTCTTGCAAGTAAGGCGGCGTCATCGGCATATAAAAGTGCAGGGATTCAACATTTTCCTGCACGGGGAATATCATTACTTGAGGTGATTAAGGCATTTTCTAATTCATTTATATAAAGAGTGAAAAGCAGGGGTGCCAAAATGCACCCCTGTCTAACTCCATTTGATATGGGTATGTCTTTTGTGCAATTGCCCGATTGATCATACCGTACTGTGGCCGATAAATCCCTGTGAAGATCAGCTAAGAAGTAGACAATGTTTTTGTCTACTCCATAGGAAAGGAGCAGGGACCATAGTTTTGACCTATTTACACGGTCAAAGGCCGATGACAAGTCCATAAAGGCTACCAACAAGGTTCCCTTTTTGGCCACCGTGTATTTGCCTATTAAAAGATGTAAATTTAGGCATTGGTCTGTGGTGCCCATCCCTTTTCTAAATCCGTACTGAATCCTGGAGAGTGTTCCTGTTTCCTCTAGCCAATCAGTCAATTGGACAAGGACGACCCTCCCCAGTACTTTCACAGATGCGTCTATTAAGGAGATTGGGCGGTAACAGCTCGGGTTGGCTCTATCACCTTTTTAAAAAATAGGTACAATGACAGATTTCGCCCAAGTCGACGGTAGACCCAGTTGACATGCGTTAACGAAAACGTTAAAAAGAATTTTAGACCAAATTTTTATGTCTGATTTAAAAAGGTCTGCCGGGACACCATCAGGTCCCGGGGCCTTATTGCTTGTCATTTGCATGATGGCATGTGTAACCTCTAATTCCGTAAAGGATAGAGTATAATTCTCGGAATTCAAAATAGGCGTTACCCTAGAACCATCTCCATCATACACCTGTTTGAAGTGGCTAAACCACTTATCTTCTTGGATACCGCAATCAAGCTCATTATTACTTTTACCGTTAAAAAAAGGCTTGTTTACGATAGACCAAAATTTGGCACTATTTTTAATGACATCAAGGGATAAAAGTTCGTTCCAAGCCTCTTCCCTAATTTCATTTTTATGCTTATTCTGGGCCTTTTTATAGGCTTTCCTGAATACAGCGATTTCTGCTCTGTCTGGTGGGACAGCTGTCAGAGCTCTCATTAACTTCCGTTGGGCTAATGAGCAGCTGTGATCAAACCATTTCTCCCCATTCATGGGTTTGGCCTTACAAACTTTTTTAAGGTCACTATTTACCTGTGAACAAATTTTGCCATAGGCAGACAGGACCACTTCACCAAAGATCCCATCTTGCAAACACGTATGCATTTCTTCCCCCACCGTTCCCAACAAGTTCTCATTAAAGTCCTTTGGGACCACTTGACACCATTTCAGGCTACGTGTTTGGTCAGTTGGCCTTATGTCCGTGATTCTGACAGTCGGATTGTCAGATTCTTTTTTACTAAGATCGTCAGACAAAATTATCTGAACAGGATTATGATCACTAGAAGTAGACCAATTAACCTTATACCAATTTACATTATCTGCTAGGGTTGTACTAACAAAAATGTAGTCTATGGTGGAGCCCAAGCCAGTTCCTTTATACGTTGGGATATCATTTAAGTGGTTAATGGGGTGAACCAGAGCATTACCGGCAAGAAGCTCTTCTAGATACAAGCCCTGTGGTGTGTGTTCGAAGTGTATATTTCCTTGGTGTGAAGGACCTAAACTGTCCCATACAAAGCAGTTGCTAAAACAATGATGAACATTAAAATCACCAAGTACTATAACAGAGTAAGGATTCTTGTTATTTTCATTATACATTTGCAAGAAATGATATAGACTGAGCAAGTGTTCATTTGGTGTACTTTTAGTGAACGAATTGTAAAAATTAACAATAAGCCAATTCCCTTTTGAATTGGATTGAATTTCCACTGCTAAACAATGAGGCGAACCTGACTCCACTTTACTGTATTTACCCTCAAGTGACAATGAAATAAGAGTGAGGAGTCCGTCCTTAGCCCTCCCCCGGCAAGATACCACCGCAGGTGACCAAAAGGCAGAAAACCCATCTAACAAAAAGGTGCTTTCAGTGTCCCAAGTTTCTTGTAGCCCAATAATTTCATGGCCTAATAAACAGTCCCTCCATAGGGGATCATGCATTTTACTATTAAGGCCGGCTATATTCCAACTAAGGACACTTGTGCCTGCAGGCTGTAATGGAACAACAGCTATGCTATCCACATTATCAATATTAACATTCCTCACTCTTGTCATAACATGTAGGGTGCCCTCAGAACTCATACTTAACTCAATTCCACTTAGACCCTGGTCCGCCTCAGGTATCGGAGTTGAAACTTCCCTAGTGGATATAGAGGAAACCCAATCATCGTGAAGTCAATCTTTTGAGTCTAAATTGCTCAACGCTTGAAATCGGTTGGATATAACGACACCATGAGAAAATTGTTCATCAAGGGAACATGCTCTACCCTCCGTTGGGTCACTAACGGGTGGATTTGTCAGTTGCCTATAAAAATAACCCAACGGTCGGACAGTAATACCCTGGTCAGTATGGGGGAGCGCAGTAGCATTTAATAGGATATTATTGACTAAGGAAGGATCCCTAAAATGTATTATAACACAATCCCCCTTTGTGTTCTTACGAGAATGCCCTATCCATGAGACTCTTCTAGTGGTTGAAATCTGATGTGCCATATGCACTGGAAAACCACACTGTTTATTTAACCACGAAACAGTTTTGTTCTTGAGAGATTCGTGGGATTCTGATTTAATTTTATGAGAGTCATCCTTCAAGGAGGGAACGTTTGTTAATACTACGACGAATGGGGCGCACTCAGGGGGTAAGTCTGGTTGCGCTCCTCCTGTGTACATAAACCTAGGTAGCTGGTTGCTCCTTAGACAGCTATCCAAAGGTAAAGTATTATTCACATTGTTCTTGGGTACAACACCCGGTGGTTTGACACAGTTAGAGATTGCCTTTAGGGATTTATGAGGATCAACAGATCCACCTGAGCCCCCAGCCACACTACAAAGTTTCACAGGGGAGTTAATTCGAAGGGCCACGAGCTTACGTAGACCTTCGATCTCTACCGATAGTTCACTGATCTTTGCTACAAGGGGTTCAACTATTTTTATAATTTTAGCCTCGAAGAGGCCTGCCGAACACTTTTTTTGATCAGGATCGAACTTAGTGGTTAAGTTATTAGAGGAGGCTTCATTCGGGATATTCCCGATTACAGAGGCTGAGCCTGTTTTTTTGTGGTTACTTCGTGCGCCTCCTTGTTTCAATTGAGTATGTTTACGGGGTCTCAAAGTTCTCTGGGTTGTCGGATCTGGAGATTCCTCTAAAGGGAGCTCATTTACAACTTCTGGAGGGTCCCTATTAGCTTTAGGCAAATCTTGTTCAGTAAGAGCTAAATCACCCAGGGTAACCAAATCTTGATTATCATTGGGACTAATTACCTCGTGGAAAAGAGGGGATACTATGGTAGATGTATTATTCATTAAGGGGGAGATGGGAGTCGAGGTGGAACCTTGACCTAAGGGTTTACGCCTTTCACTATTAATTTTAGTAACTACTTTGAGTAGGTAGTTATCCAGTGTTGAAGCAGTGGAAACTTTGTTTCCCAACGTGGGTTTAGACATGTTAAACATATATTTTCAAAATCCTAAAACATTGAATTAAACTATAACAAAAAGTTATCCAAATGTCTTAATTAAAATCAGCACAACAGTCTCTTAAATCCTGGGGTTAGGCAGGTCACCAAGGCCAACTAATCGCAGAATAATACCTTGGAGCTTAGTAGCATGGCCCGTCCCGGCCTCTCTCGGTCCTCTGAGGGCCACAGAGGGCCCGCCCTTTGCCCGGGCTTCGCCCGGCTCCGCCCGCGCGCGTCCCGCGACGTGGAGAAAGCGGGCGATTTTTAAGCGCCTCCGGGCGCGTCAATGACGTCAGGATCCCAGGGGAGTTTGGGGACTGTAGTTTCTCCCCGCTCCGAGCCGCGAGGTGCTGTGGCGGCGGCAGGGGAGAGATGCAGTCCAGGAGGGCCAGGGGTCAGCGACCGTAGAACCGGGCAGCAGAGCGTCCAGCAGAGCCCACAGCAAGTATGTGCACCTTATTTCCTCCTTCCCCCATGTGATATGATCGTCTCTACTTTAGAAGACTGAAGCTTATAGGGTATACCGTAACATCTTATAGTGTCCCTAATTATACAATCGCCTCTACCACAATACAAAGGGAAAGATAGTTGAGACATCAAACAGTAAGGAAGACCCAGCAGTACCATTCGTATGGGCTCGCTGTCCATGTGGGAGTAGCAGTACAACCTGTCCAGACTTCCAGAGGGCGCTGTATCGTTAATCCCTCAATTCCCAATTGCATCTGGTATACAAAACAAAAAAGAAATACAGTCTGATTGTGGCGGATAACTAACGCCAAAGTAATCCAAGTAAATAATGAAACACCAGAGTGTATGCCTGTGTCTCTTCCTATGTTAATAAACTCAACATTAAAACTAACTACCAGGGGTCGTGCCCAGTATACTTTGTATGAATTATTTTACTTGGGCTAATGACATCTGTGAGGCAATGAGGGAGACCTGGGCGGTAAAGGGCTACCAACCTCCCTACCATGTTAGGCTAACACAGTGGAAATCGACCTTCCCCCGCGCTCTCAAGTGCCATAAATTCCAACGTCTAGGTTTGGGTGTCTCACATGCACTATGAACCATGAACTATGTCTAATTCTGGGTGTCCGAATCAGTCAGATCTATATCGGAAGACTGTAGTGGGGCATGACGCTTATCCCAAGCTTTCACTAGATCAGCCCAGGGTTCTGCAAGTGGTTTGAGTCGTTTAATCACGTTGTCTTCTTTGAGCAGAGCCCGTTCCTCTGCTCTCGCCCAACACGTCAAATCATCCTCCCATTTGGTCACTAATGGTGACTGTTTTGCTTTCCACCCTAGTGCTATACGCCATCGGGCCAAGAGCAAGGCCAAGTCTATGAAGCGAAATCGCAGCCGTTTGGCTTTGGGCCTTGGGAATATGCCCAGGAGGCAAGCAGCTGGTGCACACGCAATACCCAGTGACATCACTTTGTTTATCAGCTCCACCACTTTCGTCCAGTAGTCACGGAGCTTAGGGCAGGACCAGACCATGTGGTCAAAGTCCGCGTCACTCAGAGTACAGCGCGGACATGCTTGGTTGGTACCCCCAAATACCACGTTCAGCCGGTGTGGTGTGAGATAAGTTCTGTGTAACCAGTTAAATTGTAAGTATTTAAAGGCAGCGTGCCAAGACACCTTCTTGGGGCCTCCCAAGGCCCTTTCCCATTCTTGATCGGTAAACTGCTTGGCAAGCATCTCCTCTCATCTCTCCCTTAACCGATGGTAGTGTGCGGTTAGAGATCTCCATGATAGCCTGGTAGAGCCATTTCACTAGGTGTCCGGCCGAGCCCAGTGTCACCATTGCGTGCATGACTGGGTGGGTACCTGGCTCCACCATCTCTCTTCCCCATAACCTTGTAGGGCGCCCCTAATTCTATGAAAATTCAAGAACTGCCCAGGCGGCAACTCATGATATTCCAAGAAGTCTGTTAGCGATAGCAACTCCCCATCTCTGTAATAGTCTCCCACTGTCTGGGCCCCTGCATCGTCCCAACCCTGCAATTGGCGGCTTGTGAGGGGCTGGCCGCCCCCTAGTTGAGGCAAACCCCCCAGGGGAACGCAAGGGAGTAAAGTCTTGTGTCTCTGGACCTCGCCACACATCTATCCCAACACGCCATGGCCACAGAAAGTAGCACCCCCATGGTTTTAACCTTCCAACGCCTATCAAGCATTCTAGGCAGGAGGGTCGCTGTCACCGATCCGGGGGGTGACAGGTAAGGTATCCAGCCCTCTCCCATCAAGCCACCGGGCCAACCAATGTAATTGGGCCGCCAGGTAATAGGCCTCGAAATCTGGGGGCCCCAAGCCACCGCTAATAAGCGGGAGCCGCAGAGTCTGTAGGGATACTCTATTGCGGCCACCATCCCACACCAAGTCTCTTAGTAAGGAATCTACCTTCTTAAACCAACTGCGCGGTATTACGACTGGTGGGTTGACAAAGTAATATAAAAGGCGGGACAGCATCACCATCTTTGACAGCGCCACCCGTGCCATTACTGGAATTTTCAAGGAGCGCCAAAAGGTGACATTCTGTTGAAGCCCCCCCGTAAGGCACCTCCAAGGTTACCCTCCAGCAGGTCAGCCTGTGCATGATAAACTCTTAATACCCAGGTATTTAAAGACAATCGGGCCCCAATCCAAGTCCGAAGGGAGAGTTGGTGGTCTCGGTAAAGAAGGACATAACAGGAAGTTCTCTTACTGAATATTCCCGCCCATGTGCGGGGACCCCGGAAATAATAAATATAATATATATATATATATATATATATATATATATATATATATATATATATATATATATATATATACACACACATAGATTATTTTCGCCAAACCAATGCAGCCCCCATAGTAGGCTAGACAATGTAGATATAAATATCCAAATAAACACAATAGGTATACAAATGCACCTAGAGCTCTTTTTTTTTTTTTAATGAGACAAAACTCATGAGAAAGAAAAGAAAACACTGTGCCAAACACAGATCAAAAAAACATTATTAGCCTGCAGGCTGCATTGCAATACAATACCATAGAGACTGAAAAGCCTTGTACAGGTAAAAACTGGCACCGTGCCTTTAAGGCAGCCCTGATTCCAATATCCCATCATGCCTCAGGGGTGACAGTTGGGTCAGTTGTTCTTTCCGGCTCCTTCTGTCAGGACCCTGGAATTCAGCGCTCTTCATTTTTGACTTTCTAGTCAAGAACTTGCCAATTTTTGGTGATTTTTTTTGCTTCATTCAATATATTCTCCTGGTTGGTGAAGCATTTACTGATTTTCCTGACAGATTTCTAAACTTTTTTCTGTCAGAAAATGCCTTCCTTGTTCATGCCCTGTCCATCCTGTGGCAAAAAGAAGGCTTCTTCGGATACACATGATGTGTGTATCATTTGTCTACCTGACACACATTCTCCTGCTTCCTGTCGTCATTGTAAGAACCTTTCAAAGAGGACTTTGAAGGAGAGGATTAGGCTTTATGGCCTTTCTGAGATGCGGTCGACGTCGAAGCAGTTGATCCCTGTTTGTTCTCGCTCGGCGTCGAAGACTCCAGCGGCGGGATCGTCGTTGAGAGGTGAGGAGACAAGGGAGAGTCACGCTTCCAAAAGAAAATCCGCGTCGAAGCAATATCCGGCGGCGAAACGCAGACGTTCGTCGTCGAAAGCATCGCCGTTGAAGAAGCATCGATCAACGTCTAGAGAGAAGCATCACCGTTCGGCGTCGAAGTCGACATCTAGACGGAAGTCGATGTCGAGGGAAAGGTACAGACGGTCGCCGTCGATATCAGCAGCGACGTCGAGACGAAGATCGACGTCGAAAGAACACAGGCGATCGCCGTTGAAGGCATCATAGACGTCGAGGCACAGTTTGTCGTCGAGAGAAAGGCACAGGCGATCGTCGTCAAAATCTTTAACGACGTCGAGGCGAAGATCGTCAAAAGTTTCCATGACGCCAAAATCCACGGCGAGGATACAGACGTCGAGGCGAAGTTCCCCGTCGGGTTCTAGGCCTCCGTCCAGGATAAGCCCTCCGTCGACGACAAGGCTCTCGACGTCGAGGCACGACTCATCGCCGGTTGTCCACTCGGCGTCGAAGTCCAGATCTCCGGCGATTGGCTTATCGCCATCGAGACAGTCCTCCGCTGTGGGGCTTCAGGAGACGTCAAGACTTAGATCGACGTCCAGGTCAGCGTCGAGACGAAAGTCTCCGCATGGAGAGACGTCAGGTCATCGATATACACCTGATGTGACATCGGAGCATGGTTCAGCCTCTAGGTCTCCGCCTATTTCCATTTCACCATCGACCTCAGCAGGATCAGGATCTCCTCTGTCTCCTTCAAGATCCAGATCCCCAGAAGTAATAAATTCTTCTCCAGCTCCTCTTTCCCCAGTAGAGCATCCTCGACCAACAAGTCCTCAATTGAGAGTGTCACCGACACTCCAAATGCAGGAAGAGGGACATCTTCCTGGACAACGCCCCATCAGAGTCCTACCTCAGTCCATACCACCACGTATGCCTGCTATGACACATGCAGTGAGCATTTCCTTGGCTAGATTGAGGAACCTTGCCCAACCAAGGAGGCCAGCAAGTTCCCATTCTCGTGAAAGAGAGTATGAACGGCGCTCTCGTTCACGTTCGCCCAGGAGAAGATCGAGATCCACCTCTCGCAGAAGAGAGTCTGTGCGACCTGAGAAACGAAGGCGTAGGTCCCCTACATCCTCTTCATCCAGTCGTTCTTCCAAGAGACGTTACTCCCCCACACTGTCAGATACGCCTCCATCTCGAGTTCCTCCAGTGGATGACATCAGCACATTTCAAGACTTTTTGTGCTGGGGAGCGGCAAAGTTGAACATTCATATGCCTGTTCAGGAAACCACTTCCTCAGTCATCTTTGAGACCCTTCATGAAAGAACGGCGACTCGTCCCCTTTTGCCTCTGGTCCCTGGGTTGCTTAAACCAGTGATGGACATCTTCCTCACGCCGGCTACCATCAAGTCGGCTCCGGCAAGAATCCTTAAAAAATATCGTCCCTCTCCGGAGGATCCTTTGTTTCTCAAGGCGGATCCTCCTCCTGATTCTGTAATCACGGCGGCCGCTAGGAAAACTCACTCCGTGGCGTTGTCGTCTACAGTCCCTCCGGACAAGGAGAGCAAAACGCAAGATTCTTGGGGTAGAAGAGTATGCGGATCGGCCGCTTCCAGCTTAAAGGTTGCCAGTGCCTCAGCGCTCTTGGGGTGCTACGACAGAGCGCTTTGGGATTCTCTCCAAAGATTCGTAGACGGACTTCCTCAGGAGGATAGGAAGGATTTTGAGGAAATCCTGCAGGAGGGCAGTTTGGTTTCCAATCAAGTGATAAGTGCGTCAGCAGACAAAGCTACTCTGGCAGCTCACTCCTACGCTCATGGTATTTCAGCCAGAAGGTCCTCTTGGCTGAGGTTAACGGCTCTTAAACCTGAGGCTCAAGCTAGGATTCTCAACCTACCTTTTTCTGGAGCTTCTCTTTTTGGCTCTCACACCGACGACGAGATGGCTCGTATGAAATCAGAGCTCGAAGCCATGAAAGCTGTGGGTCTGGAGAAGAGGAAGGAGTTCCGTTGTCGTAGGGGATCTGACAGGCGTACCTTCCAGCAGAGGGTTCAAACCCCTCACTGGCAAAAGAATCAAGACCGGCAAGGGCAGAAAAATCAGCAATGAGCAATCGCTTCCTCCAACACCGTCCACCGCTCCAGTGGGGGGGGGAAGTATTTTGCGACATCTTCAAGAGAGGCAAAAATTCACCAGAGACAAGTGGGTTCTAACTATATTGCGACAAGGATACTCTCTTCGTTTCCGGAGTCGTCCTCCCTCAATCCACCCAGTGCATTCGAATCATCAGCTCAAGATGCTACGAGAAGAGGTGGCGACCCTTCTTCTCAAATCGGCCATAGAAAGGGTTCCGAGAGCACAGAGAGGGAGAGGAGTCTACTCCAGATACTTTCTAATGCAGAAAAGAAGTACAAAAACGGAGTTCAGACCCATCTTGGATTTAGGAACACTCAACAAACATATCAAAACGGAGAAGTTTCGCATGTTAGCACTCCACCAAATATATCCACATCTCCATCGAGGCGATTGGATGTGTTCGCTGGACCTACAAGACGCGTACTTTCATATACCCATCTGCCAACGTCATCGGAGATACCTGAGTTTTGTGGTCGGAACCTCCCACTACCAGTTCAAGGTTCTGCCATTTGGCCTGAAATCAGCACCTCGAGTGTTCACAAAGTGCATGGCGGTGGTAGCTGCCGCCCTGAGGCGCGCAGGAGTCTTAGTCTATCCCTATCTAGACGATTGGTTACTAAAAGGTCCATCGCCCCAGAGTGTAAGCTCACAGCTGACACGCTGCCTAAATCTGTGTCACCGATTGGGGCTTCGGGTGAATTACTAGAAATCCACCTTCACACCAACGCAAAGGATACACTACCTAGGAGCAATTATAGATTCCGAAGTAGGAAAAGTGTTTCCTTCGGAGGAGAGACAGTTAGCCCTCGCTCAGAAAGGCAAACGTGTCATGGTCAACAATCTGTCTACTGCGCGACAGATATCATCCCTGCTAAGGGCCATGGCATCTTGCATATTTCTAGTGCCCAATGCCAGGTTATGAATGCGCCCTCTCCAACAGGATCTAGAGGACAAATGGGACCAAAAGACTTCTCTTTGGGAGGACAAAGTGTGTCTTTCGACAACGGCCAGGCAGTCGATCAGGTGGTGGATGAGACCGATCAATCTACAGGTTGGAATTCCTTTCCATCAGGAACCTCCATTGCAAACATGGATCACCGACGCATCGCTCCAAGGTTGGGGCACGAATCTGGGGACTCTACAGACCCAGGGGCTTTGGTCCAGCAGCGAGCAGCTATATCATATCAACATGCTAGAGCTCAGGGCAGTCCATCTCGCCCTCAAGGCTTTCCTGCCCTCAATCAGGACGAGTTCCATTTTAGTACAAACGGACAACACCACCACGATGTACTACCTAAACAAGCAGGGAGGTACTCGTTCCAGGACTCTCTCGCTGGAAGCTCAGTCCCTATGGCACTGGATCCTGGCAAGGAATATTTCCATAACGGCGGTACACCTGCCAGGCGAGCTCAACGTTCAAGTGGACTCACTCAGTCGGCACTTTCAAGATCCAGAGGACTGGGTCCTCAACGACGAGGTGCTAGAGGACAATTTCGAGTAGTGGGGCCCTCCGCAAATAGACCTCTTCGCGGACGAAAGCAACACAAAATGCCGAGGCTTCGCCTCAAGGTACTATATACCAGGGTCAATGGGGAATGCCCTTTTGATCGACTGGTCAATGACATTTGTGTACGCTTTTTCTCCTGTTCCGCTAATCCCGAAAGTGGTGACCAAGCTGCAATACTCAGCCACCAAGATGATCTTGATAGCACCGGATTGGCCGAGGCAGTGGTGGTACCCAGATCTCCTTCACCTATAGATCCGCCCGCACAAGCGTCTGCCGTGCAGGCCGGACTTGCTAACCAAGATGCAGGGGAGGATTTACCATCCCAACCTTCCCTCACTGAGCTTAACAGCATGGCTCCTGAGGTCCTCCAGTATGGCCATTTAAACCTCCCTTAGGAATGTATGACCATATTGAAGGAAGCTAGGAGGCCTTCTACAAGACACTCATATTTCTGTAAGTGGAAGAGATTTTACATATGGTGTATTCAAAATCAATATAACCCTACGAAATGTCAAGAGGAAGTGATTTTACCTTATCTACTTCACTTTGCCAGGGTGGGATTGAAATTTTCCTCCATCAAAGTGCACCTGGCGGCCATTACGGCCTATAGGTGCTCTCCCTCTCAGCATTCATTCTTTAAACTACAAGTGGTGAAAGATTTTTTGCAGGGGCTCAAAAAGGTTTGCTCCCCCAAAAAAGGTCTCCCTCGCCTCCTTGGGAGCTGAACCTAGTTGAGTCCTCCTTTCGAACCCATACATAAGGCTACATTACAGCACCTTACGTGGAAAGCAGCCTTCTTGGTAGCTATTACCTCAGCACGTGTGGTGAGTGAAATTCAAGCCCTTTGCTCAAAAGAGCCCTACACGGTTTTTCACCTTAATAGAGTGGTTATGAGGACTCATCCATCTTTTTTACCTAAAGTGGTGTCCGGTTTTCATGTAAATCAGACTATCTCGCTACCAACAATCTTTCCCAACCCCTCCTCGCCAGCTGAGAGGGCTTTGCATTCTTTGGATATTAAGCGAGCTCTCAAGTTCTACCTCGATAGATCTAAGGCAATCAGGAAGTCTGACCAATTGTTTGTAAACTATGGTGCTGTCCGTACAGGTTTTGCAGCATCTAAACGTTCTATTGCCAGATGGATTGTGTCAAGCATTAAACTGGCTTACCAACTAGCTCAAAAACCGTTGTGGCCTCTACCTAAGGCACATTCCACAAGAGGAAAAGCGGCTACTGCTGCGTTTCTCAATAATGTCCCACTCTCCGAGATCTGTAAAGCAGCTACTTGGAGATCTGTCCATACATTCACGAGACATGATTGTCTGTACTCGGACACCAGGGCAGACACTCAAGTAGGGCAAGCTTCCTTGAGGAATCTGTTCAACAACTGACTATCTCGGTTGTTGTCTTCATTTTTAGTGCAGTTCTCATTTGCCTGCAAGTGGAAGGTGGGCTTGCTATTCTATTCAGTGCTTATGACTATTGATGAGGATCCCCTGGAAGAGAAGGATAAGTTACTTGCCTGTAATCCTAGTTCTCTTCCAGGGGTATCCTCATCAAAGTCATAAGCAACCCACCTGCCTCCCCAGGCAAATGAGACGATTATATTATTAAATATGAAAGAAGTATATCTTTGTGTTTAGACCTACGGGTCCCGTAAAGAACAACTGACCCAACGGTCACCCCTGAGGCATGATGGGATATTGGAATCGGGGCTGCCTTAAAGGCACAGTGCCAGTTTTTACCTGTGCAAGGCTTTTCATGCAATGCAGCCTGCAGGCTAACAATGTTTTTTTGATCTGTGTTTGGCACAGTTTTTTCTTTTCTTTCTCATGAGTTTTGTCTCATTAAAAAAAGAAAGAGCTCTATGTGCATTTGTATACCTATGGTGTTTATTTGGATATTTATATCTAGATTGTCTAGCCTACTATGGGGGTTGCATTGGTTTGGGAAAAATAATATATTTGTTTATACATATACAGAGCTGTATATATATGTGTTTTTCATATATAATTTTTATTATTTCCGGGGTCCCCGCACATGGGCGGGAATATTCAGTGCTTATGACTTTGATGAGCATACCCCTGGAAGAGAACTAGGATTACAGGTAAGTAACTTATCCATACGAGTCTTCTGTCTTTTGAGGTGTAAGCCCGATATCTCTGCAAATTCTCCCAGAAGTCGCAGTAGTTCTGGTACCCCCACGGCTCCGTCTCTTAAATAGACCAACACATCGTTGGCGTACAGTGAAATTATATGTATGGCCCCATCTAATCTGATCCCCAAATGCTCACCTTCCTGCCGAATGCGTTCTGCCAAGGGCTCCATAGCTAGAGCGAACAATAGTGGCGATAGGTGGCAACCCTGTTGAGACCCCCTATAAATATTTTATGATGTGGATATAATAGGGCCTGTGCGGACCCGTGCACTAGGTTCCTTATACAGCAGCCGTACCCATTTTAGCCAACCCTCGCCCATCTTCATCCTCTCCATTGTCGCCAGAAAGAAGTCCCAACTCAAGGAGTCAAAAGCCTTCTCGAGGTCAATTGACATGACTACTGCATCTGGGTAGTCACCTAAATCCTTATGGAACATTACATTATACAGTCTGCGCAAATTATTAGACGTGGACCGCGTGGATATAAAACCGTTCTGATCTGTGGGGATCAGCTGTTGCATATAAGGCAGTAGCCTAGTAGCCAACGCCTTGCTGAGAATTTTAAAATCTGTGTTTAACATGGGCAGGGGCCGGAAGTCCATCACACTCGGGTGGTCAGTCTTAGTTTTAGGTAGGGAGACCACCAGCGCCTCCCTAATGGAGGATGGAAACTTATCTTTCTCAAGCGCAGTCGCATATAGATGTTGCAGTTGTGAGGCCAGAATATCAAAGAATGTTAAATACAAGTCTGCAGGTAAGCCTTCTGGTTCGGGTGTCTTCCCTCTTGTCATCCCCTTAATTGCTTCCCTAATTTCACCCACTGAAAGCACCGAAGGGAGAGTCGCTGATGGCTGACTCTAAACCCGGCAACCGTAGTGCGACAAGATGCATCTGGATCTCCTCGGGTTGAACGGTCCCTGGCTGCCGATACAGGTTCTCATAGTATCTGCGAAACGCCCCATTGATCTCGCTAGGAGAACAAAGCACTCGCCCCATGTCATCAGTAATACTCTGGATGGGCACCCCCCGACTTTCAGGTCTAACCAGCCAGGCTAACAATCTGCCGGCTTTAACCCCTTCTTCGTGTTGATGCTGTTTATATTTTGTCAGGTCCACCGTCCGTAATCTATCCCATGTAATATTATAGCGACTCCTAAGCTCCGCCAGCTTATCGTGCACCGCTAAACCATTCGCTAAGTCCCTATCTAAATCTTGTAGTTGTTGCTCCAGCACTTCCATTTCCCTTGCTATTTCTCTTCGGAGGCCCACAGTCTGTCCTAAGCATTGTACCCTGGTGACCACCTTAAACGCCTCCTATTCAACCAACAAGGAACTAGCTGTACCCCGATTTTCAGAGAATAGGTGGACCGTGCCGCTGCTAATATCTGTCGGAACCCGTCATCTTCCAGCAAGGTGGAGTCTAATTTCCAAGAGGGAATTGGAGTTCTCTCAGAGGTAGGAGCAAACTGCATAATCAGGTGACTGTGATCAGAGATGGTTCTCCCCATGTATTCAGCCTCGGAGAGCATGTGGGTCAGTGTAGTAGAGCAAAAAAACATATCTAATCGTGTGTGGCGGTCATACAGGTGAGAATAATATGAATATACTCTTTGTTGGTCGTCTTGAAGTCTCCACATGTCCACCGATCCCCACCCCGCAGCCCAACGCCTAAGCCCCTGTGCCTTATTGGATGCCTGCGTGCCCCTCAAAGGGGGGGGGGGGGGGAGATCTATCCCAATCTACTTCGCACACACAGTTAAAATCACCACCGAGTATCACATTGTCAGCATCCATACCTGCTAGGGCACCTGAGAGCTTTTCTAAGAAGGAATCTGTTCTCGATTGGGGGCATAAACACTTTCCAGTGTGATCTCTCTCCCTGCCAACTCCCCTGTATCACCACGTACTGCCCTTCTGTGTCCACCATTCTACGGGAGAGTTGGAAAGGTACCCCTGGTCGAATCCACACAAGGGCCCCTCTCGCAAATGCAGAGTAAGTGGTCGCATACAACTGTCCCCTCCATCTACGTTTCAATCGCCCCACATCAGTCTCCGTGAGATGAGTCTCCTGCAGGAACGCCACATGTACACATGAGGGGAGCCCATATCACGTATATTCCATGTAAGGAGCTTGAACCCTTCAGGTCTAATTATCTGATTCTCCATCTGTCAAAAGAATACTCTCCGCCCGGCTCCCTCCCCATCTGAGCAGCCCCATAAAGTATCATAGACCACCTGGTAAGTAACGTCAACTCTAACCAAGTAACTCCCACACCCGTGAGCGGACTGACAACGATCAGCTGCCCAAATGTACCAAAACAGTGCATAGCATAACCTTATGACAAGACTAAATGGCCCCAGGCAACTAGCCAAGGGCCTACGAGGGGAGCGCGACCAAAGCTTCTAAAGTTTAGTAGCAAATCAGTTTAAAACCCATGGCGCCTCAGCCTATACAGGCCGTCCCCGCCCGCGCCCAGAGGCCCCCCCCCCTCCCCCCCCATACAGCAGAAACGGGGCCCTGTGTACGATGTAAACCTATGCAGCTTATACGGTTTCCTCAGTTCAACAGGACACCAGGGGGAGGGAAAGGGAAGCGACAAAAGGCAAAAAGGGAAAGAGGAGAGCAGGAACAAAGGAGGGGGAAAAGAAGAAAGCGGGGGCGGAGAGGTGAAAATTATCAGGCCACTTATCCGAAGAACTCGTCGGCAGTCTGCGGGGTCACATCCGGCATGCTTTTCTGTCCACTTCGTGAACTGTCCGATCCTGAGTCCGTTCTTCTCCCCCGAGTTTGGAGTTTCCACCTCACAACATCTCCGCTGCTACTTGCAGTGCGTTTACCCTTTCCTCCGCCATCCGGAGGAATGTGGCTTTCTTGTGGCCTTCTGTCGCTGTCGCCTACGAAGTCGTTTCCCATGCTTCCCCGCTCCTGCCGCTGATCGTTGAGGCCGAAGCTGAGCTCAGCCCTCCGTCTTATAGGTTTCAATCCACTCCCAGGCAGATTTAGGATCATCGCAGAAATGTGTTTTTCCGTCCAGCATGATTCACAGCCGGGACAGGAACATCAATGAATACAGAATCCATTCCTCGCGTAGTGCTCGCTTAACCTTTAGGAAGGACGCACAACGCCGTTGCACCTCCAATGTGTAGCCTGGGAATAGCGATACTCTCCAATTTTCCACCATGAAAGGACCATCCGATCTTGCTTTTCGGAGCAGCAGGTCTCTGTCACGGTAATGGAGCAACCTGACCACCACTGGTCTCGGAGGTCGCCCTGGGGCTGGCGACCTGTTGGGCACACAATGGGCCCCCTCCAAGGTGTAAAACTGCGATAGGCCCTCCGGCGCCACCACGTCCCTCAGCCAGGTCTCCAAGAAGGCTACCATGTCCTTCAATGTCCTCTGGCAGCCCCAGGACCCGCACGTTGTTTTGCCGATTGCGGCCTTCCGCGTCCTTTGCTCTGCCTTCCAGCACCCCATTCGGTCCGAGAGGTCTTCCACCTTCGCGGCCAGGAATTATTGCGCGGTGGGCCAGTTCTTCAAGCGCCAACTCAGTATGCTTCACTCGATCAGAGAGTTTACAGTGTTCGGCCCGTAATAGGCCCAGTCCCACTGCAACTGTCCTGATGCAGTGTCGCCTTGGTATCGGCGATAGCCTCCAGGATCTTGGCATACTGCTGGTGGATTGGTATCTCAATGGGGTCATTTCCAGGGTCCTTAATCGCTGAGTCCACAGCACTATTGTCTTGCTCTTGGGGGGGACCCACCAGCCTCCCCCTAGGTTTCCCCATAACTAGTGCAGCATGCTCTACGACCACCGATCTCATGCGGCCCACTCTGTGTGCGCTGAGCTACCTTAGACGTTTGCGGTACGTGCCTATCCAGGTTTCAGAATAGGAGAAAATGCTTGAAGGCTCTCACAGTATTATGACTCTGATCTCGCCCAAGTCCACACTAAGGTGCCAGTCCCATTCAAGAGAGAATGCCCGCAAGAGGATGGCAGTGGGCTATGCAGAGGGTGTGTTGCGGACTATAGGCCGATTCACAGATGGGTCATCCACAGTTTTCTCCTCCTCCTCTATAAAGTTCCAGTGGGGCCGCAGTTCGGCCGCAGCGCAGCTCCCCCTAGCGCAATTGAAGCACTCAAGTTCTGACCAATTGTAGCCAAGGGTGGTTCGCCGCACAACCGATCTCAGCCAGTGGTCACTGCACAGGTACCTCGCCCCCCAGGCATGCGGGCCCCAAGCACTGTAATCCCTCACCTTCACAGGAGGCTCCAAAAAGAAAAGGGCACCAGGCCTCACCAGGTCAGGGCACCGTCTATCTATGCCACGTTCAAGTCTCGGGGGAGGGGGAGAGAGCTATATCAGTGACTCGGCTCCCTTCTGCGCCGTGGATCGAGGGGTCTGTGCCGGCAGTAAGGCTTACCCAGCACTAGGAGTGCAGGCAGGCCCTATCTCACCGCCGATCGCCCCCGCAGTCACTGGCTGGACACCCTAAAAGGTGGAGGAACAGTGGGGGTCCAAGAGATCCACGCGGAGCCTCAGTGGAGTCATGGGTGGCCAGGGTGACCGCCTGTTCATGCACGCACCTTGAGTCTATTATTGTCCCCACTGGGGTGTCGGTAATCTTGGAAAGTGCGCACCGGCGACGCCTCCTGTCTGCAATCCTGGCTTTTTTGTCCCATGCAATCGCGGGGCCGCGGAAGCCCGGGAAAGCAAGCGCCTCTTCCGATGTCCATGCTCCAACCAAGCGCCGAACTGCGCACCGCGCCCTGCACTTCCAGGAGTTGCCGCTCCGTACCCCCGCAAAGGCCCCAGCACTCATTCCAGTGCCTACCAGATGCGGGACCCGATCTCACTAGTCCCAGGGGAAGTCTTTTAGGGGTCCGATCAGTGTTTGCGCTACCAAGGTGTCCGCTCAGCCCGTCCCGGCTCGATCCGGTGGGCAGGTTCAGCTGTGACGCAGTACGTGTTCGCCGCACTGGCCGCCATCAGTCACCTCTGTGCTCATCACACCGCTCGGAGCTCTCGGCTCCCCACCGATATCCCAGCCTCCAAGAGCGGCGTTGGGTGCAGGAATGTGTCCCCTCGAGGAAGGCACAGGAAGGAGTCCCCGGGCCTGGGCAGGGACACTGCTAAGCAGGAGAATTGAATCGGTCACGTGTCCGCCATCATTGACTTCGTAGCCATGCCCCCACCTTCCCTCCCAGATCAGCGTCCTTCCTGCATCCGCCTTTGCACCCTGGGCCTCTATCTTTAGTGAGCTGCTTGAGATCCTCTTACAACTCCTGTGCCTTCGGCCTGTTGCTCCTCTCTAGGGTCTTCCCTCGCTTCAATGGGCTCCCCTGCTTGGTAAGTCCCTCTGAACTTGCCGGTCCCAACGTTGCTCGTTTTTTGTCTTCCGTGCCAGTTGCGGCTACCAAAGCTTGTTGGTGCCTTCTCTGGACACTGACTACCTAGACACTGGCATCCGACGTGGGACAGCTCGTGCTTGCCTCCTGGTCTTCCCCAGCATCGGCTGGTCCTCACAGCTGCAGCGACAAGGTCACAGTCGACTCTTCAGACATTTGTGGGCATTGTGTCTCCGTGCCCCCTCTGCTTGCAGGGTCTTCACTTTCCGAATCCATCCTTGGACTCCATCAAACTCCTTCACAGTCTTCTCTAGAGGCATCTTCTTTGAAGTCTCCCATTGCTATCTACGGCAGGTTCTGACGTCACTTCACCCCTTGTCTCCTGGCTTCCCTGGTGCAGATTAACCTGGTTCCTGGGGCATCCACGGGTGACTCTCCAGCATTCTCTCTTCTACAGGGTTTAGGGTCCTCCGGTAAGGGTCCTTCTTCTTAAAAACATCAGCCAAAACTTCTCCATTGACTTTCATTGGGCACGTGGCTGTGTTTCCACTCTGCACACAGCCTCCGTGGGGCTTCTGGGTACTTACCTCGGGTGTTTCCTTGTGTCCTCTGCTCCTCTGGGTCTTATGGTCCAAGTCCCGTTCTCCTTTGCATTTCGCATTCCACTTTCCTAATGTATGGTTTGGTCTCCCCCTGTAGACCATTGTATTTTGTGCTACATACCTGATTGCTTTTGAAGTATTCTCGTGTATTATGTTGATATCTCCAGTTAGGAGATATACCAATGTGATAGTGAATATGTGCTGTAATAAATATTCTTATTTTTGTTAAACACTGTGTGGTTTCTTTTCATCTAACCTACACTACGGATTAAAGTTAGTAAAACAAGCTGCTTTACACTCCTTCAAGGTTGGCCTGAAGGCTGTTCTCCACAGCTACCACTTTAAGAGCTTTCATAGGATTTCAAAGTCCACTAAAATTACCATAAAGGTTGTCCGGATTAGTGCAAGGTGCAAGTGCATCACTTAAATAAGTGTGTACCATATACTAAGCCAGCCTCCTACAGGTGTCCTTCAAATGCCTACTGACCAAGGGTAGTTCTCAAATCGTGGTATAAAGAAGGCAGAAAAACACTTCCCCATACTCTATTGCCTCCTACCAGAGGCAGCTGTAGCACTACAAACAGCAGCCAGTACATGGGTATTTATGGGGTTGTTACAGAAGTAACAATACCAAAGGAAGGGCCAAAGGAGGTGTAGCCAAAGGAGCTGTTTCCTTCAAACAGTGACTCACTTACACTACATCTGTCTTGGGAAGACTACAGAGAGTTTCTTCCATGTTTGGAAGAGATCACCTCTTACCAATGCGTAGTTTATAATTCAACATGGTTACTGTTTGGAGCTCACTGAAGTCCCACCAAACAAGCATCACCCCGCAAACACACCCTGCCTGCAGAACACCTGCACCTCATCCCCAAGAAAGATGGGTCCCTAAGGATGGTAATCGATCTCATGCTCCTCTACATTTACATCCTCCGAGCATTTCAATATAATCATTCTTCAGGGAGTCATTTCTCTGCTGCAGCAAGGTTACTTAATGACGACTGTAGGTTTGAAGGATGCCTACTTTTATCCAGTATTAGGGGTGTCTTTCATAGATTCACATGCCTGAATCATTCCCCGTCGTCGAGACGGGAGCCTCCGGTACATAGAAAAGTAATGTCCTATAGACATACATAGAGAAAAATAGGCCTAAGGGCCTCCCCTTAGTAGCCTATCTTTGTCCTTATGCAAAAAGGACCAAACTCTTAGAGCCAGCCAATCAGCTGTCACCTCCCTCTAGAACCTTCCTGACAGGAGGCTCAGTCCCTCAGATTTTCTACCGCACGTTGTGCTAGGGAGTCTCCAGCCTGAGTTCTCCTCAGGATTTCTTTCAAACCAGATTGTTCACTTTTTAAAGTGACGTATTTCTTCAAGGACTTGAACTGAGATTGCTTCAGGCCACTTATTACTGCAGTGAGTGATTTCTTTCTTCTAAAATTTCTGGCATGTCTGAATCCCAGAAGAAAGCCCTTTTCAGGGCCTGCTCTTCATGTGGGAAGAAGAGGCTCCATGTGGATGACAAACATGACCTCTGCCTATATTGCCTTTATCCAGACCACGTGCCTAAGGACTGTAAAATATGCAGGTCTTTCCCTCATAAGACCTTGAGGGACGAAGGCGTCGACAACGAGCGCGTCGACGACGAGCGCGTCGTCTACGAGGAAAACATCGTCGGCGGGGACACCGTCGAAGAAGGCCATGCCGTCGACGAGGGTATCGTCGACGGGGGAATAGTCGTCGTCCATAGATATTTCTGAGCCATAGAAGAAATCTAAACTAGCAGGAACGTCGTCTATGACCCTACCACCGTCGACAACAACACGGACGACGGCAGGGGATCCTGTACAGGGTTCTGGATCTGGCAAACTGACCAGGAAACAGATTACACCAGAAACAACGTCTCCAAGTAAGGTGCAAACTCATTTGCCTATGGAGATTCTTCAGAGTGAGGAGTCTGAAGAAGAACTCCTGGATCAGGCTACTTCCCCTTCTGAGCTGCACGTCAAATGTCAGAGCACGGACGAAGAACAGGAGGAGATGAGCTACCAGGAACTCCCTGTCCGGGAGCAGGTTCGCACAGAGGTCACCCCGATGGTATGCCTTCCCCTGTCGATTGTTAATGACCTCAAATACCTTATCCGGGACTACAAACAACGTTTCCCGGAATCACCGGCGCTTGAGACAGGGGGCCCGATGCCTACTACAAATCCACCAAAGACAGCCCCAACTCAAACACGACCAACTACCCAGGTCCGCCAGGAGAAACTGCCACCTCAGGTGATAGTCATCGGATGACGAGGCTGAAGAGATGGAAGAGGGGGAAGTCCAAGAAGACCAGACGGATCAGGATGAAGAGGAGGAGTATGTGGCATCCTCCCCACCTTCCCCGCAACCGCGCCAAGCACACTCACCGCCAGTGGATATTGGCGGTTTCCATAAGATAGTAGAAAGAGCAGCGACGCGGTTTCATATGGTGATGGAATCGACTGAGACTGAGTGCTTCTTGCATGACTTCAAGGAGCAGACAAAGAAGACGACAAAGTCAATCCCAATTATTGACTTTCTCTGGGACCAGGGGAAGAAACTGATGCTGACGCCGGCCTCCGTACCTGCGGTTGTTCCACGCCTGGATAAAAAGTACAAGGCTCCATCCACGGCGCCAGCTTGCCTTAATGGGCACCCGAAACCGGATTCGGTGGTAACCCAGGCGGCCCAGAAGAATTCTCGAAACCCTTCCTCTCCTCTGTCAGCCCCACCAGACAAGGAAGGCAGGAAGTTGGACACGATTGGTAAAAGGTTTTCTACCACGTCGGCAATGACCATCAAGGTGGCCAACTCCATAGCCCTGTTAGGGCGTTATAACCGCCAACTTTGGGAAGATATAGCCCCATATATAGCGGAGCTGCCAAGCGCAGTTTAAGAGGAGGTCAAAGCACTACTTACTGAGGGCCAAACCTCGGCGGCCGAGATCATTGATTGTGCCATAGATGTGGCCATGACAGGCTTTCGTCAACTGGCTGGGGCTGCAGTCCTGCGCCATCAGGGATGGCTGAAGGCAACATCGTTCAGGCAGGAAGTGCAGACAAAGGTGCTGGACATGCCCTTCGACGGCCAACACCTTTTCGGGGATAAAATTGACGAGGCGCTCCAAGCAATCAAGAAAGACACTGATACGGCTAGAGCGCTTGGTACTTTACAGGCAAGGAATCAGTCCTTTCGAGGCAACAAGTCCAGAGGCCAGTCCTCCTACAGGGGATCCTATCAGAATAGGTCCTCGTATTCCTTCCAGAATAAATCCCAGTACCAGCAGAAACAACAACAAGGTCGTCAGACTTCTTATGGGAGATCAAATTTCAGGGGTAAAAACCAGAAGAGGGGCACCGGCGGACGCCAGTGACCAGTTACTCCAGCCAGTCCAGCGACTATCTCCCTCATCAAAGATTGGAGGCAAATTGACCCATTTCCTAAAAAATTGGCATCTCATCACCACAGATCGATGGGTACTTCAATTAATAAGATTCGGCCATTCCCTGGAATTCACCACCATCCCACCTGCAACCCCTCCCCGCAGGTTCCCACACAAACATCTGCGACTCCTACTCCGAGAAATATCTGCGATGTTGAAGAAAGGAGCGATCGAGCGAGTTCCATCGTCTCAGAGGGAGAAAGGATTCTATTCCCGCTTCTTTCTTATACGCAAGAAGGAGAAGAAGTGGAGGCCCATTCTAGACCTCAGGGCACTCAACTCTTTCCTCAAGAGTCAGTCGTTCAGGATGGTGACGATCCAAGAAATACTAGGCATTCTAGAAAAAGGAGATTTCATGACATCGCTGGATCTTCAGGATGCCTACTATCATATCCCGATACTCAGGGGGCACAGAATGTTTCTACGTTTCGAGGTGGCAGGACAGCACTACCAATTCAAGGTCCTGCCGTTTGGCCTCAAATCCGCTCCGCGGATTTTCACCAAGTGCCTTTCACCTGTGGCAGCTTTCCTGCGTCAAATGGGTCACCAAGTCTTCCCCTACCTCGACGACTGGCTGGTAAAGGCACCTTCAGCTGCAGGCGCAACCAAATCCTCTAACGCCTGCACCAATCTTTTTCAACATCTAGGATTGACTCTCAATCACCAGAAATCCTATATGTCCCCAACAAGAAGCATCACCTTCCTCGGGGCGACCTTGAACACGGAATGCGCAAGGGCATTCCCTTCAGAGGAAAGGAAAAACAAGATAATATCTCTGGCCACGGCTGTGGCGTCAAGGAAGTCCCTAAGAGTTCGAACCTACAAATCACTCCTAGGAATGATGTCTTCTTGTATACTCCTCATCCTTCACTGCAGACTTCGGATGCGTCCATTGCAAGAAGCCCTCACGCGCCAATGGACTCAGAGTTCGAAGACATTGTGAGGATAACACCGCAAATATCCAAGAGCCTGGAATGGTGGAGAGATCACAGGAATTTGTCTATAGGACTGCCATTCCTGCTCCCAGCAGCGCCGCTGGTGATCACCACCGATGCATCTCTGGCAGGCTGGGTAGCCGTCCTACAGGACCTCCGAGTAAGCGGCAAATGGACAGATCAAGAGCAGCATCTCCATATCAATCTTCTGGAATTGAGGGCTGTGTATCTGGCGCTACAAGCCTTTTTACCACGCATCCAGAACTCCCAGGTGCTCGTCAGAACGGACAACACCACGACGATGCACTATCTCAACAAACAGGGAGGAACGCGTTCGCTCACTCTATCACGAGAATCGCAAAAGATCTGGAACTGGCTTTTTCTCCATGGGATCACTCTCAGGGCGGACTATGTCCCGGGCAAGGACAACACCATTGCAGACGCCCTAAGCAGACAGAAATCCCTATCCCACGAATGGGAGCTCGACGAGAATACGCTAGCTCAGATATTCTCGGAATGGGGGGTCCCAGGAATCGACCTGTTTGCCACCAAGGAGAACGCCAAATGCCCAAACTACGCAAGCTGGCATCCCCAACCAAGGTCACTCGGAAATGCCTTTTCCATAGGCTGGTTCAGCGTATTTGCGTATGCTTTTCCGCCGTTTCCGATGATTTCCAGGGTCCTCAGGAAGATGAAGGCAGAGCCATGTACCCTGATCCTAATTGCTCCGTTCTGGCCGAGGCAGCACTGGTTCTCGGATCTTCATCGCCTCTCCATCAGGACACCGATTCGTCTGAAACAGCATCCGAACCTGCTGACAATGTCCAACGGGCAGGTGCAATACCCGAACCTGCAATCGCTCAGGTTATCGGCCTGGCTCCTGAGCACAGAGAGTTCTGTCATTTAAACATCCCGCAGGAATGCAGGGACGTGCTGGCAAAGGCGAGAGCGGACAGTACCAACAAAACCTACTCTCTCAAATGGAAACGATTCTGCGTATGGTGTTTAGAGAAAGGCCTGCGCCCACTCCATATCACACCTGAACAGATATTGCCATATCTACTACACTTGGCACAGTCGGGATTGGCGCATGCATCTATAAAGGTGCATCTGGCGGCCATTTCACGTTTCACCAGGACTTACAAAGGCCCGTCTCTCTGGTCCAGCAGGCTTATCAAACAGTTCCTAAAGGGACTATATAGGTCCTTCCCAAGACCTAGACGGGTCCCACCGACGTGGCACCTCACTTTGGTCCTTAACCAACTCATGAGGCACCCTTTTGAGCCCATTCATCGAGCTTCCATCAAGTACATTTCATGGAAAACGGCTCTGCTGCTCGCTCTTAACATCTGCCAGGAGAGTCAGCGAGCTTCAAGCTCTCTCCATTCAGGAACCCTTCATGCAGTTCAAACAGGACAGGGTAGTGCTGAGGACAAATCCCAAATTCATACCGAAAGTGCCTTCAGACTTTCACCTCAATGAACCGGTGGTTCTCCGTTCCTTCTTTGCAAACCCTACCACGGCAGCAGAAAGGACGCTCCACTCTCTGGATCTCAAAAGGTGTCTAAAGTTTTACATAGACAAAACAAAGAGCTTCAGGAAGTCATCTCAGCTATTTGTGGCCTACAGTAGGCCAAGGATGGGTATGCCTCTAACGAAACAGAGCATCTCACGGTGGATCTCCTCAGCGATAGCATTCTGCCATGACGGGGCCGGTCGGCCTTTGAGAGACAGGGTGAAAACGCATTCCACCAGAGCGATGTCCACATCAGCAGCACTGTTCGCTGGAGTGCCGATTTTGGACATATGTAGAGCAGCGACGTGGAAGTCACCGCACACCTTCTCCAGACACTACTGCCTGGATGCTGAGCTTACGAAGGATGCGGCAGTGGGCCAGGCGGTGCTTCGCCATCTATTCCAGTGAGGTGAGCCTTCCAACATCCCGCCATCCTGGTATGCACATCTCTTGCTGATATATTGTATTGATGTATGCCAATGTTTTAAACTCGCATAGTAATATGTGTTTTATCTAAAATAGCTATATGGCATGATTACATCAGAAATGTGCATAATGTATTGCTGACTACTCTGATTCAGGCATGTGAATCTATGAAAGACACCCCTAATACTGGATAAGAAACGCGTTACTTACCTGTAACAGCAGTTATCCAGTATTGGTGTCTTTCATAGATTCACATGCAACCCTCCCGCCTCCCCTGGAAGGACTCACGTCTCTCTCTACCTATGTTACGCCTACCTAGCTTGGTGCGTACGAAAATCTGAGGGACTGAGCCTCCTGTCAGGAAGGTTCTAGAGGGAGGTGACAGCTGATTGGCTGGCTCTAAGAGTTTGGTCCTTTTTGCATAAGGACAAAGATAGGCTACTAAGGGGAGGCCCTTAGGCCTATTTTTCTCTATGTATGTCTATAGGACATTACTTTTCTATGTACCGGAGGCTCCCGTCTCGACGACGGGGAATGATTCAGGCATGTGAATCTATGAAAGACACCAATGCTGGATAACTGCTGTTACAGGTAAGTAACGCGTTTCTTATATACCCATCCATCCTGCCCATCACTGCCACTGTTGTGTAGTTCCTAGTACCTGCGTGTTTTGGATGACCTAAACTGAGGGCTTGGTGTGCAGACAGACTCTGGATACCCCCACAGGATGAGTCAGCCGTTAGACCAGCTAGCTCTACAGTGCCACTACCACCTCCCTGTATTCTACAGCGATGTAGGTAGTTTCTGGCAACCACTGAACATGACAACCCTGATACTTCAGGTATCGTGGAAAACAATACGGTATCTTTTGCTCAGTCACTCATGCTTACTTTTCTCAGAATACACATAGAATGATGATTAGAACGGTTTCAATAATTATTTATTGATCGAACACCAGTCTAGTATGAAACATATTCGCTGCAACAATCAAAAGACAGGAGCAGCCAAATGTAACCACTAGCGCCAATATTGTAAATAGCAGATACATTTCTACCATAGTGCTACTAAGATGAATAAAAGCAGATTATATAAAACAATAGCATTGGCGTATTCTTACGATGCCTAGCCTACCTATATGTACCTAGCTTAGATATGTAGATGAAGCATTTGTATGCAAGTGCTATGATATATCGTAATGGAGCCAAGAATGCTCCAATAGTGCTAATCCCTCACCTGATGATTTTGAATGAAGGAACCCATCTCTGCGTTAAGGATGGCACCCCGCAAGGGATGTCAGGTCTCTGCCTGTCGAAGGATCAGCCTGAAGAGTGTCGGTCCAGCCTGGAATAAATTCTTCTCTTTTGTATGGGGGGAGTGACGGTCTTTTATACTAAAGTGGTCACTCCAGGGTTTCTTCTAGAATCAATATGTTTTGAAAACATTTGCTAATCCTCTGCTAAGCCTTTTCTAAACTAACATGA
This sequence comes from Triturus cristatus, assembly GCF_964204655.1. Classification (NCBI taxonomy): domain Eukaryota; kingdom Metazoa; phylum Chordata; class Amphibia; order Caudata; family Salamandridae; genus Triturus; species Triturus cristatus. The sequence continues at coordinate 67,553,528 of NC_140593.1, read as the reverse complement.
TCATGCACAGCTGGCTGTTGGCCATGGATGAAAAAAGTGGTGACCCTTCTACAGAATAAATCTGCTGTGCCTGGGGACATGTTTATGTACGTCAGGTGCAGGGATTAAGATAGGGTACTGAGAGCCTGGACAGAAGTAAGCTACTAGGTAAAAGGTCACATTGGTATGTACATGATGGGACTGTCCTAAAGGACATGACACCCACTTCTCATCAAAAGGTCAACAAGTCAGATAGGTAATGATAGATTATGCTAAAAAAAAAGCATCAAAATGATGTATATTAGAACATACTAAAAAGCTTTAAAAAAAGGTCCTTTATTTGTTTGAATATATCGTCCGTGCCAAAGAAGCAGTGGAATACTGGCAGAATGCAGTCATGCCAGGCCGATCTGAAAGACTGAAACCAATGCTCACTCAGCTATTGAAGCCGAGGTATGTCCAGCAGTGTTCTCTCCATGTCTCGAGTGATGTTGGCATCCATTGCGAAGCAATAGAAATAAAACCAGGATGCCTGCCACTGAAAGCAGGCCCAAAGGAAGCCCTCCAAAAATGCTTCCAAGTACGGAGTGTATGAATGATGGAATCAGTCTGAAAATGGTTTGAAAGGTGGTGACCAGATCCAATGCTCTAAGTGTACTATTCTCTGCGTATCAGACCTGTTAAAGATACGATGAACCATTTCTCCGAAATGGAGCTGGAAGTTCGTACGGACCAGAACCTGTATGTCTCCCGAGGACCTTGCAACTTGGAGATCAAAGATCTCTCGTGCTGAAGTTAAGGGCACATTTTGCTGAACCAGCATGGCTTTCAGTCTGCTCAGAGAATCAAACTCTATGTTGGAGACATTCAGTGAAGGCCACAGTGCTGCCTTCCTAACTGTGCCAGCTGGGGGAAACAATACTTGCTTACAACAAATAACCCTGGAGTTTACCGTCACTAGATAAGCGATGACTGGCGTCATTCCACAATAGCAGAAAGAACTTCTGATGTACAGAATGCAGAACATTGTCATACATTGAACCCAGTACAGAGATCTGCGCCCATTGTTTTTTTGCTTCCCATGCAAATCCAGTTTGACCCCAGCCATATGCAAATCAGTCTTGACCCCGCACTCAATGGGAACGGTTCAGCCCGAACTGCCAGGCCAGTTCCTCCCTGGACTGGAAACAAGCATCCTAGGACCGGTTTCGGGGGTTTCACCTCCCATCAGCCAGGATAACTTGACTCCAGTGGCATGAAGACAACATCCTTCAGCATCAAGTTACTCCCTTTGGAAAGTATCTCAAAAACGGAATAAATTACAGCAGCTGGGGAATCCTTCAGGTAGCAGGACAAGTTTACTATTGACGCAATACATGCTCCGTGAAGTGACACTACCTTACACACTAGAGGCCCACTAAGTGCCTTTTCGCTGTTTGAATCACTCAAGAAAACCTCCTTGTCCTTGTTCCTATATGTGTATGGCAACTCCCATGTTTCTCGTATGTACCTTTAGCCCAACGCTTCATACCTGCCTACTGGGTAGTATTTCTGGCAGTATTTGAATTGGAATGTCGTGATTGGCAGTGTGATATAGCCATGGATTAACCATTCCATAGACGGTGACTCTGTTACAGTAAAAGTTAACTCCTCTAGTTTTTCAATGAGCAGCATGGTGTACTTCGGATCCCTGCATGCCATGGTCAATTGTCTTTCGGTCAGATTGTAAGCCCAAAACAGATTTGTGTTTTTAATGTATCGCCATGGAACGTGGTCAGAATGCAATCATTGAAGTGTCCAGCTTAGAATCATAATAGCGCGTAGCGGAGATTGCCCATGTTGTAGAATAGACAAATCTTGTTCCATTTATTCACTGGGCAACATTGTGTCCTCACTATCCACAATCTGAGGACACAATGTTGCCCAGTGAATAAATGCGAGAAGAGTGTGTGGTCATGCCGTTGTCTACCACAGCTAAGGCCTTTTCTATGTTAATTCTATCGATTTCACGAAGTCTCTCAGCAGCTTCCTGTTGGGAGACTTTCCAGACTTCGCTGTGGACGGTATATAAGAAGGATTTTCTAGGTGGTTTCTTGGAACCTAACAAGAAATCCCTATGGTCCAGCTTGGCTGACAGAAGAGACAAGTGTTGTTTCACCTGTGTTAGTGTTGAGGTCTTTAGCCAATCTAGTCACAACTTCCCGATACTATAGGAAGTCACTACCCCTATGTCGTCTGTGTGTACATAGCGTCGGTCGAGCCTATGGATACTAAACCCTTCGGTGGTACCCTTGAATCTTGAGTTACACATATTCGTGTGTGCAGGCCAAACCAACCAACCCTTCCAATCTGGAGATGATGAATTGTATGTATTTGTACCATGTGTTCCTTCACTTGTTAGTGTGTTATTTGAATTACCCTTAATAGGTGTTGATGAAGGGATGCTCGGTGTCTTCACGTCTATGATTTTTGCAAACCCGTAACTGGTAATCTGTTGTACTGTTCCGGAAAATCCTCTGTAATGGTATAAGGCAAACTCTGAATAAAGCCTCAGTTCCCTCTTGTTCCCCAGATGGATTTTGTGTCAATTGTGTCTCTCCAGTAGTTGAAACTCTGTATAGACAGTTGGGAGATAAAAAGTGCTGAATATATCAGCTTAGTATTAGTCAGCATAATCTTCTTTGCTGGTACATTAGTCTCTGCAAGTTTTTAGTAAAACTATTCTGGGTCTGATGTATTAAACCCTGAAAAGTATGCGAATTTCTGTGCAAATGTGGCAGAACTACCTTTAGGTGGTGTCTGGCAATGGTCCCGTTGAAGGTAAGTGTTAGCAGTGCGTGGTACACTTGTTCTACGCAAAAAATGATGACCATAATGCTGTTAATAAACCATGCTATTGTGATCGGTTGTGTATTCATACAATTCCCTGTAAGAAAATGCAGCAGACTGTTCTAAATGTGAAAGCATAGCATTCACAGTTTCAATGTCCCAATCATCAGAGAGTATACTGGGAGTAATGAAATCATTTAAAGAAATTTTAAACAAATGTGGAATTTTTAAATGTTCAGTGGTACCAAATACATCATATGAAACTTAATCCCAAACTATACATCTAATCAAGTCTTTTTGTGCAAAAGATTGAATTGTAGAAGGTTCTCTTTCTTTGAAATGGGTGGCGTTTGGTCAGTTTCACTTGGATCTGAGGAAAAATCATCGAAGTTGATGATTAACCAGATGCAGTTCGATCTATCTTTTGTAGCTCTAGGTTTTGTAGACTGGCAGATGTGTCGTTTGAAGGCACATTAATGTAGACCTCATTGTTGGGCCGAATTGCAGCTTGAATTGTTTTCTTTTTGATGTCTTTAAATTTCAACTGGAATGATTTGTGCTCCATTATTTGGTACTCCTTCACTTTGTGTAGTGGAGTCTTGAAAGGTTATTAGTCTTTCTATCTGAACTTCCTGTATAGTAGGAAGAGGAAATCTGCGGCTACTCAGGACCCCACGCGGGCTACTGTTGAGAATCGGCCACATGATGCGGTTTGATTAGATCAATGGAGACAAATCTTTTCTCTTTTTTGCCAGCAAGAGGTGTAAGAAGTACTGTTCTTGTTCCCACAACTGCCAGGACAGGTACAGGTGCTCTGTAGGATGGCCCAAACTCTCTTCTCTCCACAATCTTTTCCCTGACCAGGTCCCCAATCTGCGGGACCCAAGCAGGTCTTGCCCGAACTGGTTTCAATTCCCCAGTGGCGGTGCGTTTGACTTGCACGTTGCTTTGTAACGCCCAGAATTCATTGAGTTCCTGTAAAACAGCCAAACGGTCATTCAGTTCAAATGGTTTTGCATCCTTAACTGAGCTGGCACAATCGAGATCAGGTACCCACATTCTTGTCCAAAACAGGATTTCATAAGGTGTATGGCCGCCCAAAGAATTTCTTGGAATATTGATTGCCCTCTGGACCCCGTAAAGGTGATTGACCCAACTACCTCCCGCATCTAATACTCTAGCTGTTAAGGATTGCTTTCGGTCCCGGTTTTTCCTCTCCACCGAATTTCCCTCGGGATGGTAGGGGGAGGAGTACCACAAGGCCACGCCCGTACGTTCTATGGCTTCCTTGTAAGCCAGAGAGCTAAACGCAGGCTCATGGTCGGAATGTAACGTGCCAATTGCGTATGTCCTGATAAAGAGTCGCAAATCCTTTATAACAGTTTGAGTGTCAGTCGAGCACTGGGGCCAAACCCATAGGAATCTAGAGAATAAATCCACTACCACCAAGATGTATGCCCCGTCTGAATTTAAGGGGCGCAGTGGTCCAAATAGACACATGCGAGAGGTCTGTCTGAAATCAGTAATGGTGTTTGTGGTGGCCTGTGAATGGTGGAACCCTTCATCTGCTGGCAAATATCACACTTCAGGACATAGTCCTTTGTTTGTTTGGTCAACCCCGACCACCAGTAACGCTGCTTCAATAATGAAATAGTTGCTGTGACTCCTGGGTGTGCAGAGCCTAGACCCTTGTGTGCAGCTAGAATTAAACCTAACTTGCAATCTTTGTTTGGTATTACTCTATCCCACACTCCTGGAATTTGTGCATGTGGTGTGTTGTGCGCATCTAACTTGTAGGAGTACTTGAGTGGAAAGCCTTTTGGCAGTACGGCAGAGCCCTTCTTTGTGGCATTGATAGCTACTAGTATATCTCAGTCTATTCTTGTGTGTGAACGAGTGTTTGCAGCAACGGCCACTGTTCACACTGTCGCCTTGGCCTCTTCATCAGCCAGTGAATTCCTTTCAACGTGTATGCCAAAAGCCTGATGATTAAAGGTGTGAATAACTTGAGCCTGTGGCGGGCTTGCTTTCAGCTTTGCCACTTGTTCCCATTGTGAGAAGTTGGCCTGATGTATGATGTCACTAGTTCTAGTGTACACCTTATATCAGTCCAAACAACCCTTATGGTGATTGGTTGTAAAGTCAACCTTATAGACCAGCTATCCTAGTGGTAGCATGGACAAGAGCAGTCTTAGGCTAAACTCTGAATGGCATGTGAAGCCAGCTGTGATACCATATATAATCCCTTGAATACCAAATGAAAGGACACCACAACAGATATATATATAAAATAAAGTGTATTTATTCTAGTCAAACCCTCAGCTCTCTTTATGAGATTCGAGGTAAGTACAACACAGTCTTATTTAAGCATACATTAAGTCACACAGGTAAGTAATACAGTTAGGCCCTAGGGGCCATGCAAACCATATACTAAAGAAGTGGTATAAGAACCACTGTCACGGAAATAGAATAGGCCTATGGAATCGCTGGGGCTACACTACACTACCAACAGTTAGGAAGTGGGAGGCCCACGGGATTCAGGTGCAGAGTGGAAACACTCATGCGTAATGCGTAAAAGTCAATAGAATCACTAGCAGTTAGAAATAAGCAGTTTTAGGACACTTCTGGGATAGCTAGAAAGTCGAGACTCGGAAACTAGACCCTAGGATAGTCAATACCCTTGTGAGCACCGAAGTACCCAAGTTACCTAGCCCACGGGCTGCGGGTGCATAGGTGTGAACTTGCGTCGGGTTTCGTCGTGGACATCTATGGATGCCTGAAGGAAAGTTGCTGACAGGCAGTCAGTGAAGAGTGTCCGGTGGACCCCAAGGCCGGGAACAAGAAGGAAGGATACCTGCAAGCAGAAGGGACAGAGTAAGGGTCACTAGCCAGTGACCATGTGGAACCAGGAAGGAACCAGGCGATGTCGTGAAGATGCAGGTGAAGAGGTGAGGCTTGTCGCAGCAGCCACGGGTACCAGGAGACGTCAAGGACGACCAGGACCAGAAGGCGAGCTGTCCCACGAAGGCTCTTGCTGTCGGCGGCGTCGAAGTCGAACTAGGACTCACCAAGCCTTGGCAAGCGGAACCCACGAAGAATGGAGGACTTGCTTCTGGTGCAGACCAGGAAGGTCTGGGGTGCTTCTCTTTTGCAGAGGAGCAGGAGCCAGTCTGGAGGAGCCAAACCAGCAGTGGAAATTCAAAGGTGTGTCGTCACAAAGGCCGCTAGCCAACGGGCAAGCAACCGGACAGACGCGGCAAGCAGGAAAATGCAGAAGGGCCCCACGCAGGACTCGTGGAGTGTGGGGGGCTGATCTTCGGTGCAGATGGTGCTTGGGGTTGGGGCTTCTCAATCCCCGGTGCACAACTTCGAGGGTACCTCAGAAGCTGCGCTGGAAGATACTCGCCACTTTCCTTAGGTAGCCGGTCCCACGTCTCTCGTCGCCTCCACGGATCTCAGCTCGGCTGTGGATGTGGATCAGGGTCGGAGAAGTCTGGAAGCCGAGGCTCTGGTCGGGCTCTGCAGTCGGTCCCTCGTAGAACTTCAGCAAAGCAAAGGGTAAGTCTCTTGATGGTGCCTGTTTGCACAGGGTAGCCACTCCTTGGCCACAAGGGAGATTCTTCAGTCTTCTTCTTTCGTCGAATGTCGAAGGTCCAGAGTTTCTTTTCAAGTTGCAGGTTCAGGATAATCTAATCTCCTGGGGCCCAGCTACCACTCTTATACTAATCTGGGGGGCTGGGTTGCCTGCTAGGTCACGCCTTATGGGTGGGACCTGGGAGGGGGGTGGTTACACCCCCTTCCCTGTGTCCAGTTTCGCGCCAGGACTGGGACTGGAGTGCCCCAGCACCGGTTTGAACTGGACTATGCATGGGACACCTTGTGTGCCCCAGGCAGTGTCTCGTTTCTATCATCCCTCCCTGCCCCAATACACTAAGGCCTGTCTGGGGTGGTGCTCGCACCTCCCAAGGCAGGAAACCTATTGTCCAAGCCTCCGGTGCCGGGATCACTCCCAGCAGCAGGAGGTCAGACTTGTGTCGTGGCAGCAGCATCCATTTTGTGATGCTGGGGCTCTGGTTAACTTTAACCGGGTAAGTAGGTTTCAACATGTCTTCTCCCTCTAGAAGGGAGGGATAATATCCTCATCCCCAGAAATGGGATGGGGGTATTATTCCAAAGTGTTAGACACCTTACACGACATGTTTTGATAAAGCCAAACCATAGTTACAATAACCGTTTAAGACTATAAGGTACTTTAAGAGTATATGGTAGGCTATATCATAGAACAGCTATAAGGACATGGTTCCGAAAGCTGCAGACAGGTTCAGCTCATGCTAGAGCACCATCTCACATGTTACCAAGCACTCTGCCTCCAGGATTGTTAAGGCCTGCCATAGGAGTGGCTGATAGGTACACATGTGTCTATATATAAGATAGGTATAGGAATACTACACCTAAGCAAGGGGTGATTACACGACCTTGCCCCAGCTGAGGGATCAGCCAGGTTTGTCATAATGGAAGGCCAGGCCAGGGGTGGCATAATACTTGCTGCAGCCCCTGGTAGGCCTAGGGTACATCTATGCCCTGGGTACCTAAGGTACACTGTACAGGGGCCAATAAGGTGATCCTATCCAAATGGGTTATGCACCTAAAGTGCATAGTATTAATTTAGAGAGAGAACAGCAGGGCTGTGGGTCTGATTAGCAGGCCCACAGCCACATCTAAGTCGAAAACCAGTAAAGCAAAAAGTGGGGGTGAACATAGAAAGCAGACCCTACTCTCCTACACCCATAACAATTTGTTTTATCGTGCCACCCATGGCGTCTTTAAATCCATTCTGGCCCGAGTAGTGAAGATATTCATTGTAAGATTGAACACAGTAAAATGAATCGCACACAATCAGTGTGGGGAATTCCCGATCTGTATACTGTAGTGTTAATATCAGGGCCTTCAGTTCTGCCAGCTGCGCTGTACAATCTCCCAGAGATTGCGTAGTCGTATTGCTGGGATGGAACTTACACTGACAACCGTCAGTGTAAATGATGTATTCATACTGATCTAGAGGCAAGATTTCATTCGAGAGAGGGTATTCTTGTTCGTACTGCAGAAATGCTTGTGTTAGTGTAGCATCATATCTATATTCTACATCTGTTGCAAAGAGATAATTAGCCCATTGTATCCAACGTGGATGCAATCCTGGCTTTGGTTACTTCTTCTAAAATCAGTATTGGGGTTACAACGATTGTGTTTCCCCTTTGCTAGTGCTCTTTCTCTCCCTACAGCAGTCTGTACTGCCATCAGTATTGATTTTTAGCATTTGTGTACAAACGTGATTTATTTGCGATTGGAACGGTCTCACCTTCATTAAACATGATGTATGTATACCCGGATAACCCGGGGACGACCTGTATTACCAGTTGGCTGACATTTACTCGTGTATTCTAGGGTTCTGAAGCTGTCATGTCTGCTTGAACTGAACCTAGAGTGTCTACGTTTTTGTGTCATTTGTTTGTTGTGAAATGTGGTCTGATTAGATCGTAGAAAGGTTTTACTCCTTCTGCGTAGTCTTGAATGTATGTTCTGCCGAAATTTTGAAATCCTAAAATGGATTGTACACCCTTTGAGTCTTTTGGAAGTTGTATTAGCATGCATTTTTCTAAAACATTTGTGGCCAGGCTTTTTCCTTCACTAGACAGCTCAAATCCCAAAAATAGGACGCTGAGATGGGCAATTTTCGATTTTTTTTTTTTGGTTTTTTTTTTGAAAACCTTTATTTCAAAATTCAGGACACAGCTATTCAGCCGACAGCCCGAAGGTTCGGCAGCATTGAGAGTTAGATACAGTGATGCGTCCCCAATACAGGTCAAAGAGTAATGCAAAGGTCCAATTTTAAATAAACACAGAAAAAACTCACAACAAACCCCAGCAAGGCAGAACATTGAAAGCCCATGGCGAAAGCCCCCAGGGGAGGCCGGACCCCACTCATCTACTAGTTACAAGACTGTGTACGGAGGAAGAAGGGGGACAGCAGAGGCCCAAAACGGTTCCTAAAACCAAACTGTGCTGGAAAGTAGGTCAGGGGGAAAGCTGTTCCTCGGGAGGTTCCAGATCCGGGGCAAGACATATTCCCCCCCTGTATTGGTTCCACCGCCCCCAGATGGCGTGCCACTTCCGGGGGCGACCTCTAGAGCAGTAGACCGTCTTCTCCCTAAACATGCTCTAGTCCATGTTCTCCTTCCACGCGGTCAGTGTAGGGGGTCCCGAGGAGCCCCACAATCGCGCGATATCCCTTTTAGCTACCATGTTACCCAGAGTCACCCATTGGGTCTGCGCCTCATCGAGGTCAGTGGGCCCCCAGACGTTCAGGAGGCAACACCGCGCCTCCGGCTGTACCGCAGTGCCCGTCACCTCCCCCATAACTGCATGGACTCTCCTCCAGAACTCCACAATGACACCACATTCCCAAATGATGTGCAGGAAAGTACCCACCATACCACATCCCCTTCTGCACAGGCCGTCCTCCGAGAATCCCATGTGGACCAGCCTTGGCCCCGTCACATAGACCCGGTGCAGTATTTTAAGCTGCACCAGCCTCAGACGCGACGGGATCGCAACCTCCTTAGGAGAAGAAACCGCTGACTGCCAGTCCTCATTATCCAACTCAAGGCCATCCCTAGTCCACTGTTCTCTCAGCCCCAAAAGCATATCTGCCCGGACGTTAATCAACTTCTTATATATGAGCGAGATCGTGCTCTCGGGCATATGACCATCAAGGACTCGGTCCTCAAGGGGAGAGGACTCCGGCACCTTCTCACCCTCCACGAGGACTGATCGGAGGGCGTGACGCAGCTGGATATACCTGAAATACTCTGAGGGCCCTAGCTCATACTCAGTCTGCAACTCCTCGAAGGACTTCACCCTCCCCTTATGCAGCACATCTCCCACCTTGGATATACCTATCAGGTCCCACTTATCAAAGCCCTTCGTATGCCAGAGTCTTCCCAATCTCTCCGATTCAAACAATGGGGTAGCGAGGGTGAGCCTATCCTTCCAGCCCAACGAATCAGTCGCCATCTTCCATACACGCACCGCCACACCTGTGGGCCCCGTGAGGGACGAGTCTAAGGACCGCGAATACAACGCCCTGTAGTAGTTGCCGCCACGAAGCAGCCACCTATCCAGGGCATACCCAGGGCTGAGGGCAGGGCCATAAAACCCATGGTTGATCGCGCTCAGCTGCGTGGCCCAATAGTACCGTCGGATGTCTGGGAGCGCAATGCCCCCATCGTACCATGGGAGCGTCAACTTTGAAATAGCTATTCGCGGCCGCCCATCCCACAGCAACGTCCGTTGGAGGCCTTCGACCTCCCGAAAGTATTTGGCCGGTACCCAGTCCAAGGTGTTCTGGAGGGCATAGAGGAAGCGGGGAAGAGACATCATTTTGAACAGGGCCGCACGCCCAACAAGGGAGAGCGGCAGCCTCCGCCAACCTTCAACATCTCGCCTCAAGCGCGCCAAGGGGGGGAGCAGATTCCTCTCATAGCGCACAGCAGGATCCATGGATATAAAAATCCCCAAATACACGAAACCCTGCTGGGCAACCTGTATCGAACATGTTCTAGGGATCGGTGGGACCTCTCCACTAAGAACGTACAAGTACGATTTGCCCCAATTAATCACAAGCCCCGAGTTCCTACCGAACGATGCGAGTACGTCACAGACCACTATAAGTGACTTCTTAGGTGAGGCAAGATACAGTAGGATATCATCGGCATAAAGCGAAATACGGTCCTCGTGATCAGGCGACCACCGAAGGCCCCTTATATCCGGGTGCCAACGTATCCACGCAGCCAACGGTTCAAGGGCGAGGGCGAACAACAGAGGCGACAGGGGGCAACCCTGCCGAGTACCCCTACCAAGCTGAAACGGAGTAGATGCCCGACCATTCACCACAACATTCGCTAGTGGCCCCTCGTACAGCAACCGAACCCAACTCACAAAACCGCGACCGAAACCAAACTTGGCCAGCACGGCCCATAAGTATGCCCACTCCACCGTGTCAAAGGCCATCGTGGCATCAAGAGATGCCACAATAGCCGGTTCACGCAGCGTGCCCGCCCTGGCGATGACGCCATGAAGACGCCTAAGGTTTAATGCTGTGTTTCGGTGCGGGATGAAGCCAGATTGATCCGGGTGGACCAAATCGCCAAACACCCTACTCAAACGGGTAGCCAGGAGTTAGGCCAGAATTTTCGGCTCAGCGTTGAGGAGTGAAATGGGCCGATAGGAGGCGCACCTATCTCGGGGTTTACCCTCTTTATGTATTACCACGATCCACGCCAGCCGCTGATCCAACGGAAGGATCCCATCCCCCCGCGCCTCCAAAAACATGGCGCGCAGGTGAGGGGCAACCCTATCCGGGAACAGTTTATACAGGTCGATCGGCAGTCCATTCGGTCCAGAGGCCTTACCCGAGTTTAACGCGCGAATCGCCCCCGCCACCTCGTCAACCGTTATGTCACCATCCAAATCATCCCTATCTATGTCAGAGAGGCAGGGCAACTCGATATCACGGAGGAGCTCAGACGAGTCCTGGGGCGGCCTGTCCGACACAGAGGAATAAACCCTACGAAAATACTCGGCGAAACACTTCACAATCCCCTCAGGTTCCACAATCGCCTCTCCCCACTCTCCCGTCAACTCTGGCACCACTCTATTGACCCGTTCTTTCCTGTCCAACCACGCCAGGAGTTTCCCTGCCTTATCACCAACGTCATACAGGCGGCCCTGTTGTTCCCTACTGAGGGTCTTAGCGGCGTTCGTAACCAGGTCCCTATACTCCGCCTGCTTCAAGCAAAGCTCATGCAGTGAGGACTCTGTAACCTCCTCCTCCATAGCCCCCTCAAGGGCCGCGATCTCCTCCTCCAATTGCCGCACCTCGCCATCCCTCCGATTCTTGGCAGCCACCACCAGGGAGAGGGCTTCCCCCCGAAGCACGGTCTTAAAGGCTTCCCACAGCGACACCGCCGAGTCCACGGTTCCCAGATTGTCCTTAAAGTAATTATCCACCTTCTTTACCAGGGCGCTGCGCATCTTGGGGTCTCGGAAATACCATGGGTTGATGGGGGCCACCCTCCCTCCTCCCTCCCGACCTAGATCCAGCCGGATCTACACTGGCGAGTGGTCAGAGATACCGCGTGCCATGTGCCTCGCCTCGGATATCAACGAGGCATGTGCGGCCAGAGTGAGCAGGTAATCAATCCTGGAGAGGCTACCATGCGCCCCGGAGTGAAACGTGTATTGACTCTGTGTGGGGTGCCGGAGCCTCCAGCAGTCTATCAGACCAAACGTATCCAGGAAGTCTGGAAGCCATTTCTGAGCCCCCCCTGTGTCCCTGGGCGGGTATCTATCCAACAGTCCGGAGCCCACAGCGTTGAAATCCCCTCCCACTACCAGCATTCCCCCCGGGAGAGTCAGCAAAGCCCTGCCCAGTTCAGCAAGTGTGGAGGCCTGCAGGGCCGGCGGGACATAAACCGAAACCAAAACCAAAGTCCTTCCTTCCCACCGCCCCGCCACCGCCACAAACCTCCCCCTCTCGTCAACAATGGTGGAGTCCACCTCAAAAGGCAACGATGCTCTTACAAGGATGCCCGCACCCCTGGACCCAGAAGAGAATCCCGAGTGTGCAATGAATTTATACCCCTTTCTATTCAAGGCATAGCACATATTACCTATGAGATGCGTCTCCTGCAGCAGGACAACATCTGGCATTGAGCGTTTCAAAAATTGCAAAACAATCCCCCTCTTGATGCGGTCCCCCAAACCATTAACATTCCAGCTTATAACACTTAAGCCCCTACCCCCCATCCTCAAACGGAAAGAGGCCCACCCCACACCCGAGGAGCCACCATGGAACAGCCCTGAGGATAATCATCATGCCTTGCAGAAATAAACCCCCCAACAACAAACTCAAAATCCCCAAAACTCCCCCCACCCTGCACCCCTGCTGCAGCTTACAAAGCCCCCCCCAACTTGCAGTGTGCCTGTCGCCCTACAAAAACAAAAAATCTACAAAAAGTACCCTAAGGGAGGAAAAGAGCATCCCTCGTCCTCCCGCAACCCTCCACAGTTACTGCACTCTGTTCGAATCTTCAAGTATGATCAAATCAAGTCAGGCCGGCTCTGAGATCTCAGCCCTGTCCATCCCGGCCACTGTCTCCATGCTCGGCTGTGTCATCCCCCGTCCGTCGCCGGGGCAAAGCGTCCAGCCATTCGTCGGCCATAACAGGAGAGTCAAAAAAGAATGTCCGATCTTCACGCACCACCCGTAGTCTGGCAGGAAAAAGCATGGCATACTTCAGATCCAGTTCCCGAAGTCTCCGCTTCACCCCCAGGAAGCTCTGTCTCTGTCTCTGCACCTGCTGGGTGAAGTCCGGATAAAAATTCACCGACGCATTCTGGAAGGGGACTGGGCCCGTCACCCTCGAAGCTTGCAGGATAGCGTCCCGATCTCGAAAATGAAAGAGCCGGGCGACAATCGGCCGCGGCGGGGCACCCGCCTTAGGCCGCCCGCCCGGCACCCTATGGGCCCTTTCCACCGCAAAAAACTTTCCAAGGCCCTTAGGCTTCAGATGATTGAGGACCAAATCCTCCACAAGCAGGTCCGCCGAAACCTCATCCGAGGACTCCGGGACCCCGATGACGCGCACATTGTTGCGCCTGGCCCGGCTCTCGAAGTCCTCCAGCCGGCGGGCGGCGAGGTCACTCTCGGCCCTCAGCTTCCGAACCTCGGTCTGCAGATCCGCAACATCATCAGTGAGGCCCGTGGTCTTGTGGTCCAGGTTCTTAACGCGCTCGTTCGTCTTGCCCAGGTCCGAGCGGATCAGATTGACATCTACCAGGATGGCATCCACCTTATGCGCCAGGGCCTCGAACTGTCTCCCCATCGAGGTCTGCATCCCGTCGAGCGCGCCCATGACATCCTGTAGGGAGAGCTCCGGTGTCCCAGGCGAGTCCTCCTTCTGGGCATCCGGCGCCTGGCTCGATCCACTCGGCGATGCTTTCAGGAGGGCGTAGCGGTCCATACTGTTGACTTGGGAATACGTTCCCCGCCTTGTGGACTTAGTCTTCAGCCGATCCCCTTCTGCTTTGCCCGACATAATGGACTCCGGGCAGTCCAGTGCAGTTAAGACTGTTCCCTCTCAGAGAGAGGGATAAGGAGTGAGCAGCCCGCCGAGCGTCCTTGGGGTAATAAAGCCACCCAGAGCTCTACAGTGTCCGGGCAGACAAAGGGAACGAAATCGAAAGTGAAAGTGCGAGGACCTCCGTCCGACAGTTCACACCTCGCCAGGCCGTTGTTGATCAACTAGGAGTCGGGCATCCTGCCAACTCTAGCCCCTGGCATCCCCGGGAGTTAGGCCGCAATCTTCCGCCAGTCGTAAGTCCGGTTCCCGATGGGCGATCCGACCGCGGGTAGCATCAATCGCCTCCCTGACAACTCAGCAACACGGTGCCATGCATACCATCAGGATTAGAGACAGGATAGTCGACGGAGGGCGCGAGGGTCTCGGGAGCTCTAAGCTCACGCGGCCATCTTGGTCAAGCGCTAGGCTCCTCCCCCAATTTTCGATTTTTTTAAATAAAATTTGTGGCCCAAATTGGCAAATCCAACAATTATGATGTTCACCCTGCTCGTGTTCAAGTAATTCAACCTCCGTCAGATAAATATCTACATAGAACACTGCCTCCTTATCGCAAGTTTGTAATAGCTCTGACACTGTTGCCGAGAATAGCCCGGGACTGTTCTTCTAGCCTTGTGGCACACGCCAAAATTGACGCTGAGGGCAGAAAACCCTGTCAAATATCTGCTTTCATGAGCTATGTTTTGGCAGAAGAATGCATTTGAGATATCTAGTGTTTTCTTGTATTTCTTCCGCACAATGTTTTTCAATAATGCGGCACTATGTGCGTTCTGAACTGCAAATGTTTTTGTGCACATTTTCAAATGTCTGTAGACTAAAACCTAACGATATCTGTTGTCGGGTTCCGTGACTGGAAACAAAGGGTTGTTTATTGGCGAGGTGCAAGTTTCAATCACACCTTGGTATTCTAGTTAGCCTAGGATTTCTTTGACTTGTTTCGTTGCCTCATTTTTAATAGGGTACTGTCTCTGTGGAGTTATAGTAGTTTTTAATGGTATTTTGTGGTGTTTGGACTCTACGTCCCACCCTACATGGTTGTGGTATAATGCCGGAGCTAGTGCTTGCGACCACTCCTGGGCGTATGAGTGTTTTAAGGAAACGGGAACAAGGTCAGAAAAAGCAGGCAAAATGACACTTTTACCTTTTGGTCAATCCACTACTAGTTCAAGTGGCCAATCTTTTTCCGCTAACCGGATGTCATATCAAAATGTCACATTTTCCCAAAAGAGACCTGTAATTTTTCTTGAGATGTCCCCCTCTATTTGGAGATTCATTTTGTGTAGACGGTGTGGGACACTCACTCTAATATCAGGTGTTTCCACAGTGATGTTCCTTCAATACTGCTGTCACCCGAAATTCCTTCAGGTCTGGCTAGCTATTGTTACTTTGGTTGTGCTTTCTAGCATCGTCAAAGCCCATTCCCTGTTCAGAAGCTGAGTCCTCAGTAACCTGGGCATGTCTGATTTTTAATCCAGCTACTTTCTTCTTTTTGAATTGAGTCTTTGCTTTAGGTTGCTCTTCCTATTTGATAATACAATCCGAAATGCGATGTTTCCCCCTTTGTCCCTTTGATCGATCTTCTTTTGTACTGACCGTTTTTTGATGAACCCTGAAAGGAATGTGTATCAGTATCCTGATGCCTGTCAAGTTTTCAAATGTTTTCACGATTCCGAAGGTTGTACCTCTTTTCAGAGGACTCCGTTTTGGAGACCCACCCCTTGATCGTGAAGTGTTTCTTTTATTGTTATTTTTGTATTGATTTGGATTGTTTTCCCATTTCTTTTTAGAACAAATGGGTGCTTGCTTTGAGTTATCCTTGTCGGAATTACTCACCATTTGTGGTTTCCCTGTTCTCTTCCAGGGGATCCTCATCAATAGTCATAAGCACTGAATATTCCCGCCCATGTGCGGGGACCCCGGAAATAATAAAAATATATATGTAAAAAACATACATATATACAGCTCTGTATATGTATAAACATATATCATTTTTTCCAAGCAAATGCAGCCCCTAAAAAAGAAGGCTAGGCAATGTATAAATACATATCCAATAAAACATATAGGTATAATAAAACACCTAAATCTCTTTTTTTTTTTTTTTTTTAATGAGGTAAACACTCATGAGAAAGCAAAATAAAAAGAGAAAAACTGTGGGAAACACAGATCCACAACACATTGCTAGCCTGCAGGCTGCATTGCAATACAATACCATAGAGACTAAAAAGCCCTGTATAGGTAAAAACTGGCACCGTGCCTTTAAGGCAGCCCTGGCTTCCATATCCCATCATGCCTCAGGGGTGACAGTTAGGTCAGTTGTTCTTTCCGGCTCCTTCAGTCAGGACCCTGGAATTCAGCTCTTTTTTTTTGACTCTTTAGTCAAGAATTATTACAACTTAAAGATTTTTTGGACTTCTTCTTATAACATCTGAGAGGAAGTTAGTATCCTGTGTTTTTCTGACTGATTTTTTTGCTATTTTGTCAGAAAAATGCCTTCTTTATTTATTCCATGTCCATCTTGTGGAAAAAAGAAGGCGGCTTCAGACACACATGAGGTGTGTATTATCTGTCTGCCGGACTCTCACTCTCCAGCAACATGCCATCTTTGTAAAGACCTTTCCAAAAGGACTTTAAAGGAGAGGGAGAGGATTAGACTGTACGGCTTAGCAGAACGGTCGACGTCGAAGCAGTTGGTCCCTGTTTGCTCCCCATCGACGTCGGGCTCGCCGTCGAAGACTCCAGCGGCGGGATCGTCGCTGAGAGGTGAGGAGTCAAGGGGAAGTCATGCTGCAAAGAGAAAATCATCGTCGACTTTAGATTCAGCGTCGAAGCGGATGCGTTCGACGTCGACGGCGTCTAAAAGATCAGCGTCGAGGACTCGGCGCCACAGTTCAACGTCGAAAAAGCATCTGTCGACGTCAAGAGAGGATCGATCGACGTCTGCACAGAGATATCGTTCGTCGTCGAAGGAAAGACATCGTACGACGTCGAGGTCTGCGAGACATCAGTCGACGTCGCAAGAAGTACGTAGGCGATCTACACGGTCAACGTCGAGACCAAGATCGCCGTCAAAATCAAGATCGCCGTCGAGGAAACATCGTTCGTCGGCGAAGAGGCTTTCGACGTCGTCGGAGCATTCGACGTCGAGACAGAAGTCTCCGCCAAGAACGACGTCGAGGCAGATGCCTCCGTCAAGGCCGACGTCGAGGCAGGGGCCTCCGTCAGAGTCGACGTCGAGGCAGATGCCTCCGTCAAGACCGACGTCGAGGCAGGGGCCTCCGTTGGAGTCGACGTCGAGGCAGGTGCCTCCGTCCTCACAGGTCTCCAAAGCTTTGGAGAGGTACATAAGGCCTCCGTCGAAGATAATCTCGACGTCGAGACAAGAAGCTCTGAGCTTCGGGGATTCGAGTCCAAGATCTCCGGTGATAGGCCTATCACCGTCAAGGCAGCCCTCTGCTGAGGGTACGCAGGAGGTGTCACATGTTCGCCTTACGATTCGACCAGTCTCAAGGCGCAAATCCCCTCATAGACTGATATATACAACTCCTGAGTCACCGCGTCCTATATCTATCTCGCCTTCAGGATCAGAGGGCTCAAGTTCAAGATCCGAATCACCAGAGCTTGTGCATCAATCTCTAGTACCTGCAAGAGAGGAAAGTTCGCAGGAAGAGGACAATGCGGTACCTCAGAGTCCCGTAAGGGAGATGCCTCAGGACTCTGCTATGCCTGACGCAGTAAGGGAATCACTAACAAGATTAAGGGGCATTGAATTCCCAGCGAGACCGATCAGACCGAGTTCTCGGGGAAGAGAATCTCGAGGTCACTCTAGAACACCAAGAAGGCGATCCAGGTCTTCCTCCCGCAGAAGAAAGTCGACCAGATCAGAGAGAAGGCGCCGTAGGACCCCTTCTACCTCCCCTTCTTCTAGATCATCCAGAAGGGATTATTCACCGACACTCTCGGCGACGCCACCCTCTCGGGTATCTCCGGTGGATGATATTTCTACGTTTCAGGAAGTGTTGTGTAGAGGAGCTGCAAAATTAAATATCCCTATGCCGGTTCAGGAGAACACTTCATCCATAATCTTTGAAACTCTTCATGAACGCACAGTGTCACGCCCGTTATTGCCGTTAGTCCCTGGTTTGTTGCAACCAGTAATGGATATTTTTCTCACGCCAGCAAGCACCAAAACGGCGCCGGCGAGGATTCTAAAAAAGTACCGTCCAGCTCCGGAGGATCCTCTATTTCTAAAAACAGATCCTCCACCGGACTCTGTCATCACCGCCGCTGCCAGGAAGACACATGCAGTAGCTGGGTCTTCAACGGTGCCACCAGATAAAGACAGTAAGACGCAAGACTCCTGGGGGAGGAAAGTTTGCGGCTCAGCATCCTCGAGCTTAAAGGTGGCCAGTGCCTCAGCGCTTCTGGGGCGCTATGATAGATCATTATGGGACTCTCTTCAGAGGTTCATTGACAAAGTTCCATCAGAGGACAGACGGGACTTTGAAGAAATTTTGCATGAGGGAAGTCTGGTTTCTAACCAGGTCATAAGTGCAGCGGCGGACGGGGCAACACTGGCAGCGCATGAATATGCACACGGGATCACAGCCAGAAGATCATCTTGGCTTAGATTGACGGCCTTGAAACCGGAAGCGCAGGCAAGAATTCTAAATCTGCCTTTCTCCGGTAGTTCTCTTTTTGGGTCCCATGCAGACGAAGAAATGGCCCGTATGAAGGCAGAGCTGGAGACCATGAAAGCCGTCGGGCTTGAAAAGAGAAAAGAGTTTCGACGCCGCAAGGGAAATGACAGGCGCAATTACCAACAGAGGGTTCAAACCCCTCATTGGCAAAAGAACCAGGACCAGCAAGGTCAAAAGAAACAGCAATACCAGTCCCGCAAACCATCCAGGGGACGGGGTAACAACAGGCAGTCTAATGCTGGAAACAAAGCTCCGGGGAAGCAATGAGAAGCCGCTTCCTCCGATGCTGTCCACCGCTCCGGTGGGAGGAAGTGTTGCACATCATCTTCCAGAGTGGCAATCCATCACAAAGGACAAGTGGGTCCTGAATATACTGCGTCATGGGTACTCACTTCGTTTCAGAAGTCACCCCCCATCAATTCCTCCTGTCAATTCATCCCAGCATCTGAAGCAGCTCAGAGAAGAGGTAGCGACGCTTCTACTCAAATCTGCAATAGAAAAGGTGCCCAAAAACCAAAGAGGAAAGGGAGTTTACTCCAGATACTTTCTCATTCAAAAGAGGAGTGTGAAGGCAGAGTTCAGACCCATTTTAGACCTACGGATACTGAACAAACACATAAGAAAGGAAAAATTTCGCATGCTGGCGCTCCACCAAATATATCCTCTTCTCCGGATGGGCGATTGGATGTGTTCGCTGGACCTTCAGGACGCATATTTCCATATTCCCATCCTGCGGGATCATCGAAAATTTCTCAGGTTTGTGGTAGGCAACTCTCACTATCAGTTCAAAGTCCTCCCATTTGGCCTGAAGTCAGCTCCTCGAGTATTCACAAAATGCGTGGCAGTAGTAGCGGCTGCTCTGAGGCACGCAGGAGTCTTCGTCTATCCCTACCTAGACGACTGGCTAATAAAGGGCTCATCGCCTCAGAATGTGCGGTCACAGCTGTCGCTATGCCTGAACTTGTGTCGCAAGTTGGGTCTCAGAGTGAATGCCAAAAAGTCCAATTTTTCACCAACGCAGAGGATCCACTACCTGGGTGCAACTATAGACTCCGGAGTAGGAAAAGTGTTTCCTTCGGAGGAAAGACAGTCATCCATTATTCTAAAAGGCAGGCAGATTATAACCAACAATCTGTCGTCGGCAAGGCAAATCTCATCTCTGCTAGGGGCCATGGCATCCTGCATTTTCCTAGTGCCCAATGCCAGGCTAAGGATGCGTCCTCTCCAGCAAGATCTCGAGGACAAATGGGATCAAAGGAACTCCCTGTGGGAAGAAAAAGTTTGCCTCTCCTCTGCAGCCAAGCAGTCAGTCAAGTGGTGGCTGAAGCCAATGAATCTACAAGTGGGGATCCCCTTCCATCAAGAGCCCCCAACTCAGACCTTAATCACCGACGCATCCCTTCAGGGATGGGGTGCGCATTTTGGGTCTCTGCAAACTCAGGGACAGTGGTCCAGCAGCGAGCAGTTGTACCACATCAACATGCTGGAGCTCAGGGCAGTCCACCTAGCCCTCAAAGCGTTCCTGCCTGCGATCACAACGAGTACCATTCTAGTGCAGACGGACAATACCACCACAATGTACTACCTGAACAAGCAGGGGGGTACTCGATCCAGGACGCTCTCGCTGGAAGCTCAGTCCCTGTGGCACTGGATCCTAGCAAGGAACATCTCATTGAAAGCGGTGCACCTACCAGGAGAACTCAACGTGCAAGCGGACTTACTCAGTCGGCATTTTCAAGAACCAGAGGACTGGGTAATAAACGACGAGGTGTTAGAAGACATCTTCGGGGAATGGGGGCGTCCGCAAGTGGACCTCTTCGCGGACGAGCAAAACACAAAATGCCGAGGCTTCGCCTCAAGATACCATCGACCAGGATCCCTAGGGAATGCCCTTTTGATCAATTGGTCAATGACATTTGTGTACGCTTTTCCGCCTCTCCCACTAATCCCCAAGGTGGTGACCAAGTTGCAGAATTCATCAGCCAAGATGATACTCATAGCACCGGACTGGCCGAGGCAGTGGTGGTACACGGATCTCCTACACATGTCGATCCGCCCCCACAAACGGCTGCCGTGCAGGCCGGACTTGTTGTCCAAGATGCGGGGGAAGATTTACCATCCCAGCCTTCCCTCGCTGAGCTTAACAGCATGGCTCCTGAAGTCCTCCAGTATGGCCATCTGAACCTCCCTCAAGAGTGTATGTCCATACTGAAGGAAGCCAGGAGGCCTTCGACAAGACACTCCTACTTCTGTAAGTGGAAAAGGTTTTATATATGGTGTGCTCAGCATCATTATGATCCAACTAAATGCCAGGAGGATGTAATTTTGCCCTATCTTCTACATTTAGCGAGGGCAGGGTTGAAATTTTCATCCATAAAGGTTCACCTAGCAGCCACAACAGCATACAGGCGTTCGCCTTCACAGCAGTCATTTTTTAAGGTGCAGGTGGTGAAGGATTTCTTGCAAGGTCTCAAGAAAGTCTATCCCCCTGTTAGACCTCCCTCTCCTTCCTGGGAGCTAAACTTGGTTCTGTCAAGGCTCATGGGTTCTCCCTTGAAGCCTATTCATAAGGCTACCCTACAGCACCTGACGTGGAAGACAGCCTTTTTAATAGCCATCACTTCAGCACGGAGGGTCAGTGAGATACAGGCCCTCTGTTCTAAAGAACCCTACACTACGTTTCATCTCAATAGGGTAGTGATGAGAACTCATCCCTCGTTCCTTCCTAAGGTGGTATCGGAGTTTCATGTAAACCAAACCATCTCCTTACCAACCTTTTTTCCCAACCCCTCCTCTCCGGCAGAGAGGGCGTTGCATTCTCTAGATGTCAAAAGGGTCCTAAAATTCTATCTAGATAGGACTAAGAATGTCAGGAAATCTGATCAACTGCTTGTGAACTATGGGGTTGTCCGTATGGGCTTTGCTGCATCTAAACGTTCCATTGCTAGGTGGATTGTTTCATGTATTACATTGGCCTACCAACTGGCTCAGAAACCATTGGGGGCGCGCCCTAAAGCTCATTCGACAAGAGGAAAAGCGGCTACCGCTGCTTTTCTCAATAATGTCCTACTCTCCGAGATCTGCAAGGCAGCCACTTGGAGATCTGTCCACACCTTTACCAGACACTATTGTCTGGACTCGGACACCAGAGCAGACACTCAAGTAGGACAAGCCTCCTTGAGGAATCTGTTCCATACATAATCATTTTCATGATTCTCTTTCTCCATGTGTGGTACAATCTTTTTTTCATTTGCCTGCAGGTGGAAGGTGAGCTTGCTACTTTGTTCAGTGCTTATGACTATTGATGAGGATCCCCTGGAAGAGAAGGGAAAGTTACTTACCTGTAATCCTAGTTCTCTTCCAGGGGTATCCTCATCAAAGTCATAAGCAACCCACCCACCTCCCCAGGCAAATGAGAAGAAGTGTATGATTCATTATGGAAACGATATATCTTTGTGTTTAGGACTACGGTCCCGCAAAGAACAACTGACCTAACTGTCACCCCTGAGGCATGATGGGATATGGAAGCCAGGGCTGCCTTAAAGGCACGGTGCTAGTTTTTACCTATACAGGGCTTTTTAGTCTCTATGGTATTGTATTGCAATGCAGCCTGCAGGCTAGCAATGTGTTGTGGATCTGTGTTTCCCACAGTTTTTCTCTTTTTATTTTGCTTTCTCATGAGTGTTTACCTCATTAAAAAAAAAAAAAAAAGAGATTTAGGTGTTTTATTATACCTATATGTTTTATTGGATATGTATTTATACATTGCCTAGCCTTCTTTTTTAGGGGCTGCATTTGCTTGGAAAAAATGATATATGTTTATACATATACAGAGCTGTATATATGTATGTTTTTTACATATATATTTTTATTATTTCCGGGGTCCCCGCACATGGGCGGGAATATTCAGTGCTTATGACTTTGATGAGGATACCCCTGGAAGAGAACTAGGATTACAGGTAAGTAACTTACCCTTTTGGCTCCCAAACTAGCTCTACCTAGTGAAGCATAGGTTTCCTTGATAATCTTTGGTAATGCATGCTCCTGATCTGTAGGAGCTGTTTCCCTTAAGCGTTGGTGTATAGCCACTGCTGCTGCTTCACCCTTGATGTTGCTCAGCATAATTGCCAAGACTTGGTCAAAATTACCCATCTGTTTGATCGCCAAGCCCCTGTACTAATTTTGTATCTGTTTCAATGCTTCAGGAATAACTGATATGGTTGGGGTACTGTGTATTCTAATGCAGACTGCAGCAAAGATTGTTCCCCGTGTGACAAGCTATTGCTGGGGTAGCTCTTCATGGACCCAGCTCCACAGGTGAGCATCATCAAGAATGCCTTGCTTAGGGTGAGGGATGAGAAGTGCATCTTCAGCAGCTGATCGTTCAGGGTGGATGTATGACATTACAACGCGGGTTTTTACCACGCGTGCAGTTACATCGCATGCGTTACAACGCATGCGATGTTACAACGCTATGCCATTCCAACGCAAGTCTTTACATCGACTTGCGCTAGATGGCGTGCTAACATTAAAAAAGTGTAATGTTCGAGGCATATGAGCTGCAGATTGTACACTTAGCATAGGTCGCCATCTGGTGTTGGGCCCGGATGTTTGCAGTTTGTTTTTCTTCTTGGACAGTCTTTGGAAGTCACGAGTTTGGTGACTCCTCCTTCGGTCCGTACTGCGCATGGCTTCGGCTCCATCCTCAGATTGTTTTTTTCCGCCATCGGGCTCGGATGTGATACTTCGTGCTCCGGCTTCGAACTTCTACGGTTCCAGCCTCGACGGAAAATCCTCTATTCTTCGAGTTCCTTCATCATCTTCATCTCTCGAAGCGGCACTTTTCTCCATCCCGTACATCGACACCGGCCTTCGGGCCCTCCGCGACTCCGGTCCCGGCCGATGGAAAGGACTCCGTTCAAAAAGTGCCCAAAATGTGGGTCTAAATTTCCCCACACCGACCTCCATCAGGTGTGTAACCTTTGCCTCTCTCCGGAACACGAGGCTAGAGACTGCCCCGCCTGCAAGTCTTTTCGATCGAAGAAGACCATCCGAGATCGAAGAGCTCGACGCACCATGGCGCACTCATCCTCGGCAGCTCCACCGGACATCTTCGGAGACGACGCCGAAGCTTCGGGGCAAACACACACCGAGCAGGAGGAAGACGTCGTCAGCGCTTCCGAGGCCGACGACTCCGACGTGGAGGACGTTACACCAGCGCAGCGGGCCGTGAGTACTATGCCCCCTCCCACCCCCGCGCCGAAAACCAAAGAGACTCAGGTTACTCCCTCGCCTGCCGGCCTGGGCAAAACCAAAACCAAAACTTCGATCACCCCACCTTCGGGCCCGGTGTCGAAGCACCCAAAGTCTCATGGCAGCTCGGGATCGAGCCAGCCGACACCCGGTGCCGAAAAACAGCATCCGGCACCGAAGACTGCAAAATCCAGCTCGACTCCGAAACCACCGGTGCCGAAGCCTGGACACTCGGCGCCGACCAAACACAAACACAAATCTGTCGGCACCGACGCTCCGGCGCCGAAACATCATTCGACGCCGAAACACCCGGAGACCTCAAAAAAGCATGGCGCACACAGACCATCGAAACCCCCGGTTCCGAAATCACCGGTGCCGACAGACGACTCGACACCGTTGGCTCTGTTTACACCAGACCCTTTACAAAAGACTTTGTCCAAAGATCCAAAGACTGGGCTTCTGACTTTAACTACCAAGAAAAGACGCCTTGATGCTCCGGCTCCTCCTCCTCCACCCAAAAGGAAGGACTCTGCTACTTCTCCCCTCAGAGTGCCCTCCCCACCACCGCCTCCCCTACCCACTCCACCTCCTCCACCGCCTCCACCTCACAGGTCTCCGCCACCTTTACCTCACTACAATCCGGCCCCATCCCCAGATCCGGATGATGGGGATCCGGACAATTACCCGGCGGACGCCCCAATGGATCCCACTCCACCAGGGACCCCAGATCCATGGGAAGATTACAATAACCCTGATATACCCAATGTACCTCAGGACGACCTATACCCATCAAGGCCGTCTCCTCCAGAGGACTCCTTAGGGTTTCATCATTTAGTGCAGAGAGCAGCACACTACCATGGGGTGGACATGCACAGTGAACCAGTAGAAGAAGACTTCCTACTGGATACATTTGATATACAAGACAAATCTACTTCCATTTTACCCATGCTTAAGGGTGTCACCAAGCACGCTACAGAGGTGTTCAAAGACCCTGTCAGAGCCAGAGTACTGAACCCTAGAATAGAGAAGAAGTACAAGGCGGCACCCACAGACCCTGCTTACATCAAGGGCCCTGCTCCCCTAGATTCCCTAGTTGTCTCCACAGCTAGAAAGCGGGCTAACTCCCAATCCTCAGGAGATGCCCCACCGCCAGACAAAGAATCTAAACTTCTGGACGCGTCTGGTAAACGCACCGCCTCCCAAGCTGCAAACATGTGGCGCATTGCAAACACACAAGCACTGCTTGCGCGATATGATAGAGCACACTATGACGAACTAGAGGCTCTTATGCAGCACCTTCCAGAAAAATACAAGCACAAGGCTCATGACCTCATACAGGAGGGTAAACTAATCACAAACACCTCCATTAAGTGTGCCCTCGATGCAGCCGACACTGCTTCTAGGGCCATAAATACCAGTGTCCTGCTTCGTCGCCACGCCTGGCTCAGGATCTCAGGGTTCAAACCTGAAGTCCAGGCATCCATACTCAATCACCCCTTTGACCAGGAAACACTCTTTGGGCCAAAGGTAGACGAAGCGCTCGAAAAGATGAAGAAAGACACAGACACAGCAAAGTCTATGGGGGCACTCCAAACACAAGCCTCCAAACGTTCCTTTCGACGCTCGTCCTTTCGTGGCACAGGTAGAGGCTCCTCCACCGATAACGCCTCCACCTCCTACAAGTCCCCTCCTCAAAATACCTTTTCAAAGGGCAATCAGAGAGGTGGTTACAGGGGTAACAACAATAAGGGCAGGGGCAAAACCAACAACACCCGTTCTGCCACCCCCCCCGCACAATGACTCCCCTCCGCTCCCCCCAGACCATTCCACTCCGGTCGGGGGCAGACTACAAAACTTTATCCACGTATGGGAGTCCATAACATCGGACAAATGGGTGACCCAAATCATTCGGTCAGGGTACTGTCTAGAGCTAACATCTACCCCACCCAATATCCCACCAAGGCACCGTCCAATGTCTCAAGAACATTCCACACTGCTCAAACAAGAGGTACTTTCACTCCTGCAAAAACATGCTATAGAGCAGGTCCCCGTCAACCAACGAAATCTAGGGGTCTACTCTCTATATTTCTTAATACCAAAGAGAGACAAGACCCTCAGACCCATTCTGGACCTCCGGCCTCTAAATGCCTACATACACTCAGACCATTTTCACATGGTCACTCTACAACAAGTCCTCCCACTCCTCTGCCAGGGAGACTTTCTCACAACCTTGGATCTGAAAGACGCATACTTTCACATTCCAATACACCCCTCTCACAGGAAATACCTCAGGTTCGTGGTGGACGGGCAACATTACCAATTCACGGTTCTCCCCTTCGGGGTCACGACCGCACCACGGGTGTTTACCAAATGCCTAGCAGTAGTAGCAGCACACCTCAGACGTCAACATATTCACGTCTTCCCTTACCTAGACGACTGGCTGATAAAAGCCGCGTCCTACGACCAATGTGTGCAGCATACAAACAGCACCATCCAACTGCTCCACCAGCTAGGCTTCACGGTGAACTACCAAAAGTCCCACCTCATACCATCTCACACAAAGCAATACCTCGGGGCCACTATAGACACCTCCAAGGGTATTGCCTATCCAAACTCAGCCAGAATCACAAGCATTCAAGCCTTACGCAAAACATTCCTTCCTCAGCACTCTCTTCCAGCAAGAGTGTTTATGAAGCTCATAGGAATGATGGCGTCTTGCATTTTCATAGTGCCCCATGCAAGACTCCACATGCGTCCACTTCAAGAGTGCCTAGCACAACAGTGGAACCAGGCCCAGGGTCAGCTGACGGATCTGGTGTTGGTGGACGGCCGCACACATCACTCTCTGCAGTGGTGGAACACCACAAACCTTTCCAAAGGGCGGCCGTTCCTGGACCCGGTTCCGCAAGTGACTCTAACAGCGGACGCATCGCTCTCCGGCTGGGGAGCGCACCTTCTACACCTCACCATGCAAGGTCTATGGACGCCACAGCAAAAATCGCTCCACATCAACCATCTGGAGCTCTTGGCGATCTTTCTAGCCCTAAAATCTTTCCAAAAACAGATTTCGGGCAAAGCAGTCCTCATCCGCACAGACAATATGACTGCAATGTATTATATCCAAAAACAGGGGGGGGACACACTCTCCCCAGCTCTCCCGCTTAGCCCAGAGCATATGGAGATGGGCAATTCCTCAAAACATCTTTCTCCTGGCACAGCACGTTCCAGGCGTACAAAACACCATGGCAGATCTGCTCAGCAGACAAACGCAACAAATACACGAATGGGAACTGCATCCACAAGTTCTTCACCCATTCTTCCAACAGTGGGGGCATCCTCAGATAGACCTCTTCGCCACCCACGAAAACAAAAAATGCCCAAGCTTCGCCGCCAGATACCCACACCCATTGTCCAAGGGCAATGCGATATGGATGAACTGGTCAGGCAGATTTGCATACGCCTTTCCACCTCTCCCACTAATTCCATTAGTGGTCAGGAAGCTACAACAGCACTCCCTCACACTCATTCTGGTAGCTCCGACGTGGGCCAGGCAGCCGTGGTACACCACGCTACTACAACTGTCAGTGGTACCACATCAAAAACTGCATCTATCCCCATGCCTCCTAACCCAGAACCATGGAGAAATCAGGCACCCGGACCCAGCTCAGCTCAACCTGGCGATCTGGCTCCTGAAATCCTAGAATTCGGATACCTTAACCTTCCCCCTGATTGTATGAACATCATCATGGAATCCAGACGTCCTACCACTAGAGCATGCTATGCCGCAAAGTGGAAAAGATTTGTAATTTACTGCCGTAACAATACAATCAACCCTCTAGATGCATCCATACAGCACATCATATGCTATCTGCTCCATCTTCACAGGTGTAACCTGGCATATTCATCCATACGCCTACACCTAGCAGCGATCGCTGCTTATCTACAAAACAGGCAGCATTTATCACTCTTC
Organism: Triturus cristatus; assembly: GCF_964204655.1. Classification (NCBI taxonomy): domain Eukaryota; kingdom Metazoa; phylum Chordata; class Amphibia; order Caudata; family Salamandridae; genus Triturus; species Triturus cristatus. The sequence continues at coordinate 67,525,602 of NC_140593.1, read as the reverse complement.
AGAGTGCCCGCTATTAAAGCCTTCATGGAAGGCCTTAAACGAGTAATTCCTCCCAGGGCACCACCTTCCCCTGTATGGAATCTAAATTTAGTTCTTACACGACTAATGGGTCCGCCCTTCGAACCAATGCACAAATGTGAGCTACAGTTTCTCACCTGGAAAACAGCTTTCCTTGTAGCTATCACTTCCCTTAGAAGGGTTGGTGAAATACAAGCGTTCACCATACAGGAACCCTACATACAAATGCATCACAGCAAGGTCATACTTCGCACAAATCCGAAGTTTCTGCCCAAAGTCATTTCCCCCTTCCACCTCAATCAATCAGTGGAATTACCTGTCTTCTTCTCGCAACCCCAATCTGTTGCAGAAAGGGCCTTACACACACTTGATGTAAAAAGGGCGTTACTATACTACATACAAAGAACGCAACCCTTCAGGAAGACTAAACAATTGTTCGTTTCCTTCTCTCCACCACATAAAGGCAACCCCATTTCAAAATCAGGGATAGCTAGGTGGATTGTAAAATGCATAAAAATTTGCTATCAAAAGGCAAAGAGAACATTATCTGTTCCCCCTAAAGCCCACTCTACAAGAAAGTTAGGGGCTTCTATGGCTTTTCTAGGGAATATACCCTTAGATGACATCTGCAAGGCAGCCACATGGTCTACACCGCACACCTTCACAAAACACTACTGTGTAGATGTGCATTCCAAGCAGCAAGCTAGGGTGGGCCAGGCTGTACTAAAGACACTTTTTCAAACAGCTGCAACGGATACCGGTGGTCGCCGCTAAGGTTGGGTACTGCTATATAATCTATGCTAAGTGTACAATCTGCAGCTCATATGCCTCGAACGGAATATGCTACTTACCAGTATGCATCTGTTCTTGGCATGTAGAGCTGCAGAGTTGTACACGCCCACCCGCCTCCCCGGCTACCTGTATCCGTTCCAGTACATCTTATTTAGATACAACACATGGGTTTCTCACTGTTATTACTACGCTCCATCATTTCCCTGTTGGCGAAAAACAATCTGAGGATGGAGCCGAAGCCCATGCGCAGTACGGACCGAAGGAGGAGTCACCAAACTCGTGACTTCCAAAGACTGTCCAAGAAGAAAAACAAACTGCAAACATCCGGGCCCAACACCAGATGGCGACCTATGCTAAGTGTACAACTCTGCAGCTCTACATGCCAAGAACAGATGCATACTGGTAAGTAGCATATTCCTTACTATTCCAACTCCAGTCCACTTAACAGTAGGGAAGGTGTTGGGATAGTAAACTACACTATTTGTAATGTTAGCACGCCATCTAGCGCAAGTCGATGTAAAGACTTGCGTTGGAATGGCATAGCGCTGTAACATCGCATGCGTTGTAACGCATGCGATGTAACTGCACTGCGTGGTAAAAACCGCGTTGTAATGGCTGTTCCCCGTTCAGGGAATGTGTCAGCGCAACAAAGGGGCCTCCACATCAATTACCTGGAGCTCCTGGCCATCCAGCCACTCTCGAGGCCTTCTTTTAGCAAGTGTAGCCCAAAGTTGTATTGATAAAAACAGACAAGAGGACCACCATGTATTATCTCTAAAATCGAAGCTGCACAAGCTCACCAGAGCTGGCCAACTTGGCACAAAGCATTTGGCACTTCACTATAGGATACACCTACTGGCGCAGTACCTTCCGGTAGTGGAGAACAATTTTGCAGACCTCATTAGGATGCAGCAGGAAGTCCACAAGTAGGAACTCCACCCACGAGTCCTACTCCCATACTCCTGCCATTTGGGGTTTCCAGAGATGGACCTCTTTGCCACTGCACAAAACGCAAAAGGCCAGAGCTTCGCCACCAGGCTCCCACTGTCTAATGGTAATGCACTGTGGATGACTTGGTCAGGGATATTTACCTAAACTTCTTTTCCCACTTCTTCTGTACGTGATTCAGAAGCTTCTGTAGATGTCCCCCACTCTCATCCAGGGGGCTCTCAGATGGGCCAGACAAACATGGTTCTCGACCGTTCTCACGGGAATCCCCCGTCACACAGAACCACTATGCACTCCGGCATCCCAACCCCTGGCAACTCAATCTAGTGTTCTGGCTCCTGAGGTCCTAGACTTTGGATACCTTAACCTCCCTAAAAAGTGCATGTGCGTCTTCAAAGAAGTGTCAGGCACCTTGCCTCCTACTATGCTAAATGGAAAAGATTTGTTCACTGCTGCATTTCTAATCACATGGGCCCACTTCAACCTGCAGTTCAGGATAGTTTCTTCCCTCCATCATCTTCAGAAATCTGACCTCGGCTATACTTCTGTATGTCTTTACTTAGCCTCTATTGTGGCTTTCATGCAGAACAGGGAACACACTTTCTTATTCAAAATCCCTGCCTTTAAGGCTTTCATGGAAGGACTCGAATGGGTTATTCCGCCCAGGGTTCTTCTGTCTGGAACCTTAATGTTGTCTTTAACAGACTCATGGGCCCTCCTTTTGAAGTCCTCCATCCGTGCCCATTGTAGGAACGTGCCCCTTTGTGACATGGCCACCCTCACTTTTTGCCCTTGTACTGATTCTTTTCGAAGGAAAGTGCACTGGGACGTTGATAACCAGGCCCCCAGTGCCAGTACTTTTTCCTTTAAACCAAGCTACATGTCTAATTGTAACCCAATTGGCAAGGACTTTAGTACCTCTGTAAGTTCCTAGTAAGTGGTACCCCTAGTAACTATTGCATGGGTACTAAAGAGGGTCCCCTTGAGCGGCAGCACTTAATCTGCCACCCATAGGGACTCGCACAAAAACTGCATTTAACTGCCATTGTAAGATTCGTGAAATGGTGCAAACCATTTTGAAAACATGACATGGCACACTCCGTGTGCTATGCTAAGGTTCACTGCATATACTATATGTAACCCACCCCTACAGCAGGCTTAGAACCAGAAGACAGGATGCATTATATTATATGTAAGGATGTATCTTCATGAGCAGATATGCCACTATGATGTCTGGTTCTATTGCCACGACATTGCAAGTGACCAGGAAGCCATTTTAACCATATGTACTAGTCATTAGGTGAAACTAAGCTACATAACGGCTTCACTAACAGTAATGGTGTTTGGTATCATACACCTCTTCTTAATAAATTTGTTGTGATGCCACTACTAGCTTTATTATGACATGTACCCAGAGGGTACCTCAGAGGGGCTGTATGATGGAACCACTCATGCCATTACCATTCATCCCTTTACAACAAGGTCTGAACAATTCATGCGTCTTTACCATGCATGCCTTTACCATAAAAATGTAAGTATTTTACAGGTAGGTATAAACCCTTTATATAAGGGTTTATACTTACCTGTAAAATACATATATACAACCTGTAAAATACTTACGTTTGAGGCATGTGAGCTGTAGATTGCATACTCCTGCCGTCTAGTGTTGGGTCTGGATATTTGCAAGTTGTTTTTCTTCGAAAAAGGTGACTCCTCCTTTCGGTGATATCGGCATGGGCATCGACTCCATTGGTAGATTGTTTTTTTTCTGCCATCTGGTTTGGACGTGTATTGCTGCGCTCCGCTTCGAAACAGTTTCTTCGGGTTCCCCTTGGTGTGCAATCCACTCTACCTCTGTCGGTATTGTTTCGAACGCGTGTCCTACTTCTCTGCATATCGTATCTGTCGAGGAAAACCTCTATTTCGATAGAAGATGTTGGAAAGGCCGTCCTGCCTAATTGCGTTGGTCCATTGCACAGTCGATGGAACGTACTCCATTTAAATTCTGCCCTCGGTGTCACGCCAAGTAAATAAGCACCAACTTGCACGAAGTGTGCAACTTGTGCTTGTCCCCAGAGCACAATGAAGAAGACTGCGACTGGTGCAAATCATTCTGATCGAAGAAAACGCTCCGTGATCGTCTGGTTCGATGTCGCGAGATGCAGAGTCAAAATATCAGATACACGCCGGAGATCTTCAGTGAAGGATCGAAGCAAGAATTCGAGACGCAAGGGGCAGAGGAAGAATAAGAGGAACATGTCTCCATCCCGGAATCGGACTCCGAGTCTGAAAAAGACTTGCTACAAGGTCAATGTACCGTGAGTACTGAACACCCCTTAATCCAAAATCCAACTCAGCCAAAACACACACGGCTTCGGTCCCACCCCGCTTTCGGACCATGGTCGCCACCGTCAAGATGTTTCCGACACCCTGCCCTCTGGCTCGGCACCAAAACACGTCTCTAAGCCTTTTGGCTCAGGATCGAGTCAGCCAAAGACTGGCACTGAGCTGAAACCTTCAGGCTTGAAGCCGAAAACCGATTCAGAGCTGAAATCATTGACACCAAATACAAAGTCTCCTTCGGCACCGAAACCTTCAGTGCCCAAAATGGATTCCACCTTTGCACTGAAACCTAAAACTGTGCCTCCGAAGCTGCAGGATGCGATTTTTGACACCCAAACACCCTAATCAGACACTTAGGAAAAGGAATCCTACATAAATCCTGATGCAGGACGTGTTCTTACTAAGTCACCTCATAAACGCAAACTTGAGTCAGCAGAAGAACCTTTCTTTGTTTCTTTCTAGAGGAAGAATGTGGGTACTAACCCTCCCCCTCCTCCTCTTTTACCACGTTCCCCTACACCAACCTCTCCACCTTTGCGTCATACTAATTTCACCAGCTAACTCTCCACCACCACCTGATGATGATGTGGATGGGGGGACAATATCGTACCGATAGATCCCTAGAAGGATTATCACATAGATTTGCCTACAGATAACCACACAGATCTTTACCCTGCAAAGCCTTCCCCTCCTGATGACAATGTTGGACATCTAGAATTACTTAAGAGCTTCAGAATATCATGGGGTGCAGTTGCACGAGGAATCTTTAGAGTAAGATTTCCTATTTGAAACGCTCAGGACCACACATAGGGCTAGTCACACTTTGCCTATGCTTAAAGGCATGATGAGATCTTTAAAGATCCAGTGCGGGTTCATATTCTCAATCCCAGGACTGATAAAAAATATAAAGCTGCTCCCTCAGATCCAGTCTTTATTAAAGGTGAACTACCACTAGACTCTTTGGTAGTCTCCAATGCCTGTAAACCAGCCAATTCACAGACTACAGGTGATGCTCCCCCCTCCAGACAAAGAGTCAAAACTATTAGACGCCTCTTGTAAACGAGTAGCTGCCCAGCCAGCAAATCAATGGCGCATTGCCAACACTCAGGCCCTGCTATCCAGATATGATAGGGTACACTTGGACAAAATGGAGCAGTTGCTACAACACCTCCCAGGTGAACACAAAGCAAAAGCCCAAGATTTAGTCCAGGAAGGGAAGCTCATATCCAATTCCTCAATAAGATGCGCTTTAGATGCAGCAGACACCGCAGCTATAGAGATCAACACTAGTGTGTTATTAAGACAACATGCATGGTTGAGGATTTCTGGTTTGAAACCAGAAGTACAACAGTCTATTTTAAATACTCCTTTTGACAAGGAGAATCTCTTCGGGCCAGAAATAGATAAATCATTAGGAAAAATGAAAAAAGGCACAGAGGTAATTAAGTCTATGGGAGACCCCCCCCCCCCCGATCATCTAACACCTGTCGGGGGACGTCTTCTACAATTCCTCCCCGATGGGCAATCTATCACCATAGAAAAATGGGTATGGGTGCTATAAATTATCCAACATGGCTATTGCCTGGAGCTTACCAAGAATCCTCCAAACCTACCACCACGATCTCACAAAATGTCACCAGAACATTTACATCTACTTCAGCAAGTAGTAAGGTCTCTCCTCTCCAAAGGAGCCATAGAACCTGTGCCTATACAACATCAAGGGACAGATACTCCCTGTGCTTTCTCATCCCCCAAAAGTCGGCTCCTTGAGACCTATATAATTCCCCCTTCCCCAACAAGCATTGACTTGCCTACACTTCCCCCCGATCATCTAACACCTGTTGGGGGACGTCTTCTACAATTCCTCCCCATTTGGCAATCTATCACCACAGACAAATGGGTGCTATGAATTATCCAACATGGCTATTGCCTGGAGCTTGCCAAGAATCCTTAAAACATACCCATCACGGTCTCACAAAATGTCACCAGAACATTTACATCTACTTCGGCAAGAAGTAGTCTCTCCTCTCCAAAGGAGCCATAGAACCAGTGCCTATACAACATCAAGGGACAGGTGTGTACTCCCTGTACTTTCTTATCCCCAAAAAGGTCGGCTCCTTGAGACCTATTCTGGATCTCGGAGAACTAGACCTCTCCATACTGTCAGAGCATTTCCACATGGTAACACTTAAACAAGTACTCCGCTTCTACAGCAGGGCGATTTTATGTCTACTCTAGACTTAAAAGATGCATATTTCCATATTCCAATTTGTCCCGCTCATCGCAAATAACTCAGAATCATCATAGCCGGTCACCATTACCAATTCAAAGTGCTACCGTTTGGAGTCACCAACGCTCCCAGGATATTAACCAAATGCCTGGAAGTAGTCGAAGCACATCTGAGAAGACAACACATCCATGTCTTGCCATACCTAGATGACTGGCTCATCAAAGCCAGTACGTACCAAATGTGCCTCCAACACACTCAAACTACTATTCACTTACCTCACCAACTAGGGTTTACAGTGAATGCGTTGAAGTCTCATCTACAACCTTCCAACACGCAAAGATATCTGGGAGTCACAATAGACTCTCACAGAGCTCTAGCCTCTCCCAATACAGCCAGTATTCACAGTATTCAGTCACTTCTCACTCAATTTCAGCCCAACCAATCATTACCAGTAAGAGTCTTCATGCAATTGCTAGGCATGATGGCGTCTTGCATTGCAGTTGTTCCCCATGCAAGACTTCACATGCATCCCCTTCAAGAATGCTTAGCAAGTCAGGTGGAACCCTCAAAATGTATCCAAAGGTTGGCCCTTTCTCGACCCTGCTCCACAGACAGTGCTAACAGCACATGCATCGCTCACTGGTTGGGGCGCTCACCTACAAAGTCACACAATCCAAGGATTATGGACTTTAAAGTGCAGTAGCCTTCATATCAATCACCTAGAGCTACTACCAGTGTTTCTAGGGCTCAAAGCCTTTCAAACTCACCTAATCGGCAACACTGCCCTAGTCCGCACAGAAAACATGATAGCTATGTATTACATACAAAAACACAGGGGGGACACACTTTCTTCAACTGTCTTGCCTAGCACAAGCCTTTTTGAAATGGGCCATACATCACAAAAATGATCTCCTAGCAGAACATCTTCCAGGAGTAAGCAATCAAATTGCAGACCTCTCCACAGACAGAGGCAGCAAATCCACAAGTGGGAACTTCATTCCCAAATCCTTCTTCCCTACTTTCAGGAAAGGGGTTTTCCTCCCATAGACCTGTTCACCACAGCTCAAAACGCAAAATGCCCAAGCTTTGCCGCCAGTTTCCCACACCCACTTTCCAAAGGCAATGCCCTATGGATGAACTGGTCAGGGATATTTGCCTACACTTTTCTGCCTCTCCCACTCATTCCGCTGGTAGTTCGGAAGCTCAGACAATCATCCATCATACTCGTTCTCATAGCTCCCACATGGGCACGCCAACCTTGGTTTATGACCTTGTTAAAGCTCTCAGTGGTTCCACACCAAAAGCTGCATCTCAACTCCAGTCTCCTCACTCAGAGGTATGATGAAATGAGGCATCCAAATTCCAAGGAACTCAACCTGGCTATATGGTTCCTGAAGTCATAGAGTTTGGTTATTTACAAGTTCCACCAGACTGTATGAATATCTTTGAGGAGACTAGGAGACCTACTACTAAGGCGTGTTATGCACCAAAGTGGAAACGTTTTGTTATATACTGTAACAACACCAGCATGGAACTTGAACATAGTCCTTACAAGGCTAATGGGTCCCCTTTTTGAACCAATGCACAGGTATCAATAGCAATTTCTCTCATGGAAGGTTGCTTTTCCTTTTGCAGTCACTTCCCTAAGGAGAGTTGGTGAACTCCAGGCACTAACTATACAAAAGACTTCTTTCAACTTCACAAAGACAAGGTAGTTCTTCGAACCAATCCCAAATTTCTACCTAAAGTGGCTTCTGTTTTTTGCCTCAATCAAACTGTTGAGCTCCCTGTGTTCTTTCCATATCAAGCCCTGGCACACATACAAACAGTGTTCTAAGTAATCACTTATAGCAAAGAAACAATCATGTCGTATATAGATGAATTTAATGTTCTCTTGTTGTAGCTCCAGCCAACACGTGTGTTGTCGATCAGGACAAGAGACCCGCGACTTCCTCAGGGCTGTATGTATACTGGATCGTGTTATGAGCCTTCTGGCTGGTTATAATTCCATCCCAGCCTTAGTGCGGCTGGGAAAAGTCAAAGAGTGATTGCTTCTGTCCTCAATATATCCGACACACATGGATCAGTGTTGTGTCTGTACGTCGGTTTTTAGGCGGCGTATTCTGGCAGGTAGCGATACGCTGTGTGTGGCAGCGTCTTCGATAGCATCCGAACGTGGCACCTCAGTATGGCCTGGTTCACAAGGCCATATTGAGGACAGAAGCAATCACTCTTCTTTGAATTTTCCCAGCCGCACTAAGGCTGGGACGGAATTATAACCAGCCAGAAGGCTCATAACACGATCCAGTATACATACAGACCTGAGGAATTCGCGTGTCTCTTGTCCCGATCGACGAAACACGTGTTGGCTGGAGCTACAACAAGAGAACATTAAGTTCATCTATATACAACATGATTGTTTCTTTGCTATAAGTGATTACTTAGAACACTGTTTGTATGTGTGCCAGGGCTTGATATGGATTGTTGTACAGATCCTTGGATCTTAATTGTGGGGTGTTGGGTGATTACCCCTCCCTGAGCTCCATATACCAAAGGATAGCAATATTATACATACCGGTAATAGTGAGCGCCACTCCCACCTAGGGCATAATTATCCCATCCCGTATTTTCCCTGTGTTCTTTCCTCAACCTGATTCTGTAGCAGAACAAGCTCTACATACACACTAGATGTTATAAGAGCTCTACTATATTATGTAGAAAGAACAAAAGATTTTCGTAAAACAAAACAGATTTTTGTTGCTTTTTCGCCACCACACAAAGGCAATCCCATCTCTAAATCAGGAATTGACAGATGGATCGTGAAATATATCCAAACATGTTACGTGAAAGCGAAAAGCATGCGTGGTAAAGATGCCTGCATTTGAAAGCATGCTTGGTAACGGCGTGCGTAGTTCGAGCCGCGTTGTAAAGACTATGTTCGAGGGATATGATCTGCAGATCGTACACTATGCATTAGATCGCCATCTGGTTTTGGCCTCGGATGCTTGCACCTTGTTGTCTTGGAAGAAGTCTTTTGTAGTCACGAGATAGGTGACTCCTCCCTTGGACGATAGTGCGCATGGGCATCGACTCCATCCTCAGATTGATTTTGTCCGCCATTGGGTTCGGATGTAACTTATGCGCTCTGGTTCAAAACTTTGTGTTCGAGGCATATGAGCTGCAGATTACACACTTTTGCATAGATCGCCATCTGGTGTTGGGCCCGGATGTTTGCAGTTTGTTTTTCCTCTTGGAAAGTCTTTGGAAGTCACGAGGTCGGTGACTCCTCCCTTGGATCGTATTACGCATGGCTCCATCCTCAGATTGTTTTTTTCCGCCATCGGGCTCGGATGTAATACTTCGTGCTCCGGTTCCGAACATTTCCAGTTCAACGATCGAAGCGGAATCCTCGCTCATCGCGGTATTGTTCAGATCTAGATCTCCTCAATCACCTTCTCTTCAACACATCTTCGATTCCAGTCGTCGACGGCGGCCTTCGGGCCTACCCAAGCTCCGGTCCCGGCTGATGGAAAGAACTCCTTTCAAGAAGTGCCCTCGATGTTGGTCCAAATTTCCCCACACCGATCTTCATGAGGTGTGCAACCTCTGCCTCTCCCCTGAACACGAGGCTTGTGACTGTCCGGCCTGCAAGTCTTTCAGACCGAAAAAGACTATTCGAGATCGAAGAGCCAGACTAAACACGGCGCACTCCTCGACCTCCGTTCCAGTCGACGTCTCCGGGGACGACGTCGAAGATCCGGGACAGCAGCACACCGAAGAGGACCTCGTCAGTGCTTCCGAAGCCGACGACTCCGATGTGGAGGACATCACCTCGGCGCAGAGGGTCGTGAGTACTTTACCCCCTCCCACACCCAAAAAGGCTTCGGTCACGCCTTCGCCTCCGGGCCTTGGCAAGACCAGAGACACTGCTTCACACACCCCACCTTCGGGCCTGGTGAAGAAGCCAAATAAGCCTTCCGGCGGCTCGGGCTCGAGCCAGCCCTCCAGCGGTGCCGAGAAACACACTTCGGTACAAAAGGGGGTGGTGATGGACGGAGCATCAGAACCAATCAAACACTCACACCCAGTCAACAGATCTGGGTTTGATCCATCACCGTTCTTTAGCCCACTCTGCCACCCCAGTTCAGACATGGCCATATGCAGATCAGTCTGACCCTGTGCCTCTTGGGAACAGTCCAGCCCGAACTGCCAAGCCATGCCTTCCCTAGACTGGAAACAAGCTTCCTAGGACCGGTTTCTGGCATTTCAGCCGTCTTCAGCCAGGCTTGCTTGAATCTAGTGGCAAAGTGAGCAAGGGACTCACGTCTGAGCATACCCTGCCAACTTATGGCAAGCAAAGCGGTACAAAAGGGGGTGGTGATGGACGGAGCATCAGAACCAATCAAACACTCACACCCAGTCACCAGACGTGAGTCCCGTGCTCGCCATGCCACTGGAATCAAGCTATCCTGGCTGACTAGGGCTGAAAGCCCGAAACCGGTCCTAGGATGTTTGTTTCCAGTCCAGGTAGAGGACCTGGCTTGGCAGTTCGGGCTGGACTGCTCCCATGGGGCACAGGGTCAAGACTGATTTGCATATGGCTGGGTTCAAACTGGAATGGCATGGTGAGCAAAAAAACGATGGATTTAGGCCCAGATCTCTGTACTGGGGTGAATGTATGACATTGTTCTGCATTCTGTCCATCAATTGTTGTTTTTGCATTTGTCACCCCGAGTGGGAAGGGTATGCTGAGACGTGAGTCCCGTGCTCTCCATGCCACTGGAATCAAGCTATCCTGGCTGACGAGGGCTGAAAGCCCGAAACCGGTCCTAGGATGTTTGTTTCCAGTCCAGGGAGGACCTGGCTTGGCAGTTCGGGCTGGACTGTTCCCATGGGGCACAGGGTCAAGACTGATTTGCATATGGCTGGGTTCAAACTGGAATGGCATGGTGAGCAAAAAAACGATGGATTTAAGCCCAGATCTCTGTACTGGGGTGAATGTATGACATTGTTCTGCATTCTGTCCATCAATTGTTGTTTTTGCATTTTTGAGAAACACACTTCGGCACCGAAAAAGAAACCGGCCTCTGCCTCGACACCGAGCTCCGCACCGAAGTCCTCGGTGTCGAAACCCAGCCTTTCCGTACCGACACCATCTTCGGTACCGACCAAACCCCATAAGGCCCTCGGCACCGACACTTCCACGCTGAAGCCCACCTCGGCGCCGACCAAGAAAACTGAGGTTCCCAAACCCAGTGCTAAGCACGGCACGGACAAGCCTAAAAAGTCATCGGTCCCGAAACCTTCGGCGCCGACGGAACAAACATTGTCACAGGAACTGTTTACACCGGATCCCTTGCAAAAGACTCTTACCAAGGATCCAAAAACTGGACATTTGGCACTCTCTTCTAAAAAGAGACATTTGGAAAAACCGGCTCCGCCTCCAACTCCAAAGAGTAAGGACTCTTCTACCTCCCCTTTCAGAATGCCTTCCCCACCTCCTCCACCCTCTCCACCTCCGCCTTCTCCACCCCCACCTGATCGCTCTCCGACCCCGTCTCCAGCCGATGATGATCAGGGGGACCCATATTACGATACAGGGGATGTGCCCCAAGACCCCACCCCTACAGGATCCCCAGACCCATGGGACAACTACAATAATCCAGATATTCCAGACGTCCCACAAGATGACCTTTACCCTTCCAGGCCATCTCCACCGGAAGACTCATTAGGTTTCCACCACCTACTTCAGAGGGCGGCACATTATCACGGGGTAGAGCTACTCACTGACCCAGTAGAGGAGGATTTCCTCCTCGACACCTTTGATACCGCACATAGGTCTACCTCCATACTACCTATGCTCAAGGGGGTGATAAAACATGCGCCAGAGGTTTTTAAGGACCCAGTCAGGGCTAGGGTCATTAACCCATGCATAGAAAAAAAGTACAAAGCTGCCCCCACAGATCTGCCTATATCAAAGGGCCAGCGCCACTAGATTCCTTAGTGGTTTCCACTGCACGGAAGAGGTCAAACTCCCAGGCGTAAGCACCACCACCTGACGAGTCAAAGCTACTGGACGCGTCAGGAAAGCGCACTGCGTCACAGGCAGCTAATATATGGCGTATCGCCAATACTCAAGCGCTATTGGCCAGATACGATAGGGCGCATTATGATGAATTAGAAACCATAATGCACCACCTCCCAGAAAGATACAAAAATAGGGCCAAGGAATTAATTCAAGAGGGTAAGACTATAACTAACACCTACATACGCTGTGCCTTAAATGCAGCAGACACAACCTCCAGGGCCATTAACACTAGCGTCCTCCTCCGTCGCCATGCTTGGCTGAGAGTATCAGGTTTCAAATCAGAGGTACAGGCATCCATCCTAAATCATCCCTTTGACCAAGAACACATATTCGGCCCAAAGGTAGATGAGGCCCTCGAGAAAATGAAGAAGGACACTGATATGGCAAAATCTATGGGAGCCCTGCAGTCACGCCTTCCTAGGCGCTCCTTTCCCCGCTCTTCTTTTCGGGGTACGGCTAGAGGCTACTCCTCAGATAGCGCGTCCACTTCCTACAAATGCCCTGCTCAGTCCACCTTCACAAGGGGTTATCAAAGAGGCGGCTATAGGGGCAATAACAATAAAGGCAGAGGCAAAACAAATACCGCCCGCTCTGCCACACCGCCTACCTAATGACTTCCCCCCGCTCCCTCCGGTCGGGGGCAGACTACAAAATTTCCTTCAGGTCTGGGAGACCATCACCTCCGACAAATGGGTGACCCAAATCATTCGCTCAGGGTACTGCCTAGAATTGACATCTACCCCCCCCCAAACATTCCACCCAGGCAACGCCCAATGTCACAAGAACATTCCACATTACTAAAACAGGAGGTAATCTCCCTCCTACAAAAACAGGCAATAGAACTAGTTCCCGCCAATCAGCAAAATTTAGGGGTCTACTCCCTATATTTTCTAATACCAAAGAGGGACGAGACTCTACGACCTATTCTAGATCTCCGGCCCCTAAACACGTACATACATTAAGACCATTTTCACATGGTAACGCTTCAGCAGGTACTTCCGCTCCTCTCCCAGAAAGACTTAATCACCACACTGGACTTGAAAGACACATACTTTCACATTCCGGTACACCATGCTCACAGAAAGTACCTCAGATTTGTAGTGCACGGGCAACACTACTAGTTCAAGGTGCTCCCATTCGGGGGCACAACAGCACCAAGGGTATTCACCAAGTGCCTAGCGGTAGTGGCGGCACACCTCAGAGGACAGCACATTCACGTCTTCCCATATTTGGACGACTGGCTGATAAAAACCACGTCCTACAACCAATGTGTACACCACACCGCCACTACAATCCAACTATTTCACCAGCTAGGCTTCACGATGAACCACCAAAAGTCCCAGCTAACACCATCCCACATAAAGCAATACCTCGGTGCCACCATAGACACCTCAAAAGCCATAGCCTACCCCAATCCGGCCAGGATTGCAAGCATTCAGGCTTTGCGTCAAAGATTCATACCTCAACACTCCCTTCCAGCAAGAGGGTTTATGCAACTGATAGGGATGAGGACCTCTTGCATTTTCATAGTGCCTCACGCAAGACTCCAGATGCGTCCACTCCAAGAGTGCTTAGCGTGCCAATGGAACCAGGCCCAGGGGCAACTGACAGATCTGGTGTTGGTAAACGGTCGCACCCATCTCTCTCTGGAACACCACAAATCTTTCCAGAGGTCGACCGTTATAAGAATAATACTATAATACAAATAATACAATACAAATAATACTAACAACAGACGCATCGCTCTTCGGCTGGGGAGCTCATCTATTACACCTCACAGTGCAGGGCACATGGACGCCGCAACAAAAGTTACTCCATATCAACCATCTGGAGTTACTGGCAATCTTTCTAGCCCTAAAATCCTTTCAAACACAAATTTTAGGCAAGGCAGTCCTCATTCGCACAGACAACATGACGGCCATGTACTACATTCAAAAGCAAGGCAGCACACACTCTCCACAGCTCTCTCAACTAGCACAGAGCATATGGAGATGGGCAATTCCACACAAAATCTTTCTCCTGGCCCAGCATGTACCAGGAGTCCAAAACACCATGGCAGATCTGCTCAGCAGACAGACGCAGCAGATCCACGAGTGGGAACTTCACCAAAGGCAATGTGATATGGATGAACTGGTCAGGCAAATTTGCGTACGCCTTTCTACCTCTCCCACTAATTCCATTAGTGGTGCGAAAGCTACAACAGCATTCCCTCACACTGATCCTAGTAGCTCCAACATGGGCCAGACAACCGTTGTACACCCCACTGCTGGAACTCTCGGTAGTACCACACCAAAAGCTACACCTCTCGCAATGCCTCCTAACCCAGAACCATGGAGAGATCAGGCACCCGGACCCAGCTAAGCTCAATCTTGTGATCTGGCTCCTGAGATCCTAGAATTCGGATACCTTAACCTTCCCCCTGACTGTATGAACGTCATCAGAGAAGCTAGACGCCCTACCACTAGAGCCTGCTACGCTGCCAAGTGGAAAAGATTTGTTGTTTATTGCCATAACAACACAATCCATCCTCTAGATGTGTCTATACAACACATCATATGCTACTTACTCCATCTACAAAGGTGTAACCTAGCATATACCTCCATTCGGCTACACCTCGCAGCAATTGCCGCTTACCTACAAAACAGACAGCCTGCCAATGAAGCCTTCATGGAAGGCCTCAAACAAATAATTCCCCCCAGAGTACCACCCTCACCTGTGTGGAACTTAAATATAGTTCTCACAAGGCTAATGGGACCGCCCTTCGAACCTTTGCATAAATGTTAATTGCAATTTCTCACATGGAAAACAGCTTTTCTTGTAGCCATCACTTCCCTTAGAAGGGTCAGTGAGATACAAGCACTTACCATACAAGAATCTTTTCTCCAAATGCACCAGAACAAGGTTGTTCTCCGTACCAACCAAAAATTCCTACCTAAAGTAATTTCCCCTTTTCATCTAAACCAATCGGTAGAATTACCGTTATTTTTCTCGCAACCTCAAACTGTTGCAGAAAGGGCTCTACACACGCTAGATGTTAAACAAGCCTTACTTTATTGTATCCAAAGAACACAACGTGGGTCCCGTGCTCTCCATGCCACTGGAATCAAGCTATCCTGGCTGAAGAGGGGTGAGATCCCAAAACCGGTCCTAGGATGCTTGTTTCCAGTCCAGGGAGGACCTGGCTTGGCAGTTCGGGCTGGACTGTTCCCATGAGGCACAGGGTCAAGACTGATTTGCATATGACTGGGTTCAAACTGGAATGGCATGGTGAGCAAAAAAATGATGGATTTAGGCCCAGATCTCTGTACTGGGGTGAATGTATGACATTGTTCTGCATTCTGTCCATCAAATGTTGTTTTTGCACACAAGATGAAGAAGCTGGACACAACAGACACTCCTGCAGTGCCTCTCAAGAAAAAAGACTGTGCCACTTCACCTATAAGACCCTCTTCTCCTGTTCCTCCTACTCCTGCACTTCCTCCTATACCTCTATCGCCTCCACAGCCTATAACACTTCCACCACATACACTACCACCACGGGATGATGATGATGATAATATAGCGGGAGGGGGAGGCAACAATGACCCTTTCACTGACCCAGATGATGATACAAACACACCACAAGATGATTGGGACAATTATAATGACCAAATAGATCCCCCAGACTTTCCAGATCCCCCAACCATATCCAACAAAACCATCTCCCCCAGATGACAATATTGGATTTGGACAACTTGTTAATAGAGCTGCTATTTACCATGGTGTTCACATGTATTGAGACCCTGCGGATGAAGATTTCCTCCTAGATACTTTTGAACAGTCGCAGAAATCCGTCCAAAAACTGCCAATGCTTAAAGGGGTCATTAAACATGCCCCAGATGTATTTAAAGACCCAGTGAGATCTAGAATTCTCAATCCAAGAATTGATAAGAAATGCAGACCAGCCCCAATGATCCTGCCTACCTCAAAGGGCAGCTACCTGTAGACTCACTAGTAGTGTCTAACGCTAGAAAACGCGCCAATTCCCAAACCTCCGGTGACGCACCGCCTCCGGATAAGGAATCTAAGTTGCCAGCTGCCTCTGGCAAGAGAGTTGCTGCCCAAGCAGCCAATCACTGGTGCATAGCAAACACCCAAGCATTACTTGCTAAGTATGATAGGGCTCACTATGACCAACTGGAAACCCTATTACAGCATTTACCTGATCAGTACAAGACTCAGGGAAATGACTTAATTCAGGAAGGCAAATTAATAACTAACGCCTCAATCAAGTGTGCCCCTGACGCAGCAGATACAGCCTCTAGATCCATTAACACGAGTGTGCTACTCAGACGAAATGTCTGGCTATGCATTTCAAGCTTCAAACAGGAGGTACAAACCACCATCCTCAACCAGCCGTTCAATCAAGAACAGCTTTTTGGACCGGCTGTAGACACCGCTCTGGAAAAAATGAAAAAGGACACGGAAACCGCTAAGTCTATGGGAGCGTTACAGTTTCCATCCACACTGGGTTCCTTTCGTCGCTCCTTTTATAGAGGAGCATCCAAGAACATGGGAACAGACACTACCTCCTCTTTTTACAAAAACACAACACAAACATCCCCCAACAGAGGATATTTTAGAGGAGGATACAGGGAAAATAACAACAAAGGGAGAGGCCGAGGTAACAATAACCCTCGCACCTCCCCCGCTAATAAACAGTGACTTCCCTCCACTACCCCCAGACCATTCGACTCCGGTCGGGGGAAGAATTTCATGAATCCTACCTGTCTGGAATTCCATCACAACAGACATGTGGGTAAGACAAATTATCCAGTATGGTTACTGCCTGGAACTCACAGCAACCCTGCCCAACATTCCACCCAAACAGCGTCCAATG
This sequence comes from Triturus cristatus, assembly GCF_964204655.1. Classification (NCBI taxonomy): domain Eukaryota; kingdom Metazoa; phylum Chordata; class Amphibia; order Caudata; family Salamandridae; genus Triturus; species Triturus cristatus. The sequence continues at coordinate 67,508,304 of NC_140593.1, read as the reverse complement.
TCCACAGACCACCTTACGCTATTAAAACAAGAAGTTCTTTCACTGCTTCAAAAGCACGCAATAGAACCAATTCCCTTACAGCATCTAGGAACAGGGGTTTACTCACTATTTCCTAATCCCCAAAAAGGACGGGAACCTAAGTCCAATACTCTACCTCAGACCCCTCAATCTCTATATACAGTGCGATCATTTTCATATGATCACTCTTCAACAAGTTCTCCCACTGCTACAACAAGGCGATTTCCTTGCCACACTAGATCTCAAGGACACCTACTTCCACATTCCGATGCACCCTGCTCACAGGAAGTATCTCAGGTTCATAGTGGACGGACAACACTATCATTTCAAAGTTCTTCCATTCGGGGTGACCACCACACCCAGAGTCTTCACAAAGTGCCTTGCGGTAGTAACAGCACACTTAAGAAGCCAACAAATCCATGTCTTTCCATATCTCGACGACTAGCTGATAAAAACCAACTCATTCAACCAGTGTGTTCATCACACTCCTCTAGCTATCCAGCTGCTACACAACTTGGGATTCACAGTAAATTACCCCAAGTCCAATCTCCAGCCCTCCCACATACATCAGTATCTAGGGGGCACAGTAGACCCCTCCAAAGCTCTAGCCCAGTCCAGCCGGATAGCCAGTATACAAGCCCTAAGCAGCAAATTTCAACCGCAGCACTCCCTCCGAGCAACGGTATTCGTGCAACTCGTAGGGATGATGGCCTCTTGCATCTTTATCGTACCTCATGCAAGACTTCAGATGCGCCCCTTACAGGAATGCCTAGCACGTCAGTGGAACCAGGCTCAAGGATAACTTACAGATCTGGTGTTGGTGGACAGCCGCACACATCGCTCTCTGCCGTTGTGGAACACACGAAACCTGTCCAAAGGGCGGCCGTTCCTCGAGCTGGTTCCGGAGATAGTGCTCACAGCAGACGCATCACTCACCGGTTGGGGAGCCCATCTCCTAAACCATACAATTCAAGGCAAATGGACCACTCAACAGAATGTGCTCCATATCAATCACCTGGAATTACTGGCAATATTTCTAGCTTTAAAATCATTCCAATTACATGTAGAACACAAGACTGTCCTCGTCCGGACAGACAACATGACAGCCATGTACTACATACAGAGACAAGGAGGCACACACTGCAGCTGTCTCGGCTCGCACAAAACATTTGGAGATCGGCCATCCCACAAAATATATACCTGTTGGCAGAACATCTTCCAGGGATTCACTATCAGATTGCGGATCTGCTAAGTTGACAGACAGCAGATACACGAATGGGAACTTTATCCCCAAGTTCTCCAACCTTTCTTCCACATGTGGGGTCAACCAAACCTAGATCTGTTCGCCGCAACGCAAAATGCCCAACCTTTGCCGCCAGAGTTCCACACCCGTTGTCCAAAGGCAATGCGATATGGATGAACTGGTCAGGCAGATTTGCCTACACTTTTCCGCCACTCCCACTGATTCCCCTAGTAGTACGCAAGCTCAAACAACAGTCTCTCAAAATAATCCTAGTGGCTCCCACATGGGCACGCCAACCGTGGTTCACGACACTACTAGAACTCTCAGTACTTCCACACCAAAAACTACGCCTCTCCCCAACACTGCTGACGCTGAACCATGGAGAGATAAGGCACCCCGATCCAGGACAACTGAATCTAGCGATCTGGCTCCTGAAGTCCTAGAGTTTGGTTATCTTAACCTTCCGCCAGACTGTATGAACATCATTAAAGAAGCCAGACGCCCTACTACTAGAGTATGCAGCAAAATGGAAAAGATTTGTCATCTACTGCAAAACTAATAAAATAGATCCACTGGATGCTTCCATCCAGGACATCATTTGCTATTTGCTACACTTACAAAGATGTAATCTAGCATATTCATCCATAAGGTTGCAACTAGCAGCGCTAGTGGCTTATTTACAAAACAGACAACATTTGTCATTATAGAGTACCTGCAATTAAAGCCTTTATGTAGGGAATTAAAAGAATAATTCCTCCCAGACTGCCACCCTCTCCGGTGTGGAATTTAAACATTGTTTCTACCAGGCTCATGGGTTCCCCATTTGAACCTCTACATAAATGTGAACTTCAGTTCCTCACATGGAAAGTTGCTTTCCTTGTCGCAATTACCTCTCTCCGAAGGGTAAGCGAGATCCAGGCTTTAACCATACAAGAACCATTCTTACAAATACATCAGAACAAAGTGGTTCTCAGAACAAATCCAAATTTCCTTCCCAAAGTTATCTCTGCTTTTCATCTTAACCAATCAGTTGAGTTACCAGTGTTTTTCCAAAACCCAGACTCTGTGGTAGAGAGAGAGCTCTTCATTCACTAGACGTCAAAAGAGCACTACGTTATTTACATTGACAGGACTAAACCCTTTCGCAAAACAAAACAACTGTTGTAGCCTTCTTCCCACCTCATATGCATTCAAATATGCTACCAAAAGGCTAAACGCACATTAACAATTCCTCCTAGAGCACATTCAACAGGCAAACCAGGGGCTTCCATGGCATTCTTAGGGAACATTCCCTTAGATGACATATGTAAAGCAGCAACATGGTCTACACCACACACCTTCACCAAACACTACTGTGTTGACGTGCAGGCTAAGCAACAAGCTTCTGTAGGCCAGGCTGTTCTTAAAACACTTGTTCAAACTACTGCAGCGAATACAGGTGACCAGCGCTAGGGGAGACACTGCTGTACAGTCAATGCATAGTGTACGATCTGCAGCTCATATGGCTCAAACTGAAAATGCTACTTACCAGTATGCATCTGTTTTGGCATGTAGAGCTGCAGATCCATACACGCTCACCCGCCTCCCCGGGACCTGTATCTGTTCCAGTTTTATCTTAATTAGATACATTCACATGGACATCTCTTCTACTTCTTACTGACTCCATCATTTCCCATCATGGCGAAAAATAATCTGAGGATGGAGTCTATACCCGTGCGCACTATCGTCCAAGGGAGGAGTCACCTATCTTGTGACTACAAAAGACTTCTTCCAAGACAACAACAAGGTGCAAGCATCCGAGTCCAACACCAGATGGTGATCTAATAAATAGTGTACGGATCTGCAGCTCTACATGCCAACAACAGATGCATACTGGTAAGTAGCATTTTCCTTCTACAGTATTGTATCTTTCATAGATTCAAATGCTTGAATCATTCCCTGTCGTCGAAGTGGGAGTCCCACTGTACCATAATAAAGCAATAGGTTATCATAGTCCATAATGGCAATGAACTATTACTCAAAGAGCCTATCTATGCCCTTTTAAAAAAGGAAGCAAACTCCAGCCAATCATGAAATAGCACCCTTTAGAAGACTCCCAACAGAGCCTGAATCTCTCAGATTTTCTACTGCATGTCTCCCTGAGTTCTGCTCAGTATTTCTTCAAAACCAGTTTCAGACATCCAAAAAAGGGCTCTTGTGGTCCTGCAAGATGTGGAAAGAAAAGGTTTCATGTGGATGATCACAACAACGGCTGTCTGTACTGCCTCTACCGCCGCACAAGGTAAAAGACTGTAAAGTCTGTTCTTTTCCCACCAAATCCTTGAAGGTCAGGGAGGGGGTGGCTTCTCAGGACGCTTACCTTGGTCACAACGATGATGGCAACATCAATGACTCCTTCCATTTCCGCGTTAGCATCGATCCCTTTGCCGAAGATATCGTCGTCGAGGACTCCGTCGGCGGCTATACCATCACTGCTGTCGATGATGGCCCGCCGCCAAGTATATCAATGATGCCACTGAAAGTCACTCGGCAAACCCAGCTTTTGCTACCTACTTCCATCGGCTTGACATCCTCAGAAAGTTTCAAAAACGTTCCTCTTGCCTTCGCGTGCCTCACCCAGCAAGGTATCTCCTCTTCCCCCAGGCCATCGGAGGAGTCGGGGGTAGTTTTTTTAAATTTCTTTATTTACAGAGTTATATAGCGCAAACTTCACCCGAATCGGGTATCAGAGCTCTTTGCATAGCACCAGTCGCATTACTTGAAGACACATTCTTTCTTTTTGTTAGGCACCCGCAGATTAAGTGATTTGCCCAGAATCACAGGATGTTCAGCATCATTGCCGAGACTTGAACCCAGTTCCCCAGATTCAAGGTCGACGGCCCTAGCCCACCTCCTCTCCCCAATGAAGGCCCTCTCGCGACAGCCCATAGCCCATCCGAAATCCACGGAAAATATCAAGAGGATGAGGAAGATAATCAATATTATGGAAAAAAATACTACCTTCCACCGACCAGATATCCCGCCAGACCTAGGCATTATGGGGGATAGGACCAGCATTATGGCGAATCTCCTTCTTGAGAGGGTATGATTCAAGTACCTACGTCTTATTTCAAGACCACAAGGCATTGCTGAAAGACTTATCAAAAAAAGGGTTACTGCACCTCCAAAAGAACAGCCTTTTGCTCCATCTATGTTTCCCAGAACACCAGAGCCTATCCCGCCACATGTAGCGCCCAGGATGACGCCTGCATCGACATAGCACCCCCCTATGGCTGATCCTTCATCATCATATGATGACCAGGAGGAGGGAGAAATTCCAGACAACTCGCCCATGACAGATGTGACGATTACCTACTTCTTACTCATCATGTCTTGCTCCACAGCCTGTGGACTGACCTCCAGAGGACTAAGGAGGATTTCACAAATTGGTGGAGAGGGCTGCGACAAGATTAGAATTGCCGATATCAGTCAAGCAATCCGACTGCTTTCTTTATGATTTTAAAGAGCCAACAAAGAAATCGGTGCAATCCATCCCCATTGTAGACTACATATGATATACACTGGTCTGTATTGATGGTGCTTCAAAATGTTAAGAGAGATGAACTTCAAATGAAACAGATTAGAAGCAAGGTTGATTGAAAAATACCACATGGCAATACATGGTCTTAATGACCGGGACGAAGTGTGGTTATTGTTACAGTAGTTTGCAATGCTTGTTTAGCTTTACAAATACATCTGAATTTCTTACTGTATGGTAAATAAATAATATGAAGCAGATATGACTTGTACTGATTTTGCGGTATGATTAGTAATATTGTACGGAGTGGCATATATATGGGACACGAGGTGCAGTGAATTCTTATTCACATTATTATTTTCTTACCTTGGATGGCGGTACTTTTACTAATTTCCATTAATTTGCATTTTTGTTATTACTTTTATTACACTTGATCGATACATAATTCTAGGTTCACCGGTAGTCTTTCTTCATAGTTCACTGCACGTCTCATTTTGAGCGAACCCATAGCCCTTTTATTCGGAACGCGCAGCCCCGGTCACGTGACTGTTTTCTTGGACCCGGAACTAAGTTGAGAGTCGGAGGAGTTAGCGCGCACATCGTACGGAGTGAACGGTAAGATTAATTGCTTACCTGGTCGCAGCCGTTTTAAATAATTAGTTAGACCGTACTTCTCTAGATTGTAATTGTTATTTAGTCATTTTCTTTGGGCTCACTCTCTTTATAGAACGAACAAGGAGTCAGGAAGTTAAGCTCTGGGATACGATTTGCGAGGTGCCAATAAGACGTGGCACTTTAAACAACACTCATTGGTAAGCACACTTGTGCAATTTAGTCTTGCGCTCGGTCCATTTACTTGGTTAACTTTATATCGTTATGGCCATTGATGTATATATTACATTTAGATGTGCTTTATGCTTCTATGCCCACAGAACTAGTGAGATATCGCTGTTTGTCCGGCGGGCATTAATTCCTGATTGTTCTATGCTGTTGAACCGGGATTATTCGACTAGACTGGTAACCTTTTAGTTCTTAGAGGGGGTTCATATGGTCGAACACTTTAGGCACGAAATAGTTTGTTTTAGCTATGTGGCACTTCTTTATTGTTAGACCCCTAGCATCTGCACTCGTCCTCTTGAATAGTCTTTCACTTTATTTCGGTTTTTCGGTTATTTTCGTCACGGGTGATATAATTCTGAAGGTAAAATGGTATCTATCTTTTTGCACTTACTGCACCCGGTATAAAATATTTCATATACTTTTGTTATGCCACCTCAAGAGAGGAGTTTTTTGTAAATAGAAGGTTTATACCTTTGTTCCTGTGCAATTGGCTATTTGTATATACGGTGTGTGTGTGTGTATATATATATATATATCTATATATATATATATATATATATATATATATATATATATATATATATAGATGTAAATATGTTATTTTATATATCTGTAAGTAAAACAAGATATTTGTATTTTAGGTGTCTTTAGGGAAATATATCCTTGTATACCCTAGTCCTGATGAGGCCCAAAGCAAGTTGGGCTGAAACACGTCGACTGTTTGAATTGAAGAAGCCTTTGACAAATCAAAATTATTTGTATAATAGATATATAAAGTACTGAAAAAATTGTTTAGAGGTATAAAGTGTTGTTTCCTCTTAGTACTACGGATTAGGGCTATCTGAAGCAATGGAATGCTCGTTTTAAAAAAGTGAGAGCATCCATACTCACTAATAGGGGAAAAAGGAATAGAGTTTATATTCCTTGTTTATTTGTATTTAGTTTTTGTTTGAGTTCTTTATTATAGTTTTTTTGATTTAATTTTCTGATGTGTGCCATATTTGTATGTATATTCGCACATGTGTTGAATTGTTTTTGCATTGCATATTGATACATAAAAAGTTTTTGTCTAAAGCTGTTTTCTGTCAATGATATTGATCAATGTAATAATAATATAAACTTTATTGCGTGATTTAAAAGTAAACCATTGCAAATACAAATATTTAAAATTCAAGGTTAATTTAAGACGATAATTTCATAAAAAGTTGATATGTATGGATAATCAGGTAAAACTTCAGTTTAAAAAGTCATATTCAAAGGAGCCAGAAGCAGCAAGTGAAGATTTAGCAGCATTATTCCAATGGGGGATCGCAGACTCTGGACAGCTGTTCTGCTTGGGTTTTCGGATCAGATAGAACCCGCTCATCAGAGCCTCACTAACCCAGCCAGAACGTTACCCCCTCCCTAGAACCTATTTACAATAGTGCAACCACATATATCTATCACCTAAGGACAGGGAATTCCTACTATACATACCAAGACCTCTTATCTTACAATCGGCGGCCTCGCGATCCCATACGGATCCAGACCTCTCTGCCCATACGACAGTATCACAAGTGGCGGCCTCGCGGTCCCATATGAACCCAGACCTCTCTACCCAGACGGCAGTCTCAGATCGGCGGCCTCGCGATCCCCTACGAATCCAGACCTCTCTGCCCATACGACAGTATCACAAGTGGCGGCCTCGCGATCCCCTACGAATCCAGACCTCTCTGCCCATACGACAGTATCACAAGTGGCGGCCTCGCGGTCCCATACGAACCCAGACCTCTCTGCCCAGACGACAGTATCACAAGTGGCGGCCTCGCGATCCCCTACGAATCCAGACCTCTCTGCCCATACGACAGTATCACAAGTGGCGGCCTCGCGGTCCCATACGAACCCAGACCTCTCTGCCCATACGACAGTATCACAAGTGGCGGCCTCGCGGTCCCATACGAACCCAGACCTCTCTGCCCATACGACAGTATCACAAGTGGCGGCCTCGCGATCCCCTACGAATCCAGACCTCTCTACCTAGACGGCAGTCTCATACGACAGTTCATCCTATGATTACCATAACATACAAAAAGGGAATCAGTCTCACTATTCATCAGATCACACAAGGATTGCCAGTTCGAGCATAGCCTGTTCTCAGGTTCGAGGGGCTCCTCTTTTCCTTATTCAGTTACCACTTACCTGATCAGGGTTAACATCTGTTCATGTAGCCGCAGCTGACTAGAAGAATAGGCTACCCTCTTATACAAGAACACGCAGCACATGTTGGTTCACTACAAACTGGATACTTTATTACTCATTACATACACAATCACATAACATTACGATATAACACATAACCTGCAAAGAAAAGTGAAAGATTAAGTTGTACACTCTAATAAGAAAGGGTCGACATCACCTTAGTAGTATGTAGCCTGCACTCAGTGGTCATCTAGGTTCCCTTCTCGTCTGTGCCTCGGCTCGCCTGGAATCACCCTTCTCCGAGTCACTGGGACCTCTTCCTTATCGGCTACTCTCTCCTCTCTGGCTATTCTGCTAGGAAAGCATCTGTCTCTCGGTTCTTCTCCGCCTTCAAGATGGCGTCTGTCTTCCCTGGAATAAGTAGTAGCTTTACTGCTAACGGCTAGATGCCGCCTACGGACTGAACATGTAACTGCCTCAGACTTTCACTAATATAGAGGTGCGTTTCCTCATGGAAAATTCCGGCCTGTAACCTGCCGCCCACCAAATTCTTGTACCTCCCCGTACCAAAGACACGTTCCCAGCCGGCCGGCCTGATGTAGTGTCTTCGGCATGAAGAAAAATACAATCCTTCGATAAGGGCCGGCCTGAACCGGTTCTCTCCAAGCGAATAACACCTCATAACTAAAACATTACGTTTGACCTAGAAGCATCCCAAGCTGCCGGAGCAGAAAGAAAGATAGAGTCTCTCCCGTTTGAGGCCTACCAGGCCTGAATTCAGCACAGCTCCGTGAAATACCCTCACTACAGGACAGGTTATCCCTAATACTAACAAATCTATCCCCTAAGCTATGTGTGCAAGCCCTGATCTATGGGGAAGAGCACAGAATCATGTCGAAGTGCCTAGTAAATAGGCTCCATTCACTACTCTAACCCTTAGACTTGAATGGTAAGAGACTGAAGTCACATTTAATCATCTTTTCCTCACAAGAAGGCCGGGAAAATCGAGCAGAACAACAGCTCAGTATGTTTTTTTGCAGCGCACTCCATAAATCTTACTAGGGCACAATTTAGTTTAGTGTTCCTAGGATCGAAACACGCCAAAACTGCTGCTCTACAGCTTCTAATCATGTCTCTATTCCAGTGATGCTTGAGTAAAGCCCGTCTCTCTGTCAATAGTAGAGGACACAGGCATATGATATTGATCAATGTATGAGAGTGCACCTCGTTTTGAAGGAATAATTAATGTTGTCCTTCTATCTACAGTTTAGTATTGATTGATTCCATGCATTACGTGTATTTTTGTATACATATGGGAAGAGGGCACAAAAATTGGGAGAAACCTGGCTACTGTAGCAGCGGTTTTGCCGCGTATATATAAAAAATACAAAGCACCAGAAGAGTTTCCTGCTTGCCTAATAGGGCACCCCAAGCCTGACACTATAAGTGCACCAGGTATGCCCAGACTTGGGTCCTGGGCTCACTGTGCCAATGGAATCAAGTTATCCTGGCTGAAGATGGGTGAAACCCCGAAATCGGTCCTAGGATGCTTGTTTCCGGTTCAGGGAGGACCTGGCTTGGCAGTTCGGGCTGGACTTTTCCCATGAGGCACAGGGTCAAGACTGATTTGCATATGGCCAGGTCTAAACTGGGGTGGCATGGTAAACAAAAGAATGATGAATTTAACCCAGATCTCTTGACTGTGGGTGAATGTTTTGATTTGTTCTGCATTCCGTCCATCAATTGTGTGTCGTTTGCTTTCTCACTAAAATTTCTCAAGCGGCTTACCGTCGTTCTAAGAACTCCTCCACGCCTATCTCTGCTCTAGTTGGACAAGAAGGGCAGGCACTTGGATATAATGTAGGGGAAATATTTGTGACCATGTCTCCCATCACAGTTTGTGCGGCCAACTCCTTTGCCATATTGGGTTGGTGCGACAGACAAATGCGGTCTGACATCAGTGTCCTAATAGCACTGGTACCGAAGGACAGAAAATCAGAAGCAAGAAAGATCTTGCTGGAAGGAGGATACACATCATTTGAGATCAGAGACTGAATAAAGGCAATAGCCTTGATCGGATTCCAGCAGCTGGCGGGAGTTGCAGTGTTGAGATGACAAGGTTAGCTCAAAACGACCTCTTTCCAGCCGAGAGGTGCAGTCCAAAATCCTAAACATATCCTATGGTGGTGAAACCCTTTTTGGACGAACACATAGATGATGCTTTGTTAGCCATCAAAATGAATACCGAGACAGCTAAATTAATAGGCAGCTTGCAGTTTCTAAAACTGCCCTGTCATGGAGCACCAAGAGGAGACTTCCCATTGTACAGAGGAGGGTATGAGCGTTTCCAGCAGTACTAGCCCTTCTAATCACATATAGGTCCTCTTACCAACAGCAGCCCTATCGTCATCCACTTGCAGCGACATTCATTAAACAAGGGCTTAGAAGGAAGCAGACCCCCCAGGTTTGAGACACAAGCTGCAAATAGTGACCTAACCCGGGTGCCGGATACCCTCCACCCTTCAGAGACTCTGGGTGCAAAGATTGCCAACTACCTAAAGCAATGGAGGCAAATAGCATCAGACAAATGGGCAATAGATCTTGTTACCTACGGTCATACCCTGGAGTTCGTCAAGAGGACTCCAACCACTCCACGAAATGGAGCGCACCCACCTCGCCTTCACTTTCTCGGAAAAGAACCACTCACCGTGTTAGCCAAAGGAGCAATAGAAAAACGTCCTCCATCCGTAGATGGATATGGGATCCTACTCCTGTTTTTTACTGATCAAAAAGAATACATGGGAATGATAACCCACCCTAGACCTCCAAAAATTAAACCAGTATCTATGGAAATAATGTTTGCATGGTTACCCTCTCGGACATCCTGCATCCCCTAAACCAGAGACCACATAACAATTCTGGTTTTACAGAATGCATACTTCCACAGCTGTGTACACCCAAACATCGCAAATACCTATGCTTCGCTGTAGCCAGCACCCATTACCAATTCAAAGTCCTCTTATTTGGCCTCAGATCATCACCCTTGTTTTTAACAAATGCCTAACCCCTGTGGCATCTTCTCTCAGGAAGGACGGTCATCAGGTATTCCCCTACCTGGACGACTAGCTGATAAAAGCACCGACAGCATCTCAAACGTCCAAGGCAATAAAGCCTTGCCTAAAGTTGTTTCACAAACTAGGTCTCACTGTTAATGATCAAAAATCTTCAACTACTCCATCCAAGGGGATACTGTTCTTGGGCGCAGCCTTAGATACTGTCATAGACTAAGCCTTTCTACCCCAGGACAGGCAACTGAGGCTCAAGGAACTAGTTCTTAACTATCCAGAAAAAAGTCAGTTTGTGTGTCTGTTCGAATCTCTTCTGGGCATGGTATCCGTAGCAATCAATTTGCTCCTTCCCACATGCCTGAAAGAGCTAAAAAAAACAATAGATTTGAACAGAAGGATCATTCAAGAACCTCATAAAGATCCCACCAGGTATGAAGGAAGCACTTGAATGGTGGTCCCAGTCCATCCACCTGCCAGAGGGCCTGACCACCTTACTTCAAATACCTGACTTTGTGATACTATGGATACCTCACTAGAGGGTTGGGGCGGTTATCTACCAGACCTTCAAATTCCAGGAAAGTGGTTTCCACTCCAGAAGAACATGCATATCAGTCACCTGGAGCTCAAAGCCATCTGTCTCAGACTCCAAGGTTTCCTACCAAGGATAGCAGGGTCTTCAGTTTTGCACACACATTAACACCAACATGCATTACGTGAACAAGCAAGGGGAACAAGATCACTGCCGCTTTAAGGAAGCTTAAAAAATCTGGAGTGGGCTGACAACACACAAGACAACTCTTTGGCTGAGCATGTTCCTGGGACAAACAAGCTTTTAGCAGAAATGCTCCGCAAAATCAAGCACAGCTGCCTCGATTGGGAGCTGGATCAATTTGTGCTGGACAGAATCTTCTTTCTCTGGCGCAAACGAGCATCAGATCTCTTCGCAACATGTGAAAACCGCAAATTCCAGTTGTATGCAAGTTAGCATCCACATCCAGAACTGTAGGGGAATGCCTTTTCAATCAGATAGTCCGGGATCTATACATACCCCTCCCCTCCCCGATACCTCTCATATCCCAGGTTCTCAGCAAAAGTTAAGTGGAGCGTTGCCACCTCCTCCTGATAGCCCCCAGTTGGCCCAGGAAGCATTGGCTCACGGAGGTTCTCCTACTATCGGAATCCAACCACATTCACCTACAAACATCACAAACGCTTTTGATGATGAGCCAAGGACAAGTCCTTTATCCAGACCCTACTTCTCTCCACTTATGTGTATAGATTCTAAATTCCGTGAATTCCTTAGGTCTGCAGGGATATTATCTCAAAGGCAAGGACAGGAGCCACAATAAAAATATGTAGCTGAAATGGAAACGTTTGTGTCTGTGATGCCAGAAATCAAACCTACATCCTCTAAACGCATCACCTGAGCAGCTACTATCCTGTTTCCTCTTGCTAGCTCAATCAGGCTTGGTGCATGCATCTGTTAAGGTGCATCTCCCAGCAATTTCAAGATATAGATGGTCATTACATTCTCTGTTTGTGCTCAAACAGAATCATCAAACGGTTAATCAAAGGATTGTTCAGAGTCTTTCCTCCAGTAAGGCCTCCTCCCATGGACTGGCACCTGAACGTAGTTGTGTCTCAACTCATGAAGAGTCCATTTAAACGGATACACAAAGCATCCCTCAAATTTCTCATGTGGAAGGTCGCATTGTTACTAGCGCTCACTTCTACCAAGAGGGTAAGTGAGATATAGGTTTTCACAACTCAAGAAACATTCTTGAGCTTCATAGACAATTCTGTTATTTTCTGAACCCTTCAAAAATTAATTCCGGAGGTCCCTTCGGATTTTCACGGATACACGGTGGAGCTGTCGTATGCGGCTATAGAGGAGTTTGGCTCTGTTTCACCCCTCGGCCGGCACCTACCCAGCCGGACATTGGACATTGTTTTCCGCGCCTCCCCGTTGTGTTTTCCTACCTGTATTCCCTACCCCCAATTACCATCCCCCTTTACCTCTTCACACAAATAATCTCACATTATTGTGTAATCTCATGTTTTTTTTCTTTTCTCCTATGTCTATACCTGTCTATGTAATTATGGAACCTGTAACTCACTGATCCTCATGTAAAGCGCTCTGATACTTCCGGGTCTAGCCAGCGCTATATAAAACTTTGCAAATAAAATAAAAATAATCCTGTAATATTTTGGACTTTCTTCCTGACTCCTTCATTACCAGCTGAAAGGTCTCTCCATATGCTAATTTTCAAAGATGACTAAAATTCTACTTCACTCTCCCTAAACAACTCGGTAGAACTGACCACCTATTGGTCTCATATGGACACACTCATGAGGGTGATCCAGGTGTTTCAATCCAGTCATGAAAGCAACCATCACTCGATGGATCTCTGGCACAAACCAATGCACATTCAATCTGGAAGAAACGCGTTAGTAAGATTCCTCACCTTAGAATATCCCCAGGCGTCAGGCTGGATCCGGAAAGATTTTTCGTCAGCAATACCCTTGTGCGTCGCTAGGCGTCGTCTGCGGCTCCGCGTCCGTCGTCGGAGCCGCAATGACGTCAACGGAGTACTTAGACGCCGCCCTCGCACTCTGATGCCAGTTCTTTTTTCCGCCCCAGACAGCGCCGATCCGGGAAGAGCATACCCTTTTAGTCATTTTTTGACTTAACTTTTTGACTCTTTTGGTCTACTCTGTCGACTCGACTCTGGTGCCGGTAGGATGCCTGGTTTCAAACCCTGTGACTCCTGTCACCGACTGATATCAGTTACGGACCACCACCGCCGGTGCCTCTACTGTCTTGGGGCCGACCACGATTCTGAGTCGTGCCTCGACTGCCGGTCCCTGACTTCGAAGGCTAGGCGGGAGCGGTCCCGCAAGCTACTGGAGCCGCAGTCACCACCACCACTCGTCTGGTTCCAAGTCTTCGGGTAAGTCGAAGCATAGTAAGAAGTCCAAGAGGCGACATCGCTCTTCGGGCTTCCCTTGCCGGTCGAGCGACTCGGCTGAGGGTTCGGGTGGTACCACCCGCGCAGCTCCATCGGAGCCGCAGGAGTCGCGTCCGTCCCCATACCCGCCGGTCCCTGGGACCGACGCGACTCCGGCGGAGGTCAGTGCCTGCCTCTCGGTCATGAGGGGCCATGCCACCGCAGTACCACCGCATGTCGGGAGATCACTTGAAACTTATACAGGAGGAAGTTACGGCCCTCTTGGCCAAGGGGGCCATCGAGCGCGTTCCTGGTCCAGAAGTAGGTCATGGTTGTTATTCCCACTACTTTCTGGTTCCCAAGAATGGCAAAGGGGGCGTCAACGCCTTCCTCCGCAATGAGAAGTTCAAGCTGCTCACCTTAGCTCAGGTTCTGGCTGCGCTAGACCCTGGAGACTGGATGGTAGCGTTGGACTTGCAGGACGCTTAATTCCACTTCCCCGTCCTGCCAGCCCACCGACGTTACCTGCGGTTCACGGTGGGCCAGGAGCATTTTCAGTTTACCGTGCTCCCCTTCGGCCTCACCAGTGCCCCTCGGGTGTTCACGAAAGTGATGGCGGTGGTCGCAACTCATCTGCTCAGATTGGGGGTTCCAGTCTTCCCCTATCTCGACGACTGGTTGTTGAAGGCGGGATCGCCCCAGGCAGTCGTCTCCCACCTCCAGACTACGGCCGACCTCCTGCATTTGCTGCGGTTCTCCATCAATGTGCCGAAGTCGCATCTGAGTCCCTCCCAGAAGCTCCTCTTTATCGGAGTGGTTCTGGACTCGGCGCAGTTCCGGGCTTATCCTCCAGAACAGCGGGTCTGGGATATTCAGGCTCTGATTCCCATCTTTCGGCCTCTATCCCGGGTTTTGGTCAGGTTGGTGCTGCTGCTTCTGGGTCTGATGGCCTCCTGCATCCTGTTGGTGCATCATGCCAGATGGTGAATGCGGGCTCTGCAGTGGGCCCTGAAGTTTCAGTGGGCCCAGCATCGAGGCAACCTGTCCGACCACGTCCTGATCTTGGAGGGCACTGCAAGACGGTTGCAGTGGTGGCTTACGGACCTCGATTGGGTCAGCGGCAGATCCCTCTCCCTACCCAACCGTAGCACGTAGTGGTGACGGATGCGTCCCTCCTGGGATGGTGGGGCCACATGGGAGAGGCGGAGATCAGAGGCCTCTGGTCTCCGGCGGAGTCCCGGCTCCATATCAACCTTCTGGAGCGGAGGGCGATCCGACTTGCACTGAAGGCATTTCTTCCCTCTGTCCGGGGAAGTGTGGTGCAGGTTTTCACAGACAACACCACTGCCATGTGGTACTGCAACAAACAGGGTGGGGTGGGGTCGTGGACCCTTTGTCAGGAGGCTCTGCGCCTCTGTACATGGCTGGAACATCAGGGCATCACCCTGGTGGTTCAACATCTGGCGGGCTCTCTGAACGCCAGAGCAGACGAACTCAGCCGCCGGTGCATGATGGATCACAAATGGCGTCTAAACTCGGACGTGGCGCATGGCCTCTTTCGGCAGTGGGGAGAGCCTTGGTTAGATCGATTGGCCACCGAAGAGAACGCGCAATGTCAGCAGTTCTGCGCGTTGGAATTTCCAAGGCGGCACTCGCTCGTGGGCGCCTTTAGTCGCGAGTGGAGTTGCGGTCTTCTGTGCGCCTTTCCGCCTATACCACTTCTGCCCAGAGTGCTGAAGAAGATCAGGCGTGACCGGGCCCAAGTCATCTTAGTGGCTCCGGATTGGGCACGAAGGTACTGGTATCCCGAGCTACTCAGTCTGTCAATCGATCCCCCGATACGACTGCCTCTTCGGGAGGACCTTCTGTCGCAGCAGCAGGGGACGGTCCTCCACCCGAACCTGTCCAGTGTCCACCTCCATGCGTGGAGATTGAGCGGCGACAGTTGATGCCATTTGACTTCCCTCCTGAAGTCTGTGATGTGATTCTGGCAGCCAGGCGTCCCTCCACAAAATCGGTATACGCCTGCAGGTGGAACAAATTTGTACCATGGTGCACAGCAAAGGCTGTGGATCCCCTTTCCGCCCCTCTTTCTGAGGTTCTCCTCTTTCTTCCTTCTTTGGCCCAGCAGGGCTCTGCTCCGGGCACCCTAAAAGGTCATCTCTCTGCTATTTCTGCTTTCTTACGGCTTCCTGTTCAGCCTTCTCTTTTCAAATCCCCTGTTGTTTCTCGCTTCTTTAAGGGCATTACTCACATGATTCCTCCTGTCACTTTCGTAATGCCTCAGTGGGATTTGAATCTGGTCTTGACGTTTCTGATGTGCGCTCCCTTTGAGCCACTTCATAATTGTCCCCTTCGTCTCTTGACGCTTAAGACTGCTTTCCTGGTAGCCATCACCTCTGCTAGTAGAGTTAGTGAGCTCCAGGCACTCTCTTCTAAACTTCCTTTTCTTTCTGTCCATCCGGACAAAGTTGTTCTCAGGACTCACCCTTCCTTTCTCCCTAAGGTGGTAACTGCCTTTCACATCGGGCAGTCTGTTACGTTGCCCACCTTCTTTCCGCACCCTTCGAAAGAGGAAGAGAGGCTTCACAGTCTGGACCCAAAACCGGTGCTGTCCTTTTATTTGGACCGCACCAAGCATTACTCTTTGTTGGCTACGTGGGCGCTAAGAAGGGACGGGCGGTGTACAAGCAGACCATCTCTCGGTGGGTCGTTTTGTGTATCAAAGCTTGTTACTCCTTGGCTAAAAAGGAACCTCCTGTAAGGCTGAGGGCCCATTCCACTCGGGCCACAGCAGCGACTACTGCCCAAGGCCTGGGAGTCCCCTTGCAGGACATATGTCAGGCAGGAACGTGGGCCTCGCTGCACACGTTTGCTAAACATTGCCTGGACAGCCAAGTCCGGAGAGACGGCTTCTTTGGCCGTTCTGTTCTCCAGGACTTTCTGGTGTGATCTTGGTTCGCAGACCCACCACCGGGGTTGGTATTGCTGGGGTATCTATTCCAAGGTGAGGAATCTAACTAACTTGTTTCTTTCAGATGAACAAGTTACTTACCTTCGGTAACGATATATCTGTAAGAAACATTAGTTAGTCAGATTCCTCACCGACCCACCCATCCTCCCCGTTCTGCGAACCGATATCTAGGGTTGAGGTTATCCCTTTCAGGGCCTTAGCATTTTTTTGGCACCTGTGTCGGTCTCTTGCATGGCTCTGCGTTCCTGGCGCGGAAAGCTATGTACAAGAACTGACAGCGCGAGAGGGCGGCGTCTAAGTACTCCGACGTCATCCCGGCGCACGACGACGGACGCGGAGCCGCAGACGATGCCTAGCGACGCGAAAGGTTATTGCTGACGAAAAATCTTTCCGGATCCAGCCTGACGCCTGGGGATATTCGAAGGTGAGGAATCTAACTAACTAATATTTCTTACAGATATATAGTTACCGAAGGTAAGTAACTTGTTTATTAGGGCAGTTTCAACCCCATCTGCTCTGTTCACGGGAGTATCTCTGGAGAAAATGTCGTGCTGCGACTTGAGAGTGTGTATACATTCACGTAGCATTATTGCCTGGAATCCATGCAGCGCAGTGATGCAGCTGTTGGACAGGCCGTGCTATGCCATGTATTTCAATAAGGTGAGCCACTTTTGATTACAGGTGTTAATGTATGCATACAAATTATGGTATATAACATGTTTATTTGCTTGCATATGGATATTTTCTGTCTATATATTTTCTATCCACTGTCCGCTATTTGTGATAATGCTATATGAAATGTACAAATACAATAATTGCTTGCTATTCTGATTCAAGCATGTGAATCTATGAAAGACCTAATATTGGAGAAGAAAATTAGTTACTTACCAATAATGGAGAACTACAGTTACAGGTATCTTTTGTAGATTCACATGCATCCCTCCCTCCTATGGTGTGAGGCTCGCTTTATAGCTAGGGATTATTTTTCCCCACTTGTGCTTTGAAAACCTGAGGGACTCAGCCTCTCTTAGGAGTGTTCTAGAGAGTTAAGTTACAGGTAAATGATGTTCGAGGCATATGAGCTGCAGATCACACACTTAGGATAGTAGATCGCCATCTGGTGTTGGGCTCGGATGCTTGCAGGTTGTTGTTGTCTTCGGAAGAAGTCTTTGGTCACGAGATAGGTGACTCCTCCCTTGGACGACAGTGCACATGGGCATCAACTCCATCGTCAGATTGTTTTTTCCGCCATTGGGTTCGTATGCAACTTTTCCACTCCGGTTGTAAATATCAATTCCAAGCTTTTCGAAGCGAAAAACTTCACAACACAACATCCAAACACCTTCATCCTCGACATCGATTAAATTGGCTCGATTCCAGACGTCGACGCGGGCCGCTGGGCCTATCCAAGCCGTGAGGCCTACGGCTCATGGAAAGGACGCAGTTCAAAAAATGCTCCCAGTGAGGAGCAAAATTTTCGCACAGTGACCACCACAAAGTCTGCAACCTGTGCGGAACACGACGAGTCCAGCTGTCCAGCCTGCGCATCCCTTCGATCCAAAAAGACCATTCGGGATCGAAGGGCTCATCGCCACATCATGGCACAGAGACCAGCTCCGGAACCAGAGGACATCTTTGATGAAGGCCCTGATGTCCCGGAAGAAGATTCCGAAGATCTGCAAATAATTACCGAAGCAGGCGACTCAGACGACCCCATCATTCCTGGGCAACGTGTGAGTACCAATGCCCCTGCCCCAACCCCACCAAAACCAAAGGCATTGGTCAAGACTTCGCCTGCTGGCCGCAGTCGAGACCGAAAACATCCTTCAGAAGCCCCGCTTCCTGGCTCGGCTCCGAAGAAACATAAGCCTTCCGGTAGCTCGGGACCGAGCAAACCGCATGTCATTGTCCAACCGGCACCATCGGCACCGAAAACAAAAGACCACTCTGCACCGAAAACACCAAGGACAATAGACACACCGGCACCGAAGGTTCCCAAGCCCACAGATACACCTTCGGCTCCGACAACCACATCGGCACCGAAACCACCGGCTAAGGACTCTCATACGCCTCCTAAAGCCAAACACGCTACCGATCAACCAAAACCTCGATCGGAACCGAAAAAATCAGTACCAAAGACTGTTCCTGAAGAACAAGAACTTTTTCATCTAGACCCAAGGCAGAAAAAGATCTATATCAACCCCAAGACTGGACATGTCACCGCGGTGCCATCTAAAAAACGGAAGCTGGACTCACCACCTGCCCCAGTTCTTGTAAATAGGAACGACTCTTCTACTTCCCCTAGCTCTCCTTCCTCTCCTATACTGCCTCCTATCCCACCCACTCTGCCTACACCACCATTACATATACCCTCTCCATCTCATACACCACCACCACAGGATGATTATGATGACCTAGGGGGTGGGGGTGATCCATATGATACGTTCATGGTTCCAGACACCTCACTGTTGGATGATTGGGCATTCCCCTTACCAGACATGCCTGACTCTCAGCCATATCCCTCAAAACCATCGCCTCCTGACGATCACCTGGGGTTTGGACAATTATTAAATAGAGCAGCAATATACCACAGCATCACAATGCACTCAGACGCACCAGAGGAAGACTTCTTATTAGACACTTTCGAACAGTCTCAAAAGTCTGTACAAATCCTGCCCATGATTAAAGGAGTCATAAAACACGCCCCCGAAGTCTTTAAAGACCCCGTTCGTGCCAGGGTTCTCAACCCACAAATCGAAAAGAAATATAGGCCTGCTCCTGAAGATCATCACTACATCAAGGGCCAACTCCCTTTGGATTCTTTGGATGTTTCCAATGCTCAGAAACGCGCCAACTCCCAAACCACAGGCGATACACCACCCCCAGACAAAGAATCCAAACTATTAGAAGCCTCTGGCAAAAGAGTAGCAGCACAAGCCGCTAATCACTGGCGAATTGCCAACACCCAAGCCCTACTAGCACGCTACAACAGGGCCCACTACGATCAATTAGAGACTCTCTTACAACATCTGCCAGACCAATACAAAACCCAGGCAAATGACCTCATTCAGGAGGGAAAGCTAATTTCAAATGCAGCAATTAAATGTGCACTTGACGCCACAGACACCGCCTCTAGAGCAATTAACACAAGTGTGCTCCTTCGACGACATGCATGGCTAAACATCTCAGGCTTTAAGCCAGAGGTACAAACTACCATACTTAGTCAGCCATTCAATCAGGAACAGCTCTTTGCGCCAGAAGTAGACGCTGCCCTGGAAAAAATAAAAAAGGACACAGAGACGGCTAAGTCCATGGGAGCATTACAATCTCCCCAAGCACGTGGGTCCTTTTGGCGCTCCTTCTATAGAGGAGCCTCCAAAAATATTGGAACGGACACCTCCTCTACATTCAAAACCGCCACACACACATCCCCCAGTAGAGGATATTTTAGAGGCGGATACAGAGAAAACAACAACAAGGGGCGTGGTTGAGGTAATAATAACACTCGCACCTCCCCTGCCACAAAACAGTGACTTTCCCCCACTCCCCCCAAACCATTCCACTCCGGTCAGGGGAAGACTAACACAGTTCCTACCTGTCTGGAACTCCATCACAACAGACAGGTGGGTAAGACAAATTATCCAGTATGGTTACTGCCTGGAACTCACAACTACCCCCGCATATACCACCCAAACAGCGTTCCATGTCACAAGATCATCTTACACTCCTCAAACAAGAGGTTCTCTCATTGCTTCAAAAGCACGCAATAGAACCAGTTCCCTTACAACATCAGGGTACAGGGGTATATTCACTCTACTTCCTAATCCCCAAAAAGGACGGTACTCTAAGACCAATACTCTACCTCAGACCCCTAAATCTGTATATCAACTCAGATCATTTCCATATGATCACTCTTAAGCAAGTGCTCCTACTACTGCAACAAGGCGATTTCCTTACCACACTAGGGGCCTCATGTAGGTAGCGAAATACCGGTCGGTAACGGCCGAATTTCGGTAAATATGCCGTTACCGACCGGTATACAGACAAGTGAGATGTAGGAGTCCAAAAACCACTTTTCGGTAAATATGAGGCGGTAAATACCGATTCATAGTTACCGAATACATAATTAACGAATCGGTAAACATGAAGTGGTAAATATGAAGTGGAAATAATCAAAATGACATGTAGGAGCACTCGGTAAATAAGAAATCCAGGAAAATCGGTAAATAAGAGTCGGTAATTAACACGGAAGGAAAGCAGGTGGTAACCAACAGCAGTGCAGCTCAGCAATCCCAAAATGCAACAGCGTGGACAGCCTGGCAGCCATGCACGTCATTGCAATGCGCCTACGTCTACAGGCAGCAGGACTGAGGGTTTGGCGACGGAAGGAACGCATCCACAGACAGCGCATCACACTATTCCAGCTGACTGATGCAGAGATACATGAGAGGTACAGGCTACACCCCGAAACCATCATGGACTTAAGCAGGGACCTACACCCACTCCTGGACCAGCCAATAAGAAGGGCGCACGCCATACCCCCACATGTGCAGGTGCTCTGCAGCCCACATCTGCTGGCATCCTGCATTTCGCAGGTGGTGACAGCTGCGGTGGGTGGTGTATCCCAGAGTTGCCTGTCCCGTTCCTTCAGGAATTCATTCCCCCATTACATTGGCTGCATTGATGGGACACACATCCCACTCTGTCCACCAGCTGACACAGAGCACATCTACAGGATCAGGAAGTCCACCCACTCCATCAATGTGCATACCGAATGGAAAGTTATTGTGAAAGGTCCCGTGGGTGGCAGAACCAAAAGGTGCGCGTATGCTATTTACAACGAGGTCTGCAAGTTGTCGCACAGTGAGGCGGCCACCAGACTGAGAGCCATTGACCAAGCGAACATGGAGAAGGCCTAAGCCGTTATAGATATTAGCACTAGCACTCTCACTCCTAGGATTCATGCATGAGACAATGGGCACATGCAAGTACACGGCGCATGCAATGTACAAGCCCCGATTTCGGCGTGCGTCCTACGAGGTATCCCAGTGCCTGTGATTACACCTTCTTTCGCTGTGCTTGCAAACGGTATTCATTTAAATATGATAAATGATGTTTGCTGCGGGATGTGAGTGGTAATCCCGTACATAACTGTCTCGCATGAAGTTGTCTGCTGCAATACTGTTCTCATTCCACCCCCGCATGGGCGGCGGGATGTTTCCATCTGACCTTCGATTCCAACCTTGAAAGCAGAGTCCAACTAGTTGAGCAGAATAGAGCGCCATTGTCCCACAAACAGGTGCCTCTGACTTCCCTCGTGAAATATTTGTCCTTCACGTTGCTACTACGCGCACTGAGGAACAGGCGCTTCTGAATACTGACCTCCCCCTGCATTTCGGCTCTTTGATCCAATGTATTATCAATGCCTCGTCCACGACCGGCCGGGCTCAATTTGTGTGAACATGTGGGGCTCGGGTCTCGTGACCTCCTTCCACACTATTATTTGTGTAATTTCGGCATTTTACATTCACTGTTGCCGAGCATCTTTGGAGGTGTTCCGCTGCATCTGGCGCTGGTGGAAGGTGTGCTGCTGTAACTTTTCATACTACGGAATGGCTGCTCCTTCTGTGCCACACGAGCGCCTGTCCCGTCTGCATCTTCTTCGTGATAGGATGCTTGACTTCTATGGTACTCTGCCATTGGCGACTTTGAGCCTGGCTTATGGATTATCCTTCAGGTATTCCTACTTCACCTGCGTACAACCTGTATTGCACTGCCTGGATTGTCCCTTTGAATGGCCTCTGGATTTGTGCTTGACCAACATGCTGTCTCCGGTGCCGGATGTGGATCGACTGATGCGGCCCTTAGTGTCTCACGAGTTGTCCTGTTATGGTGTCCGGATCCTGGAGTGTGGAGCGGCGCTTGGTATCCTGGGTAATTGGGACATCTCAGCGGCAGCCTACGACTTCTTGTCCATGAGCTATTTGGAGGAACATTCCGGGTGCCCTCAGATTGTGCTAGAGGCTCCGTTGGTTGGAGCACACGTATGTTCCTTTTCTTTACTCAATTGGATGGCTGAGACTTTTAGTGGCCCTGAAAACGATTGGCTGTTGGAAGCCGTGGCCACATATGCTGCCTATACATTCATGGATTGACTGGATAGTCGTCCATTGCGCCTGTGCTACTGGACAGCACCCTGGCGCGACATTCATTTCTTTTATTTCTCGTTTTTCTCTTCCTGATGGTCTGCTTGAGTTGTTTACTATATATGCATTGTGTTTTTTACAATTGTATGCTGCAATTAATTGGACTGTAGGACTTTGGCGCTGCATTGGTTATGCCCTGTCCTGCTCTGACCAAACTGAACTCTGCTTTCTCTCTTTTCTTGCCTATTACATATTGCTTCGCTCAAGGGGGCGTGTAGCGAGTTCTCCCTGCATACGAACATGCATTGTTCAGTTGGCATGACCGCGTTGAATGTTATGTAGCCATATTTGTGTCTTTGCACACGACACTGCGTTTACATGTTCTTTCTTGAATAAACTGATGACTCGAAAATTCCTTCAGACGAGTGCATTATGTTGTTCCCATCCCAAGCACTGCGCAGCGACCTTGGTCTGTACATGCTGTGACACACAGTCTGGAATTTTACACAATGCATGTTTTCCACTCTGGGTTGTTCGACCCACGATTTAGCCATGGCACACGCACAGCTGCACATACCTGAAAGTTGGTGCTTTTAATATCACAGACATCATGTTTATTATTCAGACCGAAGGCGAGCCTTCCTGCGAGGAGACTCCTGATGCTCCTGTGATGTGATTTCACTGAGCTGATCTTTGAGGTGTGGGGTCCCCTATTCAAGCCTGAGAGACCTTCTATGATGGCATGATTGTGATATTGGCTACTTGGTTATGGGTAGGTGGTAGTATCCTCGGTATTTTCCGAATCGCTAAATACCACCTCGGTATTTACCGAATCGGTGGATTCCACCTCGGTATTTACCGATTCGGTGTATTCCACCTCGGTATTTACCGATTCGGTGTATTCCGATTCGTAATTACCGACTGTTACCGAATCGGTAACTGTTACCGAATTTTTACCTACATATAACTTACCGATTCTAATTTACCGATTCGGTACGGCTCGGTATTTACGAACCGGTAAAATTTATTTACCTACATGAGGCCCTAGATCTCAAGGACGCCTACTTCCACATTCCCATACATCCTGCCCACAGGAAGTATTTAAGGTTTGTGGTGGACGGACAACACTACCAGTTTACAGTCCTCCCATTCGGGGTAACAACCGCACCCAGAGTATTCACAAAATGTCTAGCAGTAGTAGCAGCACATCTCAGACGGCAACAAATTCATGTCTTTCTGTATCTAGACGACTGGGTAATAAAAGCCAAGTCATTCAACAAGTGTGTCCTACACACTCACCAAACTATATAATTTTACACAACTTGGGATTCACAATAAGCTATCCCAAATCTCACCTCCAACCTGCTCACATACATCAGTATCTGGGAGCCACAATAAACACCTCCACAGCCCGAGCATATCCCAATCCAGCCAGGATAGCCAATATGCAAGCTCTTATCGCAAAATTCAAAATCCAACACTCTCTTACAGCAAGAGTGTTCATGCAACTCATAGGCATGATGGCGTCATGCATCTTCATTGTGCCTTATGCATGACTTCAAATGCGTCCCTTGCAAGAATGTCTAGCACGTTAGTGGAACCAGGCTCACGGATAACTTACGGATCTGGTGTTGGTGGACAGCCGCACACATCGCTCTCTCAAATGGTGGAACATAACAAACCTCTCCAAAGGGCGGCCGTTCCTAGAGCCTCTTCCACAGATAGTGCTGACAACAGACGCATCGCTCACAGGATGGGGAGCCCACCTCCTCGGCCACACCACTCAGGGCAAATGGACCACTCAACAAAAAATGCTCCATATCAATTACCTGGAACTGCTAGCAGTGTTCCTAGCACTAAAATCATTCCAAATACATCTCCAAAACAAAACTGTCCTCATTCGGACAGACAACATGACAGCTATCTATTACATACAGAAACAAGGTATTTGAAGTAAGAAGGTCAGGCCCTCTGGCAGGTGAATGGTCTGGGACCACCAGTCTAGTGCTTTCTTCATACCTGGTGGGATCTTTATGAGGTTCTTGAATGATCCTTCTGTTCAAATCTATTGTTTTTTAGCTCTTTCAGGTATGTGGGAAGGACCAAATTGATTGCTACGGATACCATGCCTAGAAGAGATTCGAACAGACACACAAACTGACTTTTTTCTGGATAGTTAAGAACTAGTTCCTTGAGCCTCAGTTGCCTGTCCTGGGGTAGAAAGGCTTAGTCTTCGACAGTATCTAAGGCTGCACCCAAAAACAGTATCCCCTTGGATGAAGTAGTTGAAGATTTTTGATCATTAACAGTGAGACCTAGTTTGTGAAACAACTTTAGGCAAGCCTTTATTGCCTTGGACGTTTGAGATGCTGTCGGTGCTTTTATCAGCTAGTCGTCCAGGTAGGGGAATACCTGATGACCGTCCTTCCTGAGAGAAGATGCCACAGGGGTTAGGCATTTGTTAAAAATGCAGGGAGATGATCTGAGGCCAAATAAGAGGACTTTGAATTGGTAATGGGTGCTGGCTACAGCGAAGCATAGGTATTTGCGATGTTTGGGTGTACACAGCTGTGGAAGTATGCATTCTGTAAAACCAGAATTGTTATGTGGTCTCTGGTTTAGGGGATGCAGGATGTCCGAGAGGGTGACCATGCAAACATTATTTCCGTAGATACTGGTTTAATTTTTGGAGGTCTAGGATGGGTTATCATTCCCATGTATTCTTTTTGATTAGTAAAAAACAGGAGTAGGATCCCATATCCATCTACGGATGGAGGACGTTTTTCTATTGCTTCTTTGGCTAACATGGTGAGCGGTTCTTTTCTGAGTAAGTGAAGGCGAGGTGGGTGTGCTCCCTTTCGTGGAGTGGTTGGAGTCCTCTTGACGAACTCCAGGGTATGACTGTAGGTAACAAGATCTATTGCCCATTTGTCTGATGTTATTTGCCTCCATTGCTTTAGGTAGTTGGCAATCTTTGCACCCAGAGTCTCTGATGGGTGGAGGGTATCCGGCACCCGGGTTAGGTCACTATTTGCGGCTTGTCTCTCAAACCTGGGGGGTCTGCTTCCTTCTAAGCCCTTGTTTAATGAATGCCGCTGCAAGTGGATGACGATAGGGCTGCTGTTGGTAAGAGGACCTATATGTGATTGGAAGGGCTAGTACTGCTGGTGTTGCAGGGATTCTGCTTATGCGCAGAACTATGTGCAGGAACCCAGGCCCTCAGTGAATTGTGGTGTACCAAAAACTCGCCTCAGAACCCCTTATCCGGCCAGCATCAGTGTCCCATTCGTTATCCGAGGTTTAGCTCGGCGGTCCCAATGTATAGACAACCCAGAACAAGCAACTTAGTATATTTCTCAGGAATGGTGGGAATCCGAAATACCTTTTCGTAATTATTCTCGTACCAGTCCACAACAGAATAAACAGAGACACGGTAAAAGTTTAAAGAGTTTATTTTATAAACCTCGTGTCCTAAGATGCAGCAGTTTGGCTAACATTAGCAGACAAACGATTAAAATCAAAACCATCAGCATAGTTACAATACCATAGAAAATGAAAGGAGCAATCATACTAAAATGACAGTGGATCTAAGCCACCTTCCTTTCTCTAACACACTAATAGTATTATTAGACTAATAAAAGGTCTCTAGGCTTGAATGGGGAACCCCATACCGTAAAAATCAGCTATGCTCTGCTCCTAGGAACGCTCTTCTTCCGAATGTAATGAAAACATGTAACACCGCAATATTAAAAGCACTCGACTTTCAGGTATTTGCAGCTGCGTGCGTGTTATGGCTAAACTAGTGGGCCGATCAACCTGAACTCAACAACATGCACCGTCTAGCGACCCAGACTGTTTCTTTTACACTGTGTACAGACCAAGGTCGCTGCTCACTGTTTGGGATGTTAACAACAGACAGTTCTCATGTGAAGCAAAGTCGAGTAAGCATTTCTCAATTTAATAACATGTGACTACAGTGTTGTGTGCAAAAGCGGCAAGATGGCTTTCTAGCATCTAACGTGGTTGTGCTAACTTAGCATTGTACATATGTAGATAACGATCTTCACTACACCCCCCCTTGATAGGACCACTAACCAGTAGGGGCGCACTTGCAAGAACGCAGAGTTCAAGTTTGATAGAACGGAACCAAGGGCATGAACTATAAGTCCATATAAGGGAAGTGAAAAAGTTCGAAGAAAAAAGTTAAAACGGAGTAAAAACAAAGAAACAAGTTAAAACGTGTTTTGACGAACACATAGATGATGCTTTGTTAGCCATCAAAATGAATACTGAGACAGCTAAATTAATTGGCACCTTGCTGTTTCGAAAACTGCCCTGTCATGGAGCACCCAGAGGAGACTTCCCATTGTACAGAGGAGGGTATGATATCTGGGTTAAATCCATCATTCTTTTGCTTACCATGCCACCCCAGTTTAGACTTGACCATATGCAAATCAGTCTTGACCCTGTGCCTCATGGGAACAGTCCAGCCCGAACTGCCAAGCCAGGTCCTTCCTGGACCGGAAACAAGCATCCTAGGACCGATTTCGGGGTTTCAACCCTCTATAGCCAGGCTAGCTTGATTCCAGTGGCACAGTGAGCCCAGGACCCACGTCTGGGCATACCTGGTGCACTTAGGGCGAGAAAGCAAAAGACTCATAATTGATGGAGGGAATGCAGAACAAATCAAAAC
The DNA here is from genome assembly GCF_964204655.1 of Triturus cristatus. Taxonomy (NCBI): domain Eukaryota; kingdom Metazoa; phylum Chordata; class Amphibia; order Caudata; family Salamandridae; genus Triturus; species Triturus cristatus. The sequence continues at coordinate 67,480,679 of NC_140593.1, read as the reverse complement.
TTTCACCCCCAGTCAAGAGATCTGGGTTAAATCTATCTGTAATGAACAACAAAAGAAGGATTTCACCATCTTTGATTCAATGAAACTAGGAACTCTGGGTCAGGTTTTTGCCCACTCTCTGAATGAAGAATACAGATGAGCAGTCACCGCGAGAACTGAGGACTTCCCACCAGTTTGCGCCAAGCCCTGCCTTGCTGCTGGAACCTCGACAATTGCACCCCCCTCTCAACTCGTCCAAAAGCTGAACTCCTCTCAGAGCTGTGGAGGACTGTCCAGCGACTTCAACATCCAAGCAGTATCTCCCTTGCGGTGGAGGAGGCATCCCCCTGCATCTGCAGACACTGAAAGCATCTGTCCGGTAAACCGTGCTGTTGGCCATCGGGTCCACCGAAGGAGCAGCACAGCAGTCTCTCTGGTGAGTTTTAATACTCTAGACCCTCCATGAGCCCTTCTGCACCAATACTCTAACTACCAGCGCTCTTGCATCCACCAGGGCTTGTATGCGTCCAGTCAATACATCACCGCCACATAGACTTACCTGCACGTCAAGGGACTTTGAGAGAGGTGAGATCCACACCAAGAGTGGCCCTGCTGTGTTTCTTTCCCCTCTTCCCCTCTTCTGTAAGTATACCAGTAACTCAGAGAGTCTCCAACGCTAAAGCAGTCCACCAGCCAGCACCTCTGCCCCAGAGCCACACAGCCCAACTACTCGTCTTCTGCTTGCAGCCCCTTGACCTATGAGTCCCCACCAGTTGATCTCCCCTTTGGGTTTCACCGGAACTTGTCCCAGAGTCCCCCTTTGCATACTCTGTTGTTTTGATAGGTCCTTTTAAACTTTGAAAGCTAACCGCGCTCATGGCTACCATCGCGAGACCAGCACCTCTTCACCCGAACACAGCAGGGCAGGTAAACTCGAACTACTTGCTGTACTTTGTACCTTGGCCCTCAAGCATCTTAAGTCCTAAAAGGTACCCTCTGCAACTGTTTGCAGTACATGTCTTTTCCTTCCATAGGATAACCTTATCATGTTTGAGGCTTATGCCTCAAATCTGACTGCCTTGTTATTCAAGTGTTTTACTGTGTAAAAACGATAACCAACTAAGGTACTTACCGATCCCAAAGATCTGTATTGTTTTGGTACACTACATACGAAGCCAGCTTCCTACACACATTGCACTTATTTTCCTAGAAGGTTGCTTTCCTTGTCGCCATCTCATCTCTAAGATGTGCTAGCAAATTGCAGACTTGCCCTTGAAGAGCCTTTCTTTCAGATTCACAGTGACAGAATTGTTCTTAGAACAAAGCCCAAATGCCTCCCGAAGTGTCCTCTCCCTTCCACCTGAGTCAAACAATTGAGCTCATGGTTTTCTTCACACACCTAGACTCTTTGGCAGAGAGGACCCTTCACACAGTTGATGTCATGCATGCCTTTATGTCTTACATTTTCTGATACAAACTTCTTATCGCAGATTCCTCATTTTAGAATATTCCCCTGGTGGCAGACTAAATTCTGAAAATCTTGAGCAGTACCTCTGTGTGCCGGTAGGTGGTGTTAGTGGCTCCGTGCCACCGTCTGCGTCAGAATTGACGTGCACAGTGCCTATTAGGTACCACCGTGACGATCTGAAATCAGTTCCTCACTTTGTGTCAACAGCACGGAACTAAAAAGCTACCTCAATCATTTTTTGGACACTTTTTATAACATTTGTCAATTTGTCTTGAACTATTACACCCAGTGTGCTAGGGACATATCCACTAACAACCTCATGGGTTTCAAACCTTATGGAAACTGCCACAGGCAGATGTCTGTGGTAGGATCACAACTCCAGCCCCTGCTGGACTGTCAGTCCATGCACCAGAAGATTGTCCAAGAGCTGGCAATGAAGCTTCTGGTGGTACAGCACAAGAAGGCACTTCCTGGCTCCCGATAAAGATCTCTTGCCCGGACGTGGAGTTGGTCCTGTGAGAGGTCGCCTTCCAAGTCAAAGTAGGGTAAGTCTAAGAATCACAAGAAAAAGAAGTCGAAACATTCTTCACCTTCCTCTCTCTACCCTCTACATCTAGACCTTGCTGCCGCACTCCACCTGCGGAGGCCGGGTCCTCCCTGAATTCCCTGTAGAAAGAGTGACTACTCTGTTTGGTGAACCTTCAGGCCTCACGGAAGCAGAGAGTTGTCCCAGTTGGGTTGCTGCCGACGGGCCCAGATACCAACTGTGCCCTCTGGGTCTGCTTCCATATTTGGTTCATCTTCAGTCTTCAAACCGAGACCCACGCCTTAGCCAGTTGACCTGATGCCTCTTCCGATGTTGCTGGTGCCACCCAACAACGTGGAACCCTTGTCCTGTCCAACTCGAAGATGGCGCCACCTTGCTGTTGCTTCTGCCCTTTGATAAACCTGGGGTGGGCCCAGATTTTGGGGGTGGTGACTGTGGGCTCCCTGACCCAAACAATTACCAGGGCCTAGCTTATGAGGAGGATAACTGGTATTTGGAGCTGGGAGATGTCAGCAGACTGGACATGTATCCAGATACTGGCCTGGTCTCGTGTCTGGGACCTGCCATGGAGTAGGGAGCATCCTTCACCATGGTGATGAGGAGGGTGTCGGAGGTCCTCGACCTGCAGCTTCCCTCCGCCACAGTCAAGACCAACATTTTGACTGAGGTTGTTGAACCGGGGCTCTCCTCTGCAGAACCCTTGCTTCCCTTTAATGAAGCCCTTACGGACATCCTTCTGGGGGCCTTTGCCAAACCCTGCACAGGTGTGCTGGCACAGGATTATTGCCTGTGCCACTACCCCATACCTGGGGACGCAGCTTTCCACACCCAGCATCCCACCCCAATAGCCTGGAGATACAGGTTTTGGCTGTCAATGTCATCCAGAGCACCTTTCCAACCTCCACACCAGTCAATGAATCCAAGAGGCTAGATACCTTTGGGAAGATAATTTTTTCTTCCACCAGCCTCCCATCATGGTCAGTGAACCCTGCATGCCTCTTGGACTGGGTCTACCACAACTTGTGGGGTTCAGTTGCGCAAGTGCTGCCCTCGGTCCTGGTGGGGCCTTATGCTATACTGGACCAGGCCATACTAGATTGCCAGGATGCAGCAAAGTTCACCATCCGATGTGGATTGGACATCACCAACTCGACGGGCTGGGCCATTGCATCAATGATGGTACTCCACCTACATGCCTGGTTGAGGTCCACTGGTGTCTTGGGGATGTCCACTTGGCACTGATGGATATTCCCTTCAATGGCTTATGCCTGGTTGTCGACGACGCCAATACAGCGCTTGTCCATTTCAAGGGGAGTCTGGTCACTGCCAGACCATTGGAAACCTCCCTGGTATTGCACCAATAGCACTCCTTCTGGTTGCCACCTCCATGGCTACGGTAGGGGCTCTAACTTGCATCCTCAATGCCAACCGTCCCATCCAGGCCCACAGGCTTCCTAATCTCTGAGTGTGGACATAGTTCTCACAGAGGATGTGGGTCTGAGAGCCAGTGTGCTGTCTAACACCCCATCCCTCCGGCTGCTGAAGCCTCTAAGCCACTTTAGCATGCCCTAAACACAGCAACACTCTGTTGGCATAAGGGTCAGGCTTCACCTACCCATTGGCAAACAATAACATAAGACAGGTGTGCTTCAAATTGCCTGTCAAGGTTACGCCGTGCCTTTTTCAGAGACCCCACCTCCCTTGCCACCGTCCTCAGATTGGCTGATGGAGGACCACCTTTCCTTACTACTAAAGGAAGTGCAGGGTCTTTTGGCCAAATCAGCCATAGCAAGGGTACCAGTATCATAAGTAGGTTGTGGTTGCTATTCTTAGTGCTTTCTGGTGCCGAAAAAGGATTGAGACTTATCCTAGATCTCGGCCGTCTCAATGCCTTTCCACAAAAGGAAAAATTCAAAATGCTCACCCTGGCCCAGGTCTGGTCTGTCCTGGATCCTAGGGACTGGATAGTATAGTTGGACCTGCAGGGTGCATATTTCCACATTCTTTCCTGCATACCCACAGGTGTTCCCTGCGGTTCACAGTGGGTCATGAGCATTTCCAGTTCACTGTGCTCACTTGTGGTTTCACCTGTGCCCCTTGATGTTCATAAAAGTGATGCCGGTGGTTGCAACACGTTTTCAGAGTTCAGGGATTCCAGTCTTCCCCTACCTTGACGACTTGTTTGTAAAGGTGGTCTCGCCACAGGCCGTCGTCACCTACCTCCAGACTGTGACGAACCTCCTTCATTCGTTGGTGTGCTCTTTCAGGATGCCAAAGTCACACCTGACACTTCAGCTCAAACGCTCCCCTTCATTTTTTGCCATTGTGGACACAGTGCACTTCTGCCCCCCTCCCCCACCTCCTGATGAAACAGAGTCCAGGGCATTCGTGGAGGAAAGTTAGGCCAGCTGAGTAGCTTTCCTGACCTCCCTTGATAGGTGGGTCACCGCAGAAGATATCCTTTTCCCTTTATTAATATTTAAGTGCTCCCCTGAGGGTGGGTCCTTGAACTCGTCCTGGACTTCGTCAAGATCCATCAAGAACTGTCCGAAGCCACTTATGAATTGACTATCTAATGAAAAATATGTTTATTCAATATAGTTAGATGTCAAAAAATAAAAGCATGGTCAACATGTTTCAGCCATTAACGATCCCATCTTGTGATCATGGCTTTCTTCAGGACCAGATGTTACTACTGCAACATATACAACACCTTGTGAAAAAAATCTGAACCTGAATTCACTTGGAACGATACCTCCGGCAGATGAATCCTACCAACTGCTGGTGAGTAGAACTACAGGGGTACAGTCAGGAGGACCGCCCGGGGTAGCGACGGCCAGAGCGCTGCCTCACGCCCGGAGTTGTCACCAGGAGTGGAGGCGTATATTCCGATTCAAGACGGGTAAAACCTGAGAACCCCTGTAGTTCTACTCACCAGCAGTTGGTAGGATTCATCTGCCGGAGGTATGGTTCCAAGTGAATTCAGGTTCAGATTTCTTTCACAAGGTGTTGTATATGTTGCAGTAGTAACATCTGGTCCTGAAGAAAGCCATGATCACAAGATGGGATCGTTAATGGCTGAAACATGTTGACCATGCTTTTATTTTTTGACGTCTAACGATATCGAATAAACATATTTTTCATTAGATAGTCAATTTTAACATAGTATTCACTCACACTGCACTTTGTACGTCACTTCACTACACGTTAGGCAGCTTTAGTCTCTGTTTAGTTAGGCCTCATTAGGTTGGTGTAAAAAAGAAAACATCCGCGAGCTCCTCCTTCCTTATTCATCCAGGCGTTGTAGCTCCTTAGCCGCACCAGGTGTGGTTAAGAGGAGGCCCCAGATGAGGAAGCATGCCACTTCGGTGGGTGATGGGACTTCGTGCTCTTCATGAGGACTTTTGTTTTCTTATAGCATTTTGATTTGTAACGTTGAACAAACAGATCAGCTTTCTCAGACCCACGGATTTCTTGTTGTTTTTAGATTATCCTGTGCCAAGAGGCCTCTGGACACGGCTGGAACGTCAGAACATCTTCCTGGTTGTACAATACCTGGCAAGATCTTAAAATGCTAGGGAAGACAAACCGATCTGTCTGTCTTGCGGACCACGAATGGCGTCTGCACCAGGAGGTGGCACAGGAACTCTTATGAGAATGGGGCAAACCTTGACTTGATCTATTTGCCATTGCAGAGAATGCAGAATGTCAGCACTTATGCATATTGGGGTTTCCAAAGCGGCTCTCACTGGGAGACACATTCCATTTAGGATGTAACTTGGGATTCCTGTATGCCTTCCCGCTGATGCCTCTTGAACCAAGTCATCAAGAAGATAGGAACCGACCGGGCCTAAGTCACCCAGTAGCTCCGGACTCGGCAGGTAGCGAGTGGTATACAGAACTTCTGGGCATGGGCAGCTGACCTCTGATGAGCCTACCCTTTTTAGGAGGATATACTGTTGCTGCAACAGGGCAGGGTCTTGCATCCGAACCTGAGGAGTCTCCACCTCATTCTTTTTCAATGCCCCTTTTGAAATGTTCAATGTGATTCTACCAGCCAGGCGTCTCTCAGCCATAATGATATATGCTCGCTGTTAGGACAAGTATGTGGCTTGGTGCTCCTCATGACAAGTTGACACACCCTCTCCCTCGTTATTGGAAGTGCTGTTGCTTGTGTTTTCCTTGGCCTAGCAAGGCCTTGCCCTGGGAACTGTAAAGGTTATCCCTCTGCTGTTTCGGGTTTTTTGTGATTGCCGGATCAGCTCTTTTTGTTTCAGTCACCAGTTGTGACATGTTTTCTAAAGGCTTTTCTCTACGATTATTCCATTGACTTCCCTCACTTGATGCATACAGAGTGATGGAAAAGATGCCTTTCAGCTTGTGCCACCCAAAGTACTCCTTAAGCAGGATCACCATCCAGTTTGCAACCTCTTTCTGTCTCAGAATCTTGAGGAAACATTGTGTGAAGCCTGCTGTGCCTTTCAGTCAAAAACAGTCTTTGACAGCAATAGGAGAGGCATCTTCGGGGACCAACAAACACAACTCCAGGAGGAATCAGGCCTCAAAACTGAGGCCCAACACGACAGACACGGAAGCCCAAGGTGCCCCAGTGGACATCCTTATCCTTCTCCCAAGCAGCGGAGAGGGGTCCCACTCTGACAAAAAAATGTCGGAAGCACAACATATCCCCTCAATGAGGCATGTGGTAAGATGACAAAAACCTTGCACACACATACCCAAGCAAAAGCTAAAGACCAGAGACAGGCTCATGCAACCCCACTACACTAAGTTCATGTAGGAATCCAATATAAGACAAAGGAGCAGACCATCGTCCCTCTGTCCAAACAAGCCTCCAAGGCAACTGCAAAGACTAAGGCACCAACTCCTCCAAAGGTGAAGCCAGTTTTGGAACCAGTGGCGAAAAAATGTGCATCAACGCCGATGAAGCCTTTGGAGTTGAATACGGGGTTTGAAATACCTAGAACCACTTTCAGAGCTTATGTAGCTGTCTGTGCCGAAAACACACCCTTGGTACCAAAACCACACTCAACGTCTAAAACACCATCCGACTCAAGACCACCATCCGCTTTGAAGACTTTGTCAATGCCAAAGACAATATCAGTGTCCAAGACCCCATAAGACGTAAAAGCCTATACAGACCCCAAAGAACAGCATGTGGAAACCATTTTATGCAAACTTCATGAAGAACTTCATGCCAGGCAGAAGATTCTAGTCATCAGTCAAGATACAGGCAAGGTGGTGACAAGGCCACCTCTCCACCATATTCTACTATGGAGCTTGAACCACACAAGCCCCCACATGGCAAGGACAAGGGCACTAGCCCCATTCATTTCCCATTAGACCCTCCACCTCTTCTACCACCTACTTTTCCAGTATTGCCTCCTCTTCTTCCTCCTATTCTTTCGGCAGTGCCATCCACACCTCCTCCTTCACCACCCTCCCCACAACACTGGATTCATCCATTACCTCATCTTTAGGGGAGCACTTCATTGGAGAAAACTTGGACCTGCACCCCAATCCTTATCTACCATATTAACAGGGTGATCCTGATGTACTAGATGAACCCTGGGAAGACTATAATGTTTACCAAGAAAGGGATACAGATCTTGACCTATACCTCTCAAAATCTTCCCCACCGGACGACACTACCACATACAATGAGGTAAAACGCAGGGCTGCCGAATATCATAATGCTGATATGCATACACTGGAAGGTGAGGAAAATGTAATGTTCGAGATACTATCAGAAACACAAAGAACCCTCCAATTCTTTCCCATGCTAAATCCCACCGTTGACATATTTAAACAACCTGTCAAGTCACAGGTCCTAAGCCTAGGGTTGATTTAAAAAAAACACAAAAGAAAATACACACCCTCACCAACAATTGTTAAAGGCCACGTTAACCTCCGGAGTCTCTTGTGGTACATACCGGAAGAAAAAAAAGCTAACTCTTAAGGTACAGGTGACACACCTCCTACAGACAAGGAGAGTATAAAATGTGATGCTACAGCAAACAAGATGCAGTACAGACGCAAACCACCATACAATTTCCAACTCAGTGGGACGAGATGCAGATTTTTACAGCATCTTCCCTTTCACTGCAAGCAGAGAGGAACAGAACTAGTTGAGGAGGACGAGGTCATCTCGAATGCGACAATCCAGGGTGCGCTAGATGCTGCAGACACCAGTGCTAGGTAGGTTAACTTGAGCATTATAATCTGCCGTCACATGTGGCTAAGGCTGTCTGGTTTAAAGCCTGACGTTCAGCAATATTCACTCAATTTACCTTCTTACAAACATGCCAGCATAGAGGGTCCTTTCGTAGGGGTCAGTGCAGAGGGGCATCCCAAAAAAAAACTGACACAGAAATGGGTACCTTTCGCAAGCATCAAGGCACCTATCAACCCCAAAACACTAGAGAGTCCTATCACAGAGGTCGATACAAAGAAAATAACTGCCAGTCGAAGTAGTGGATCCACTACCCGGGGTGCCACTTCTAATAAGCTGTGACCCTGTCTGCCTCTCCTCCCTACACTTACCAGTAGGGGGAAGGCTACAGGACTTTCACACCCAATGGGAGAATATAACTACAGGACAGTGGTTCCTTTCAATAATAAAAGACAGATATTGCATAGAACTCAGCTCTTCTCCACCCAATATCCCACCTGTGCACAAACAGTGTCAAGAGAACAAACTCTTAATACTCCTACAAGAGGAAGTTTAAGCTCTGCTTCTAAAAGGGCCAATACCAGGGACACAGGGTCTACTCGCTGTACTTCCTAATTGCAAAGAAAGATGGTACCTTAAGGCCTATACTTGCCCTAATGCCTCTCAACAAGTACATCTTATCGGAGCACTTCCACATAGTAACAATACAGGAAGTCATGCCGCTGCTACCACTAGGAGACTGCCTGACAGCTATAGACCTCACCCAGGTCATCTGCGTTACCTCTGATTTCAAGTAAGTGGCCAACATAATTAATTCAAGGTGTTGCCATTTGAAGTAAGTACTGCGCCAAGAATATTTTCAAAATGTCTTGTGTGAGTAGCTACTCATCTCAGAATGGGGGGGGGGGGGTGGGGCATACACGAATATCTCACCGTGCGGGATCAGTGGTCTCTAAACCAAATGTTTCTACACTTCCTTCATCTAGAGATTCTTATGATTCAATTAGCTTCCAAAGCTTTCCAATAAAATCTGCTAAACAAAGTGGTTTTAGTCTGTACGAACAACATGACCATCATTTATTGCATACAAAAACAGGGAGGAACAAGTGTCCCGTCTAGCGCAGCGCATATAGCATTAGGCCATAAATTGCATCATCCACCTACTAGACGAATACCTGCCAGGGTTGGACAGTGACTTCGCAGATATGCTCAGCAAAAGACAACAACAGGCACACGAGTAGCAAATCAACACACCATTACTCCGCTCGTACTTCCAATGGTTTGTAACCCAGGAGTTAGATCTCTTTGCAACACAGCAGAACGCAAAACGGCAAAGCTTCGCCTCCATGTTTGCTCACCCCTGGCCCAAGAGCAATGCCTTATGGTTCAGTTGGTCAGGAGTATTTGCCTATGCTTTTCATCCCACACATTCCTTATGTGGTTCAGAAGCTCAGGCAAACATCCATCACACTAATCCTAATTGCCCCAACATGGGCTCGTCAAGCATGATTAACAACTGTGGTAAATCTGTCAATTGTGCTACACGAGGAAGTTGGCAATCTGAAAGAAACAGTTAGGTAAAGGTTCCTTACCTTCGAATTAGCCCCAGGCGTCAGACTGGAACTGGAGACTTTTTCGTCAGCAGTACCCCTGCGCGTCGAAAGGTGGCGTTGGTCGGCTCCGCGTTCGTTGTTGGCGTCATGGTTGCTGGGATGAAGTTGCGGTATATACTTAGACGCCGCCCTCGTGGGCTGACGTCAGTTTTCTTTTTCCGCGCCAGCTAGTGCAGTTCCGGAGAAAGCGGTACCTCCAGTCACGTTTGACTGACTTTTTGGCGACTTTTGTCGGCAGAGTTTTAGAGCCTTCAACTCCTGGTACATGAGGGATGCCAGTTTCAAGGCCTGCGGCTCCTGTAGCTGACTGATGTCAGTGACTGATCTGCACCGCGTGTGTAACGCCCTGAACGTCTCAGGATCGTTTAACAGACACGATAATGAGAACGCAACCACTTGTGAAGGTTTAGTTATTTTAATGAAGGCAAAAATAATACAAGGAATAAACAAAGGTTATAGTCACTGGAATCCTCCAGGCTAAGTACGTTACCAGCCCACAGCACGGATGGTCCTAGCCGTCCTCTGCATATACGGCGATCCCGGCGTATGCCAACAGAGGGCAGAAATGAAATGGCCGACAATGCCAATCGGTAGGCTGTGAGGGGCACGAAGAGTGTTGGGGAGAATCGAGGAGTCAGGGAAACACCCAGCCGGGGTCTCTACCTGAAGGGAGCAGCCGCTCAACCTCTTCCTCAGACTGCACCGGGACGCGGAGTCACCTCCTGGTGATGCGTCACCGATACCCCAATCACAAGCAAAGAAGACTGAACCGAGAGCAGCCGCTCGATCGATCCTGTGGACTTCCGAGTCTGTAACGCGGCAAACACCTCCTGGTGTGCGTTACAGCTGGCAGTCCCTGTATCTCTGGTCGGGCTGGGAGTTACGACTCCAACCAGCAAAAGCGCCACTGCGCTTTGACTCAACCGAGTCAAAAAGCGAAGCTCAATGGTTATCCGGTAGAGCTTCCGGGTCCTTCACAGGTGACGATGGGGCAAGACACGGCCCAGGGAGTAACGACTCGACCTATCTCCGTTCTTGCCTTACTGGAGCACCACTCCGGAACACTGCTCTTCACTAAGCAGGTACGTCGGTGTAAACACAATATCCGACAGCGTTGTACCTCCCGGTTCCTCCCTTTATAGGGCGTGTTTTCCTTGAGTTATGTAACAGCTCTCCTGTTTACATAAGGGCGTGTTTTCCTTGAGTTATGTAACAGCTCTCCTGTTTACATAACCTCTCAACCGCTAAGCATCCTGGGAGATGTAGTCCGTTTTCGCTGGTTACCGTTTTCCTCCCCTCGCATGACAGGAATTCTTGACAGTACATCCTCCCTCTCAGCGGCTCCCCACGGGTCCAGCGCTGGCAGGAAAACGCCGATGGAACAAGGAGACCAAGCGCGGAGCATGAACCCCTTCAGCCGGTTCCCATGACTGCTCCTCCGGGCCATAGCCTTTCCATGCAACCAGGTACCACAGCTTCCCCCTGCGCCATTTGGACGCCCGTATGCCCGACACTTCATACTCCACCTCCGACTCCACGCATACCGGCCTAGGTGTCCCAGACGGCTTGGAGGGCGCTGGTTTGAGCAATGATACATGAAAGACAGGGTGTATCCGCAATGACTGGGGCAAGCACACCTTCACGTTCACGGGACCCATACACCTGGTAATTCGATAGGGGCCCATGTACTTGGGATGGAACACACTGTTCTTTCGAAACCTCATGTTTCTTGTGGATATCCAGACGTAGTCTCCAGTGCGGTACAGTGGCCCGGGCCTTCTCTTCCTGTCTGCCGCAGCCTTGTATCTTCTCTTGGCCTCTATTAGGACAGCCCTTGAGCGCATCAACGTGTCTTTTATGTGTGCCACCCTGTCCGCTGTGGCGGGAATCCTGTCCTCTCTGAACGGATGTAGAAATGGCAAGAACCTGGGATGTTGGCCATAGTTGCTATAGAACGGAGATGCCTGTGTGGAGCTGTGAGTGGCGTTGTTATAGGCTATCTCTGCAACCCATAGCAAGTCGACCCATTCTTCCCTGCCCTGGTCCACAAAACATCGCAGATACTGTTTGAGCGTTTGGTTCAGGCGCTCGGTTTGGCCGTCCGTTTGAGGGTGGTAGCTGGTGGACAGGGCGGTCTTAACATGCAGCGCAGTGCACCAAGTCTTCCAGAATTGCGCAGTAAACTGCGACCCCCGGTCCGATACGATCACCCCAGGTAATCCATGCAGTCGTACCACATTCTTTAGGAGTAGTGACGCCAATTCCCCGGCCGTAGGGACTCTCTTGCAGGGGATGAAGTGCCCCATTTTCGTCAAGTAATCCACCACCACCAGTATTGCCGTCATCCCCTGGTCTACCGGTAGGCCCACCACGAAGTCCAGTGATATGCTATCCCATGGTCTATCCGGGGTCGGAAGTGGATGTAAGAGCCCTTGGGTTCGGCCATGGTCGGCCTTCATGGTAGCACACGTAGGACACTCCTGTCCCCATCTCCTGACATCCACTCTCATGGTTGGCCACCAGAAATGCCGTCCCATGCTAGCCACCGTTTTTTCAAAGCCCAAATGACCTGCGCATGGAGAGTCATGGCACCAGATGAATGCTTGTTTCCTTAGCCTAGGCGTGGGTATCAATAGGCACCTGCCCTTCAGGGGTATCCCGTCCTTCAGCTGCCATTCTCTGTGACTGAGGAGCCACCTCTGCCATGCGAATGACCTGATCCCTCTCTTTATTCCCCTCAGGAAAGTATCCGGTTGGATAACCCCCAATACCATCCTCGGGGAAATGATGGAATGCTCGGTCGCAGGCAATGGTTCCTTAACTGCAGATTGACGGGACAGGGCGTCCGCCTTCCGGTTTTCCGTCCCCGGCCGATATGTGATGCGAAAGTTGAACCCCGCAAAGAAGATCATCCACCGCAGCTGTCTGGGAGAAAGGTGTCTTGTGGCCGTCATGAACTGTAGGTTCCGATGGTCCGTGTACACCGATACCACATGTCTTGCCCCCATCAACCAATGCCTCCATTCGGTGAAGGCGTCCTTGATTGCGAGAAGCTCCTTCTCCGCAATATGGTAGTTGCGTTCGGCGTCGTTGAGTTTGCGGGACATGTACGCAACGGGATGAAGCACCCCTGTGTCGTGGTTGCGTTGGGACAAGATAGCCCCCAGCGCCACATCCGATGCGTCCGCTTCCACCACGTAGGGGAGATCCGGATCGGGGTGAGCCAACACCGGCGCCTTACCAAAGGCGCTTTTCAGGGCCTCAAAGGCTTTGTTCGCTTCAGGGGACCAGACAAACTCCTTGGACTTCCTCAGTAGCTGTGTGATTGGGGCCACCAATCCTGAAAATCCATCTATAAACCGCCTGTAAAAGTTGGCGAAGCCAATGAAACTTTGGACGTCCTTCACGCTTTGGGGCACCGGCCATTCTTTCACCGCCTTGATCTTTCGTTCTGCCATCTCCTGTCCCTCTGGACTCAGCATCACTCCGAGGAATTCCACGGATGTGACGTGGAAGTCACACTTGCTGAGTTTACAAAACAGCATGTTTTCCCTCAGCTTTTGGAGCACAGCTTTGACGTGGTGTACGTGCTCCTCCACACTGGACGAATAGATGAGGATGTCGTCGATATATACGACCACGTAGATATCCATCTCCTCTCTGAATACCTCATTCAAAAAGTACTGAAAGGCTGCCGGGGCGTTGCACAGACCGAACGGCATGACGAGGTACTCAAAAAGGCCGAACCTGGTCTTAAAGGCGGTCTTCCACTCGTCTCCGTCCCTCATGCGCACCAGATGGTATGCCCCTTTCAAATCCAACTTGGTGTAGATACGAGCTTTCTTGACCTGTTCCAGAAGTACACTGATGAGAGGCAAGGGGTACCGATTCTTTACGGTTATCGCATTCAATGCCCTAAAGTCCACACAGGCTCTCAGCTCCCCATTAGCCTTCGGGACGGGATGAAGAAGAGTGGCGAGGCGGCCGGAGACTTGGACGGGCGGATGAATCCTAGCTTGAGGAGTTTATCCAGGTACCCCCGGAGATGCACGTTTTCAGGCTCCGTCAGGGCATACAGCCTGCCGCTGGGAACGCTGGCCCCTGGCACCAGGTCGATCTGGCAGTCAAACTGTCTATGTGGTGGTAGCACTTCCGCCTTCACCTCATCAAATACATCCTCAAAACTGTGATAAGCCTGGGGGAGAGCCACATCTTTTTCTGCCGCTGTAGCCACCGTCTGACTCCCGCTCTCATCTGCGTCAAGGGATTCCGTTCTTGCACAATGCAGGATGCAATACGGTGACGTCAGTTCGATGCGATGTGTTGGCCAATCCACAGAGGGGTTGTGTTTCTGTAGCCACGGCAATCCCAATATGACGCCATATTGGGGCGCTCGGATGATGTTAAAATCGATTTGTTCCAAATGGTTCCTCCCACATCTCATCGGAAGGACCCCCGTGTGCTGCCCGATGGGCCCCGTCACCAATCGCCTTCCGTCTACAGCATAGACGTCTTCGGGTACAGCTTTGGGAAGAAGCACTAGCCCTAGCCTGCATGCCTCGTTGTGGTCCATAAACATGCCAGTGGCCCCTGAATCCACCATGGCCACAACGGGTATCCACTGGTCATGCACTCCCACGTGCACCGTGAGAAATAGGTGTCGTTGTCCCTTAGTGACCGAGTTGGAAAGTGAAGGGATGGATGAGTGACTCCGAGATGCCCCTTCTTTGGTCTGGGAGTCCTCTAGTTTTCCGCCGGTACGTCCACCACGGCTGTTACCGACCGGTTGGCCCGATAACGTGACGTCTTCGGTTTGGCAGGGCATTCACGTACGTAGTGGCCTTTTTTGCCACAATATAGGCACAATCCTTGTTTACGGCGTGACTCTTTCTCCGTGGCTGTGAGGCTCGCTCGTATTGCGCCGATGTCCATGGGTTCTCCCACTGTCACATAGGATGGAAGGGAGTTTCCTTTTCTCCCATGATCCCCCTTTCTTTCGCTTAGCCTATGTTCCAGCCGTAATACCAGGTTGATAAGGCCCTCACATGTCTTGGGTTGTGGGTCAATATGAGCCACGGCATCCTTGAGCTCATCGCACAGCCCGTGATGGAAGAGCGCCGTCTGTTTAGCAACAGGCCACTTGGTTTCCGCAACCAGCCTTCGGAACGCGTTGAGATACTGCACCAGGTCGTTGGATCCCTGTCTCAACTCAAGCATTTCACGGTCCGCCGTGTACGAGTCAGCCCTTCTGTCGAAGACTTTCAGGAATTCCTCGCGAAAAGCACCCCAATCACATAAGATGGGGTCGTCCCTGCTCACCAGAGGTACGGCCCATTGTGCCGCGTTTCCAGCCAAATAGGATATAAGGAAAGCCACACGAGCCTGACTCGTGGGGAACGCCCTTGGTTTGCACAATAAATGTAGCGCCACTTGTGTGAGGAATACCTGCACTGTGTTAGGATCCCCACTGTACCTCTCTGGTGTTGCCAAGGGGACGGCTACCGGCATTTCCACTACTACTGCAGGGGTCTGGTTCGTGAGGGAGGTGCTGGGCGTGAGCGGGTCCAATTGGATAGCATCCAGTCTGGCTTTTACATCGGCTGTTTCTTGCCTGGAGGCAGCCAATTCAATTTGCACGGTCGCTAAAGCAGCCAGCACATCATCAAGTGTTGCCATGTCTGTTATCGACCGGGAGACAGTTAGTGTTATTGATCGATCGATCCTGTGGACTTCCGAGTCTGTAACGCGGCAAACACCTCCTGGTGTGCGTTACAGCTGGCAGTCCCTGTATCTCTGGTCGGGCTGGGAGTTACGACTCCAACCAGCAAAAGCGCCACTGCGCTTTGACTCAACCGAGTCAAAAAGCGAAGCTCAATGGTTATCCGGTCGAGCTTCCGGGTCCTTCACAGGTGACGATGGGGCAAGACACGGCCCAGGGAGTAACGACTCGACCTATCTCCGTTCTTGCCTTACTGGAGCACCACTCCGGAACACTACTCTTCACTAAGCAGGTACGTCGGTGTAAACACAATATCCGACAGCGTTGTACCTCCCGGTTCCTCCCTTTATAGGGCGTGTTTTCCTTGAGTTATGTAACAGCTCTCCTGTTTACATAAGGGCGTGTTTTCCTTGAGTTATGTAACAGCTCTCCTGTTTACATAAGGGCGTGTTTTCCTTGAGTTATGTAACAGCTCTCCTGTTTACATAACCTCTCAACCGCTAAGCATCCTGGGAGATGTAGTCCGTTTTCGCTGGTTACCGTTTTCCTCCCCTCGCATGACAGGAATTCTTGACAGCGTGTGCCTGTTCTGCCTGGAGCGTAATCACGATCCCAAGTCGTGCCCCGACTGCTGGACCATGAATCCAAAGTCTTTTTAGGAGTGCTCCTGAAAGCTTCTCAAGGCCCGGCAGTCGGCTCCGCGCAGTTCGAGGTCCCGGTTACGTGGGAGGTCGAGGGATCGGTCGCGGAGCCACCACCACCAGTCATCTTCCAAGTCTTCGCTCTCCTCAGGTAAGTCGAAGCACAAGAAGTCGAATAAGCATAGTCGCTCTTCAACTTCTCCCAGTCGGTCGGCCGACGCGATGAGGGATGCGGGTGGTGCCCCTCCTGCGGCTCCGCATGCGGAGCCCGAAGGGTCGACTCAGTTTCCCTCCCTTAACAGGACCCGGAGCAACCCCTGCCCAGCTTTGCCAATTCTACAAAGCGATGCGTGCCATCTTTGGGCAGTCCCACTCCGCCGTAGTGCCTTCGGAGTTCTGATGCTTCGACGCCGGCGGCTCTGGCCCCGGCACCACAGGGTCCCCTTGGATCCAGGCCTGGATCCGGATCGGCACCGGTCGACCTGATTATCCCTCCTACAGCGCTTAATCCACCAGCACCACGTCTGCAGCCTATGCCGGTTGTGTCCCCAGTCGGCGTCGACCCCGGCCTCCACGTCGATGCAGACACCGAGCCGGACCGGCGTCGATCGGGGCTGATGGGTACTTTTGTGACCTTGTTTTACCCTGGCTCTGAGGACTGTGAGGAAGACTGGTAGGGGTCTGGAGACCCTTTAACTGGCCAGTGGGTTATCAACCGGACTGGAGAGAGAAACTGGGGGAAGCCAGTTGTCTGGATACCTCACCAGACCTTGGCATGTTGTCTCCTCCTACCGTGGCTACGGAGGAGGGAGCGTCTTACGCCATTGTGGTGCATAGGGTGGCAGAGGCGCTCAGCCTTGAGCTACCTAGGGTGGCAATCGGGACTAACTTCCAGAAAGAGTTGCTTCAACCAGTAGCGCGCTCTTTGGAGCCCCTACTAACGTTTAATGAAGCCCTCACTGCCATCCTTTTGGCCACCTAGTCCAGGCCCAACACAGGGGCTCCTGTAGATAGGATGATTGCCCAACGCCAGCGCCCCTGCAGCCTGGCGACCCCAATTTCCTCTCCCAACATCCCACCCCTGAGAGCTTGGTGGTCCAAGCCTCCACTTCTAAAAGCGCATTCCCTAACGCACCACCTGATTGGGAATCCAAAAAGCTGGACCATCTTCGGAAGAAGAGGTTTTCTTCCTCCAGCTTGGGACTGCGGTTGGTAAACACCGCATGTCTGTTGGGCCGTTTTACTCACTCTGTGTGGGATACAGTGGCGCAACTGCTGCCCCATTGCCCGGCGGAGGCCCGGGCCGTACTCTCCCGTGCAGTTGCCGAGGGGAGAGACGCAGCAAAGTTTCCCATCCGCTGTGGGCTGGATACCGCCGACTCACTAGGTAGGACGCTTTCCACGTCGGTAGCCTTTTGACGCTACACTTGATTGAGGTCGACTGGTTTTTCAGAAGATGTCCAATCCACTCTTATGGACGTGCCATTTGATGTCCGTCGCCTATTCGGCGACAAGGCAGACCACGCATTTGAGCCTTTTAAGGGCTCTCGGGCTACGGCCAGGTCCTTGGGCCTCGCCACCACCCACCCTGCGCAGTCTGCTTTTTGCCCCTTTCGTGGCTACAGAAGGGGTGACCAGCCATGTCCCACCCAGAGCCACAGGCCAGCGCAAGCTGTTCATCCCCAGTGCGGCCGGGGGTGTGGGAACCACCGCCGTGGTTCTGGGGGCCGGCGGGCGGGCCAGTCTAAAACAGCCTCCCTGCAGCATCCTCCAAACCCTCCTAGTCCGACCTTTAAGGGCCACCAATCGCCAGTAGGCAGCAGGATTCACCATCACCTCCCCCACTGGCGCACCATTACGTAGGACAGGTGGGTTTTGCAAATAGTCCGAAGGGGCTACTCCCTCCCCTTGGAGACTACCCCTCCATCCATGCCACCTCAGTTCCATTGCATGTCAGAGGATCATCTGGCCCTTCTCCAACAGGAAGTTTTGGCACTCTTGGCTAGGGGAGCCCTCGAGCGAGTTACTGTTCCAGAAGTAAGTTGTGGTTGCTATCCCCACTACTTTCTGGTGCCCATGAAGGACAAAGGCCGGCGTCCTATCTTGGATCTCAGGAACGTCAACCGCTTAAAAATGTTGATGCTGGCTCAGGTCCTGTCTGCCCTCGACCCTGGAGACAGGATGGTATCTTTGGACCGTTGGACTTGCAGGACGCTTATTTTCACATCCCCGCCTGCCGGTCCACTGGCGTTACCTGCGGTTCACGGTAGGCTACGAGCACTTTTAATTTACCGTCCTCCCTTTGGCCTTACCAGTGCCCCTTGGGTGTTCACAAAGTGGGGGTGGTCGCAGCTCATCTGCGCAGATCAGGGGTTCCAGTCTTCCCCTATCTCGACTACTGGCTGTAGAAGGCGGGCTCGCTCCAGGCAGTCGTCTCCCACCTCCAGACTATGGCCGACCTCCTGCATTCGCTGGGGTTCTCCATTGTTATACCTGGTATCATTGGCGTGGGTCTCCCTTCCTCTTTTCGCTTCCTATCTTTTATGTTGGCTGGATTTAGATGCTCTGGGCGCCGTGCCACTGCTAATCAGTGCCACAGCGCGAATGCTCCCCGTGTAAAGATGACTGTATGAATTAGGTTTACCATAATGCCTAGATCTTTGTAGCATGTTCTAATAGCGAGTTACCCTCCATTTCACTGTTACTATTGTGAAGCTATCCGTTCTCATAGGCCAGAATAGGAGGTTGAGGATTACCTTCTATAATCCTATCTGACCCCCAGAACCTGATAGGAACTTCGAGTTTGATATGTTTATGGCAGGACATTGAGATGCACCTTTTAGTAAGAACCATTTATATATCCCATGTTCGAAAATGCCTCTTCTGGAAACGCGGCATTTTCTTGCCTGAGCTTTCCTGTAGGCTTTGCTAGTATGTGTATTGGCCGTCTGGTTTTTGAGCAGCAGGGCCAGGTGGGTCAGACCTGGCTGGAGAGAGAGATCGGTATTCAGAGCATGGGGAGGGGTGACTCTTTGATCTTAGCAAGGCCGTGCCTGGCAAGGTGAATGATGGCTCCACCCCCCCCCCCCCCCCCCCCACCGGGCGTCTGATAGCAGACGCCCGCATTCTGAAAGGGCAGGATGTCGCCTCGTAAACCAAGTGCTTCCCGACCCCATCGAACTGGTTCTGACTGGATTTAGTGATTTGTGGCTTTAGAGAACAAAGACCTTTTAGGTATAAAACGCTGTGCTGGACCCTTGTCCAGGTGTGTTCCTTCTGGATGTCAAGACGAAACTCTGTCCGAGTGAACAGAGGAAAAGACTTTTGAAACTTTAACCAAGCTTGCTGAAGAAACTACCAGAGGGTTCTGCCCACTGTGGATTGCACCACCTAATACAAATGTCAAAAAATCGTAAATAGACAAATGTCCATCCAATAGATGTCCGTTTTCAAATTTTCTTTATTCTTCTTTAATTTATGCAAAAAACACCGGGCAGCCAACGCGTTTCGTTCTTGTTAGAAGAACTTAGGGCTGTAAGAACATTAAAAAACATATATAATACAATCTAAGATACATTTGACAATCAATATAAACAAACAATATAAAACCATACCTCAAGACAGGAAATATTCCAAAATATCCCCCAAACTATAAACTCTCCATTATACATAAAAAATGTGATACAATTATAAATCCGTCAAGCACCTGATCCTGTAGCCATTCTTTTTAGTATTGATATGGACATTTTTCCCAAAGTTCATTTCCCAATCCTTAACAGAAGCTCTAATCCCAACTGGATAGGCAAATCCAGTCATTCCAACTTTTATGTTTCAAAGCGAGTTACCATTATACATGATCCAAATCTCAGATATTTTGTATCTATAATGGCAACACCTTTTCATTTGACCTTAGAATAGTAATACTAGCCCCATGTGATACAACTGGCAGGCCTCCATATATGGTTCAACTACAATTACATCTACTAGGCATTCATGTATCTACCCATTCCCAATTGAACACGAAATAAAAAAAAATAAACATGAGAACAATTAGGCAAAATAGCACAACATATTGAGTGCTACACACATCTTCATGTGGTCCTACCTAGAGTCTCCCGTCTAATTTTTTGAGTACATATAAAAAGAAATCAGGCATAAATATACCCCCTTACGAACCCTAAACCTTCATTAAAGACAAGGGACAGACAGTGCCTATCATATTTCGTATCTAGCATTAGAGACATAGAGCAATATCATAGTATGGTTGCCAAATAATCATAGCCAATCACGACCCATATCTATCTTTTTGCCCTATAAAACATGCCCCATACCAAAGAACCATACACCTACTGATTCTTCTAGAGGTGATTGTACATTAGTAATCGAACGCGTGTTCAAAGATGGCTCGATTGCAGATTCTCCTGGTACTCCTTTATTTTGTCATTTTTTCAGCCACCTCAAGCGTCCTTACTGGCTATTGCGCCTAATAAGGATAAAAGTTAACACTAGTTGACTACAGGTTCTTCTATCCGCACGCCAACACTAGACAATTATTATACTAGTAAATTATCTAGGTGTTAAACACATTGTACGTGTATCTTACCTATAATTCCAATATTTCTGGTATTTCTTTAAATTTTTTACTTCTTCCTAGTAAATGGCTACTGTGCCTGCAATAAAATATGTATACAATATGCTAATTACTATCAAAATGACAATTTATCCCTAAATAGTTTACAGCCAACCAATATTAAAACAATATGTGTATAAAAGAATATCCTGACTCCATTTTATGCTTGCAAATGTATTTACGGCCGTAATTCATTGCGAGCTCGAGTGCTTCTACAACCATATTATCTCGCACCCAAGACCGCTTCAACTCGCAAGTTATATAGATAGCAAGAGCACATGTAAGCCAACTCATATAATATGTAACGCTGTTATTTTATAGCGTAATTTTGCAGTCGTGATTACTTAGGAACAAGCAAACAACATTGTCTCAAGTTAAAATGCTACTTAAGCTTGCAAATAATGTATGCAGCACACGCGTGAAACAACTCGTGTGATACGCAAGACTATTGATTTATAACAAAACTTGGATATAAACTTCCAAGGTTATACAAGTTTATATACTTTACCCGTTAGTATGGCTTGAGATCTATTTATCCAAACCATCAATATTAAAACGGCAAACAATCCATGTTGCCAGTTTATAATTTCACGAGCCCTTGGTTCCAGACTAGTTTTTTAAATTCTCGGTAATAATCGATATATATTGCCGGCCCTCGTTACTCCCTACTCGTTTGTTCACGTCCGGAGATATATATATATGCCCCTCAAGTACATATGCACTCAACATTACTCACCCGTAGCAAAGTTTATCGAAGAACTATGATATCTCTTCTCAGGTGCTCAAAGAGAACACCAGGGCGTCCTTCCTCCATTTATTCACCGGGTCCATCAGCAACGTTCCCCAACGTCATTAAAACTCAAGAGGAAGTCTCTAAATTGGCTTATCGTGTTAAATAAGGGTTACAACGTGTGCCCCCATTGACAGTCCACCAATTCACTCGTCCCGATCTTATTTCAATTATATAGAACCTTACCTCCTCATGTATCGCCAATTCCAAATGTAAAATAAGGCACCAAAAAAATCTAAGACTTTATAAACCTTCAAAACGCCCAATACGATTTTAAACTTATCCTCATTTTCATATTCAACATATATGACCAAATATTGATACCTGCCAAATGTATCAACAAGCAAAAGGGGCAAAATAATATTTCTATCTATCTTTCTTCCATTAATACTCATCCAAGTATAAAATGCCACTAAACATTTTGACCCCCAAAATGACATTGATTTGAACCTACAAACCAATCGTTTTTGCAGGTTTACAAACACAGCTTCTATTATAATGTAATTGTGTATACCCCATATTAATAAGTGTAATATTTCTATCATTTTGACTTAGTCTGGTGTGTATCACAAATGGCCATCATCAATTATAATCAAGTCACTCCCCCTACTCCACCACATTTAAACTGTTCCAATATCTCATTTGATCTTACTTCTCTCCATACTGATTGAAACTACATTTGTCAAACTGCAGAATCAAGCTATCAAAGGAAATAATGCAATCCATCATCTGTATTATGTCCCTTGCTCGTACTGCGTAGTCTACAAATCCAACCAGCTTCATTCTGTCTTAGGGCTAGATCTCTATCTCCCCCCCTCGGTTTCATTGGAACGTGATCAATTCCATGGAACCAAATTTCGGGTCTGTCCCCATGTTGTTCACTCATATGTGATGTCATAGGGTATCTAGTATCTTGATTTCGAATGGCCCGTACATGCTCCTGAATTTTAACTTTCAAGGGCAGAATAGTACTACCCACATAAATAATATTACAACTACAACCTAACACGTAAGTAACATATGTTGTTTTGCACGTAATAATGTGTCTGATGGTATAGACACGTTGTGTGTTGTAACTAAAATCTTTCACCGTATTCTTGCCATATTGGCACATATTACAATCAGTGCATGTAAAAAAAACATTGATTGGTCCAGGTAACCATGATCCCTCTGTTTTTTTCTTCTTCTTGGATGTTACATAACTGGGACCTAGCATCTCTCTCAATGTCCTACCAGAGTATACAGACTTGCTACCATGACGAGAAGCGGGTGCCACCTGCTACTCCAGCAGCTAATTCCAGCAACAAAAAGTCTACATCAGTCATTGGCTAACCACCACTTATTGTCGAGCACTGCTTTACGTTTGATGCTAAGCATATGTGTCTAAGGCCAACACATGCTACAAATGAAATATGTTATTTACCCTGTTAGTATCTATTTGTAGCGTGTAGTGCCATGGGTTCCTATGCACACCCTCCTCCCCAAAGCTAATAACTGATGAACACACTGTTCGAGGCATATGAGCTGCAGATTGTATAATCTGCATATCGCCATCTGGTGTTGGGCTCGGATTTTTGCACTTTGTTTTTGTCTTGAAAGAAGTCTTTGTAGTCACGAGGTAGGTGACTCCTCCCTAGGACGATAGTGCGCATGGGCATCGACTCCATCCTCAGAATTTTTTTTTTCCACCATCGGGTTTGGATTTGAATTGCAGCGCTTGGGTCGATATCGGTTTCGAATCCCCCTTTGACGTGCAATCCCTTTCCACTCAACGGTATTGTCTCGATCTCATTTCCCTTTTCGATGCGCATCTTAAAACAAACTCCTCGACTGTCAACGCGGGCCGTTGGGCCTCTCCGTGCCGACCATGCGTGCAGTCAATGGAAAGAACTCCTTTCAAAAAATACCCCAGGTCTGGTGCTAAGTTCCCACACACATACTTGCACGAGGTGTGCAATCTCTGCCTCTCCCCGGAGCACGAAGATAAAAACTGCACGGCCTGTGCATCGTTCAGGTTGAAGAAAACCATCCGTGATCGTCTGGCTCGACGTCACGAAATGTCTCAGTTCGATTCTGGACATCTTCGAAGCAGACCACCATATCCAGCCGGAACAATCAGGTGATGAAGAACACGTCTACTTCTCAGAGGCAGACGACTCCGACGCCGAACAAGATACACTCACCCCAGCTCAACAGTCGATGTGTACCGAAACCCCCCTCCCGAAAAATAAACCGAAGGCTCTGGTAACACCCTCACCCTCTGGCTCGGGTTGGCACCCTCGCGCCCGGCTATGAACCCTAAATATAAGCCTTCCAGCTCGGGCTTGAGCCAACCCCATTCCGACGCCGGAATGTCCTCACTGACACCGAAGCAACAAGTCAAACACTTGTCCACGCCGAAGACCGCCTAGATGCCAGAGCCCTCTGTATTGAAGCATAGTAAGGACAAACACTCCGAACCGAAGAAATCTTTGGAGCCAAAAAAGGCTTCTGACTCCAAAAAATCGCCTGAGTCGAAAAAAGTTTCGATGCCACAAAAATCTAGTCAAAGACGCCACGGAAAGCCTCACAAACTCCCTCCAAAGAAGGTTCGGACCCAAAATCTTCGACACCGAACAAAGACATTTTGCCCACGCAGCCTGCACCTGATTTGGCAGATCCAAAGCAAAAAACTCTGTTCATTGATCCAAACACGGGCAAACCAGTCACCAAACCTCCAAAAAAGAGGAAACTGGACACTGCAGAAGAACCTGCATTACTTCTCAAACAACCGGACATGGACACTAACACGTTCCCACCTCCTTCTCCCCCTCCGGTAAATCCACATCTATTGATTTCTCCACCTCCCTCCCCACAACCTATATTTTCACCTCAACCATCAGATAGTGAGGATGACACAGGTAGAGATATAGACCCACATGGGGATGATCATTCACATAACATCCCACATGACTTGGGGTGACTACAGTAAAGATTGTGACCCACAGAATGATCCGGATCTCTACCCATCTAAGCCGTCACCACCAGATGACAACACTGGGTTCGCGCAACTAAGCAACAGGGCTGCCTAATACCACGGGGTCCCCTTACATGAAGATTTTTTGCTGGAAACCTTCGCAAAAATCAACAAGCACCCTGCAAATGTTAAAAGTCTTGCTAAAACATGCCCCAGAAGTTTTTAAGGACCCAGTCAGAACCAGGGTTCTCAATCCCAGGGTGGATACAAAATACAAAGCAGCCCCCAATGACCCAATTTACATTAAAGGTCAGATTCCCTTGTGGTAACTAACGCACGCAAGCGTGAAAACTCCACATGCAACACCCCCTCCCCCCCCACCCTGTTTAGGAATCTAAATTAATTGACGCATTGCGTCGCAGGCTGCAAACCATTGGGCAGATCGCCAATGCCCAAGCTTTATTATCCAGGTATGACAGGGCTCACTACGACGAGCTTGAACAGCTCATGGAACACTTTCCTGACTTGTACAAACAAAAAGCCAACAACCTTATCCAAGAGGGCAAACTGATTACCAACACCTCAATAAAATGTGCGCTTGATGCCGCCGATACCGCATCTCGCGCAATTAACACTAGCATCTTGTTACGTAGACACGCTTGGCTCCGGGTTTACGACTTCAAGCAGGAGGTTCAAACTGCTATTTTAAACCAACCGTTTGATCAGGAACATCTTTTCGGCCCGCAGTTGGCAAATCCCTAGAAAAGATGAAGAAGGATACCGAAACTGCTAAGTCTATGGGGGCCTTACAGTTTCCTTCCCCTAGAGGCTCTTTTTGCCGCTCCTTCTACAGAGCCGGCTCCAAAACCATGGGTTCAGAACATCCCTCCTCCTACAAGAGCCACATTCAAACATCCCCCAAAGCATACTTTCACAGAGTCTACAGAGGCAACAATAATAAAGGGAGAGTTCGAGGCAACAATAGAAGCACCTCCATCTACCACTAAACAGTGACTTCCCTGCACTTCCCCCGATCATCCCACTCCTATCGAGGGACGTCTCGTACAGTTCCTACCTGTCTGGAATTTCATCACAACGACAAGTGGGTAAGACAAATTATCCAGTATGGTTATTGCCGGGAACTCCCTTCTACCCCGCCAAACATTCCTCCCAGACAGCGTCCCATGTCCTCGGAACATCTGACACTTCTCAAACAAGAGGTTCTCTCTCTATTACAAAAACATGCAATAGAAACAGTCCCCTTGCCTCATCAAGACCAAGGGGTTTACTCCCTGTATTTCCTTACTTCAAAAAAGGACGGCTCCCTCACGCCCATACTGGACCTCAGACCGCGAAACTTCTACATTCAGTCAGACCACTTTCACATGGTCACTCTCCAACAGGTGCTCCCGCTACTTCAACAGGGTGACTTTCTCTCCATTTTAGATCTAAAGGATGCCTACTTCCATATTCCTATTCACCCTGCTCACAGGAAATATCTCAAGTTTCTGGTAGATGGTCAACACTACCAGTTAAAAGTCCTCCCCTTCGGGATCACTACAGCACCCATAGTCTTCACCAAACTCCTCACAGTAGTTGCAGCCCACTTAAGGAGACCGCATATTCATGTTTTCCCTTATCTGGACGACTGGCTCATAAAGGCCAAATCACACAGCAGCTGTGTGCAACATTCACACAACACAATTCAGCTGCTTCACAGCTTGAGATTCACAGTAAACCTCGCCAAATCCCATCTCCAACCGTCCAGCATACAACAGTATCTAGGGGCTACAATAGACACTTCAAAAGCTCTAGCGTATCCCAATTCGGTCAGGATAAGCGCCATACAGGCGCTAATTCAAATATTTAGGCCTCAACACTCACCACCAGCGCGAGTGTTCATGCAGTTAATTGGTATGATGGCCTTCTGCATTCTCCTCGTTCCTTATGCTAGACTTCAAATGCGTCCCTTATAGGAATTTTTAGCGCGTCAGTGGAACCAGGCTCAAGGTCAGCTGACAGATCTCGTGTTGGTAGACGCCCGCACCCCTCGCTCTCTGCAGTGGTGGAACACACAAAATCTTTCCAAAGGGCGGCTGTTCCTCGACCCTGTTCCACAGACAGTGCTAACAGCAGACGCATTGCTCACCTGCATCTGCAAACCCATACCATGCAGGGCATATGGACCCACCGACAAAGACAATTTCACATAAACTACCTGGAATTGTTGGCAATCTTCCTAGCGTTCAACTACACCTCCTAGGCAAAGCTGTCCTGGTCTGTACAGACAACATGACAGCAATGTACTACATACAGAAACATGGGGGATCACACTCCGCAGCTTTCACACCTAGCTCAGTATATGGAGATGGGCCATTCCGCAAAACATATATCTCCTTGAAGAACACCTCGTATGTGTACACAACCAGATAGCGGATCTGCTCAGTCGTCAGACACAGCAGATCCACGAATGGGAACTTCATCCTCAAGTTTTTCTTCCATTCGCATGTGGGACCACCCAGAAATAGATCTGTTCGCCACACACTAAAACCCAAAATGCCCAACCTTTGCGTCCAGGTATCCACACCCATTGTCCAAAGGCAATGCGCTATGGATGAACTGGTCAGGCAAATTTGCTTAGGCTATTCCGCCTCTCCCACTCATTCCGTTAGTGGTTCGGAAACTTAAACAGCATTCCCTCACAATGATCCTAGTTGCTCCAACATGTTCCTGATAACCATGGTTCACAGCCCTATTAGAACTATCAGTAGTGCCTTATCAAAAACTACGTCTCACCCAAGCTTCTCACTCAGAACCATGGAGAGATAAGACATCCAGATCCCAATCAACTAAACCTTGCGGTCTGGCACCTGAGTTTGGCTACCTAAATCTTCCGCCAGACTGTATGAATATCATTAAAGAAGGTAGACACCCTACCACCAGAGCATGCTATGCAGCAAAATGGAAGCGATTTGCCATTTATTGCACAGACAGCAAAATCAATCCTCTATATTCTGCTATTTAGAACATTATCTGCTACCTCTTGCATCCACAACAATGTAACCTAGCATATACATCTATTAAGCTACATCTAGGTGCCATAGCAGCCTATCTCCAAAACAGACATTTGTCTTTGTTTCGAGTGCCTGCTATCAAAGCTTTTACGGAAGGAATTAAAAGAATAATCCCACCCTGAGTCCCGCCCCCTCAAATGTGGAACCTAAATGTGGTCCTTACCAGACTCATGGGTTCCCCTTTTGAACCTCTCCACAAATGCGAACTACAGTTCCTCACTGGGAAGGTAGCCTTTTTGGTTGCCATCACATCTCTCAGGAGAGTTAGTGAACTCCAGGCATTAACCATACAAGAACCATTTTTACAAATCCATCATAACAAAGTGATTCTTAGGACAAACCCTACATTTTTACTCGTATCTTCCTTCCATCTCAACCAGTCTGTTAAACGCCCAGTGTTTTTTCCTCAACCAAACTCAGTGGAAGAACTAGCTCGTCACACGTTAGACGTTAAAAGAGTAATAATATACTACTTTGAAAGGACAAAATCCTTTAGAAAGACCAATCAACTCTTTGTGGCTTACTCCCCACCTCATGAAGTCAATCCCATCTTAAAGACAGGAATTGCAAGGTGGATTGTTAAATGCATCCAAATATGCTATATCAAAGCCAAATGCACACTAACCATTCCCCCTAGACCTGATTCCACATGCAAACTAGGGGCTTCCATGGCATTCTTAGGGAACATTCCCCTAGATGACATCTGCAAAGCAGCAACTTGGGCTACACCACACACCTTCACAAAACACTATTGTGTAGATGTGCAGGCAAAACAACAAGCTAGTGTGGGCCAGGCTGTATACAGCTACAGGTAGCCACTGCTAAGGAGGTAACTGCTGTATAGTCAATGCAAATTATACAATCTGCAGCTCATCTGCTTCGAACCGAAAATGCTACTTACCAGTATGCATCTGTTCTTGGCATGTAGAGCTGCAGATTCGTATACGCCCACCCGCCTCCCCAGATACCTCTATCTGTTCCAGTACTATCTTACTTAGATACATTACACATGGACATCTCTTTCTACTTCTTACTATTCCATTGTAGCCCTGCGTGGCAAAAACAATCTAAGGATGGAGTCGATGCCCATGCGCACCATCGTCCTAGGGAGGAGTCACCTACTTCGTGACTACAAAGATTTCGTCCTAGACAAAAACAAAGTGCAAACATCCGAGCCCAACACCAGGTGGCGATCTATGCAAAGTATACGAATCTGCAGCTCTACATGCCAAGAACAGATGCATATTGGTAAGTAGCATTTTCCTTCTGTTCTCATTTGTCTTTCTAAAACATAACCTGCATGATAATCTTTACTGTTTCATTTACTGCTCCTGTCCTAAGCTTACTGATGCTCGAAAAACATTCTAGCAAAAGAGCCGATGGCCATGTGCAATACAGACTATAGGAGGAGTCACTTTGTGTTGTGACTTGAAAGATTTTGTGAACAAAAACAACTTGCAACGTCTGAGCCCAACGCTAGGTGGCAGGAGTATGCTGAGCAAATTAATCTACGGCAGTACATGCTACGAATAGATGCTTACAGGGTGACTAACCTGTTCCTTTTTGTCTCAGGTTTCTTTTGTAGCAGTGTCCCAGGATTCCACTTGCTTCTAAAGATGTTCAGTGTCCATAAATTTAGTATAGAATTCCATATCGGGTGACTTGGGTTACAAATAAAGTATCTTCCTTACAAATAAATAATTTACAAAGTAAGCCTTTCAACTTGTAACTTGTGTGTATGTTTTTCTCTTTGTGTACAAAACACAAATCTTTGTTGGACTTTTTGCTGTAGTTAAAGTGGTATAATATCGTTCTTGAAATCTGGCGTTTTTTTCCTATTAGGCCTATGCAGCTGTTAATTATCACTGTGCTGATATGGACCAAACTGGAACTGAACTTATCCAAACTGAATTCCCTGTTCACGAGCCCACTCAGTCTTCTGGAAATAGCCCTCAAAAAGTAAGTCTCTATTGATTTGAGTCTGATAGTGATACCTTAAAAGGTTTCTTGATTTCAGCTTTTCAGAATGATTTGAATCTGTCTAAAACATGCATAATTACTAAATGCGTGCAAGTCTTTTCGTGCACGATAAACTTTTTTGTGGCTCCAGTGTTGTTACCGACTTACACATACAGTGATTTCTGTTTGATAAGCCTCAAAACATTGAATGTCTTTCAGAGAGTCTCATTTTTAATCCACATTTCCTTTCATCTTGCTGTAAATCATGTTATAAACTTTCCTTTTCTAGTTTTTCGGCCTTTAATTTGGAAATGGCATGAAGTTGAACCAAATGTTTTCATGAAAAAAATTAGAATTTAATATGTTCAATAAGCATGCTTTTTTTGAGGGAAGAGTAGCTGATCAAATATGCACCGTATTTTCCAATATTTAGTCCGGTTACAATTTTGTTTTCTCTACCAAGATGGCTGATGAGTACTATATTCATAGTTACTTCCATTTCTGCAGGAAAATGTTCGGGCAGAGCCAGACCTCTGAAAGATGGGATTTTTCAAGTATTTTCTTCACTTTTTATGAAAAAAAGTTCCAATTAGAAAAACATGAGAAAAAGATGTTCGAGGTATGTGTGCTGTAGACCGCATGCTGTGCATAGCTCGCCATCTAGTGTTGGGTCAGGATGTTTTAACTTTTTTTCCTTTCGAAGAAGTCTTTCCAGTCACGATGAAGGTGACTCCTCATGGGCACCGACTCCATTATTAGATTGTTTTTTAACGCCATCGGGTTCGGACGTCTATCGGTTCGACACCGATCCTTCGGTTTCCCTTGGTGGTCAAGATACTCACCCTCAACGGTATTGTTATCAATCGCATTTTCCTTTTTAGCGCGTATATTATTTTCTTGCAAAAAAAAAACTTTAGATCGGAAAGCACGTGGAAGGCCGACGTGTCTACCCGCGTCGGGCCTACCCGCAGTCGATGAAACAAACTCTCTTTAAATTCTGCCCTCTGTGTCACGTGAAATACCCGCGCGCCAACTCACACAAAGTGTGTAATCTGTGTTTGTCCCCCGAACACACAGAACAGGACTGCGACGCGTGCCAGGCTTTCTTCTCCAAGAAAACACTTCACGACCGTTGGGCTCGACTTCGGGACATCGAAATTCACTTCGGATCCAAAAACATCATCATCTAAGACTTCAGCACCAAAACTTTCATCGCCAAAGCACTGAGATGTACCGAAATAACCAAAAAGACACCGTTCGACGCTCCAATCGACAAACCGGATCCGAAACAAAATGTGCTGTATGTTCATCCTCTAACTGGACAGAACACCACTAAAGTGACTTTAAAGAGGACTGATCCAGACGAAGAATACCACATTCCTTTAAAGAATGGTTGGAATGAACCCTTCCCCTCTTCCTTCACTGTTGCAGGAATTCTGCACATACCCAGAACTATGCACAGGAAAGCAGGACTTCGGTGTATTGTGGTGTACTAAAAACACGCCTCAGTGCCCGGAACCCCAATCCGGCTAGGTATAGTATCCCATTCATTCTCCGTACTACAGCAGAGCTACCAATGATTGGATATCCTAGAACATGTGACTCAGGGCCTCTCAGAATTCGTGGGAACAAGACACTTTCGCTTAGATACTCATACCTGTTCACAATGTGGGTAACCAGAGACACCCTATAGTTTAAAATGTTTATTTCAACTAACATGCTCTGTAATGCAGTACACGTGCTAACATTAGCAAAGAAATGGATAAAAACAATATAATCAGCATAGTTACAATTCCATAGAATATGAACCGGGACAGCATAATATAATGACACAGCATATTATAATGACAGTGGATGAAGCGCTTATAGTGCTTCACCACCCTCCCCGTGCTACAAGCTATGTTTATTATATTAGTGGAAGACCTCTGGACAGCGGAACCCCCTATCTCAAGTCTTAGATGATAGGATTTACATCTCCGGACTAGCACAGCTCTTCTTCTGGAAAGGTTTTCTTCAAGTGTTGTTAACTTGCATCTCGTGCCATATTAAAAACACCCGAAAAGCCAGGAGCGCAGCTGTGTTCAATGTTATGTCTATATGTGTGTGGGACGGACCAAAGGCGATTAACCAATGGAGTTGTTTTCTGTCCTTGAACACGATGTACAGACTAGAACACAGAGCACAACCGAAATAGTGAAAGGCAGTCAGTTCCCATGTGAAGCAGCACGAGCAGAGGTGTTTACGGGAACCGAGGCATGAAGTGTCATGTGCTTAAGTGGCAAGATAGCGGTGATGCAGAGCACAAACCAATGCTAACTTAGCAACGTCCGCTGGCACCCCTAAACCCTCACGACACCCTCCCCTCGGGCAGGCCTACACACTGATTGAAGTAGAACACAGAGTTCAAAAAGTCTGAGCAACAAGAGCTTGTGCGACCAGGAAGTGAAGAATGTCAATAGGGTGAGATATTTGAGGTCTTCTATTTATAAAAATATCCTTTTGGTAGCCAATAAGAAAATAAAAAATACTGAAAAAGGAGAAGAATTAAAAAATAATTTAAAAAATGTCTGGGTGGCCCGGTCCTATTAATCCATCAGCGTGTAAGCACAAAAAATGGTGACAGCTTCCAACAGGAAATTGTCATCGTCTGGAAATGTAGATGCCATCCACTTAAGCAATTCAAAGGAGCAAACATGCTCATTAATGATGGGTGCTTTCAGCACCATCGGTGTGCAACTTGCGTGGTACTCGATGTGACTCCGTTGTAGGAAATCATGTGCTGCTGCACCGATAACCCACTGAGCTAGCACTCCAAGCTCAGATGCACAGGCCATCAGACCCATACCAGAACAGTCCTGCTCATGAGACACTAGAGGGCTCATCAGTAAGGCAAAGTCCGGTTCAGGAGACGCTGTTTGTGAGGCAGATATACAAAGCCCATTGGAAAGGACATTCCAAGCATGAGAAAACTGGTTGCACGCAAGTGTTCCATGGAAATCGAAAAGACAGATTATAAGCCACGCCTAGAGTGGCCAGTGGCAAAGTACCGTAGCACTGAAGCATGCGGTTACAAAGCAGCAGTTGCTGGGCCAGGTTGTGAACGACCTCAAGAGGGGTAGCCATTCCTGAGAAGGCAAATCAACACGAAGACCCCGGCAGCTAAGGCGAGTATTAGTGGGAACCCGCCGAAGACGCTGGAAAAAAAAAGAATGAATGAAAGCCGAGAGCGTGCCAAAAATAGTTTGAAAAAATGTTACACGGCCAGAGCCCACAGTTTTTAAAAAAAAAATTAGCCAAGCCCGTTGTATAGAAGCATTGAAGATAGAATGTATTAGCTCACCAAAATGTTGTGGGAGGTCAGTGTTTAAAAGTGTTTGAACTTATGTTCTTGTATTAGCCACCTGCAGGACATAGGTCTCACGGGCAGAAGTGAGAAACTTCTTTCTGGGACAATAAACCTCTTATTCGGCTCAGCTTGTCGAACTCTGCCTTCAAGGTCGGAATGGAAGGCCAAATTGAGATATCGGACTCCCACGAGGTGGAGGAAATAGCACATTTTTGCAGCAAACTACATGTCGTGACACAGTCACAATTTATGGTATGCCTATCAGTATGCCGCAGCATTTTTCATTATTCAGAAGTAAATAACTCCCATTAGACAACAGTGTAAATGTTGGCTTAATCGAGGGGACGGGTTTACCTTTTAACATGCACTCTAAATTTGGCGCCTCTAAATGGGAAGCGCCGTGTAATTGTATGTTTTTACTCACAAGGGAGTGTCCAATGGGAGAATCACAAGACTCACCAGTCAGTTACACCTCTGTGTCATCACGCAAACATCTAAACGTAAAGGGGAGTGACCAAACTCTATGCAGGAACGAGTTTCCTAATGGTTCATAGCGGCCTAGGGGAAAATGTTTTATGCATGATGTAAATTTAAATAAGGAGAACAGCAGTGTTATTACCCCATGAACGAGCCAAACAGCAGAGTTTGTTTCCGCTACTGAGAATGGTAAAGGGTCTAATTTTTTTATTTGTAAAAGGGTATAAGTGGTATCTTTCATGGACATAGACTGTTGTCTTTCAGTCAAATTAAAAGGCAAAAACAAAGAGGACGCGTTTACATAGTCCCATGGCACTCGACCCATTTTAAGTGTCTGCAAGTTCCATGCTAGCTGCATAATAGAGGGCAATTGGTTCTGGCCATGATATAACACAGATACATCATCCTGTACAATATCAACAGAAGAAACAATATTGTCCAATGTGTATTTCCTGGAAGAAAGGGTATTAATACTGTTATCCACTACAGCAAGAACTTTTTCAAGATTAGCTTAGTCTATAGCCCATAAACGTGATACGGCTTCAATTTGATACATTTTCCAAATTTCATTATAAACTGCTTATACCCATCGTTTAGGCCTTGGACCAATCGGGCCTTTTATGAAATCTGATAGATCCACATCATTCGAGAACATTGACAAATGCTGTTTAACAGAAGCTAGGGTAGAGTGTTGTAACCAAGTTTGACATAATTTACCAACAGAATACGTTGTAACAGTATGTGATGTAGTAAATCATGGATCAGGTCTATCCTTTGTGTAACCTGGAGTCCTATTATGGAAACGCATTTGGCATGCATCTGCACTGGTCTGCCAAACCACAACCACCCCATAGAGTTAAGGCACGAGATATTAAATGTTGCATTTGTAAATAAAGACTGCAACTCTTCAAATGTGTAATTGGTAGTATCATTCCAGTCTGGATATTCGGCAAGGGAAGGAAAAGCAGGAGTCTTCAGTTTAGCCGTAGCTAAACCCAGACAAGTAGTCTGATAGATAGAATCGTTTAAAAACAGTATTTGCGTTGGTATAAGACATGCACAATACAAAGCTTATGTGCCCTGCACCTGCCAGGGTTTGGAACCCCAAACTGATTTCAAATCAACTGTATCTTTCAAATGATCATAGCCGCCCACCGCCAATTTAAGGATGAATGAATCGGAATATAATAATTTAGTGTGGGTAAGTATAACTTTCGTATTTGGTTTATAATTCATGTTAAAAGAGTAAGATTCAGGGTTCGACTTATTAAAACTCGTAGAATATGTAAATTTATCCAACAGGGTCTTGGAACTTCCTATTGGTGGTGCGGGGCAATGTTCCCTTTGAGTGTAATTAATAATAGATCCAAAAGTAGATGCTTTGTGTAAATAATGGTGGCCATAATGCCGATAGCAAAACAGTCAGCACAATCTGCACTATTCAAATACAAGTCTTCAGCATCAAATGCTGCATAATATTTTAAATCTGAAAACAGAGATTGTATTGCCCGCACATCCCAGTCATGTGAACATATGTTATATTTAACCACATCACCCAATGAGACACAAAGTACATTTGGAACATTAATAATCTCTGTCGGAGCATCAATTTGAAATGGGTTTGTATCCCAAACTATTCCATCCGTAACTGGCCAGGCTGTAATGTTGACGAAGGTCAGGTCCCTCTTCATGATGTGTAATGAAGAATTCGGGGTCAAAGTTCCATCCACCAGTTCTAAAGCAGAGTGTTCTTTAATTGATCAAAAGAACAAATACTGTCACAAAACCAATGGACATAAATAGAAAAATAAGAATGAGCCCCAGCCAAATATATATCCATGGGGGAACCAAATAAGTGCGTTTGAACCAGGAGAGAAATTGAAAATTTTGATGGTGTCAGTCGATGTTGAATGAGAGTCAAAGGAAAAATTCAACTCATTCCTGGCCGTAGCAGTTAACCCAGGCAAAGATTCACTTAAAGGGTAAGTATAATCCGGCTCTTCTGTGGCAGCTATGGAGTGTGGGACCAGCAAAGGATAAGCAACAGAGTCCATCTCCATGGCAGTGTCAGGATTTTCTGGAATAGAGGCATACGATGAAGCCGGTGGCAAACTATTCAGAAACGTCCAGATGTTGTAGCTTGACATTGTCAATTGAGACGTATCTGTTGTCCTTGCGACCTGGAAGTGATGGTAAAATTACTGTACGAGTTCCCTGCATGCCCAGCACTGGAACCACAGCTCGATATGATGGACCAAATTCTTTTTTGTTCTCCACCTTCTCTCGGACCAGTTTTCCAATTGTAGGCAGCCAGCCAATCACTGGAATCTGCAGTGCACCATCAGCAGCGGCAGGTAAATGTTCTTTTGCTAGACTGTCTCTTGTGTCTTGTAGGTTCTGTAATACAGCACAATGTTCATCTATGTCAAAAGGGACGGCTGCAGCCGCCATGTCTAGACCATCAAGGTCTAGCACAAACATTTTAATGCCAAAGAGCAATTCGTAAGGGGTACGTCCACCCAGAGGTCTTCTAGGGAGATTATTAAGTGTACGCTATACAAATGGGCGAGCCAATTCCTGCCAGTGCCTAGGACTCTAGCTGTTAAGGATTGCTTTAAGTCATGGTTCATTCGCTCCACAACAGAATTGCTCTCAGGTCGGTATGGAGACGAAAATTTGACCTGCACACCAAAGACCGCATGGATTCTTTGTACGCTTTAGAGAATGTATGGTGCCCACTGCAAAAATTCCCACAAAGACACGCAAATCCCTGACTACAGTTCGAGCGTCAGCGCTGCGTTGTGGCCAAACCCATAAAAAAACGTGTGCATGAATCAACTGCAACTAAGATGAATTTATAGGCAGTATCAGAAGAAAATGGACCGCAGTGATCCAAATAAACACAAGCAAATGGTCTATTGGATATGCACAACGGTGTTTGTGGTGGACGAGTTACAGTAGACGGCTGAATTTGCTGACAAATGTCACAAGAAAGCACATAAGTACGTGTTTGTTCATATAAGCCACGCCACCAGTAACGTTGTTGCAAGATACTGACTGTAGCAGACACACCAGCATGCGCCGAGGCCATGCCCTCGTGTGCTGCGATTATCAGTGTAAGCCTGCGGGCTGCGTTGGGAATCCACCTCTCACCAACGTTATTAATTGTCACAAAGGGAACGTCAGGGTTTAAATGATAAGAGTATTTGGAAGGGAATCCTTTTGGATAATTACCTCCCTTTTCTGTAGCAGCTATAGCTGCCAAGATGTTATCATCAATCTTACTCATGGATCTTGTAACTGCTGCTACTAAACACGTGTCCACTGCCGACTTAGCTGCTTCATCAGCCAAGCTGTTACCAACCGCGTGTACTTCTACATGTTGGTGGCCAAGAGTATGAATTACTTGTGTGAGCGGCAGGCGTTCTTTCAGCTCTGCCACCCGAACCCATAGCATTTTATGCTTAATTGTCTCGCCTTTGGAATCACGGTATTCATTTTGAGACCAAAAGAATAAATGGTCATTAAAAGATTGTACACAGTAAAAGGAATCGCTTACAATCAAAGTAGTCACATTAGGATCTGCAAACTCCAGTGCGAGCACCAAAGCACGCAGCTCAGCCAATTGGGCGGTGCAGTCGCCGAGTTCCTGTGTGTGGACCACACTGAACTTAAACTTGCCGTTCACTATGGAACTAGCCACAATTGCACACGCTGCAGAATAATCATGTTTAGATCCAATCGCCGGTTGTGCCGAACCGTCAGTGTAAATGATACAACGGTATTTCTCGAGCGGGTGCATGGACAGAGGAGCTGGATGAATTAATTCATATTGAAGTGACTCTTGAGTCTGTAACCAGGAATCCTAGATAAATGTGCCATCCGGGGATGTCAACATTGTATCCACCGCGGATGTAAAGCTTTGGAATTAGGAACACTCGCCTTTGTCACTGCTTCCAGAGCAGGATATGGTGTTACCACCAACATGCGTTTTACTTGAGCCAGGGCGCGTTCTTTCAGAATCGCCATCTGGACTGCAGTTGAGACCTTTTCAACTGAGGAAAACCGCAGTTCTGCTGAAGTGTACAAGTGTGACTTATAAGCAATAGGAACTGTGTCTCCTTTATTAAACATCAAGTATGTGAAACCCACCGTGCCCGGGACTATTCTTATCACCAGGTTAGTATGGTTGTCACGAGTTAACAAGAGTTTAGCATCAAGTAAATCAGACGGCAAAGACTGCAGTATATTTGTATGTTCCGGAAGCCAGCATGCTTTCGTAAATGTTGGTTGTATCAATGCATAAAGAGGCTTGATACGCTGGGCATACTCTGGTACGTAAGAGCGACCAAAGTTCAAGAAACCCAGCAAGGATTGTAATTTTTTAAGGGTTGTCGGAGGACGCAATCGTGCGCACTTCTCTAGGAAGTGCGGTGCCAATCCATGTCCCTCATTATTGAGCTCGTAGCCCAAGAACAACACTGCAAATTCAGCAATGTGTGATTTAGCTAAATTAAATTTGTAAACGTAGTCCGCAAACTCCACAATGATGCAGTTCACGCGACAAAGATGCGGATATAACTCGTCGTCTGTGAGATAAATGTAATCTACATACGAATATGCATCCGAGTCGATCGTGTCTAACAATGAGACCACACGTGCGGCAAAGACACCCAGGCTGTTTTTGTAGCCCATCGCTAACCTTTTAAATTGGTTTTATTTGCCACCATGTGTAAAAGCTGTCCACTGACTTGACAAGGGGGACAGATTGTGGCTAAAAAAGTCATTGGATATATCTAGCGTCGTCTTATATTTTTTCCGAACTAGACTGTCCACTAGGGCTGAACTATGGGTATTCTGTACCGCATTCATCCGACAATTAGAGTTCAAATGACGGTAATCCAAAATTATGCGATACGACCTGCCTGGCTTGGTTACTGTAAAAAGAGGGTTATTCATAGGTGACACACATGTCTCAATTACCCCTTGATACTTCAATTGGTCTAGTATTTTCTCTACAGGAGCCTTTGCTTCCCTTCAGATGGGATATTGGGGTTGTGCCTGTGACATTGACCGCAATGGAATCTCGTGGTTGGGAGATGTTGTATCCCATCCCACCTGAGTACAGTATAAAGCCGGTGCAAGCACCGAAGCCCATTGTTCTGCAAAATGTTGCACATGCTCTTTCGAGACACTGTGAAAAACTAGGGAGGATTACCTCCTCCCCTCTCAGAGCCACCAGGACAAAAGGCGGGGACCAGCCTGCCTCCGCTAACAGGATGTCATACTAAGAAGTCAGATTTCCCCCCCAAAAAACTTTGATAATGCGTCACCTTCTATGAGAATACTAATTTCATATAGTCAGGGGGAGCCACTCGGGTGTCAGCAGTTTCAACCGTGATGAAAGTATCCGCTGCTGTCTCCTCCAGAAATGTATGCAGTGCTTGCCGCACTACTGTAACCTCCGCTGGGCTGTTTAGCAGCGTTACTGCCCATGTTATATTCCGGAGCTGGGTCCTCACCATCTATGGCATACCTCGCAGTTAAAGCGGGCACTTTCTTCTTCTGGAACGGAGGGCACTGACGAGGGAAGTCCTCTTGTTTACCCTTTCCGTCACTTGTCCGTGGCTGTTCACGTCCCTGCGGGGCACCTCGACCTCTTCCGCACTCCTGGGGATCACCTCCACCGGCATATGAGCCGGATGCTTCCTGTGAAGAACGAGGAGAACGCGTATCGGGAACCTGAAATAGATCAGGAGATTTAATTCTCGCGCGGTCACGCATTTCATAATTGCGTTCTGGGATCGAAGATGTAGGGGACGATGCCCGTCCCCCTTGCTTTTGTTGTGTTTTCCCCCGTTTATTATTTTTCAAATTCTTTTTCAGAAATTGTGGACAGCCTCCTTTATCATTTTGAGACTTCCGTTGAACCTGCGTTTGTGCAGGCACTTTAGCAAAAGGCTTAACAGCTAAACAATTACGCCCAACTGTTTTATAAGCCTGGGCTATAATCTTAGATAATTTGCGGGGCTTGTCTACATCTGGGACAAGCGCCAAAGCATTAGACACCTGAAAGTTGACTGCATCACCCTTAACATTAGCATGGATTAGATCAGCAACCACGTCATACGCTCCAACCAACCTCATCCTCAATTCCGCTGCCGCCTATGGTCCGTGTTCATCTTGAACATGTTTTATTACAGAGGGCAGTACTGTCATGGATGGTATGCCAAAACACTTTGAATAAACTGCCACGAATATTTTAGCCCAACTCTCGCAATCAGTGACTTCAGGTACCAAGTCTTTCTGCAAACTAATTATCAAAATTCGGTGTTTCTCCACGGGAGTGGTATGTGGAAACACTGCTTCCAGCTGGTCAAATTTCTCAGCAAGCCAATAAGGTAAATCTTCCTTATTTGGGGAGGCTTGCCCATAACCAAATTAACCATCACAGGGCGAATAGTAACTCCGCCTGGATGTTGCGGTTCACATACTGAACCAATGCTCTATACACACGGATTAGAGTAGCGTGCATGAGACGAAGGGCCGCTACATCGCACGTAAAATGCTGTGGATGCGGCGTGTAAACCGCCAACACGGGCCAAGTGGCTTCATCAATCGACAACGGGCCCAACATGACAGGTGTCAGGGGTGCGGGTAGGGCGCCATCAAACCAAATGTGATACTGCCATGCCGTCAATGGAACTTCGAGAGTTCTATATGGCCGATACACAGCAGGAAGTGCGGTATGGCTGTATTTATGCCACAAACTATCCGCCCCTTCTACTGCTGGAAATGTCACCCAGGAATAAAACACTTCATATGTATAGACTGGGTCTGGTTGGACCACAAAGATCAGATTGACACCAGCATCCTGCACTCCATAATCTTGCAGATGCTGCCGGACCACCAGGCGGCTGTGCGCCGCGATGTCAACTTCCATATAGAAACTTGAAAAGGAAATACTAAGGAAAAAGGCGGCAAGACAATGTTTGGTCATAATTCAAAATGCGAACTATACCTTTTAGTTAATTTCAAGCTTGAATCACCTATAAAGACGACAATATAGGCAGGTAAACCGTCACCAGTGCTATTCGGAAACAGAGGCGAGGGTATTGCGAGCAAGTACTGAGAACTACTAAAGTGCCTCGTAAATAAGTACCAGACCCAACGTTGGGTGCACCATGTTGCAGGGATTCTTCACATACACAGAACTATGCACGGGAAACCAGGACTTCGGTGTATTATGGTGTACCAAAAACACGCCTCAGTGCCCGGAACCCCTATCCGGCTAGCTATAGTATTCCATTTGTTCTCTGTACTACAGCGTAGCTACCAATGATTGGATATCCTAGAACATGTGACTCGGGGCCTCTCAGAATTTGTGGGAACAAGACACTCTTTCGCTTAGATACTCATACCTGTTCACAATGTGAGTAACCAGACACACCCTATAGTTTAAAATGTTTATTTCAATTAACATGCTCTGTAATGCAGTACACATGCTAACATTAGCAAAGAAATGCATAAAAACAATATAATCAGCATAGTTACAATTCCATAGAATATGAACGGGGACAGCATATTATAATGTCAGTGGATGAAGCCTTTTAGCGCTTTACCATCCTCCCCGTGCTACAAGCTATGTTTATTATATCAGTGGAAGACCTCTGGGCTTGGACAGCGGAACCCCCTACCTCAGGTCTTAGATGATAGGATTTACATCTCCGGACTAGCACAGCTCTTCCTCTGGAAAGGTTATCTTCAAGTTTTGTTAACTTGCATCTCGTGCCATATTAAAAACACCCGAAAAGCCAGCAGCACAGCTGTGTTCCATGTTATGTCTATAGGTGTGTGGGACGGACCAAAGCCGATTAACCAGTGAAGTTGTTTTCTGTCCTTGAACATGATGTACAGACTAGAACACAGAGCACAACCGAAATAGTGAAAGGCAGACAGTTCCAATGTGAAGCAGCACGAACAGAGGTGTTTACGGGAACCAAGGCATGAAGTGTCGTGTGCATAAGCGGCAAGATGGCAGTAATGCAGAGCACGAACCAATGCTAACTTAGCAATGTCCGCTGGCACCCCTAAACCCTCAAGACAAGTGCTGTATGTTCATCCTCTAACTGGACATAACGCCACTAAAGTGACTTTAAAGAGGACTGATACAGACGAAGAATACCACATTACTTTAAAGAAGAGAATGGTTGGAACTAACCCTTCCCCTCCTCCTCTTCCTTCACCTCAGTTTCAGCCTATTTCACCTGAACATTCACCACCACATACACCTGACAACCATGATGATGGGGATGATAATGGGGAGGGGATGATAATCAACCAATGCAAGACCCATGGGATCATTACAGTACCAATTCGCCCACGGGCAATGATCCTGATTTATATCCTAACAAGCCCTCTCCACCAGATGACAGTGTAGGCTACATTTAGTTACTGGGTAGATCTTCGAACTACCATAGTGTGCAGCTACATAAGGAGTCCTCAGAAGAGGATTTCCTCTGTGAAACCCTCAGTACCACGCAGAGGTCATCACATACACTACCTATGCTCAATCGGCTGATCAGGCATGTGATGACATTGTTAACGACCCGGTCAGAGCTCGTATTCTTACCTCTAGAGTAGACAAATATACAAGCCAGCACCATAGGACCCAGTATATATAAAAAAGGTCAGTTGCCACTAGACTCGGTGGTAGTGTCCAATGCAGGAAAAAGGGCCAACTCCCAGACAACAGGAGATGCTCCACCCCCGGACAAGATATCCAACCTTATTTTTGCCTTTGGGAAAAGGTTGGCGTCTCAGACAGTGAATTTCTGGCGTGTCTCCAACACTCGGGCATTGCTAGATATGACCGTGCACACTGGGACGAGATGGAGCAATTAATACAATATATGCCCCAGGAACATAAATCTAAGGTACAAGACATTGTGCGTTAAGTGCAACTTATTTCCAATAATGCTATAATATGCTTCCTAGATGCTGCAGACACTGCTGGTAGAGCAATTAAACGCCAGTGTCCTCTTGAGAAGACATGCTTGGCTTCGCATAACAGGGTTCAAACCAGAGATGCAAACCTCCATTTTAAACACTCCGTTAATAAAGAGCATCTATTTAGCCCATTGGTAGATTCTTCACTAGAGAAAATGAAGGGCACTGAAGTGGCCAAATGAATGGGAGCCCTTCAGTCAGCGCAAAGCTGTGGTTCCTTTGGGCTCTGCTTTTACCGCGGGGGCTCTAGAAATTCCTCCTAGGAGACCACCTCCACCAATGAGGTCAATAACCAACCCTCTCCATTTAGGGTTGACTTCAGAGGGGGTTACAGTGGCAACAAGGGCAGGGGTTCAAGCACATGCACCTCCCCCTCCAATACAAATGTCATGACTTGCCT
The DNA here is from genome assembly GCF_964204655.1 of Triturus cristatus. NCBI lineage: Eukaryota > Metazoa > Chordata > Amphibia > Caudata > Salamandridae > Triturus > Triturus cristatus. Next base: position 67,437,881 of record NC_140593.1, on the reverse strand, counting down.
CCACTCCTGGCGTTTCCCAGTGCATCCTTAATTCGAAATATTCAGGCTTTAGTTCTCCGATTTCAACCCAATCATTGGATTCCAGCTCGGGTTTATATGCAATTGCTGGGAACGATGCATCTTGCATCATAATCGTCCCCCATGCCAGACTGCACATGCGTCTACTTCAAGATGCTTAGCCAGTCAGTGGACCCAGTCACACGGTCTGTTGACCGATTTAGTGTTGGTAAGAGGCCGTTCTTATCGCTCTCTACAATGGTGGAACACACAAAATTTGTCAAAAGGACGCCCTTTCATAGACCCAGTTCCACAGATAGTACTGACAGTACGAACGTGTCCCTCTCTGGCTGGGGAGCTCATCTCTAACACACAGTGCAAGGCCTGTGGAGTCGACAGCAGAAGTTGCTTCAAATCAATGCTCTAGAGCTGCTTGCAATCTTTCTAGCTCTCAAAGCGTTTCAGACTCACCTGGAAGGCAAAGCTGTCTTGGTTCATACAGACAACATGACCGCTATGTACTGCATACAAAAACAGGGAGGGCCACACTCTCCAACTGTCACACTTGGCCCAAGACATCTGGAGGTGGGCCATTCACCACAAACTTTATCTCCGAACGTAACAAATCCCAGGAGTGAACAACCAGATTGCAGATCTCCTCAGCAGACAGAGACAGCAAATATTGTCTCCGTGAGGGAACTCCACTCTCAGGTTCTCCTCCCATACTTTCAGAGTTGGGAAGTCCTTCACATAGACCTGTTCGCCACACACCAAAACGCAAAATGCCAAAGCTTCGTATCCAGGTACCCACACCCGCAATCCAAGGGCAATGCACAATGGATGAACTGGTCAGGGATATTTGCCTATGCTTTTCCGGCTCTACCACTCATTCCATTAGTGGTTCAAAAGCTCAGGCACACATCTCACACTGATCCTAGTATCTCCCACATGGGCACGTCAACCATGGTTCACAACCCTGTTGAAGCGATCTCTAGTCCAGCATCAAAAGCTACATTTAAACTCCAGTCTCCTCACACAGAACCGTGGGAAATCAGACATCCAGATCCAAAGCAACTAAACCTCGCGATCTGGCTCCTGAAGTCTTAGAGTTTGGTTACTTAAACCTTCCACCAGAATGTATGAATATCATTAGGGAGGCTAGGAGACCTACTACAAGGGCTTGCTACGCAGCTAGGTGGAAGAGATTTGTTATCTACTGTGGTAACAATCATATCAACCCTCTTGATGCTTCCATACAGAACATCATATGCTATCTGTTACACTTCCAACAGTCAGCGTTGGCTTACACTTCTTTGAGACTACACGTAGCTGCAATTACTGCATATCTACAAAATAGTCAGCATTTGTCGTTATTTAGAGTACCTGTGATTAAAGATTTCATGGAAGGACTGAAAAGAGTCATACCGCCAAAACTTCCACCAACTCCAGTGTGGAATCTTAATTTAGTCCTTACAAGGTTGATGGGCCCACCTTTTGAGCACATGCAAAAATGCGAACTACAGTTCCTCTCTTGGAAAACCGCTTTCCTCACTGCAATCACATCATTAAGGAGAGTGAGTAAATTAAAGGCATTAACCATACAAGAACCTTTTTACCAAATCCACAAAGACAAAGTGGTTCTTCGTAGTAATCCTAAATTTGTACCTAAGGTCATATCTGTATTTCACATAAATCAGTCGTTTGAATTACCTGTATTCTTTCCTCTACCTGATTCAGTTGCAGAAAGAGCTCTATACACCTTAGATTTTAGAAGAGCACTCTTGTACTACACTGAAAGGACAAAATCTTTTCGTAAAACAAAACTACTCTTTGTTGCTTTTGCGCCACCACACAAGGGCAATCCTATCTCCAAATCAGGTATTGCAAGGTGGATTGTTGAGTGCATTCAAACCTGCTATGCGAAAGCAAAAAGAACTCTAACTGTGCCCCCTAGGGTACTTTCCTCTCGTAAGCTAGGGGCCACTATGGCTTTTTTAGGAAACATTCCTATTATTGACATTTACAAAGCTGCAACATGGTCTACACCGCACAACTTCACTAAACATTGTTGTGTAGGTGGGTTAGCACGACAACAAGCTAGTGTGGGTGAAGCAGTACTTTAGACATTATTTCAGACAACTCCAAAAGCTACCGGTTACCCACCGCTTTGGGAGGGTACTGCTATGTGATCTACAGTTCACGTGCCTCGAACGGATCATGTTACTTATACCCAGTAAGCATCTGTTCTTGGCATGTAGAGCTATAGAGTCGCATGCCCTCACCCGCCTCCCTGGATACCTGTAGCTGCTGCAGTTCTCTATTTAATTTACGTACATATGCATGGACATCTCTATTCTTAACTACTACTCCTTTCTCACCCTCTGCCGCAAACAATCTAACAATGGAGTCGATGCCCATGCGCACTATCATCGAAAGGAGTAGTCACCTACCTCATGACTGAAAAGACTTCTTTGAAGAAAACTGAATGCGAACATCCGGACCCAACACTAGATGGCGAGCTATGCACAGCATGTGGCTCTACATTCCAAGAACATATGCTTACTGTGTAAGTAACATTATCCTTCTGTCTGAATTCCTGGATGGTGGCCTGCTTCTTTAATTTTAGAACCATTTGGCATGGACCTATCCAAGAGATTTTGGCCACAAGGAAATATTGATAGTTCTGCATCATGGTATGCTCATTGATAGACATGAAGGTAGAATATTCCGGCCTAGGTATGAGGACTGTGAAACACTTCTTTCTTGAAAGTAGTAGCACAAAATCTGTAGTTGGAGGTAGAAGCCTCAGTGTTCCACAGTCCGGTGACATCTCTGACTAGCAAGATAAAGACAGCTTGCTTGCATTTTTCTGTATGAAAAAAGCTGCCCCCTAGAAAGTAAACCTATTACATTGCAGCACCTAGTGAAAAGTTTACACTGCCCTAAATATTTATGACCTGCAACCTTCCCCCAGAGAGAGAGAGAGAGAGAGAGAGAGAGAGAGAAAGGGCGAGAAATATAGGTAAAAGTGACTGTTAGGTTAAAAGTGCAGCTTCTGCCAACAACATACACTTACTTTAAAAAAAAATAAACTACACTACACATTCCCTTTTCCGTTTCCGTTTTGGGAGATAATAAAAGATTGAGCTTGAAAATTCACTAAGCAGAGGTGTTGAAAGAAAACTGTTGTCTTGGAAGCAAAAAGGGGTTACCGTTGGAGACGTAAGTAATGGGGGTTTTAGTGTTGGGTAGGATTACATTTTTCTTTTGACATGCTTTGTGTCAAATTTTGCAGGGAACCAACAAGTAGAGAAGCTAGATTTGTTGTAGAAGATTGAGTCAGAGCGGCAAGGTTTGGATTCTCTCGATGATGAAAAACATCTGAATTTGGCATTGGAATGGGCAGATCTTACCTTCTGGCTGCTTTTATTTATGAAGTCTTCATTGACATCCAGACCTGTGTTGGTCTTTGGATTTGGTGGTTAGTATAAAGTGAGTGGAAGACTCCTTTAGGGATGCAGGCCCGGCTCTTAGGTGATCAAAATGATTATTACCTTTAGCTTGAGATAAAACGTGTATGCCCTAAATTCAAAGAAACAAAACTGAAACCCAGAACATTTTTAAAAAGAAAGCTAAGATTGAATTAGTGTTCAAGTTAAAGGTATGGAAAAAGAAAATGGCTTAACATGAGTAACTGTGTTCACAGTACTAGGGGCCTCTACATCCCCAACTGTTTCATAGTTTATAATCATAAAGACTGATGTGGTGTGAGGTTGGGTTTTCTTGTTGCCTTACCAGAACAGAAGAGAGGCTTCTGGAGGGCAGCAGGGATTAAAATGTCTTAACATCCATCATTTGACTGCCGGTGTGTGGAGTCATTAGACCCGCCAGAGATTGGAGAAAGGGTTCTAGTCCTCGCAACGCCTGGGGTAGACCCTCTGTACCTCCAGGAATTCACTGCTAACACCCTGGCTCCATTGAGGTGCCCTGCAGGGACGTGCCAGTGCCAGGAACACAGCAGCTATCACTCATCCTGTAGAATGCCCTGAGGATGAAAGAGGTGACTTTTCTAGTGTTGTTGTCGATATCAGTGTCAAAAGATGTGGCTTATGCCCTTGTGTGTGCCCACACTGCTCTCAATGTTTCTATGAGTGCATGTTCTGTCCGGTGGTGTACCCAGGTCAGGCTGCAGGAGCATCATCATTGCGTTCTGGTACTCAAAGTCCTTAACCTTTGTAAGACTACAATACTGTCTTCACCCATATGGACAATAACGTGCCAAGCAGATCTTTTTGTAACATAACCACTGGCATGTGCTAGTCAGTGTCCTATTTTTTGCTTTGTAAATATATATGGACGCAATGGAGCATATTTTTGAGTCACATCAGAGCTGTTCTTGCATGAGTGTACCGAAAAGCCATTAGTTGCCTGCATGTCCTTACAGATTAGTTAATAAGAGTAGCATATCCTATAACACCATCCGCCTTTTCTCCAGTAAGTTATCACATCAGCCAGGAAGTGATTATCAAAATTTAATTCGCAGTTAGATCTGTGTCGGAGAAAAAAAATGCTGTGGTTCAGCAGCAAACACAAGGAGATAACGGATGGAGCGCTGAAACTTTTCATACACTCACCCCCAGTCACACATATCTGGGTTGTATCCATCATCGTTCTTTACCTCACTTCGCCATCCCAGTTCAGACCCAGCCATATGCAAATCAGTCTCGGCCCTGTTCCTCATGGGAACAGTCCAGCCCGAACTGCCCCAAAACCGGTCCCAGAATGCTTGTTTCCAGTTCACGGAGGACCTGGCTTGGGGCACCCACCCCCAAGCAGGAAAAGCATTCAGGGCGGTGAGCATCAAAAGATTCCTGCCCTTTGTTATGTTAGCCAGGGCCTCTCCAGGTAGGGTAAATGCCTGTTTCCTTGACCAAGTCCCACTTTTGGCGGGAAAGTCAACAGGAAAATTAGTAGTCAGGAGACGTGGGTCCCCTCTCTGTCAGGACCACCACTAAGGTGCCCATGGACTGAGGTGAACCACTCCTTAGGAAATCCTCCATCTTGAATGGAAGGATTCTGCTCAACCAGGCTAGGGGATGCCTCCGCCCCAAAGGGAGGGGACATTCAAAGGTTGTTGTCACCCTAAGAGGCAAGTAGCCTATTGGCTATCGGCTGCCAGTACCTGCAACACACCTAAATTCATTATTTAGGGACACCCCTGAACCTTGATCGTCTGATTCCTGCAACCTATGAAGAAGAACGAAGAAGACGCTATGAAGCAAAGATTGATGGTAAGTGACTTTGCCCTAGCCCTTCAAGCCTGTCCTGACCAAAGACGATGCCTGTCCTGTGGCCAGTGACTTCTAAGAACCCCAGGAAAACATCCACTCTTCGATAAACACCTGATCTCCTGGGAACAGCGGCCCTGTCCAGAAGACTCAAACTTTAAGGACTCAGGATCCGGGCGGATCCGCGACCACTGCCCACTGTGCACCTGTCGCCCACGGCCGAAGTCTGAGTGGATCAACTGCCCAGTGAAGTGTCCCCAGTGACCCGGACCTTGACTCCATCGGTGGCTGATCTCTGCTGGCCTCCAAGAAGTCCCCTGCAGCCTCTGCACAAAGGGCCCCCCTGACTGCGACCAGCTCTGGTAAAGAAAATCCAACATCAAAAGACACCCCTGTATCCTCATCCCCCTGACCTTGGGTAACCCAGGCGATGGTTCCCAGACCGTCCCCAACAACCCAACTTACCTGTCTAGCCGATGGTCACCTTCATTCAGCCTTCTGGCCCGAGCCTGCCACCTCCTTGTGTGACCAAGATCCTCCATTCGTCTGCATTGGACGCCCAACGCTGATTTGCACCCCGCACCCGGTCACCCATGTGCCGCTGGTGGTCTGGCTTTTGTGCTGCCTTGTGGGCCGCACTGTGCTTGCTTTAACCCCCAGGGCCTGTGCCCTGAAACTGCGGGTACCTACCTGCAATCTACACCCTATTTGGTACCCCCAGTCTCCATTGATTATCGTTGGGCTCAGTTACCTCTGCACCCGGCCGCCCCAGGGCCACTGGTGGTGCGGTACCTACCTTAAACTGAACCTTGCCCAATGTTGCTCTAATCCCCCGAAGCCTGGAAGAGTAAATTCTGTACTTACCTGTTATTGAACATCAGTTTCCCTCCCATACGATTGCATTGCATTCTCCTCCTATTGCACTGAATGTCTATCTTTTGCCAATTCTAACGTTTGATATTGTTGATTGACATCCTGAAAGTATCTCTATACTCCTGTAAAGTAATTCTTTTGCTTTTGCAAAACAATACATAATGCATTTTGAAAAGTATTACTATTCTTGAAACTGTTACTTACCTGCAACTGAGTTCCTCTTGGTTCTAAAATAAAATGACAAAGTATTAACTTTTTAAACAAAACAATTGGTCTTGGATTCTGTATTTGAGGGTGTTTAATCAATTATTGCCTGAGTGTGGACAACAAATACTTAACAGAGCCCTCTGATATCTCGAACTGCTCGACCACACTACCACAATTAGAGCTTTTAGTATTATCTATTTGAATTTGGGGTACTCACTGGACTCTGTTTACACCATACCTTACTTTGGTATAGTATATACAGAGCCAGCTTCCTATAGTGGGAAGGTATGAATATGGCTATTGAGAATTTTTTTTAGGAATTGTGGGTTGTGTGATAATTTGAACAAGACCCAAGGCCACCTGTATGACCCATCAGGACACAGGATATCCCATGGGAAAAAATGAGTATGGATAGTGCTGGTCCGATTTTAGATGGAGTGTGGCACAACTTTTTTGCAAGTAACCATGGATCATTTTTCGAAATGGCCCAAGGTGATGATTGTTGATTGTGCTGATTCCAGACCCATTGTGCCGTTTCTGGATAGGATGTTTATGAAGGAAGGGCTACCTAAATGCATCATCACAGATAGTGGGTCGTAATTTGTATCCGAGGTTTTGAAACGTTCTTGAAGTGTAATGGTATAAAACATACCACCTCCATTTATCATCCAGCTGGCAATAGGGCTGTTAAGAGGTTTAACTGAATTATTAAGGGTTCGATCCAATTGGATAATAATAATCTGGAATGGAAAATGTAATTGTTCACACCATTTCGGCGTTCAGAATTGCATTATGTGCTGCAACTGAGCATAGTACGTTTGAATTTATGAGCGGTAGAACAGTATGTTTGAGGCATATGAGCTGCAGATTGTTTACTTTGCATAGATCGCCATCTGGTGTTGGGCACGGATGTTTGCACTTTGTTTTTGTCTTGGAAGAAGACTTTGTAGGCACGAGGTAGGTGACTCCTCCCTAGGACGATAGTGCGCATGGGCATCGACTCCATCCTTGGATTGTTTTATTCCGCCATCAGGTTCGGATGTTAATTCCTGCGCTCCGGGTCGATAGCGGTTTTGAATCCCCCTTCGACGCGCAATCCCTCTCCACTCAATGGTATTGTCTCGATCGAGTTTCCCTTTTCGACGCGCATCTTAAAACAAACTCCTCGACCGCGATCTTTGACACGGGGCGTTGGGCCTCTCCGCGCCGACCATGCCTGCAGTCAATTTAAAGGACTATTTTGAAAAAAAAGGCCCCGGGTGTGGTGGTATGTTCCCACACACAGGATTGCACGAGGTGTGCAATATCTGCCTCTTCCCGGAACACAAAGATAAAAACTGCACGGCCTGTGCATCGTTCAGGTCGCTGAAAACCATCCGTGATCGCGGGTCGACATAAAAAAATGTCTCACGGAAGCAGTTCGATTCCGGACATCTTCGAAGCAGACCCCGATATCCAGCCGGAACAATCAGGTGATGAAGAACACGTCTCCGAGGCCGATGACTCCCGACGCCAAACAAGAGACACTCACCCCAGCTCAACGGTCCGGAGTACCGAAACCCCCCTCCCGAAAATTAAACCGAAGTCTCTGGTAACACCCTCTCCCTCTGGCTCGGATCGACACCGGCAACATATTTCAGATGCCCCGCCCTCGGGCCCGGCTATGAAACCTAAACATAAGCCTTCCGGCTCGGGCTCGAGCCAACCCTATTCTGATGCGGAAAGTCCTCCTCGGCCACGCCGAAGACAGCCTCGACGCCAGAGCCCTCGGTATCGAAGCATAGTAAGGACAAACACTCTGAACCGAAGAAATCTTAGGAACCGAAAAAGGCTTCTGACTCCAAAAAATAGTCTGAGCCAAAAAAAGTTTTGGAGCCGCAAAAACTTGAAAAGTCAAAGACCCCACGGAAAGCCTCTCAAACTCCCTCCAAAGAAGGTTCGGACCCAAAATCTTCGACACCGAACAAAGTCATTTTGCCCATGCAGCCTGCACCTGATTTGGAAGATGCAAAGCAAAAAACTGTTTATTGATCCAAATACGGGCGAACTAGTCACCAAGCCTCCAAAAAAGAGGAAACTGGACACTGCAGAAGAACCTGCGATACCTCTCAAACAAGAGGACATGGGCACTAACACGTCCCCACCTCCTTCTACCCTTCCAGTTAATCCACATCTATTGATTTCTCCACCACACTCCCCACAACCTATATTTTCACCTCAACCATCAGATAGTGAGGATGACACAGGTAAAGATATAGACCCACATGGGTATGATCATTCACATAGCATCCCACATGACTTAGGGTGACTACAATACAGATCCCGACCCACAGAATGAGCCGGATCTCTATCCAGCTAAGCTATCACCACCAGATGACAACACTGGGTTTGCGCACCTCAGAACAGGGCTGCCCAATATCACGGGGTCCTCTTACATTCCAACCCCTTAGATGAAGATTTTTTGCTGGAAACCTTCGCACCCTCGCAAAATTCAACAAGCACCCTGCCAATGTTAAAAAGCTTGCTAAAACATGCCCTAGACGTTTTTAAGGACCCAGTCAGAACCAGGGTTCTCAATCCCAGGGTGGATAAAAAATACAAAGCAGCCCCCAATGACCCAATTTACATTAAAGGTCAGATTCCCTTGGATTTCCTTGTGGTAACTAACACACGCAAGCATGCAAACTCACAGAGTACAGGCGACACCTCCCCTTCTGATAAGGAATCCAGATTAATTGACGCATCCGGGAAATGTATAGTGTCGCAGGCTGCAAGCCATTGGCTGATTGCCAATGCCCAAGCTTTATTAGCCAGGTACGACAGGGCTCACTACGACGAGCTTGAAAAGCTCATGGAACACCTTCTTGACCAGTACAAACAAAAAGCCAACGACCTTATCCAGGAGGGCAAACTGATTACCAGCACGTCAATAAAATGTACGCTCGATGCGGCCGATACCGCATCTTGCGCAATTTAACACTAGCACCTTGTTATGTTAGTATAATGTATATCGCACACGGTAACAATTTCCTTAACAGCCTTGGGCTAGTAGTGTCCCATAGTGTGTAGGGCAGAGAGTTCCAAGCTTGAGCTGCCTTGAAAGAGAGAGAGCTGCCCCCCACTCGTACAAGACGGAACAGAGGGATCACTGCCAGCCTCTGAGAGGCTGAACGCAGCAGTCTTTGTGGTACATAGAAGCTGAAGCGATACCGAGGACCCGACCCATGAAGGGCTGCATGGGCTATAGTGAGAGCCTTAAATTGGACCCGTTGGGCCACAGGAAGCCAATGTAGGTCGCGCAAATGTTGTTTCACGCTAGTTCTTCCGGCGATGTTTAGCAGAACTCTGGCTGCTGTATTTTACACCACTTGCAGCTTCCTCAGCTGGAAGCCTGGTAGACCTATGTACAGTGGGTTAGCATAGTCCAGGCGTGAAAGAATCGGTGCCCGCGTGACCATTTCTTTAGCTGCCCTGGGAAGCAGGGGCAGAAACTTCCTGAGAATCCTCAGTGTGCCAAAACACTGTCCGGCCAGTTTATTTATTTGTGTAGTAAACCTTAGGTCCTTATCAAACCAAACACCTAGGATTTTAACTGGCTGACCCACAGAGCTAGGTAGAGGGCAATTTGTCGGCCAGATGGCTTCTCTAAACTGCAAAAGAAAAGACCCATATAAAAGAACCTCAGACTTCTCCTTAAGCTTCAGCTGGGCCAGAGCCAGCCATTCAAAAACCGCAGTAAGACAGGCTTTGGCCTGGACAGGAGATGTATCCGGCTTCCTCCAAGTGAAGAGGAGCTGGGTGTCATCCGCATAAGCGATGATCTTCGCTCCCAACTCCTCTGCAAGATAGATCAGCGGGGTGACGTAAATGTTAACCCCTTCGCTGCTAGGCCTTCACGCTCCCCCCTGTGCGAAGCCTTTTTTTGGCTGTTTGGAGTTGTGCGCACTTAGGCCCCTGTAACTTTTTGACCACATAAGGTATCCACGCCAAATTTGCATCCTTTTCTTCCAACATCATGCGGATTGTAAAGGTACCCAGGGTTTGTGTATTCCCCTGGAGGGGTCCCAGAAATTAGCCAAAATGCAGCTACATTTTTTTTTTTTTTTTTTTTGAAAAATTGGAAAAAAAGGGCTGCAAATGAAAGCATCTGGGTTTTTCCCTGCAAATGGTATCAAAAAAGGGTCTGTGGGGCTGAAATCACAATTTTCCCAGCTTTTAGGGAATTACAGACTTTTGTCAGAAAACCATCATTTTTCTCACAGTTTGGGCATTTTTCTGGGACATAGCCTATTTTTGCAATTTTTTGTGCTTTCAACCTCCTTCCAGTTAATGGTAGAAATGGGTATGAAAGCAATAATGGATCCTGGAAAGCTATACATTTTAAAAAAGTAGACAACATTCTGAATTCAGCAAGGGGTCATTTGTGTAGATCCATCAAGGTTTCTTTATAGAAACTAACAGTTAAATATAGGAAAATTTGAAAATTTGTTGAAAAAAACAGCCTTTTGTGTCAACGTTTTCACTTGTAACTTCTTCTAATTATGAAAGCTCTTTGAAAGCAATATACCGTTACATCCGCTGGACCTTTCTGGTTCTGGGGATATATAGGACTTGTAGGTTCACCAAGAACCCGACGAATCCAGAGTCAGAAACTGAGCAGCAATTTGCAGTGGCTTTTTATTATGTACCGGGTATATATCAATTATTTTGGGAAAATGTATACATGGAAAAATCGGTGTGAAAGACACCTATGTATTTTTGAAATGGGAACAAATTATAGAGTTTAGAAACAGTAGATATTTGCACATTTTTGAAATTGGGAATACTCATACTAGAATGAGAATTATCAGTCATTATTCAAAATGACTTCTTTTTGACACAATGTCTTTAATTTGGGAGGCAGAAATGCATTGAATGTCAATAGGTAATAACAGTTGCTTTACAAATCTGAATTACCCTAAGTCTCCCAATAAAAATGGTACCTCACTTGCGTGGGTCGACCTAGTGCCCGCGACAGGAAACGGCGCAAAACGCAACGTGGTCACACCTCAATTTCGCAGTGAAAAATTACCCTTTTTTGGCAAAGTGCCTAGCTGTAGTTTTTTAACCATAGCTCTGCCGGCACCTAGGGAAACCTAGCAAACCTATACATTTTTGAAAACTAGACACCCAGGGCAAACGAGGATGGGGTGACTTGACTGCCTCCCACCAGGTTCTGTTACCCAGAATCCGTTGCAATCCTAACAAATTTGAAAAAAAAACTCATTTCTGTGGTGGAATGTTATGGAATCTGCGTAGATCCACAAATTTTCCACCCACCCCGCGTTCCCCAAAGTCTTTTGAGAAAAATGGTATCTCACTTATGTGGGTCGGCCTAGTGCCCGCGGCAGGAAACGGCGCAAAACACAACGTGGACACACCTCAATTTTGCAGTATAAAATGACCCTTTTTTGGCAAAGTGTCTAGCTGTAGTTTTTGAACCATAGCTCTGCCGGCACCTAGGGAAACCTAGAAAACCTATACATTTTTTAAAACTAGACACCCAGGGAAATCCAGGCTGGGGTGACTTTACTGCCTCCCACCAGATTCGGTTACCCAGAGTCCCTTGCAAATCAAAACAATAGTAAAAAAAAAAAAACCACATTTTCCCACATTTCTGTGGTGGAAAGTTCTGGAATTAGCGTGGATCCACAAATTTCCACCCATCCCGCGTTCCCCAAAGTCTTCTGAGAAAAATGGTACTTCACTTGTGTGGGTCGGCCTAGTGCCCGCAACAGGAAAAGGCGCAAAACGCAACGTGGACACACCTCAGTTTCGCAGTGAAAAATGACCCCTTTTTTTTTTGGGGAAAGTGCCTAGCCGTAGTTTATGAACCATAGCTCTGTCGGCACCTAGGGAAACCTACCAAACCCACACATTTCTGAAAACTAGACACCCAGGGGATTCTAGGGAGGTATGGCTTGCGTGGATCCCCCAAAGTTTCCTTACCCAGAATCCCCTGCAAACCTCCATTTTAGTTGACAAAAATCACTTTTTTCACAAATTTTTGTGTGGGAAAGTTGCGGCATCATTGGGCTGACACAAATTTCCTACCACCCAGCGTTTTCCCGGGTCTACCGATAAAAACGGTGCCTCACACGTGTGGGAGGCACAAGTACCCGCGACAGGCAAGGGCCCAAAACATAGTGAGGCGATATCAAAATTGCCTATCACAAAACAACCTGGTTTTGCAAGGGGGGTCACCTGGGTTTTTGACCCTGTGCTCGATGGCCATCGAGGGAAACCTACCAAACCCACACATTTCTGAAACTAGACACCCGGGGGATTCCTAGGAGGTATGGCTTGCGTGGATCCCCCAACGTTTCCGTACCCAGAATCCCCTGCAAACCTCAATTTTAGCTGAAAAAATCACTTTTTTCACACATTTTTGTGTGGGAAAGTAGTGGCATCACCGGGCTGACCCAAAGTTCCTACCACCCAGTGTTCCCCCGGGTCTCCCGATAAAAACGGTGCCTCACTCGTTGAGAACAAACCCCTCTTTCCTTCCTAAGGTGGTGTCAGATTTTCATGTGAATCAGACCATCTCTCTACCCACCTTTCTTCCCAATCCCTCCACTCCTGCTGAGAGGGCCTTACACTCTCTGGACCTGAAAAGGGTTTTAAAATTCTATCGGTCCAGATCTATGAGAAAATCTGATCAACTATTTAACTATGGGTCGATCAGAACTGGTTTTGCAGCTTCAAAGCGGTCCATCTCCAGATGGATAGTTTCATGTATCAAACTTGCTTATCAATTAGCGCAGAAGCCCCTTGGGTTTAGTCCCAAAGCGCACTCTACCAGTGGAAAAGCAGCTACTACTGCTTTTCTTCATAACGTGCCCATGTCTGAAATTTGTAAGGCGGCAACTTGGAGGTCCATCCATACATTTACGAGGGACTACTGTCTGGATTCAGACACCTGAACAGACACCCAAGTAGGCCAAACCACCTTGAGGAATCTGTTCAACAGCTGATTTCGGCTGTTATAATATGTTGGGCTTGCTATTCTATTCAGTGCTTAGGACTATTGATGAGGATCCCCTGGAAGAGAAGGACACATTACTTACCTGTAATACTAGTTCTCTTCCATGGGTATCCTCATCAAAGTCATAAGCAACCCACCCGCCTCCCCAGGTAAATGAGATGTTTCTAAAGTGTTAAAGGATATCTTTGTGCCCTGGCCTTCAGGGTTATGCAAAGAACAACTGACCTAACTGTCGCCCCTGAGGCATGATGGGAAGCTAGGGGTCATGACTGCCTGAAAGTCACGGTGCCAGTTTTTGTTGAAAATGCTTTCATTTTCTATGCTATTGGTTTTCAATGCAGCCTGTAGGCTAACAATGTCTACTTTATTTGCAGTTTACTATTTGAGTACTTTGCTCATCTGAAAGAAACACGTTAGTTAGATTCCTCACCTTAGAATATCCCCAGGCGTCAGGCTGGATCCGGAAAGATTTTTTTAGCAATACCCCTTGCGCGTCGCTAGGCGTCGTCTGCGGCTCCGCGTCCGTCGTCGGCGTCGTGCGCCAAAATGACGTCGTCGGAGTACTTAGACGCCACCCTCGCGCGCTGACGTCAGTTCTTTTTTCCGCGCCAGTAAGCGCCGATCCGGGAATAGCTTACCCCTAGTCACTTTTTGACTAACTTTTTGTCCTCTTTTGGTTACTCGACTCGACATCTGGTGCCGGTAGGATGCCTGGATTCCAGCATTGTGATGCCGGTCACCGACTGATGTCGGTCACGGATCACCATCGCCGGTGCCTGTACTGCCTGGAGGCCGACCATGACGCGGAGTCGTGCCCCGACTGTCAGGCCTTGACATCGAAAGCTAGGCGGGAGCGGTCCCGTAAGCTACTCGAGCTTCGACATTCGGCTCTGCGTCGCTCTCGGTCCCGGTCCAGGAGGAGGTCCAAGGACCTCTCGCGGAGCCGCAGCCATCGACATCGCTCGTCGGGATCTTCGGGTAAGTCCCGTCACTCCAAACACTCTAAGAAGTCCAAGCGGCGTCCGCGCTCTTAGGACTCCCCTCGCCGGTCGCGCGACCCGGCCAAGGGTCCGGGTGGTTCCACCCCCCGGACCCTCGCCGGTCGCGCGACCCGGCCGAGGGTCCGGGTGGTTCCACCCCCGCGGCTCCGTCGGAGCCTCAGGTGCCGCGCTCGTCCCCATACCCTCCGGTCCCTGGGACTGACGCGACTCCGGCTGAGGTCAGTGCCTTCCTCTCGGCCATGAGGAATCTGGCTCCGCCGTCGACGCGCCTTCGGGCCCCGCAGGGTTGACTGGGCGACCTCGCGAGCCGGCGGCTCCGGCGCTGTCGAGGGCTCCGGCCCCGACGCCGCAGGTCCCCGAGGGATCCAGGCCTGGATCTCTTGCCGGCGCCGGTCGACCTCACAACGCCTTCTCCGCCGGCGCCGACACCGGTTCCGCCCCCAACGCCGAGCCCGCTCGGCATCGAGCCTCAGTTTAGCCCTATTCCGGACCCGGCACAGGTACAGCGCCGTCCGACGCCGTTGCCAGCGCTGATGGGTGACCGCTTCATCCACCGTCCGGCTCCGATCATTCCTCCTGTCTACCAGGAATCGGATGATGAGGGCGACTGGGAGGGGTCTCAGGACCCTGTGGCCGAACAGGCCCAATTGTCTCAGGACTGGGCAGAGGAATTGGGGGACGCCAGCGGTTTGGATACCTCTCCAGACGCTGGATTCATCTCTCCTCCGACTGTGGCCTCGGAGGAAGGTGCAGCCTTTTCTGTGGTGATGCGCAAGGCGGCCGCAGCCCTGGGGCTCGAGTTGCCTGCTGTGGCTGTGAGGACTAACGTCCTCACCAAGGTGCTTCAACCGACAGCAAGCTCCACTGAGCCTCTGCTGCAGTTTAATGAGGCCCTCATTGACGTTCTCCAGGGCACTTGGTCCAAGCCCTCCACAGTCCCTCCTGTGGACAGGAACGTTGCCCGGCGCCACCGCCCTGCTCCGGACGACCCCACATTCCTCTCCCACCCACGAGAGCCTGGTTATCCAGGCCTCTACCTCTCAATCCTCCTTCCCGTCCGCTCCTCTGGATAGGGAATCCAAGAGGTTGGAGCAGTTTGGCAAGAAACTGTTCTCGTCCCTGAGTTTGGGACTGCGGTCTTTAAATACCGCTTGCCTTTTGGACCGTTACTCCCACTCGCTGTGGGATGCGGTGGAGGCCGTGCTGCCCTTGTGCCCGGAGGAGGCCCGGGAGCGACTCACCCAAGCCCTTGCTAACGGGCGAGATGCAGCGCGGCACGCCATTAGATGTGGACTAGACACCACAGACTCGCTGGGTCGGGCGATTTCCACCACGGTGGCGCTTCGGCGTCACGCCTGGCTGAGGTCCACTTCGTTTTCAGGGGATGTCCAAAGCTCCCTCATGGACATGCCCTTCGATGGCACTCGCCTTTTTGGCGAGAAGGCGGACAGTGCGCTGGCCCGGTTCAAGGACTCCCGGGCCACGGCCAAGTCCTTGGGTCTTTCGGCCCGAGGCCGCAAACTTCCTCCTTTCGTGGCCAAGGAAGGGGCGCCTCCTCACGTCCGCCCAGCCACCGACCGCAGAACCAACCTGCACGCGGTCGCGGACGTGGTTTCCGCCGAGGCGGTTCTGGAGGACAATGTGCCGGTCAGTCCACATCCACCCCGTCAGCATCCGCCTCAAAACCCTCCTAGTCTGAGCTTTCAGGCCCATTCAACGCCAGTGGGGGGCAGAGTTCGCCATCACCTGCTCCACTGGCGCTCCATCACTTCGGACAGGTGGGTGCTGCAAATCGTCCGAAGGGGCTACTCCCTCTCCTTCGAGACGACCCCTCCAGCCATGCCACCGCAAAACCACCGTATGTCGGGGGATCATTTGCATCTTCTCCGGGAGGAGGTTTCGGCCCTCTTGGCCAAAGAGGCCGTCGAGCGCGTTCCTGGTCCAGAAGTAGGTCGTGGTTGCTATTCCCACTACTTTCTGGTTCCTAAGAAGGGCAAAGGGGGCCTACGCCCGATCTTGGATCTCAGAAGCGTGAACGCCTTCCTCCGGAAGGAACGGTTCAAGATGCTCACTTTGGCTTAGGTACTTGCTGCCCTAGACCCTGGAGACAAGATGGTAGCGTTGGACTTGCAGGACGCTTATTTCCACATCCCCGTCCTTCCGGCCCACCGGCGTTACCTGCGGTTCACGGTGGGTCAGGAGCACTTTCAGTTCACCGTGCTCCCCTTCGTCCTCACCAGTGCCCCTCGGGTGTCCACGAAAGTGTTGGCGGTGGTCGCAGCTCATCTGCGCAGATCAGGGGTCCCAGTCTTCCCCTATCTCGACGACTGGCTGTTGAAGGCGGGCTCGCCCCAGCAAGTCGTCTCCCACCTCCAGACTACGGCAGACCTTCCGCATTCGCTGGGGTTCTCCATCAATGCGCCGAAGTCGCACCTGAGTCCCTCCCAAAAGCTCCTTTTCATAGGGGCGGTTCTCGATTCGGCGCAGTTCCGGGTCTATCCGCTGAAACAGCGGGTCCTGGGCATTCGAGCCCTGATTCCCATCTTCCGGCCTCTGTCCTGAATTTCAGTCGGGTTGGTGCTGCGGCTTCTGGGGCTGATGGCCTCCTGCATCCTGTTAATACCTCACGCCAGATGGCGGATGCGGGCTCTGCAGTGGGACCTGAAGTTTCAGTGGGCCCAGCATCAAGGCAACCTGTCCGACCACGTCTTGATCTCGGAGGGCACTGCGAAACAGCTGCAGTGGTGACTCACGAATCGCGATTGGGTCAGCGGCAGATCCCTCTCCCTTCCCCAACCGGAGCACGTGGTAGTGACGGATGCATCCCTCCTGGGATGGGGGGGCCATATGGGAGAGGCGGAGATCAGAGGACTCTGGTCTCTGGCGGAGTCTCGGCTCCATATCAATCTTTTGGAGCTGAGGGTGATCCGACTTGCACTGAAAGCCTTCCTTCCCTCTGTTCGGGGAAGTGTCGTGCAGGTGTTCACGGACAACACCACCGCCATGTGGTATTGCAACAAACAGGGCGGGGTGGGGTCGTGGACCCTTTGTCAGGAAGGAGGCCCTGCGCCTGTGGACATGGCTGGAACACCAGGGCATCACCCTGGTGGTTCAACATCTGGCGGGCTCTCTGAACGCCAGAGCGGACAAACTCAGCCGCCGGTGCATGATGGATCACGAATGGCGTCTGAACTCGGACGTGGCGCAAGGTCTCTTTCTGCAGTGGGGAGAGCCTTGGTTAGATCTATTCGCCACCGAAGGGAACGAGCAATGTCAGCAGTTCTGCGCGTTGGAATTTTCAAGGCGGCACTCGCTCCGAGATGCTTTTCGTCGCGAGTGGAGTTACGGTCTGTTGTACGCCTTTCCTCCTATACCACTTCTGCCCAGAGTGCTGAAGAAGATCAGACGCGACCGGGCCCAAGTCATCTTGGTGGCTCCGGATTGGGCACGAAGGTACTGGTATCCCGAGCTACTCAGTATGTCCATCGATCCCCCGATCCGACTGCCTCTTCGGGAGGATCTTATGTCGCAGCAGCAGGGGACGGTCCTCCACCCGAACCTGTCCAGCCTCCACCTACATGCGTGGAAATTGAGCGGCGGCAGTTGATGCCATTTGACTTGCCTCCTGAAGTCTGTGATGTCATTCTGGCAGCGAGGCGTCCCTCCACAAAGACGGTATACGCCTGCCGGTGGAAGAAATTTGTGGCATGGTGCACAGCAAAGGCTGTGGATCCCCTTTCTGCCCCTCTTTCTGAGGTTCTCCTCTTTCTTCTTTCTTTGCCCCAGCAGGGCTCTGCTCTGGGCACCTTGAAAGGTTATCTTGCTGCTATCTCCGCCTTCCTTCGGCTTCCTGATCAGCCTTCTCTTTTCAAGTCCCCTGTCGTTTCACGCTTTCTCAAGGGCATTACTCATATGTACCCTCCTGTTCGTTTCGTAATGCCTCAGTGGGACTTGAACCTTGTTCTCACTTTTCTGATGTGCGCTCCCTTTGAGCCCCTTCTTAACTGTCCCATCCGTCTTTTGACTTTGAAAACTGCTTTCTTGGTTGCCATCACCTCCGCTAGGCTGGTGAGTGAGCTCCAGGCTTTGTCATCCAAGCCTCCCTTCCTTTCAGTTCATCCGGACAAAGTTGTCCTCCGGACACATCCTTCTTTCCTGCCTAAAGTCGTGACTCCCTTTCACATCGGGCAATCTGTCACGCTGCCCACCTTCTTTCCGCCTCCGCATCCTTCAAAAGATGAAGAGAGGCTCCACCGTCTGGACCCAAAATGTGCGCTATCCTTTTATTTGGACCGCACAAGACAGTTCCGGGTGGACGACCAACTTTTTGTTGGATACGTAGGGGCTAAGAAGGGTAAAGCGGTACACAAGCGGACCATCTCTCGGTGGGTCGTGTTGTGTATTAAGACCTGCTATTCTTTGGTGAAAAAGATTCCTCCTGTTGGGCTACGGGCCCATTCTACTCGGGCCACAGCGGCCACGACTGCAAGACATCTGCCAGGCGGCGACGTGGGCTTCGCTGCACACGTTTGCGAGACATTACTGCCTGGACAGCCAAGTCCGGAGGGATGGCCACTTTGGCCGTTCTGTTCTCCAGGACTCTCTGGTGTGATCTTGGTTCGCAGTCCCACCACCGGGGTTGGTATTGCTGGGGTATCTATTCTAAGGTGAGGAATCTAACTAACGTGTTTCTTTCAGATGAACAAGTTACTTACCTTCGGTAACGATGTATCTGTAAGAAACATTAGTTAATTAGATTCCTCACCGACCCACCCAGCCTCCCCGTTCTGCGAACCGACATCTAGGGTTAAGGTTCTCCCTTTCAGGGCCCTAGATTTTTTGGCACCAGTGTCGGTCTCTTGCATGGCTCAGCGTCCCTGGCGTGGAAAGCTATGTACAAGAACTGACGTCAGCGCGGGAGGGCGGCGTCTAAGTACTCCGACGTCATTCCGGTGCACGACGCCAACGACGGACGCGGAGCCGCAGACGACGCCTAGCGACACGCAAGGGGTATTGCTACAAAAATCTTTCCGGATCCAGCCTGACGCCTGGGGATATTCTAAGGTGAGGAATCTAACTAACTAATGTTTCTTAGCGATACATCCCTGTTCTCCAGTGCTACTTGCCCTCTTGTGTTTTTATATATATATATTGGCAAATAGTCTTTGCGTGTAATTACATTGTTTAGCCTCCTATTGGGAACTGCATTGGTATGAGAAAAAATGATGTGTGTGTGTGTGTGTATATATATATATATATATATAGAGAGAGAGAGAGAGAGAGAGAGAGAGAGAGCGCGAGAGAGCGCGAGAGCTGTGTATATATATGATTTCCATATATATTTTTATATTATTTCCGGTGTCCCCGCACATGGGCGGGAATATTCAGTGCTTATGACTTTGAGGATACCCCTGGAAGAGAACTAGGATTACAGGTAAGTAACTTGTCCTTACTGTTTCATTTGCAGTAGAGAGAAGAGGGTCGTGGGTTATGGCAAGCATGGGATGCAAGTGGCCCAGGCGTTCTATTCCTCTGATATCTTGTTGCCGACGGAGTGGGTCTGTTTGTTTCCAAAAGGTTGTTTCAGTTCCTTGGCAGCTGACCGCAAGAGACTCCACTGCTGTATACTCTTGAGTTCTTTGAGGGTCCATAACAATGATAGCATTCGAAGACCCTACACCTCCCCCATGCCTTATGAGAAGAGAACTCAACAGATAGTTGGGCCCCCTTTCCTTCTAGACGGCTGAGGGTGCGGGTGAATTTCACTCCTCAAGTCAAAGCGATGTGAGCAAATGATTTAGTTCTGTGCACATTACGCTCATTGTTATCCACTAACCTCTGTTTGACCCAACACCTCTTGATGCATTGCCCACCCATATTATCTTTTACATGTTGAAAGTAACTCCATCTCAGCGCATTATTCTGCTGGGGAATACACTGCCCGATGTTGCTCTCTTGCACGCCGTGCACTCACCGAAAGGCTAAACCACTGTCACACACACACACTCAGGCACAAATGTTTACACACTGGCATCAACAGGCATGTATTTCCAAACGCATATAATCACAGTCAGGCTTCCAGCAATCTCGCTGTCTTACGCACACACAGTCATGTGAATAATTCGATCCCGATTCCCCCAACTCGCATGGAAACACTTAAAACATAATCACTCATGCATTCACAACATACTCGCTGATCTTCAACCACATACACTTCCACACAGCCAATGACCAGCTCGCACTACTATGTTATCTGAAAAAAAAAAAAAACACTGACACACTAATAGATTCCACATAGGCGAATCCTCTTGGATTTACCAATGCTTGTTTTTTCCAGCTATTGTCTCTTTGAGAGACAGTGCTGGGAATATGCTTTGTGGACATGCTGTGCTGAAAAGTAAATCCGATTAAGCACAAAAATGTATTAAGTCGCTTGACTGTACTGTGCAAAAAAAAGTGTCTGGTTTGTGACCTGATCCTTCATGCATCTGACCAGTAGTTCAAACAGGTCTGAAGTTGATTTCCTCGTTCAGGAAAGGTCATTTTTAGTAAAACACACTTGTTAAGCTGTCTCTACTGAACCCAATTCCAATCCCTTCACTGAGATTTTGACTCCTCTAACCCTCAAGAATGTGTGCCTGTTCTACCCCATATTGAAGCTCTCAATGCCACCGTCTACGGAACCTAGGAAAAGATGCATTCAGCACTGGCCGTTTTCCCAAAGATGCTTAGAAGCTGAATGTAATTCCTTCAGATCTGATTTTGTTGCCCAGACAGCTGATGTTTAAACATAACCATCTAAATTCAAACCTAAAAACATTCCATCCGTATCCACCTGATGGGGAATCAAATATACTCAATACCAAAGGCCACTCTGTTGATTGCTGTAGACAGCTTAACCTTGAAAAAGTGTGGAGCCTTGTATCTCATGATTTGGTATTTTAATGGTGTATGGGAAATGGCGGCTTTGGCTTCTTTTTTGGGAACGTGGTGTGCCCCATATTGAAAAGTGGAATGGGAACAACAAAAGAAAGACCATGGATACTGTTTTGGACATCATGCGTGTAGTGATGAAGAAGATGGTCTCAAGTATTGAACTGCAGCGCCATGTATGGATGTAAATCCTGGATTTTCCTGAGATGTCCAGGTGGACTGAAAATCATGACTTCCAAATGTTAGCAGTTTTTTTGACGAGGAAGAGGGAAATTGGTTTATTTAATTTTCCCTTTTGATTGTATGTCGAATCCCCATGACCCACCCACCCAGCCCCACCGCTTCTGGACTGAGCGTTCTCTTTAGATATAAAAGTATGTATGTATGCACGTGGTATTTGTATCACATAAACCCAACCCAAAAGCAGCATAGCCCTGTACATGATTAGTGGCAAAGACACTGTAAATTAATCAATTGAGTGGTATGGGTGACTGGTTTTGAGAGAAGAAGTTGATTATATCATAATAATAGTGTCCTTTAAAGACGTGTGTCTTCAGCTCTTTCACAAATTGGAACAGGATGGGACAGCACTAAAATAAAATCAAAGATAGTTGGTGCATAAATGGAAAAGGCCTAATGCCTTTTTACTTATGCCTTTTTACTTTTCCTTTTTGCTCGTCTTTGCCTTCGTCCTGGATTTGGATCTTGTTAGTAATAATGAAGACAAGGAGGTGGTGTTCTCGTCAGCCACGTGGGAGTCTGGTGCGGGTGTAGCGGGCCACAGGACTGCCGTGATGACTTTTTAAATGATACAAATGGTTTTAAGATAATGCAGGTTGACAAGAGGAGCCTGTGGAGTTCGATCAGGGTAGGGCTTTATGTCCTGTTTATTCAGGTGCTTGACGAGGAGTGCTGCAGTCTGACATCAATGGGGGACCAATGTGGAGCTTGAGAGGCCATGGAACAAGTTCAAGAGGGTCCCTGTTACGGTTCCACAAAGCTGCACAGCCATGTAATGGATTAAATCCAATGAATCAAATTTATTTAATTTTTCTTTGCTTTAACGTTTTACTCCTTTCACTTTCACCATACTTTTCACCTTGGTTCAATATATTTTATTCAATGTATTACTTTCCGTATTCCAAAGAGCACTCAGAAGCATGGGGTTTATTCCATGTCATGATTTATTGTCAATAATCCAATGCATTTCGGTAGAAACCCTCCCTTCGTCAGGGACATCTAAAAGTATAAACAAATACATATTTTTAAACGCTTTATGCCAGTATTAACTACCAATATACTATAACCTCACAAATTGCATTTATCAATCATTCACATGCCACTAATCATTAACATTTGCTGCACTTTTATATTGGATGCATTAAAAAGCCGTTCGATATTCACTTTTGTTTAATAGCTGTTTTGGTGCACCCTTAATTCCCCCCTAACTACCTTAAACAGAAATCCCAAATTATCACAGTTCTATTACGGTCACATTTTTAAATCTGAACTTACCATGACATGTAGACAAATCATATTACATAAAAATGCATTCCCATTCGGCCACCTCTATGTAAAATGATAACCAGTTTTTCATTTTCCTAATGTGCCGTAGCACACATCTTCATTGTTCCAACAAGCTGGTTCGAAACTCTCTCACCCTTATATTAGTATATGCTCCCGCCCTCCACAATGAGCAACAGGGTGATACCCTATGCGAACCTCAATCTCTTTAACGCTCTCAATTTGGAGTTCCTCATTCTACCAGAATGCAATTCTTTTTATACTCCTCCCCCCAGTTTGTTTTACATAATGACTTGCAGCCCTTAGCCTTAAATAAAAACATGCAATTACGACTTCATAACTTTGTCAAATTACCCCGTGATGTCTGGCATAAACTCATCTGAATAAAACTTAAACTTCCACTATGATGCCTGTGAGATATTAATAAATACTTTTCCGGCATGGCACGTAATTCATCCCATACTTCCAGTGACCTTTGCATTGCTGCTATTATTTCAACTTCCTTTTCTTCAATGTTTTTCACTGTGGTTGCTATCTCATGAGAGACGAAAAAGTTCATTCTATGAGTTCACAGAAAATGAGATGCACTTGGAACAAGGCCTGTCACTGTCCTGATGGAGCATTATGAGGTCTTGAACCGAAGTTCTGAAATCAATCACCTACCTGGAGGAGTTTTACTTCATTTTTTAGTTGTGTTGGTACAGAATATCTTGGTATATTTGAGAATGTGTTCCTTTAGGGTGAAGATGGTGTCCTGGGTGAATCCATGTGACTTGGAATGGGTTGAAAGTTGGTTTCAATCTGTTATGGTACATATTGTTAAGCCAGGTTTGGACTCAACTTTGCTTAGAAAATAGTAAGAATTCTGTTTGGGCGACGCTTACCTTTATTAACGTACTGGGCATCTAGATCTGTATGAGGTGCAGGTACTGTTTGATGTGATGGATGTTGGCTGTTGTCTTTGAGTATTGTTGAATTTTAATGATATGTGTATGTACAAGGGTCTTCATTTAAAAGTTTGAGTTCATGGTGACAAGTTCCTTACTGGACTCTACAGCTGACAGAGGTTTTTAGGGACTTTGAAGTGCACATGTGAATGAAGTGGTGTGGGTTTGATAGATGTGAGGAGAACCAGTGGATGTTGCCAATGAATCACATGAGTTGTGAGGTTGTGTATGAGGATGTGATGATGGATGGTGTTAAAGGTGGTTAGATGACCTAGCAAGAGGTACAGTGTCTTTATTTTTATTCAATAATCTGTTGTCTACGATCTATAATTTGCAGTCTCCATGCTTCAGCATGGTCTATCCAAGAGACATTTGAAAAATCTGACAGACTTCTATCCACAGATTCCTTACATTTTAATTTCCCAGGCATCAAACTGGATTCTGACGTTTTTTTTGTGAGCAGTACCCCCTGTGTGCCAGTAGGTGCGCTATTCTGCTATGTGCATGTCGTCCACGCTGGAAGTGATGTTTGTGACACCTGTATAGGATCACTGACGCCATTTCTTTTCTTTCTGCACCAGCCAGAGCTGATTCTGAGAAGAACTAACCCTTAGTCACTGTTTGACTGGGGTTTTTTAAACGTTTTGTTGAGTACTTTTGAGGTGTGTTTTCCTGGTGTGCAAGTATGCCATCTAGGAAAGAAGGATTCAACCCCTGCGGAGCCTATCATCAGTAGAAGTCGGTGACAGACACACATCATGTCTGCCTGTGGTGTCTGGAGCATGACGACAACCTGAAGTGGTGCTCCGTTTACCTCACCATGAATCTGAAGGTCTTGCGGGAGCGATCCCTCAAGTTCATGGCAGCCGGCGTATGCCTCCATGTCATTTGAGGTCTCGGGTACGAGCAAGTTCCTGAGAGCACTCACGGAGTCTGAGGTCGTTGTCTCACTCCAAGTTCTCTGGACATTCAGGTAAGTTGAGGCAGAAGAATAAGAAGCACTAAAAGAAGTCTTCGATTACTCCTTGTCTGGCGGCTGACGAGCTGAGGGAACGTTGACATTCGAGGCCAGGCTCTGTGGTAAAGTCTGCGCCTGAGCCGTCTCTGCCTCCCCGATTTTCTGGCAGCTGGAGCGATCCCCGCCCAACTAAAGGTATTTCATGGGGCCATGTGTCTCTCTGGCCGGCCCGAACTCGCTGGCACGCTTTCGGGCTCAGCAGGTTCGAGGGCACCCCTTTTTGATTTCGTGCCAGCGGCTCCGGTTCTTTCTTTAGTCTACCCCTATGTACCTATTTCTGGATCCGGACTGGTGCCAGTCGTACCAACTCTACCTTCCCCATCGATGGTCCAGATGACTATGCTACCTGCAGCACTATTCCCATTCTGATCCCCAACTCCAATACGGAGCTGGAAGTTCGTCGCCTGACATTGAAGACAGCGTCGACTGGAGCCTTGCCTCCTAGATCGGAGCCTAAGCCCGATTCCCTTGGGTTCGGACTCGGGGAACAATTGGAGGGGTTGCTGGACCCTGGAGAATACCAGCCATATAAGGAAGACCATAACATGGACTGGTGTGAGGAATTGGGTGAAGGCAGTGGACTGGATGCCTCTCCAGATACTAGAATGCTTTCTTCCCCTTCCATGGCTACGGAGGAGAGAGCCTCATACGCAATGGTGGTGTGGAGGGCAGCTGCGATCTTTGACCTTCAGTTACCCTCTGTTGCAGTCAAGACTAACATCTTGACAGAGGTGCTGCAACCAGGAGTCTCCACATCCAAACCGCTACTCCTGTTCAAAGACGCCATCACTGAGCATTGAAGTCTGTGAACACCGCATCCCTTTTGAGCCATTATTTCCACAGCAGTGTGACAGAGTTGTACAGGTGCTGCCATCAGTCCTGGTGGAGGCCCGGACTGTATTTTGTCGGTTTCCCAATGGAAGGGTAAAGTTCACTAAGTGCTGTGGATTTAACATGTCTGACTTACTGGGCAGAGCAGTTTTATTGACAGTGGCCCTGAGGCGCCATGCATAGTTGAGGATGACTGGTTTTTCAGGGAATGTCCAAGCATCCCTTACGGACATGCCCTTCGATGGTACCCGTCTCTTCGGAGACAAGGTAGATTTGGCGCTGCAGCGCTTCAAGGTCAGTCGGGCTACTACCAAGTCCTTGGGCCTTTCTATGGCCCTACACCACCTGTGATCTCCCTTTTCGCTCCTTTCATGGCTACAGAAAGGGCTTCCAACCACGCCAATTTCCTCCAAGCCACCGAACTCTGCATGCTCCCCAGTCTGAGTGACCGTGGGCGTGGTACCCACTGACCTCGCTTTTTGGATAGCGAGCGGTCTCCACCACCCCAGGAAGCTGCAGCTTACAACCCTCCTAATCTGCCCCTTTTCCACCATCGGCATCCAGTTGGCAGCAGGATTCGTCATCACCTGCCCGACTGACAGTCCATTACATTGGACAGGTCGGTTTTGCAAATCGTCCGAAGGGGCTACTTTCTCCCCTTTGTGACAGCCCCTCCCTCCATGCCCGTAGTACGGAGAAGCTGCAGGCATGACGTGAAGAGAGAAGGGAGAACGCCTTTTCAAATCTGATACATTGTTGCAGGAGTGAATTGCCAAATTTTGAAGGAACCAACGCGTCTCCCAAAGCAGCTGTAGTGCATTAAAATAGAGCTGAAGGAAAGGCTTTCATAACTAACACGTTCAGCACGCTGTGGTACACTCCGCTTTTAATGGAACCAAGTGCGCACCAATGCGAAGTCACTGTGACATCTTATTGAAAAATGAGGATACGTCGATAGGCGCTGTTGGCCAGTAATACGAGAAAATTGATGCAACTTCGACCCATTGTGGTTTTATTGACAACAGCACCACAAGTGCTTGTCTTATTTCCAAAGAAGTGTTCGCCCAAGTCCCATTCCTGAGGAGAACCCTGAATTTGAATTGGGTTCTGAAACGCGTCGACCCGACCCAGCTAGCAGTATCTACCACTAAATCTACAGTACAATTGTATACACAAACCGGACAATTGGTCTGGTGTAATGATAGTGGTGCTTAGCTGTACATGTCAGGCTGTCTTGGTCAAAAACAAAAGATAATTTGTACCGCCATGTTTCTTTTGTTTAAATAAGGACTGGTCTGTTATGTATTGTTCTGTTATGTCATTATTGTCTTTTTTCTTAAAATTGTAAAAAATGTTGTAGTGTTGATTTGTCATAATAATTTTGTATGTATGTATTGTCCTTCTCGAAGTCATGAGTTTATTTTTTGTGATGGTTCTTAAAATAATGAATTAAGAAAAAAATGAAATTAAAACACCAAAACTGCTTTAGACTTCAAAGTGGTTTATTTAAAATGTGTTGATTACAAACATACGTCCAATCATCCTTTATGTACTAGATATTCCAGCGCCCTAGTTTGGATGTCAATATAGGCCCAACCCCTCTAGGTTAAACACCATCTCACAAAGGGCTGACTGAATATCATCTGTCGATTCTCCGCGAGGAAGTTATGGCTCCCTTGACCAAGGGAGCCATAGAGAGGGTTTTGGTGCCAGCTGTAGGCTGTGATTGCTATTCTCGCTACATTCTGGTTCCAAAAAAGGACAAATGCCTTCGTCCTATCGGGTCCACTTTCTGAAGGAGAAATTCAGATTGCTCAGGTCTAGTCTGCCTTGGACCCCGGAGACTGGATGGTAGTGTTGGACTTGCAGGACACCTACTTCCACATCCCTCTCCTGCCTACTATTTGCGGTTTACAATATGCCACAAGCATTTTCAGTTCACCATGCTCCCTTTTGGCCTTACCAGTACCCCTCGGGTGTTCACCAAGGTGGTGGCAGTGGTTGCAGCTCATCTGCGGGGATCACTCTTCCCCTAGCTCGACAACTGACTATCTGATAAAGACTTCTAGCTGCAGATTCCTGAACGTAGAATTATCCCCAGGCGTGAGACTGGCCCCGGAAAACTTTCTTGCCCAGCATCTCTGTGCGCCGTGGGCCTGTACCACGCGACTCCGCCCCGACGTCCTCCAGCCAGGTCACATAAGCCCCACCCCGGCTCGCTGACGTCAGTTTTCTTCTTTTCCGCGTGCAACGCGGACCTGGATCATGTTCCTGGCCTGTTTCCGGCCTTCTTTTTCCACTTTAAGCACTTTTCTTGGAAACAGTGTACGAATTCCTTTGGGCTTCAAGACATGCTTGTCTTGCGCGCGCCAGATGTCGGCGACAGATCCTCACTCCATCTGCATGTGGTGTTTGTGGGAGCACCACGACTCCACGGATTGTGAGGCGTGTCAGCAAATGAAGCCGAAGTCCCTGCGAGACCGCCGGATGAAGCTTCTTTCGGCCTTGCATGTCCAGGTCGGCGGCGGCGCCGCGTCCCTTCCCCGCGGACGGCTTCAAGAACCTCCGTCTCCGACATCGTCCTTCTCCCAGGCCGCAAGGGCATCGCTCACCTGTTGGTAAGTGTCGCAGTTTGTCCCCAAGGCCCGGTCCCCGGCCTGTTGGGGGCGTGTGTTCTTTGCGGGTGGTGCGGCCCCGCACGTCGCCATCCTATCCGCTGTTTCCCGGCACAGGGGCGACCAGAGCCCAGATGGAGGCCTATGCGGCGGCCTTGCAGGCATCTTTGGCTCTTCCTTCTCCTCCTTCTCTTCCTGGGACGTCTGCGGATCCCTTGCCGCATGCGGGGACATCTGCGGCGTCGCCAGAGGCTCCAGCCCCGACAGGTTCGGACCCAGGTTCGGAGGATGTGGTGCCGTCGGGGTGCGGCCCTTCGGGGTTCCCTCCTTCGGACCCGGGTGCCTCTGCCTCGCCGCAAATCCCCTCGGTCCTCTGGGCAGGCGGCGGCCTTGTGTGAGGCCGAGGTGCCGCCACTCAGGTGCCGGCAGCCGCTGGCCCTGGCGGTGGTGCCGCAGGGGCCGGCTAGGGGTCGGGGCGTGTCCCCAGGCCCCCCTCATCCCTGCACGCAGGCGGCTGCTTCGTCGGTCGAGTCGACGCCTTTTCGGTGCCATACCTTAGCCGCCCCGGCTCCGACCCAGCTCAGGTCTCCTGCGCCGCGCATTGTGGCAGAGGTCGTTCCGGCATCCCCTTCAGCGCCGGTCGACGTTGACCTGACGCCGGTCGCAGACTCTACGGCGCCGAACCGGCTTTGGGTCGGTGAGTCTTCTTCGGACGCCCTCTCTTCTCCAGAGGTTCGGCGGTTGTTGGTTTCATCTTCTCTGGAGACGGACCGCCGCGTCGTGGAGTTTTCCCCGGCGTCTTCCAAGGACGGCTCATTGCTGTTGCCGCGCCCGCAGTCTTCGCCGGAAAGGCCTCAGGTTCCCCATTCCTCGGTCCCCCTTCCTCCTTTCCGGTCTTGGCCTTTCCTTCCTCCGGTTGGCCTGGGAGATGGCTGCCTTAGCTTGCAGCCGTCACCCACAGAGTGAACTGCTTTCCCCGCCGCAGGGCCCTACGGAGGCCGGTGCTGCCTTCGCTCGGGCTGCTTCCACGGCGGCGGGGATCTTGCGCATGGGCGATCCAGCTACCCATTTCCCCACGAATCATCTTCTGGAGGTCCTCCATCAGGGTTATGGGGGTCGGGGACTGCTTCTTACCTTTGAGGCTTCGCTCCACACGTCTCTTTTGGGGGCTTGGGAGTGGCTCACCACAGGGGACCCGGTGCCCTAGCCACTTGTGCACCGCCACCGTCCTGCGCCACATGACCCGGTCTGTCTTTCCCTTCACCTCTCTACCAGGGGTCCTCTTTTACAGACTGCCTTTCCCTCCCTACCATCGGTGTTGTCTGCCCTGTCAGGGGAGGCCCACTGGTTAGATTCCTGGGGGCGCAATATCTTCGCCTCCACCAGTGCGGTTTTGCGGGCCCTTAACACTCTTTGTGTTTTGGCAAGGGCTACTTCTTGCTTGTGGGACTCTGCGGAGTCCCTTGTGTCTGCCGCTTCTCAGGAGGGTGCCTGTGTTGATCTCCGGCACCATGTGTTGGATGGCCGGGAGCTGGCGGCCTTTATTCTTCGCTCGGCTCTGGACGTTTCGGACGTACTTGGTCGTACCATGGCTTTTATTCTGTGGCCCTTCGTTGACATGCCTGGCTACGGGATAGTGTGTTCCTGGAGAAAGTGAGGGAACGGTTGGTGGACCTTCCTTTTGATGGTACTCTTTTGTGCCACGCCCCTGCGGACTCTGCCAATCCGAGGTTTCTTGCGGGACTTCCTCCTCCTCCTACTCCTCCTCCTCAGTGACCTGTCAGTCGGTCTGTGTTTTGGGAGGTGTTCTTCTGTTGTTTTCCTGGGGCCTTGTAGCGCGTCGTCCCGGTTGTGTGTTGTGTGGTTCATGTGCCTTCAGGTCCTTTTGTTAGGACTTTGGTGCTGTTGGCTGTTGGTCCGGCCCTGTTTTGACTTGTGGTTTGGCTGTTGAGCCGTGTAGGCCCTGAGATTAGGCCTTCTGTGTATTCTTTATTGGCTGATTAGCAAGCCATCTGCGGTTTTCTCCGCAGGTCTTTCTGTTTGTCCTCTGCTGCCGAAACTTTTTCCTAAGAGGGTTCCCATGTTCTTGAGACGTAACATGCCCTATGTGGGGAAATGGTAGCTATTACATAGCTCTATCGTGCTGGGGGAGTGTGGTCGCCCTTCGGGCGTCTGCTCTCCGTGGCGTCCCGGTATATCGCAGGTGCGATCTTTCTTGCTGACTGTTTTGGAGTGGCTTGCGTTTCTCCCCGGTCCGTCCTTCTCCTGGGTCGCTGTGTCGCTAGCCTATTCTGGTCTACTGTCTGCGGCATCGCGTGGTAGCGGTTTTGCCCTTCTGTCCGACTTGGTCCTCGTGTCTGGTGTTCCGGGGGGGGGGGGGGGGCGGCTTCCCTGGCTTTTGTGTTCTGGTGGACGGCTTGGCCCGTCCTCCGTCTGTCTCTCTCTCTTTCTGCCTGGTTCCACTTCATTCGTGGGTCAGCGTGTGCCAGCCCCTCCCTTGGGGCGTGTCCTGGCCTCTGCCTTCGGCTGGCGTTAGCTTGTCCTTCGATAACTATGTATCTGGTAGAGATGATTCTAGCCGCAGATTCCTTCAGGACCCGCCCTTCCTCCCCGTTCTGCAAGGACCCTCTGCTTGGGTTTCTGCAGTCGCCTCCCTCTGGGTGGCTTGTCTCTGTGGGTGTCCTCTTAGTTTTCTTTCGGTCAGTCATCCCTCCGGATGGTTTTTCTCTGGCGTGTGAGCCTTCTTTTGCTCTTTCCCTCTGCTGTTAGAGTTTCTGCTCCCCACCTGGTCCTCTTCGTTGGGGGTTCTTTAACCTGTCCTTTGCCCTACTCCTTTCGGGGGTTAAGGCCCTCCTTGGCACTGTCGTCTGGGGTTGGTTTACCTATCCTATGTCCTCCTACTCCTTTCAGGAGGTGTGGCCATCCTTGGCAGTGTAGTTTAGGGGTGAATTGCTGTTGCTCCCCTGTTCTGGGCTTGTGGCCCTTTCCCTTGTGGTGGTGGCTGCAGTCCCTCCCTCTTTCAGTCACGGTGCTTTCAAATGCTTGTGCCTCTAGGGTGGCTCTCGCCTTGGCTTGCGAGGTGGTTCAACGGAGTGATGCTTGCGCTTTTCTAGCTCTGGCTTTGCTGCTCTGACCTTCTGGTACTTTACAGCCACCTGGTGCTCTCGCCTTGCGCAATTGTTCCTCAGAGTGGTGCTCTGCTCTTTTCCTGCTCTGGCCTGCTGTTGTCGCCTTCTGGTGCCTTGGTGCCACCTGGTGATGTTTTCTCACCTTTTGTTTTCTTCTATTTTGTTTCTCTGGTTTTTTCGCACACTGTTCCCATGCTCTCCTCAGTTTTGTTGTGATGGTTCCGCGTTGTAACGCGAAAAAGTTCTCCGAAGCAAACTGACGTCAGCGTGCCGGGTGGGGCTTATGTGACCTCTGACGCTACGCCCGTGGAGGACGTCGGGGCGGAGTCGCATGGTACTGCCCCCCGGCGCGCAGAGATGCTAGGCAAGAAAGTTTTCCGGGTCCAGTCTCCCGCCTGGGGATAATTCTACGTTAAGGAATCTGCGGCTAGAACCGTCTCTACCAGATACATCGTTACCGAAGGTAAGTAAATTGTACGTTAAAAGCGTGCTCACCCCAGGCTGCAGTCTCCCACCTCCAGACTACCGCAAATCTCCTGCCCTCGCTGCGGTTCACTATCAACATGCCAAATTCACACCTGACCCCCTCTTAGACGGTTTCATCGGAGCAGTTCTGGGCACAGTGCAGTTTCGGGCCTCCCCTCCAGAACGGCAAGTCCAGGATATTCAGGCTATAATTCCGAGGATTCAGCCTCTATCCGGGATTTGGGTGAGACTGACTTTGTGGGCCTTTTGGCCTACTGCATCCTTCTTGTGACACATGCCCGATGGCATATGCGGGTTCTGCAGTGGGATCTTGAAGTTTCATTGGGTGCAGCATCAGGGGAATCTCTCTGACATGGTCCAGATCTCAGAGGGAACTGCGAAAGATCTGCAGTGGTGGTTAACGAACCGCCATTTGGTCAGAAAAAGACCCCTCTCCCTTCCCCAGCCAGATCTCACAGTAGTGACAGATGCCACACACCTGGGATAGGGTTCCTATCAGGGAGAGGTGGAGATCAGAGGACTCTCATCTCCGGCAAAATCCGGACTCCACATCAACCTGCTGGAGCTCGGTGCAATCCCACTGTCATTAAAATCCTTTCTACCCTCCATCAATGGAAGGTTGGTGCCAGTGTTCACGGATAATACCACCGCCTTGTGGTACTGCAACAGACAGTGTGGGGTGGGGTCTTGGACCCTTTGTCAAGAGGCCCTGCGCCTCTGGACATGACTGGAACAGCAGGGCATATCCCTGGCATTGCAACACTTGGCGGGCTTTCTGAATGCCAGATTAGACGAACTCAGCCGCCAATGTCTTGTTTCGCTTCAGTCAAGAACGTGCAATGTCGCCAGTTTTGCATGTTGGAATTCCCAAAGCGGCTTTCACTTGGAGATGCTTTTCATCTCAAGTGGAGCTCAGGTCTACTGCATGCCTTTCCGCCCCTACCACTCCTGCCCAGAGTTCTCAAGAAGATCTAGAATGACCAGGCCCAAGTCATCCATGTGACTCCGGACTGGGCATGGAGAGTTTGGTAACCAGAGCTACTAAGCATGGACAGCGATCCTCTAATCAGGTTGCCCCTTCGGGAGGATCTTCTGTCTCAGCAGCAGTGGAGGGTGTAGGAGAGTAGGGTCTGCTTTCTATGTTCACCCCCACTTTTTGCTTTTGCTTTACTGGTTTACGACTTAGATGTGGCTGTGGGCCTGCTAATCAGACCCACAGCCCTGCTGTTCTCTCTCTAAATTACTACTATGTACTTTAGGTGCATAACCCATTTGGATAGGATCACCTTATTGGCCCCTGTACAGTGTACCCTAGGTACCCAGGGCATAGGTGTACCCTAGGCCTACCAGGGGCTGCAGCATGTATTGTGCCACCCCTGGCCTGGCCTTCCATTTTGACACAACTGGCTGATCACTCAGCTGGGGCAAGGTCGTGTAATCACCCCTTGCTTAGGTGTAGTATTCCTATACCTAACTTACATATAGACACATGTGTACCTATCAGTCACTCCTATGGCAGGCCTTGACAATCCTGGAGGCAGAGTGCTTGGTAACATGTGAGATGGTGCTCTAGCATGAGCTGAGCCTGTCTGCAGCTTTCGGAACCATGTCCTTATAGCTGTTCTATGATATAGCCTACCATATACTCTTAAAGTGCCTTATAATCTTAGACGGTTATGGTAACTATGGTTTGGCTTTATCAAAGCATGTCGTGTAAGGTGTCTAACACTCGGGAATAATACCCCCATGCCATTTCTGGACATGAGAATATTATTCCCCCCTTCCAGAGGGAAAGACATGTTAAAATCATACTTCAACTGTTAGCCTCTGACCAAAGCCTCAGCATCACAAAATGGATGCTGCTGCCACGACACAAGTCTGACCTCCTGCTGCTGGGAGGGATCCCAGCCAGGGAGGCCTGGACAATAGGTTTCCTGCTTGGGGAGGTGCTAGCACCTCCCCAGACAGCCTTTAGTGTATTGGGGCAGGGTGGGCTGAAAGGAATGAGACATGCCTGGGGCACACAAGGTGTTCCTTGCATAGTCCAGTTCAAACCGGCGCTGGGGCACTCCAGCCCCAGCTCTGGCGCGAAACTGGACAAAGGGAAGTGGGTGTAACCACCCCCTCCCAGGTCCCACCCATAAGGCGTGACCTAGCAGGTATCCCAGCCCCCCAGATTAGTATAAGAGTGGGAGTTGGGCCTCAAGACTTTAGATTATCCTGAACCTGCAAAACTGAACAGAAACTCTGGACCTTCGACATTCGACGAAAGAAGAAGACTGAAGAATCTCCCTTGTAGCCAAGGAGTGGCTACCCTGTGCAAACAGGCACCATCAAGTGACTACCCTTTGCTTTGTGAAACGTTCGACGAGGAACCGACTGCAGAGCCCGACCAGAGCCTTGATTTCCAGACTTCTCCGACCCTCATCCACATCTGCAGCAGAGCTGAGATCCGTGGAGGCGACGAGCGACGTGGGACCGGCTACCTGGGAAAAGTGGCTAGTAACTTACAGCGCAGCTTCTGAGGTACCCTCGAAGTTGTGCACCGGGGATTGAGAAGCCCCAACCCCAAGCACCATCTGCACCGAAGACCAGCCCCCCACACTCCACGAGTCCTGCGTGGGGCCCTTCAGCATTTTCCTGCTTGCCGCGTCTGTCCGGTTGCTTGCCCGCTGGCTAGTGGCCTTTGTGACGACGCTCCCTAAAATCTTCTGCGCTGGTTTGGCTCCTCCAGACTGGCTCCCGCTTCTCTGCAAAGAAGAAGCACCCCAGACCTTCCTGGTCTGCACCAGAAGCAAGTCCCTTGTTCTTCGTGGGTTCCGCTTGCCAAGGCTTGGTGAGTCCTAGTCCAACTTCGACGCCGCCGACAGCAAGAGCCTTCGTGGGACAGCTCGCCTCCTGGTCCTGGTCGTCCTCGACGCTTCCTGGTCCTCCTGGCTCCAGCGACAAGCTTCACCTTCCCCTGCAACTCTTCACGACATCGCCTGGTTCCTTCCTGGTTCCACGTGGTCACTGGCTAGTGACCTTGACTCTGTCCCCTCTGCTTGCAGGTTTCTTCTCTTCTTGATCCCAGGCTTGGGATCCACCGGACACTCTCCCCTGACTGCCTGTCAGCATCTTTCTTCAGGCATCCATAGGAGTCGACGACGAAAACGACGCATCTTCACCCCTATGCACCCGCAGCCTGTGGGCTAGGTAACTTGGGTACTCCGGTGCTCATCAGGATAGTGACTATCCTAGTGTCTAGTTTTCAAGTCTCAACTTCCTAGCTACTCCGGAAGTGTCCTAAATCTATCTATTTCTAAACTGTAACATTGCTATTGACTTTTACGCATTACGCGTGAGTGTTTCCACTCGGCACACGAATCCCGTGGGCCTCCCACTCCCTAACTAACGCTAGTGTAGTGTTGCCCCAGCGATTCCCTAGGCCTAGGCCTATTCTATTTCCGTGACAGTGGTTCTTATACCACTTATTTAGTATATGGTTTGCGTGGCCCCTAGGGCCTAACTGTATTACTTACCTGTGTGACTTACTGTATGCATTAATAAGACTGTGTTGTACTTACCTCTAAACTCATAAAGAGTGCTGAGGGTTTGCTTAGAATAAATACACTTTATTTTATATATATATCTGTTGTGGTGTCCTTTCATTTGGTATTCAAGGGATTATATATGGTATCACAGCTGGCTTCACATGCCATTCAGAGTTTAGCCTAAGACTGCTCTTGTCCATGCTACCACTAGGATAGCTGGTCTATAAGGTTGACTTTACAACCAATCACCATAAGGGTATTTGGACTGATATAAGGTGTACACTATAACTAGTGACATCATACATCAGGCCAACTTCTCACATTGGTGGCAGCGGTGGGATCTGAGCTTGCTGTTGTAATACCATTGTAATCTTGAGATACTAAATTGAAAGATCACACAGATATTGTCTAGGTACATATAACATAGATTATTATACTTAAGTCCTACTGGACTTTGTAGTTGTAGGTTGAAGGGAATAACACACCCTGACTACAACTACTAGAAAGGTTTAGTAGATACAACTAGTGTAGGTAGGTGCACACACCACACCCTCACTAGATCATGCCTCTGGGAGGAGATCAAGTAGATGCTCTCTCAGGAGGGGCAGGTCTGCAGAAGACCCCCTCTAGGTATGATACCTTAACATTCCAGGAGATGAGACAATTGTGTACCTCCAGAGGAATAAAACAGGGTGCAAACCCTACCCTCCTTCAGTTAAGACAACTCCTAGAGGAGTATGATGCTCAGAGGGCATCACAGGAAGGTGCCCTAGGCGCAGAGGAGGGTCTACCCACCACAGAGGAGTCAGATGGGCCTTCAGATGGGGAGGTAGACAGCCAGAGCCAAGTAAGGAGACTTAGCCAGGCTAACTTAAGTTTACATGGGAGTTTGCATGGGGTCCCCCCATACAGACCCACAAGTAGACATTCACAGAGAAGCAGGAGGGACAGATCCCCTTCAAGGGAATCCATCCACTCCCATGTCTCTAACACCTCTAATGCTTCCTCTCACAGGGGAATGACTTCACCTGAGAGAAAGGAGCATGCAGCCAGAATGAGGGAGGCTAATCTGAGGATTCAGAGGGAAGAACTTGCCCTTGCCAAAGAGAAGCTTGCTCTGGCTAGAGAACAAAAGTTAAGTGGGTTAGAACCCACTGGTGGCAGCAACATTCCTAGAGATAGAGACAGGCACTATGATAATAGAAACCTGAGCAAGATTGTCCCTCCCTACAAGTGTGGGGATGACATCCACAAATGGATAACTGCTTTGGAGAGAGCTTGCAAAGTACAGCAGGTACCCCAAAGTCAGTGGGCAGCTATCTTGTGGCTCTCCTTCTCTGAGAAAGGAAGAGACAAGCTCCTCACAGTTAGTGATGAGGATGCAGATAATTACACTGTCCTGAAGAGTGCTCTGATTGATGGGTTTGGCCTAACCACTGAACAATACAGGTTGTTGTTCAGGGATACCCAGAAGACACAGACTCAGGACTGGACTGACTTTGTAGATTGTGCCACTAAGGCTCTGGAAGGCTGGCTATTGGGAAGTAAGGTTAAGGACTATACAGGATTGTATAATTTGATCATGAGAGAACAAATACTTAACAACTGTCAAAACCAGCTATTGCATCAACACCTGATTGATTCTGATCTGACTTCTCCCCAAGAATTGGGAAAGAAGGCAGATAGATGGGTCAGGACTAGAGTTAAGCAGAAAAACCAGAACCAGGGTGGTGATCAGAAAAAGGCAGACCAGAAGGGTAATGAGCAGAAACAAAAAGACCAGAAGTCTTCACCAGGCCCCCAAAAGGCTCAGGGGGAGGGTGGTTCCAAAAAGGATAAGAAGAAAGAAGGCCAAAAGAAACCATGGTGCAACTATTGTAAGTCTACCTCACATTGGTTTAGTGAGTGCACCAAAAAGGATAAGCCCCCAGCCACCATTGCCCCTAAGGCAACTGTACCCCCTAGTTCAGCTGTAAGTGGTGGTTCCCAGCAAAAGGGTGTAGTAGGGTTAACCCTGGGAACTGAGGAGGATTCTGGCCTAGTCAGAGTGCCTACTCAGGCTGTCCTGATCTGTGATGGGGACTTAGCTTTGTCCTCTACTATAGGCCCCAGTAACCTGGGCAAGTACAGACAGACACCTTTTATCAACCAAAGAATGGCTCAGGCCTACAGGGACACTGGGGCTAGTGTCACAATGGTGACACCTGCTTTTGTGGACCCTGGACAGATCATACTAGGTGAGAATTACCTAGTGACCAACGCTAGCAATGCCACTACCTCCCATAGTGTGGCTATTGTTAACTTCTCCTGGGGAGGGGTAACTGGCCTCAAGAAAGTTGTTGTTAGTTCAGACCTTCCTGTAGAGTGTTTACTGGGCAATGATCTTGAAACTTCAGTTTGGTCTGAAGTGGAGTATAGGACCCATGCAGAAATGCTGGGGATAGATGCACATGTCCTTGCTGTGACCAGGTCACAGGCCAAAAAGTGCAACACTGAACAAGTGCTGGATCCTGAAACTATGGACCAGTCACAATCCAAGAGAAAGAGCAGTAGGGTTAAGGCTGTGCCTTCCCCCCTGCCTCAGGTGGTGGATCAGCCCTCCCAGGAGGATGGTTCTGAGAGCCCTGAAGGAACTGTCCTAGAAGAACTTGAACCTGATCAGGTTGAGTTTCTTGGGACAGGGGGACCTTCCAGGGCAGATCTGAGGCAGGCTCAATTAGACTGCCCCTCTCTTGAACCCCTCAGACAGCTGGCTGCTGCTGAGGCTGCAGGGAATGCTCAAGGTACCCATAGAGTGTATTGGGATGAAGGGCTACTGTACTCAGAGGCTAGAGACCCCAAGCCTGGTGCATCCAGGAGGTTGGTCATACCACTGAAGTTCAGAGGCTTCCTTCTAACCTTGGCCCATGATATTCCCCTTGCAGGACATTTAGGCCAGAACAAGACTTGGGACAGGCTTGTCCCTCACTTTCACTGGCCCCATATGTCAGAAGATACTAAGGAGTTTTGTCGCTCCTGTGTCACCTGCCAAGCCAGTGGCAAATCAGGTGGCACCACAAAGGCCCCCCTCATACCACTACCTGTGGTGGGGGTCCCCTTTGAAAGAGTGGGCATAGATATTGTAGGACCAATGGACCCACAAACAGCATCTGGGCACAGATTCATACTGGTGATAGTGGACCATGCCACCAGGTACCCAGAAGCAATTCCCCTGAGGACCACAACAGCTCCTGTTGTGGCAAGGGCCCTGCTGGGAGTATTCTCCAGAGTGGGCTTTCCAAAGGAGGTCATTTCTGACAGAGGTGCCAACTTTATGTCAGGATACTTGACTGCAATGTGGAAGGAGTGTGGTGTTAACTATAAGTTCACCACACCCTATCACCCACAGTGCAATGGGCTTGTTGAGAGATTCAACAAGACCCTAAAGGGAATGATAAAAGGATTACCAGACAAGCTTAGGCGAAGATGGGACATCCTTTTACCCTGCCTTCTGTTTGCTTACAGAGAGGTCCCACAAAAGGGGGTTGGCTACAGCCCTTTTGAGCTTTTGTTTGGGCATCCTGTAAGAGGACCCCTGTGTTTGGTGAAGGAAGGATGGGAGAGACCTCTCAGACAACCCAAACTAGACATAGTGGATTATGTACTTGGTCTCCGCTCCAGGATGGCAGAGTATATGAAGAAGGCTTCTAAAAACCTTGAGGCAAGCCAAGAACTCCAAAAAGCTTGGCATGACCAAAAGGCTGTACTGACTGTTTACCAGCCAGGACAGAAAGTGTGGGTGTTGGAGCCAGTGGCCCCAGCAGCACTCCAAGACAAATGGTCTGGACCCCACACTATTGTTGAGAAAAAGGGAGAAGTCACCTACTTGGTGGACCTTGGGACTCCCAGAAGCCCCCACAGGGTGCTTCATGTCAACAGATTGAAGGCATATGTTGACAGGGCAGACATGGGGCTACTCATGGCTACAGATGAGGGGCAGGAGGAAGAGAGTGACCCTCTCCCAGACCTGTTGACTCAGAACCCTGATGATGGCTCAGTTGATGGTGTGGTCTTTTCTGACAGCCTCACTGTCCATCAGCAACAGGACTGCAGACAAGTTCTGCAGGCCTACAGACATATGTTCTCTCTGACCCCAAGTCAGACAAACTGGTGCACCCATGAGGTGGACACTGGTGACAGTCTGCCTGTGAAGAGTAAAATCTACAGGCAACCTGACCATGTCAGGGACTGCATAAAAGTTGAGGTACAAAAGATGTTGGAGCTGGGAGTCATTGAACCTTCAGAGAGCCCTTGGGCTAGTCCTGTAGTCCTTGTGCCAAAACCTCACACCCAAGATGGTAAGAGAGAGATGAGGTTTTGCGTGGATTACAGAGGTCTCAATGCTGTCACTAGGACAGATGCCCACCCAATACCTAGGGCAGATGAGCTCATTGACAGACTGGCAGCTGCTAAGTTTTTGAGCACATTTGACCTAACAGCAGGCTACTGGCAAATCAGACTAGCTGAGAGTGCAAAGGCCAAAACTGCTTTCTCGACCCCAGGAGGACATTATCAATTTGTGGTAATGCCCTTTGGTTTGAAGAATGCACCTGCCACTTTCCAAAGGCTGGTGAATCAAGTCCTTACTGGGTTGGATGATTATTGTGCAGCTTATCTTGATGATATTGCTGTCTTTAGCTCCACCTGGGAGGATCACCTGGTCCACCTGAGGAATGTTTTAGAGGCCCTGCAAAAGGCAGGCCTCACTATCAAGGCCACTAAGTGCCAGATAGGGCAGAGCAAGGTTGTATACCTGGGCCACCTAGTTGGTGGGGGTCAGGTTCAACCACTGGAGAGCAAGATCCAGACCATAAAGGACTGGGCTCCTCCAACTACCCAGACTCAGGTCAGAGCTTTCTTGGGCCTGTCTGGGTACTACAGAAAGTTTGTTAAGAACTATGGGTCCATAGTGACACCACTTAATGACTTGACCTCCAAGAAGATGCCAAAGAAAGTTCAGTGGACAGCAAGCTGTCAAAAAGCATTTGATGACCTGAAGCAGGCCATGTGCAGTGCACCTATTCTGAAAAGTCCAGACTACTCCAAAGAGTTCATTGTCCAGACAGATGCTTCTGAGTTAGGTGTGGGAGCTGTTCTTTCACAACTGAATGTAGATGGTCAAGACCAGCCCATTGCTTTTATAAGTAGAAGGCTGACCCCTAGAGAGAAACGTTGGTCAGCTATTGAGAGGGAGGCCTTTGCTGTGGTTTGGGCCCTGAAGAAGCTGAGGCCATACTTGTTTGGCACTCACTTCAAGATTCAGACAGACCATAAGCCCCTCTTGTGGCTAAATCAGATGAAGGGTGAAAATCCCAAACTTCTTAGGTGGTCCATTTCCCTACAGGGGATGGACTTCACAGTGGAACATAGACCTGGGACTGACCATGCCAATGCAGATGGACTCTCCAGATATTTCCACTTAGAACATGAAGACTCAACTGGTCAAGGTTAGTTTAATGTCCCTAAGTTTGGGGGGGGGTTGTGTAGGAGAGTAGGGTCTGCTTTCTATGTTCACCCCCACTTTTTGCTTTTGCTTTACTGGTTTACGACTTAGATGTGGCTGTGGGCCTGCTAATCAGACCCACAGCCCTGCTGTTCTCTCTCTAAATTACTACTATGTACTTTAGGTGCATAACCCATTTGGATAGGATCACCTTATTGGCCCCTGTACAGTGTACCCTAGGTACCCAGGGCATAGGTGTACCCTAGGCCTACCAGGGGCTGCAGCATGTATTGTGCCACCCCTGGCCTGGCCTTCCATTTTGACACAACTGGCTGATCACTCAGCTGGGGCAAGGTCGTGTAATCACCCCTTGCTTAGGTGTAGTATTCCTATACCTAACTTACATATAGACACATGTGTACCTATCAGTCACTCCTATGGCAGGCCTTGACAATCCTGGAGGCAGAGTGCTTGGTAACATGTGAGATGGTGCTCTAGCATGAGCTGAGCCTGTCTGCAGCTTTCGGAACCATGTCCTTATAGCTGTTCTATGATATAGCCTACCATATACTCTTAAAGTGCCTTATAATCTTAGACGGTTATGGTAACTATGGTTTGGCTTTATCAAAGCATGTCGTGTAAGGTGTCTAACACTCGGGAATAATACCCCCATGCCATTTCTGGACATGAGAATATTATTCCCCCCTTCCAGAGGGAAAGACATGTTAAAATCATACTTCAACTGTTAGCCTCTGACCAAAGCCTCAGCATCACAAAATGGATGCTGCTGCCACGACACAAGTCTGACCTCCTGCTGCTGGGAGGGATCCCAGCCAGGGAGGCCTGGACAATAGGTTTCCTGCTTGGGGAGGTGCTAGCACCTCCCCAGACAGCCTTTAGTGTATTGGGGCAGGGTGGGCTGAAAGGAATGAGACATGCCTGGGGCACACAAGGTGTTCCTTGCATAGTCCAGTTCAAACCGGCGCTGGGGCACTCCAGCCCCAGCTCTGGCGCGAAACTGGACAAAGGGAAGTGGGTGTAACCACCCCCTCCCAGGTCCCACCCATAAGGCGTGACCTAGCAGGTATCCCAGCCCCCCAGATTAGTATAAGAGTGGGAGTTGGGCCTCAAGACTTTAGATTATCCTGAACCTGCAAAACTGAACAGAAACTCTGGACCTTCGACATTCGACGAAAGAAGAAGACTGAAGAATCTCCCTTGTAGCCAAGGAGTGGCTACCCTGTGCAAACAGGCACCATCAAGTGACTACCCTTTGCTTTGTGAAACGTTCGACGAGGAACCGACTGCAGAGCCCGACCAGAGCCTTGATTTCCAGACTTCTCCGACCCTCATCCACATCTGCAGCAGAGCTGAGATCCGTGGAGGCGACGAGCGACGTGGGACCGGCTACCTGGGAAAAGTGGCTAGTAACTTACAGCGCAGCTTCTGAGGTACCCTCGAAGTTGTGCACCGGGGATTGAGAAGCCCCAACCCCAAGCACCATCTGCACCGAAGACCAGCCCCCCACACTCCACGAGTCCTGCGTGGGGCCCTTCAGCATTTTCCTGCTTGCCGCGTCTGTCCGGTTGCTTGCCCGCTGGCTAGTGGCCTTTGTGACGACGCTCCCTAAAATCTTCTGCGCTGGTTTGGCTCCTCCAGACTGGCTCCCGCTTCTCTGCAAAGAAGAAGCACCCCAGACCTTCCTGGTCTGCACCAGAAGCAAGTCCCTTGTTCTTCGTGGGTTCCGCTTGCCAAGGCTTGGTGAGTCCTAGTCCAACTTCGACGCCGCCGACAGCAAGAGCCTTCGTGGGACAGCTCGCCTCCTGGTCCTGGTCGTCCTCGACGCTTCCTGGTCCTCCTGGCTCCAGCGACAAGCTTCACCTTCCCCTGCAACTCTTCACGACATCGCCTGGTTCCTTCCTGGTTCCACGTGGTCACTGGCTAGTGACCTTGACTCTGTCCCCTCTGCTTGCAGGTTTCTTCTCTTCTTGATCCCAGGCTTGGGATCCACCGGACACTCTCCCCTGACTGCCTGTCAGCATCTTTCTTCAGGCATCCATAGGAGTCGACGACGAAAACGACGCATCTTCACCCCTATGCACCCGCAGCCTGTGGGCTAGGTAACTTGGGTACTCCGGTGCTCATCAGGATAGTGACTATCCTAGTGTCTAGTTTTCAAGTCTCAACTTCCTAGCTACTCCGGAAGTGTCCTAAATCTATCTATTTCTAAACTGTAACATTGCTATTGACTTTTACGCATTACGCGTGAGTGTTTCCACTCGGCACACGAATCCCGTGGGCCTCCCACTCCCTAACTAACGCTAGTGTAGTGTTGCCCCAGCGATTCCCTAGGCCTAGGCCTATTCTATTTCCGTGACAGTG
Organism: Triturus cristatus; assembly: GCF_964204655.1. NCBI lineage: Eukaryota > Metazoa > Chordata > Amphibia > Caudata > Salamandridae > Triturus > Triturus cristatus. The sequence goes on along the minus strand of NC_140593.1, from coordinate 67,394,612 downwards.
GTTCTTATACCACTTATTTAGTATATGGTTTGCGTGGCCCCTAGGGCCTAACTGTATTACTTACCTGTGTGACTTACTGTATGCATTAATAAGACTGTGTTGTACTTACCTCTAAACTCATAAAGAGTGCTGAGGGTTTGCTTAGAATAAATACACTTTATTTTATATATATATCTGTTGTGGTGTCCTTTCATTTGGTATTCAAGGGATTATATATGGTATCACAGCTGGCTTCACATGCCATTCAGAGTTTAGCCTAAGACTGCTCTTGTCCATGCTACCACTAGGATAGCTGGTCTATAAGGTTGACTTTACAACCAATCACCATAAGGGTATTTGGACTGATATAAGGTGTACACTATAACTAGTGACATCATACATCAGGCCAACTTCTCACAGAGGGTTCTCTGTCCACTCTCCGCCCTCTTGTGTGGAGACAGTTAGCAGCCTTCAGCCTTGCTCCCCTATTGTACATAGTTTCCTAAAAGGTCTTGTCCTTCTCTTCCCTCCTTAACTATTTTATTATGCCTCAATGGAACCTTAATCTGGCCCTTGACTTTTTTTAATGTGTGCTCTTTTCAAACCTCTCCATAATTGGCTCCTCAGACTTCTGACAATCAAAACAGTCTTACATCTGCCCGTAGAGTGAGTGAGCTGCAGTCATTGTCATTCAAAGCACCTAACCTCTCAGTCTATCCTGACAAACTGGTGTGTTGCACGAGGGCCACCTTTCTACCGAAAGTGGTAACCCAGTTCAATGTAGGCCAATCAATCACCCTGCCTACCTTTTACACTCATCCACATCCTTCTAAAGAATGGGAGCAACTCCACCTCCTGTACTCAAGAGTGTTGTTGTTCTACCTTGACCGCGCACAACAGTTCTGGGTGGATGACCAACTCTTTGTTGGGTATGTTGGTGACAAGAAATTGGGCTGTGCAGAAGCAGATCATCTCTAGATGGGTTGAACTCTGCAGCAAAATTTGATACGCATTGTCCCAAAAGAAACCTCCAAAGGTTTGGGAGCTCATTTCACCCAAGATAAAGCTGCGACCACTGCAGTAGTGTGCAGAGTTCCGGTGCTGGACATCTGCCAGGCATTGACATGGGCTTCCCTGCACATGTTCACCAAACATTACTGTTTGCACGGTCAGGTCCGTAGAGAGGAACACTTTGTCCTGCGGGTCTTCCATGTGTGAAATTGATCCGCAGACCCACCTCCTGGGTATTATTGCATGGGTATTTGTTTAAAGGTAATGAATCTGCAGCTAGAAGCCTCTATCAGATGAACAAGTTACTTACCTTTGGTAACGCCTTATTTGGTAGAGACTATATCTAGCGGCCGATTCCTTACCGACTCACCCATCCTCTCCACTCTGCCAACGGATTTCTAGGGACAGGGCAAATCTCTTCCAGTGCCATATTTTTCCACACTAGTGGTCAGTGTTCTTCATGGCTCTGCACTCTTCCTGTGGAAAGTGCTGAAAAGAAACTGAGCGCAAATATGGGTGACGCAGACTTCACTTCCGGTGCGGCAGCAGCCGCCAATGCACGCGGAGCCGATCGACACCACCTACTGGCACGCAAGGACCTGCTCACGAAAAATCTTCTGGATCCAGTCTGAACCCTTGGAAATCCAAAGGTAAGGATTCTGCAGCTAGATTTAGTATCTACTAGATAAGGTATTACCGAAGGTAAGTAATTTTTTCTTTGGAATTTTGAGATGATCCTGAAGTTGTGCGTAGGCTGTCTTTTCAATGCCGATGAAGAGTAAGTGAGTGATGGCTTTATAGATGACAAGATTTTAAGGGGCTAGCGGTGTGATCTTCAAAAGTCCTATTTCAAGGATGACTGTTAAGGGACAGTGTGGAATGTGGGTGATAGTGGAGAAGCTTGCTTGTTGCTGCCATGTGCTGTCTGATCGTCTAATTTTTTTGTACTGAAGAGGGGGAGGTTGATGGCATTTCACTTGTCTGGCGGGATTTGAGGATCAGACATGGATGATGACGATGCAGTGTATGATTGTCTTGAGCCGTTGCTGAGGAAGAGATGAATTTGAACTACAGTCTCTCGATGGAGAAGTCTTTAAAGGATATGAAGACATTGTTCTCTTTTGTGTTGACCTTGTTGTTTTGGTTGGGCACTGAGCATGATGATGGAAATGGGGAGGTGGTTAGCCTGTGCATGGGTGTGGTAGGTCAAGGATTTGGCTTTACAAGTCTTTTTTGTGTAAAATATTGTACCACTTTGCGTGTGTTATAGCGATGCTGAGGAGAGATTTCTTTTGTCTTTTTATTATTTTATTGTATAGAATACCTCAACTTATAAAGATAAGGTACAGCCATATAATGCTTTACTCCCACGGTGCATAGGGATGTCCCCTGTGCTTCCTGTCACAGGCAAATGTCTGTAACAGACCCCCACCTGGTTTGTCTCTGATGCTTGAAGCTTGGCTACTACTCCAAGGCTTGCTGCAGTTGTTGCACCATGAATCCGTAGGTGTTCTGGGAGTGTTCCCCAAAGCTGTTTGTGCCTCTAGTGTTAGAGTTGGGGACTCTTATTTTCACATACCCGTCCTGCCGTCCCAAAGACGTTAGCTGCGGTTAATGTTGGGCCACAAGCTGTGCTCTCCTTTGGCCTTACCAGCTCCCCTCTAGTGTTCACGAAGGTAATGGCCGTGGCTGCAGCCCATTTGCAGATGTCTGGGGTCCATTTCTTCCCTTACCTAGTGTATTGGGCTGTTGAGGTGGGTGCTTTCTAGTGCCACCAGACTGCATTGAAGGGCACATTTGGTGCCCTCCTTGAATACTCTGGTTTGAGCCCGCTCAGGAACCCTAGGTTCCGGCTCTGGGGCGAAACATGACAAAGGACATGGACGTATTCTCATCCTCTGTTCGGCCCCTCCTCTGGTAGTGATCCCCGAGTCGTTGCAGTTCCTTCCTTGGGTATTTAAGGGCTCCCCCGTGGGTGAGTCCTCAGATTTGTCGTGGAACAAGACTCACCTTTGAAACCAAGACACTCTTTGAACGTCTGGACACTTGGAATTTGTTGGACTTAGACTGGAACCGAGACTGCATGAAGGAACACTCCTGCTGCTCTTGGTCTCGCTATTCTTCAAGGCTTCTGCCTCGTCTGTGTGTGTGCTTCACTCAAGTTCTCAAGAAGACCTGTGAGCATAAAGGACACCCGAAGAAATCTACCTTGGAAGGAAGGAGTTACTCCCTTTCATCTGCAGGCACAGCAATGAAAATAACCAGTCTGCTGCTCATGTCATCCTACGGACTTCCCGAAGGTCAGCAACACAAGTGGTGGTTCTGTAGGTCTCCAGAGGCCAAACCTTTCTTCCCTCGTTGGAGTCCCTGGGACCAAACCCCTGTGCACCCTGCCGACTTGACATTGCCAAGGCTTGTTGGCTCTGCATTCAAGATCTTTGGGCTACAAGATGCTCCAGCCTCCAGCTCCTCTTCCCTTGAAGATCAGTGGCCTCACTGCAACCCTTGCACCGTGTGCCTCCATCTTTGGTGAGCTGCCTGAGGTCGTCTTGCGACTCCTGAGCCTCCGGCCTGTGGGTCTTCTCAAGGGTCTTTTTCTGCTTTGATAGGCTTCCCTGCTTGTTCGGGACCTGTTCTGACTCTTCTGCGCCTGGTGAGTTGATTGGACCTTTCTGGTCCCAACAATTTTGTGTCGTCTTCCATGGTAGCTGCAGCTACCAAGGCTTGTTGGTGCTCCTGCCAGACACCAACCACCCAGACACCGACATCTGACAAGGGACAGCTTGTGCACATGTACAGCTCCTTATCTTCCTCAGCGTGGGCTGGTTCCCACAACTGCAGCGACAAAGTCCTCGTCAACCTCTCCTGAGCTCCCTGATAAGGGTCGGTATTGTGCTTCCGTTCCTTCTGGATACCTCCGGGTGGCATACACTCAGCCCCCTCTGCTTGTAGGTTCTCCTCTTCAAGAATCCACCATTTGGATTCCACTTGACATCTTCAGATACTTCTCCAGAGGCCTTTTCTCCAATGTGCTTCATTGTCGTCTACGGAAGGTTCTGACGTCACTTCACCCCTATCATCCGGCTTCCCTGGTGATGGGAACCTGGCTCCTGGGACATCCATGGGTGGAGTGGCTCTCCAACCTTCTGTCCTCCAAAGGGTTTCTTCGGGGGTCCTCTGCGAAGGGTCCTCCTTAACTGCAACCGCAACTTCTCCATACACTTCCACTGAGCATGCAGCTGTGTTTCTACTCTGCACACAACCCCCTTGGGGTTCCTGGGTACTTACCTTGGGTGGTTCCTTGTTCTCCCAGCTCCTCTGAGTCTTCTTGCCCAAGTCCTGTTCTTCTGTGCAGTTTGCATCCCACTTCTTTAGTATATGGTTTTGTCTAGCCCTGGAGGCCTGTGTATATTTGTACTTAAGTGATTTCTTATGAGTATTTTCACGTGTATTGTGTACATCTCTGAGAAGGAGATGTACCAATGTGCTAGTGATTGTGTTGTGTAATAAACAGACTTATTTTTATAAACACTGTGTGGTTCTTTTTCATCTAATCTACACTGTTGATTAAATATGGTAAAACAGGGTACTTTACACTCCTTCAAGATAGACCTGAAGGCTGCTCCCCACAGCTACCACTTTGAGAGACTAGGTTTATCAAAGAGCACTGGTTGCCTCGATTAGTGCAAGGTGCATCACTCCTTTAAGTGTGCACCATATACTAAGCCAGCCTCCTACATTTGTGTATGATTACAATGATTCAGTGTCTATCCTTGATTTTGCTGAGGCTTTCTCCGAAGCTTTGTGGCCTCATTTCCTCCTGCTGATAATGCATGCCCGCTGTAATAAATGGGGTATGCAGTTTGGTCTGAAGTCCCAGAGAGAGCAGCATCAGGGTAATCTCTCTCACCTAGTCCAGATATTGGAGGGAACTGGAAAAGACCTTCAGTGGTGGCTGACGAACCACGATTAAGTCAGTAGCAGACACCTCTCCCATCCACACCTGTAGCTCACAGTGGCGACAGATGCAGCACAACAGGGTTGGGGCAGCCACCTGCAAGAGGTGGAGATCGGAGGACAGTGGTATCGAATGAAGTATCTGAAAGAAACATGTTAGTTAGATTCCTTACCTTAGAATATCCCCAGGCGTCAGGCTGGATCCGGAAAGTGAAGTACTGGGTATTTTAGTCCCAGCGGTGCAGGGGCACACACCCTATGACTTCTGGGTTTCACCCTGTTCCGGACCTACAGAAACACAGAGTCTTCTGGGTGAAGTCAAAGAATCGTTTATTGGCTGCAGACCAATTACAGGTATCCTAGAAGTACACCAGCGTGTATGTTCTCAGGAGACTGCTGAAAATCATAGGAACAGGCTACATCTTAAATAGGCCTTTTCTGGCCCCAAGCATACATTCCTGAGTTTTATGAAACGGCAATATACAAGGATATGTTACAAAGAAAAGGCAGAGTCATGATGACCATCCCACATTCCAGTTCGGCCAGCCCACAATGATTTACACAACAAGGTTCAGATCCCACATTAGATTTACAGATCCCCCCAATAAACATGAGCATCTCCTGTTTTGGGAAGCAAGTCATAAAGCAGGAACAGCCAGGTGTGAAAGAGATTAGCCAGGGGCTTGTGTAGGATGAAAAGGGTTTTATGACGGGCCAAGCCCTGATACGAATCACAGGTGGAGAGAGGAAGGGGAGCTCGTGAGACCAGTTTGACCCGGGGCAGCAGAGCCAGCTGCCCAGGTCACAGAGAAGTCAGAGAGGAAGCCCATGTACTGTGAGGCCCGTATTTGCTCCATTATAGCCTATGTGAGGGCAATGACAAGATGGCCACTGCTTCCAAAATGGAACCCGCGTAGCGAAGCAAAATAACGTGTACGCAGTGCATTCATAGCTAGAACGATATATAAAGCACTCGTACGTGCCGCATTTACCATTTGCGGTTCGCTAATACCAAGATAGACAGAGGTAGGGCCCTGTTCCCTACGCGGTCCCGAATATTAAAGTACGACAGACCCTCCTTTTGCCCTTACATAGGCAATCACTATACTCATCTTAATCCGAGTCTAGGTCAATGTTCACAAAGTCATGGAGATGTTGCTGTAGCATCATCCTATTACTTAGCTCGTCCCTCGATACAGGTTTCCTTACACATAAGGTAGCACAGAGGCCACATATCGCAGGAGCACACTGTATGCATAGACAGAACAGGAAAAGAATGGCTAAGATCATTCCAATGACCATTAGAACTTTCCAACCCCAGGCAGATATCAATTCCCAGAACCACCCACCAGTGACCAATCTCCCTTATCCACGTGTATGGATTCAGATATTTTATGGAGTTTGGAGATGGCTTGATACACTGTTGGAGCATTATCTGGTATGAAAATGCAGCAACTGGATTGGATAACCCTGCATACCCCACCGCGGTCTGCAAGAATAACGTCTAGGACCATGCGGTTCTGCAAAGTCATAAGGCGATCCGCTTGGAGCTCAGCTGTCAGATTACCAAGGGCACCAGCCGTTACATTGACGGTGGATTCAACCACACGAGTCAGCTGTCTCAGGTTCCTACTATTGACCATAGGTCCCCAAAACGGCAGGAAACCCAAGAAGAAATCTCCTGCTTCCTGACCGGCAGTGTCCTCCTTACTAATCACGCCTCTCACAACTCTGGTCTTGTGATAGTCGGAGGCAGCAGTAAATGTAGGCGGTAGCAGATTCGCAATATAACATGTGCCCGAGAAATCAGGGGGCAACCATGTATATGCTCGATCATTACAGATGAAATATGTACCCTTGGCAGTCAAAAACGCAGGGGAAAACTGTGACGGAAAAGTGTACGTTTCAGTACAGTCACTTCTTCCCAGTTGAGCTCTAGGATTCTGACCATTACCCTGTAAGCAGAACCGACCCATGTGGGGTACGACCCAGATTGGAGATGAGATTTTTCGCTGTCTTTCACCCAGACTAATACTATACCCCGTCGGTTTCCATCCTACATAAGGTCTCAGCTCTTCTTTAGGAATGGATGAGTATGCATCAATATCCCTACTCATATCGGCAATTCCTCTCACTAAGGCTTTATTATTTGTACCAGGTCTGATGGAACGCGGTTGGCGAGGGGAGTACGTATCTAGAGCATAGAGAAACATGGTTTGGAATGCCCATGACGATCCATTGTAACTATATGGCAGCACCAGGTAGGGAATACCCTTGTTAATGGTATGTGGCATTAACCCACACACCCAGCAATTGGTCGTGTTCACTACTAGTTGGTGCTGGTGCAAGAGCTGGATGAACGAGTTATTTACGAACTCTGATCGTCTGGTCTGTTCGTGTTCAGGCAAAGGGTGAAAAGAGTGAGAGGAGGCAGTAGAAAGAGATATAGGCTGTTGAGTGGGTGCAATGGGTTTTTGAGCAGAGAAAAGCACACATCCTACAATAAACATCATGATACTACACAGTGTAAAAAGGCACAAAAAGACAAAACATTTACTTTTCACAATTCTACACATCCTTGTTTGAAAGTTCATTTCCTCAATCGGTCTCTCCATCTTAAACAACTCCATCCTCTACTCGGGCCGCTCGCGGCGGATGAGTTTCTTCTGCTAAGGAGTACGCCTGTCAGTCCAGGGAAACGCCCTAGACCAACCAGAACCGTTGACCTAACGTCTTCGGCCTGTACCCCAAAGTCTTGGCACCGCGACCCTGCGGCAGAACCCGGATGGTGGTTCGAAAAACAAAAATCAAGAAAGTCCTTCAGATGGGAGAGCAAAAAATGTCAAAAAGGAAAGAGTAAGGAAAATCTTTATTTGTCCATGGGCCTTGGTCTCAAATTATAACGGAGACGGCCAGGTGCCGTTTGGTCTTGAAACAAAAGTTCAGGCTCAGTGGTGTCCAGTCGATTCGATGGCGGCACAGCTTCCTGCAGAATATTGTCACTCTCTTGGACTGAAGCTGTGTCTCTTAAGCGTGCGTCACTGAATGGTACAAAACGAAGCACAGTGTCTGTCTCAGTGTCGGCGATACCCTCTTTGACCCACTGGTCATATGGCAGAGGCAAAGGGACTATTTTGCAGTGGGCACCATGAATCCAGTGCTTCCTCCCTTTTACTCGCACCGCTGATCTCGTTGACAGAAGCACAAGATGAGGGCCGATCCAGCGAGGTTCGTCGTTACCCTTACGCTGGAAATTCCGGACCAGGACCCACGAGCCAGGGTTGATGGGGTGTCCAGGAGGTCCAGAGGCTTGGGGAAGAGTATCATGTACCTGTTGGTGCAAAACACGCAGTTTAACAGTCAAATCATACAGGTAATCGAGCAGTACTGGATGCTCTATTTCACTGAACTTTGTAGGCCTTGGCACACCCCATACGTTGGCCGGGCGGCCAAAGACTACTTCATAAGGACTAAGTCCCACTCGTGAGTGTATCGTCATTCTGGTGGACAGGAGTGCTAAAGGCAGAGCGTCAGGCCATTTAAGACCGGTGCTCGCCTGGATTTTGGCCAGCTTGAGCTTTAAGGCTCCATTGTAGCGTTCAACTAGTCCAGCTGATTGGGGGTGATTTGCAGCGTGGAATTTCTGCCTTATGCCTAAACCTTCACATACATTCTTCATCACTTTACCCACAAACTCACTTCCATTATCACACCATACCATTCTCGGCATTCCAAACCTGGGGAAAAATTCCTTCACAAGGGCTTTGGCTGTGGATAGGGCAGTGTTATCTTTCAGAGGATAAGCCTCTACCCATTTGGAGAAAGCACAAACAACCACCAGTACATATTTTAGGTTGTTGCATCTGTCCATGTGAATAAAGTCCAGCTGCAAAACTTCGAATGGACATGATGGGGGTGCAAAGTGACCGGCTGGAGTTGGGGTTCCCCTACCAGGGTTGTACTTCAAGCATACCATACAATTCTTGACCACATTCTCTGCACACTTGGGAATCCCAGCATTCTGCCATACTGGAGCCAACAACTTACAGATACCTTTCGTACTGATATGTGCCATTCCATGTGCCATAGTAACCACTGGAAGCACATATGCATCAGGCAACAACCATCGCTTATGTTCTGTCAGATCAATCCAACAACCATTCTCATCCAACTTACCCATACTCTCTCTCCACTTGCTTAACTCGTCTTCCGTAGCTTCAGCCTGAAGCGACTTCACACTCTCTATTGTGTTCTCACATATTCCCACATCATTAACCCATCTTGCGGGGCCTGCAACATACATTCTAGTCTTCACATTCTGTGCGGTTTCTCTCGCGGTCTCATCAGCAAACGCATTCCCACGTCCAACATCATCTGTGACTTTCCTGTGCGCACTGCATTTCATGATCGCAACTTGCAACGGTAGGGTCAGTGACTCAAGGAGATCATTCACCAACTTGCCATTCTGGATTTTAGCTCCATGTGACGTCAGGAACCCACGCTCTTTCCACAGTCGCCCGAAACTATGAGCCACGCCAAAGGCGTACTGGCTATCTGTGTATATATTCACTCTCATTCCTTCAGACAACACGCATGCTCTCGTGAGGGCAATTAATTCTGCTGCTTGGGCCGAATTATGTGGCACTCGTGCAGTTTCCACGACCGTGTGCAAAGTCGTGATAGCATATGCAGCAGTCGTGTCACCATTAGGGAGTTTGAAGCATGAACCATCCACCCATAAAGTACCATCACACTCAGTCAGGGGAGTATCTTTCAGATCCACTCTCCCTTTCGTTTCTTCTTCCGTTCTGAACAGGCAGTCATGCTGCTCAATCTCATCTGAGTCTGCTGGAATCGGCAATAACGTGGCTGGATTCAGCGTATTGCATCTTTTTATGTGTATATGATTCGCTAACAGTGTGAGTTCATACCCTGATAATCGCGCACTAGTCAAGTGTTGTGTCTTGGTCCTATTTAATAATGTGTCTACAGCATGTGGAACCATAACGATCAATGTGTTGTCCATTACCAGACCAGCAGATTGTCGGATAGACATTGCTGCAGCAGCTGTCGCTCTCAGACAGCTTGGCAATGCCCTCGCTACAGGGTCCAAGGTGGATGAAAAATATGCGCATGGGCGCGGTCTGTCGCCAAAAGGCTGTGTTAACACTGACAACGCACATCCATCTTTCTCGTGAACATACAATGTAAAAGGCTTGCTATAGTCAGGAGTGCCCAACACAGGTGCTGAACACAACGCATTGCGCAATTCCACAAAACTTTTCTGGCACTCTTCAGACCATGGGATAGGATTCGGTGTGTCTTTGCATGTTAATGCTAATAAAGGTTTTGCCAATAAAGAAAAACTTGGGATCCAATGCCTACAGTATGAAGTAATGCCCAAGAAAGCACGCACTTCTCTCTGTGTTCTTGGCACACTCAACTGTGCGATGGCTTGAATTCTTTCTGGGGTCAGTCTCCTTCCCTCCTTCGATAAGAGATGACCTAAGTAGGTCACTTCTTGTCGACAATATTGCAGCTTAGAGAGAGACACTTTGTGATGGAATGCGGATAAATGGCGCAACAGTGACAATGTGGCTTCTTTACAGATCTTCTCAGTATCCGCGGCGATTAGTAAATCATCCACGTACTGGATCAGGATAGCGCCACTAGGTAAAACAAGTGCATCAAGCTGCGCTTTCAAAGCTTGACTGTATATGGATGGACTCTCGCAGTAGCCTTGGGGAGCGCGTTTGAAGCGGAAGCTTCGGCCTCCCAGACTAAAACCAAAAATGTCTCTGCTTTCTTTTGCAATTGGGATACTAAAGAAAGCATTCTTTAAATCTATCACTGAGAACCATGCAGCAGAAGCTGGAATCATCGTTAACAAGGCAGTTATATCGGGGACAACCGGAAACTGAGGCACAACAATCTTATTAACCTCTCTAAGATCAATCACAAATCTGTAAACAGGTGGCTGTGAAGGGTCCGTTCGTTTTAAGACAGGTAAAATCGGACTATTGCAAATGTTGCCTCTTGTCTCTTCAATCACACCCTTATTAATCAAGTCGCTGACAATGTCTAACAATGTTTTCTGGCCTTCATTAGAGATTTTGTACTGGGGAATACGTGGCAGTCTGACATTAGCCTTTAAAGTCACCACGTATGGCGGTATCTCCAAGAGGCCCACATCATTGGGACCAGTAGCCCAAAGGGCATCCGAAAGGGATGACAATTCAGGTGGCATCGTATTTTTAGACAAGTACATAGGGGAAATCACTTTCTTGCCTAATGTAAGTTGTACTCCTGAAGGAGAACAATACAGTGTAGCGTGCAATCTTTTCAACAAATCTAATCCCAGCAAATTCTCACCACAACCTGTTGTTAGGATCAGGGGTGCTTTCAGTTCGCAAGGTCCAACAGAAAGTGACATGGGACTAGAAATCGGGTTCCTAACTGGGGCGCCAGAAAAACCTACTGAAACATTTATATCGCCAGACAAAGGTGCGCCAGGGAGTTTGGAATGCATTATTGAACTCTTTGCAGCACCAGTGTCTAGCAGGAAAGGCTCCGTTACATTTGCTGTAGTCACATCAACATACGGTCCACTCTGATCCACTGGCACTGAAACAACTCCCTCTCTCTGTCTATGGCTGTCCTAGTAATCATTATTTTCTGCATCGCCATCCTCCACATAATAATCATTATTGTAATACTGGGCCGTATTACTAGTCGCGTTAGCTTGCTGATCAAAACTATTAATGGCGCTTTGGGGCGGAAGAGGACGCGCGTTTTGGGGAACACTTCCACGCCCTCTGCCTCTAGGAGCTTGCTGACCACCTCTACCTCTGGCGCCATACGCATTACCGTTCCGTTGCATTAATTTAGGGCAACTATATTTAAAATGACCTTCCTCTTTGCAGTATGAACATTGGTTGGGACCTACAGGGACACGTGGTTGATAATACCCATTCATTTGCTGATTAGTCTGAAACTGTTGGGGTTGGTGATAAACACCTTGGGGTTGCCTATAATTATTCTGACCTCCACGTGGTGGATAGGCCTGCTGTAAAAGGACCTTTGTCTTTAATTCCTTCGTTTTCTTTTCTGTCCTATCTTTCTCGTCTTTATCTCTGTTTTCATAATACTGTGCAGTAGCCAGTATTTGCGCTGAAGAAGAAACAGCCCAAGAACTCTCTGAGTCTTTCAACTTTTTACACAGGTCAGGAAGTAAATTCTGCACAAACTTATCCACAAACAGCCGTTGGCCACCCTCAGTACTCATATCCTGCCCACTGTGGTCAATAAACGTTTCCTCAAACCTAGTAAAGAAGTCTGACACTGTCTCATCTTTCTTCTGCTTACATGCAGATAACTTGTCCCAATTTATGCGCATCGCAGGCATTAGTGTCTTCATATACGTGATTATTCTACCAGGCAATTCAGCTACTAAAGGCTCAGGTTTCGCGCCACCAGTTTGTCTTGCATCAGCAGCAATAATGTTAGCCCATGTATCCCCTAGTTCTGCATCGTGATCTGCATTACGAATTGACCCCCATAGAGGCTGTGGAACAACATTACCAAACAACATGTCTATATCGGCCAGGTTCATAACGCATGACCCTGCCGTCTGTGACAACTCTTTATAATAACCTGCTGGGTTTTTACGGGGATCAGGCAATGTCTGTTTAAGTGCTAACACCTCAGAGCGCTTCCATGGAACATGCACCCAAACACGTTGGAAATGCGCTGGCACAGCGGGGTTATTGCCGACAGCTGCAACTGCTTCCTTCCATACCGGGGGAACTTCTCTCATGGGATATTGTCGCGCTTTTACCTTTTTCCCCGCAAGGACATCTTGCTCAAACAATGACTGATGACAATCATCATTCCTAAAGGAAAATACGACCGCAACTGCTTTATCTATATCGCGGTCCACAATTACACCAGTTCCGAAATCAAACCTCACTCTACACAATTCCTGCGGGCTCGGATTTTTACCACTATCCTCCAATTCCTCACAGAGAAATTCGCACATTTTCTCAAACACATATCTCTGTTTTGGGGCATCCCACTGATGGAAGACATTGACAACTGATTCCACATCATACAATGAAGGGAAAACAATCCATCTACGCGCCATGCTATCTATTACCCTTTTCTCATCAGGGTTAGGCAACTGACTACGCAATTGCTTACGCCGTAAACCAGGAGTCGCACCAGATGACTCAAAGAGAGGCGACATTAACGTAGTAACCACATTAGCTAAACGCTGTCGCGCTGAAGGAGAAGCTGAAGCGGAAACAGGGGGAAAAACAGAGGGAAGAAAAGAGGATGTAGAAACGGGTACTGGAGTGGTGCAAGGAAGAGTGTTAGGGGAGGCAGCTGCTGGATTAGGCAAAGTCGCAGGAAGTGCGGGGGCAGTTGGAAGCACTACCGGAGGCGCTTGGGAGGACTGCGCTACAGGAATAGGAACTGGTTGCAAAGCAACTGGCGGTTGCGGCAAGGCTTGCAGTATATGCACTGGAGGTGGCATATTTACAAGCTGGGGAGGCGCCGTGGCAGTTTGAGCATACGGGGGTGGCGAACTCAACAAATGTGACATCAGGGGATCTTTCTCCTTTTCTTCTAACTCATCCTGCTTAGAATGTGGCAAAGCTGGGTAACATTTGTCAATCCCTAACTTACGCTGCCTGTGCAATTGCTCGCTCATCTGCTCCTCCTCATTGTCTTTAAATTGTACAGCTGCTTGCATTACTGACATACCTCTCTCTCTTTTATTCTTCTTCGCTAGCTTAATTTCCTTCTGTTTGGCTTCCTTTCGCCATAAGCGGAAAGAGTCAAACATCGCCGGCCGGGCTTTCTTCTTAAACAATTTAATTTCCAAATTATCTAAAATATCGGTATCAAAACTACCATTTTGGGGCCATTTTAAAACACCGTCTTTCCTGGTGTAGTGGATCCACACTTCGTTATATGCAATGGGGCCTACGCCATGTTTCACATAGAGCTCATAAGTTGGAGTTCCAACCGGAGGAACCGGACATGATTCTTCCAGCTGGAAACCTTTTCCACAACCCAAACAGAATAATCTACCAAATAGTCCAGAACCAGGCATCTTCGCTCACTAGTCTAGATCCAAACGTCAGAGGATTATCGATTACGATATTCTCGTGAATACACGAGTCCTCTGGCTTTGGGGTTTGCAAACACCAAATCACCAAATTACCAAATCAAACCAAACGATCCCGAAGGATACCAAAACAAATGGGAGACGCTCCACTTATACTTAACTGAATATTGCTGATCGATGACGTCACCAGAAGACTCTCTCGATTGTTTCGCTCTCTCAAACTCGTCAAGGGTCCAAAACAGGTCGATTAATCAGGGCAGCAGTCCTTCGCAGCCGTCGGGACGCGGAGAACCTCGCAGAAAAGACTTTCGGACCACGTCGACATGCAGGGGTCGATGAAGTGGCGGCCTTCCTCCGGAATTTCCACACGAAGCTCCTCACGAACCTCTGGCTTGGACTGGTACCGCTGAAATCGTCCCGAGTTGGGCGCCAAACTGAAGTACTGGGTATTTTAGTCCCAGCGGTGCAGGGGCACACACCCTATGACTTCTGGGTTTCACCCTGTTCCGGACCTACAGAAACACAGAGTCTTCTGGGTGAAGTCAAAGAATCGTTTATTGGCTGCAGACCAATTACAGGTATCCTAGAAGTACACCAGCGTGTATGTTCTCAGGAGACTGCTGAAAATCATAGGAACAGGCTACATCTTAAATAGGCCTTTTCTGGCCCCAAGCATACATTCCTGAGTTTTATGAAACGGCAATATACAAGGATATGTTACAAAGAAAAGGCAGAGTCATGATGACCATCCCACATTCCAGTTCGGCCAGCCCACAATGATTTACACAACAAGGTTCAGATCCCACATTAGATTTACAGATCCCCCCAATAAACATGAGCATCTCCTGTTTTGGGAAGCAAGTCATAAAGCAGGAACAGCCAGGTGTGAAAGAGATTAGCCAGGGGCTTGTGTAGGATGAAAAGGGTTTTATGACGGGCCAAGCCCTGATACGAATCACAGGTGGAGAGAGGAAGGGGAGCTCGTGAGACCAGTTTGACCCGGGGCAGCAGAGCCAGCTGCCCAGGTCACAGAGAAGTCAGAGAGGAAGCCCATGTACTGTGAGGCCCGTATTTGCTCCATTATAGCCTATGTGAGGGCAATGACAAGATGGCCACTGCTTCCAAAATGGAACCCGCGTAGCGAAGCAAAATAACGTGTACGCAGTGCATTCATAGCTAGAACGATATATAAAGCACTCGTACGTGCCGCATTTACCATTTGCGGTTCGCTAATACCAAGATAGACAGAGGTAGGGCCCTGTTTCCTACGCGGTCCCGAATATTAAAGTACGACAAAAGATTTTCGTCAGCAATACCCTTGCGCGTCGCTAGGCGTCGTCTGCGGCTCCGTGTCCGGCGTCGGCGTCATGATCGCCGGGATGACGTCGTCCGAGTACTTAGATGCCGCCCTCGAGCGCTGACGTCAGTTCTTTTTTCCGCGCCAGTAAGCGCAGATCCGGGAAGAGCATACCCTTAAGTCACTTTTTGACTAAACTTTTTGAACTTTTTTGGTTCCTCTTTCGAGTCGACCTCAACTCCTGGTGCCGGTAGGGATGCCCGGGTTCAAGCCGTGCGACGCCTGTCACCACCTGATGTCGGTAACGGATCACCACCGCCGGTGTCTCTACTGCCTTGGGGCCGACCATGATGCCGAGTCGTGCCTCAACTGCCGGGCCTTGATCTCGAAGGCTAGGCGGGAGCGGTCCCGCAAGCTGCTCGAGATCCGGCAGTCGACTCCGCGCCGCTCAAGGTCCCGGTCGAGGAGGAGGTCGAGGGACCGGTCGCGGAGCCGCAGCCATCACCGCTCGTCAGGGGCAAAGTCCTCGCATTCCGGTAAGTCAAGGTACAGAAGTCGAAGAGGCGACATCGCTCTTCTGACTCCCCTCGCCGGTCGCGTGACACGGCTGAGGGTTCGGGTGGCACCACCCACGCGGCCCCGTCGGAGCCGCAGGAGTCGCATCCAGCCCCATACCCTCCGGTCCCTGGGCCTAATGCGACGCCGAGCGAGATCCGAGACTTCCTCGTGGCCATAAGAAGTCTCGCTCCGCCGTCCAGGCCTGCCGTCGTCGACTTCAGTCCCGACGCCGCAGGCCCCCGTGGGATCCAGGCCTGGATCCCGGTTGACCTTACGACCCCTGTGCCGGCGCCAACCCCTTCAGTGCCGCCCCCGGCGCCGTCTTCGGGCGACGTCGTCTCCAGGTTCAGTCCGGGTCCGGCATCGGAGCGGCGCAGTCTCCGGCGCCGATGGATGAGCAATTTATCTACCGCCCGGCTCCGACCTTTCAGCCTGTCTACCAGGAGTCGGATGACGGGACGACTTGGAGGGGTCTGAGGACCCTCTGGCACAGCAGTGCCAGTTAAGTCAGGACTGGGCAGAATAGCTGGGGGGTGCCAGTGGTCTCGACACCTCCCCTGACACTGGCTTCATCTCTCATCCCTCCGTGGCTACGGAGGAGGGTGCTACCTATTCTGTGGTGCTGCGCAGGGCTGCTCGAGCCCTTCATCTGGAACTCCCTGCAGTGGCCGTGAGGATTAATCTCCTCACTGAAGTGCTTCAACCGCCAGTAAGCTCCTCGGAGCCTCTACTGCAGTTCAATGAAGCACTGACTGACGTTCTGATGAGCACCTGGTCCAAGCCCTCCACAGTCACTCCTGTGGGCCGGAACGTGGCCGGGCGCCACCGCCCCGCACCGGGCGACCCCAGCTTTCTGTCGGTGCACCCCACCCCTGAGAGATTGGTTATCCAGGCCTCTACCTACCAGACCGCCTTCCCGTCCGCTCCTCTGGATCGGGAATCCAAAGGGTTGGAACAGTTTGGGAAGAAGCGGTTTTCCTCCCTTAGTTTGGGGTTGCGGTCTATCAACACCGCGTGCCTTTTGGACCGTTACACCCACTCCTTGTGGGATACGGTGGCGGACCTGCTGCCCAAGTGTCCGGAGGAGGCCCGGACACGGCTCGCCCAGCCTCTTGCTGAGGGGCGGGATGCAGCACAGTACTCGATACGATGTGGGCTTGACACCACGGACTCGTTAGGTAGGGCAATTGCGACCACGGTGACGATTCGTCGCCACGCCTGACTGAGGTCCACGAATTTCTCCGGGGATGTCCAGAGTACCCTCATGGACATGTCCTTCGATGACCGTCGCCTTTTTGGCGACAAAGCGGATAGTGCGCTGGAGCGCTTTAAGGACTCCAGGGCTACGGCCAAGTCCTTGGGCCTCTCGGCCCCACACCCTCAATCTTCCGCTTTTC
This sequence comes from Triturus cristatus, assembly GCF_964204655.1. NCBI lineage: Eukaryota > Metazoa > Chordata > Amphibia > Caudata > Salamandridae > Triturus > Triturus cristatus. The sequence continues at coordinate 67,377,280 of NC_140593.1, read as the reverse complement.
GCCCCTTTCATGGCAAAGGAAGGGGCGCTCCCACACGTCCGTCTAGCCACAGACCGCAGAACCAGCCTTAACGTGGTCGCGGATGTGGATTCCGCCGAGGCGGAGCAGGGGGAACGAGAGCCGGTCAGCCCACATCTGCCCCAGCAGCATCTGCCTCAAAGCCTTCCTAGTCCGAGCTTTCAGGCCCGTTTCACGCCAGTGGGAGGCAGAGTTCGCCATCACCTGCTCCACTGGCGTACCATCACATCGGACAGGTGGGTGCTGCAAATTGTCTGAATGGGCTACTCCCTCCACTTCGACGCGACCCCTCCAGCCATGCCACCGCATGTCGGGGGATCACTTGCAACTTCTGCAGGAGGAAGTTACGGCCCTCTTGGCCAAAGGGGCCATTGAGCGCGTTCCTGGCCCAGAAGTAGATCGTTATTCCCACTACTTTCTGGTTCCCAAGAAGGGCAAAGGGGGGCCTCCACCCTATCTTGGACCTCAGGAGCGTCAACGCTTTCCCCCGGAAGGAGAAGTTCAAGATGCTCACCTTAGCTCAGGTTCTGGCTGCCCTAGACCCTGGAGACTGGATGGTATCGTTGGACTTGCAGGATACATATTTCCACATCCCCGTCCTGCCGGCCCACCGGTATTACCTGCGGTTCACGGTAGGCCACGAGCACTTTCAGTTTACCGTACTCCCCTTCGGCCTCACCAGTGCCCCTCGGGTGTTCACGAAAGTGATGGCGGTGGTCGCAGTTCATCTGCAAAGATTAGGGGTTCCAGTTTTCCCCTATCTCGACGACTGGCTGTTGAAGGTGGGCTCGCCCCAGGCAGTCTTCTCCCACCTCCAGACTACGGCCGACCTCCTGCATTTGCTGGGGTTCTCCATCAACGTGCCGAAGTCGCATCTGAGTCCCTCCCAGAAGCTCCTTTTCATCTGAGCGGTTCTGGACTCGGCGCAGTTCCGGGTTTATCTTCCGGAACAGCGGGTTCGGGATATTCAGGCTCTGATTCCGATCTTTCAGCCTTTATCCTGTGTTTCGGTCAGGTGGGTGCTGCGGCTGCTGGGTCGGATGGCCTCCTGCATCCTGCTGGTACATCACGCCAGATGGCGGATGCGGGCTCTGCAGTGGGACCTGAAGTTCCAGTGGGCTCAGCATCGGGGCAACCTGTCCGACCACGTACTGATCTCAGAGGGCACTGCAAGACAGTTGCAGTGGTGGCTCACGGACCGCGATTGGGTCAGTGGCAGATCCCTCTCCCTACCCCAACCAGAGCACGTAGTGGTGACGGATGCGTCCCTCCTGGGATGGGGGGAGCCACATGGGAGAGGCGGAGATCAGAGGCCTCTGGTCTCCGGCGGAGTCCAGGCTCCATATCAACCTATTGGAGCTGCGGGCGATCCGGCTTGCACTGAAAGCATTCCTTCCCTCTGTTCGGGGAAGTGTAGTGCAGGTGTTCACAGGCATTTCCACCGCCGTGTGGTATTGCAACAAACAGGGCAGGGTGGGGTCGTGGTCACTTTGTCAGGAGGCTCTGCGCCTCTGGACTTGGCTGGAACATCAGGGCACCACCCTGGTGGTTCAACACCTGGCGGGCTCTCTGAACCCCAGGGCGGACGAACTCAGCCGCCGGTCCATGATGGATCACGAATGGCGTCTGAACTCGGACGTGGCGCAAGGCCTCTTTCGGCAGTGGGGAGTGCCTTGGTTAGATCTATTCGCCACCGAAGAGAACGTGCAATGTCATCAGTTCTGCGCGTTGGAATTTCCAAGGCGGCACTCGCTCGGAGACGCTTTTCGGTGCGAGTGGAGTTGCGGTCTGTTGCCTTTCCGCCTATACCACTTCTGCCCAGAGTGCTGAAGAAGATCAGGTGCGACCGGGCCCAAGTCATCCTTGTGGTTCCGGATTGGGCACGAAGATACTGGTATCCCGAGCTACTCAGTCTGTCAATCGATCCCCCGATTCGACTGCCTCTTCAGGAGAACCTTCTGTCGCAGCAGCAGGGGACGGTCCTCCACCAAACCTGTCCAACCTCCACCTCCATGCGTGGAGATTGAGCGGCGACTTTTGATGCCATTTGACTTGCCTCCTGAAGTCTGTGATGTCATTCTGGCAGCCAGGCGTCCCTCCACTAAAATGGTATACGCCTGCAGGTGGAACAAATTTGTGGCATGGTGCACAGCAAAGGCTGTGGATCCCCTTTCCGCCCCTCTTTCTGAGGTTCTCCTCTTACTTCTTTCCCTGGCCCAGCAGGGCTCTGCTCTGGGCACCCTCAAGGGATATCTTTCAGCTGTTTCTGCTTTCTTACAACTTCCTGATCAGCCTTCTCTTTTCAAATCCCCTGTTGTTGCTCGATTCTTTAAAGGCATTATTCATATGTTTCCTCCTGTCCCTTTCGTAATGCCTCGGTGGGATTTGAACCTGGTGTTAACCTATCTGATGTGCGCTCCTTTTGAGCCACTTCATAATTGTCCTCTTCGTCTTCTGACTCTTAAGACTGCTTTCCTGGTTGCCATCACCTCTGCTAGACGGGTGAGTGAGCTCCAGGCTCTATTTTCTAAGCCTCCTTTCCTCTCTGTCTATCCGGACAAGGTTGTTCTCAGGACTCGTCCTTCCTTTCTCCCTAAGGTGGTAACTGCCTTTCACATCGGCCAGTCTGTTACACTGCCCACCTTCTTTCCGCTTCCGCATCCCTCGAAAAAAGGAAGAGAGGCTCCACCGTCTGGACCCAAAACGAGCACTGTCCTATCTGGACCACACGAAACAGTTCCGGGTGGACGACCAACTCTTTGTTGGCTACGTGGGCGCTAAGAAGGGGCGGGTCAGTGCACAAGCGAACCATCTCTCGGTGTGTTGTTTTGTGCATTAAGGCCTGTTATTCCTTGGCTAAGAAGGAACCTCCTGTGGGGCTTGTGAGAAGTTGGCCTGATATATGATGTCACTTATTCTAGTGTACACCTTGTATCAGTCCAAACAACCCTTATGGTGATTGGTTGTAAAGTCAACCTTATAGACCAGCTATCCTAGTGGTAGCATGGACAAGAGCAGTCTTAGGCTACACTCTGAATGGCATGTGAAGCCAGCTGTTATACCATATGTAATCCCTTGAATACCAAATGAAAGGACACCACAACAGATATATATAAAAATAGAATGTATTTATTCTAGGCAAACCCTCAGCACTCTTTATGAGATTCGAGGTAAGTACAACACAGTCTTATTTAAGCATACATTAAGTCACACAGGTAAGTAATACAGTTAGGCCCTAGGGGCCACGCAAACCATATACTAAGTAAGTGGTAAAAGGACCACTGTCACGAACACAGGATATGCCTAGGCTTAGGGAATCGCTGGGGCTACACTATACTACCAACAGTTAGGAAGTGGGAGGCCCACGGGATTCAGGTGCAGAGTGGAAACACTCACGCGTAATGCGTAAAAGTCGATAGAATCACTAGCAGTTAAAAATAAGCAGTTTTAGGACACTTCTGGTATAGCTAGAAAGTCGAGACTCGGAGACTAGACCCTAGGATAGTCAATACCCTTGTGAGCACCGAAGTACCCAAGTTACCTATCCCACGGGCTGCGGGTGCATAGGTGTGAACTTGCGTCAGGTTTCGTTGTGGACTTCTATGGATGCCTGAAGGAAAGTTGCTGACAGGCAGTCAGTGAAGAGTGTCCGGTGGATCCCAAGGTGGGGATTAAGAAGGAAGGAACCTGCAAGCAGAAGGGACAGAGTCTAGGTCACCAGCCAGGAGCCAGGAAGGAACCAGGCGATGTCGTGAAGATGCAGGTGAAGAGGTGAAGCTTGTCGCAGCAGCCACGGGTACCAGGAGACGTCTAGGACGACCAGGACCAGGAGGTGAGCTGTCCCACGAAGGCTCTTGCTGTCGGCGGCGTCAAAGTCGAGTCAGGACCCAACAAGCCTTGGTAAGCGGAAACCACGCAGGATAGAGGACTTGCTTCTGGTGCAGACCAGGAAGGTCTGGGGTGCTTCTCTTTTACAGAGGAGCGGGTGCCAGTCTGGAGGAGCCGGACCAACAAGTTGAAAGTAAAGGTTCGTCGTCACAGAGGCTACTAGCCAACGGGCCAGCAACCGGACAACACGTCGAGCAACACAGGTGCAGAAGGGCCCCACGCAGAACACGTGAAGTGTGGGGAGCTGATCTTCTTTGCAGATGGTGCTCGGAAGTGGGGCTTCTCAATTCCCCAAGCACAGCCTTGAGGAAGCCTCAGAAGTCGCGCTAGTCAGTTACTAGCCACTTTTCCCAAGTCGCCGGTCCCACGTCCCTCGTCGCCTCCACGGGTCTCAGCTTCGCTGGAGATGTGGATCTGGTTCAGAGGTGTCTGGAAGTCTCGGCGCTGGTCAGTCTCTGCAGTCGTCCCTCGTTGGATTCAGTCGCAAAGCAAGCAGCGGTCGCTGGATGGTGCCTGGTTGCCCAGGGTGGTCACTCCTTGGCCACAAGGGAGATTTCTTCAGTCTTCTTCCTGAGGTCGAATGTCGAAGGTCCAGAGTTTCTGTTCAAGTTGCAGATTCAGGATAATCTAATTTGCAGGGCTCAACTAGCTACTAATATACTGGGCTTGTGGGCTGGGCTACCTGCAAGGTCCCTCCTATGGGTGGGACCAGGAAGGGGAGTGGCTACACCCCCTTTCCTTTGTCCAGTTTCGCGCCAGAGCTGGGGCTGGAGTGCCCCAGCACCGGTTTGAACTGGACTATGCATGGAGCACCTTGTTTGCCCCAGGCATGTCTCATTCCTTTCAGCCCTCCCTGCCTCAATACACTAAAGTCTGTCTGGTGAGGTGCTAGCACCTCCCCAAGCAGGACACCTATTGTCCATGCCTCCCTGGCTGGGAGGGCTCCCAGCAGCAGGAGGTCAGACTCGTGTCTGTGGCAGCAGCATCCATTTTGTGATGCTGAGGCTTTGGTGAGAGTTAAACAGCAAAGTTGGATTTTAACATGTCTCTCCCTCTAGAAGGGAGGAATAATATCCTCATTACCAGAAATGGTATGGGGGTATTATTCCAAAGTGTTAGACACCTTACACGACATGTTTTGATACAGCCAAACCATAGTTACCATAACCGTTTAAGATTATAAGGTACTTTAAGAGTATATGGTAGGCTATATCATAGAACAGCTATAAGGACATGGTTCCAAAAGCTGCAGACAGGCTCAGCTCATGCTAGAGCACCATCTCACATGTTACCAAGCACTCTGCCTCCAGGATTGTTAAGGCCTGCCATAGGAGTGGCTGATAGGTGCACATGTGTCTATATATATAAGGGTAGATATAGGTATACTATATCTAAGCAAGGGGTGATTACACGACCTTGCCCCAGCTGAGTGATCAGCCAGTTGTGTCTGATTGGAAGGCCAGACCAGGGGTGGCATAATACATGCTGCAGCCCCTGGGAGGCCTAGGGTACACCTATGCCCTGGGTACCTAGGGTACACTGTACAGGGTCCAATAAGGTGATCCTTACCAATTGGGTATGTACCTAGGGTACATGGAGTCCATTTTAAAGAGAGAGCAGACAGCCTGAGACCCTGAATGGCAGGATCTCAGGCCAACTAAGTCGAAAAACCAGCTAGACACTAGGCAAAAAGTTTGGGGGTAACCATAGTCAGATATTCACCTTCCTACAGGGTTGAGGGCCCATTCCACTCGGACCACAGCGGCTACTACTGCCCTGGGACGGGGTGTCCCTCTGCAGGACATTTTTCAGGCAGCTACGTGGGCCTCGCTGCACACGTTTGCTAAGCATTACTGCCTGGACAGCCAAGTCCGGAGAGACGACTTCTTTGGCCGTTCCGTTCTCCAGGACTTCCTGGTGTGATCTTGGTTCGCAGATTCACCACCGGGGTTGGCATTGCTGGGGTATCTATTCTAAGGTAAGGAATGTAACTAACGTGTTTCTTTCAGATGAACAAGTTACTTACCTTCGGTAATGATATATCTGTAAGAAACATTAGGTTCGAGGCATATGAGCTGCAGATCACACACTAAGGATAAGATCGCCATCTGGTGTTGGGCTGGGATGATTGCAGGTGTTTGTTGTCTTCGGAAGAAGTCTTTGGTCACGAGATTGGTGACTCCTCCCCTGGACAACAGTGCGCATGGGCATCCACTCAATCCTCAGATTGTTTTTTTTCGCCATTGGGTTCGGATGAACTTTTTTCCGCTCCAGCAGAAAACTTATAGCAATCCCTACAACTCTCATAACTTCAAAACTCGAAGTCGAAAACCATGTCGGACCGACTCTGGACGCGGCTGATGGAAAGGACACCTTTTAAAGAATGCCCCCAATGTGGAGCAAAGTTCCCTCATAGCGATCACCACGAGGTCTGTAATTTGTGCCTTTCACCAGACCACAACGAATCCAGCTGTCCAGCCTGCGCCGCATTCCGTTCGAAGAAAACCATCCGGGACCGAAGAGCTCGACGCCATATCATGGCCAAGCCGGTTCCGGAACCAGAAGACATCTTTGCACAGGACGTCCCTGACGATGACTCCGAAGATCTCCAAATCGTGTCCGAGGCCGACGATTCAGATCCAGGGCAGCCTGTGAGTACCAGCCCCCCTACCCCAACACCACCCAAAAAGACATTGGTCAAGACTGCCAACTGGGCCCAGTCGCGATCCAAAAACATCTTCTGAAGCCCCGACCTCGGGCCCGGCTCCGAAGAAAAGTAAGCCTGCAGGTGGCTCGGGCTCGAGCAAACCTCATGTCATTGTGCCTATAATACCTCCTGCACCAAAGCAGGCTTCGGGACCGAAATCTCCACATCGGGCCCGAAACGTCACTCGGTCCCGACATCTCCACCGGCACCGAAACGTTCTATGGCGCCGAGGTCTCCACCGACACCAAAAGGCTTGTCGGCACCGAAAGGCTCCTCGGCACCGAAAAGCTCATCGGCACCGAAAGGTTCTTCGGCACTGAGAAATCCACCGGAACCGAAAAGTTCTTCGCCACCCAAAACATCTTCGGTGCCAAAACACGCCCATAAAGACCCGAAAAAGTCGGCGCCACAGCCGCCTTCGGACACTGAGAAACTCTTTCGACCTGATCCTAAGCAAAAACGGATTTACATAAATCCAAAAACTGGACATGTCACAGCGGTGCCCTACAAGAAAAGGAAGCTGGACTCACCACCTCCTCCAGCACCTCCAAAGAAGAAGGACTGTGCCACTTCACCCATACGTCCTTCCTCTCCTACATTACCTCCTATTCCATCCCCCCAACCCCCACCGCCTGCACCTCTACCATCCCCTTCTCATACACCACCTCCACAGGATGATGATGATTTTGGGGGAGGGGGAGACCCAGATTTCTTTACTTATCCCACTGATCCCTTTACACTCCCGGACACAGCACCAGTAGATGACTGGACTTACCCTATACCTGATGTGCCTGACCCCGCTCCATACCCCTCAAAACCTTCCCCCTCCTGATGACCATTTAGGGTTTGGTCAGCTTATTAACAGAGCAGCATCGTTTCATGGTGTCACCATGCACACCGACACTCCTGAGGAGGATTTTCTACTTGACACTTTTGAGCAGTCCCAGAAATCAGTCCACATTCTACCCATGATTAAGGGAGTGATAAAGCATGCCACTGAGGTTTTTAAAGACCCTATCAGGGCCAGGGTTCTCAACCCCAGAATAGAAAAAAAATACAGACCAGCGCCACAAGATCCTGCGTACATCAAGGCGCAACTCCCCCTAGACTCACTAGTTGTCTCCAATGCCAGAGAAAGGGCCAACTCCCAAACAACCGGAGACACGCTGCCCCCAGACAAGGAGTCTAAACTCCTGGAGGCTTCCGGCAAAAGGTTTGCCGCTCAAGCGGCTAACCACTGGCGTATCGCAAATACACAAGCCCTATTGGCTCGTTATGATAGAGCCCATTATGATCAACTGGAGGATCTCTTGCAACACCTGCCTGAACCTTTCAAAACACAGGCCACTGACCTCATACAAGAAGGCAAACTAATATCCAATGCCTCCCTTAAATGTGCATTGGACGCAGCGGACACCGCCTCTAGGGCAGTCAACACAAGCGTATTGCTTAGACGCCACGCATGGCTGCGCATCTCCGGCTTCAAGCCGGAAGTACAAACCTCCATTCTTGCTCAACCCTTTAATCAGGAGCAACTATTCGGCCCGGCAGTGGACACTGCCCTAGAAAAAATTAAGAAAGATAATGAAACTGCAAAATCTATGGGAGCATTGCAGTCTACTCAACCCAGAGGCTCCTTTCATCGCTCCTTTTATAGAGGAGCTTTCAAAAATGTGGGAACAGACAACTCTTCCACCTTCAAAACATCAGATCAAACATCCCATAACAAAGGATATTTTAGAGGAGGGTATCGGGGAAACAATAATAAAGGCCGGGGACGGGGCAACAACAACAACACCCGTTCCTCTACAGCCACCAAACAGTGACTTGCCACCACTCCCCCCAGACCATTCCACTCTGGTCGGGGGCAGACTTCAACAGTTCCTACCTGTCTCATCACTACAGACAGGTGGGTAAGACAAATTATCCAATATGGCTACTGCCTCGAACTCATAAACCCGCCCCCAAACATACCACCCAGACACCGTCCCATGACGTCTCACCACCTCACGCTCCTCAAACAGGAAATACAGTCTTTGCTTCAGAAAAACGCAATAGAACCTGTTCCACTACAACATCAGGGCACAGGAGTATATTCTCTATACTTCCTCATTCCCAAAAAGGACAAAACCTTGAGACCCATACTGGACCTCAGACTACTGAACCAGTACATACAATCAGATCATTTCCACATGATCACTCTCCAACAGGTCCTTCCATTACTTCAACAAGGAGACTTCCTTGCCACATTAGACCTCAAGGACGCATATTTTCACATCCCTATGCATCCCGCTCACAGGAAGTATCTACGATTCGTGGTAGACGGTCAACACTATCCGTTTACAGTTCTCCCATTCAGAGTAACAACTGCACCAAGGGTGTTCACAAAGTGCTTGGCAGTTGTGGCAGCATATCTCAGGAGACAAAAAATCCACGTCTTCCCCTATCTGGACGACTGGCTCATAAAAGCCAATACTCTAGACAAATGCGTTCACCACACCCACGCACTATTCAAACCCTGCACAACTTGGGATTTACCATCAACTATCCCAAATCTCAACTACAACCCTCCCAAGTACAACAATACCTGGGAGCCACCATAGACACAGCCAAAGCCGTAGCTTTAGCCAGGATAGCCAACATACAAAGTCTGATCGAAACATTTCAAACACAACACTCTCTCCCCGCAAGAGTGTTCATGCAACTCTTAGGCATGATGGCGTCATGTATCTCCATAGTACCCTACGCACGCCTTCAAATGCGTCCCATACAGGAATGCCTAGCACAACAGTGGAATCAGGCCCACGGACAACTTACCGATCTGGTGTTGGTGGACAGCCGCTCACTTCGCTCACTGAAGTGGTGGAACACCATCTGTAGGAGAGTAGGGTCTGCAATCCTATGATCACCCAGATTTTTTTGCTTTTGCTTCATTGGTTTACGACTTTCCCCGGCTGTGGGCCTGCCAATCAGACCCACAGCCTAGCTGTTCTCTCTCGAAATTAACACGCATGTACATTAGGTGCATCCACCAATTGGAACTGGGCCGCCTTGTCAGTCCCTGTCTCAGCATACCACAGGTATCCAGGGCATCGGTGTACCCAGGGCCTACCAGGGGCTGCAGCATGTATTATGCCACCCCTGGAATGGCCGCCCAAATCTGACACAACTGGCTGCACGACAGCTGGGGCCACGTGATGTAATCACCCGTTGCTGTAGGTGTAGTATTCCTACACCTAACCCTAAAATGGACACATGGATTCCTATCAGTCACTCCTACGGCAGGCCTTATCAATCCTGAAGGCAGAGTGCAGGGAATCATGTGGGACGGTGCTCTGGCGTGAGCTGAGCCCGTCGACGGCTTGCGGAACCAAGTCCTAATAGCCGTTCCATGGTGACGCGGGCCAACTACTTTTAAATGCATTATAATCCTTGCGGTTATTTGCTAACTTTGGCGTCGCATCACCTACACATGTCGAGTAAGGTGTCATACGAATTGGAATACGAACCCCTCGCCAGTTCTGGCGACGGGGTTAGCGTTCCCCCCTTTTAGAGGGGCACGACATGGAAGTAACCTTGAACCCCGGTTAAAGTTGACTCAAGCCTCAGCATCACAAAATGGATGCTGCCACCAGACACAAGTCTGACCTCCTGCTGCTGGGAGACCTTCCAGCGAGGGGAGCTTGGACAAAGGGTTTCCTGTCGAGGGCGGTGTTAGCACCATCCCAGACAGGGTTTGTGTATCCCAGGTAGGCAGGGCTGAAAGGAAGGTGATTGCCAGTGGCACCCCGGTGCTCACTGTGCATAGCCCGGCTCAAACCAGTTTCGGGGGCACACCAGCCCCTGAGCTGGGGCGAAGCCGGACAAAGGAGAGGGGTGTAACCACCCCCCTCCTGGCTCCACCCATAGGTAGAACCTAGTCATGGGCCAGCCCCTTTTCTTAGAATAAAGGTAGGAGCGAGTCCCCTTCCCAAATTGGATAATTCTGAATCTTGAACTACTTTCCACGAAAGGAACTCTTGACTATTTCTGAAGACTCTTCCTTGTGGCTAAGGAGTAGCCACCCTGCACCAGCAGGCACCACCTAAGCGCTTGCGGTTTGCTGTAAGTCTCTCCTACGGATCAAGACTGCCCAGCTCGACGAGACCCGAGTTCCCTGCCATCTCTGACCTTTTACCTCCCTCATCAGCCCAGCTGAGAGCCGTAGGTGTGACGAGACTTGCGGGACCGGCCATCTTCAGAACCTGCGCGACGCTTATCTAGCACGCCCACCGAGGGACCCTCGAGTGAGTGCACCTAGGGTTTGAGAAGCCCTAACCTTGAGCAGCTTCAGCACCGAAGTCTGCCTCCCCAGCATCCACGAGATCTGCGTGGGGGCCCTTCCGCTCCTTGCTGTTCACCGCGTTGTTCGACCACTTGCCGACCGGCTTGTGGCCCTCTTCACGACGCACCACGATTGTTTCATCACTAGTCTGGTTGCTCCAGACTGGCTCTTGCTCCCCTTCAACAGAGGAGTACCACGGACCCTCCTGGTCCACTCCAGACGCCATCTTGACTCCACCGCGTGGGTTTGCCACTGCCAAGATCCGCTGCCCCATTCCTGGGCCCAGCATCATCGACAGCAGATACCTTCGTGGGACAGCTCGCCCTCCATCCTGGTCGCCGCCGCGCCTCCTGGTCTGAGGAACAGCCGAGTCCGGCGTCATCCACTCACCTGGTCGAGGTGACTTCAGCCGGTACCCTCCTGGTGCCCACACGATCGCTGGCTAGCGGTTGAGAACTGAGTCCCCTCTGCTTTCAGGTTTCCTTCAACACCGATCCAGGCTTGGATCTCGCTGAACATCGACACTGGTCGCCTGCCAGCAACTCTTCTTTCAGGCTCCTGAGACTACAACGAGGACTTCCGACATCTTGCCGAACCTTCCACCGCCGCAGCCTCTGGGCTAGGTAACTCGAGCATTTCGGTGCTCCATCGCAGGTTCGCTTTACAAGTGTCCAGTTCCTTTTTCGTTTAAGTCCCACTGATCGGATCACTCCGGAATCAGTAACTTTAGACTTTCTAACTTCTCCCCTTCCACTTGCAGTGTAATGGTTTCGTGCCCTCGGGCATTTGTGTAAATTGTGCAACCAGAAGTATTTTCCTAAGAGTTTTGTATTGTGCTTAGCTCCCTGACTCATAAAGAGCCAGGGTAGTCTTGTTATAAATAAATATCCTTTATTTTCATAACAACTTGTGTGGTGTCCTTTCACTTGGTGTTCAAGGGGTATATGTGATGGTAAACAGCTGGCTTAACACGCCCTCAAGAGTTTAGCCTAAGACTGCTCGTATCCACGCTACTAGGATAGCTGGTCTATAAGGTTGACTTACAACCAATCATCAATAAGGGTTGTTTGGAATGATACACAGTGATCACTAGAATAGTGAGCACTACATATCAGGCCAACATCTCACACCATCAACCTCTCCAAAGGGCGGCAGTTCTTTGAGCCCCTTCCACAAGTTGTGCTGACCACCGACGCATCTCTCACAGGGTGGGGAGCCCACCTCCTTCAACACACCACTCAGGGACGGTGGACCACTCAACAAAAACAGTTCCACATCAATCACTTAGAACTTCTAGCGGTGTTCCTAGCACTGAAATCCTTCCAAGTGCATCTCCAGAACAAAACTGTCCTCACCCGCACGGACAACATGACCACAATGTATTGCATACAGAAACAAGGAGGAACACATTCTCTACAACTGTCCCAACTGGCGCAACAAATTTGGAGATGGGCAATTCCCCGTAACATATACCTGCTAGCAGAACACCTCCCAGGGGTTCAGAACCAGGTGGCCGACCTCTTAAGTCGCCACACACAGCAGATACACGAATGGGAACTACACCCCAAAGTCTTACTCCCATTCTTCCAAAAGTGGGGACAACCAGACATAGACCTGTTCGCCACACCAGAAAACGCAAAATGCCCAACCTTCGCCGCCAGGTACCCACACCCGCGATCAAAGGGCAATGCAATATGGATGAACTGGTCAGGCAGATTTGTGTACGCTTTTCCGCCTCTCCCTCTCATTCCATTTGTGGTACGCAAACTGAAACAACAGTCGCTGACACTCATCCTAGTGGCTCCCACTTGGGCACGTCAACCCTGGTTCACCATACTTTTGGAACTATCGCTAGTTCCACATCAAAAACTGCATCTCTCCCCGGATCTCTTAACCCAGAACCATGGAGAAATCAGACACCCAGATCCTCAAACACTGAATTTGGCCATCTGGCTCCTGAAGTCTTAGAGTTCGGGTACCTCAACCTTCCTCCAGACTGTATGAATATCATTAAAGAAGCCAGGAGACCTACTACTAGGGCATGCTATGCTGCAAAATGGAAAGGATTTGCCATTTACTGCGCTAACAATGACATACAACCACTGGATGCTTCCATCCATTACATCATTTGCTATTTATTGCACTTGCAAAGATGCATTTTAGCGTATTCCTCTATACGTCTACATCTAGCGGCATTAGCAGCCTATTTGCAAAATAGACAACACCTGTCCCTCTTTAAGGTACCAGCTATTAAAGCATTTATGGAGGGTCTTAAAAGAATAATTCCTCCAAGGTTACCGCCTTCCCCGGTGTGGAACCTTAATATTGTTCTAACAAGGCTCATGGGTCCACCATTTGAACCAATGCACAAATGCGAACTGCAGTTCCTAACATGGAAAGTGGCTTTCCTCATCGCAATCACATCCCTGCGAAGAGTAAGTGAAATACAAGCCTTAACTCTTGAAGAACCCTTCCTACAACTACATCGGAACAAAGTGGTTCTTAGGACGAATCCAAAATTCCTCCCTAAAGTCATTTCCCCTTTCCATCTAAACCAGTCTGTGGAACTGCCAGTCTTCTTCCCTAATCCAGACTCAGTAGCCGAAAGGGCACTTCATACCTTAGATGTTAAAAGAGCCATGCTCTATTACATCGACAGAACCAAACATTTTCGGAAAACCAAGCAACTGTTTGTTGCTTTCGCTCCACCACACAAAGGCAACCCCATTTCCAAATCGGGTATCGCCAGATGGATAGTCAAATGTATCCAAATATGTTACCAAAAAGCTAAACGTACTCTTACCGTTCCCCCTAGTGCGCACTCCACGTGTAAAATAGGGGCCTCTATGGCATTCTTAGGGAACATCCCCTTAGAAGACATTTGCAAAGCAGCCACATGGTCTACTACACACACCTTCACTAAGCATTACTGTGTTGATGTGCAATCCAAACAACAAGCTTCAGTAGGCCAAGCTGTCCTAAAAACTCTATTCCAAACTGCTGCAACTGATACAGGTGACCACCGCTAGGGGAGACACTGCTATATAGTCTATCCTTAGTGTGTGATCTGCAGCTCATATGCCTCGAACGGAATATGCTACTTACCAGTATGCATCTGTTCTTGGCATGTAGAGCTGCAGAGCCACACACGCCCACCCGCCTCCCCGGGACCTGTATCTGTTCCAGCATTGTCTTAATTAGACACTACACATGGACATCCTTTCTCTTTACTTCTTACACACTCCCTCATTTCCCATCATGGCGAAAAAAAATCTGAGGATGGAGTGGATGCCCATGAGCACTGTTGTCCAGTGGAGGAGTCACCAATCTCGTGACCAAAGACTTCTCCTGAAGACAACAACAACCTGCAATCATCCGAGCCCAACACCAGATGGCGATCTTATCCTTAGTGTGTGGCTCTGCAGCTCTACATGCCAAGAACAGATGCATACTGGTAAGTAGCATATTCCTTAGTTAGATTCTGATAGTTGATATCTAGGGTTAAGGTAATCCCTGTTAGGGCCCTAGATTCATGGCACCAGTGTCGGTTTCTTGCATGGCTCTGCGTTCCTGGCGTGGAAAGCTATGTACAAGAGCTGACGTCAGCGCGCGAGGGCAGCGTCGAAGTACTTGACGTCATCCCGGCGATCACGACAACGGACGGGGAGCCGCAGACGACTCCTAGCGACGCGCAAGGGTATTGCTGACAAATCTTTCCAGATCCAGCCGGACGCCTGGGGATTTTCTAAGGTAAGGAATCTAACTAACTAATGTTTCTTACAGATATATCGTTACCGAAGGTAAGTAACTTGTTCTTCAACTCCACATGAACCTGTTGGAGTGAAGTGTAATACGTCTGGCATTGAACGTCTTTCTTCCTTCCATCATGTGGAACCTGGTCCAGGTGTTCGCACACAACACCACCACAATGTTGTCTTACAACAAACAGGGTAGGGTTGTGGGTTCTGTCAAGAGGCTTTGAGATTCTGGAGATGGCTGGAAGGTCAAGACATCTTTCTGGTCAGCTGGCGGGCTCTCTGAACGCACTTGTGGACAAGCTCAGCCTTCAAGCCTTGTGGATCACGAATTGCGTCTCAATACAGATGTTGTGCAGTCTCTTTTGCGGCTGGCGACAATCTTTGTGCCTTGTATCGCCTTTCAAATAATACAGAATCTCCCACACGGTGGCTCAAAACACACGGCGAAGCAGGAGACATGAAACACAACAAACACCACCTTAAGAAGACTCTCTTTTTAGAATAAGGCTTGGGGTTTTATTTTACACAATGCTCTCTAACAGAAAGGCTTTCCCAGATGGCAAAATGCACAACATTCAAATATATATAGAGATATACTTGTTTATATGCATACTATATTAACACACTTGGTAAATGCAACAGTTAAATGCATGAATAATACCATGAATAAACAAGCAGCAAATAATATGAGATAACACTCAAGAAAATATATGCTAGACGTCCTGCTAGAGATCAGAAAGATATATATACACTAGATACATAAAATTATTACTTTAAATGTGCACCTCACTCAGTCACACATCAGAAAGAAAACGCCTTAAATGATCTAAGCCACTGGCCACACATCACAATGGCAATAATCAAAACTCAAATACCTCAAATGAGCACAGCCACTGGAACCAACCATCACAATGGCACTAGTCAGAAACAGTCGAGTTTACGCACTCTCCTTGGGACAAGAATAGTTTTTCCCTGATGCACTCAGAAAAATGTTCAGTTCTTTATTCCATAGATACAAAAAACTATTATCTTGAGACTGACTCAAGGTGTGGTCAATATCTTTTAATCTTGATTTTCAGTAGATCTTTGAGTATTCATGCACTCCGTTATTATTCCTTCATAATAGTTGCAATGGTATACCCAACAATTCTTTATGCCCAATGCATTTCGGGCACCGATGCCCTTCTTCAGGGGTTATACACTGTAAATGAGAGGAAACGAGGTATCAGCACAATACACTGAATGGGGATTAACAGAAGTTAATAAGGGTGACCATCCCCCGATCGTAAGCTAAAGTGTTACATGCTCATGTGATAGGTATGGGAAACCCGTGCTAAAACCTGCATGGTGTCTATTGGTGTGGCGTGGGGAAATTCAAACAGATCAACAGGTGCATTAGTGTGATAGTGTTGACAAGTGTGTTTCGTTTTGTAAGAAACAAGTCACCTCACCCGATCGCTCACTTGACATCCTTGCCAATTCTTGCTGGGGGGCTCATTCACAGCTGGCTTGGACTCTCGACCGGGACTCAAGTTCCGTTTGTCTTACAGCAGTACGTCTACTCTGTAAGTGAGCACCCAAACTCAGCTGTCAACAAACCTCAGCTTTATAGTCTAAAAACTCACACTAGAAGGTTCGAGAATTTCCTCCCTGCGCCAAAGGAATCTTACCAGGACTGGTCAGCTTCCAAGCAAGCATTCCATGGCAGGAAGGAGTTCCCACGTTCCCTCTACAGTCTCGCGTGTTCCAGCCTTTATCTTGACGAAGCTCACGAAAGCTTTCCAGGGAACATTAAACAATCCCTCACAAAAACAATCCTTGAACATGATTAACCCAAACAACTTGTAGGCCTGGCTGTGCGCGCAGATAAAGCTCAAGCCAGGCAGGGTCAGAATGCAGGATGACATGAGGCCATGTCAAAGCCAATAGTAAGAACTTCATAATACTTATCAGTGTACAACACAATGCACATTTGTGCTCCACTGCTTATAGCATCACATACTTCATCTCTCAATGTACAACACAGAGCACATTTGTGCACCACTGCTCATAACACTGCACTTAGAGACCAAAAAGTACATTCCACACCTCCTCTCTCTCTCATGCTGTCCAACGCACATCCCACACGTTCTGTTCTTGGCAAGGCTGTTCTACTCCATGACAGCTCCCACTGAAAGACTCCAAGATTACAAGAAATAAACCTTTAAGAGAAGCAAGGAATATGCAGGACGTCGTACATTCAGGTTAGGATAAAATAATACACCTTAAGTCAATTAAAATAATGGTAGTCAAAGGTGTCGGACCACAAGAGTGCCTCTCGCACTACATTCCACCCCATGACCTTTGACTATCATAACATACATATATTGTCAAACTGAACTTCTTAACTGAAAGCACAACTATGATTGAAGCACATGTTGAAACAGTGACATTATAGACTCATGTGCTGAACTGTAAGCACACATATAATTGAAACACACATTAAAACAGTGAAATCATAAAAGCATGTAATAGTAATTTCAAAGCATGTAAAATAGTTCATGCATGTCTGAATAGTCCGCAAGAATAAATGTTTGATGAATACACAAAATAAATGCACACATAGAATCAAGCATATGAACTCAGTAATGCTCCTAATGTCACAAATGGCTAATAATTGGAACTTCTACTGTCAAAGCAGCCAAACATATATATTTTGTGCTTAAAAATAAAGGCAAAATCATCATCTTTAAACTGAAAAACATCTTCAGAACAAATAATGTCTTTCTGTGTGAAAGACACACAGCCTTCTTGCATTCAAAATTATAACTGTGAACATTTTACTTCATATTTATGGTAACAGTCCATGATCAGTTGTTTGGTTAGTTTTTCTGGTTTGTTCAGCCAAAGGATGTCCACTTGCACCGTCCGGAGGTCACTCCAGGGTTGGGGGACGGGGGGGCACTTAGTCATGCACACCAAATCAGAATCGTGTGTCACCACCTCTGTCTCCAAGATTTTAGCCTTTTAATCTGTAATGGAATTAAAGGTTCTGCCTAGTGAATGTATTGGACCATGAGCATACACAGTAGCTGCGCTTTGTAATAAAAGTTGCCACTTCACTGGGGAATCCTGAGCCTCAGGCACCTCAAACGCCATCCCTGAACTTTCTATTGGGACTTGCACCAACTGTTCATGCAAAACTGCAGGTTCGAGACAAATGAGGTGTAGATCGTATACTTGTGCATAGATCGCCATCTGGTGTTGGGCTCGGATGTTTGCACTTTGTTTTTGTCTTGGAAGTCTTTGTAGTCACGAAGTAGGTGACTCGTCCTTAGGACGATAGTGCGCATGGGCATCAACTCCATTTCCAGATTGTTTTTTTCCGCCATCGGGTTAGGATGTGATTTGCTGCGTTCCGGGTCGATATCGGTTTCGAATCTCCCTTCGACGCGCAATCCCTCTCCACTCGACTCTGTTGTCTCGATTGCGTTTCCCTTTCGACGCGCATCTTTAAAACAAACTCCTCGATCTTCGACGCCGGCCGATGGGCCTATCCGCGCCGACCGTGCCTGTAGTCAATGGCAAGGACTCCTTTAAAAAAAATGCCCTGGGTGTGGTGCTAAGTTTCCACACATGGACTTGCACGAGGTCTGTAATCTCTGCCTCTCACCGGAGCACGAAGATAAGAACTGCAGTGCTGCCCTGTACATCGTTGAGGTAGAAGAAAACCATCTGTGATCGTCGGGCTCAACGTCACAAAATGTCTTGTGGAAGCAGCTCGATTCCGTACATCTTATGAGCAGATCCCAATGTCCAGGCGGAGCAACAAGGTGATGAAGAAGACATCTCCGACGTTGAAGAGGAGACAGGTACTCCGGCCCAACGGTCCGTAAGTACCGAAAGCCCCTCTCCCAAAAACCAAACCTCAGGCTCCGGTAATACCCTTGCGCTCGCGTTGACACCGGCAACAGGTCTCAGACGCCCCGCCCTCAGTCCCGGCTATGAAACTAAAAGATAAGTCTTTGCGCTCGAGACGATCCTATTCCGGCGCCGAAAAGACAACTTCGGCACCGGAGCACCAGACCAAAGAAGTGCCACGACCTTCTTCATCGACGCCAAAGGCAGCCTCATCACCGAAGCCCTCAGCGTCAAAACATACCAATGACAAAAATGTGGATCGGAAAAAATCTTCGGAGCCGAAAACAGCTTCGGAACCCAGAAAATCATTGGAGCCATAAACTCCTAGAACAAAACCTAAAGAGTCCAAGACCCGCCCAGAAAGCCTCAGAGACTCGGTCCCCAAAAAATGTTGACCCAAAATCGTCGGTACCGAAAAAAGACATGTTCGAGGCATATGAGCTGCAGATCACACACTTGCATTAGATCGCCATCTGGTGTTGGGCTCGGATGCTTGCACCTTGTTGTTGTCTTCGAAGAAGTCTTTGTAGTCACGAGATAGGTGACTCGTCCCTTGGATGATAGTGCGCATGGGCATCGACTCCATCCTTAGATTGTTTTTTTCCGCTATTGGGTTCGGATGCAATTTTTTGCAATTTTTGCGCTTTGGTTCGAAATCTCCATTTCAAACCTTTTCGACGGCAAAACTTCCACAAACTCTACAGATTACCTTCAAACATCTTCATCTTCGACGCGCCTGTCATCGGCTCGATTCCGGTCGTTGACGCGGGCCGCTGGGCCTATCCACGCCGTAAGGCCTACGGCTCATGGAAAGGACGCCATTCAAAAAATGCCCCCAGTGTGGAGCAAAATTCCCGCACAGTGACTATCACAAGGTCTGCAACCCGTACCTCTCACCTGAACACGACGAGTCCAGCTGTCCAGCCTGCGCATCCTTTCGATAGAAGAAAACTCTTCGAGACCGAAAAGCTCGACGTCACATCATGGCGCAGAGATCAGCTCCGGAACCAGAGGACATCTTCAACGAAGGCCCGGATGTCCCAGAGGAAGATTCCGAAGCTCTCGAAATCGTGTCAGAGTCAGACGACTCCGACGACCTCATCACTCCTGGTCAACGAGTGAGTACTACTGCCCCTACCCCAACCCCAACACCAAAGGCACTGGTCAAGACTTTGCCTGTTGGCCCCATTCGCGACCGAAAACACACTTCAGAAGCCCCGCCACCAAGCCCGGCTCCGAAGAAAAAAAGACAAGCCTTCCGGTAGCTCGGCACCGAGTAAACCTCACGTAATCGTCCCGCCAGCGCCTTCGGCACCGAAGGCAAAGGAACACTCTGCTCCGAAATCGGTTCCGACGCCTTCCACCAGTCCGTAGATAAGCCGGTTTCCAACGCTTCCAAGCCTAAAGATCCCGCTTCGGCTCCGAAACCAAGACCCTCGAAACCAAAAGACAAGCCTAAGGACTCTACCACGCCTCCTAAGGCCAAAGACCATAAAACTCAACACCATCCACGCTCAGAACCAACAAAATCAGCACCCAAGGCGGTTCCCAAGGAGTCATTAAGCATGCCCTGAAGTGTTCAAAGAGCCTGTACGTGCCAGGATTCTTAACCCTAGAATCGATAAGAAATATAGACCTGCCCCTGAAGACCCTGCTTACATTAAAGGACAGCTGGCTTTGGATTCTCTAGTAGTTTCCAATGCTTCAATCCTCCGGGGATGCACCACCCCCTGATAAAGAATCCAAATTACCGGACACTTCTGGCAAAAGGGTAGCTGCGCAGGCAGCCAATCACTGGCGCATAGCCAACACGCAAGCACTGCTGGTTAAGTATTATAGGGCACTCTATGACCAATTGGAAACCCTATTGCAACATTTGCCTGATCAGTTTAAAACCCAAGCAAATGATCTCATCCAAGAGGGCAAGCTAATTTCAAACGCGTCAATTAAATGCGCACTTGACGCGGCAGACACTTCCTCTAGATTCATCAATACCTGTGTACTCCTTAGACGACATGCCTGGCTGCGCATTTCAGGCTTTAAGCATGAGGTCCAGACTACCATCCTTAACCAGCTGTTCAACCAAGAACAACTTTTTGGCCCGGCTGTAGACACTGCACTTGAAAAGCTGAAGAAAGACACTGAGACTGCTAAGTCCATGGGAGCGTTACAGTCTCCACAAACACGTGGCTCCTTTCGTCGCTCCTTCTATAGAGAAGCCTCCAAAAACATGGGCGCAGACACCTCATCTTCGCTTAAAGCCACTACACAAACATCCTCCAATAGAGGATATTTTAGAGGCAGATACAGAGGGAATAACAATAAAGGAATAGGCCGAGGTAATAACAACACTCGCACGTCCCCCGCTTCAAAACAGTGACTTCCCTCCGCTCCCCCCAGACCATTCTACTTCGGTCGGGGGAAGATTATCACAGTTCCTACCTGTCTGGAATTTCGGGCCCTCAGTTGACAAATCTTTAGAAAAAATGAAAAAAGATACGGAAACTACTAAGTCCATGGGGGCCTTACAGTTCCCTTCCCCTAGAGGCTCTTTTTGCCGCTCCTTCTACAGAGCTTGCTCCAAAACGATTGGCTCAGAACATCCCTCTCCGTCTAAGAAGAGCCCCACTCAAACATCCTCCAAAGGATACTTTCGCGGAGGCTTCAGAGGCAACAATGGTAAAAGAAGGGGTTGCGGCAACAATAACCGCACCTCCCCTACCACCAAACAGTGACTTTCCCAAAACTCCCAACCCCCCCCCCCCCCCCCCCCCCCCCCATCTTCACACTCCTGTCGGGGGACTTCTCTCACAGGAAATATCTCAGGTTCGTGGTAGATGGTCAACACTACCAATTCAAAGTCCTCCCATTCGGGGTGACTACAGCACCCGGAGTCTTTACCAATTTCCTTGCAGTCGTTGCGGCCCACTTGAGAAGACAGCACATTCACGTCTTCCCTTATCTGGACGACTGGCTCCTAAAAGCCGACTCACAAAGCAGCTGTGTGTAACAAACACACAAATCAATCCAACTGCTTCACGACTTGGGATTCACGTTAAACCTCACCAAATCCCATGTCCAACCGTCCAGCGTACAACAGTATCTAGGGGTTACAATAGACACTTCTAAAGCTCTAGCATACCCAAACCCAGTCAGGATAAACATCATACAAGCTCTAATAGTAAAATTTCAACTTCAACACTCACTACCAGCGCAAGTATTCATGCAGCTAATTGGGATGATGGCCTCTTGCATTCTCATCCGCCCGTACGCACGACTCCAAATGCGTCCCTTCCAGGAGTGTTTGGCACATCAGTGGAACCAGGCTCAAGGTCAGCTAACAGATCTGGTGTTGTTAGACGACCGCACCCATTGCTCTCTGCAGTAGTGTAACACATAAAACCTTTCCAAAGGGCGACTGTTCCTCGACCCGGTTCCACAGATAGTGCTAGCAACAGACACATCGCTCACCGGCTGGGGAGCTCATCTTCAAACCCATACTATTCAGGGCATATGGACCCCTCAACAAAAATAATTCCACATAAATTACCTGGAATTGTTGGCAATCTTCCTAGCGTTGAAAGCTTTTCAACTCCACCTTGTAAGCAAAGCTGTCCTCGTCCGTACAGACAACATGACAACAATGTATAACATACAAAAAAAGGGGGGTACGCACTCTGCAGCTTTCACACCTAGCTCAAAGCATATGGAGATGGACCATTCCTCAGAACATATATCTCCTTGCAGAACACCTCCCAGGAGAACACAATCAAATTTCGGATCTACTCAGTCCCCAAATACAACAGATCCACGAATGGGAACTTCATCCTCAAGATTTACTTCCATTGTTTAAAATGTGGAGCCACCCAGAAATAGACTTGTTCGCCACACACCAAAACGCAAAATGCCCAAGCTTCGCATCCAGGTATCCGCACCCATTGTCCCAAGGCAATGCGCTATGGATGAGCTGGTCAGGCAAATTTGCTTACGCTTTTCCGCCTCTTCTACTCATTCCGTTAGTGGTTCGGAAACTCAAACAGCATTCCCTCACAATGATCCTAATTACTCCTTTATGGGCACGACAGCCATAGTTCACAACCCTCTTGGAACTATCAGTAGTTCGTCATCATAAGTTACGCCTCTCACTCAGAACCATGAAGAGATAAGGCATCCAGATCCCAGTCAACTTAACCCTGCGATCTGGCACCTGAAATATTAGAGTTTGGCTACCTTAATCTCCCGTCAGACTGCATGAACATCATTAAAGAGGCTAGGCATCCTAACACTAGAGCTTGCTATGCCGCAAAGTGGAAACGATTTGTAATTTACTGTACAAATAACAAAATCAACCCACTAGATGCATCCATTCAAAACATCATCTGTTACCTTATGCATCTACAAAAATGTAATGTAGCGTATACATCCATTAAGCTACATCTCGCTGCAATAGCAGCCTGTCTCCAAAACAGACGACACTTGTCTTTGTTTAGGGTACCAGCTATCAAGGCATTTATGGAAAAATAATTCCACCTAGAGTTCCACGCTCTCCAGTATGGAACCTAAATGTGGTACTTACCAGGCTCATGCGTCCCCCATTTGTACCTATGCATAAATGTGAATTACAATTTCTCACCTGGAAAGTAGCTTTCCTAGTTGCGATCACCTCTCTCGGAAGAGTCCGTGAACTCCAGGCATTAACCATACAAGAACCATTTCTCCAAATCCATCATAAAGTGGTTCTTAGGAGTAACCCAAAATTCCTACCTAAAGTCGTCTCTGCTTTCCACCTTAACCAGTCTGTAGAACTCCCAGTGTTTTTCCCCACTACCAGATGCAGTAGCAGAACAAGCTCTTCACACGCTAGACGTAAAAAGAGCAATACTTTACTACATTGAAAGAATAAAATCCTTTAGAAAGACTAAACAACTTTTTGTGGCTTTCTCTCCACCTCATAAAGGCAATCCTATCGCAAAAACAGGAATTGCAAGTTGGATTGTTAAATGCATCCAAATACGCTATGCTAAAGCCAAACGCACCTTAACCATTCCCCCTAGGGCTCACTCCACACGAAAACTAGGGGCATCTATGGCATTCGTAGTGAACTTCCCTTAGATGACATATGCAAAGCAGCATCTTGGTCTACACCACACACTTTCACAAAACACTATTCTGTAGATGTGCAAGCAAAACAACAAGCTAGTGTGGGCCAGACTGTATTAAGAACACTTTTTCAAACCACTGCAACAGATACAGGTAGCCACCGCTAAGGAGGTAACTGCTATATAGTCTATGCACAAGTATACGATTTACAGCTCATATGCCTCGAACGGAAAATGCTACTTACCAGTTTGCATCTGTTCTTGGCATGTAGAGCTGTCGATTCTAATACGCCCACTCACCTCCCTGGATACCTCTATTTGTTCCAGTACTATCTTTCTTAGATACATTACACACTGACATCTTTTTCCATTTCTTACTAACTCCATCATAACCCTCCATAGCAAAACAATCTGGAGATGGAGTCGATGCCCATGCGCACTATCGTCCTAAGTAGGAGTCGCATACTTTGTGACTTCAAAGACTTCTTCCAAGATGAAAACAAAGTGCAAATATCTGAGCCCAGCACCAGATGGCGATCTATGCACAAGTACACAAATCTATAGCTCTACATGCAAAGAACAGATGCATACTGGTAAATAGCATTTTCCTTTCTGTCTTTATGTAACATTTGATCTCCTTTACTTTTTGTCATTGCATTTGAGAAAATTCAAAACTCAATCATATCTCTTATTGTCATCTGCCCAGTGGCTGTCAGTGTGCGAAAGCATCTGTATCTGTCACAGCACAAAAACACAGATAATTGTGTAACACAACTCAAAATCAATAGTGTCTGTCCTGTATCTGTCAGAGCACAAGTCAAATACAGCTGTGTTTGCCCTGTATCTGTTGTTCGAGGGAGTTATTTTAGGAGGGATGGGGGACCTTCACCGAATGATCGAGGGAGTGATTTAGGGGTAAAAGGGGCACCTTAACTTGAGGCGGGGTGCCTGGGAACGCTCACACTAAAAATGATATGTGAGTCATGGAAACTAAGCCAAAAGGTTTAACAGATTCATTTAGAAGGTGCAACTTCAAGAAAAAGGCATAAAAATACAAAATACAAATATAGTGAACTTGCATTCACAGAATCAGAAGGCATTTCTACATGGAAGCATTGATCTGGTTTGGAGAGAGACCCTTCAGAAAACCTCAGACACATTTATAAATGCATTATGAAAAACATAAGTTAAATCAAGGAAAATGTTCTCAGAATGCAACACACGTTTGATCTAGAATACTGAGAATACTCGCGTAACTACCTAAAACCTAAAAGAAAGCAGCTTTGCAAGTGTAATATAAACTTTAAATTGTCAATAAGAAAACACCTAATTTAGAGACAAACTCACATACATAGCGTATACAGCAAATATATTGGCAAGTTAAATTGTATCTTAAAAACAAAAAGCAAGAGCTCTTGGGGTGCACCCACACCCGTCTGCCATCTACTAACAGACGGGTGGGGTAGTCCACCGAGGACTGTGTGAGCTCCCTTTTTATACTGTTTAAGGCTATGAGAAGCGCCTACAGTAACGTCATCTCATGCCACTTCTACCTACGTCAGTCACTTAAAGCATGGTCATAAATTGCATAGGGCAATCAGAAATTATGTCATGCAAAGGAATTTAATATATGTGTGTATATATATATATATATTATCTACTGTTAACTTTGGCGCGGGTTGACGAATCCTCGCGAAATTTTCAAAACTAATGGGGCGCTCCGTTCAGCTCCTACCCTGAAAGTCTCGGGTGATTCGTCAAGCGGGGGCCGGGAAAAAGGGGGGGTCCCAAAACGCGTTTTCCCCATGCATTTTTCCATAGGACCTTTAGGCACAGCTACAGCCCGAACGGCTGAACAGAATTACTTAAAATTTGGCAGAGAGGTAGCCATAAGGTCAAGGAAGTGCCTTTTGCAGGTCTGGTGTAAATCTGTTCAATATTTCCTGAGAAAATAGCATTTAAAAGCATATCAATATCTATACGCTCGCACTGTGCGCGCACCCTGCCGTGCGCGAGCGCAATTCTGATTGGTTATTAGATGTCGGTAAACATTCGAATCGGTCGAAACCAGGAAGTGTCGGCCGCCATTTTGTCTCTCGCAGTCTGAGGGGGTGAAAAACAAAGGTGCAGAACGTGAAAAGGGGGCAGAGTGGACAGTTCTTGACCCCCTAGCCTTGGTCAGGGGGTCACAGAAGGACCCCCAAGGGAGAAAAAAAACAATTTTTTTAATAAAAAATTGCGAGGTGCGCGCACCCTGCCTGCGCGCACGGCACCAACTGCGCACTGTGGGCGCTCGGTGCGCAGCGCATGCCGAGCGCACACAGAGCGCGCACGGTGCGCGAAGGGCACCTCGCGAATTTAAAGAAAAAAAATTGGTTTTGTTTGAAAAACCAGAAAAAAATAAAGTAAAATAAAATCATAACTTAGCATTTAAAAAACCGTACAAATTCACTGAGAAAAACCATAGGTTTCACACGTTATAGTTACGAATTAGCATTTAAAAAACCTTGCAAATTCACTTAAAAAACCATAGGTTTCACACATGTTATAGTTAGCTGAACATTTCTCGTAAAAAACCAATGAAATTCCCCCGTTATAGTTACTGCAGGCAACTATAACTCACGCGACCGCAATCCTCTGCTGATGACGTCAGATATTACATCACTGATGGCATATGTGTCTTTCTGAAAAATAAATATTTGTAATATATGTATAGCTAAAGATTAATGGAAGAAGACATGGGTAAATAAGTGTCTAAATACAGTGATGTAATATCTGACGTCATCAGCAGAGGATTGCGGTCGCGTGAGTTATAGTTGCCTGCAGTAACTATAACGGGGGAATTTCATTGTTTTTTTTACGAGAAATGTTCAGCTAACTATAACATGTGTGAAACCTATGGTTTTTTAAGTGAATTTGCAAGGTTTTTTAAATGCTAATTCGTAACTATAATGTGTGTGAAACCTATGGCTTTTTCAGTGTGTGTATATATATATTATCTACTGGCGGTCGCCAGTAGATAGTTATAGTTAGGACCACGTTTCCATAGGAAATCCGCAACATTCTATTTTGAATAACTTTGGCGCCGGTTGACGAATCCTCGCGAATTTTTCAAAATAGGTGGGGCGCTACGCTCCGCTCCTACCCTCAAAGTCTCGGGGGGATTCGTCAAGCGGGGGCTGAGATAAAAGGGGGGTCCCAAAACGCGTTTTTCCCATGCATTTTTCCATAGGACGTTTAGAACGAGCTACAGCCCGAACGGCTGAACAGAATTACTTGAAATTTGGCAGAGAGGTAGTCCTCAGGTCAAGGAAGTGCCTTTTGTAGGTCTGGTGTAAATCTGTTCAGTATTTCCTGAGAAAATAGCATTTAAAAGCATATATATATGTGGGCGGAGCCTAACCACACATCTCATCCTGAGATCTGATTGGCTGTCAGCACTTCATCCAAGAAGTGTTGGCAGCCATCTTGGGACCAATATACATGATAGCACCTCATTAAAAAGCATTGCAGTTAATAGAAGGTTTTAAGACTTTAGTTACATTATAAATCATTTGTTGATGGTACCATACTCATTTTAGGAATTGTGGTATGTTCTAAGGTGATTTCACCATGTGAAAAAGCCTTCTGCTGGGATATCATGATTGAGAGAAAAATATTTTCTCATGCTTTTACCACAGAGGTTTGGAAGGTGATCTATAGGCTAAACTGAGAGCTTATTTTCTGTAAATTCACATTATCTTTCTCAGTCATGTGAGAATGAAGTCTGACATTCTCAGTAAAACATGTACATCCAACAAGGGCAGAGACTGTCAGTTGATTCCTTTGTGTTCTACTGCAGCTTCCCAGAGTGTTCCAAAGAACTACTAGAGCGCTAACAGTCCTACTTATGATAAACGTATGGCACACCTGAAGCCATCTTGCTTGGATTAAAGTGGTAACTCTTAAAACATTTAATTTAAAAAGGAACAAAATGAGGGGGTTCATTTTTCAATAAAAAGTATGATTAGTGCTGCAGAAAGAAAAATTAGGGCACATTTTGAGTGACTTCTCAAATCCTCTTCTATTTCATTAAAAAATTCTGACATGCAGACTGAAACATGCACTTTCAATACCAGCAGCAGTTTTCCCTGGTGAGCAGTAGCTTTACTACAGTGATCTAATGAGCAAAAAGAGTGCTAACATTCTGAATTTATGGCAAATGTGTGACACATCTGAATGCCTTCTTGATGGAATCAAAGTAAAAAACTGAAAGTATTTCCTACTGAGGAGACTGCAGTAAATGAGGAAATTAGGAAACTTCATAACAAATAAGTCTCCCAAGATGGCCACCAGAGACAAAAGAGCCCAAATGTAGCCCAAATATCACCCAGATGTAGCCCAAGTATAGCCCAATGACAGAATGTCCCAGAATGTTCTTAAAAACAACTAGAGCGCTTACTGTCTTCATTATGACAAAAGTATGGCACACCTGAAGCCATCTTGATTGGAATAAACTGGTAACACTTAAAACATTTAATTTAAAAAGGAACACAATGAGGAGGTTCATTTTGCCATAGAAATTATGATTAATGCTGAAGAAAGAAAATGAGGGCACATTTTGAGTGACTTCTCAAATCCTCTTCTATTTCATTAAAAAAATTCTGACATGCAGACTGAAACATGCACTTTTAATACCAGGAGCAGACTTCCATGGTGCAGTAGTTTTACTACAATGATCTAATGAGCAACTAGAGTGCTAACATTCAGAATTTATGGCAAATGTGTGACATATCTGAATACCTTCATGATGGAATCAAAGTAAAAAACTGAAAGCATTTCCTACTGAGGAGACTGCAGTACATGAGGAAATTAGGAAACTTCATAACATAAATCTCCCAAGATGGCCACCGGAGACAAAAGAGCCCAAATGTAGCCCAAAATCACCCAGATGTAGCCCAAATATAGCCCAATGACAGAAGTGTGCAAAACACTTATTATTTTGTGTTTTTGCAGTGTGTTATATAGTGCAGACTTGTCAGGTATTGGAGTGCTTTACATGAGCATTGGTTACATCACACAAGAACACATTCATTTTGGTTGTAGACATGGGGAGACTAAGTGATTTGACCAGAATCACAGAATGTCGAGCTGAAGCAGAAACTTCAACCTGGTTCCCCAGTTGCAAAGTCTGCAGTTCTGGAAGTAACACCACATCATCTCCCCTAAGTGCAACATTTAATCAAGTGGTCAACTGGATAAAAAAACATAAAGATAACAAATAATTTAAAAGTGCTTTGTCGCTATTTGAAAACTCAGAAAATATGTCCTTATTTTAGCCTTTTAGAGCACTAACCATAATTTTGATGCCAATAAGACCCTCTCATATATGTAATTTCTAAAGGAAATGCTCTAGGTATTACAGTTTTGATTACATCAAGATGATGTCAGGCGTTCCACACTTTTGTAATAAATATAGAATGTTAGCAATCTAGTTGTTCATTAGGATACTGTTGAGAGGCAGAGGCCAGGGGCACGGACTCTGAAAATTGAAGGCAGGTAGGAGGGTGCAAAGGCAACAATTTAACCACACTGAGCAGGCAGGAAGGGCCGTGGAAGCACAACAGACTATGGAGGGCAGTGGAAAGGGGGGCAGGGGCAACAAACCAACAATACAGGACTTGCAAGAGAGGCTGTTGGAGGCAAGATCTATTACGGGTCAAGGAAGCTAGGGGCGGTCCCCAGATCCCCGGGAGCCACCACAGAACTGAGCAGGAGAGTGAGTCAGGGACAAAAGGGGCACCTTAATTTGAGCCGGGGTGCCTAGGAACGCTTGCTCCAAAAATGAAGAAAACAGACATATGAGACATGGAATTGGAGGCAGAATACAATGGCAGTTTAATGAGAAGATGCAACTTCAAAGAAACCGCAGAATAGAGACATAAAGTACAAAATACAGAATCCAGATAATCATACAGCTGTCATGATATTCTCTGTATCTCAATTAATGTACTGACAGAGAGAGAGAGAAAACACATCTATAAATGCATCATGAGAAACAAGTTACACCAAGGAAAATGTTACCTAGGAACACTCACGTTTACTCTTAGAGCAAGCATTCCTGCAATTACAATACAAAATCTTTTAAATGCAAAAGTAAAGAGAACAATGGTTAAACATAACATGACATTTCATATAGGTAAAATAGAATAAGATACTTCAAGCAAAGCAGAGCAAGACATTTTAAGCAAAGGAAGACAAGAGCTCCCAGCTCTTGGGGAAAACCTGCACTGCCTGTTAACCTACATACAGACGGCGAGGTAGTCCGTCGATATCTGTGGGTGCTCCCTTTTTATATCATTTTGTGGGCTCCTTTGCACGCTACATCTACCTACGTATGCTACCCAAAAGCTTCGTCTGCAGATTTTACCAGACATTTCGTCATTTACCCACTTAATGCTGACAATGGACTGGGTGAAAAGGTCAGTCTCTCAGGCCAATCGCTTATCGTAAGTTCCATAGAGCAAGCAGAAAATAATGGGTATTGTACGGGAATTCAATATATTCATGTATAAAATCTCCTCAGTTCTCCTAACTTGACGCTCTGCGGTTGCCACTTCCTTAAAAGCGGGAAACCTGCCCAGGAAGCAAGTACCAGTCCAGGATGCAGCCTACTGTATGTCGACAGCTTCAGGGGGATGTTGAACTTTGATACCGAGCACGGAGCACTCGGGTAGGGTGGGGGCTACTGGTTTGGAGCAGAAGGCCTCGCACACCTGCCTTCAGACTGCTATACACTAAAATTGCAGAGCTATGGTCAATTTAACAAAGAGGCCTACATATTGAACAGAAGGGCCTACACAGGGGTTTTATACTGGCTGAGTGGTAAGGATGTCTCAGGATAATTATATAGCAACACAGGACCCGCTGGTCAATTTAATACGGCCTACAAATGCAGCTGGCAGGGCAAGGACAAGGGTCTCATACTTCAGGTGTGGACAGAACGGGCCAGGGGCCCCCTGTGATACAAAATCTACCCTCCTTCAAGCCTGTGGCAATGTAATAGACCATTGTGGGCAGAAGGAAGAGGCAATGGTAGTACAACCATACATGCCAACAGACCCGATTCAGCCAGGAAACGTCCAATGTTTTTAAGCTCAAATGGGCTTTATTTGATCTGTCTCCTGTCTACAATATCCTCTTTTTCAATGTAACTCAAAGGGGAAAATCAATACCCCAGTTTTTTTTCAAAATCTCCCTCTTACCAAGTTCAAAATGTTCGCAAGTATGGTACATTGGATCATGGAAGGAAATGGGATAGGGACATGGACTTGGATAACAGAGGACAGGAGGGACATGGAGAGGTGCACCAAACTGACCCTGCAGGGCAGGCATCAGGGTTTGCAGCAGCACAATACACCACACGGGAGTGCAGCACAACAATCCATAGAAAGCAAGAGGGAGGGGACAAGACCATGCACATGGACAACAGAGAACAGAGGGGCAAGAGGCAATGGTAGCTAGCTGACCATAATGGACAGACAGGAGAGAAAGCTGCAGCATAACAGACCATAAAGGGCAGGAGGGACGGATCAGGGGCATTACAATGGAACAGACAAGCCAAGAGGGAGGGAGTAGGGCTGGGGGCTAGGGGGCAGGGCAGGAGCAGCAAGATAGCCATGGAGGTCAGGCAGGATGGGCACTAGAAGCAAGACACACCATGAAGAGCAACAGTGAGACTGTGATGGCATACACACAGACCATGGAGGGAAGGTGGGAGGGGGTCAGGGGCAGCTAACTGACCACACAGGGAAGGTGGGAGGGGCCTTGGCAGCACAGAAGACCATGCATGGCAAGTGGGAGGGTTAGTGGCAGCACAATGGCTATGATGGGCAAGAAGGAGGGTGGAGGGGCATGCACAAAGGACGATGGAGGATAGAAGGGAGGGTCAGGACCTGTGCACAGACAAGAAAGTTCAGGGGAAGGGACCTCACAACAGACCACACGGGGCAGGCAGGAGGAGCAGCTGCAGCACAACAGACCAGGGAGGGCAGAAGGGTGTGGCAGTACAATGGACCATGTAGGACAGGAGGAAGAGGATAGGGGCATGGCATGTGGACAGGCAGGGTGGAGGTGACAGGGACAGGTTACAGTCATCTGACAATGCTAGGCAGGTGGGAGGGGAGTGGCAGCTCAACAGAACACTCAGAGTAGATAGGAGTGGCAGGTCCATGGGACATGGTGGGCAAAAAGGATGGAGCAGGGGCATGCACAAAGACATCGGAGGAGTTTAAGCAGGAGGTCAATGATGGGGCATAGAATTGGGCAATGGAGGGCAGGAGGAGTGGACTGGTGCATCATACTGAGGGCAGTGGCAGCACATCAGACCATGCATGGCAGGAGGGAGGAGGCTAGTCCATGGATTCACACAACAGAGGATAGGGAGGAAGGGGATGGGGCAGCAAGCTAACTGTTCAGAGAAGGCGGGTATTAGGAACTTTATTGTTTTTAAAACATTGTGTCTGTGCGAACTACTTAAAATATGAACAAGTATGCAGCATAATCTCACTTTTATTCAGGAAGAAGAGGACGTTTGTGACTGTGACTCCGGGCTCACTTGGCAGAAACACCCCCTGACCCTCCACCCCCTATCGCAAAATGTAATGCCCGTGAAAAGGGTAGGTGAACACAGTGTTATATAGAACATAGTCCTGAGAGCACGATTGAAAATGAAAACTAGATATAGTGTATGGTATAAACTATGCACCAAAAAGTGTGATATAAGATGAACCGGGCGTGAAATATAATATGCAATACATTGTGCGCAATGACAGATTCATTAGAGAGCGCGAGATAGCACAGGCACTAGCGCGTGCTATGCGATATGCGCCTTGGAGTGTAATATGCACAGGGCAGTGTTGTGTAACCTAACTAGTCTCTAAAGTTGTAATATAAAATATGTGCTGGGGAGTGTAAGGTTGCATATGCACTGTGACAAAGATATGGATCCCAGATTGTAATATGTATGGCATAGCACTGTGCGTTATAACATAGGCATCGAGAAAGGCACGTTAGATGGGGCAATATAACCCGTGCGAAGACAAGTGTGGCATGACATATTCACGGGGTGGTGTTACAGTGCACATGGGCTAGAGAGTGTCATACAATCATGGATGCACAGTAACTGCCTGAAACTTAATGCAGAGAAAACCGAAGTTATGACTTTCGGTAAGATCTCCCCCGAATGGTCTCCAACTTGGTGGCCCAGTCAGATGGGCTCCCCCCCGATTCCAGCTGTTAAGGTTAGGAATTTGGGAGTGATTTTTGATAACAGGCTATCTTTTGGTTATCATGTCAACAAGGTGGTCTCTGCTGCATTCTTCGTGCTGAAGAAAATAAAAAAACTCATGCCCTACCTACCCGCTTCGGCAGGGAAAACACTGATTACCACCTTAGTGTTTTCGAAGCTGGACTATGGAAACGCCCTCTTCCTTAGCACTCACAAATACATCCTGAACAAATTGCAGTCCGTGCAAAATGTGGCAGCACGAATTCTGCTTAATATTCCTTGGCGACACTCTACTTCAGCAGCCATACGCCATCTACATTGGCTAAGAGTGGAGAGCAGAATTAAATTCAAGGCTCTCTGCATCGCCTACAAGGCCATTCATCAGACTGGACCAAAGTTCTTAAAGGAAGCTTTTCAGGTGTACATACCTGGAAAGAATCTAAGATCAGCAGCAAGCCACCTATTGCATGTTCCCCGAACAAGAACGGCCACATGGGGAGATAGACGCTTCCTGGTAGCGACCCCCATACTGTGGAACATACTCCCCTTGTATATTAAAACAGCACCAACACTCATTGCCTTCCGTAAGGCTCTGAAAACTTGGCTATTTAATCAATAAGTTCCTGTCCTCAATTTTGTGTATCCTAGAGAATCTCATTGCGCCTAGACACCCTAGGGTATTAGTTGCGCATTAAAAATCCCATAAATAAATAAATAAATAAATAAATAAATAGCATATGCACTAGCTAGTGGAATACAACACAGAGGTGTGTGGCACACGGCAGGCAATGGTGGGTAAAACACAGCATTGGGCTCTGTCAGGAGCGCGCTGT
Source organism: Triturus cristatus (assembly GCF_964204655.1). NCBI lineage: Eukaryota > Metazoa > Chordata > Amphibia > Caudata > Salamandridae > Triturus > Triturus cristatus. The sequence continues at coordinate 67,343,485 of NC_140593.1, read as the reverse complement.
GACTCTCAAGTGATGTTCGTCCCCTTTCCAGAGAGTAAAATAAAAAGTATTACACATCCGGCAGTGGATGTGTGTTTTATTAACCGTGAGGGGGGTTTCTTGCATAGTTTTGGTCGAATTTTTGTCGAATCCCCTTTGAATGGCTTGGTGTGCATGTGTATTAAATGTGCCCGTCAATAGCTACCCAAGTTTGTATAAATAAACGACAAGGGTGTCTACCGGGATTAGGCACGGTAGGGCATCAGACATGTCAGAGCTTCACTAGTGGTGTAAATACATTCCACGTGGATTCATTGCATGCATAGTCGCCTTTTAATGAATATCACGCAAATCGTCATGGTGATAGGTACGTACGGTTTGTCCAGCATGTCCTAGGTGTGTCTATAAATATATATTTTTTAAAAATAATAAAAAACAGTGGCCGGCCCTGGGGATTGGGGTCAAAAAAATATAATTAGGAGACTGGCCCTGGGGGATGGGGTCATCAGGGCCAATAAATTAGAATAAGAAGGGGAACCAAACAGCCCCCCTTCTTAAAAAACTAAAATAAATAAAAGACTGGCATCGTGCAGGAGGCCATGCCCCCTCCGTGCAGCACTCTGCAAACGCGCCCCCAACAGGTATCTCCAGTATGCGCCAGGGAGCTGCGCTGCAGCCAGGTGTTCTGAGGCCAAGCCCCTTTTTACACCTCTCTGCAACGCAGCTCTGTGGCGCTTACTGGAGGTACCTAGTGGTCTAGTTTGACCCTAGGGACCCTTAGGATTCAAGGGGACTTAATCTCTCAACTTAGAACAGCCACAGGGCGCGTTTACACAGTGGTGAAGGGAGGGGACGGGGCCTGAGGTGACGTGTGCAAACACGCACTATGGCACGTTTTAAATTGGGGATATAATTTCCCTTCAATACTAAGGGCCCCTGGGGGCTAACTAGCCCACCAAGTGCTTCCAGTAAGCGCCACTGAGCTGCATTGCAGAGAGGTGGTCCAGGCCGTGCCACTTTTTACACCTCTCTGCAACGCAGCTCTGTGGCACTTACTGGAGGTACCTAGTGGGCTAGTTGGACCCCAGGGACCCTCAGGATTCAAATGAACTTAATCTCCCAACTAAAAATGGACACAGGGCGTGTTTACACAGTGGTGAAGGGAGGGGACGGGGCCTGAGTTAACGTGTGCAAAAACGCCCTGTGGCCTGTTTTAAGAGGTAGTTTTAATCCCCATGCCCTCTTATATACTAGGGGCTTACAGAGGAGGTCATGCTAATCACAGGGGGACCCCAACGCATAATGTTCCCTAGTGTATGTAGGTGTTTTCACTGTATTCTAAGTGTCTTTTAACATAGCACTGGCTCTAGGACTGGTTAGTCAGGCTCAGTTACCACCAGTATCCGTCTGAAAAAGTTGAGGGTACAGGATGATTTTGCAACAAGGCTTCTTTCTGCTCTTCTTTTTGTTCTTTCTGCACGTTATCCTTCTTCCTGCACTTATCTTCGTATTTGAGGACTTCTGTTGCTTCTTTCTGCACTTCTTTTGTTTCTTTCTGTGCATTTTTTCTTCTTTCTTCACATGTCCTATCTCTGTAGGCATAGTTAGAAATTAGCATTTAAAAAACCTTTGAAATTCACAGAAAAAACCATAGGTTTCAGGCACGTTATAGTTAGGAATTAGCATTTAAAAAACCTCAGAAATTCACTGAAAAAACCATAGGTTTCAGGGGTGTTATAGTTAGCTGGACTTTTCACTTGTACAAAACCATTGAAATTCCCCCGTTATAGTTAGTTCAGCTAACTATAACTCGGGCGCCCGCAATGCACTGCTGATGACGTCACATATTACATCACTCATGACATGGTCAGTGACATCACTCATGACATCACTGATGACATCTCAAGTGATGTCACTGATGACATCACTGATGACATCATCCAGTGAATGTGTGTTTTTCTGAAAATTAAATATGTTTTATATATGTATATCTCAAGGTCGATGGAAGAATAAATGGGTATATAAGTGTCTAAATGGATGATTTGTTTTTGAAAAATTGATTGTGTAACTGACTGATTAAGTGTATCATAGTGAATACATGGCTTAGTGAGTAATGTTTAAATATGTAAATATCTGTATCAGTCTCTCACTTTGTGTATAAGTGGCTGCATGGGTTGGTGAGTAGCTACATGGGTGTCTATATAGGTTATTAGTTGTTTTTTTGAGTATCAGTCTGAGTGTCTGCATGGTTCGGTGGGGGGTATTACGTAGTGCATAGGTGCATGAATGAGTGACTCACTGTTTGTATGTGTTGAACACAGCATGTGTGCAGGACTGTATGGGTGGATGAGTGTGTGTATGGGTGTGTTAGTGAGTGAATGACTGTCTCGGTAGTGTCTTTATGAGTAACTACATATGTTTTAAACTAGTATATGTGACTATTGGTGTATATATGTGAGTATATGTGAGAGTGAGAGATTGAAAGAGTTCCTGTATGAATAAGTATGTGTTTCTATAAGTGATTGTTTAAAAGACTAAGTATGTGTAAGTTTCCGTAGAAGTAAGTATGGTGGTGTGTGTATAACTGTATATGCAAGTAAATGTATGTTTGATTCTTTATTAGCATGAGTGACTATGTGTGTGAGTAACTCTATGGATGAGTGGCATTGTGTAACAGGATGTATAGGTGTATGAGTACATATGATGAGTGAGTACATGTATGAGTGACTGTATAGGACTGTTGGTGAATGAGTGGATGTGTATGTGGATCTTAGAATTACTGAAGAGGTTGTTGTAACTGGTATTGGTATGTCCATTGTTTTGAAAATGTTAGTCTCTATTTTTGAATGTGTGTATCAAAGGTTATATTAGGGTGAGAGGAGGTCTGCCACTCTATCACAAGGATGATGTCATCAGTGATGTCATCAGTGATGTCATTTGAGATGTCATCAGTGATGTCATGAGTGATGTCACTGACCATGTCATGAGTGATGTAATATGTGACGTCATCAGCAGTGCATTGCGGGCGCCCGAGTTATAGTTAGCTGAACTAACTATAACGGGGGAATTTCAATGGTTTTGTACAAGTGAAAAGTCCAGCTAACTATAACACCCCTGAAACCTATGGTTTTTTCAGTGAATATATATATATACACACACACACATATATAGGCTGAAGCGCGTTGATGTTACACCTCGTTCATTAAAATAAAGACCGAGTGCCCAGTTTTAACTTTGGAGTGCTGGATGTTTATTTCAAAGAAGAAATACACCTATAATTGGATATATATATATATATATATATATATAGGCGAGTAGGGTTTGCTTTCTATGTTCACCCCCACTTTTTGCTTTTGCTTCACTGGTCTTCGACTTAGATGTGGCTGAGGGCCTGCTAATCAGACCCACAGCCCAGCTGTTCTTTCTCTAAATTCATACTATGTACTTTAGGTACATAACCCAATTGGTAAGGATCACCTTCTAGGGGCCCTGTACAGTGGGTACCCAGGGCATAGGTGTACCCTAGGCCTACCAGGGGCTGCAGCATGTATTATGCCACCCCTGGCTGGCCTTCCAGTATGACACAACTGGCTGATCACTTAGCTGGGGCAAGGTCGTGTAATCACCCCTTGCTTAGGTGTAGTATTCCTATACCTACCTTATATATAGACACATGGGTAACCTATCAGTCACTCCTATGGCAGGCCTTAACAATCCTGAAGGCAGAGTGCTTGGTAACGTGAGATGGTGCTCTAGCATGAGCTGAGCCTGTCTGCAGCTTTCGGAACCATGTCCTTATAGCTGTTCTATGATATCGCCTACCATATACTCTTAAAGTGCCTTATAATTCTCACGGTTATGGTAACTATGGTTTGGCTTTATCAAAACATGTCGTGTAAGGTTTCTAACACTTTGGAATACTACCCCCACACCATTTCTGGCGATGAGGATAGTGTTCCTCCCTTCTAGAGGGAGAAGACATGTTGAAGACCTACTACCCGGTTAAAGTTAAACAGAGCCCCAGCATCACAAAATGGATGCTGCTGCCACAGACACAAGTCTGACCTCCTGCTGCTGGGAGTCCTTCCAGCGAGGGAGGCTTGGACAATAGGTTTCCTGCCTTGGGAGTTGCTAGCACCACCCTAGACAGGCCTTAGTGTATTGGGGCAGGGAGGGATGAATGAAACGAGACACTGCCTGGGGCACACAAGGTGTCCCATGCATAGTCCGGTTCAAACCGGTGCTGGGGCACTCCAGTCCCAGTCCTTGCGCGAAACTGGACACCCCCTCCCTGGTCCCACCCATAGGAGGGACCTAGCAGGTAACCCAGCCCCCCAGATTAGTATAAGAGTGGGTGCTGAGTCCCTAGGATTATGGATTATCCTGATAACTGAAACATGAACAGAAACTCTGGACCTTCGACATTCGACTACGGAAGAAGACTGAAGAATCCCCCTAGCGGCCAAGGAGTGGCCACCCTGTGCAAACAGGCACCATCAAGCGACCTGCCGTTTACTTTGCCCGAAGTTCTACGAGGAACCGACTGCAGAGCCTGACCAGCGCCTTGACTTCCAGACTTCCCTGACCCTGATCCACATCCACAGCAAAGCTGAGATCCGTGGAGGCGACGAGAGACGTGGGACCGGCTACCTGGGAAAATTGGCTACTTGCTTCCAGCGCAGCTTCTGAGGCATCCTCGAAGTTGTGCTGTGGGGATTGAGAAGCCCCAACCCCGAGCACCATCTGCACCGAAGATCAGCCCTCCACACTTCACGAGTTCTGCGTGGGGCCCTTCTGCATTTTACTGCTCGACGCGTCTGTCCGGTTGCTTGCCCGTTGGCTAGTAACATCTGCAACGACGAACCCTTGACTTTTCACCGCTGGTTTGGCTCCTCCAGACTGGCCCTTGCTTTCCTGTGAAAGAGAAGCACCTCAGGCCTTCCTGGTCTGCAACAGAAGCAAATCCTTCATTCTGCGTGGGTTGCGCTTGCCAAGGCTTGTTGGGTCCAAACTCGACATCGACGCCGCCGACAGCAAGAGCCCTCGTGGGACAGCTCGCCTCCTGGTTCTGGTCGTCCTCGACGCCACCTGGTACCCGTGGCTGCTGCGACAAGCTTCACCTCTTCACCTGCATCTTCACGACATCGCCTGGTTCCTTCCTGGTTCCTTCCCGGCTCCTGACTGGTGACCTAGACTCTGTCCCCTCTGCTTGCAGGTATCCTCCTACTTGATTCCATCCTTGGGATCCACCGGACACTCTTCACTGACTGCCTGTCAGCATCTTTTCTTCAGGCACCCATAGGAGTCAACGACGAAACCCGACGCAAGTTCACACCTATGCACCCATAGCCCGTGGGCTGGGTAACTTGAGTACTCCGGTGCTCACAAGGGTACTGGCTATCCTAGTGTCTAGTTTCCAAGTCTCTAACTCCTAGTTCCTTCCGAAGTGTCCTAAAACTCTTAATTTCTAAACATTACTATTTCTATCGACTTTAACGCATTACGCGTGGGTGTTTCCACTCTGCACCTGAATCCCGTGGGCCTCCCACTGCCTAGCAACTGATAGGATAGTGTAGCCCCAGCGATTCCCTAGGCCTAGGCCTAACCTGTGTTCGTGACAGGGGTTCTTTTTTTTTTTTTTTTTTATTCGTCCTCATTGCTACCATGGTTTCAATGCCAGACCAGATTAACATACAAACAGCTGTCTCAGTTCATAGAAAAACTGGCAGGGATAGAAAAACGACTTAATGGGTACCCAATATCCCTCAGCTATTGCAGTCTCAATCTTAGAAGGCAAAGAACCAACCGGTTACCATCTTATAGGCAACCTTGGTAGGGGTGGCAGCCAAGTCAACCCGGGCTAGGACCAGGTACCGGCTAATCTCATGGTGCAAAGGCATATGGGGGGCACCATAGTAGTATAATCATCGGACCCGGGGGGGGGGGGGGGGGGGGAGAGAAAAAAAAACGGATATTTCAGTGTACCCATGATAACAAGTACCAGAAAGCCCTTTTGCTCTGATTACCAGACCTAGCAAGGTCCATGCGTGATGTGTACAAAACGGAAGCCTGCCATTCACTAAAGTTGGGGGGTGACGAATCCTTCCACTTCCTGCAGATCTCCCTTCTTGCCAACAGCACCGCATAGAACACCAAATTTTTGGCTGCACTTTGAACTCCTTACAAAATCCCGAAGATCACAAGAGGCAAGTCTATGTTAACCTGGACACCCAGTGATGTGGTTAGAGTATTACTGATAGCTGCCCTATATGACTCTAGTCTAGCTCAATCAAAGAACATGTGAGTGTCTGATGCTGCCAGGAGGCCACACCTTGAGCATGCCACTGAATTGCCCTCAGAAAATTTAGATAATCTGAGGGGAGAATAGTATGCTCTATGTAAGGTAAAAAGGTGGTTTCTGCGTAGCCATGAAGGCTTCACTATGCTACACAAGAGGCCGAATGACGCTGACTAGAGTTTTTGTAAGTTTTAACCAGAAATTGAAGGACTCCACAGCAAGTCCGGCAGACTGAAAACTCCATCCGTTTCCTCAAGTAGGAGTCTATACCACTGTGAAGTCTCCTTTTTACCCGATGGGTTGTTGACCAGATTATTGATAAGTAGGCTATATCCTCCAAGTGGAAACTTATTTCTTTCGAGGGATTGAGTTTTATAGGCCTGAGTCCAACTAGTCATTTGCAAGTATTTGAACATTGATAGGTTGGGGCCGATCTTGGCCTGAAGCTGTTCCCATGAAAGCAACTCCCCTTCAAAGAAGAGATCTCCCAAACCTCTAGGCCTGCGTCTCTTATAGGCGCCGCTAAACTGTCTCCAAGCCAAACGAGATTTTTTGGTAGCCCCCATAGCGGTGTTCTATCACAGAAATACCCTTGTTTTATAGATCTTGTGACTTCGGCCCACATTTTTGCCAATCCTTGTAAAACCTTCAGTTTGATTTTTTTAAAGTACTTTGGGTTGCCAAATTTAAAAAGAAAGGCCGATTGGCTAACACCTTCCCCTTCTAGCATAGCTGAGAACATCAGGCCCACCCCGTAATCAGAAGGCATTTTTAACAACATACGGGAATGAGACAACTGGAAGGCCCAAGCGTATAATTTCAAATCCGGGGCAGCCAAGCCCCCTTTGTCTCTTTGCCGCCTTAGCTTTTTCCATGATATCCTTGCCTGTTTGTTGTTCCAGATAAAAGATGTTATGTCTGACTGTAGTTTAGCTAAACAAGAATAATCGAAGTGCAAGGGAATGGTACAAAACAAAAAAGAAATTTTAGGATGAATCGATATTTTAATTAGATTGACCCTCCCAATTAAAGAGAGTGGAAAATGAGACCATGAATGCAATAACCTACGGCATTCTTTAGCTACTGCTGATAAATTAACTTGAGCAATTTTTTCTATATCCTCCCAAATATGTAGACCCAAATACCTCATCGAGGAACCTGCTTGTAACTCCCTAGCTCGCCCGTCATCATTCCAGACGAGCATCTCGGTTTTTGTATCGTTAATCTCATAACCAGATACTTGGCCAAAAGAGTGGTCAGTCTTTAAAATTATGGGTAGTGCAGTGCCAACATCTGATGTAAGAATAAGCACGTCGTCGGCGTATAGGGCTACTTTCCTTTCCCACCCTTTATAAGAAAAAGGCTTGATAGTGACCTCCTCCCTCAGTTGTTGCGCGAAGGGCTCGATATAAAAATCAAACAATAGGGGGGAAAGTGGGCAGCCCTGCCGTGTCCCCCTAGTGATAGTTACCGGGTCAGACAGCTCTCCATTAACCAAAAGACGTGCAACTGGGCTGTGATATAACAAACCAATTGCCCTACGAAACCCTACCCCCACGCCAAACTTAGCCAAAGCCCCCGACAGGTATACCCAATTGACCCTGTCGAAAGCTTTGGTCGCATCCAACGTGAGGGCCGCCAAAGGAAGGATCCGGCCCGATGCTATATCCATAGCACCTATTAAGTCCTAGGTTAGCTCAAATAATTGTCGCCCCTTCACAAAGCCGTTTTGGTCGGGATGGAGAACCGAGGGCGCTATCTCGGCCAACCTCGATGCCAAAATTGTGGTGAAGATCTTATAATCCACATTGAGGATCGAAATTGGCCTATAGGATCCACAAGCGGTCTTTGGTTTCCCTGGTTGCAAGATAAGGGTGATTGAGGCATTATCCCAAGAGGCAGGCGGGATCTGTCCTTCCACTAAGATTTGATTAAATAGAACAGTAAGAAAGGTGACTAATTCTGTTTCAAGGGCTCTATAGATTTCCGCCGGCAACCCATCGGGTCCGACCGCCTTCCCCTTCTTACTTCTTTTAATGGCAGATCTTACCTCATCCTCAGTAATGGCATTATCTAAGAATTGAGACTGCTCAGCAGATAGCGAAGGAAGATTAATGTCCCTCAGCCAACCTTCAATAGATTCTAACGAGATCTCCTTATCCTCCTCGTAAATCACCTGAAAGTAATCTCTGAAGGTACCCCTGATATCCTCATCTGAAGAGAAGGTGTTATTATCAACAGTTATTGCGGCTATGTTATTGCGAACCAGATCTGTTTTGGTCTTCCAGGCCAGTAGTTTCCCCGCGCCCTCGCTGTATTCGAAATGGGCCAACTTACTGGCTTCCCATCTCTGTTGAAGTCGAAGGTTTAATATCGAGCTCAAACTACCCTTCAGAGCCACTAATTGATTGTAAAGAGTGGCTAGATCTAATCCGGAAGCCATATAATTGGTCTCTATATCTTGTTGCGTTTGACGTATTTGAGTTTCAATAGACATCACTTCCTCTCTATGTTTCTTCCTGCGGTATGAAACTTTCCCCATAATAACCCCTCTCAAAAAAGGTTTAAACGAATCCCAAATCATCCTGGTCGTAGCTGAACCCCTGTTGGAATCCAAAAAATTATGGGTTTCAGATTTAAGAAATGTGATATCCTCAAAAGAAGAGAGAAGAGAGCGGTCAAAAGACCATGTGTTGGAAGAACTCTTAATCGGTCTGACAAGTTCCATTACAACAGCCGCGTGGTCTGACAGATGTAATGGGAGGTAGCTAATGGCCTTTACGGAATCTACCAGCCTCAGACTAATTAAGATAAAGTCAATTCTGCACTGGTGATGGTACTTGTAGTTCCGAAAAGAAACCCCTTGTTGTTGCCCGACCTCTCTCTCCAAATATCAACATATCCATATTGCTTCATTACACTTTGCAGCAAGGCCCTGGTCTTAGAAAAAACTAGGGATCGATTATTGGTCGATTTGTCCAATAGGGGGTCCAGTACGACATTAAAGTCGCCTGCCAAGATAATGGGTTCAGGGAAAGAAAGCAGGTGTGAAACTATAGACTCCAGAATGGAGGGGTCGTCCTGATTCGGACCATAGTACCCCAAGATTGTACTTTGCATACCGGACATAACAACTGACGCTATGGCCCATCTGCCACCTGTGTCGACCACCTGTGATATCAGCCTAGCTTTAGCTCCTATTTTGAATACAACTGAGACCTCTCTTGTGTTAGTTGTTTGGGTAGTTGAAACTGCGAAGTCTATCCACCTATTTTTCTTGATAAGGGCAAGCATTTCAGTATGAGTTAGGTGCGTCTCCTGGAGCACAATGACCTGCACATCAAAGTCCCGCAAGTATTGCATAATTCTATTAACTCTAGGCTTGGTGCGGAGGCCATTTACATTCCAGGAGATATATTTTACACTACCATACTTAAACAAGAAGAGAAAAAATAAGGCTAAGATTACCATTTGTTGCTTTAATTCTTTGCTCAACATCTGCCTGCTTCCATCCTTTTTAACACTTCTACGATCAATGAGGACCTTTTTATATTTTTGCCATCTCCCACCCCCCCTCCTAACCCCCCCCCCCCCCCCCTTGGAAAACCCTTGTGTTATCTAACCGGCACATAGTCCGGTAGATAGCACCCCTTCCACAAGCACCCGTCGAGAAAACCCCACCCTAAAAAAGAAGTTACCAAAGCTATTTTTAACAATTTAGCTGGGAAGTAGAAAGAAGAGGACATTTTAGTCAAAATGAATAAGTAGATGTGACCTAAGGTAAGAAAAGCATACAGCTTCATTTTAATAGTAGCACAGTAACTATTAGGCTTATCAAAAAAAGATTCACCGACGCTATCTCACAATATGCATAGTCTATTTATTCTCATTACCTAACGTCAACAAAACCTCGTCGGCTGCCTGCACTGACCTAATGTTGTACATCCGGTTATTGTGCATAACTTTAATGGCTGCTGGGAACATGAGCTGAGCTGTTGCTCCTACCTTTCTAAAGGCATCCAAACGCCTCCCAAACTCCCATTGTTTCTCCAATGTGATTCTGGAGAGATCAGACCTAACTAGGCCTCCCACTTCCTAACTGTTGGTAGTATAGTGTAGCCCCAGCGATTCCCTAGGCCTATCCTGTGTTGGTGACAGTGGTTCTTATACCGCTTACTTAGTATATGGTTTGCGTGGCCCCTAGGGCCTAACTGTATTACTTACCTGTGTGACTTATGTATGCTTAAATAAGACTGTGTTGTACTTACCTCGAATCTCATAAAGAGTGCTGAGGGTATTTTGACTAGAATAAATACATTCTATTTTTATAATATATCTGTTGTGGTGTCCTTTCATTTGGTATTCAAGGGATTGCAAATGGTATAACAGCTGGCTTCACATGCCAAACAGAGTTTAGCCTAAGACTGCTCTTGTCCATGCTACCACTAGGATAACTGGTCTATAAGGTTGACTTTACAACCAATCACCATAAGGGTTGTTTGGACTGATACAAGGTGTACACTAGAACTAGTGACATCGTATATCAGGCCAACTTCTCACAATATATATATATATATATATATATGTGTGTGTCTGGGTTGCCACATTCATCACACAGCTGCGGTGGGAACTTCTCTATTGTCATGTAATAACCCAGGATATGATGTGCTATATGTCGACAAAATAGAAAGACAGTAAACTCTGCGCCAGTGAACTTCGCACACGGGTAGGGTGGGGTCTCTATAGTTTGGAGCAGGAGGCCTCGCAGAGAGGGGCTGGCTGTGATTTTTGGTCAGACAAGCCTAGAGCCTGCTATTCAGTAAAGATGGGTGCAGAACTATGGTCAACTTAACAAAAGGCCTACAGATCCGGCTGGCAGGGCCTACGCAGGGGTTTATACTGGCTGAGTGACAAGGATGGCCCAGTGCATTTGTTGTATAGTAAAACAGGACCCTCTGGTCAATTTAACACGGCCTACAAATTAGGCTGGCAGGGCAAGGACAAGGGTCTCATACCTCAGGTGTGGACAGAACGGGCCTGGGGTACCCTATGATAAAAAATAGACCCTCTCTCACTGTCACAATGCAAGCAAAATATTCTCCAGCATTTGAAAATGTTTCAGTCCACAAGTCTAAAAACATACTTTTCTTATCTTGTTTTTCACAATTACTAAAAGTAGCACACTGCTCCTGAACTGTCACACAAGATTCACTGTCTCCTTTCTGAATTGACCACAAGTTTAAAACTCATTGCACAATGTTTTTCCCAGATTCAAAAGCACATTGCTGCATTTCTTTTTTTTAAATAGCGTATCTCCATGTTAAACAAGGTTCGTCATTTCTTATTTATAACTACAACCAACTATCGCTAATTCTAATAGACTGGTTTGTTTATCATCCTGCACGTTTACATTTTCTCGGTTCAAATTCATTTCTGACTGAGGAACGCCCTCAAAAGAATTAATTAAAACCTCCTGTGAAACCTGCAGATTAACAGGCACAGAATTACTCTGGCTATATGAATAGCCTGGCAAAAGAAACAACTTCTTGGCTTGGTACATATTTAACTCTTTTTTCAAAGAGTTTTCAAACTGAGCGTCATCTAACTCTCTTTTCAGTTCACTACATTCTTTTTCCAATTGTTCACATTTTTGATGCATGCTGAGCAATGCATTCAAAATGACACCACTAATTCTGTCTGAAATACCATCTTGTTTGTCCTCTTTAAAAGAGGCAATCTCCCTCTCAAATAACTCAGTGTGCATCTGGGACTCTGTACCTGAAGACATAGACATTTTAGAGAGCATCTTCCCCTTTTAAAATTGCACTTTTTCAAATCCTGTCGTGTCTTGCTTCGCCTTTCAGATAATACAGAATCTCCCACATGGTGGCTCAAAACACACTGCGAAGCAGGGGACATGACACACAACAAACACCTTTAGAAAAGGGTTTTATTTTACAAAATACTAAGACTCCTTTTAGAATAAGGCTTGGGGTTTTATTTTACACAATTCTCTCTAACAAAAAGGCTTTCCCAGATGCCAAAATGCACAACATTCAAATATATATAGAGATATATATCTTTATATGCATGCAATAATAACACACTTGGTAAATGCAACAGTTAAATGCATGAATAATACCATGAATAAACAAGCAGCAAAAAATATGAGATAACACTCAAGAAAATATAATGTGCTGGACGTACTACAAGTTATTAGAAAGATATATACACACTAGATACATCAAATTATTAATTTGGATGTGCATCTCACTCAGTCACACATCACAAAGAAAACACCTCAAATGATCAAAGCCACTGGCCACACATCACAGTGGCAATAGTAAGAAACAAGTCACCTCACCCAATAGTTCACTCGACATCCTTGCCAATTCTTGCTGGGGGGCCCGTTCACAGCTGGCTTGGACTCTAGACCGGGACTCACGTTCCGCTTGTCTTACAGTAGTACGTCTACTCTGTAAGTGAGCACCCAAACTCAGCTGTCAACAAACCTCAGCTTTATAGTCTCAAAACTCACACTAGAAGGTTCAAGAATTTCCTCCCTGCGCCAAATGAATCTTACCAGGACTGGTCAGCTTCCAAGCAAGCATTCCATGGCAGAAAGGAGTTCCCATGTTCCCTCTACAGTCTCGTGTGTTCCAGCCTTTATCTTGACGAAGCTAACGAAAGCTTTCCAGGGTACATTAAACAATCTCTCACAAAATCAATCCTTGAACATGATTAACCCAAACAACTTGCAAGCGTTGTGTGTGCGCGCAGATAAAGCTCAAGCCAGGCAGAGTCCGCATTCAGGATGACATGAGGCCATGTCAAAGCCAATAGTAAGAACTTCATAATACTTATCAATGTACAACACAATGCACATTTGTGCACCACTGCTCATAACACTGCACTTGGAGACTGTGAGAAGTTGGCCTGATGTATGATGTCACTAGTTCTAGTGTACAACTTATATCAGTCCAAATACCCTTATGGTGATTGGTTGTAAAGTCAACCTTATAGACCAGCTATCCTAGTGGTAGCATGGACAAGAGCAGTCTTAGGCTAAACTCTGAATGGCATGTGAAGCCAGCTGTGATACCATATATAATCCCTTGAATACCAAATGAAAGGACACCACAACAGATATATTTATAAAATAAAGTGTATTTATTCTAGTCAAACCCTCAGCACCCTTTATGAGATTAGAGGTAAGTACAACACAGTCTTATTTAAGCATACATTAAGTCACACAGGTAAGTAATACAGTTAGGCCCTAGGGGCCACGCAAACCATATACTAAGTAAGTGGTATAAGGACCACTGTCACGGAAACAGAATAGGCCTAGGCCTAGGGAATCGCTGGGGCTACACTACACTAGCGTTAGTTAGGAAGTGGGAGGCCCACGGGATTCGTGTGCAGAGTGGAAACACTCACGCGTAATGCGTAAAAGTCACTAGCAATAGTACAGTTTAGAAAACGATAGATTTAGGACACTTCCGGAGTAGCTAGGAAGTTGAGACTGGAAAACTAGACACTAGGATAGTCACTATCCTGATGAGCACCGGAGTACCCAAGTTACCTAGCCCACAGGCTGTGGGTGCATAGGGGTGAAGATGCGTCGGTTTTCGTCGTCGACTCCTATGGATGCCTGAAGAAAGATGCTGACAGGCAGTCAGTGAAGAGTGTCCGGTGGATCCCAAGGCTGGGATCAAGAAGAGAGGAGACCTGCAAGCAGAAGGGACAGAGTCAAGGTCACTAGCCAGTGACCACGTGAAACCAGGAAGGAACCAGGCGATGTCGTGAAGATTGCAGGTGAAGGTGAAGCTTGTCGCTGCAGCCAGGAGGACCAGGAAGCGTCGAGGACGACCAGGACCAGGAGGCGAGCTGTCCCACGAAGGCTCTTGCTGTCGGCGGCGTCGAAGTTGGACTAAGACTCACCAAGCCTTGGCAAGCGGAACCCACGAAGAACGGAGGACTTGCTTCTGGTGCAGACCAGGAAGGTCTGGGGTGCTTCTTCTTTGCAGAGAAGCGGGAGCCAGTCTGGAGGAGCCAAACCAGCGCAGAAGATTTCAGGGTGCGTCGTCACAAAGGCCACTAGCCAGCGGGCAAGCAACCGGACAGACGCGGCAAGCAGGAAAATTCAGAAGGGCCCCACGCAGGACTCGTGGAGTGTGGGGGGCTGATCTTCGGTGCAGATGGTGCTTGGGGTTGGGGCTTCTCAATCCCCGGTGCACAACTTCGAGGGTGCCTCAGAAGCTGCGCTTTAAGTTACTAGCCACTTTTCCCAGGTAGCCGGTCCCACGTCGCTCGTCGCCTCCACGGATCTCAGCTTTGCTGTGGATGTGGATCAGGGTCGGAGAAGTCTGGAAGTCAAGGCTCTGGTCGGGCTCTGCAGTCGGTTCCTCGTAGAACGTGGGCAAAGCAAAGGGTAGTCTCTTGATGGTGCCTGTTTGCACAGGGTAGCCACTCCTTGGCCACAAGGGAGATTCTTCAGTCTTCTTCTTTCGTCGAATGTCGAAGGTCCAGAGTTTCTGTTCAAGTTGCAGGTTCAGGATAATCTAAAGTCTTGAGGCCCAACTCCCACTCTTATACTAATCTGGGGGGCTGGGATACCTGCTAGGTCACGCCTTATGGGTGGGACCTGGGAGGGGGTGGTCACTAGGGGTGGGCGGAATTTGCGGAATTGCGTTACGCAAATCTCCGCGAAACGGTAAAAAATCTCCGCGAACACGCAGAAATTCCGCGAACACGCGGAATTGCTTGTTCGCGATGCTTTTTTCCTGTTCGCAATTGCTGTTTGCGTGCTCGAGGAGAAATATCTCGCGAACATGCATTTTGAGAACGCGAACAAGCAAAAATTTCGCGAAATCGCGGAAAGCAGACTTTTGAGCAATTTCGCGTTCTCCGCGGAACGCGAAATTACGCAAATTCCGCAAATTCCGCGAGCGGAACGGAATTTGCCGCCCAGGCCTAGTGGTCACACCCACTTCCCTTTGTCCAGTTTCGCGCCAGAGCTGGGGCTGGAGTGCCCCAGCGCCGGTTTGAACTGGACTATGCAAGGAACACCTTGTGTGCCCCAGGCATGTCTCATTCCTTTCAGCCCACCCTGCCCCAATACACTAAAGGCTGTCTGGGGAGGTGCTAGCACCTCCCCAAGCAGGAAACCTATTGTCCAGGCCTCCCTGGCTGGGATCACTCCCAGCTGCAGGAGGTCAGACTTGTGTCGTGGCAGCAGCATCCATTTTGTGATGCTAAGGCTTTGGTCAGAGGCTAACAGTGAAGTATGATTTTAACATGTCTTTCCCTCTAGAAGGGGGGAATAATATCCTCATGTCCAGAAATGGCATGGGGGTATTATTCCACAGTGTTAGACACCTTACACGACATGTTTTGATAAAGCCAAACCATAGTTACCATAACCGTCTAAGATTATAAGGCACTTTAAGAGTATATGGTAGGCTATATCATAGAACAGCTATAAGGACTTGGTTCCGAAAGCTGCAGACAGGCTCAGCTCATGCTAGAGCCCCATCTCACATGTTACCAAGCACTCTGCCTCCAGGATTGTTAAGGCCTGCCATAGGAGTGACTGATAGGTACACATGTGTCTATATGTAAGTTAGGTATAGGAATACTACACCTAAGCAAGGGGTGATTACACGACCTTGCCCCAGCTGAGTGATCAGCCAGTTGTGTCAAAATGGAAGGCCAGGCCAGGGGTGGCATAATACATGCTGCAGCCCCTGGTAGGCCTAGGGTACACCTATGCCCTGGGTACCTAGGGTACACTGTACAGGGGCCAATAAGGTGATCCTATCCAAATGGGTTATGCACCTAAAGTAGATAGTATTAATTTAGAGAGAGAACAGCAGGGCTGTGGGTCTGATTAGCAGGCCCACAGCCACATCTAAGCCGAAAACCAGTAAAGCAAAAGCAAAAAGTGGGGGTAAACATAGAAAGCAGACCCTACTCTCCTACAGAGACCAAAAAGTACATTCCACACCTCTCTCTTTCTCTCTTTCATGCTTTCAAATGCACATCCCACACGTTCTGTTCTTGGCAAGGCTGTTCTACTCCGTGACAGCTCCCACTGAAAGACTGCAAGATTACAAGAAATAAACCTTTAAGAGAAGCAAGGCATATGCAGGACGTACGTTCAAGCTAGGATAAAATAATACACCTTAAGTCATTTAAAATAATGGTAGTCAAAGGTCATCACAGAGTGTCAGACCACAATAGTGCCTCTAGAACTACACTTTGTTAGACCTCTTTGCCACCACTGGAATTGTACAATGTCCGCTCTTTTGCACACTGTAGTTTCCAAGGCGTCTCTCGCTCAGAGAAGCAGAGTAGGCCTCCTGTACGCCGTTCCGCCAATGCCGCTCCTTCCCAGAGTTCTCATGAAGTTCAGGAATGACCAAGCTCAAGTCATCCTTGTGGCCCTGGATTGGGCACGCAGGGTATGGTATCCCGAAATCCTGAGCATGAGCATTGGTCTTCTGATAAGATGCCCCTTCCAGAGGATCTTCTGTTGCAGCCACAAGGCAATTTAAAATAATTCATATTTTATAGAGAAGATAGCCACCATCAAGGCTAGTATCTCTTCTGTGGTCGTTGCCCTACAGGACCCTAATATCGATCTGAGCCCTCATTGTCTTAACCGAATCCCTCCTATTTCGGAGGTGGCTTTTTTGAACGTATTAAATAAGGTCACTTCTGGCTCTCCCTTAGACTGTTGTCCCCCCCATATTCTTCGGGAAGCCTTTACCATATGCCCAGACCCGCCCCGATCATTTCTGAATAACTCGCTTGAGCTTGGCATTGTTCCAGATTCTTTTAAAAGGGCTGAAATTATTCCAATCTTGAAGAAACGGGGCGCCGACCCGTCGGCTCTCAGCAACTATCGCCCTATTTCTTTGCTGCCCTATATGGGAAAAGTTTTAGAGACCCATGTAGCTAAGTGCCTCAGCTCTTTTGTTGAACACGTCCAGGTCTTAGACACTCACCAGGCCCTCTTTAGACCTGCACACTCGACCGAGTCAGTCATCCTTACTGTTATGGATGTGCTCAGAGGGGGGGGGGGGGGGGGGAATATAGGCACCACCCAGGCCCTGATTCTCCTGGATCGTTCGGCAGCTTTTGACACAGTCGATCATGGTATCTTGATCGACCGTGTCAGCAATGCCGGAATTCAGGGTCTGGCCCTGAAGTGGCTTTCCTCCTTTCTGAGCAATCGGTCCCAAGCGGTGGGCCTTGCCAATTTTTCTTCCAACCAAAGAGATATTACCTGTTGGGTTTCTCAGGGCTCTTCTCTTTCCCCACTCCTTTTTAATCTTTATCTTCCTTTAATTCATTCATTGAGGGAAAGGAATGTTGGAATTTTTAACTACACAGACGATCTTCAACTGGTGTTTAATGTTAATTCTTCTGCTTCATCTGAGTCCAACGTTCAAGACACGATGGTTTTTATAAGTGACTGGATGAACAACAACCAGTTGAAGCTGAACCCGGAGAAAATGGAGCTGATTCATACAGGTGGGTCAGCAAATCCATGGCATTCCAATTTCTGGCCCCCTAAACTTGGTAATCCCCCTGTGCCAGCTGCCTCGTCTTAAGAGTCTGGGGATCATTATCAGTTATGATTTTTCCATGAAGGCTCAGATCAGCTCGGTAGTCTCTGCTGGTTTCTTTCAGCTGCGTAGAATAAAGATCAGTAGATTCTTGAGCAGGGAAGCTATGATTTTGGCCATTCTAGCCCTAGTGATTTCTCGCTTGGATTGTGCCAATTCATTTTATGTTGGCATTCCGGCATACCAACGGAGGCGCCTCCAACTAGTTCAGAACCAGGCGGCCAGGCTGATCTTTCATCAGCCTAAATGGCATCATGTAAGCCCATTAATGAAAAGCCTCCATTGGCTTCCAGTGAGTAAGCGCTGTGTTTTTAAGATGGGCTGCCTCATTTTTAATGCACTACATTGCAACGGTCCGGCTTTTATTTCGGCCCGTTTGCACCGCTACACTCCCTCTCGTAATCGTAGATCCTCCCACTTGAATCTGTTGGAAACTCCTTCAGCCAAACGGAAGAAGTATGGTGACTAAGGTTCTCTGTCCTTGCTCTGCAATTTTGGAACTCTCTCCCGGCGGAGATTAGGTCTTTGACTTCCCTTGCCCAGTTCAGGAAACAGTTAAAGACTTGGTTGTTCACTCAAGCATATACTGATTATGCACTCTCCTTGCTACTGCCGATATCCTTATCTGAGCGCCAAGAAACCGTTGGTGTATGCGCGCTTAATAAATGCTTTTAACATAATATAACAAGAAGGCAGGTTTCTGCACCTGAACCCGCGCACGTTCCGCCTTCACACATGGAGATTGAGCAGCAGTAGCTGACAGTCTTTGACTTTCCTTCTGAATTATGCAAGTGTATTCTGGCAGCCAGGCACACCTTAACTAAGACTATACGCCTGCAGTTGTGACAAGTTTGTGGCGTTTTGCACTGAAAAGCACATTGATCCCCTTTCTACAACTTACTCTGAAGTTTTGTTGTATGTTTTATCTTTAACCCTGCAAGGGCTTGCTTAGGACACAGTTCAAGGATGTCTTTCGGCCATATCAGTTTTTTATGGATTATCCTTCACTGTTCAGGCCACTTGTTTTGACCCATTTTATAAAAGAACTTTAACATATTTCCCTGCAAACCCTTCATCATGCCCCAAGTGGGACCTGCACCTAGTTCTAACATTGTTGATGTGCTCGACTTTCGAGCCCATGCATATATGCCCGCTCTGCTTCTTAACCCTCAAAACTCTCTTCTTAATGACTGTTAAATCGGCCAGTTGAGTTAGCGGGTTGCAGGCACTCTCTGTGCATCCTGCATACACCAAGTTTCTTGCAGACAAGCTGTTTCTGAGAACACATGCCTCTTTCCTGCCGAACGTGTGGACATCTTTAATTTCGGCCAGACCGTCAGACTGCTGACCTTGTTTGTTCCGCTTCACCCTTCCCATCTCCTGGACCCAAAAAGATTGCTATTGCTCTACTTTGATCGCACCAAAGAACGCCGGGTGGACAATCATTTCTCCATTGAGTTCGCTGCAACAAAGAAAGGAAAAGCTGCAGAAACTGAGCCATCTCCAGATGGATTGTACTGTGCATTAAGATCTGCTACGCACTGGCCAAACTCCAACTGCCTGAGGGTTTGCGGGCTCATTCCACCAGAGGCAAGGCTGCAACCCCTCCGTTAGCTCATGTAGTTCCAGTCCTAGATATCTCTCAAGCTGCTACATCGGTGTAGTTGCACATAATAAAATAATAATGTAAAGTAAACGTGGTTTGACATATACGTAATTCCACAGTTCAAATTCAATGAATAAAGTCCTCCTTCGCCCTGATGAAGGTGCAGCCCCTGCTGGGGCTTGTACACCGAAACGCGCGTTGGCGCTCTTAAGCCTATCCTGGCTGCTTAAATTGTGCTCATTTGTGCTTTTTAAACTGTTTTGAAACTTTATTCATTGAATTTGAACTGTGGAATTACGTATATGTCTCCATTTTTGTGTATTTATGTAATGTGGTGAATGATGATGCTGTTGAATGAGTGCTAGTATGATTGTGCTGTTTTGAAGGAGCTTTACTTGGGACTGTTAGCAATTTCTTGTATAGGAATTTTGTAATGTATAGATATCCATTTCTGGTTCTTGATGCTAACCAACACACGCAAAAAATCACGGTATTTGCATGAATAAAAAGGATTAAAAAATTTTTTTAAAAAAAATCTATAAATCTATCTGTATCATTACCTGTTTGTCTTGGTTTGCCCATTGGCGGTGGGTATTAATTGCTCGGACCCTATTTAGGGCCTTGTTCCCATATCAACGTGTGGCAGGCATCCTCCCTTCCTTTTGGTATTCTGAGTTCCCCTGTTCTGCCTGCCCTTATCCGTCGTCAGGGGTCCCCCTTCTTAGTGGATATTCAAGGACATCTTTGTCTAACTTCATTTGCTGACCCCTCCTCTGGGAAGGTATTGCTTGAGTATCCATTCTCAGGTAAGGAATCCGTTACTGGAAGTCTCTATAAGATGAGCGAGTTTCTTATCCTTGGTAATGCCTTATCTAGTAGAGAATAACAAAGTTACTGAGCTTCGTTCACGCATTATCTAGACTCTATATACTTACAGATTCCTTACCTTCGAATATTCCCCAAGCATCAGGGTGGAATGAGAAAATCTTGAGCAGTACTTCTGTGTGCCGGTAGGTGGCTTCGATCAGCTCTGTGTCTGGATCATGCGCGCTGTGACTGGTGTGCACAGTGCCTGTATAGGACCACCCCAGCAAGCTGACATGGAATTTTTTGTCATTTCTGCACCAAACTCACGGAGTCACTGTAGAAAGCCAATGAACCAGCGTCCAGACACTAAGGACCTATAGGGATCAGAGAAGGTGTTCACAGAGTGGGGAGTATGGTAGGGTCAGTAAGGAATCCACAACAAGCTACAATCAAGCAGAATGGGGATGTTTGTGAACATGTATAGCAACTGGGGTAAGATCACCGTCTTGGCACGGCTCAGTCTCTCCGCTATGGACAATGGTAACCTAAACCAGCAGTCAACGTGGGTCTTAATGCGTCATATTGCCACTCTATTATTTTCCTGCCTGTTGTCGTCAAAATCTCTGCTAACATGTATCCCTAAATATTTGAACGGGTGGTTACACACCATCTTGGGGAAATCTAGCTCTTAGCAGCTACTGGCCTATGGTAACGAGAATACCTCTGGTTTGTCCCATTTAATGGAAATTCCAGACAAGGACAAAACTGAACAGTGGAGAGATGTTGGTATCAGGGTTTGTCACATATAAGATGTCATCTGCAAAAGTTATACTATTTTATAGCAAATATGAATCTGTATTCCCGTTCTATGTTGTTACTTACGGTGTGCGGGCAGATGTTCTTTTGCTATTGCAAAGAGTATAAGGTATGAGTAGTAGTTCAGCCGCCTCGTGCCTGCTCCATTGTCACAGGGCTTGACACCAAGTTATTCTGCTTGATGCGCATAGATCTACCCGAGAGGAAGACAGTACCCACCCCCAATTGTTCCAGCACGGAAAATAAGTACGCCATTATAACATATTGAAGACTTTATTTACGTCCAGCTGGACAGCCACTGCTAGAAGTAGGGGATCCTCCTGATGTACTAGGCCAAATCTGGTGCAGAGGTTAGGCGTGGTAGAGTGCCCAGGTAGGAATCCCAAATGATTGGGTGAACAATCATAGTGAGGAGTGGGCTGTCATAGTGAGGAGTGGGCTGATACAGGAGGCAAGAATCTTTGCCAGTATTTTATTGTCTGCATTTATTAATGATAGTGGTATGTAGGAGTCACATTTGTTGGGGGCTTGTAGTAGAGTGACCATGAAGGCCTCTAAGCAATGGGGTGAGCTCACCCTTCTCAAAAGCCTTCTTGTATATTGCCAGGGAATTATGATTTTCATATTAAAGATGTCTCTTAAGGTTCAAGTCCATTAGAATGGCAATGTGGACTTGTCAATTGGATGATCTGTGAATTTGTCTGTGGAGTGCTTCTGCTGTCTGGGAGGCTGGTAAAGGCTGCAGAAAGTTGTGGATTGAGTTGCAAATAGTGGGAAGCAGCATGAGAGAAGGCCCCTTAAGTTAGACATCGCTTGTATGCATAGTGTGCAGCATCAGGCGGTTTAGTGGATAGCGGACGGTTCTCCTCCCTTTATTGTGTTTGCTGTCAACATTCCATTTTGGATTCTATAGACTGTCAACAAGTTTATCTAGGATGTGTGAGGGTGAGCTGTTTTTCTCATAAAGAGTGCATCATGACCATGAAAGGTGATGAGCTCTGCAATGTCTGTAGCGTGAAGTACTGCAGAGAATGTGCTAATGAGCAATAGTTGAAGTCTTGTGTTTGGTAGATGAGATTGTGTAATGGTTAGTGGGTTGTTTGAAGTTGGATCTATGTGTTTTTAGGATGCACGGCGAGGGTGCAGGTTAGGTCTGGGTGTGATTGTGGATATGGATAGTCAGCGTGCGGGGCTAAGCGGCCAATGAGATCTTATGTACTAGGTTCTTGCTGAGGTTGCAATTCTGACCCTGACCGGCCCATTGAGGTGGTGCCCTGACAACTCAAAAATGAGTGTTGTCAGTATACTTCCGACAGATGAGTCCTCCCTCTTTTACCAAATGGGCTGGAATTAATGATATATAAACCTAAAGAGGAAAGTTTGCAGGGCACAGCCGTGCACAACTCCATGTATGTTGGTAGGATTTTGAAGACTTTCCATAATGCTTGCTTTGACATGGGTGTGGTTAAGTGGTCTACAGTACTGAAGTCACTATTCTGAGCTGTTCAAAAATGTTTTTGAAGTCTTCATATGCTGTAAAACCAAACATGCCAAATCTCCAGGTAAAATTACTATGGGCTGTACTAAATTACTAAAGGTGTGTGTGATTGTTTGCTGAGTGTAACATATTTTCTGTGTCATTGATATCTTTGACAGATTTACATGCAACCAGCATTACATACCCCAGATGAGCCACATGCTGAATAATTAAATGCAAGTGCTCAGAATCTAAACTTTAAAGGGTTGATCTATGAAATCCCAGTGCATCACATTCAACAAGAAGATATGCATAGAGGAAATAAGCTGTGCTAAACAGAGAAAGGTGCCCTAGTAAACAGGTTGGCTATAATAAGCAGTTACAGATTCATTTTTAAAAAGATGTTTACCCATGTTTTTAAACCTTCCTCAAATACATTTTTAACAAGCATGTGAATCTTTAAAAGATATTAATGATGGAGAACTACAGTCATAGATAAAAGAATTGCAGTCATAGGTAAGTATCTTACTTTTTAATACTGTAATGTGTTTTACAGATTTTTGTTTTAAGATTAAAATTACTTATATGCGTTCGAGTAAATTGGTGTCCTCTTCATATGACTGCTTTAAATCGGCAGTTTTCTGGTCCCAAAACATCTTTTTACAGAAATCTGTGGACCGAAGCATTCAGACAGTGGTATCCTGCTTGTTCGCTCCTGAAAACAGATTGCAACGGAACTCTTTTATATCTCAGGAAGAATACCTGAAGGTATGTTGGATGTAGTTTTTATTAATGTCTTTATTAAATGTTTCTGGTGTGCTACATGTTTGTGTTACAAACTGCTTTTGTTTGCATTTCACTGTTTGCATTCCTAATTTTGTTTCTGGACTCCTAATGAACTTAGTGGTGTATGTACATCGCATTTCTATAGTGCCAATCCAGCTAAAAGGCAGCAGAGCACTGTAAAGAGTCAATCTGATAGAGACTCCTAGCCGCAGATTCCTTAACGTAGAATTATCCCCAGGCGTGAGACTGGACCCGGAAAACATTCATGCCCAGCATCTTTGCGCCGTGGGGGCGGCACCTCGCGAGGCCGTCCCGGCGTCCTCTGCGGGCGTGACGTCAGCGAGGTCACATAAGCCCCACCCGGCACGCCGACGTCAGTTTTCTTCTTTTCCGCGTGCCACGCGGAACCGGATTGTGTCCTGGCCTGTTCAGGCCTTCTTTTCTTGTTTTTTTGGGTACAGTGTGCGAATGCCTTCGGGCTTTAAAACGTGCTCGGCTTGCGCACGCCAGATGTTGGCGACGGAACCTCACCCCATCTGTATGTGGTGTTTGGGGGAGCACCACGAGTCCACGGATTGTGAGGCGTGTCAGCAGATGAAGCCGAAGTCCCGGCGGAAGCGCCGGATGAAGCTCTTGTCGGCACGCATGTCCAGGTCTGTTTCATCGCCAAGTCCGTCCCCCACGGACGGCTTCAAGACCCGCCACCTTCGTCTCCGACATCGTCCCTCTCCCAGGCCGCTCACCTGTTGGTAAGTGTCACAGTTTGTCCCCGAGGCCCGGTCTCCGGCCTGTTGGGGGTGTGGGTTCTCTGCGGGTGGTGCGGCCCCACGCGTCGCCATCCTATCCGCCGTTCCCTGGGCGAGGGGGCGACCTGAGCCCAGATGGAGCCCTATGCGGTGGCCTTGCAGGCCTCGTTGGCTCTTCCATCCCCTCCTTCACTTCCTGGGACGTCTGCGGGTCCCTTGCCGCGTGCGGGGGCTACTGCGGCGGCTCCAGCCCCGGCTCTGACGGGTTCGGATCCAGGTTTGGAGGATGTGAGGCCGTCGGGGTGCGGTTCCCTCCTTCGGACCACGTCGCCTCTGCCTCGTCGCAAACCCCCGCGGGGGTCCCTGTGGTGTCGCGGGAGGTTGCCGGGGCTCGGGGTTTGCTCTCGAGTTCCTCTCGGTCATCAGGGCAGGGGGTGACTTCTGGCCCTGGCGGGGCCGCCAGTGGTCGGGGCGTGTCCCCGGGCCCCCCTCGTCTCTCTACACAGGCAGCTGCCTCGTCGGAGGTCGAGTTGATGCCTTTTCGGCGCCGTTCCTTATCCGCCCCGGCTCCGACCCAGCTCCAGTCTCCTGCGCTGAGAGTTGTGGCGGAGGTCGTTCCGGCGTCCCCTTCGCCACCGGTCGACATTGACCTGACGCCAGTCGCGGACTGTACGTCGCCGGGCCGGCGTCGGGTCGTTGAGTCGTCTTCAGACGCTCCCTCTTCTCCAGAGGTTCGGCGCTTGTTGGTCTAGTCTTCTCCGGAGACGGGCCGCCGCGTCGTGGAGTTTTCCCCGGCATCTTCCAAAGACGGCTCATCGGCGTCGCCGTGCCCGCAGTCTTTGCCAGAAGGCCCTCCGGTTCCCCATTCCTCGGCCACCCCTCCTCCTCCTTTTCGGACTTGCCCCTTCCTTCCTCCGATTGGCCTGGGGGACGGTCGCCTTAGTTTGCAGCCGTCGCCCACCGAGGTCCTACTTTCCTCTCCACGGGGCCCTACGGAGGCCGGTGCTGATTTTGCTCGGGCTGTTTCCACGGTGGCGGGGATCTTGCACATGGGCGATCCAGCTGCCCATTCCCCCACAGATCATCTAATGGAAGTCCTCCATCAGGGTTATGGGGGTAGGGAGCTGCTTCTTCCCTTTGAGGCTTCGCTTCACACGTCTCTTTTGGGGGCAGCCCGCCACGGGGGACCCGGTGCCCCAGCCGCTTCTGCACCACCACTGTCCTGCACTGCATGACCCTGTCTGTCTTTCCCTCTACCAGGGACCCTCTTTTGCAGACTGCCTTTCCCTCCCTGCCATCGGTGTTGTCCCCTCTGTCGCGCGAGGCCCGCTGGTTGGATACCTGGGGGCACAATATCTTTGCCTCCACCAGTGCGGCTTTGCAGGCCCTTAACACTCTGTGTTTTGGCAAGGGCCACTTCTTGCTTGTGGGACTCGGCGGAGTCCCTTATGTCTGCCGCTTCTCAGGAGGGTGCCTGTGTTGATCTGAGGCACCATGTGTTGGATGACCGGGAGCTGGCGTCCTTTATTCTTTGCTCGGCTTTGGACGTTTCGGAGGTGCTTGGTCATACCATGGCTACTTCTGTGGCCCTTCGTCACCATGCCTGGCTTCGGGATAGTGTGTTCCCGGAGAACGTGAGGGAACGGTTGGGGGATCTTCCTTTTGATGGCACTCTTTTGTTCCACGCCCCTGCGGATTCTGCCATTCAGAGGTTTCTTGTGGGGCTTCGCCCTCCTCCTCCTCCTCAGTGACGTGTGAGTCGGTCTGTGTTCGGGAGGTGTTCTTCCGTTGTTGTACTGGGGCCTTGTACCGAGTAGCCCCAGTTGTGTGTTCTGTGTGGTTCATGTGCCTTCCGGTCCTTTTGTTGGGACTTTGGTGCTGTTGGCTGCTGGTCCGGACCCTTTTTTTTGCCTTGTGGTTTTGACTGTTGGTAAGCCGTGTAGGCCCTGAGTTTAGGCCTTCTGTCTTTTCATTATTGGCTGATTGACAAGCCATCTGCGTTTTTTTTCTCCGCAGGATCTTCTGTTTGTCCTCTGCTGCGGAAACTTTTTCCTAAGAGGGTTCCCATGTTCTGGGACGTAACATGCCCTATGTGGGGTAATGGTAGCTATTATATAGCTTTATCATGTGCTGGGTAGGTGTAGTCGTACTTCGGACTTCTGCTCTCCGTGGCGTCATGGTATGTCGCGAGTGCGATCTTCCTGCTGGTGTTTTTGGAGTGGCTTGCTTTGCGCCTCAGGCCTTCCGTCTCCTGGATCGCTGTGTCGTGGGCCTGGTCAGGCCTGCTGTTCTGCAGCCTTCCGTTGTCGTGGTTTTGCACTTCTGTTCTCCTCTTCCTTCTTTCTCCTAGTTCCTCTTCATTCGGGGGTCAGTGTGTGCAGGCCCCTCTCGTGGGGCTTGTCCTGGCTCTTCTTGGCCCCTCCTGGCCTCTGCCTTCGGCTGGCATCTCGTTGGTCCTGGGTGCACTGTTCAGTGGTGTTGTGTGCTGCTGGCTGTCATGCCAGTGTAGGCCTGTTTGTTCTTCTACACCATTGTGGCCTTTGATGTGTTCTTTTGTGCCTTTCTTCTTCCATCTGCACCTTTGGCGGTGGAGCCGTCCCTGCCTTGTCTGCTGCTTAAGGCTGGGGTTTGTCCAGCTCCCTTCTGTCACTGTGTCTATGTTTCTTCAGAGGGGCCCTGCCTCCGGTTCTACCTCTTCTCCGTAGGGGTTGAGGTGGTCCTTGTGTTCCTTTTGGCTTTTTGGGCGCTGTCTGCCCCTGCGGGGTGTTAGGCAGTTCTCCCTTGGTGGGGCTTAAGATATCCTGGCCTTTCCCTTCTTGTCCCTGTGACATGTACCCTGCTGGGGCTCTGTGTCTCTCCGAGTGAGGGGTTCTCTCGCAGGCCCTCCTCCCTTCTGGGTATGGCTAGGGTATCTGATAGACTACTAGCCGCAGATTCTTCACGTAGAATTATCCCCAGGCGTGAGACTGGATCCGGAAACCTTTTTACCCAGTATCCCTATGCGCCATGGGGACGGCACCATGCGACTCCGCCCAGGCGTCGTCGCGCACACGTGACGTCAGCGAGGTCACATAAGTCCCACCCCGGCGCGCCTACGTCAGTTTTTTCCTTTTCCGTGTGCAATGTGGATCTGCTTTGTGCTCTGGGCCTGTTTAGGCCTTTCCCTTCTGCTATTGAGAGTCAACTGAGAGACCTTCTATTTACATGCTCCACCTTGAATCTCCATCAACTGGTGTGTAGCCCTACCCATCAGAAGGGCCGTATTTTGGATCTGGTCTTCTCAAGTCCAGATATAATGAAAGTGATCAATATAACACCTTTGAATTGGACTGATCACTTTCTTATTCGCTTGAGTCTGGAGATGCCGCACCAGAAGAACTTGCCCAGACAGCAGGGCTTTTTTAGGATGGACAGAGAATGGGCCAAACTGGCTAAGGTTGACTCTTTGATCACCTCTCTCGATGTCAATCTTTTCCATCCCAATAAGTCTGTGGAGGATAACTATAAGTTATTCACTGACCACATAACTAAGGTTTTAGATCATTGTATTCCTATAAAGCCACTAAAGAAGGCAAGGAAGCGATCAGCGCCCTGGTACAATGAGAAGCTGCGCCTTCTCCGACTCTCTCGTAGACAGGCAGAGAGGAAATGGAGGAGAAGCTACTCCGAGGCAGACAAAAAGGATCTAAGACAGGTACAATTACAATATAAAACTCTTATCCTGAGATCTAAGGCAGATTTCTATGCCAATTCCATCACACAGGCATCTAATGGGTCTAAAGCTCTCTTTAAGATCGTCCGAGACCTCACTAACCCAGACTGTATGAGCAATAGAGTCGCCCCCTCGCAAACTCTATGCAATGAAATCGCCTCTTTTTTCCAGGAGAAGATCCTTAATATTGTAAATAATTTACAGGTTCACATCCAACAGCATGGCTCTGAGGAAGCAACCAGCCTGAATAACGGAGATCCTAAAACGACCGCCTTCTTAGACAGCTTCCAACCTTTCTCTCAGGAAACTTTTGATAACCTGACAGAAAGCGTGTCGTCGGGCTCACCTCTAGATCCTATACCCCACAAGATCTGGAAGCTGTACGGACATCATACCTTCCCTTGGCTAAGGATGATCTGTAATCAATCTTTAACAGATGGATCCGTTCCAGACTGCTGGAAACTAGCAGTGGTAACTCCACTGATAAAGAAGCCGAATCTGGACCCTTTGGTGCCAGCCAATTTCAGGCCTATTTCTCTTCTACCTTATCCGGTGAAATTATTGGAGAAATCCGTAAGCAAGATCTTATCTCAGTTTCTGGAAGAGAACCTTCTGTTGGATAGGGACCAATTCGGTTTCCGTCCCGGCCACGGAACCGAAACAGCTTTAACCACCATGCTGGATCACCTTCGAATGCAGGCGGACAAAGGGAATGCCATGATTTTGGTGCTCCTTGATATGTCAGCAGCTTTTGACACGGTTAGCCACCCTGTCCTGCTGGAGAGGCTGAGGCAGATAGGTGTAAAGGGTAGAGCGCTGCAATGGCTTCAATCCTATCTAGAAGACAGGCAGCAGGCAGTTACCTTGGCACCGTTCTCTTCTAGCAGGTCTCCAGTTGCGTATGGGGTGCCGCAGGGATCCGCAATTAGTCCCATCCTCTTTAATATTTACCTGCGGCCCTTATTCCCGTTAATAAAGTCAGCTTGGTGAACTATGCTGACGATACGCAGCTGGCCTTCTCTCTTGAGGGGGAAGACGCTCTGTCTATGGATCATTTCCATCAATGCATGAACCAGACTAAGGACTGGCTGAAAAAGAACTCGCTCCAATTTAACAGCGGCAAAACAGAGGTGGTCTTCTGTTCACCATTTAGGATCCCTAAACATCTCCCCTCCGAATTCTGTCTTACACCGGAGGAAGGACCCCTCACACCAGTTAGGAAGGTCCGTAATCTTGGGGTGATCATTGACGACGACCTTCAGATGGTATCCCAGGCAAGCAAGAGTGCTAATGTCTGCTTTGCCTTGCTGCGGCTGCTTCGTAGTATTCTACCTCTGCTCCCTAGGGAGTCGCGAGCCACAGTGGTGCGCAGCACGGTATTAAGCAGACTCGATTACTGCAACTCCCTTTACTTGGGGGCTCCGCAGTACATTCTCCAAGGATTGCAGAGGATACAGTCTGCCGCAGCTAAATTGGTACTTGAGAGGCGACGCTGTGCCTCGTCCACCAGAGCACTAAAGGATCTACACTGGCTTCCTGTAAGGGAAAGGGTCCTTTTTAAGTCCATGTGCATCTCCTTTCGAGCAGTGCATGGACTGGGCCCAGCCCCCCTACAGGATAAGCTCGCCCACTACCTACCAAGTAGGCAATTGCGCTCCTCTACTGCTGGCCTATTGGTGGTTCCGAGGTATAAGCGTGTTAGGGTGGGTGGAAGAGCCTTCAGCACAGTAGCCTCCGGCATGTGGAACAAGCTTCCGGTGAACTTGCGGCAGTGCAATTCCCTTCTTGAATTCCGTAAGGGACTCAAGACCTGGTTATATCCCAAAGCTTAAACCAGGCTAGCGGTCATGACTCCTTTCTGTTATCTCTGTTGTCGATCCTCAGTCTAAGCGCCAGGATGCCCGTAGGGCGATAGTTGCGCTATATAAGTTCCCCATCAATCAATCAATCTATTGCTGCGTGTGTGGGAACAGTGTGCGAATGCTTTCGGGCTTTAAAACTTGTTCGTCGTGTGGCCGCCTCATGTCGGCGACGGATCCTCACCCCAGCTGTATGTGGTGTTTGGGGGAGCACCACAACTCCACTGATTGTGAGACGTGCCAGCAGATGAAGCCGAAGTCCCAGCGTGAGCGCCGGATGAAACTTCTGTCGGCTCGGCTGTCCAGGTCGTCGTCGTCATCCCACCCGGCCCCTGAGGAGGGTTCTTGGCTTCCCTCGCCGACTTCGGTCTTCTTCCAGGTTGCAGGTGCGCCGCTCGCTTCTTCGTAAGTGTCGCAGAGGGGTCGGGTTCCATCCTGTCAGGGGCGTGGGCTCTCCGCGGGTATCCCCATATCCGCGGTTTTCCCAGCTTGGGGGCGACCAGAGCCCAGATGGAGACACATGCGGCGGCTTTGCAGGCCTCGCTGGCTGGGACGTCGGCGGATCCCTTACAGTGTGCAGGGCCCTCCACGGCGTCGCCAACCCCAGCGCCGACTGGTTCGGATCCAGGCTCGGAGGATGTGGTGCTGTTGGGGTGAGACCACGGCGCCTCTGCTTCGCCGCAGACTCCCACGGGAGTCTCTGTGGTGTCGCGGGAGGTCGTTGGTGCTCGGGTCGCACCCCCGGGCCTCTCTCGGTCCTCGGGACAGGCAGTGGCCTTGTCCGAGGCGACGCCGCCACGGCGCTGGCGGCTGCTGACCCTGGCGGCGCCGCATGGGTCGGCGGAGGGCCCTTCTCCCCCGAGCCCCTCTTGGTCTGCGGGACAGGCGGCGCCCTTGTCCAAGGCTGAGGTGCCACTACGGCGCCGGCGGCTACTGGCCCTGACGGCGCCACAGGGGTCGGCGGAGGACCCATCTCGCCCCGTCACGAGTCGCGGCTGGAGGGTGTCTCCTTGTCCCTCCCCGGGCCCTTCTCGTCACTCTGCGCAGGCGGCTGCCTCATCTGAGGTCAGGTCAGAGCCGTCCCTTCCTCACCCTGGCTCCGGTCTCCTGTGCTGTGTCGGAGGTCGCCCTGGTGTCTCCTCCGGCGACGGTGTCCTGCCTCAGGTTGCGGACTCTTCGGTGCCGGGCCGACATCGGGTCGTGGACTCGTCTTCGGATGCCTCCTCTTCTCCATAGGTTCGGCGGTTGCTGGTGTCATCCTCGCCGGAGACGGGCCGCCGTGTCGTGGCTGTTTCCCCGACGTCGTCTAAAGGCGGCTCCTCGCCGTCGCCACGGTCTTCGCCGGAGGAGCCGCAAGTCCCCCACTCTTCGGTCCCTCTTCCTTCCTTTCCGCCTTGGCCATTCCTTCCTCCGGGTGGCTTGGTGGATGGCCGCCTTAGCTTGCAGCCGTCACCTAACGAGGAGCTGCTTTCCCCTCCGCGGGGCCCTAAGGAGGCCAGTGCGGCTTTCGCCCGCGCTGTTTCCACGGCTGTGGGAATTTTGCGCATGGGTGATCCAGCTACCCATTTTCCCGCAGATAATCTTCTGGAGGTTCTCCATCATGGCTCTGGTGATAGGGAACTGTTGCTTCCCTTTGAGGGTTCACTCCACTCTTCTCTCTTGGGGACTTGGGTCCGTCCCGCCACAGGGGACCCGGTGCCCCATCACCTTCTACACCGGAACCTTGTCACCCCCCCCCCCCCCCTTCCCGGGAGCCCAGCTGGCTGGACTCTTGGGGCGCAATATGTTTGCCTCAACCAGTGCGGCTCTGCGGTCCCTTAACACACTGTGTGTTTTGGCTAGGGCCACTTCTTGCTTGTGGGACTCGGCGGAGTCCCTTATGTGTGCCGCTTCTCAGGAGGGTGCTTGTGTGAATTTGAGACATCACGTCTTGGATGGTCGGGAGCTGGCGGTGTTTATCCTTTGCTCGGCTCTGGACATCTCGGAGGTGTTGGGTCGCGTCATGGCTTCTTCAGTTGCCCTTCGTCGCCATGCCTGGCTTCGGGACAGTGTGTTCCCGGAGAATGTTCGAGAACGGCTGGTGGACCTTCCCTTCGATGGTGCTCTTTTGTTCTATGCCCCTGCGGACTTAGCCATCCAGAGGTTCTTGGCGGGGCTTCGCCCTCCCCCTCCTTCCTCTCCTCCTCAGTGACCTGTGTGTTGCTCTGCTTCTTGGAGCTGTACTACCGTTGGGGCGGGTCGCCCTGGTTGTCTGGCTGAGGTTGTGGTTCTGTTGCCTGCTGGCCCGCCCTTTTTGACTGGGTGTTTTTCCTTTGGGTTTTTCACACCATGCTGGGCCTGAGATTGGGCTTTCTGCGTTCCCCTCTGGCTGCTTGATAGGCCTCCTGTGGGGTATTTTGCCGCAGGTCTTTTTTTGTTGTGCTGCGGAAGTTTCTTCCTAAGAGGTTCCCATGTGTTGGGATCTGACATGCCCCCTGTGGGGCAGGGTTGGCTGTTATATAGCCCTGGTATGTGCTGGGGAGTTGTGGTCGCCTGCGGGCTTCTTCTCTTCGTGGCGTTATGGTATGTTGCGGATGCAACCTTCTTCTTCGCCTTTTTGCTTTGAGTGTTCGTTCTGTGGTGGCCCTGGCGGAACTTGCCAGTGCCGCCCTCTTGTTCTTTCTGCACCCTTGTGCCTTTTTGGGGCTTTAGTGGGACTGTCATCCTGCCTTCTCTGCTGCTTCCAGTGGTCATTGCACTCAGCTTTACTTCTTCCACCTGTGAGGGGCGATGGTACCTGACTTTTGGACCCTCTTGCAGGCGCAGTCTGCCCCTGCGGGGTGTTGGACGATTCTCCTGGGTGACCTTGAGTCCCCCTTTTCAGCTTCCACGTCTCCTTGCTGCCAGCGCCATCCTGTCTGGGATTGCCTTTGCTCTGCCTCTTCTCCTTGGAGTCTCTAGGTTACTCTTCTCCTTCGGTGCTCCTTTCCTTGCCTTGGTGCAGGTTTTGTTGCCTCACGTTGGCGTGGGGTGTTTGGCCTCTTTGCGCCTTGCCTTGTTTCCGCTGGGAACTGGCTATCTTCTTCACTTTGTTTCCCCTTGCCTGGGGGACGGGGCTCTACGTCCTGTTTTGGACTTGGCCCCCGGGCGGTCCTCTGTCCTGCCCCGGTGGGTGGAGTCCTCTCGCAGACCCTCCTTCCCCTTGGGTATGGCTAGGGTATCTATTCTACGTGAAGGAATAGGCGGCTAGTAGTCTCTATCAGATGTACGAGTTACTTACCTTCGGTAACGATGTGTTCGAGGCATGTGGGCTGCTGAATTCATATCTGTGCATAGATCGCCGCCTAGTGTTGGGTCCGGATGATTGCACATTGTTGTCCTGGAAGAGTCTTCGAAGTATCACGAGATAGGTGGCTCCTCCCCTGGACTACAGTGCGCATGGGCATCCTCTCCATCCTCAGATTGTTTTTTTCCGCCATTGGGTTCGGATGTGCTTATCTTAGCTCAAGTTAGGAAAACTATATGTTCGAGGCATATGAGCTGCAGATTGTACACTTAGCATAGATCGCCATCTGGTGTTGGGCCCGGATGTTTGCAGTTTGTTTTTGTTCTTTGGACAGTCTTTGGAAGTCACGAGTTTGGTGACTCCTCCTTCGGTCCGTACTGCGCATGGGCTTCGGCTCCATCCTCAGATTGTTTTTTTCCGCCATCGGGCTCGGATGTGATACTTCGTGCTCCGGCTTCGAACTTCTACGGTTCCAGCCTCGACGGAAAATCCTCGTTTCTTCGAGTTTCTTCATCATCATCTTCATCTCTCGAAGCGGCACTTTCTCCATCCCGTACATCGGCACCGGCCTTCGGGCCCTCCTCGACTCCGGTCCCGGCCGATGGAAAGGACTCCGTTCAAAAAGTGCCCAAAATGTGGGTCTAAATTTCCCCACACCGACCTCCATCAGGTGTGTAATCTTTGCCTCTCTCCAGAACACGAGGCCAGAGACTGCCCCGCCTGTAAGTCTTTTCGATCGAAGAAGACCATCCGAGATCGAAGAGCTCGACGCACCATGGCGCACTCATCCTCTGCAGCTCCACCGGACATCTTCGGAGACGGCGCCGAAGCTTCGGGGCAAATACACACCGAGCAGGAGGAAGACGTCGTCAGCGCTTCCGAGGCCGACGACTCCGACGTGGAGGACATCACACCGGCGCAGCGGGTCGTGAGTACTGTGCCCCCTCCCACCCCCGCGCCCAAAACCAAAGAGACTCAGGTTACACCCTCGCCTGCTGGCCTGGGCAAAACCAAGACCAAAGCTTCTATCACCCCACCTTCGGGCCCGGTGTCGAAGCCTCCAAAGTCTCACGGCAGCTCTGGATCGAGCCAGCCGACGCCCGGTGCCGAAAAACAGCATCCGGCACCGAAGAAAGTAATATCCAGCTCGACTCCGAAGCCACCGGTGCCGAAGCCTGGACTCTCGGCGCCGACCAAACACAAACACAAATCAGTCTGCACCGACGCTCCGGCGCCGAAAACTCCCTCGACGCCGAAAAAACCGGAGGCCCCAAAAAAGCATGGCGCACAGAAACCATCGAAGCCCTCGGTTCCGAAATCATCGGTGCCGACGGACGATTCGGCACCATTGGCTCTGTTTACACCAGACCCTTTACAAAAGACTCTGTCCAAAGATCCAAAGACTGGGCTATTGACTTTAATTATCAAGAAAAGACGCCTTGATACTCCGGCTCCTCCTCCACCGCCCAAACGGAAGGACTCTACTACTTCTCCCCTCAGAGTGCCCTCCCCACTACCTCCTCCCCTGCCTCCTCCACCTCTTCCACCCCCTCCCCCTCCCAGGTCTCCGCCACCTTTACCTCATTACTCTCCGACCCCGTCCCCAGATCCGGACGACGGGGACCCGGACAATTACCCGGCGGACGCCCCAATGGATCCCACTCCACCGGGGACCCCAGACCCATGGGAGGATTACAATAACCCTGATATACCCGATATGCCTCAGGACGACCTATACCCATCCAGGCCGTCTCCTCCAGAGGACTCCTTAGGGTTTCATCATTTAGTGCAGAGAGCAGCACACTACCATGGGGTGGACATGCACAGTGAACCAGTGGAAGACGACTTCTTACTGGACACATTTGACATACAGGACAAATCCACATCTATTTTACCCATGCTTAAGGGTGTCACCAAGCATGCCGCAGAGGTGTTCAAAGACCCTGTCAGGGCCAGGGTACTAAACCCTAGAATAGAGAAAAAGTACAAGGCGGCACCCACAGACCCTGCATACATTAAGGGCCCTGCTCCCTTAGATTCCCTAGTTGTCTCTACAGCTAGAAAGCGGGCTAACTCCCAGTCCTCAGGAGAAGCCCCACCGCCAGACAAGGAATCCAAACTCCTAGACGCGTCTGGCAAACGCACCGCCTCTCAAGCTGCAAACATGTGGCGCATTGCAAACACACAAGCGCTACTTGCGCGCTATGACAGAGCACACTACGACGAACTTGAGGCTCCTATGCAGCACCTTCCCGAGAAACACAAGCGTAGGGCTCATGAACTAATACAGGAGGGTAAACTAATTACAAACACCTGCATTAAGTGTGCCCTCGATGCAGCCGACACTGCTTCTAGAGCCATAAATACCAGTGTCCTGCTTCGTCGCCATGCCTGGCTCAGGATCTCAGGGTTCAAGCCTGAAGTCCAGGCGTCCATACTCAATCACCCCTTTGACCAACAAACTCTCTTTGGGCCAAAGGTAGACGAAGCGCTGGAAAAGATGAAAAAGGACACAGACACAGAAAAGTCTATGGGGGCACTCCAAACACAAGCCTCTAAACGTTCCTTTCGACGCTCCTCCTTTCGTGGCACAGGCAGAGGCTTCTCCACCGATAGCGCCTCTACCTCCTACAAGTCCCCTCCTCAAAATACCTTTTCAAAGGGCAACCAAAGGGGTGGTTACAGAGGCAACAACAATAAGGGCAGGGGCAAAACTAACACCACCCGTTCTGCCACCCCGCCCACATAATGACTTCCCTCCGCTCCCCCCAGACCATCCCACTCCGGTCGGGGGCAGACTACAAAACTTTATCCACGCACGGGAGTCCATAACATCGGACAAATGGGTGACCCAAATCATTCGGTCAGGGTACTGTCTCGAGCTAACATCTACCCCACCCAATATCCCACCAAGGCACCGTCCAATGTCTCAAGAACATTCCACACTGCTCAAACAGGAGGTACTCTCCCTCCTCCAAAAACACGCTATAGAGCAGGTCCCCGTCAATCAGCAAAATCTAGGGGTCTACTCCCTATATTTCTTAATACCAAAGAAAGACGGGACCCTCAGGCCCATTCTGGACCTCCGGCCTCTAAATGCTTACATACATTCAGACCATTTCCACATGGTCACCCTACAACAAGTCCTCCCGCTCCTCTGTCAGGGAGACTTTCTCACTACCTTGGATCTGAAAGACGCATACTTTCACATTCCAATACACCCCTCTCACAGGAAGTACCTCAGGTTCGTGGTGGACGGGCAGCATTACCAATTCACAGTTCTCCCCTTCGGGGTTACCACCGCGCCACGGGTGTTTACCAAATGCCTAGCGGTAGTGGCAGCACACCTCAGACGTCAACATATTCACGTCTTCCCTTACTTAGACGACTGGCTGATAAAAGCCGCGTCCTACCACCAATGTGTGCAACATACAAACAGCACCATCCAACTGCTCCACCAGCTAGGCTTCACGGTGAACTACCAAAAGTCCCACCTCATACCATCTCACACAAAGCAATATCTCGGTGCCACTATAGACACCTCCAAAGGTATTGTCTATCCAATCTCAGCCAGAATCACAAGCATTCAAGCCTTACGCAAAACATTCCTTCCCCAACACTCTCTTCCAGCAAGAGTGTTTATGAAGCTCATAGGAATGATGGCGTCTTGCATCTTCATAGTGTCCCATGCAAGACTCCACATGCGTCCACTTCAAGAGTGCCTAGCACAACAGTGGAACCAGGCCCAGGGTCAGCTGACGGATCTGGTGTTGGTGGACGGCCGCACACATCACTCTCTGCAGTGGTGGAACACCACAAACCTTTCCAAAGGAAGGCCGTTCCTGGACCCGGTTCCTCAGGTGATTCTAACAGCGGACGCATCGCTCTCCGGCTGGGGAGCGCACCTCCTACACCTCACAATGCAAGGTCTATGGACGCCACAGCAAAAATCGCTCCACATCAACCATCTGGAGCTCTTGGCGATCTTTCTAGCCCTAAAATCTTTCCAAAAACAGATTTCGGGCAAAGCAGTCCTCATTCGCACAGACAACATGACTGCAATGTATTATATCCAAAAACAGGGGGGGACACACTCTCCCCAGCTCTCCCGCTTAGCCCAGAGCATATGGAGATGGGCAATTCCCCAAAACATCTTGTTCGAGGCATATGAGCTGCAGATTGTACACTTAGCATAGATCGCCATCTGGTGTTGGGCCCGGATGTTTGCAGTTTGTTTTTCTTCTTGGACAGTCTTTGGAAGTCACGAGTTTGGTGACTCCTCCTTCGGTCCGTACTGCGCATGGGCTTCGGCTCCATCCTCAGATTGTTTTTTTCCGCCATCGGGCTCGGATGTGATACTTCGTGCTCCGGCTTCGAACTTCTACGGTTCCAGCCTCGACGGAAAATCCTCGTATCTTCGAGTTTCTTCATCATCATCTTCATCTCTCGAAGCGGCACTTTTCTCCATCCCGTACATCGGCACCGGCCTTCGGGCCCTCCTCGACTCCGGTCTCGGCCGATGGAAAGGACTCCGTTCAAAAAGTGCCCAAAATGTGGGTCTAAATTTCCCCACACCGACCTCCATCAGCTGTGTAATCTTTGCCTCTCTCCAGAACACGAGGCCAGAGACTGCCCCGCCTGTAAGTCTTTTCGATCGAAGAAAACCATCCGGGATCGAAAAGCTCGACGCACCATGGCGCACTCATCGTCTGCAGCTCCACCGGACATCTTCGGAGACGGCGCCGAAGCTTCGGGGCAAACACACACCGAGCAGGAAGAAGACGTCGTCAGCGCTTCCGAAGCCGACGACTCCGACGTGGAGGACATCACACCGGCGCAGCGGGCCGTGAGTACTGTGCCCCCTCCCACCCCCGCGCCCAAAACCAAAGAGACTCAGGTTACTCCCTCGCCTGCCGGCCTGGGCAAAACCAAGACCAAAGCTTCGATCACCCCACCTTCGGGCTCGGTGTCGAAGCATCCAAAGTCTCACGGCAGCTCGGGATCGAGCCAGCCGACGCCCGGTGCCGAAAAACAGCATCCGGCACCGAAGAAAGCAATATCCAGCTCGACTCCGAAGCCACCGGTGCCGAAGCCTGGACTCTCGGTGCCGACCAAACACAAACATAAATCTGTCGGCACCGACGCTCCGACGCCGAAAACTCCTTCGACGCCGAAAAAACAGGAGGCCCCAAAAAAGCATGGCGCACACAAACCATCGAAGTCCTCGGCTCCGAAATCACCGGTGCCGACGGACGATTCGACGCCACTGGCTCTGTTTACACCAGACCCTCTACAAAAGACTCTGTCCAAAGATCCAAAGACTGGACTATTGACTTTAATTATCAAGAAAAGACGCCTTGATACTCCGGCTCCTCCTCCACCACCCAAAAGGAAGGACTCTGCTACTTCTCCCCTCAGAGTGCCCTCCCCACTACCGCCTCCCCTACCTCCTCCACCACCTCCACCCCCTCCCCCTCCCAGGTCTCCGCCACCTCCACCTCACTACGATCCGGCCCCATCCCCAGATCCGGATGATGGGGACCCGGACAATTACCCGGCGGACGTCCCAATGGATCCCACTCCACCAGGGACCCCAGACCCATGGGAGGATTACAATAACCCTGATATACCAGATATACCTCAGGACGACCTATACCCATCCAGGCCGTCTCCTCCAGAGGACTCCTTAGGGTTTCATCATTTAGTGCAGAGAGCAGCACACTACCATGGGGTGGACATGCACAGTGAACCAGTGGAAGAAGACTTCCTACTGGACACATTTGACATACAAGACAAATCCACTTCTATTTTACCCATGCCTAAGGGTGTCACCAAGCACGCTACAGAGGTGTTCAAAGACCCTGTCAGGGCCAGAGTACTGAACCCTAGAATAGAGAAGAAGTACAAAGCGGCACCCACAGACCCTGCATACATTAAGGGCCCTGCTCCCCTAGATTCCCTAGTTGTCTCCACAGCTAGAAAGCGGGCTAACTCCCAATCCTCAGGAGAAGCCCCACCGCCAGACAAGGAATCTAAACTTCTGGACGCGTCTGGTAAACGCACCGCCTCCCAAGCTGCAAACATATGGCGCATTGCAAACACACAAGC
Organism: Triturus cristatus; assembly: GCF_964204655.1. Classification (NCBI taxonomy): domain Eukaryota; kingdom Metazoa; phylum Chordata; class Amphibia; order Caudata; family Salamandridae; genus Triturus; species Triturus cristatus. The sequence continues at coordinate 67,304,393 of NC_140593.1, read as the reverse complement.
ACTGCTTGCGCGATATGACAGAGCACACTATGACGAACTAGAGGCTCTTATGCAGCACCTTCCAGAAAAACACAAGCGCAAGGCTCATGACCTGATACAGGAGGGTAAACTAATTACAAACACCTCCATTAAGTGTGCCCTCGATGCAGCCGACACTGCTTCTAGAGCCATAAATACAAGTGTCCTGCTTCGTCGCCATGCCTGGCTCAGGATCTCAGGGTTCAAGCCTGAAGTCCAGGCGTCCATACTCAATCACCCCTTTGACCAGCAAACTCTCTTTGGGCCAAAGGTAGACGAAGCGCTGGAAAAGATGAAAAAGGACACAGACACAGCAAAGTCTATGGGGGCACTCCAAACACAAGCCTCTAAACGTTCCTTTCGACGCTCGTCCTTTCGTGGCACAGGCAGAGGCTCCTCCACCGATAACGCCTCTACCTCCTACAAGTCCCCTCCTCAAAATACCTTTTCAAAGGGCAATCAAAGGGGTGGTTACAGAGGCAACAACAATAAGGGCAGGGGCAAAACCAACAACACCCGTTCTGCCACCCCACCCGCACAATGACTCCCCTCCGCTCCCCCCAGACCATCCCACTCCGGTCGGGGGCAGACTACAAGACTTTATCCACACATGGGAGTCCATAACATCGGACAAATGGGTGACCCAAATCATTCGGTCAGGGTACTGTCTCGAACTAACATCTACCCCACCCAATATCCCACCAAGGCACCGTCCAATGTCTCAAGAACATTCCACACTGCTCAAACAAGAGGTACTCTCACTCCTCCAAAAACACGCTATAGAGCAGGTCCCCGTCAATCAACAAAATCTAGGGGTCTACTCCCTATATTTCTTAATACCAAAGAAAGACGGGACCCTCAGACCCATTCTCGACCTCCGGCCTCTAAATGCCTACATACATTCAGACCATTTTCACATGGTCACCCTACAACAAGTCCTCCCACTCCTCTGCCAGGGAGACTTTCTCACAACCTTGGATCTGAAAGACGCATACTTTCACATTCCAATACACCCCTCTCACAGGAAATACCTCAGGTTCGTGGTGGACAGGCAACATTACCAATTCACGGTTCTCCCCTTCGGGGTCACCACCGCACCACGGGTGTTTACCAAATTCCTAGCAGTAGTAGCAGCACACCTCAGACGTCAACATATTCACGTCTTCCCTTACCTAGACGACTGGCTGATAAAAGCCGCGTCCTACCACCAATGTGTGCAACATACAAACAGCACCATCCAACTGCTCCACCAGCTAGGCTTCACGGTGAACTACCAAAAGTCCCACCTCATACCATCTCACACAAAGCAATATCTCGGGGCCACTATAGACACCTCCAAGGGTATTGCCTATCCAAACTCAGCGAGAATCACAAGCATTCAAGCCTTACGCAAAACATTCCTTCCTCAACACTCTCTTCCAGCAAGAGTGTTTATGAAGCTCATAGGAATGATGGCGTCTTGCATCTTCATAGTGCCCCATGCAAGACTCCACATGCGTCCACTTCAAGAGTGCCTAGCACAACAGTGGAACCAGGCCCAGGGTCAGCTGACGGATCTGGTGTTGGTGGACGGCCGCACACAGCACTCTCTGCAGTGGTGGAACACCACAAACCTTTCCAAAGGGCGGCCGTTCCTGGACCCGGTTCCTCAGGTGATTCTAACAGCGGACGCATCGCTCTCCTGCTGGGGAGCGCACCTCCTACACCTCACCATGCAAGGTCTATGGACGCCACAGCAAAAATCGCTCCACATCAACCATCTGGAGCTCTTGGCGATCTTTCTAGCCCTAAAATCTTTCCAAAAACAGATTTCGGGCAAAGCAGTCCTCATTCGCACAGACAACATGACTGCGATGTATTATATACAAAAACAGGGGGGGGGACACTCTCCCCAGCTCTCCCGCTTAGCCCAGAGCATATGGAGATGGGCAATTCCCCAAAACATCTTTCTCCTGGCACAGCACGTTCCAGGCATACAAAACACCATGGCAGATCTGCTCAGCAGACAAACGCAACAACTACACGAATGGGAACTGCATCCACAAGTTCTTCACCCATTCTTCCAACAGTGGGGGCATCCTCAGATAGACCTCTTCGCCACCCACGAAAACAAAAAATGCCCAAGCTTCGCCGCCAGATACCCACACTCATTGTCCAAGGGCAATGCGATATGGATGAACTGGTCAGGCAGATTTGCATACGCCTTTCCACCTCTCCCACTAATTCCATTAGTGGTCAGGAAGCTACAACAGCACTCCCTCACACTCATTCTGGTAGCTCCCACGTGGGCCAGGCAGCCGTGGTACACCACGCTACTACAACTATCAGTGGTGCCACATCAAAAACTGCACCTATCCCCATGCCTCCTAACCCAGAACCATGGAGAAATCAGGCACCCGGACCCAGCTCAGCTCAACCTGGCGATCTGGCTCCTGAGATCTTAGAATTCGGATACCTTAACCTTCCCCCTGATTGCATGAACATCATCATGGAAGCCAGACGTCCTACCACTAGAGCATGCTATGCCGCAAAGTGGAAAAGATTTGTAATTTACTGCCGTAATAATACAATCAACCCTCTAGATGCATCCATACAGCACATCATATGCTATCTGCTCCATCTTCACAGGTGTAACCTGGCATATTCATCCATACGCCTACACCTAGCAGCGATCGCTGCTTATCTACAAAACAGACAGCATTTATCACTCTTCAGAGTGCCCGCTATTAAAGCCTTCATGGAAGGCCTTAAACGAGTAATTCCTCCCAGGGCACCACCTTCCCCTGTATGGAATCTAAATTTAGTTCTCACACGACTAATGGGTCCGCCCTTCGAACCAATGCACAAATGTGAGCTACAGTTTCTCACCTGGAAAACAGCTTTCCTTGTAGCTATCACTTCCCTTAGAAGGGTTGGTGAAATACAAGCGTTCACCATACAGGAACCCTACATACAAATGCATCACAGCAAGGTCATACTTCGCACAAATCCGAAGTTTCTGCCCAAAGTCATTTCCCCCTTCCATCTCAATCAATCAGTGGAATTACCTGTCTTCTTTTCGCAACCCCAATCTGTTGCGGAAAGGGCCTTACACACACTTGATGTGAAAAGGGCGTTGCTATACTACATACAAAGAACGCAACCCTTCAGGAAGACTAAACAATTGTTCGTTTCGTTCTCTCCACCACATAAAGGCAACCCCATTTCTAAATCAGGGATAGCTAGGTGGATTGTAAAATGCATACAGATTTGCTACCAAAAGGCTAAAAGAACATTATCTGTTCCGCCTAAAGCCCATTCTACAAGAAAGTTAGGGGCTTCTATGGCCTTTCTAGGGAATATACCCTTAGATGACATCTGCAAAGCAGCCACATGGTCTACACCGCACACCTTCACAAAACATTACTGTGTAGATGTGCATTCCAAGCAGCAAGCTAGAGTGGGCCAGGCTGTACTAAAGACACTATTTCAAACCACTGCAACGGATACCGGTGGTCGCCGCTAGGGTTGGGTACTGCTATATAATCTATGCTAAGTGTACAATCTGCAGCTCATATGCCTCGAACGGAATATGCTACTTACCAGTATGCATCTGTTCTTGGCATGTAGAGCTGCAGAGTTGTACACGCCCACCCGCCTCCCCGGCTACCTGTATCCGTTCCAGTACATCTCATTTAGATACTACACACATGGGTTTCTCACTGTGATTACCAAGCTCCATCATTTCCCTGTTGGCGAAAAACAATCTGAGGATGGAGCCGAAGCCCATGCGCAGTACGGACCGAAGGAGGAGTCACCAAACTCGTGACTTCCAAAGACTGTCCAAGAAGAAAAACAAACTGCAAACATCCGGGCCCAACACCAGATAGCGATCTATGCTAAGTGTACAACTCTGCAGCTCTACATGCCAAGAACAGATGCATACTGGTAAGTAGCATATTCCTCTCCTGGCACAGCACGTTCCAGGCGTACAAAACACCATGGCAGATCTGCTCAGCAGACAAACGCAACAACTAATCGAATGGGAACTGCATCCACAAGTTCTTCACCCATTCTTCCAACAGTGGGGGCATCCTCAGATAGACCTCTTCGCCACCCACGAAAACAAAAAATGCCCAAGCTTCGCCGCCAGATACCCACACCCATTGTCCAAGGGCAATGCGATATGGATGAACTGATCAGGCAGATTTGCATACGCCTTTCCACCTCTCCCACTAATTCCATTAGTGGTAAGGAAGCTACAACAACACTCCCTCACACTCATTCTAGTAGCTCCGACGTGGGCCAGGCAGCCGTGGTACACCACGCTACTACAACTGTCAGTGGTACCACATCAAAAACTGCACCTATCCCCATGCCTCCTAACCCAGAACCATGGAGAAATCAGGCACCCGGACCCAGCTCAGCTCAACCTGGCGATCTGGCTCCTGAAATCTTAGAATTCGGATACCTTAACCTTCCCCCTGATTGCATGAACATCATCATGGAAGCCAGACGTCCTACCACTAGAGCGTGCTATGCCGCAAAGTGGAAAAGATTTGTAATTTACTGCCGTAACAATACAATCAACCCTTTAGACAGCACATTATATGCTATCTGCTCCATCTTCACAGGTGTAACCTGGCATATTCATCCATACGCCTACACCTAGCAGCGATCGCTGCTTATCTACAAAACAGACAGCATTTATCACTCTTCAGAGTGCCCGCTATTAAAGCCTTTATGGAAGGCCTTAAACGAGTAATTCCTCCCAGGGCGCCACCTTCCCCTGTATGGAATCTAAATTTAGTTCTTACACGACTAATGGGTCCGCCCTTCGAACCAATGCACAAATCTGAGCTACAGTTTCTCACCTGGAAAACAGCTTTTCTCGTAGCTATCACTTCCCTTAGAAGGGTTGGTGAAATACAAGCGTTCACTATACAGGAACCCTTCATACAAATACATCACAGCAAGGTCATACTTCGCACAAATCCGAAGTTTCTGCCCAAGGTCATCTCCCCCTTCCATCTCAATCAATCGGTGGAATTACCTGTCTTCTTCTCGCAACCTCAATCTGTTGCAGAAAGGGCCTTACACTCACTCGATTTGAAAAGGGCTTTGCTATACTACATACAAAGAACGCAACCCTTCAGGAAGACTAAACAATTGTTCGTTTCCTTCTCTCCACCACATAAAGGCAACCCCATTTCTAAATCAGGGATAGCTAGGTGGATTGTAAAGTGCATACAAATTTGCTATCAAAAGGCAAAAAGAACATTATCTGTTCCGCCTAAAGCCCACTCTACAAGAAAGTTAGGGGCTTCTATGGCTTTTCTAGGGAATATACCCTTAGATGACATCTGCAAAGCAGCCACATGGTCTACACCGCACACCTTCACAAAACATTACTGTGTAGATGTGCATTCCAAGCAGCAAGCTAGGGTGGGCCAGGCTGTACTAAAGACACTTTTTCAAACCACTGCAACGGATACCGGTGGTCGCCGCTAAGGTTGGGTACTGCTATATAATCTATGCTAAGTGTACAATCTGCAGCTCATATGCCTCGAACGGAATATGCTACTTACCAGTATGCATCTGTTCTTGGCATGTAGAGCTGCAGAGTTGTACACGCCCACCCGCCTCCCCGGCTACCTGTATCCGTTCCAGTACATCTTATTTAGATACAACACACATGGGTTTCTCACTGTTATTACTACGCTCCATCATTTCCCTGTTGGCGAAAAACAATCTGAGGATGGAGCCGAAGCCCATGCGCAGTACGGACCGAAGGAGGAGTCACCAAACTCGTGACTTCCAAAGACTGTCCAAAGAACAAAAACAAACTGCAAACATCCGGGCCCAACACCAGATGGCGATCTATGCTAAGTGTACAACTCTGCAGCTCTACATGCCAAGAACAGATGCATACTGGTAAGTAGCATATTCCTTAGACTTCGCCGGTATCGTTCGCGTTCGGTATCGATAACTTTCTTCTTTCACCTCATCGGATCGAGTTCGGACCGACCTTCAATCGACGATCGAACATGAAATCGAGGACTCCCTTCAAGAGATGTCCTCTGTGTCACGCCAAATATCCCCACATCGACGTCCACCCGGTGTGTAACAAATGTTTGTCACCGGATCACGATGAATCCAAGTGTATGGCCTGCGCTCGATTTCGGTCAAAGAAGACACTTCGGAATCGACGTGCAGCTCGCTTGGAGGCCAACAAATCGGCGCCTACCCCGGTAAACATATTCGGGACCGAGGATGAAGATGTCGAGAGCGTCGAGGAAGTGGAATCTGATTCTGCTTCGGAACCTGATTCCAACTATGAAGCCGAAGACGAGGGGATATTCCAGGACGAAGAAGTCGTCGATGAGGTAGGAGACGACAATCGGGCCCTTGGGGCCGAAGAAGATAGCTCAGGCATGGAGCTAGGCCAATCCGTCGATACGGAGGCCCAGGGACAGAATGTCCATATGGCTCGGGTCGCGGGGTCGCCTACGGGCCTCACCCAAGACCAGTCACTGCGTTCTACAGCCCCGCCTCCGGGCTCGGCTTCGAACATTTCCAACGAGCCGGAACTTTATAAAACCTCTCGAGTCGATCCCTCAAAATCGAAACTGAAAGCTGCACAGGTGAAACCGAAACAAAAAGTGCAACTCGTCCTCGTCGGATCGAAGGCTTTCAACCCTTCACATCCGCAAACACAAAAGAAGGACATCGGAACCGAACAGCCTAAAGGCACTGTCGGTGCCGAGGACACACACAGGGTTTTCGGCGCGGAGAAACACAAGAAGTCCCTCGGTCCCCCGAAGCCGCAGATGCCATTAACAACCAAAGTTGGGGCGCGAACGCCTACAGCCCAGATGACCGATCGGGCATCGACTGCAAAGGTTGCTGACGGTGCGAGGATCCCCACTCCACAGGGCGTCGACCCGAAAACTCAAATCGAAAAGCCTAAGTCGGGAAAGGGACCTGGGACGGCCTCCAAGCCGGTCCTCGAAGAGCACGTCGGTTCCAGTGCACCATCGCCATCCCTGGTGAAGCAGGTGTCTGAGTCCCTGACGCGCATCAGGGAACGGGACACACCCGACCCGAAACAGGGCCACGAGCCGAAGAAGGTCGCAAAGGCTACATCGACGCCGGCGCCGATCACTGTTGGATTGCCGCCGTCGGGGACAACTTAAATGTTAGCACTCCGGAAGGGCTTCGCACCCGCAAAACCCGCACCTGCAGATCCACCTGTCGACGACTCACAGGAGCGGGTCATCGACCTCGAAACTGGTAAACTGGTGTTTCGGAGGAGAAAAATTGTCCCAGTGAACACTTTGGAGTCCTATAAAATCCCGCTCAAGAAGAAAATGGATTCCGGCTCCACTCCACTGCCTGTGGAACCTTATCAAACTTATACTCACCACACACTTGATTTTTCTCCAACACCTTCGGAGACGGATGCAGGTGACACCTATTATGAGGATACCACTTATCCTCTACATCATGACCAGGATGAACCACAGGACCAGGATCAATCATGGGGAGACCCACATGACCCAGGTGACATCCACAATGCTCCTGACACCCCTATCTACAATATAAAACCATCCCCTGCTGAGGACTGTAAGAGAGTAGGGTCTGCTTTCTATGTTCACCCCCACTTTTTGATTTTGCTTTACTGGTTTTCGACTTAGATGTGGCTGTGGGCCTGCTAATCAGACCCACAGCCCTGCTGTTCTCTCTCTAAATTGATACTATGTACTTTAGGTGCATAACCCATTTGGATAGGATCACCTTATTGGCTGGCCCCTGTACAGTGTACCTTAGGTACCCAGGGCATAGGTGTACCCTAGGCCTACCATGGGCTGCAGCATGTATTATGCCACCCCTGGCCTGGCCTTCCATTATGACACAACTGGCTGATCACTCAGCTGGGGCAAGGTCGTGTAATCACTCCTTGCTTAGGTGTAGTATTCCTACCTAACTTACATATAGACACATGTGTACCTATCAGCCACTCCTATGGCAGGCCTTAACAATCCTGGAGGCAGAGTGCTTGGTAACATGTGAGATGGTGCTCTAGCATGAGCTGAGCCTGTCTGCAGCTTTCGGAACCATGTCCTTATAGCTGTTCTATGATATAGCCTACCCTATACTCTTAAAGTGCCTTATAATCTTAAACGGTTATGGTAACTATGGTTTGGCTTTATCAAAACATGTCGTGTAAGGTGTCTAACACTTTGGAATAATACCCCCATACCATTTCTGGGGATGAGGATATTATCCCTCCCTTCTAGAGGGAGAAGACCTGTTGTAACCTACTTACCCGGTTAAAGTTAACCAGAGCCCCAGCATCACAAAATGGATGCTGCTGCCACAGACACGAGTCTGACCTCCTGCTGCTGGGAGTGATCCCGGCAAGCGAGGCTTGGACAATAGGTTTCCTGCCTTGGGAGGTGCGAGCACCACCCCAGACAGGCCTTAGTGTATTGGGGCAGGGAGGGATGAAAAGAATGAGACATGCCTGGGGCACACAAGGTGTCCCGTGCATAGTCCAGTTCAAACCGGTGCTGGGGCACACCAGCCCCAGTCCTGGCGCAAAACTGGACAAAGGGAAGGGGGTGTAACCACCCCCCTCCCAGGTCCCACCCATAAGGCGTGACCTAGTAGGTAACCCAGCCCCCCAGATTTGGATAAGAGTGGTAGCTGGGCCCCAGGAGATTAGATTATCCTGAACCTGCAACTTGAACAGAAACTGTGGACCTTCGACATTCGACGAAAGAAGAAGACTGAAGAATCTCCCTTGTGGCCAAGGAGTGGCTACCCTGTGCAAACAGGCACAATCAAGAGACTACCCTTTGCTTTGCTGAAGTTCTACGAGGGACCGACTGCAGAGCCCGACCAGAGCCTTGACTTCCAGACTTCTCCGACCCTGATCCACATCCACAGCCGAGCTGAGATCCGTGGAGGCGACGAGAGACGTGGGACCGGCTACCTGGGAAAAGTGGCTAGTATCTTCCAGCGCAGCTTCTGAGGCACCCTCGAAGTTGTGCACCGGGGATTGAGAAGCCCCAACCCCAAGCACCATCTGCACCGAAGATCAGCCCCCCACACTCCACGAGTCCTACGTGGGGCCCTTCTGCATTTTCCTGCTTGCCGCGCCTGTCCGGTTGCTTGCCCGCTGGCTAGTGGCCTTTGTGACGACGCACCCTGAAATCTTCACTGCTGGTTTGGCTCCTGCAGACTGGCTCCCGCTTCTTTGCAAAAGAGAAGCACCGCAGACCTTCCTGGTCTGCACCAGAAGCAAGTCCTCCGTTCTTCGTGGGTACCGCTTGCCAAGGCTTGGTGAGTCCTAGTTCGACTTCGCCGCCGCCGACAGCAAGAGCCTTCGTGGGACAGCTCGCCTCCTGGTCCTGGTCGTCCTCGACGTCTCCTGGTACCCGTGGCTGCCGCGACAAGCTTCACCTTTCACCTGCAATCTTCACGACATCGCCTGGTTCCTTCCTGGTTCCACATGGTCACTGGCTAGTGACCTTGACTCTGTCCCTTCTGCTTGCAGGTATCCTCTCTTCTTGATCCCAGCCTTGGGATCCACCGGACACTCTTCACTGACCGCCTGTCAGCCACTTTCCTTCAGGCATCCATAGAAGTCCACGACGAAACCTGACGCAAGTTCACACCTATGCACCCGCAGTCCGTGGGCTAGGTAACTTGGGTACTTCGGTGCTCACAAGGGTAGTGACTATCCTAGGGTCTAGTTTCCGAGTCTCGACTCTCTAGCTGCTTCAGAAGTGCCCTTAAACTGTTAATTTCTAACTGCTAGTAATTCTATCGACTTTTACGCATTACGCGTGAGTGTTTCCACTCTGCACCTGAATCCCGTGGGCCTCCCACTTCCTAACTGTTGGTAGTGTAGTGTAGCCCCAGCGATTCCCTAGGCCTAGGCCTATCCTATTTCCGTGACAGTGGTCCTTGTACCACTTCTTTAGTATATGGTTTGCGTGGCCCCTAGGGCCTAACTGTAATACTTACCTGTGTGACTTAATGTATGCTTAAATAAGACTGTGTTGTACTTACCTCTAATCTCATAAAGAGTGCTGAGGGTTTGACTAGAATAAATACACTTTATTTTATATATATATCTGTTGTGGTGTCCTTTCATTTGGTATTCAAGGGATTATATATGGTATCACAGCTGGCTTCACATGCCATTCAGAGTTTAGCCTAAGACTGCTCTTGTCCATGCTACCACTAGGATAGCTGGTCTATAAGGTTGACTTTACAACCAATCACCATAAGGGTTGTTAGGACTGATATAAGGTGTACACTAGAACTAGTGACATCATACATCAGGCCAACTTCTCACAAGGACACTGCTGCTTTTAACGCCCTCATTGAACGGGCGGCTTCCAATCACGGGGTTGAACTTCATTCAGACTCTGTTGAAGAGGATTTCTTAGTGGACACGTTCTCCACATCAGAAAAAACGGTTAAGACACTACCGATGCTAAAAGGCGTTCTTAAACATGCTAAGAACATCTTTAAGGAGCCAACAAGAACACGAGTGTTAAACCCCAGGATTGAGAAAAAGTATAGACCAGCCCCAGGAGACCCTATGTACATTAAGGGTCAATTGCCATTGGACTCCCTGGTTGTTTCTAACGCCCGCAAAAGAGCGAACTCTCAAACTACTGGTGATGCTCCTCCTCCGGACAAAGAGTCCAAGGTGTTCGAAAACTCTGGGAAACGGGTGGCAGCTCAAGCATCAAACATCTGGCGCATTGCCAACACCCAGGCACTTCTAGCCAGGTACAACAGGTCCCACTACGATACCCTGGAACCCCTAATACAACACCTACCAGATGAGTACAAGGAGGGGGCGGAGCTCCTCATTAGAAAGGGGCAACTCGTTACCAATGCGTCCATCAAATGCGCACTGGATGCAGCAGACACAGCAGCCAGGGCCATCAACACTAGTGTGATGTTACGAAGACATGCATGGTTAAGAATATCGGGCTTTAAACCAGACATCCAAACAAATATCTTGCATCAGCCAGTCAACCCAGACTTCTTATTTGGCCCTGACGTTGACACCACACTCGAAAAGATTAAAAAAGACACTGAGACTGCTAAATCTATGGGGGCTCTACAATCCCAGCAGTTTCGTAGTGGCTCCTTTCGTCGCCCCAGAAGTTCAGGAGCAGCTAGAGGTCAGGGCTCCCAGCAGTAGTACAATAAAGGAGGGTCCCAAAGTTCTTATAATAAAAACAATAGGGGTGGATACCGTGGCTCCAGCACCAAGGGCAGAGGCAAAGGAAACAACAATACCAGATCCTCTGCAAATAACAAACAGTGACATCTTGTCACTGCCCCCCGTCCACATAACACCGGTCGGGGGGAGACTACAACGGTTCCTGCCAGTCTGGAGTTCCATCACCACAGACAGGTGGGTCTTAGACATTATCCAGTACGGTTATTGTCTAGAATTAACATCCATTCCACCCAACATACCACCAAGACCACGTCCTATGTCCGCAGAGCACTTGACATTATTGCAGCAGGAAGTACTGAGTATGCTGCAAAAAGGAGCCATTGAGCCCGTGCCTATCCAACAGCACGGTTTAGGGGTGTACTCTCTGTACTTCTTAATCCCCAAAAAAGAGGGCTCTCTCAGGGCTATACTGGACCTACGACCTTTCAACATGTACATTCTGTCGGAACATTTTCATATGATCACCCTCCAGCAGGTTCCTCCGTTACTCAGTCAGGGAGACTTCCTAGCAACACTAGATTTAAAGGATGCGTATTTCCACGTCCCCATACACCCATCCCACAGAAAATATCTCAGGTTCACTATTCAAAATCAACATTATCAGTTCAAGGTACTCCCTTTCGGAGTAACAACAGCTCCCAGGGTCTTTACCAAGTGCCTAGCGACGGTGGCTGCTCACTTGCGAAGACAACATATTCACGTCTTCCCTTACCTGGACGACTGGCTTGTTCAGGCAAAGTCAGCCCAGCAATGCGCCAGCCACATGTCCCACACCATTCACCTTCTTCACAGTTTTGGATTCTCACTAAATTATCCCAAATCACACCTTCAACCAGCCCACGTACAACAGTACCTAGGCGCGACCATAGACACTCTGGCAGCCACAGCTCAGCAAACCTTACTGAGAATCAACAGCATACAGTTGCTAATAAAAAAGTTCAGACCTCAACACTCCCTTCCAGCGCGAGTGCATGCAGTTGATAGGCATGATGGCCTCCTTCATCTTCATAGTCCTGCACGCGAGACTACATATGCGCCCGCTTCAAGAGTGCTTAGCACGTAAATTGAATCAGGCTCAAGGACAATTAAAAGACCTAGTGTTGGTGAGCGGTCGGGCAAACAACTCTCTGCATTGGTGGAATCCACAAAACCTTTGCAAGGGCCGACCGTTCCAAGAGCCTGTTCCACAAAAAATACTGACGGCGGACGCGTCTCTCCAGGGATGGGGAGCTCATGTACTCAATTATACAGTGCAGGGACTATGGACGACACAGCAGAAAAAGATGCACATCAACATTCTGGAACTGATGGCAATCTTCCTAGCCATGAAGGCGTTCAAAGTACACTTGTGCAACAAAGTCGTGTTGATCCGGACGGACAACATGACTGCCATGTACTACATTCAGAAGCAGGAAGGAACACACTCTCCGCAGTTGTCTCATCTGGCTCAGAGCATGTGGAAGTGGGCCATTCAAAGGAACATGTTCCTCATGGCGGAACACCTCCCGGGCAAGGACAACCAGATGGCAGATCTGCTCAGCAGACACAGCCACCAAATGCACGAGTGGGAGCTACATCCATCAGTACTCCAACCGTTCTTCCGAAAGTGGGGTCATCCAGAAATAGACCTATTCGCCACAAAGGAAAACGCAAAATGCCAAAGCTTTGCCGCCAGGTTCCCACATCCACAGTCGCAGGGCAATGCGATATGGATGAACTGGTCAGGCAGATTTGCGTACGCTTTTTCCCCAGCGCCATTAGTACCGCTAGTGGCACGCAAACTGAGGCAACACTCAATGACGCTCATCCTGGTTGCTCCAACGTGGGCACGCCAACCATGGTACACCACGTTTCTAGAACTTTCCGTGGTACCACATCAAACGCTGCGACTAACGCCCAAACTTTTAACGCAGAACCATGGCGCAATTCAGCACCCAGATCCGCAACAGCTGCACCTGGCGATCTGGCTCCTGAAGTCTTAGAGTTTGGATACTTAAACCTGCCTCCAGAATGTATGAACATCATCAAGGAGGCCAGGAGACCCACCACCAGAGCTTGCTATGCGGCGAAATGGAAAAGGTTTGTCATCTACTGTCAACACAATGACATCAACCCGCTAGATGCATCTACTCAGAATATCATCTGTTACCTGCTACACTTATACCAATGCAGTCTAGCATATAGTTCCATACGCATACATCTCACCGCAATAGCAGCCTATCTTCAAAACAGGCAACACCTCTCATTATTCAGAGTGCCTGCCATCAAAGCATTCTTGGAGGGACTTAAACGAGTAATTCCTCCACGACACCCACCGGCGCCGGTGTGGAACCTAAATGTGGTCCTCACCAGATTGATGGGTCTACCTTTTGAACCTCTACGTTCATGTGAGATTCAATTCCTTACCTGGAAAGTCGCCTTCCTGGTGGCAATCACTTCGCTGAGACGAGTTAGTGAACTCCAGGCACTAACCATTCAAGAGCCATTCATACAGGTTCATGCGAACAGAGTTGTACTACGTACCAACCCCACCTTCATGCCTAAAGTAATATCACAGTTCCACATGAATCAAACTATTGAACTGCCTGTTTTCTTTCAAAATCCGGAAACTGTCGCAGAGAGAATGCTCCATACACTAGACGTAAAGAGAGCCCTCATGTACTATATAGACAGGACCAAGGATTTTAGGAAAACAAAACAACTATTTGTTGCCTTTTCTCCACAACATAAGGGCAACGCCATTTCCAAAGCAGGGATAGCCAGATGGATAGTTAAATGTATTCAAATTTGTTATGAAAAAGCTAAACGCACGTTAACTATTCCCCCGAGAGCCCACTCAACACGAAAGTTAGGGGCGTCCATGGCTTTCCTGGGAAACATTCCAATAGAAGCAATATGTAGAGCAGCCACATGGTCCACTATACATACATTTACCAAACACTACTGTGTAGATGTACACTCAAAACAGCAGGCAGCTGTAGGACAGGCTGTTCTCAAGACTCTTTTTCAGACTTCTGCAGCTGGCACGGGCAGCTGCCGCTAATCGAGGGACTGCTATATATTCTATGCACAGATATGAATTCAGCAGCCCACATGCCTCGAACCGAATATGCTACTTACCAGTATGCATCTGTTCTTGGCATGTAGGGCTGCTGACATTCATATCGCCCACCCTCCTCCCCGGCGCCTGTAGCAGCTGCAGCACTCAGAATTACTGTATAGCATGATCATCACTTACTGTATCTACTCCATCACTGCCACAATGGCGAAAAACAATCTGAGGATGGAGAGGATGCCCATGCGCACTGTAATCCAGGGGAAGACTCTTCCAGGACAACAATGTGCAATCATCCGGACCCAACACTAGGCGGCGATCTATGCACAGATATGAATGTCAGCAGCCCTACATGCCAAGAACAGATGCATACTGGTAAGTAGCATATTCGATCTGGTAGAGACGATTCTAGCCACAGATTGCTTCATGGTCCGCCCTTCCTCCCCGTTCTGTGAGGGCTTGTGATTTGGTCTTGCACTCACTTCCCTGTGGGGCTGACTATGTCTTCCTTCCCTTTTTCTGTCGGGCTGTCCCACCCTTTTCCTCCGCGTTGTCACATGGGAGGATAGGTTTGTTGGTACTTCTGGCTCTTTACGTCCCTTGAGGTTGGGGTCTTTTGGCTGTGCCTCTGCCCTTGTTCCTGATGGGGGTTGTCACACTCTGTGATGGGGATGTCTTGGAATTTTGTCTTTCCCTGTGTGTCCCCCACTGGTTCCCCTTCCTTGTCTTTGGTTGGGTTTGTAGTCCTGTTGCATGTTATTGTGACATTTTTACATATGTCCCTTGTCGCGGTGGGGGGCTGTCTCTGTACTGGCAGGGTTGCTGCTCTGTTCTTTCTTCTTTCCCTGCCTTTGGGTACTGCAGTGCCAGGTGCGGCTCTTAAGGTGTTGTTTCTCACCATTCCCTTTTGCTGCTCTTTCGCGCACTGTCCCTATACTCTCACAGTTTTGCCTACTGACTCCGAGTTGTGGCGCGGAAAAGTTCTTCGAAGAAAACTGACGTAGGCGTGCCGGGGTGGGACTTATATGACCTCGTTGACGTCACGTGCGCGGACGACGCCTGGGCGGAGTCACGTGGTGCCGTCCCCCTGGCGCGCAGGGATGCTGGGCAAAAAGTTTTCCGGATCCAGACTCACGCCTGGGGATAATTCTACGTGAAGGAATCTGCGGCTAGAATCGTCTCTACCAGATACATCGTTACCGAAGGTAAGCAACTCGTACATCTATTCTATGTTAAGGAATCTGCGGCTAGTAGTCTCTATCAGATGTACAAGTTACTTACCTTCGGTAACGATGCATCTGGTAGAGACGATTCCAGCTGCAGATTCCTTCACGACCCGCCCTTCCTCCCCGTTCTGCGAGGACTCTCTCCTTGGGTTTTTGCAGTCGCCTCCCTCTGGGTGGCTTGGTCTAGTTTTCTTCCGGTCAGGCTTCCCTCTAGCTGGTTCCTCTCCAGCGTGATGGTCTACTTTTGCTCTTCGCTCTGTGGATAGTGTTTCCGGTTCCCTAACGGTCTTATTCGTTAGGGGTTCCTTTACCTGTCCTTTGGCCTCCTTCTCCTTTCAGGGGTTGTGGCCCTCCTTGACAGTGTAGTCTGCTGATGGGTTACCTGTCCTTTGACCTCCGGATCCATTCATGGGTTATGGCCCTCCTTGACGCTGTGGTCTGCGGATGGATTTCCAGTCCTTTGACTTCCTGCTCCTTTCAGGAGGTGTGGCCATCCTTGGCTGTGTAGACTGGGGATGACATGCTTCGCTGCTTTGGTCTTCTGGTGCTTTACTGCCACCTGGTGTTTTCGCCTTGGCTTGCACAGTTGTTCCTTGCTCTGCTCTTTTCCTGCTCTGGCCTGCTGTTATCGCCTTCTGGTGCTTGGTGCTGTCTGGTGGTGATTCTCCCCTTTTGTTTTTCTCTATTTTGTTCTCTTTTTTTCGCACACTGTTCCCATGCTCTTCTTAGTTTTGTTGTGATGGCTCCGCGTTGTGGCGCGGAAAAATTCTCTGAAGCAAACGGGCGCCGGGGTGGGGCTTATGTGACCTCGCTGATGTCACGCCCGCGGAGGACGTCGGGCGGATTTGCGAGGTGCCAGCCCCCGGTGTGCAGAGATGCTGGGCAAGAAAGTTTTCCGGGTCCATTCTCACGCCTGGGGATAATTCTACGTTAAGGAATCTGGGGCTAGAACTGTCTCTACCTGATACATCGTTACCGAAGGTAAGTAACATGTACAACAGAAGCATCAACTCAACGAACAATAGGAGATGCAGCTAGCTTGTGGACGGTTAATGCATTGTGACGTAGTGTTCCTTAAAGAAGTTTGTCTTCAACTCTTTCCTAAACTGGAGAAGCATTGGGGTGTTTCCTTATAGGAACAGGGTTGTTGGTACAGAGCCTTGGTGCCTTAGATGAAAATGGCCTACTGCTTTGTTTTTTTTTTTTTTACTTTTCTGAAGGCCTGATTTAGTTTGGCGGATGGCTAATCCACCACAAACATGGCAGATAGCTTGTCTGCCTTGTTACCAGTACACTAGGACCCGTCTGCCAAGCTGTAAATCTGACCCTTAGTCAGCAGTATAAGGGTGACCTGGCTGTGTGTACCAACAACCACCAGAGATGGTGAACGTGTATGCAAGATAAGCAGGGTGATGGCCTTGATGGCTTCGTAAATGATGCAGCTGGTTTTGAAGATGGTGCGGGCGGCAAGGGGAGCCAGTGGATTTTCATCAGGGTGGGGGTGATTTGATCATATTTCTTCAGGCCCTTACCTTTATCCAGACATTGAGCAGGGTTTATGTCTGTTAGGTTTGCAGCCAGATACTTAAATAATTCGCTGATGGCAGCTGGCTTTACTTGCTATTGCAAAATGTCATAATTCCTGAGCATTAATACTTATCAGCTGCTACAAATGAAAATGACAATGTCATTTTCACTTTTTTAGTCCCAGAAAAGGGTTTAAACTCTGTTTGAACATGAAGGCAAATAGTAAATGCTGTTGAATATCAAGTCTATAAATTAAGTGTTGAACCTGGGTACCAAAATGGTTTGATTCTGACATGAGAAATTCTACCTTTCATCTTTTTCAAGTAGGTAAAATAAGTACCTTTAAATTTGCAACCAGTGATACCGATATTGCTGACAATGATACTAAAGTTTTGTATCAAAACATGTGAATATTATTGTTACTACCCTAACCATATATTCCAAATACGGGTAGGAAGGCCCCATTGTATTTGTAAATTTTGGCTGTCAGTTCTCTACTGTAATCCAGTTATACATGATGGAAAGAGCATCGAGTGTACTAAGAAGATTTTGTGCAAGTCATAAGTGGAGTTGAGCCTTAATTGTGACTCTTTGGGTCGCATTTAGGCCCCAGGCAAGTAATTAAGCCAGTTTTTAGCTAACACTGTGTGTCATTGACTTACAGGTTCGCCCAGTCTTTGCAGAGTACCTTTTTTTCTTTCCCTCCAAGTGCAGTACTCTGTACCTGGGCCCCACTAATGGCCAGAATGCGGTTGGTAACAGGGATGCAATCTTTTTGTCAGTTGCAGGCTACTACAGGGCTATTGCTTTTTCAAAGTCCTTGTATCTTGCACATATGGACTCCTTGCGTGATGGATGGGATTTGGAGATTGATAAGTAATAATGAAAAAGTTTCAAGCATTCACATCAAGAATTCTCAAATCTAATAAGGGCATGGAGGTGAGGATTATGCTTCTCTTTTTTTACTTCAAAACTTACAGCAGCCAATAAAAAGTAAACACAAACTACTTTTCCCGGAACTCCAGCAACCAATCGGAGGTCACCCACCCCTATATTATGGACATTCCACGAGAACTCCTCCTCTCTCTTTGCAAGTCCCAAGATAGTACAGCTCAACCATGAACCCTAACAGTTCAACAAGTCAAACACAGCCGATCATCCTCTAGCCCCTGAAACATGATCCAATGCTGGAAAAAATAAGGCAACTGAAGAAACCTTGAATCACCGGAACCTGAAAACTTTGGACATTCAGATCCAATGCTGGAAAAAATAAGGCAACTGAAGAAACCTTGAATCACCGGAACCTGAAATCTTTGGACATTCAGCCCTGAGTACGCTCAGCTCTGCTTCTTGCCTTAACCTGTCAAGAAAAAGGGAAAGGAGTAACCTCTGCCATACACCACAAATTATCCACTTAAAGCAGGAACAGATTTGTCACCAACATAATCTCATACAATGATAAATTAATAAATTGTGCGGGTGGGATAATCATCACCTCCGTGTCCTTAATAGAAAGGAAAATTCTTGACGCAAATGATTGAACATTTTTCAGTCAGGACCGGAGGCTCAGATTATGGTTGTTTAAAGCTGACCCACAAACACAACATTTACAAAAGTGTTATAATTAATGTGTTTAAAAATAGAGACTGATGACCAGTCAGTCGCTCTCATAACGTCCTCTAAATGTGTCCCCAACACAAAGGATTTCAATGCCATAGCTCCCCTTACTCTATGGTTACTAATCACACACACATCCACTCCGGCGTCTGCCAGCAACCATTTGACTGTACCTAGTAGAGGCCTCCGGACCAAAGGGTTTCTGCAGTTCAGTCAACAATTGCCCTAAAGGATCACGTCTGATCAATCTGGTTGCCAGCTCGTAAGCTTTAAGGCATTGAACAACACACAATTGTAGTTTGTCTGGAAAACTGGGGTAGGGAATACATTTATCAAACTTTTTTTGTGTTCCTGGAAAGAAACTTTTTCCAGAGTAAACACTACCTGTAATGTCCAGAGCTTTGATGTCTGAGACTCTGTGGCAGAAGATGAGACAAAGAAGGTTAGTCAGTTTTGCAAACATTTGCTTACGTGATAAAAGGGAGCTCTCTCTCCACCTCTGTATGAATCTAAGCACCATGTTGACATCCCAAAGCAGAGAACGTCTCTTCAAGGGCTTTGAGACTTGAATGCCACGCATAACCCTGCAAACCAAAGGATGCTCTCCGATGGGTTTACCATCCAGGGGAGTATGGCTGGCAGAAATGGCTAAATTAAAGTTTTTCACAGATCAATAAGCCATACAGTCAATTGCGAGAGCAGACAGGAAATTCACTACCTGGGATAAGTCTGCCCCCATGGGATCAAGACCTTGTGGATCACCCCAACTGAACCATCAATGCCATGGCTAAAGCATATTGCTTATTGGGTGCTTGAAGACCCAAGCCCGCGTGACAAACATCTCCGCTTGCTGCTAAAGACCGTGAAGGCTCACACCTCTCCTGAAATACGCCATGCCATGAGGCGAAGTTTCCCTTGCAGAACCAGGGGGTGATGAGTCCCCAAGGGGTCTCTCAAAAGCTCCCGCATTAGAGGAAGTTACACTGGATGACTGCATGACAGATCCATCAGAGTTGGGGACAAGGATTAAGATCTCCAAAGAGGGGTCACAAGGACCAGATTCGCTCTCTGACGCGTCAGCTACCACCCAAGCAATCATTGGGAACGGAGGAAAGGAGTACACTAACTCGTGACTCGTCTTAAAGGAAGGCATCGGTTGCAAAGGCCAGAGGGTCCGGCCTACAATTGAGGAAACTGGAGAAGCTGGGCGTTCAGACGGTATGAAAATAATTATATCTGGTAAGGACTCCATGACCATTAAAGCAGTTCAAAGAAGAGGGGAAATAACCTCCAGTTGCGGGAATCTTTCAGAAATCTGAAATTCTAGTCTGCAGTTGCATTGGACCAACCTGGCCAATGTTCCACAATAAGCTAAATTTAGTGTTGCAGGCAAAAACGCCAAAATGCCTTGGCAATCTCCACCAGCGTGCGAGATCCAGTGAGCCCCTTTTGTTGAGATATTGGACCGTCTACATATTGTCCAATCCCAGAAGGATGCAATCCAAGAACTTCCCGGGAGACAAAGTCCTGATAGCAAACAAACTTGCCAAGAGTTCCAGACAATAGATATGGACCTGAAGTTCTTCCTCTAACCAACAACTACCCCGTGGAGATCGAGCCGCAGCGGGCTCCCTAGCCCCATCTGCTTTCATTAGACTCTATGATGGTGTCCAGTTGAGATCCCAAAATTGCCATGCCATTCCAGGCCCCTATGTGACTCGGCCAACATTCCATCTCCATCCTGGTTTTCTGGACAGGGGAACTAAATCCTAATCGGACAGGCCTTTTCGGAGTAATGAATTTTGAGCCGGTGGAGAGCTCGGTAATGAAGGGGATTTGGAAAAATAGCTTGAATGGCCCCATAATTTGAGTCACATGTCTTCGAGATACCACTTTCTTGAATAAGAGGGACTTTAAATCCCTCTTGACATCCTTGATCTTAGGGGGCAATAATAACTGCACCGATCTGGAAGCCCAGGAATTCTATGGATTGGGAAGGAATCTACCAGGACTTCTCCAAATTCAGAAAGAAACCCACTGTTAAAGAAGAGATATGGTCATGCATGTTCAAGTGTGTCAGGAGAATATCATTCTCCTGAGCCATAATAAGAAGGTCGTCCAGGTAAATTATGAAGGCCCTCCATGAGTTCGTAAGAATCCCACCACAGGTTTCATTAATTTGGTGAAATACCAACGTGCGAAAAATAGACCAAAACATAGGTTAGAATACCCGAACGAGGCATCCTGCCATTGGAACCAGCGATATCGACGGTGAGGAGGAAAAATTGGGAACATGATGTAGGTGTACCTCAGGTCAAGCCAGACCATCCAGTCGTCTTCTCTGGTGAGGTCTCTGTGTAGGTGAATGCCCTCCATCTTGAAATCGTGATAACAAACCAAGCTGTTGAAGTTTCCGAGGTTGAGAACCTACCTGTGACCCTTCCCAAGCCCGCCCCTCCCCCCCTCATTTGGGAATCAAGAAAATTGTATTGCAAAAACCTCCTGGGTGATGAGATGTCAGGGAAATGTCACCTTTGGCCAACAGACTCCAAATCTCCTTGTCTATGATCGCCTGGTCTGGAAGGGAAAAAGAGTACGAGGAGGGATGGGGTCCCATAAAACTATCTAATAACCCTGAACACTTTGGAGGACACAGGCATCCCGAATTATCTGAGCCCAGTTGTGGAAAAATGAAACTAATCCGACCCCCAAGGATACCTCAGAGGAAGAAATCGGGCTCACCTGTAATTGACAGCTGCGCTCCTCCGTGTGTTCCAACTCTGGAGCCGCCCCTCCCATTCCTGGCTCTAAAGAAGTGGGATCAGAAGTGATAGAATGTGTTGCCACTTCCGTAAAACTGCCAGGAGGTGCCCCGGTGATCCTAAAACCCATGTTGGAGGCCTCTGAGAAAGGCACGGCTCTGCAAGTGACCTCTGAAAAGCCCAGCCCTAGCAAATATGTTAGCCTGAAGGACCTTTTTGAGGGAGGTTTGGACCTTGTCCTGGGCTCTGAAAGTATTGACAAATTTTCTCAGATCTTTGATAGAAGGATCTCTAAACAGGAGGCCGTTGTGACAAGTCCCGCTTCTGCATGGGCTAATTCTGAAAGTTTCAGGTCTTGTCGCATTATTATTGACTTCCTGCGTTCGGTAGATATGGCGCATTTAGTATTGCCCAGCTGGCAAATGGTGCTGGACCCAACTTGCCAGGACCTCGGGGTCAATATGGATTCCCTGTTTCGTACATTCTTGTCAAACCTTTTGCCTAGTTGGTCATGTATGTATGCAACGACTTGGTGTCGTGAGGTCCAGTCACTGGGTCAGAGTCAAGGAGATTTGACTGGGACAAATCCTGCATGGGGTCGGCACAGCTCCTTTTGGCTGCCTTAGATTCACAAATAGGTTCATATTGGGAATTGAACCCTTAGCTCAAATGACTTGACACCAATAACGAGTAGTAGGAAGGTTCAGAAACGGATATGTAATGATGCTATGACATAGGGTAGTTTAGTCAAGCTAACGAGACAAAAACAATTCAGTCCTAAAAAGGTCTGTAGAGTGCATTTGCTTGCTCCAAAACCACCCATAGGATCTTGAAAGCTGTCAGAGCAAAACAGCAAACCCCCAGTAGTTGTTCATACACTGAGATGTACCTGAATGTAATGTTCGAGGCATATGAGCTGCAGATCACACACTAAGGACACTAAGGATAAGATCGCCATCTGGTGTTGGGCTCGGATGATTGCAGGTTGTTGTTGTCTTCTGAAGAAGTCTTTGGTCACGAGATAGGTGACTCCTCCTCTGGACAACAGTGCGCATGGGCATCCACTCCATCCTCAGATTGTTTTTTTCCGCCATTGGGTTCGGATGAACTTTTTTCCGCTCCAGCAGAAAACTTCTAGCAATCAAAACAACTCTCAAAATTAAAAAACTCGACGTCGAAATCCACATCGGACCGGATCCGGACGCGGCTGATTGAAAGGACACCTTTTAAAAAATGCCCCCAATGTGGAGCAAAGTTTCCTCATAGTGATCACCACGAGGTCTGTAATTTGTGCCTTTCACCAGACCACAACGAATCCAGGTGTCCAGCCTGCGCCGCATTCCGCTCGAAGAAAACTATCCGGGACCGAAGAGCTCAACGCCATATCATGGCCAAGCCGGTTCCGGAACCAGAAGACATCTTTGCACATGATGTCCCTGACGACGACTCCGAAGATCTCCAGATCGTGTCCGAGGCCGACGATTCTGATCAGGGGCAGCCTGTGAGTACCAGCCCACCTACCCCAACCCCACCAAAAAAGACATTGGTCAAGACTCTGCCAGCTGGGCCCAGTCGCGATCCAAAATCATCTTCAGAAGCCCCGACCTCGGGCCCGGCTCCGAAGAAAAGTAAGCCTGCAGGTGGCTCGAGCAAACCTCATATTATTGTGCCTATAATACCTTCGGCACCGAAGCAGGCTCCGAGACCGAGATCTCCATCGGCCCCGAAACGTCACTCGGCACCGACGTCTCCACCGGCACCGAAAGGATCCTCGGCACCGAAAGGTTCTTCGGCACCGAAAAATCCATCGGAACCGAAAAGTTCTTCGGCACCCAAAACATCCTCGGTGCCAAAACAAGTCCATAAAGAACAAAAATCAAAATTGGAACCAAAAAAGTCTGCGCCAAAGCCGCCTTCGGACAGTGAGGAACTCTTTCGGCCAGATCCAAAGCAAAAACGGATTTACATAAATCCGAAAACTGGACATGTCACAGCGGTGCCCTACAAGAAAAGGAAGCTGGACACAACACCTCCTCCAGCACCTCCAAAGAAGGACTGTGCCACTTCACCCATACGTCCTTCCTCTCCGACATTACCTCCTATTCCATCCCCCCACCGCCTTCACCTCTACCATCTCCTTCTCACACACCACCTCCACAGTATGATGATGATTTAGGGGGAGGGGGAGACCCAGATTTCTTTAATGATCCCACTGATCCTACTGATCCCTGTACACTCCCGGACACAGCACCAGTAGATGACTGGACTTACCCTATGCTTGATATGCCTGACCCCACTCCATACCCTTCAAAACCCTTCCCTCCTGATGACCATTTAGGGTTTGGTCAGCTTATAAACAGAGCGGCGCTGTTTCATGGCGTCACCATGCACACCGACACTCCTGAGGAGGATTTTCTCCTCGACACTTTTGAGCAGTCGCAGAAGACAGTTCACATTCTACCCATGATTAAGGGAGTGATAAAGCACGCCAATGAGGTTTTTAAAGACCCAGTTAGGGCCAGGGTTCTCAACCCCCGAATAGAAAAAAAATACAGACCGGCGCCAGAAGATCCTGTGTACATCAAGGCGCAACACCCCTTAGACTCACTAGTCGTATCAAATGCCAGAAAGCGGGCGAACTCCCAAACAACCGGAGACAGACCCCAGACAAAGAGTCTAAACTCTTGGAGGCTTCCGGCAAAAGGGTTGCCGCACAAGCTGCTAACCACTGGTGTATTGCCAATACACAAGCCCTATTGGCTCGTTATGATAGAGCTCATTATGATCAACTAGAGGATCTTTTGCAACACCTGCCTGATCCATATAAATCACAGGCCACTGACCTCATCCAAGAGGGCAAACTAATATCAAAGGCCTCCATTAAATGTGCATTAGACGCAGCGGACACCGCCTCTAGGGCAGTCAACACAAGTGTATTGCTTAGACGCCACCCATGGCTACGCATTTCCGGCTTCAAGCCGGAAGTACAAACCACTATTCTTGCTCAACCCTTTAACCAGGAGCAACTATTCGGACCTGCAGTAGACACTGCCCTAGAAAAAATGAAGAAAGATAATGAGACTGCCAAATCAATGGGAGCATTGCAGTCTACGCAACCCAGAGACTCCTTTTGTCGCTCCTTTTATAGAGGAGCTTCCAAAAATGTGGGAACAGACAACTCTTCCACCTTCAAAACATCAGGTCAAACATCCCCTAACAGAGGATTTTTTAGAGGAGGTTATCGGGGAAACAATACTAAAGGCCGAGGACGGGGCAACAACAACAACACCCGCACCTCCAGCCACCAAACAGTGACTTGCCACCACTCCCCCCAGACCATTCCACTCCGGTCGGGGGAAGACTTCAACAGTTCCTACCTGTCTGGAATTCCATCACAACAGACAGGTGGGTAAGACAAATTATCCAGTCTGGCTACTGCCTCGAACTCATAAACTCACCCCCAAACATACCACCCAAGCACCGTCCCATGACGTCTCACCACCTCACGCTCCTCAAACAAGAAATTCAGTCTTTGCTTCAAAAACACGCAATAGAACCTGTTCCACTACAACATCAGGGCACAGGAGTATATTCCCTATACTTCCTCATTCCCAAAAAGGACAAGACCTTAAGACCCATACTGGACTTCAGACTACTAAACCAGTACATACAATCGGATCATTTCCACATGATCACTCTCCAACAGGTCCTTCCATTACTTCAACAAGGAGACTTTCTTGCCACATTAGACCTCAAGGAAGCAAATTTTCACATCCCTATGCATCCCGCTCACAGGAAGTATCTACGATTCGTGGTAGACGGTCAGCACTATCAGTTTACAGTTCTCCCATTCGGAGTAACAACCGCACCAAGGGTGTTCACAAAGTGCTTGGCAGTTGTGGCAGCATATCTCAGGAGACAACAAATCCATGTCTTCCCCTATCTGGACGATTGGCTCATAAAAGCCAATACTCTAGACAAATGCGTTCTCCACACTCACCGCACTATTCAAACCCTACACAGCTTGGGATTTACCATCAACTATCCAAAATCTCAACTACAACCCTCCCATGTACATCAATACCTGGGAGCCACCATAGACACATCCAAGGCCATAGCTTATCCCGGCACAGCCAGGATAGCCAACATACAGAATCTCATAAAAAAAATTCAAACACAACACTCTCTCCCCGCAAGAGTGTTCATGCAACTCTTAGGCATGATGGCGTCATGCATCTCCATAGTACCCCACGCACGCCTTCAAATGCGTCCCTTACAGGAATGTCTAGCACAACAGTGGTACCAGGCCCACGGACAACTTACCGATCTGGTGTTGGTGGACAGCCGCTTTCTTCGCTCACTGAAGTGGTGGAACACCATCAACCTGTCCAAAGGGCGGCCGTTCTTGGAGCCTCTTCCACAAGTTGTGCTGACGACCGACCCATCTCACAGGGTGGGGAGCCCACCTCCTTCAACACACCACTCAGGGCAGGTGGACCACTCAACAAAAACAGCTCCACATCAATCACCTAGAACTTCTAGCGGTGTTCCTAGCACTCAAATCCTTCCAAGTGCATCTACAAAACAAGACTGTCCTCATCCGCACGGACAACATGACCACAATGTATTACATACAGAAACAAGGAGGGACACATTCTCTACAACTGTCCCAACTTGCGCAACAAATCTGGAGACGGGCAATTCCCCAAAACATCTACCTGCTAGCAGAACACCTCCCAGGGGTTCAGAACCAGGTGGCCGACCTCTTAAGTCGCCACACACAGCAGATACACGAATGGGAATTACACCCCAAAGTCTTACTCCCATTCTTCCAAAAGTGGGGACAACCAGACATAGACCTGTTCGCCACACAAGAAAACGCAAAATGCCCAACCTTCGCCGCCAGGTTCCCACACCCACGGTCAAAGGGCAATGCAATATGGATGAACTGGTCAGGCAGATTTGCGTACGCTTTTCCGCCTCTCCCACTCATTCCATTTGTGGTACGCAAACTGAAACAGTCGCTAACACTCATCCTAGTAGCTCCCACTTGGGCACGTCAACCCTGGTTCACCACACTTTTGGAACTATCGCTAGTCCCACATCAAAAACTGCGTCTCTCCCCGGATCTTTTAACCCAGAACCATGGAGAAATCAGACACCCAGATCCTCAAACACTGAACTTGGCAATCTGGCTCCTGAAGTCTTAGAGTTCTGGTACCTCAACCTTCCTCCAGACTGTATGAATATCATTAAAGAAGCCAGAGACCTACTACTAGGGCATGCTATGCTGCAAAATGGAAACGATTTGCCATTTACTGCACTAACAATGACATACAACCACTGGATGCTTCCATCCAAAACATCATTTGCTATTTACTACACTTGCAAAGATGCAATTTAGCGTATTCCTCTATACGTCTACATCTAGCGGCATTAGCAGCCTATTTGCAAAATAGACAACACCTGTCCGTCTTTAAGGTACCAGCCATTAAAGCATTTATGGAGGGTCTTAAAAGAATTGTTCCTCCAAGGTTACCACCTTCCCCAGTGTGGAACCTTAATATTGTTCTAACAAGGCTCATGGGTCCCCCATTTGAACCGATGCACAAATGCGAACTGCAGTTCCTAACATGGAAAGTGGCTTTCCTCGTCGCAATCACATCCCTGCGAAGAGTAAGTGAAATACAAGCCTTAACTCTCGAGGAACCCTTCCTACAACTACATCGTAACAAAGTGGTTCTTAGGACGAATCCATAATTCCTCCCCAAAGTCATCTCGCCTTTCCATCTAAACCAGTCAGTCGAACTGCCAGTCTTCTTCCCTAATCCAGACTCAGTAGCTGAGAGGGCACTTCATACCTTAGATGTTAAGAGAGCCTTGCTTTATTACATCGACAGAACCAAACCTTTTCGGAAAACCAAGCAACTGTTTGTTGCTTTCACTCCACCACATAAAGGCAACCCTATTTCCAAATCGGGTATCGCCAGGTGGATAGTCAAATGTATCCAAATATGTTACCAAAAAGCTAAACGTACTCTTACCGTTCCCCCTAGGGCGCACTCCACGCGTAAAATAGGGGCTTGTATGGCATTCTTAGGGAACATCCCCTTAGAAGACATTTGCAAAGCAGCCACATGGTCTACTACACACACCTTCACTAAGCATTACTGTGTTGATGTGCAATCCAAACAACAAGCTTCAGTAGGCCAAGCTGTCCTAAAAACGATTCCAAACTGCTGCAACGGATACAGGTGACCACCGCTAGGGGAGACACTGCTATATAGTCTATCCTTAGTGTGTGATCTGCAGCTCATATGCCTCGAACGGAATATGCTACTTACCAGTATGCATCTGTTCTTGGCATATAGAGCTGCAGAGCCACACACGCCCACCCGCCTCCCCGGGACCTGTATCTGTTCCAGCATTGTCTTAATTCGACACTACACATGGACATCCTTTCTCTTTACTTCTTATACACTCCATCATTTCCCATCATGGCGAAAAACAATCTGAGGATGGAGTGGATGCCCATGCGCACTGTTGTCCAGAGGAGGAGTCCCCTATCTCGTGACCAAAGACTTCTTCCGAAGACAACAACAACCTGCAATCATCCGAGCCCAACACCAGATGGCGATCTTATCCTTAGTGTCCTTAGTGTGTGGCTCTGCAGCTCTACATGCCAAGAACAGATGCATTCTGGTAAGTAGCATATTCCTTTCGTTTTTTTACTTTACGTAAACACAATTCTATTCCCTATTTGTATCTATTTTGAGTGCACATTTCAAATGTATGACTGTGTACTAATATTTCTGTTATATGCACATCAATAGCATATCAACCCTGCTTTATACTAGTTTAATACATATATATATATATATATATATATATACATATATATACATATATTTTATAATTCCTTCTAGAGTTAAATGAAGGTGCAACACGATTGATATGTTAATTCTTTCATTTCATATAATTCATTCTGATGCCTGTCCTTTACGAAATAATCTGAAAACTGTATTTAATAATTTGCCCAAGACATTTACAAGTGGACAAGGAGTTAGTACAAATGCAATAAGTAAAGATAGCGATGCAAAAATGCTTTTAAAGACTTTGGAGAAATGTATGAGAAATGAAATCACCAAATGGTGGGAGCATAAGTCTAACAAAATAAGAGGAAGCAGGGAGAGTCCCAAGAGGGCTAAGAATTATGCTAGCACCCAGTTTCGACAATCCAAACCCCAATATGCTTAAAGAATGGGGTGAAAGCAATTTAATGGCATCAATGAACCTAGTGAAATTTGTAATTAAGTACGCCGAGATTGATCGACAAGCATTAATTATAGAAATCGAGAAAATCAATGAACAACTGGGCAAATTAGAATTACCGAATATATAACAAAAACAAGGAAGAAAATACAAGAGTGTCTATACAAACAGGAAGAAAAAATCAAAACCCATAAGGCCTACAAATTTGCACGCAATAAATCTGATTACGAGCAAGGCCAGATTTTTACTTTTGCGCGCAAATATGAAAATGCTAAAAGAATGAGACTAAATGTTAAATCAAAAAATGCCAATGCAACCAATACACAACAACATTCAGAAAATGTTGCAAATGAGGTATCGTCAAACTCAGATGTGGACTCACTAACCAGCGAAACAGGCTCAGAAAGCGGAAGCTATAGCAGTCTGAGTGGACCACCTGAGCGAAGCACGCTCAGCCTAGGAGAGGAAATGGATTTTTTTGCCTTGGAGCGCCAACAGTCCTTGAGGCCTCGCAATCAAAAGAGACAATCCGAGAAAGGAGAAGCGCAGGGAGAAGCGCAAGACGCAAAAGGAGAAAAAGTTAAACCCAAAAAAACTCATTGGCGCAACAAACCGAGATAGCTGATAATACCATCATCAACCTATCACCCATGACATTAATACGAGCGGAAGAACAACTATTGTTATTGGGTTTGACTTTTTGTCCTGTAAGCGATTTCAACTATACACAAACAAGAGTTGACATCTTTTGTTTTATTCAAAAACGTAAACTTAAAAAATTCTTCACTGTGAAAACAGGCTTGAATGAATAAAAAACGGCGCAACCGTTCCCAGCACGCACCAAGGAGTTGCTCCTAGTATCAGATATCCCGACCCTGTTCACCCTGCAGGAGCTAAGTAAAGACACCAACATGACTGTACAAGAATCTAACAATATAGAGTCAACACAAGAACAATTACAGCAAATGAATACTATACAACATGGGTCTGGCAGTAGTCCATTTAAATCCAAGTCTACATTCCTCTCAGTCATGACTAAAGATGCTATTGATATCTTTGATGAGCGAGTAACTGAGGATATCAAGAAACTGTACCATTGAGTTAAGCACAAAAAACGCACCAAGCACTTTCAAGAAATTGCATATTCCAAACTGATTAAAAGACTGAAAGACAACCATGAAGTGGTAATTAATAAATCAGACAAGGGCGGTAATATAGTGATATGGCCCAAAACCGAATACCTACAGGAAGCACAAAGACAACTAACAGAACAGGAATGCTATGAGAAAAGTAGCGTTAAAGAATATAACAAGACAAAAGAAGCACTTTGAAAAAATTTACAGCAGTGGAAAAGATATGGACTATTATCATCTGAAGAATTTAAATTCTTACAGATTGAATATCCAGTTCTACCCATCATATACTTTATTCCCAAAGTCCACAAAAACACCACACCAGTACCTGGAAGACCAATTATCTCATCAATAAATAGTGTAGGAGAACACATCACACAATTTGTGGACTTTTTTTCTGCAAGATTTGGTAAACAAGACTCCTACCCGGGATACAGGAGACTTTCTCCAAAAAGTGAGTGACATTCAGTGGGCAGATGATCTAATACTTATAACATTGGACATCGAGTCACTATACACCAGTATAGAACATCGTACAGGTCTGAATGCGGTTAAGCACTTCTTCGATACAAGACCTTTGAACTGTTACAACCACAATAAGATGCTGCTTGACCTCATTTTATGGTGCCTTTATAACAACTATTTTATGTTTGGGAAAGACATTTACAAACAACTGAGGGGTGAGGCAATGGGAGCCTGTTTCTCCCCCAGCTATGCCTGCTTGCATGTTGGCTGGTGGGAGGAACAGGTCCTCTGGGTAACGCATGCAAATTTGTACTCTCAGCACTGTTCCTGCACTAACTAGGGTTCTTTTTTGCTTCCTTTTAAATCTTTGTATATGTATTCATGAGTCATATGGTTTTAATATTTTGTTATGGTTTTTAGTAATCAAACAATAAATTTGAACTTGAACTACTCTCAGCATGTGCAAAAATGGTACGCTATATTGATGACGTTTTTGTTGTGTGGAAGTGAGATGAGGAAAGTGCCAAGAATTTTATTCAGAAAATCAATGTGAATACTGCCAATCTTAAATTTAAGTAAACAAAGTATCGAGTTTCTAGATGTAAGGGTATATATCAAAGATGGTAAGTTAGAAACCATATTATATAGAAAAACAACTGCTGGTTATTCCACGCTGCACGCAAGCAGTGCCCACCTTAAACATCTGGTTAAAAGTATACCTTACGGCGAACTTCTAAGGCTTTAAAGAATCTGTAGTACACAAGAGGGCTAGAAGAATGCACACAACAGGCACTCACTAGATTTAAGAGAAGCGGGTAGAGTGACTCTATACTCAAGGAGACATAAAGGAAAATGATAGACAGACCCAGGGTGTCTCTTATGCCAACAGGGGAGGAGGAAAGTGAATCCCCACAGGATGACAACGCCCCCAGATTGATAACTACACATAGCCAGCAGGAGAGAAAGTTGAGGTCTATTATTAAACGAAATTGGCCCATCGTACTCACGGATGGATTGCTGGCAAATAGACTACCTACAGGACCCACAATTACTTAAAGGAAAGGAATATCCATGAGGTCCCAGATTGTAAAAACAGGCCAGAATTGAGCATCAAAAGCACATGGCTAAAGCACAGGCAAGGATTTTTTAAATGTTTGACATGTAGAGCATGTAAATTTGGAGAAAACGCTATCCATTATTCCACCCCTTTCAGTCCAGGTGTAACAGCCATAAAAGGGAGTTACAACTGTAGAACGGAATATGCGGTATACGTACTAACATGCACCTGTGGCTTGAGGTATGTGGGGAGTACTAAGCTACAGGTGGATGTTAGGATATTGCAGCACCTCCGCGCAATTGTCAATAACAATACCGCATATCCTGTTGCACGCCATTTTAAGACCGAGCATCACAACGACTTAAAATTTCTAAAATATTTTGTTGTTGACGCTATCCCCAACCTCCGTAGAGGAGGCAATATTGAAAGGCTGTTGCGACAATTGGAGTAAAAAATGATCCTTGAATTCAACAGTAAAGCACCGAATGGGCTGAAAAACACGGAGGATCTCCATAATTTCCTGTAATAAGTGGTATGATT
Organism: Triturus cristatus; assembly: GCF_964204655.1. Classification (NCBI taxonomy): domain Eukaryota; kingdom Metazoa; phylum Chordata; class Amphibia; order Caudata; family Salamandridae; genus Triturus; species Triturus cristatus. Next base: position 67,272,467 of record NC_140593.1, on the reverse strand, counting down.
TAACTCCTTATGTTCCACTTAGAATTGATTAGTAAGGGCTTAGAATTATCTAATCTTGTGAAAACCGCGGTCTGCAATCATGAATTTTACACATATTTTAATCCCAGAGGTGTATTTTTAGTAGCTTTGGTTTTTTTTCAGCACTAGCACTTTTCTAAACCGTAAGGTTGATTTGCACTTTATGAACACAGGGCACTTTTTTGTAGTTTGCTCATATGGTTGAAGCTACTATAGTATAAGGCACTTTGTTATATGATGTACATTTTATTATAAGGTACATAACCATAAACTGAATAGCAAGCAATGGAATAAACTGACATAACACAGAAAAAATATATATGGAGTAGAGGAACTCCAAGGTGCAACATATATACCACACGGTTATGTCAACAATAGGCGATCTGGCAGCCGCAATGCAGAGAGCCTGATTTAAGCATTTATGCAGTTATATTGTGGTACGTTGATTGGGCCACACAGCGGCTTGTGGCAATTTGTTTACATGGTTTTAATAAGCGATTTTTGCTCACATTTTATTTATGGCAACATAAGTAAGCATTAATTGCGGCATATAATGGAATTAATGTATTTATTTATATATATTCGTACATTTGAATGTTTATTCATGTACATTGCCTGTTTGATCGTCATACGTTGAAAAGATCAAACAACAAGTATATTGTTGCACGGATTGATAAATCGGTAGAGAACAAACTATAATAGTGCTGAGTTAAAGTTGGAAGTATGTTCTTGATGTTTATGATGATGTGACACTGGGATGGTGAGCAAAGTATAAAAAAGATTGCGGACTGCGTTTCCATATGTGATCAAGGACACTTCATGTCCGAAACGTGTCATTACGGAGGCTCGTGAGCAATAAAGAACTTATGCCATTTCACCCACTGGAGTTTGTAACTCTCTTCTCGCCGTTTGGATAGTTGAGGGTATTTCGAGATATATATGTGTGTATATATATACACACACAGACACACACACAGACACACACACACACCCCTACACCTACCTACCTATATTTTATAATTCCTTCTAGAGTTAAGTGGAGGTGCAACATGATTAATATGTTAATTCTTTCATTTGATATAATTCATTCTGATGCCTGCCCTTTACGAAATAATCTGAAAACTGTATTTAAGCTTGATGCAGACCAGTATAAGGCAGAAAGGAGAATCATCGCCTTCCGGGGAGACTTGGTTTGTATAAGTAGAACCTGTAAACACCTCTGCTGAAGGTCATGTGCATGCTTCTTGGAGCCAGCTTGCCCTTATCAGTATGCTTAAATGCCATAGCAAGAGTTCAAGACAGAAATTGATCGACTTGAAGCACCAGATCTGTTGTTCGGCTAAGTTGTGTGGGTGAATGGCCACCCCAAAAAACTCAAACAAGCCTCTTTGATGCTAAGACCGTCTAGATAAGGTCAAGAATGGAAGAGTTAGTAAATATTAATTAGGTTTATCTTCCTCTGAAACTAACTTTTGAAACAGCTGTCACAGATTTGTTTTAATATTTTGTTTATTAGTCACGTTGCCAATGTATTGTTCGTTTCATAGTTACATCTGTCCACATTACTTGAACTAGATAAGGACAGTGATTTGAATATTGGTAACATTTCTAATGTTAATTGTGTGTCCCTTCACGATGAAAGGAGTGACCTAACAAATAAGCCTGTAAGTCTCACAGTACTGAACATTGCCCAGAACATACAATCCCCAGGGTACTACATAGGTTGTTGGTGGGTTACAGTCCACCACTCCCAGTTCTCTGGCTTTTTTTGGTAAGTTGAAGTAAACAAAAAAGTGATGGGTGGGATGCTTGAATAAAACTCAGCCACCAGTAGTTCTCGGGATTGCATTCAAGTCCATTATTTTTTTGCCAACAATGACACCTCAAATTGGATCCAGCCATATGCAAATTAACCTTGCTATTACTCGAGTAGAAACAGTCCAGCACAAGCTGCCAAGCCTGGCCTTCTCTGAAATGGAGCACAAGCAACCCAAGACAGGTTTCGCCATAGTGGAGTCCCACTCTTCAGTCGTGTGCTCCTTAGTTCCAGTGCCAAAAAGAGAACTGGACCTACATCTGAGGATACTTGTTGGACTAAGGGCGTCACCCTGAAGTAAACAAGATAGTATGGAATAGCAAAAAAAAAAAAAATGTTACTGATTCCAAAGTGGAGCTAACCTTTGAGGTAATCCTGATTGACACATTCAAGACTTTACCAAAAATAACTAAAAGCAGAGTCTTCCATTGTAATGTTGGTGTCAGTTCAAACAGGAGCTCAGAATCTGCTGCAAGTTTGTCAGGAGCGTGACTAGTAAAAGTATTACCATTTTGATTTAATTTTCGAAGCTCACTCTTTGTGAATCTGTTTTACAATGACACAGGGGTCCATTAATACAATGCCTTATGGAAGAAGTTTTCCTGTGGCATTGGAATTAAGTAACTTTTGTTATAAATGCACTTGGTGCCTTCTCCATTGAAATATTTTACTAATTGGTGGTGGTTTATCATGTTGATTCAAACTTTCTGCAGTTTCGTACACCTAACGATGCCCCTACACCAGGAGAATATGAACCACAACCTAGAAGTACTGATGGGATATTAGGAACGCCAAGGTTGGTCAGGTGGATGTATGCAAAATGTCAGGATTACTGGAAGCGGAGGACAACAGCCTAAGCATTTTCTATCATTTGACCTGCAAAGAACCTTGATTGGTCTGTTGTGGGGAGGCGAGGTATCATTGTCCTTGCGGACACGTGATCCTTCAACAGGCTTTATCAGGCATCCCTGCTGACGCGTGCAGCGGACGCGCGCAGTGGGCGCGCCAAAGGCAAGCCCGTCCGCGGCAGACCGGGGCCAGAACCCCTGCCCCTCTGTCCTCTTTAGGCTCCCCACGATTAGTTTACTCCTCGTCTCAACTCCTTGCTTTACGACCGGTCTGTCATACCGATTGTGCTCTTTTAGCTGTTGACAATGCTCGCACTTTCACCTGTTTAAGGGCGCACTGCTTCTTCTCCTTGACCCACTCCTTGGAGTTTACTGACCGTACAGCCACGTTATCTGATAACACTGTTCCTAAGTTTCGCTTCCTAAGCTTAAACTGTCGTTCCCTTCCTAAGCACAAAAACTTCATCTTTGATCTCCTTCTGGAAGATTCACCAGACGCCTTTTTTTTTTACTGAGACTTGGCTTCACAACAGTTCTGGGCCAGATATAGCTGCTGCTCTTCCCTCCAATTATGCCATCGCCAGATTGGATCGAACCACTGGGTTGGGCGGGGGAATGGCTATTATTTATGAACATTCCTTTCAATGCAACTTAGAATCTGTCAACCTTCCCAATTGTGAAGCCGCACGATTTAAACTCATACTTAGTCCAAATTTTTCCTTTTGTCAAGAATTCCTGTCATACAAGGGAAACACGCCCTTATGTAAACAGGAGAGCTGTTACATAACTCAAGGGAAACACGCCCTTATGTAAACAGGAGAGCTGTTACATAACTCAAGGGAAACACGCCCTTATGTAAACAGGAGAGCTGTTACATAACTCAAGGGAAACACGCCCTTATGTAAACAGGAGAGCTGTTACATAACTCAAGGAAAACACGCCCTATAAAGGGAGGAACCGGGAGGTACAAGGCTGTCGGATATTGTGTTTACACCGACGTACCTGCTTCGTGAAGAGCAGTGTTCCGGAGTGGTGCTCCAGTAAGGCAAGAACGGAGGTAGGTCGAGTCGTTACTCCCTGGGCCGTGTCTTGCCCCATCGTCACCTGTGAAGGACCCGGAAGCTCTACCGGTCAACCATTGAGCTTCGCTTTTTGACTCGGCTGAGTCCAAGCGCAGTGGCGCTTTTGCTGGTTGGAGTCGTAACTCCCAGCCCGACCAGAGACACAGGGACTGCCAGCTGTAACGCACACCAGGAGGTGTTTGCCGCGTTACAGACTCGGAAGTCCACAGGATCGATCGAGCGGCTGCTCTCGGTTCAGTCTTCTTGCTTGTGATTGGGGTATCGGTGACGCATCACCAGGAGGTGACTCCGCGTCCCGGTGCAGTCTGAGGAAGAGGTTGAGCGGCTGCTCCCTTCAGGTAGAGACCCCGGCTGGGTGTTTCCCTGACTCCTCGATTCTCCCCAACACTCTTCGTGCCCCTCACAGCCTACCGATTGGCATTGTCGGCCATTTCATTTCTGCCCTCTGTTGGCATACGCCGGGATCGGCGTATATGCAGAGGACGGTTAGGACCATCCGTGCTGTGGGCTGGTAACGTACTTAGCCTGGAGGATTCCAGTGACTATAACTTTTGTTTGTTCTTTGTATTTTATTTGCCTTCATTAAAAGAACTAACCCTTTACAAGTGGTTGCGTCCTCATTGTCGTGTCTGTTAAACGATCCTGAGACGTTCAGGGCGTTACACCTTTTCAGGGCTTTTGCTCTATCGACCTCCTGGTTCCTCCTCATTGTGGTCGTCCTCTTTGCCTGGTTTGGTTTCTTCTCTTCTTTTGACTTCCTCTAATTTCTCCCTACTTGGAGATCTAAATCTCAATTTGGAAGACACTACCAATGTCACATGGTCCAATCTCATTTCCGATCTCCTAGCTATGAATCTGTTTCTCTGTAATTCTGGCCCCACTCATGAAGCCGGCCATCTCTTAGATTCTATTTTCTCTAATGTTACATCTATTGTGTGCGAACCAGCGTTACCTATTTTTTGGTCGGACCATTTCCTACTGAAATTTCAAATTCAGGCCCCTGATGGCTCTCTCCCAGCCCTCCCACAGTCCATGTTCTTTACTAGGGACTGGAAAAAAGTTGATACTAACGCTCTGAACAACCTACTAAGGGAAAATACACCCTCCGTTACTATGCAGGTACCTGTCTCTGCTAAAAACATCCAAAATTGGCAGTCCCATGCTGTTGAAGTATGCCTTCCCCCTGTCAAGAAAAAATCAACCTATCACCACCCCCCTGGGCCTTGGTTTACTGACAGCCTTAGGGTCTCAAAATCCAAATGCAAAGCATTAGAAAGAAAATGGCGGCAAAACTATGCTCCAGATTTGAAAATAGCATACAAAAACTCTTTAAAAATTTACCATGACCTATGCAAATCCTCGCGTGCTGCGTACACCTGTGTCACCGTTAACAATGCTACTAACCGTCCAAAGACATTGTTTAGCCTAGTGAAAAATTTGGCTGGCGCTCAGACCATAGCAAAACCTTTGCCCCTTAACAAGCAATCTTGTGATGATCTTGCTAAACTTTTCTCAGATAAAATAGAACTTATCCATTTAGAAATAGCAAACTCCCCTCTAACTGCACGAGGTCCCTTTCAATTCCGGCCGATACTCTTCAAGAACATTCTAGTGCCCCTTCTAAGTTGTCTTGCTGGCCCTTTCTGAAACTGGAAACTTTTATTTCCACTCTTGGTACCGTTAAATCGGTTTCTCCCAATGACCCTTTACCTGCTTCCATTATGAAACAACTTGATCCCGTCCATCTCCAGGTTATTATGGAAGTTCTTAATTTCTCCCTAAAATCTTCTATTGTTCCTCCAATCTGGAAGCATTCCATGGTAGTCCCTTTGTTAAAGCCTGCTGCTCATCCTAAAGTCCTGTCTAATTTCTGCCCCATATCTCTTATTTCCATCTTTTCTAAGCTTCTAGAAAAACATATCCACACTCACCTTGTCAAATTTGTGGATACAAATAATCTCCTCCACTCTTCTCAGTCTGGCTTTCGTGCCGGTTTCTCGACTGAAACCACACTTTTAGGCGTGACTGAAAGACTGTGCCACCTATTGGATTCCGGTGAGACAGTAGCGCTCATATTATTAGATCTGAGCGCGGCTTTTGATACTATCTCACATTCCATCCTGATTAACACTCTTGAATCCTTTGGCATCTGTGGTTCAGCCTTGGACTGGTTATCTTCTTTTCTTACTGACTGTACTTTTCAAGTGTTTTCGGCGTCAGACAGCTCCAACATCTTTTCCTCACCTTTTGGTGTCCCTCAGGGCTCCATTTTGATCCCTTTGCTTTTTAATTTGTATGTAAGGCCTCTTGCGGATATTGCTGTTAACGCAGGACTATCCCTTTTCACCTACGCTGATGATTCCCAAATTATTTTTTCACTTTCCAAATCTCATCCCTCTTCTCCCATTTCTGTTCTCCAGTCGGGCCTACGCCAAATTGCTGTTTGGATGAATAACAACTATCTAAAGCTAAACTCAAACAAAACGAAGGTCCTTATTCTGGGCAACCAGAAGGATCTTTGGGGTGCTCGTCATTGGCCGAACGAGTTGGGTACTCTCCCCCGTCCTGTTGACCATGTCCGCAACCTGGGATTTTTCATTGAGGATTCCTTGAAAATGCACAATCAAGCTATCAAAGTTTCAGGCACCTGTTTTACCATCCTTAAGTGGTTTCGTAAAATCATTTGGATGCTGCCTAAAGACACCCAAAAAACCGTAGTCCATGCTCTTATTACGTCACGTTTGGACTCTGGAAACGTTTTGTTTTTGGGTGCAAACAAGGCGGTATCCCGTAGGTTGCAACTTGTGCAAAACTCTGCTGCTCGACTTCTATGCGGAGTTCCTAGATGTTCCTCTATCTCCCCCTATCTTCGGGACCTACACTGGCTCCGTATTGACAAGCGGGTGGAGTTTAAAGCTCTTTCCTCTATGCACAAAATCAAGTGGGGCCTAGCACCTGACTACCTACAGACTCTTGTCTGCCAGTATGTTCCAACTCGTCCCCTTCGCTCCGCCTCACTTGAAAAATTTCATGTTCCCAGGTTCAGACTCTTAAGAATGGGAGGTAAATCCTTTTCTGTCTTGGGTCCCTCCCTCTGGAGCTCAATTCCTCTTGCCTTACGCAGGGAGCCGTCTCATTCCCACTTTCGTTGTTCTCTTAAGACTTGGCTTTTTAATCAATAAATTCTTTCCTCTTCAGTAGATTCATCCAGGCGCCGGGAAACCCTTGTTGGGTAGCTGTTGCGCCATATAAGTTAAATAAATAAATAAAGCAATACATACAAAATAATGAAACGAGCAACAAAATATACATTTGATGAAAAATGTTATTTAATTCACGAACTGCTCCCATTAGTCAGTCAGAAGATACTAACTTTAATTTTTAGCCTCCCATTTTGAATTCCTACACATTCACAGAATTACATTTTCAGTTGTCCATTTTTATTAATCTTTTAATTTTATTTAGTTTTCTAAGCGGTCGCGGAGCTCCTGAGTAGGCTTCGTAGAACCCCAGGGGTCCCTGGACAACAGGTTGAGAACCACTTCCTTACATAATCCAGGAGCTACCTGGCCCGTGTTGGCTGGTTATGCTTTGTCTCTAGATGGAACAAATCTGAATGCTCCAGAACTAAGATTGTTATTAAATAAATTTGTGGCTGTATATAAACGACTTTGCCGCGGCGTGTTAACAGACCACAGTTACTACCAAATTGGTTCCTGGTTCTGCACAACATGATCATGGGAAGAACAACCACAAAGTGAGGTGAATTTCCATTTTGGAACAAAATGAATCAATTGGAAGCAGTCTGGTCTTAAACTAGACCCTAAGACAAACATGGAATGCTAACTGTGTGTTCCACTTGGTATGGTACAATCATTACAAAAGTGTACTGCATGGGGAAAATTTGTGCCCGTATTTACACCACTGCGCTTAGCACATCCTAATTGGCAACTATACCACAGGTGTTTAAGCAAAAACAGAATGAGCATGAAGTTGCACCTGCTGCTTATTTAAAGAGAAAATTGATTGGTAATTTTGAGACTATCTCTTCAAAAGTTCTTTGTAACATTTAAGGGGAAGTAGCAGTTCTGGCAGTGCACCAGTATTTGACTCGTCCCAGCTTAAGCTCGTGGGCTGGAGAGTCCTAAAATTATTTCAGAAATAGATAGTTCTGTAAGCCAGTGTATATACTTTGTTCTCGCGCCACAAAACCATAACTTCAAACAAAAAATTAGCCAGTAAAGAACATCGGAAATTAAGAAAAAAAAACAGTAAGCTGAACAGAAATCTAGGACTGGATCTGTCACAGCAGGAGTCCAGTAGGAGTGGATGGAATTTGAGAAATCATGAAAAAGTTTTTAAAAAGGTGGATTGATATCAGTGAAAGAGGGACAGAGCTCAAATTGAGTTTAGTGTGAAGAAAGAAGAGTAAGGTTTGGATTCAAAATCTCATTTTAAGTAAAAGAAAGTAGCCAATTGGACAAAGAAAAAACATTTTTCAGAAGCTGTGCATACTTCCGCAGAATGGAGTTTCAACAGGAGCTCTTCTGGACAACGCAGTAAAAGTAACTACAGTTCCCTCTCAAGTGATCTCCATTGATGATCATAAGCATTGAATAGTCCTGCCCGCATGCGGGTATCCCAGAGCACTTCTTTACAATATATCTTCTTAAGTGTAGATGTTCTCCTTTCTTCAGTAAGGCGTGGAGAAAACACTCAAGACATTAATCTTTTGCAGCCTATAAGGAAGCTTACGTTGGCCAATTGCTTCAGTTTGCATTTAAAAAAAGGGTAATAAATATATTTGAAAAATTCAGGCAAATTAATTTGAATTGTGATATTTGTTTGTTTAAATCTCTCTCTCAAATCCTTTTTAAAAAGAGAAAGATGGAGGAGAGGACAATGTACCCTCATAGGATGGCCTTATGTAAATGTGAAAAGAGAGGCTTCGCCTTTAAGGGCTCATAGCCTACGAGTAACCCATCATGCCCAGCAAGTGGCAGTTGCCTCTGATCTTTATTTCCGGCTCTTGGCGACAGGATCTTGGAGCACTGAGCTCAGCCTTTTTTTCCTCAGAAATTTAACCAGGACATTTTTGACAACTCCTTCACTCTACGGACTTCATGTGTACCTGTGTTTTTCTGACAAATATTTTTTTTGATTTGTCAAATAAAATGCCATCTTTATTTGACAAGTTCCCTGCCTGTGGAAGAAAGAAGGGCAAGTCAGACCCTCATGACAGCTGTATCATCCGCCTTATTCCTGGTAGGTGTTCACACTAAAGGATTTTTTCCAGGCACACCCTGAGGGACAAGGTGAAGATTCGCCTGCATGGGACAGTGGAGCGACTCAGGCAGTGGCAGGCTCAGTCTGAAGGTGGGACATCACTGGAGTGAGGAGGGGATCAGTCATCTACCAGGTCTCCTCCACCTTCCTCTGGGGACTCCAGGCGTGGAAGATCCAAAAAGAGAGACCACCATAAAAAACGATGTTCCATGTCGACGCAGAGGTCCTAGACGTTGAGACAAGGTACAGTGCTTACATGTTTGCAGTCAAGAGCTGGGTTGACTTTGAAGAGGAGGCAGCATTCGATGTCCAGACATAGAAGGTTGATGTCAAAGGATACCACAAAGTATAGACATAGAAGAAGTTTGACCTCAAGAAGTTTGTTGAAGCATAGGAGAAAATCGACGTTGAGGAGTGCGTTGACGTCAAGGCACTCCAGACCTGTAGAAAGAATCAGAATGATTGAAGCGGTTATCAGCAGCTTCTGATTTAGAATATCCCATGGCATACTCAACATCGTCGCCCATATTGCTTCCAGATTCTCCCCACACCTCCTCTGCCACCTCCACCACCTCTGGTGTTTCTTCCATTTCCTACACCAGCGCCTCTCCCAGGACCAGAGACTCCTGCGGAAGCACCTTTGCGGCATACTCCCCCGAGATCAAGATCTCCTCACTCCAGATCTTGAGATGGGTTTAGAGCATGAGTGCCTTTGAAACATCGTCATATGTCTGGCACTCTTCTTCACAACAATTTTCCCGCACACAAGACATTATCGTCCTGCATCCAGATCTACATGTAGAACAAGGTCAAAACTCAGATCTCCTTATTTGATTTCTTCCTCCAGCGCTGTAACATATTCGTTAACTGTATCTGACTTTCCTCAGCCAAGGGTCTCTCCCATCGATGACACCCAACACCTTTCAAGAAGGACTAGTGAGAGGGGCATTGAAGTTTAATATTCCATTTCCTGCCCGGCAATGTCGTCGATTTTCGAGACCCTTCATCAACGAGCAGCGTTCAGTCCCCTCCTACTCCTAGTTCTGGGTTTATTTGAAGCAGCAATGGAACTGTTCCCTGCACTCCATCAAGGTTTCAGAAAACATATAGACCTCAGGAGCAGGACCCATTATTAATTAGTTCTGATCCTCCCCTTGATTCAGTGGTCATTCTAGCAGCAAAAAAAGAGCCTTCTACTACTCCTTTGTCTACAGGTCCTCCGGACAAAGAGAGTAAAAAAAACATGATTTGGGGAGACGCAATGTATGTGTTACGGAAGCCACTATAATGAAGGCAGCAAGTGCATCTGCCAAGCTGGACAGGTACTGCAGGGCCTTATGGGACTCCTTGCAGCAGTTTGCAGAACACCTCCTGAGAGATCGAAGGGAAGATTTCCTTTAAGTAGTAAATAAGGGCATGATGGTCTCCAACTAAATCATTAGTGCGGCTGCAGACTCTTCAGTACCGGCAGCACATGGATATTGCCGTGGATTGGCCTTTAGAAGGCATACTTGGCATAATTTAACTGCACTGAACAAGAAACCCAGCAGTGGATTGTTAATCTACACTTTTTGGGCAACACTTTATTCGGTAGTCATACTGATGATGAAATGGCTCAGATGAAATCCGAAATGGAGATCTTAAAGCAGTGGGTCTTGAAAGCGTAAGGAACAACATAGACACTTTAACATGCTGTATGAACAACGTTTCTATCCACAGAGGGTTCAAACCCCTCGATGGTTGCAAAGTAACCACCAACAACAACAACAACAAAGACCTTTCCATCAACACTAACATCGTCAACCCAAATAAAGAGCTGGCTACAAGCCTGCCCAAGCAGGAAGGCCTCCAGCAGGCTCCAAGCAGTGAGTCTCTGCTTCCCCCTCTTTTGTTACCCACTCCGATAAGTGGCAGTATCTCTCATTTTCTGACAGAGTGGCAGTCTATCACGAAAGATGACTGAGTTCTGAATGTTGTAAAGAATGGGTATTGTCTATTATTTACCACCCCTCCGCCAAATATCCCACAGAAACCATCCAATCAACATTTGTAGATACTAAAATCGGAAATGAACATCCTTCTGCGGATGCAAGCAGTAGAGATCGATCCTCCCAAACAACGAGGCATAGGGATTAATTCCTGTTATTTGGTGAAAAAGAAAGGACACAAAAAACCAATTTAGGCCCGTACTAGATCTGAAACTAGCCCACAAATGGATTCAGAGAGAAAAGTTCCAAATGCTCACATTACATTAAATTTATCCCCAAAACTGTCAGGAAGACTGGCTCTCCTCAATGGACCTCCAGGATGCATACTTTAACATTACGATATCCTGAATACACTGCAAATGCCTGAGATTTGTAGTTGGTCGCGATCACTACCCTTTTACTGGTAGTGGTCGTGACCAACTACAAATCTCAGCAAAACTCAAACAGCCACCAGAACGTTCTCGAAGTGCATGGCTGTGGTCGCTGCCCATCTCAAGAAACTCTGAATGTTCATCTGTCAGTCAGTCAAATACTCTTTATTCGATTCGTTAAAATCATAAAAGACATAAATAATACATATACACAACATACACCATAAAAGCACTCAATTTCGAATTTACAGAAATCAGTACAAAACCTAAACAATTGATATGAAACAAATTAATTATTATTAAAATCCTCTTAAAAACATTAAAACATTTCGTGGGGGGGGGGGGCTTGCTTTTTGATCCTGATAGCTGCCACTAAAAAAGTAGCCACACAAAAAATAATGCGAGTGGACCCCAAATGCTGAAGATAGATCAGTGCAGGCCTGACCTGAATAAAGCCGGCCTCTTTTAGTATTGGTAACAGATATCTTTTCCTTATGTCCCTATAGATCTCGCAGAACATAATAAAGTGCAAAGTGTCTTGTTGCGAAAATTTATCACAATTACAAGGGGGACCTAGTTCAGGTTTTACCCCAAATGGGTAACTGCCTAAAATCTGATGAATCAAATTAAACCTAAATTTGGTCAGCAACAACCTATGAAAAGGTTTAGTGACAATTTTAAGGTAGAGCTCTAGAGAGGGAGAAAAGGTTAACATAAAGTGCGCCCTGACAGCTGGTTTCTCTAGTTCCTTTTCCTCCCGGTCCAATCTAGCCCTCTCCATAAATTTAATTTTGATCCAATTAACGTCCTCCTTCCTAATGGAAGCTGGCGACCGGAAAAGTTCTGTACGGCCCAACTGGTGAAAAGTTTTTTCCAAATAGACCAGCCATGGGATTTTATGGGCCTGATCCATTCCCCTAAGGTCGGACATAATGGCATGATTCAGGGTTAGCTCTGGATTGAGCCAAGTTTTTAACCAAAAAGTCAGGGGGGCCAGTTTTAGCCTGTCTGAAATATAATCCAGGCCCACCTCCGAGTGTATGGCGAAAGTCGGGGAGGATTTGGGGAGAGACAGGAGATATCTGATAAAAACCATTCTCCACTCTTTGAATTTTATCCACAGATGCGTAACCCCACAAGGGTGAGCCGTAAGAAACTATCGGTATACATTTGGTACTAAAGATTTTCAAAAGGGCCTCCATAGGCCTAGACCCAAGTCTCCTTGAAAAGCCCATGAGGGCTGATGACGAACGGGCCATAGATATGCTCTTCGCCTTTATTTGGGGGCCCCAGGATCCCTTTTCATCAAAAAGGACGCCAAAGTAGGGAAAAACAGCAACTCTGGAAACCAGGTCCCCTTCGCAGAAAAAGGTTTTAGTTTTAAGCCTACCTCTGCAATGACCTACCGCCATCGTGTGTGACTTTTTAGCGTTTATTTTTAAGTCTAGTTGCGCCATGAAGGCCCCAAATTGATCCAAAAGTCTTTGGAGGCCAACTCCCGTACGAGCTAATAAAACTGCGTCATCCGCGTATAGGAGAGCTGGCACTGAGATGACTCCTACACGCGGAACATCCGCCCCCACATCCACCAGAGATTTCCCCAACCCATTGATGTATATGGTAAAAAGGAGGGGGGCCAGGATACAGCCTTGACGTACCCCCCTTTCAGACTTAAATCGGGTTGTACACCTGCCTTCCCTTGTGACCCTGACTACAGCAAACAACTCCTGATGAAGGGAAGCCATAAAGTGGACAAGTGTTGGATCAACACCAAACTCAAGTAAAATATGCCACAACTTAGACCGGTTAACCAAGTCGAAGGCCGAGGAGAGGTCCATAAAGGCCAAGAATAAAGATCCCTCCTTGGCCACCGTATACTTTGAGATCAATAAATGTAGGTTCAAACATTGGTCCATAGTGCCTCTTTTCTCTCTGAAGCCGTACTGAATGTTTGAGAGACCCCCCTTGCACTCAATATTGTCCCTTAATCTATTCAATAAGACTCTGCCCAGAATCTTAATCGCAGATTCTAACAAAGAGATGGGTCTATAACACCCTGGGTCATCTCTTTGCCCCTTTTTGAAGATCGGCACAATAATTGAAGTGACCCATGTAGAAGGGAGGGTATTGCCATTGGCGGCACAAAAAACATTCGTTAAGATCTTGGCCCAAAATTTTGGTAGGAATGTGTACAAATCTGCAGGCACGCCATCGGGGCCGGGAGCTTTATTTCTTGAAGTCTCTAGGATTGCGTTCTCCACTTCCTCACAATTAAAAACAAGGGGAGCGCAAGCAGAAGCCACTGTGAAGTTATATTGTATATCAGTGGCTGAGTTCCCATAGACTCCTTGAAAATGAAGCAACCATTTTGAATCGCAGATTACACTATCCATAACCGTGTTCTCGGATTCAGAAAAAAAGGGATGATTAATAATGGCCCAAAACTGGCTGCTATCACGCAGGACATCCGTATTAAGTAGTTTATCCCAAGCGTCTTGTTTGATAGCATTCCTCCTACTGTTAGTGGTTAGCTTGTACTCCTTCCTTAGTTTAGCAATGAGGGCCTTATCTCTTGGGATAGTTGATAGTGCTTTTTTTAGGGCCCTATGAGCTTTGGAGCAATTGGAGTCAAACCATTTACAGGGGTTAGTTCCTTGCCGGTGTGATACAATTAACAAGTCATTAGATATTTGAGCACATATTCCCTCAAAGGCCCCTATTATTTCTGGGTTTGTGGCTGATGGATCCTCACAGATGGCTACACTAGTCTCAATTTTTGGCAACAGGTTTTCAATAAAGTGTTCCGGGACCACCTTTGCCCACTTGAGTCTTCTGCCATTGGTCCGTGGGTTGAAGAGCATTTACCCCGCCCAGGGAACTAGAACTGTTAACCTTTAGATCGCTCCAGAGTAACTCGAGCAATACCGGGTTGTGATCACTGTGCTAATTACTCTATAGGTCACTGCCCTATGTAGAATGCCAGGAGTCAAAAAAATATAGTCGATTACCGAACCATGATCATGCCCCTTGTACGTGCATGGACGAACCTCCCCCACCGAATTCATTAATTCCACAATATTAAAATTGGCCAACAACTCTTCAAGAGCCTCCCCTGATTTATTATGCTCAAAATGGGGGGCCAATGAACCTTGTGGTACCTTAGATTCCCCAGAGTGGCAAAAATCGCCAGAAGGGTGAATTTTGAAGTCACCCATTAAAATAAGATCGAATTGAGTATGGTTATTAAGACTGAAATTATACAAAACATTTCCCAAAGAGACAATGTGGTCATTACCATGTTCCCTGTCCCAGGAGTTATAAAAATTAATTAATAATAATTTGTGGGAGGTTGAGACTACCCATTCCACAATTAAAAGGTTAGGTGAACCTGAATCAATCCTATTTAGTTTACCTCTCAGATGTAAAGAAAAAAGAAAGATGAGGCCACCTTTAGCTCTACCCGCACTACTAGCATTGGCTGGGACAACAAAGCTAGTATAGCCATCCAACCAAAAAGTGGGGGAAGGGTCCCAAGACTCCTGCAGAGCAATAATATCCTGGTTGGTGATAAAATCCAACCAAGCTGGGTCTGTCCTTTTTGTTCTGATGCCAGCTATATTCCAACTAATAAATTTGCAGCGTACTAGGGTATCAGTTTTGGGGGCGCCCTTAGGTTCTGGTGATATTGAAACCGACCGTCAATCCAGTTCCTCTATGTCTGAAAGGGGAGAAAAACGATTGCTCGTGGCTAACCTTGGCCCCAGGTGTGCCATGTGCACGGGCCTCAAATGGGGACTAATGATGGTTGCATTTTGGCCCCCTGTGCGGAATATGGGCGACTACAATTTCCCAGATTTTTCTCCCCTGGAACTGAATTGCGGGCCCCACCCTCATTATCCAGGCTACACGAGCCAAACTGTATTGGGAATGGAGGATGGGATGTGTCGGGAGGAGGATAGAAGAAACCCAACGGGACTGGTCTCATAGAACCATGGTCTGTGATTACTGAACCATCCCAGAACAATCTGTCAGCCATATCAGGGGTATCGAAATTAACTATGACACAATCCCCCTGTATGTGTTAAGAGGAATACCCGATCCAACCCACCCGTCTTGCCATAATTACTCTGCCTGAAATGTTCAGCCCACCACTGGAGAAATCCCTACACCATTGTTTTGCCTTGCTTATTAAATCGGTGGTGTGTTCTAGTTCTCCCATGCTAAGCGGGGAGACTCCTGTAAATATGCCAACGAGAGGCGCAGCCTCCGGTGGCAGGTTTATAGTCAGTTTACAACCTGGCGATGGTGAACTAGCAGGGGAGCGTTTAGACTTAGAAGTTCTAATCACTGGGCCTGTTAAGGATTGGGTAGAATCCATGCCGCTAGAGATTAAACCAGGAACCCTCGGCCCAGAGAAGTTTGGGTTTATGTCGCTAGTGCTTGGTATAC
Source organism: Triturus cristatus (assembly GCF_964204655.1). Taxonomy (NCBI): domain Eukaryota; kingdom Metazoa; phylum Chordata; class Amphibia; order Caudata; family Salamandridae; genus Triturus; species Triturus cristatus. Next base: position 67,256,609 of record NC_140593.1, on the reverse strand, counting down.
AGCTGACCTGCCTTACTGGAGCGTTGGCATTATTTCCCAGGGACTCCCCGGGCACTATATAGGGGTCCTGGGTCAGCGCAAGTTTGTTAGCTACAGATTCTATAAGGGCACATTTCTTCAATAAACTTGCTAAACAGGTTTTCAGTGTGTCCACAATATCTTTGGCAATACCCATCAACAAGGGTTCAATACGGCCAACAAACAATTTTTCTAAATGTTCGTCCACGTTATCTTCGATAGGGAGAGGGACGATACTTTGCGCCCCAGCTGCCTTCTTTCTCCTTTTAGTAGTCATCCTTGGCTTACTTGTAGGCACCTGGGCCTGCTGTAATGAAGTTAAAGCAACAATGTCTGAAGCAGGTGGAACGATAGCATCTACCAAACTAGTATTATGAGTCACAACCACAATCTCAGGGACCAGGGGTACATGATGTGCGTTAGTAATGTCTCTATTCATCAATGGAGATGGTGGGGAAGGAGTTACAATACCAAGCTCCTGTTCTGCGTTGGCAATTTCATTTGACAGAGCCCCCACAGCAGAAGAGACATACGATATTATAGATTCGGATTTTCTAGGGACTTTCGATTTTTTGCCACCCTCTGCAGTCGTCAACATTTTGCGCTTACCCATAGTTCGTTGTTAGGGACAGGGCCCGGCCCTGCCTCTTTCTGCCCCGGATGGCCACAGACGGCCCGCCCTTTGCCCGGGCTTAGCCCTGCGTCGCCCGCGCGCGTCCCGCGACGCGGAGGGAGCCTCGTATTTCTGCGCCTCCGGGCGCGATGGCGGGCGGAAGTGCCCCAGTACCGCTCAGCAACCTGGGAGCTGTAGTCTCTACACTGCGGCCGAAGGTGTCGAAACGGCGGCAGGGAGACAGACAGCGTAGGTGGCCCAGGTGCAGCAGGCGGGGACCCCAGGTACGTGTGGATCCTCTGGCTTTGCTGGTATAGTGCGGAAAATGCCCCCGCTCAACCGAGGGAGCCTCTCGTATTTCTGCGCCTCCGGGCGCAATGGCGGGCGGAAGTGCCCCAGTACCGCTCAGCAACCTGGGAGCTGTAGTCTCTACACTGCGGCCGAAGGTGTCGAAACGGCGGCAGGGAGACAGACAGCGTAGGTGGCCCAGGTGCAGCAGGCGGGGACCCCAGGTACGTGTGGATCCTCTGGCTTTGCTGGTATAGTGCGGTAAATGCCCCCGCTCCACCGAGGGAGCCTCTCGTATTTCTGCGCCTCCGGGCGCGATGGCGGGCGGAAGTGCCCCAGTACCGCTCAGCAACCTGGGAGCTGTAGTCTCTACACTGCGGCCGAAGGTGTCGAAACGGCGGCAGGGAGACAGACAGCGTAGGTGGCCCAGGTACAGCAGGCGGGGACCCCAGGTATGTGTGGATCCTCTGGCTTTGCTGGTATAGTGCAGAAAATGCCCCTGCTCCACCGAGGGAGCCTCTCGTATTTCTGCGCCTCCGGGCGTGATGGCGGGCGGAAGTGCCCCAGTACCGCTCAGCAACCTGGGAGCTGTAGTCTCTACACTGCGGCCGAAGGTGTCCAAACGGCGGCAGGGAGACAGACAGCGTAGGTGGCCCAGGTGCAGCAGGCGGGGACCCCAGGTACGTGTGGATCCTCTGGCTTTGCTGGTATAGTGCGGAAAATGCCCATATTGGACGACTGCTTATCAAGGCGCCAACGCGACAAGAAGCACAATTGCATTATCAAATGATGACAAATGCTGTCCTCCGATTAGGCCTGCATGTCAATCACAATAAATTGACCTCTTCAGTCCAGTCTCTGCATTACCTAGGTGCTACCATCAACACCATACAAGCAAGAGTATGTCCTTCGTAGGAGAGACTGTTATCGATCTATCTGAAGTGTCAATTTATTTTGGAAGACTCGCGAAAAGTGTAATCTCTTCGGGGCTCAATGGCATCATGCATTTTTCTGACTCCAAACACATGTCTCCATATGGGACCACTTCAATGAGATCAATATTCAGGCAATTGGGAGGACAAGACCACTCTTTCCCAAAGCAAAACAGTCCCTGAAATGGTGGTACTGACTGAAAAATGTCCTTCAAGGGATGACTTTGCAATAGGATGGTCCTTCTCACACAATAGCAACATATGCCTCTGTTAGGTTGGGGAGTGCATATGGATAATCTTCGAATTCAGGGAACATGGTCTTCGAGGGAAATTAACTTATCACATGAGTCTTCTCGAGATATGAGCAGTTCACTTAGTACTGAAGGCTTTTCTCCTGTCTTTCAAGACGAAATCCCTGCTTGTTCAGACATACAACATGACAACTATGTACTATTTGAACAAGTAAGGGGAAAGAAGTCCAGGCCATAGTCTCACAAACCCCAGACAATCTGGAATTGGTTGATAGCCTGAGATTCCCTGAAACTCTTTTCCCAGTGGCTTAAAATGTTCAAGCAGACTCCCTAAGTAGGGTTCTTCAAGAAAACCACAAGTGGGTTCTGCACAACGAGGTTGTACAAAGCATCTTGGGTACTCCTCACATAGATTTATTTGCAACCATGTAAAAAAAAAATGCCAAAACTTCCCCTTGCGATAACACTGAATAATGCTCTATGGATCAACTAGTCCGACAAATTTCTCTAGGCCTTTCCTCTGATACCTGTGATTCTCATCACACGGTCTTACTCAAGAGCCAGAGCCAGAATTATCTTGATAGTTCCGTAGTGGCCCCAACAATAGTGGTTCCCATTACTTCTCCACATATCGGAGCGTCAGCATGTGTATCTGCTGTGCAGACCGGACCTTCCAATAAAGTTTGAAGGCTGGATAGTTCATCCCAATCTCTCCTCTTTTAGTTTGGCAGCATGACTCCTGGGCTAGTACAATATGGGCATTTGAATCTTCCTCAAGAATGCATGAATATTATGAAGGAGGCTAAAAGACCATCAGCATGTTCAGCTTATACATTTAAATGGAAGAGATTCTGTATCTGATGCTCTGACAAGAAATTTGATCCCCGAGCTGTCAAGAAAAAGTGATTTTCCCATATTCGCTTTATCTTGCCAACTCGGGCTTGCAGTTCTCTTCTAAAAAGTTAATTTAGCAGCAGTTACTGCCTGCAAGAAATGTCCTTCACAAACCTCCTTTTTCACGATTCCTGATATTAAGGGCTTCTTAAAGGGGTTGACAAAGGTTTTCCCTCCAATATGACGTCCATCCCTTCCTTGGTAGTTGAACATAGCCCTTTCATGCCTCGTGCATGCTCCTTTTGAGCCTATTCATAAATCCTCATTACAACACATTTCTTGGAAAGCTGCTTTCCTAGTAGCTGTGAGGTAAACACGTAGGGTTAGTGAGATTCAGACATTATGTTCACACAAACGATATACAGTGTTTTATTGTAGCAAGGGTGTATTGAGGACTCATCTGAAATTTTTACCTAATGTGGTTTCGGATTTTCACATTAACCAGTCCATTTCTTTACCTGCTTTCTTTCAGCAAATTTCCATTCTAGCTGAAAGAACTCTCCATACTTGAGATTTCAGGAAAGTTTTAAAATTCTATCTAAAAATGTTCCATGGCTGTAGATACACATGCTCTACATACTCCTGCCATCTAGTGTTGGGTCCGGAGTTGTGCAAGTTGTTTTCTTCAAAGAAGTCTTTTGAGTCACAAGGTCGAGTGACTCCTCCCCTTGGTGATAACGCGCACGGGCATCAATTCCATTGTTAAATTGTTTTCTCTTTGCCATCGGGCTCTGAAGTGTGTACCTCTGCTCCGTGTTTCGTCTCAGTTTCGGTTCTATTCTCCGGTTCTCTTACTTGGATGGTATTGTTATTGTTCGTGAAAGGGCTCTCCTTAAAGAAAGAGGGGCATCTCCCGCATGCACTTGGAGAATTATATTCTGTCCTTTCTTTTTTGTTAAGTTAAGACTCTTCACAAAGCGTAATCTCAGATACGTTGCTTTTCATTTGTGTTTTCAATGAGTTCAAGGATGTTCAATCCAAATTCGTAGTTATTAAATCATAACAAGTAATGTAGAACAAGCAATAGTCTTTGCCCAATACATTTCGGGCAAAAATGCCCTTCTTCAGGGGTTGTACACTGAAATGTAGAGGAAACAAAATTATGGAACCAGACATTCAATAAACACTGTTGAAACAATTGTGCAAACAAAAACAGTCAATTCTTCTCCAATGTTGTGGGTTAGTGACATGATGCCACATGCACAGAAAGGTGAAGTAGAGTGAGGGCGATCTTCAGTTTATGACAAAACTTGATAGCGTCATGCGATACAACCGTACAAACGACTGGTGTAAGCAGAAGGACCGTACACCTGGTGAAAGTGATTCGACTGATTCAAATGGTGCGCGTACGTGTTCAAGCGTTGTGTAACGTTATCTGATAATTTAGAATGATAATTACCACCATGTGAAGAGACCCTCAACTGATGTGACTGGGAAAGATGTGCAACTGGTGAAAGTGAATTGCATAAACGCGTTGTAGGAAACTCAAACGTTTTTACGAAAAAGTAAAACAAACTCGTGTGAACTCCAAAGAGATATGTCTTGTCACTAGACCCTTGTGTGTTGAAATGGATGCTTACCGAACATATTCTCCCACGGTGACCAAATTAAAACCCGCAAACGCGGAACATGTCTTACCCGAGTTTGAGCCAGCGTTTCTTGCAAATGTAAAGCTTCAATATGTCAACATGGTTCCCGACCGGAAGTTTCAATGTGTAAACGCGATTCCCAACCGGAAAGTATATATACGTCACCGCAATGTAATAAGGGAAATGAAAAAAAGACTTGGATACCGATTTTGTACACCCTTTAGTAGGGTTAAAGGTTCAAGAAGTCATACGCTTGAATAACTGTGGTATTAAAATAAAACGTGAGTGCTCTTTGTGAATACCTGTACCAATGCGCCACAAATTGATCCCGGGTGATGTGATTACGACTACACCAGCAATGGAAAGTGAAAAAAAACTCCTAGTTTGACGCGAGTGAGTTATGTGACATTCCCCTATAGATTCCACCTAAACAGTTACTTGTAAATTGATTCCAGTACATGAATGTGCTGTACATATACAATTACACTTGCAACCTTAATTACAATTTACAATAGAAACCCATGAAAGAATCTTCTACAAGGTATGGATACTTAGCCTGAAACACCCCAATCATCGATATCTAGGATGCTGTCTTGATCGTAACATGAGAGTGAATGACATTTCCCCCTAAATGAAGGTAAAACAGGCATGATAATACAAAATGCGTATGAGTAAGATGGGTGGAGGAAAGTTTGTGACGCTATGTACTCAACCCCAATATGGAACTTAAACCGTGTGTATTATGCCTGAGCCATGTATATAAAATATGATAACATGTCTACTCATCATTACTGAGTACATCACGAAATGTTACAAAAAGCAACTGAAATCATAACGTTCATTCAACCCCTTTGGGTTAATCGTATCCATGAGATTTATCCAATAAACCTCCCTTTGTAACAGGAACTGTGTATTGTTGCGTCCTTTTTGGATTGGGACCTGTTCAAGAATTTAGGAACCGAAGTTGGCTGACATTGTGGTTCATGGTATTAGTGTGCAGCAACTGTAGATTTCGTATTTTGGGTGCGAATGTTACTCTTATGTTAATTCAATCTCATGCAAATTTTGCGTTCAGTCTTGCCAATGTAGGCCAGTCCGCACGGACATTTAAGCAGATAGATAACATTTTGGCTGTTGCAGGTTGCGTTTACTTTGAGTTTAATAGTAGTTCCTTTACTGGGATGTTTGGTTGTATTGCCTTTAATTATAGAATTTCAGTTACCACAATTTAAACAGGGTGTAGTTCCCTTGAAGTTGGTTTCTCTAGAACTGCTGGTTGTAGTGAGTAACTGTTTCAGATTTCTTGATCGCTTATAGGCAAATCTGGGTGGTGTATTGAACATGCCTTTGAAATCAGTTTCCGTGCTAAGCATTGGCCAGTACTTTAGAATGATCTTAATCTGGTAAATTTGGGTTGAATACTTATATACAAATGCATATCTACTTTCACCTTTGACCTGGGGGATATTCATTAGTAGGTTCGCCCGTGATTTATGTTCTGCTTTACTGACTGCTTTCTTGAGTATGGCATCCGGGTAATTTCGTTGTTTAAACTAGTCTATGCATTCCTTAATGCTCTCTTGGTACAACAGATTATTGGACGATATTCTTTTCAGCCTGAGTAACTGGTAATATGGCAAATGTTCTTTCAAAGATGGCTGGTGAAAGCTGTGGAAGTGTAATAGGTTGTTCCGGTCCGTAGGGTTGGTGAACACTTGAGTTATGAGAGTGCCATTGTTGTTGTGATGCAAATGTCTAGGAAAGGGATTTGTTCCTTGCTGATGGTTGATGTAAATTCAATGCGTTGATCCACCTTATTAAGGGTTTCAATAGCCCTCTGTAGCTCTGTCTGTGATCCTTGCCTTAGCACAAAAAATATCATCTATATATCTTTTGTATAGAATGAGGTGTTGTGCTCACTCATCCTCACTGAGTATATGGTCTAGCTCGAATCGGTGCATAAACAGGTTGCATAAGTTGGTGCTGCGCAATTGCCATAGATGTTCCTGAGCATTGGATGTAAAACTTGTCTGACCATCTGAAATAACTGTGATACAGTGTAAAATGGATGCGTTCCATGAGAAAAACTTTCAACTGCTCGGGTTTGTCACTGTTGACTAAAAATGATTCAACTGCTTGGAGTCCCAAGTCATTGGGAATAGACGTATACAGAGATTTGGTGTCGATAGTACATAGAATGGTTTCTGATGTTATTTGGGTTTTCGTTGTCTAAAGGATGTTTAAAAAATGTGGCGTATCCCGTATGTATGTAGTCATGGCTTGAACATGGGGTTGTAGATGTTTGTCCAAGTACTTGCCTATCAGTTTGTGGATGGAGTTAAGGGTTGAAACTATTGGTCTGAAAGGTGGTATGGTGGCATGTTTGTGTATTTTGGAAATCATATAAATGTATGGCTTGATGGATTGGTCTTAATAAGGTATATTTTGTCTTCATTGGTGATAGGGCCGTTATCAATGGCGTCATCAATAATCTTGGAGAGAATCTGCAAAAATGTGTTGGTTGGATCAAATGTCAGAGGCATGTATGTATTGGTGTCTTATATGTTTTCATTAACATTTTTCTCGTAAAAGTCCGTATCCATAATGACCATTGCCCCTCCTTTGTCAGCCTGACGTATGGTAACTTCTGTTCTTGCCGCAATTTGTTTAAGCGGCAGACGTTCTTTCTGTGAAATGTTAGAACCTTTGGAATTGTTTTGAATAAATATCTTTTGCAGTTCTGTTTGTGTGACCGTCTCAAAGGCGTCCAATACTTTGTGGCTTACTGGAGCCATAAATGTGCTTTTATTGCGTAAACCCAATAAGGTGTTCATTTGCTGTTGCTGGGTAGGTTCCACGATGTTGCTAAAGCAAGGTTTCAATCGATTTCCTCCTGCTTCGTCTGGTGGCCTTGTGCCTACTTCTAAAAAAGGTTGTCTGTCGGTGGTATTTGTAGAAGTAAATGAACCCTCTCTGTCTAATCTCTGTTGTTCCTGTATTCGTTGTGGTAGACTTTTTGTTGTGCATCCTCTAAGGATGGTCTATGTTGATCCTGTACACGCGAGGGTCGGCTTCTTTGCTGTGCGTCATCAGAGGACGATGCATCCATGTCTGAAAATCGGCCTGTATTGCCACGTTGTCTTCTTTGGGCGTATATCTCTGCCCAATTATAAACTTCCCCCAACTTGTAATCAACGGTGTCTTTTGAATATCCTTATTTTTTCACTCGTTGATTTCATTTCAGTATGCATCAAGTTGTTTATTTAGGTCTGCCAGTGTCTAGTCCCAGTTCTCATTGATCATGTTTTCCGATAATTCCTGTTTTAATTGAGAGATCTCTTTATTCAGTTCATCTAGAAGCTTTGATAATTCCTCAATGATTAGTAAGATCAAGTCCAGTGAGCATTTATTAATAATTTTTATTGTTCAGACTTTCTCCAGCTGCACTTTCTCGTAAAACTCAGCCGGTTTGACTCTGTTAGACGGAAGAGTTAGACGGAAGACCCTTCAGGGCACCGCCCTTAGAGGCCTACCTCCAACGTAGTTACCAGTATTTTCATAAATGCTTCACTGGTAATGGAACGCACACCCTTTCCGTTATGCCCGCGCTGTCTTACGAAGTACCTGCACACGAACCAATATTCGGTGTTTAACTTGTGTCTATTCCCAGACCACAAGGAGTGCGATTCATGCAAATCCTTTAGATTGAAAAAGACACTCTGCGACCTCAGAGCTTGTCGCCTCGAGATGTCTTACCAAGCCACGGACAATCTCTCAACATTTTCGGTAAGGAGCATGCCCAGGTTCAACAACCTGCTGAAGAAGAGGATGTCTTCTCTCTCGTCTGAAGCTCCTGCTTTGAGGTTGATTGGAAATGCAGAAACTTCCTTTTCTCAACCTGTGAGTACTTCAGCCTCTGCCCTCCAAACCAACCTGACCAAAAGACCTTCAGCTTCCACAATCGCACATTCAGAGTTCACTGGTCCACCACTGCTAACCTAGCCATGGTCGTATACAGAGAATTGCTTTGATCGCCCTACCCTCTGGCCCTGCGCCTAAAGACATGTCTATTCAAAACCTTTGGCATTGACCTCTTTGGACCGAGATCAGCCTTCAACGCCAACTCAAACTTCGGTGCCAGCCTGGTAGTTGGCTTCCTCCATCTCAACTCCGACAGTGCCTCACCCCTCAAGGCCCTAAGCTTTGGCCTCAAAGCCCTCGGAGCCCAAACATACTAAGACTCCTCTGCCTCTTTCTCCCCTGTCAGACCCATTATGAAGAAGCTGGACATTTGAAAACAAAATATTAACATTCAAACAGGGACTGGGCACATACTTGCCAAACCTTCCTGTCCTCCACCACTCAAAAGGAAGATGACTTTTAAGGAAGCACTGGATCTGGCCCTTCTTCCTAGGAAGAAAAGCATAGACGAGGCCATCAGCCCTGCCTCTCTTCCATGTCCCCCACATCTTCTCCTTCACCACCACCTCATTCTCCTCCACCATTATCTCCATCTCAAAACCCCTTTCTCATATCACCTCACGGGTCATCACATTCGGACCCTAATGGACACGGAGGACCACAAAGGGGTGATCCATGAGACATATACGACACAGATTCCAATACAGATAATGACCCAGATCTTTATCCAGCTCACTCTGACCTCCCGGAGTATTCAACATCTTGTCAGGAGGTTTTGCCATAGCAGCAGCCTTCCACAATGTGGAGTTACACTGGGAACCACTGGAAGATTTCTACATTCTCATGGACACACAATATTTGTCCCTGCTTGTGGGTATGATGCAAGTTTCCGACAACATTTTTAAAGATCCTATTAGGGCTAGGGTCGTGACACCTAGCGTAGATAAAAAATACATGCTTGCACCATCTGACCCTATTTTCACCAGAAGTCAGCTGCCACCAGACGCTCAAGTTGCCACCACAGCACCCAAAAGGGCGAACTCTTAAGCCACTGGAGACATCCAACCTCCAGATAAGGAGAGCAAACAAATCGACACTGCGGGTAAAAGGATTGCAGCCCAGTCTGCCAACCATTGGCATATTACCAATTCCCAGGCTGTCCTTGCACAGTACAATAGAGCTCACTGGGACGAGATGGAGGAGTTACTTCAGCTGAGGGGCAAACCTAAACCATCACTATTGCCTCCATACGTTGTGCCCTAGATGCGGCAGACACTGCGGCATGGAGAGTTAATACCAGTAGTCTCCTAAGATGTTATGTTTGGCCCAGGATTTCTGGTTTAAAACTGGAAGTTCACCAGGATGTGCTTAACAAAAGAGCACTTACTTGGTCCCCTGGTAGTCTCAATTTGGAGAAGATAAAAAAGACATAGGGACCACTAAGGCTATGGGAGCATCACTAACATCTACTTCCAGGGACACTTTTCATCGCCCCACCTACCGTGGGGCCTACAAGTCTACCTCTGCAGAGGATTCATGCTCACTACAAAAGCAGTCACAAAGCTCCCACGCCAAAAGCTACTACTGTGGCTCGTTTAGAGGTAGCAACAGGGGTAGAGGTAAAGGTGCCTCCGCTCGCGGAGCAACACACTCCGCCATAGGATGACTACCCTATCCTATTCCCCGGCCTCACAACCCATGACGGGGCAGACTGCAACATTTCCATCGAACATGGCATTCCATCCTCACAGACAAGTGAGTATTAGCCATTATCCAACATTGCTATTTTCTGGAGCTCATTACCACATCACTCAACATTCCACCTTACACTTACAGGTTAACACAGGAACATCCAACATTACTCATGCAGGAAGTCCTATCTCTTATCCTCAAATGAGCCATAGAACCCATTCCTCCTCAACATTACAGCTCAGAAGTATATTCTCTGTACTTCCTAATCCCAAAAAAGGAATGGCCTTTAAGACCAATCTTAGATCTCAGGTCCTTAAATAAACACATCCTATCATAGCAAATCCACATGGTCACCTTACAGGATGTCATTCCACTTCTTCAACAAGGCTGCTATATGGCAACACTAGACCTAAAGGACGTCAATTCCACATACCAATACATCCAGCTCATCGCAAATTTTTAAGATTTTTCATAGCAGGCAAACATTACCAGTTCAAGGTTCTTCCATTCGGAGTAACACCGCACCTCAAGTGTTCACCAAATGCCTAGCAGCGGTTGCAGCACATCTGCGCATACAAAATGTCCATGTATTCCCTTACCTGGACTACTGGCTTATCAAAGCCAGCACTCATCATCCGTGCCAACAACACACTCAGATGAAAATAGGTCTTCTCCACAGTTTAGAGTTTACTATCAACATTCCTAAATCTCACCTGCACCCATTAGAAGTTCAACCATACTTAGGGGCAATCCTAAACACACAAATCGGATCAGCCTACCCCAATCCCACAAGAATTCAAATATTTCTGGCAATATTGCTTCAGTTTCAAATGAATCAACTCACAGTGAGAATGGTCATGTGTCTGCTATGGATGATGGCTTCCTGCATTTCCATAGTTCCCCACGCAAAATTACACATGCGTCCATTACCGGATTGTCTAGCGTCTCAGTTGTCTTAGTCACAGGATCAGTTGACAGATGTAGTGTTGGTAGACTGCCACACTCACCGTTCTTTGCAATGGTAGAACACCACCAGCCTGTTGCAGGAGCAGCCTTTTTTTGACCCTGTTCTCCACATCAATCGCTCAACAGACACATCTCGGACCGGATGGGGTGCTCACCTACAGGATCGCACAGTGGAGGGCCAATCACCAGTCTCTCCACATCTACTATCTAGAGCTTCAAGCTGTTCGCCTAGCATTGAAAGTATTCCCTACCTCATCTGACTCACAAGGTTGTCCTAGTCTGGACGGACAATATGATAGCCATGTGTTACTTACAAAAACAAGGAGGGACATGGTGTCTTTAACTATCACAGCTGTCTCCGACCATTTGGAACTGCACTCTACATCACCACATTTACCTGTTAGCAGAATACCTTCCAGGAACAGATAACGACTTTGCAGACTTGACCAACAGGATGCCGTAACACGTCCACGAGTAGGAACTCCACCCACTTCCAAAAGTGGGGGTTCCCTCAAATAGACCTTTTTGCCACAGCAGAACACACAAAATGCCTAACCTTCGCCTCCAGGTTCCCACACCAACTATTCAAGGGCAATGTTGTATGGATCAGTAGATCAGGGATAGTTGCCTACGCTTTTCCACCCCTCCCTCTACTTCTGGTTCGGAGGCTCAGGCAGACTTCTCTAGCAATGATCCTAATAGATCCCACCTGGGCTTGTCAGCCTTGGTTCACAATATTATTAGACCTTTCTGTAGTTCCACACAAGAAGCTCCTCAACAGACCAGACCTTCTCACTAAAAATCGCGGACAAATCAGACACCAAGATCCCCGGAACTCTCAACCTAGCAGTCTGGCTCCTGAAGTCATAGAGTATGGTTATCTTAACTTACCACCAGAATGTATGGACATTCTTAAGGAAGCACATAGACCTACCACTAGGCCTGTTAAGCAGCAAAATGGAAACATGTTGTTTGCTACTGCCTCTTAAAACAAATTGACCTTTTCACAGCCACTATATAAAACATTATCAGCTATCAATTTCACTTGTGAAAGGCTAGTTTAGGGTTCACTTCTATACGCTTACATCTCGCTGCTATGGCTGCCTAACTCAAAAATGGCCACACTGTCTCTCTTCAAAATTTCTGTCATCAAAGCCTTCATGGAAGGATTTAAATGAGTTATTCCACCCAGGATTCCTCCTGCACCTTCATGAAACTCATAAGACTCATGGATCCCCTATTTGAACCCCTACGCTCATTCCCTGTTCAGTGCCTATCAGTTGGCATTTTTATTCGCCATAACTTCACTCGGAAGTTTAAATGAGCACCATGCTCTAACCTTGGAAGAACCTGTCTTCCAAATACACAAAGACAAGGTGGTTCCCCACACCAACCCTAAATTCCTCTCTAAGGTAGTCTTTCAATTTCACCTCAACCGATCCATTAAATTAACAGTTATTTTCCTCAACTTTATTGTGTTGCGGTACAAGTTCTTAATAAATTTAATGTCAAAATAGTAATTATGTTCTATATTAGTAGAACTAAAACTTTCAGAAGGTCTGAGCAACTTTGATCACCTTTTCATCATCACATAGAGGCAACCGTATATCCAAATCAGACATAAGCAGGTGGATAGTAAAATTCATTCAGATGTGCTATGCTAGGGCCATAAGAGACCCTTACCTGTTCCTCCCAGAACGCACACTACTCGCAAAAAGGGAGCAACCATGGCCTTCTTATGAAATATTCCCATAGCCGACATATGTAAAGCAGCTACATGGACCACACCACACACTTTCACCAAACATTATTGTGTGGATGTTTTAGCACACCAGCAAGGCAGTGTAGGACAGGCAGTGCTTTGTATCCTTTTACAAAGTTCTTACAGATACTGGACAGTAGAAACCTATCAATTGGGGTTGTTCTAAACACATGATGGTACAGATACATAGTTTATAGTGAAGCGCAGAGCAATTGCACATACAGTAGAAAGAAATGCCCTATTAATAGCTCTTCATATAAGGCAGATCCATTAGTTTCCACACTTACTGTGTCTGAGTCAGCATTTTGTGTACAGGGTTACACTGCGGACTCTCCTCTTTGACACCTTAACATATTCAGACATCAAAAGGTAATTTGATAAAAGCAAAGCAGTTTTAGGGAAAGGTTGTTGTTCTATAACACCAGTTTCCTTTGGTCCGTGTAGAAAGAGCTGTATAGGTGAAGACCTTGGAAGGTTAGTGGATTCATCTAACCCTGTTTCACAATTGATGTTGTTACAGAATATTGAAGATATTACAGAGACTCTCTCCAAAAACAGTAATCTGTTGCTACTGTATATAAGAATAAAGCTGCCAACAGGTGGCTCCCCGAAGTGCAAGAACTGGTTTACGAACGATCTGTGACAAGCAAGTCTTCGGACCTTCCTGAGGGCTACCTGTTCCAGTTCTTGTAGTAGAAGGCACACACACTGTAATGCTTCCCCAATTTCCCAGTGGAAAGAAAACCAGAGACGTGTTGATCCATTAAACCAAGTAGCATTATGTGGCCAGTTCTGTTCATCCGACCCCCACCAGTGCAGAAGTGTCTCCATATTAGTCCAGTATGTCAGCTGTCTATTCTGGAGTTATATTCAAATCATTTGCCCCTTTCTGGAGTCTGATGAGCCTGCTGTGTCTCCTGCTTTAAACCCATCATCAAGTTCTATGCTATTTTAAAGACCCCTCCACCAAGAAAATCTACATTAACTGAAATAATGCGGATGTAAGAAATCGTATGGCCTGAAAATGAGCCCACACAAGATCCTGAAACTTTAGAAGCGTTTGTCTCCCTAAGAAATGTGAGAAATAACCTTCTCTCTAATAAGCTGATGCTACAAATGGATTCTTGTCGGTTGCTGGTTCCACAACAGATACACCAAGCCACAAGGGATCTACATTTGGATACTCCTTAGTAGCAGTATTGCTCCTTTTCTGCATCATATTGTTGGGTACAATTTTTTAGCTAGTGCACAGGCTCTATCATCCTGAAGGTATAACACCATCTGTTGTGCTTCAGGCATTACCACCACATACTTCTCACAGAGCTAAAGGGAGTATCTTTCTGGTAACATCGCTGCATATGCCAGATACTCCTCCCCGCCCAGCTTTTCGCAATGACACGAATTGCAAATTTTTCGCAGAAGTCGGCACAGTTGTGCCATGCCCATGATTTCTAATTCTCAACCTCAAAAAAGAGCCTCTGTTTTGCAGGGCTCTCCACTCCTGTCTTCCTATTGGCTGCCATGCTGCACGATGTGACGTGTGTGTGCATGCTGCCACTGTTTTAGACTTCTCAGAAGAGAAGCCGTAGGGTGAATGTGCACTCCCATTGAGAGCTACTCGGTCCATCCAGCCTTCCCGTGCTTCACTTACTTCCCCTGTCTGGTCTCCATCTTTACTCTTGTTTAGACAGTGCCATTGTTTCCTTGTATTTATAATCCAGGACTTATTTAATTTAGGGCGGTTGTGCCTTAACCAGTTTTTATGGTTAAAGCTATCCTGCATTCACCATATTTCAAAAGAAAATACAATTTCCAGAACGCACTTAGCTGCAAGGTGGAAATAATTAAAGTACTGTTTGAACTGGTACACGTATTATTTGCAGCGCTTCAAATCTGCATTGGAATGCATAAACCGCTAATCTAAAAATCCGCGTTTGTGGAGTAATTGTCAAGCCTCTGCTGTCACTTGTCATAAAGTGTGAAATTTCATTTGGGATCATTAGCATTCCTTTCTTCTGAACTGAATACAGTAGAACCAATGTGTTCCTTTTCAATTTACGCGTTTGAAAGACACATAATTTTAATAGTTGAATATAACTCATCGTATAGATAGCTGCTTTTCATAGCTGCTTAAATAAGATTATTCTGTAACCAAACTGACCATGCCTGCAACCAGCAGCTAGCCGAGCTACATATATTAGATTAAGGGTAGCCACTTGGCCTTCTATCTTAGAGAGGTCAATAAACCAACTAGCTTTGGGTAATAATTAGCAGCTCCTACCGGTGCCTAGAAACGGTACAAATTGCAATCTGTATAAGGTAATGCAGTAATAATTATTACTATTGTTTTTTTGCGCAGTGCTAAATCACCTATGTGAGGTGCATTTTCAATCTGTTTGTCTCAGTATGTGGCAAGATCCTTTTTGGACAAAATGGCTCCCAGCAGACTGTAAACTTGAGTTTTTATTCAAGTAGTTTGGATCTGTTTCCTGTACCTGAAGTGGTCCATCTCTGCGTTCCATCTGGTATGACGTATGATGTATCACTGAGATCTCTCAGCAACATGCCAGGATGTGCTCAGCAGAAAAACACCCATCTAGTTTGAGTTCATTTTCTATGCACCATATTCTGTACACTGAAAATAAACATAATTGGTATTTGCATTTTGTCGCTGGCCCGTTCCCAAGAAAACATACAAATACGCATAACACGGAAAACAGTAAGCTATTTGGACTGTTACTGCTTTAAAAAACATTTTTAAAGCAGCAAAGTGCAAGTTATTACAATAGGACTATTTTTGGTAACATTAGAAAGGTTTTAACACAAGGTAGCCCATTGGCATTTGAGTGTAAAGGAGAAGGTTTCTGATGATGAAATAAAACTTTTACTTATCCATGTGGTAGAATAAGAAAACCGCCCACGCAAAATATTACAAAAGGTTTTACACAGGATGAATCTACTTTGCCAAAATGATTGATGCTGCGTTGTTAATTGAAAATTCTCATTTGTTTCTAGGTAACAATAATAAGCTTGCTATTATATAATTTGCAAAAGACACTCAGATGATGGACGGAATACAGGGCAAATCAAACATTCAGGGAGGACGTGACTTGGCAGTTCAGGCTGTACTGTTCCCCTAGGGAACAGGGTCAAGACTGATTTCCATATGGCTGGGTCTGAACTGGAATTGCATGGGGAGCAAAAAACAATGGATTTAGGCCCAGATGTCTGTACTGGGGTGAATGTTTGACATTGTGCAGCATTCTGTCCATCAAATGTTTTTTGCATTTGTCACCCCGAGCGGGGTGGGAATGCCCAGACGTGGGTCCCGTGCTCTCCATGTCACTGGAGTCAAGCTAGCCTGGCTGATGAGGGGTGATGTCCCGAAACCGGTCCCAGGATGCTTGGTTCCAGTCCAGGGAGGACCTGGCTTGGCAGTTTGGGCTGGGCATGGGAAGAGAGCCAAGACTGATTTGCATATGGTGGCTGGGTCTGAACTGGAATGGCATGGAGAGCAAAAAGATTATGGATTTAGGCACAGATCTCGGTACTGGGGTGAATGTTTGATATTGTGCAGCATTCTGTCCATCAATTGTTCTTTTTGCATTATATAATATGCAGTATCAAAAATCTAAATCATTTTGCCAAATAAAGTGAAGAAAAAACGCAGCAGAAAAATGCAGTTGTATGCCGCAAAATTTTAATTTATGTGCCGCAAAATTTGCTCATCTATGCTGCAAAATCCCAGCCGGGGGGAGGGCTGATCTGCTGTTCCTGATAATGTTATGTGGGAAAAAATTCCTTATCAAATTTTAGGCCCTACAGAAATGATTGAAATCCCTTATGTTTTGAGATTCTCATTGAATGACATTGTTACTCCAAAACCTTTTGCTAGTTCATGGGACACAAATGCTTTTAAAAAGCCGATGACTGACTTGCTGTGTGTAATCTGCAGCTCATATGCCTCAAACTGAATATGCTACTTACCAGTATGCATCTGTTCTTGGCATGTAGAGCTGCAGATCTACACACGCCTCCCCGGCTACCTGTATCTGTTCCAGTTTATCTTATTTAGATAACACACACATGGGCATCTTCACTGTTATTACTACGCTCCATCTTTCCCTGCTGGCGAAAAACAATCTGAGGATGGAGCCGAAGCCCATGCGCAATACGATCCAAAGGAGGAGTCACCGACCTTGAGACTTCCAAAGACTTTCCAAGAGGAAAAACAAACTGCAAACATCCGGGCCCAACACCAGATGGCGATCTATGTACAATATATATATAATATTTATCAGAAACAGCTGCTTCTCGCCTTCGCAAAGTTTTCTTTCGGCAGAGCAGACACCGACCCAGAGTATTGTGCTTTAAGATTGCATTTTAATGACGGCCATTACGCGTTTCAGTCCGAAGCGGACCTTGATCACATGACAACGCTGAGAGTATTGACAGACCATTTAAAGTGCTACATTTTGCCACGTGATGGGTGAAATGCAATGGTACAAGAAAAAATACTTCTCAGTTCAGTGAAGCATATGTCACAGTCTATGTCACATTAAAAGAAATACTGTTGCAATTGGTATATTTATGGCATAGGATGCCATCTCTCTCAGCTAAAACAACCCCATCTAAAATCCTTAAATAATTTAATGGACAATTTAGGTTAAAATAAGCCTGTAGAAAACATTAGGTTCGAGGCATATGAGCTGCAGATTGTACACTTAGCATAGATCGCCATCTGGTGTTGGGCCCGGATGTTTGCAGTTTGTTTTTCTTCTTGGACAGTCTTGGGAAGTCACGAGTTTGGTGACTCCTCCTTCGGTCCGTACTGCGCATGGGCTTCGGCTCCATCCTCAGATTGTTTTTTTCCGCCATAGGGCTCGGATGTGATACTTCGTGCTCCGGCTTCGAACTTCTACAGTTCCAGCCTCGACGGAAAATCCTCGTTTCTTCGAGTTTCTTCATCATCATCTTCATCTCTCGAAGCGGCACTTTCTCCATCCCGTTCATCGGCACCGGCCTTCGGGCCCTCCTCGACTCCGGTCCCGGCCGATGGAAAGGACTCCGTTCAAAAAGTGCCCAAAATGTGGGTCTAAATTTCCCCACACCGACCTCCATCAGGTGTGTAACCTTTGCCTCTCTCCAGAACACGAGGCTAGAGACTGCCCCGCCTGCAAGTCTTTTCGATCGAAGAAGACCATCCGAGATCGAAGAGCTCGACGGACCATGGCGCACTCATCCTCTGCAGCTCCACCGGACATCTTTGGAGACGGCGCCGAAGCTTCGGGGCAAACACACACCGAGCAGGAGGAAGACATCGTCAGCGCTTCCGAGGCCGACGACTCCGACGTGGAGGACGTTACACCGGCGCAGCGGGCCGTGAGTACTATACCCCCTCCCACCCCCGCGCCCAAAACCAAAGAGACTCGGGTTACTCCCTCGCCTGCCGGCCTGGGCAAAACCAAAGCTTCTATCACCCCACCTACGGGCCCGGTGTCGAAGCCTCCAAAGTTTCACGGCAGCTCGGGATCGAGCCAGCCGACGCCCGGTGCCGAAAAACAGCATCCGGCACCGAAGAAAGCAATATCCAGCTCGACTCCGAAGCCACCGGTGCCGAAGCCTGGACTCTCGGTGCCGACCAAACACAAACATAAATCTGTCGGCACCGACGCTCCGGCGCCGAAAACTCCTTCGACGCCGAAAAAACAGGAGGCCCCAAAAAAGCATGGCGCACACAAACCATCGAAGTCCTCGGTTCCGAAATCACCGGTGCCGACGGACGATTCGACGCCACTGGCTCTGTTTACACCAGACCCTCTACAAAAGACTCTGTCCAAAGATCCAAAGACTGGACTATTGACTTTAATTATCAAGAAAAGACGCCTTGATACTCCGGCTCCTCCTCCTCCACCTAAAAGGAAGGACTCTGCTACTTCTCCCCTAAGAGTGCCCTCCCCACTACCGCCTCCCCTACCTCCTCCACCACCTCCACCCCCTCCCCCTCCCAGGTCTCCGCCACCTCCACCTCACTACGATCCGGCCCCATCCCCAGATCCGGATGACGGGGACCCGGACAATTACCCGGCGGACGCCCCAATGGATCCCACTCCACCAGGGACCCCAGACCCATGGGAGGATTACAATAACCCTGACATACCAGATATACCTCAGGACGACCTATACCCATCCAGGCCGTCTCCTCCAGAGGACTCCTTAGGGTTTCATCATTTAGTGCAGAGAGCAGCACACTATCATGGGGTGGACATGCACAGTGAACCAGTGGAAGAAGACTTCCTACTGGATACATTTGACATACAAGACAAATCTACTTCTATCTTACCCATGCTTAAGGGCGTCACCAAGCACGCTACAGAGGTGTTCAAAGACCCTGTCAGGGCCAGAGTACTGAACCCTAGAATAGAGAAGAAGTACAAAGCGGCACCCACAGACCCTGCATACATTAAGGGCCCTGCTCCCCTAGATTCCCTAGTTGTCTCCACAGCTAGAAAGCGGGCTAACTCCCAATCCTCAGGAGAAGCCCCACCGCCAGACAAGGAATCTAAACTTCTGGACGCGTCTGGTAAACGCACCGCCTCCCAAGCTGCAAACATGTGGCGCATTGCAAACACACAAGCACTGCTTGCGCGATATGACAGAGCACACTATGACGAACTAGAGGCTCTTATGCAGCACCTTCCAGAAAAACACAAGCGCAAGGCTCATGACCTGATACAGGAGGGTAAACTAATTACAAACACCTCCATTAAGTGTGCCCTCGATGCAGCCGACACTGCTTCTAGAGCCATAAATACAAGTGTCCTGCTTCGTCGCCATGCCTGGCTCAGGATCTCAGGGTTCAAGCCTGAAGTCCAGGCGTCCATACTCAATCACCCCTTTGACCAGCAAACTCTCTTTGGGCCAAAGGTAGACGAAGCGTTGGAAAAGATGAAAAAGGACACAGACACAGCAAAGTCTATGGGGGCACTCCAAACACAAGCCTCTAAACGTTCCTTTCGACGCTCGTCCTTTCGTGGCACAGGCAGAGGCTCCTCCACCGATAACGCCTCTACCTCCTACAAGTCCCCTCCTCAAAATACCTTTTCAAAGGGCAATCAAAGGGGCGGTTACAGAGGCAACAACAATAAGGGCAGGGGCAAAACCAACAACACCCGTTCTGCCACCCCACCCACACAATGACTCCCCTCCGCTCCCCCCAGACCATCCCACTCCGGTCGGGGGCAGACTACAAGACTTTATCCACACATGGGAGTCCATAACATCGGACAAATGGGTGACCCAAATCATTCGGTCAGGGTACTGTCTCGAACTAACATCTACCCCACCCAATATCCCACCAAGGCACCGTCCAATGTCTCAAGAACATTCCACACTGCTCACACAAGAGGTACTCTCACTCCTCCAAAAACACGCTATAGAGCAGGTCCCCGTCAATCAACAAAATCTAGGGGTCTACTCCCTATATTTCTTAATACCAAAGAAAGACGGGACCCTCAGACCCATTCTCGACCTCCGGCCTCTAAATGCCTACATACATTCAGACCATTTTCACATGGTCACCCTACAGCAAGTCCTCCCACTCCTCTGCCAGGGAGACTTTCTCACAACCTTGGATCTGAAAGACGCATACTTTCACATTCCAATACACCCCTCTCACAGGAAATACCTCAGGTTCGTGGTGGACGGGCAACATTACCAATTCACGGTTCTCCCCTTCGGGGTCACCACCGCACCACGGGTGTTTACCAAATGCCTAGCAGTAGTAGCAGCACACCTCAGACGTCAACATATTCACGTCTTCCCTTACCTAGACGACTGGCTGATAAAAGCCGCGTCCTACGACCAATGTGTGCAACATACAAACAGCACCATCCAACTGCTCCACCAGCTAGGCTTCACGGTGAACTACCAAAAGTCCCACCTCATACCATCTCACACAAAGCAATATCTCGGGGCCACTATAGACACCTCCAAGGGTATTGCCTATCCAAACTCAGCCAGAATCACAAGCATTCAAGCCTTACGCAAAACATTCCTTCCTCAACACTCTCTTCCAGCAAGAGTGTTTATGAAGCTAATAGGAATGATGGCGTCTTGCATCTTCATAGTGCCCCATGCAAGACTCCACATGCGTCCACTACAAGAGTGCCTAGCACAACAGTGGAACCAGGCCCAGGGTCAACTGACGGATCTGGTGTTGGTGGACGGCCGCACACATCACTCTCTGCAGTGGTGGAACACCACAAACCTTTCCAAAGGGCGGCCGTTCCTGGACCCGGTTCCTCAGGTGATTCTAACAGCGGACGCATCGCTCTCCGGCTGGGGAGCGCACCTCCTACACCTCACCATGCAAGGTCTATGGACGCCACAGCAAAAATCGCTCCACATCAACCATCTGGAGCTCTTGGCGATCTTTCTAGCCCTAAAATCTTTCCAAAAACAGATTTCGGGCAAAGCAGTCCTCATTCGCACAGACAATATGACTGCGATGTATTATATCCAAAAACAGGGGGGGACACACTCTCCCCAGCTCTCCCGCTTAGCCCAGAGCATATGGAGATGGGCAATTCCCCAAAACATCTTTCTCCTGGCACAGCACGTTCCAGGCGTACAAAACACCATGGCAGATCTGCTCAGCAGACAAACACAACAACTACACGAATGGGAACTGCATCCACAAGTTCTTCACCCATTCTTCCAACAGTGGGGGCATCCTCAGATAGACCTCTTCGCCACCCACGAAAACAAAAAATGCCCAAGCTTCGCCGCCAGATACCCACACCCATTGTCCAAGGGCAATGCGATATGGATGAACTGGTCAGGCAGATTTGCATACGCCTTTCCACCTCTCCCACTAATTCCATTAGTGGTCAGGAAGCTACAACAGCACTCCCTCACACTCATTCTGGTAGCTCCGACGTGGGCCAGGCAGCCGTGGTACACCACGCTACTACAACTGTCAGTGGTACCACATCAAAAACTGCATCTATCCCCATGCCTCCTAACCCAGAACCATGGAGAAATCAGGCACCCGGACCCAGCTCAGCTCAACCTGGCGATCTGGCTCCTGAAATCCTAGAATTCGGATACCTTAACCTTCCCCCTGATTGCATGAACATCATCATGGAAGCCAGACGTCCTACCACTAGAGCATGCTATGCCGCAAAGTGGAAAAGATTTGTAATTTACTGCCGTAACAATACAATCAACCCTCTAGATGCATCCATACAGCACATCATATGCTATCTGCTCCATCTTCACAGGTGTAACCTGGCATATTCATCCATACGCCTACACCTAGCAGCGATCGCTGCTTATCTACAAAACAGACAGCATTTATCACTCTTCAGAGTGCCCGCTATTAAAGCCTTCATGGAAGGCCTTAAACGAGTAATTCCTCCCAGGGCACCACCTTCCCCTGTATGGAATCTAAATTTAGTTCTTACACGACTAATGGGTCCGCCCTTCGAACCAATGCACAAATGTGAGCTACAGTTTCTCACCTGGAAAACAGCTTTCCTTGTAGCTATCACTTCCCTTAGAAGGGTTGGTGAAATACAAGCGTTCACCATACAGGAACCCTACATACAAATGCATCACAGCAAGGTCATACTTCGCACAAATCCGAAGTTTCTGCCCAAAGTCATTTCCCCCTTCCACCTCAATCAATCAGTGGAATTACCTGTCTTCTTTTCGCAACCCCAATCTGTTGCAGAAAGGGCCTTACACACACTTGATGTGAAAAGGGCGTTGCTATACTACATACAAAGAACGCAACCCTTCAGGAAGACTAAACAATTGTTCGTTTCCTTCTCTCCACCACATAAAGGCAACCCCATTTCTAAATCAGGGATAGCTAGGTGGATTGTAAAATGCATACAAATTTGCTATCAAAAGGCAAAGAGAACATTATCTGTTCCTCCGAAAGCCCACTCTACAAGAAAGTTAGGGGCTTCTATGGCTTTTCTAGGGAATATACCCTTAGATGACATCTGCAAAGCAGCCACATGGTCTACACCGCACACCTTCACAAAACACTATTGTGTAGATGTGCATTCCAAGCAGCAAGCTAGGGTGGGTCAGGCTGTACTAAAGACACTTTTTCAAACAGCTGCAACGGATACCGGTGGTCGCCGCTAAGGTTGGGTACTGCTATATAATCTATGCTAAGTGTACAATCTGCAGCTCATATGCCTCGAACGGAATATGCTACTTACCAGTATGCATCTGTTCTTGGCATGTAGAGCTGCAGAGTTGTACACGCCCACCCGCCTCCCCGGCTACCTGTATCCGTTCCAGTACATCTTATTTAGATACAACACATGGGTTTCTCACTGTTATTACTACGCTCCATCATTTCCCTGTTGGCGAAAAACAATCTGAGGATGGAGCCGAAGCCCATGCGCAGTACGTACCGAAGGAGGAGTCACCAAACTCGTGACTTCCAAAGACTGTCCAAGAAGAAAAACAAACTGCAAACATCCGGGCCCAACACCAGATGGCGATCTATGATAAGTGTACAACTCTGCAGCTCTACATGCCAAGAACAGATGCATACTGGTAAGTAGCATATTCCTTATTAAATACATAATTAATATATGCAATCATAATAAGAGAAATAACGAATACAAAATACTCTTCAAAATTTAAAAGGTTTCCTAAAAGAAAAAGGCATGTTATACTGAGAGGGTTAATGTGACTCTATTAACATGTACACAATACTGGGATCAATCCCCGGTTTGACATATTAATAATGATAAGTATCTCATAGACTGGATGAGAATAATACAAAACTCTGTTCCATTGAAAAAAGTGTCATGTGCTACCTAAAATGTGTTAAAATATCACCATCTTCTTATTCATCTTGAGATGAATAAAAGCAAGTGTAGATTACTAAAGTGCAATAAGTGTAGCAAGTTAAAAAAACAGAATATTAACTAGTTGGAGTGGTTTGGCAGCCTCCAGTGAAATTATAAGTATTGTTCCCATATGTTGCCTTTTTGGTTATTAAGCTCAGTTCATTTTGTTAAAAAGCAATAGGATTTAAAACAGATATGGGAAAACCAAAGAAAGTTAATTAAACAAAGAACTGATCTAAAAAAAAATATATATATATATATATATATCCATCACTAGGACTAATGATGTATAGTTTTTATCGTAAAAAAAGGTTGCGCGAAGTTTCAGGTTGGGCAGGACATAATTACAAACAGGTATATAAATCTTCCGTATTGTTTAATCCTCCTGGTGATTTACTATCTAGATTAGGAATGTAGCGTGTCTCAAGTTTTCTGAGCTGGTAATCTGTCGCTCCCACTTTTGGTTTTGGGTATGGCATTGATTACAAAATATGAAAAATCTTTAAAATCATTATTGTGATTTTCCTGAAAATGCCTGGCGACTGGGTAGGTGGGGTCACAGTTATTTATAGCCCTATATGTTGCAAAATTCTTTTGCTAACAGGCAGCTTTGTGCTTCCTACGTACCTGAGTTGGCATGTACATTCTAGTATGTATATGGCCTATTCTGTTTTGCAATGGAGTGGTTTATTCATTTTGATCTCCTTGTTGCAAAATGCAGTATGATAGCTATTTTTATTCTTGCCATATTGACATGCCTTACATGTCTTACATTTAGTAAAACCATTGGGGATAGTCAACCAATTGCTTATTTTAGATGATTCTGGTCTGCTAGAGACTAGGCAATTGTACATCGAGGGCGCTCTTTTATAAGTGATACTGGGTTTGGCGGGGAGCTCGTGTCCTATTACAGGATCATTTTTAACCGAGACCCAATTTCTATGTATGATCTTTTGTATTGCTTTCTCTTGAGCATTGTAGGTAATGATAAGTCTCAACTCATCAAAGTTTTCATTTTTTGTCTGTGACATAATTTTGACTTTTTTCAGAATCAATAAATCATTTCTTTCCAAGTTTTTTGTTTTATTGAGGCCCCTTGTATGTGTTGATGGGGTATCCCCTCGATGGAACTCTCATCTTGCTCTTATGTTGAGCTATAGCTAGCTCCTCTGAGTTACTACAAATTCTTTTGAGGCGCAGCATTTCCCCATGGGATGCTGCGTACTAGGTGTCAGGGATGAAAACTGGAAAAATGTAGTACAGCATTGCCTGCAGTCTCATTTCTGTCAAGTCTAATTTCAAGAAAATGACCCTTAGCATAGATATATATATATATATATACACATACATCTAAACATGCAGCCTAAGACCCTTCAACAGGCTAAGAAGCCAAAATTGCATTGGATTTTTCATTTAAAATAAAACACATGTTTTTAAAGATTTTTGGACATATAACATGCACTCCTTAGAGTTTTGACATAGCCCTTTATTTTCAAGGAAAAAGGCAAGTAATAGCAGGCAATTAGCCCATAGGCTGCATAGAACCTCCAAGACCTCCCTGCTCCCATCATGCACCACAGGTTACAATTGGGTTAGTTCTTTTTTCCGGCTCCTTCTCTGAGGATCCTGGAGGATTAAGCTTGTCAGTTTTTGATGTTTTCCCGTCTAAAATTGGTTTCCTAGTAGTTTTTCTACTTTCACTGTTGGCTATCTTTTCTAGCATTTCTCTGACAATTTTGCGAATTTTTTCTGTCTGATATGCCAGGATTATTCAATAAATGTCCTTCCTGTGGGAAGAAGATGGCAAAATCTGATCCCCACTCCGTCTGTATTGTGTGTTTGCCGTCCTTGCACAATCCAGATTAGTGTTATTATTGCCAATAGTTTTCCAAGAGGACACTTACCGAGAGAAGAGCAAGCTACATGCCTTGCTGGAGAGAGGAAAGGGATCAAAAAGTGGCCTTGAGAGCAGCCATGCTCTTAAAGAGCCCTCCTCTCATGATAAATAGCACAGGGGCAGAATCAGCATTGTTCTGCTTTATCAGCGAAAAAAAAGGAGCAATTACCTGATTGTTCCCCTTCGGCATCACGGTCAATGTCGGAAAAACATGCACGGCATGAGACGATGTCGAGGGACAGATCGCCGTCGAGGTGACCTCCGCTGACGAAAGGCAAGTTGAGACCCATTGCTTCAGTCTCGGAGTACGTAAGACCTTAGAAGCGCAAGTCGACGCCGAAGAGCGGACTTGGGTCAGCGCCAAAAACTCCCACGTTGCCATTCACCGGCGTCGCTTCATCTGTCGATGTCCAGAACTCCTCCACTGTCAGAGCGTATACAGCCAGCATCGAGAGTGTTGAAGTAGAGGACCCCGCCGCAGTCACATAGGCCGTCGACGTCGAGAGCGGTGCAGTCCGTGTCACCAGTTCCAGTTTGAAGGTCGAGAGGCCCGGCATTACCTCTCCGTGACACTCACCGGGAAAAAAAGCAGTGTAGACCTTCCTCACTGTCGAAGAATCCTACATCATCACGACGTTGAGGCCCCCCTCACCGTCGATGGATCACTGGGAAGGCAGACATCAACGACGAAATCCAGACAGTAAACGTCAAAAGAAGCGTCAGGATCGTGCAAATGACGCCAGGCGGATCTCTGGTTCCTGGAAAGCAGACCGGTCCTGTTAAAATGTCTCCAAGGTGGTTGCAGAATATCCGGCATTGGAGAGTTCCACCTAGAAGTCTACCGTCGGACTTCTCACAAACTTACTCTCCTTCCAGAGTCTCTGCTGGTCCTCCACCTGCAACGTCTACGGGAAGATCTCCACACAGGTCTCCAAGGAGAACGAGGTCTCCTCCCGCACAAAGATCCCGATCTAGAACACCCTTCAGATGGTCGAGATCTCATCATTCCTCCAGATCATGAAGAAGCAGACAAAGATCACCTTCATGGTCTACATCAACAAGATCGTCTGTGAGAGATTACTCAACGAGTCTGTCTGTTACTCCTCCTGATAGGGTTTCTCCAGTGGATTACATGATCACCTTCAATGAAGTCCTGAGCAGAGGTGCCAATAAGTTGAACACTGAGATGCCTTTGCCGAATACCTCTGCATCTGTAATATTTGAGACACTGCATCACAGGCCTTCAGCTCCCTCTGGTTCCTGGGCTACTTGAACCAGCACTAAAGACTTTTTTAACACCAGCTGCGGTGGGGTCCGCGCCACCACGCATCTCAAAGAAATACAAGGCACCAGACCAGGATCCACTGTTCCTAAGAGCAGGTCCTCCACCAGATTCTGTTATAGTGGCAGCAGCCAGTAAGGCACATCCAGGAGCTGCATCCTCTTCAGTCCCTCCTGAGAAGGAGACTTACCACATAGACTCCCTGGGAAAGAAATTGTGCAATACTTCTGCATCCTTTATGATGAGGTGGTATGACAGGGCGCTGTGGGACTCTCTGGCTAGGTTCGCCTATAAGCTGCCCAAGGAAGACCAACAAGATTTCCATGAGATCTTGCTGGAAGGTGGTCTTGTTGCGAACCAGGTAATCAGTGCAGCTGCGGATGCCTCGTATTTGGCGGCACATGGGTACTCCCACGGAACCAATGAGCCTGGTTACGGCTCATTGTTCTCAAGCCGGAAGCTCAGCGTAGGGTCATGAACCTTCCTTTCAGCGGTACCTCCTTATGTGGCACTTGTGCCGATGATGAGATGTCCAAGATGAAATCTGAATTAGACACATGGAAGGCGTTTGGCCTTGAGAAAGGTAAAGATTTTCAACGCAAGTACCGAACCTACGATCGTCTGCATTTTTAACAGAGGGTTCAAACTCCTCACTGGTCGACACATCAACAGCAGTCCAGGTCACATTACCACCTGCTTCGACCAGGACGAAGAAGGGGAGCCCCCAGACCAGCAACTTCCTCAGCAAAGCAACCTGCAGAGCAATGAGCACTGGCTTTCCCTGTCCCCGTTGCCCACTCCATTTGGGGGAAGTATCATGTTTCACCTGGATGAGTGGAAAAAGATCACAAAAAGACAAATGGGTGCTCAATATTGTGCAAAATGGTTACTTGCTCAGATTCAAGCCCCCACCTCTAGCAGTACCACGTCGGAGAACGTACGTCCAGCAACATCACTTACTTAAGGCAGAGGTGCATACTCTACTAAAAAAAGACACTATAGAGGAAGTTCCTTTACTGGAGCAACAGCAGGGTCCATCCCAAGAATACAGACCAGTACTCAATTTGAGATGCTTGAACAAGTTCATCTGCAAAGAGAGATTTGGTATGTTGGCGCTGCACCAGATTTTTCCTCCACTCCATCTCTGGGACTAAATGTGTTCCATAGACCTTCAGTACACATATTTTCACGTGCCAATTTCCAGAAAACATCAGAAATTCCTACGTTTTCAGGTAGCGTCTCAGCTCTTACAGTTCAAAGACCTCCCGTTTGGGCTAAATTCAGCACCCCACACGTTCTCAAAATGCATGGTGTAGTAGTGGTTTTCTACGCAAGCAGAAGATCTTCATCTAACCGTAGCTGGACGACTGGTTGCTGAAAAGTTTGTCACCCACTTTGCTTCAGAAACACCTTCAATGCTGCATTCAAGTGTTAGGCTGTCTGGGCCTACAGATCGACTACAAAAAGTCGATTTTCAACCCAACTGATAAGATTCATTACCTGGGGGCACCTCTCGATACCGTAAGCTCAAGCGTGTGTCCTAGAGAGGAGAGGTTGTCCTCAATATTCAAGTGCTGCACTCTCCTCCGCTTTCACCTCCCCACGGTCAGACAAATGTCCTCACTTCTGGGCTCGATGACATCCTGCATCTTCACCGTCCCAAACGCCAGACTACAAATGCGTCCTCTCCAGCAAGCGGTAGAGGATCAGTGGTTGCAAGTCTCGGACTGTTGGGAAGATTCATTGGTTCTCCCTCAGTCAGCCAAGGATTCACTCGAATAGTGGATGAAACAATCGCATCTGCTGAAAGCAGTTCCTTTCCATCAGGATCTTCCCAGCCAGACGATTATCACTGACACTTCCCTCCAGGATTTGGGGGGGGGGGGTTGGGGGAGGGCTCACATGGGTCCTCTCCAAGTGCAGGGACTCTGATCAGAGGCGGAGCAGGGATATCATATCAATATGTTAAAAATTGTGAGCCGTACGTCTTGCACACAAGTCCTTGCTTCTGACTATCCGCACATACTCCCTGTTGATTCAGAGGGACAACACCACAACCATGTATTACCTGAACAAACAGGGAGGAACCAGATCGAGACCCCTCTCACAAGAAGCTCAAACCATATGGAAGTGGCTGCTTGCAAGGAAGTTAACCATTTCTGCAATTCACCTCCCAGGTACTCTCAATGTCTAGGCAGACTCTCTAAGGCGGAACTTTGTCGAAGCTCATGACTGAGTGCTAAATAACAAAGTCGCACAGGACATCTTCCAACAATGGTATTTTCCAGACATCGACCTGTTTGCGGACGCAACAAACGCAAAATGCCGCGTATTCGCATCCAGGTTCCACCAACCAGAATCCAGAGGGAATGCGCTTTTGATCAAATGGTCGCAGACATTACTGTACGATTTTCCACCAATACCACTCATTCCTCTTTTGATCAACAAGTTCTACTGAGCCAAGACCAGAATGATACTGGTTGCACCAGAGTGGCCCTCCCAGTGGTGGTACGCGGATCTTCTTCAGCTATCCGAGACCCCACACAGGACGTTACCGTGCCATCCGGACTTACTATCTAAACTCGGGGGTAAGGTGTTCCATCCCAACCTCTCATCTCTGAGATTGACTGCATGGCTCCTGAGGTCCTCCAGTATGGGCATCTAGGTTTGGCGGCAGACTGTATGAACATCCTTAAGGAGACAAGAAGACCATCCACCAGAAAGTCGTGCTCTTTCAAATGGAAGCAGTTTTACTTATGGTGCATCAATAATGATAATGATCCCATTCTCATGCAGGAGTAGGTGATTCTACCATACCTACTGTATTTAGTCAAATCAGGCCTTCAGTTTTCCTCTATAAAGTTTCAATTAGCGGCTATTACAGCATACAGAAAAGCTGTTACCTTTTTTCAGATACCTGTGGTTAAAGACTTCCTTGAAGGATGTGGAAATATGGATTTTTATGGTCGGTTATGTCCCCTATCTTGGACCCCAACGGCTTCATGTATAAATCACAAGTACATGTATGTTCCCTCCAATTCCAGTTATGAAGACGCAAACACATGTGCGTCCACCGTCAACATGTCCTCTTTCAGATCCGCCATGAATGGGCCGGATATTCTATTCCTAAGTATAAAAGGCCACCGGCTTTATATGGTTCACTTTCCACATTTCTACAGATTCAGGCGAATAGGCCCGGATTCTGCCACCAAGCCTTTTCTTGCCTTCTGCCTCTGAAAGCTCCAGTCTGAGCCTGCATCTGTGACCATGAACTTTGTCTTACTCCCTGCGCGGCTAACGGTGCCTGATCTAGCCCGTCGCCTGCCAAAAACTGTATTTCACCTTCGAGATTATCTCCTTCGCTCCTCATCCGATGCATTCCTTTCTAGCAGTTTAAGTAAACATTCCTCCAGCTACCGTGCAAAGGGGCCAGGCCTCGCTGCCCTCATGCAAGTAATTCATAGCCCTGTTACCATGGAATATTCCTACCCCCTCGCATCTAGTGTAGACACTTAGACGCTTGTACACGCACTAACAGTCAGTATAGTCAGTATAGAATAAGATTCTATCCTAAGAGACCTCTCTTTTTGGATAACACAGTTCTTTAAACATAGGATATTAGATATGATTTGGGATTAGGTTGACATAACCCCAGACTTTTGTCTCCACATGTAGAGCTAAATGTCAAGTCCCATTCTCCCCCTAGTTGCACGTCAACTCACACGTCATGCTGCTGCGCGCGCATCTCTGCCAAGTATTCTTGCTGACATTGCGAAATTCTTTCATGGAACCACCCATTTGTGACATCATACCTAATGACGTTCTTTAGTTACGCCTAGTTACACCCATTTTAGTTACGCATGTATGCCTTTATCTCTGTTATCAACTGTTACGCCTCCTGCATCTGTTTTACTGTAATGCCTTTTCTATAAAAATGATTACCTGTCAATAATGTATTGTCCCTTCCTTCCTGAACTTTCGTGGTGATGGAATAGAAGGCCCATAATTCGAATTATGTTCCTTTGTATAGGAATAAAGCCCGTTCCGAACCTCTAATACCACGGATTCTGCCTCTTATTTTATTGAGCTATTCTTATTAATGTTCCGCATCAAATTAAGTACAGGTAATTAAATTATTTACCACATATATGGCGCCCGAACAGGGACACTTTCTCATCTCACGCGCCGGAGGTGCGTTGCAGGCCCGGTCTCCTGCCACAGCTGGACGGACAACAACGCGTACCCACAGGATTTCCTGTATCTCCCTCCTGCCGAGCGGGGGTAACTGAGGCTGCGATCAACACCCAGACGAGGCGGTGAGAAGTGCGAAGTATCCCGACCAGAGCCTAGCTGAGAGAGCAAGATCCGAGGTATACAGAGGCCCACCAAGTTCCGAAGTATCGAGTCGAGTCCAGTCCGGTCCAAGTCCAGTTCAAGTTCAGTTCCGAGGCCTTCCGTTCCGAGCTACCCGGTGAGTACCATTGCCGGGGAGGCGTTCTGACGTGCACAGAGGTTGTGCCGGTCAAGACGGGTTTGGGTACACAAATCCGGTCTGCACTGTTTCAGCAGTGTATCTGTACTGTTTAGCAGTATATCTAGTATGTCTAGTATATATTCAGAATACCTAGTTAGTGCCGAGTATTATGCTTAGTGACTAGATCCCTAAATGGCCATCATTGTTGTTCATTAAATGTTAAATGTTAAATGTTTTAAATACGTTCTGCATATTGTGGTGTGAATGACTGTTCATTATTGTGTTTTGTTGTATTAAACGTGTTCAAAATTAGGTATCAGATCAGTTCTCAATATGCCGCTCTTTTCGAAATTAAGACAGATCAAACTAGAAAAGGGGTACTCGAAGAAGCTGTTCCCATTCCTCCTAGGGACACTCCAGGGTACTTCATGTATCATAAACATGGCCTAGACGCCATATTATTTCTTGATTTATGGGTAGACTACACCAAGGAATTACCAGAAAGTCAGAGGTGGCCCGCAGCTGGGACCTGGGATGCAGATTGCATCATGAAAGTAGAGGAAGAATTATGGAAAAAGAAAGCTAGACAATCACAGAAAGATGCCATTGAATTATGGCGTAATGAATCGTATAGACGTACAGAAAAAGCACGCAGACAGGAAGAGAAGAGTAAGGAGAATTCAAGTAAAGTCCGAGAAAATCTATTAATTGAAGAAGGTACCCGAGCAAAATCAGAACAAGTAGACAGACAAAGAAATGCCCTTATGAATGGTATGTATCCTCTTCTGGCCGAAGGGTTACCTAAGGCTACTCCGGAGATACCAAAAGACTTGCCACCTCCGTTGTTTCCGATAAAATCACATCCCAAAGGGCATCCCAGAACCGCAGAAGATGTTTTCCTTTCCTCTTATTTAGACGACGCAGCTCCCGAGTATGCTAATACTGCACCACATAGACCGCCTGCCGAGGGGGTTCAACGCCAAGACCCTCCGTCTGTACCTCCGCAACAACAAACTCCGACACAAGTTCCGACAAACACATCTGTTTCTACAGCTGTACCCACACCTATGGTTGCTATATCACGTTCAACGAATCCTTTCACATCCAGCACCCCAGGCGGTGCTACAGGAGGTACAACAAACATTTTTTCCACGCCACCCAGAGTAAATAAACTTTCCTTTCAAGAATTAGCCCACCAACGTACGCCCAAACTAGTAACTCCCGACATGCTTAAGGAACTTCTAGTAGATTGTAGATATGACCCTGTGCCCGGCAAAGAGGATGAAATGCTGCTGGCCTCATTACGTATCCGACGAGCTGCAATATATTTAGGGAGGCTACCAGGAATGACTACACATTTAGAAAATATATATCATTTTATCCAGTCAGGGCGAGATTCTGAAAGTATTAATAGAGCCATGGAGTACCAGAAAGTGGAGATACAGGGGGAACTGTTACGTTTCCTCATAAATTGTGTGGTCAGAAATCAAGACCGACCAGGGGTAAATCCGGAAGAAATGCGAATTCTTACCACATGGAGTCGGAATATATCAGAGGGGAGACATGATAAACTACTAAGTATAGTAGCTATGTGCCGAAAGATCCGCAAAGAAGTAGAACGAATACACGAAGAAAGATTGGCGGTAGACCAGCCTGAACAAAACGAGGAGGAGGAAGAATTAGAACTGCCCACAGGACAGTTAGAAACTATGGCCTATGTAAGTAAAGGAAGACCCCATAATAATACCAGAGGCTTTACTGATCCGATACGTCCGATACGTCCAGAAAATAACAGAAATTTCCAAACCCCTATAATAAATATAAGGTCCCCCGAACATTCGTTCCATGCCGCTGACAAATTACTTCGAGAACGAAGGGGTTATCATATACTAGATTCTATGGACGAACAAGAATTAGCCAGGTCAGCCGTTCACTGGGTTGACAGTCCCGGAAAATATAGTGATGATACACTAGCGCACACGTTTTTGAACCTCACCCCAGATGAACAGCGTTTAGCTGGTATCTACATGATTCAACAACTCCTTATATTATATAAAAGCCAACACTCCGATCCTGGTCCCTTACCTGATATATTAACTGAATTACTCACGAATAAATGGAGAGGTTCAGGTACTGAGTTAATTAGAGGAATACTAGAATCCAGAAAGCAGTACATTCTTTTTGTATGCCCCGAACATGTCTCACTGCCCATCAAGGAAAGAACGACGTATTATATGGATAGACAGAATCCCTTACGCGAAGTCCACCCGATAAAAGGTGAGGACAATCAGTTTAAACGTGTGTTTGTATACACACCCATATCTAAAATGGAACTATTAGAAATGAAGAAAGTGGTACCCAGTCATGACAAAGACCCAGCGGGTTTCCACCGTGAAATTAAAGACATGTTGCTCATGGGAGAGTATACCTATCCCGACATTATGAAAATATTAAAGGTATTAATGCCTGCGGGCATTTATGAAAAACTCAAAGAAAAGGATTGGGAGGTGGGAGACCAAAAGATAGATTGGACAGCATTAGAAAACGAAGAAACAGCTCGAGGTCCAGGTTTAGGGCTTGGGGAAAAGACCAAAATACTACCAGGTTTATTAGTACAGGTACTGCCACGTTTATTAACTACGAAAAAGGAAGACTGGGGTGCAATCTCAGCCTGTAAACAAAAGCAAGATGAAGACACTAGTGACTTTTATGCCCGATTCGAAAAATGTTTTGGTATAAATAGTGGAATAAAAGCAAGTAGCGAATCGTATCCACATCTGTTTGTGACAAAATTAGTTGAAAATGCCTTGCCCCAAGTTAAGAATAGAGTATTGAAATTCGAGAGTACCTGGCAAGGTAACACTCCGTCACAAATGTTACAAATGCTACAGTACCATCACAATAGAATTAGAGAGGAACAAGAACATGAACAAAGACGCATGAAAGACACGAAAATGAAAATGCTAGTTTCCCAGACAGTTCCAGCTGACGGTCATAAAAAGGGTATGACACAGTCCAGTGTTTCAGCAGGTTCTGTAAAAGGGACATGCAACTATTGTAAACAGCCAGGTCATTATGTACACGATTGTCCAGTTTTAAAACATAATATCGCCATAGGTAATACAAAAGAAAGACCACGGCCACTTAGACAGGATCAGAACCAACAAGGAGCCCCGCAGCATGCACAGGCCATGCCAGCTCCGCAACAGTCTATGCCAGCTCCACCACCGCAGCCTATTGCTGCCACACCAACAACGACACGACAGATGTACCAGACTGCACAGTATGACTACCCTGATTATCAACGATACTCATGAAACAGCCTAGAGAGGGAAGTTGGCTTACCCCTTATCGAGGTCCCTGTAGATCAAGAAGGACCTTATGTACACAGTGAACTATTAGGCCAAGATAGAAAATGTTTACTTGATACAGGGGCAAGCCGAACAACCATAAAACGTAGTGAAGTACCAGGGGCACCCCTCTCAGGCTCACAGAATATTTCCCTTGGTTTTTCAGGAAAACCTATCGTTAACGAAGTATCACAGCCTCTTCCACTTACGATTGGTCCCTTGACACGAACTACAGATTTATTGCTTACTAAATCATGTCCAGAAAACTTGTTAGGTATAAAAACATTGAAAGCTCTAGGAGCTATAATATGTTGTTCTCCGGAAGGAGTAAGACTGTTTTTACGTGATTTCAAAGGGCACTATGTGTCCCGAGACATGGATCACCGACTGCAGACTTTACCCACACATTTATGGGCACAAGGCCCTACAGATGTTGGTTGTATGAACATTACACCATATCGAGTCACACTAAAGACAGGAGTGGTACTACCACGAATGCGACAATACAAGTTACCCCCAGATGCTGTAGTGGCTTTACTGCAAATCGTTGACGAGCTTATTACCCAAGGAGTGGTTGTGGAAACCGACTCCAATGTATGTAATTCTCCGATAATTCCGATCCTTAAACGAACTGATCCAAAAGCCCCGCCAGTATATCGATTGGTTATTGATCTGCGCGAATTAAATAAATGTATTGTACCACAATACCCCGTAGTTCCAGACATTTCTTCATTACTGACAGCCATTGATTCCGAAGCAACATTCTTTACTGTAATTGATCTCAAGAATGCCTTTTTCAGCGTCCCAATAGATCCGGAAAGCCAATACTTGTTCGGATTTAGTTGAAATGGACGAAGCTTTAAATTCACACGCGCACCTCAAGGATTCACAGAAAGCCCCAGCATCTATAGCCAAGCACTGAAACGAGAACTTGACAGTATCCACATGCCAGTCAACACTGCCCTGCTTCAATATGTCGATGATCTGCTGATCACCGCTAGAAGCGAACCTGAATGTGAAAAAGCTTCACTGACGGTTTTACAATTTTTGGCCGAAAAGGGGCACAAGGTGTCCCCTTCTAAGCTGCAATTCTGTGTCCAGCGAGTTGTTTACCTTGGGCACTCGCTGTCCAAGGAGGGAAGGCAGCTTACGTCAGATCGCATCCAGTTAATTGCTAACATGCCAATACCCAAGACACAAAAGGAGGTACGGGCTTTTATAGGCCTCACTTCATATTGTAGGCAGTGGATCCCTCAGTATGCATTTCTAGCAAAACCACTCATTCAGTTGACAACACAGGAGGCGGCCACATCGACTGTCCTCCCTTGGACTCAGGAACATACACAAGCTTTTGAAAGCCTAAAGAAAGCTTTATGTCAAGCACCAGTCCTAGCAACACCATGTTACAGTAAACAGTTTACACTCTTTGTTACAGAACGCGAAGGTACTGCTTTGTCAGTACTCACTCAGGAACAAGCAGGATCACATAAACCATGTGCTTATTTCTCTAGTACATTAGATCCAGTAGCTCAGGCTCTGCCTGCGTGCCTGAAATCAGTGGCAGCGACAGCTTTAGCAATCAGACAAAGCGATGCCATAGTATTAGGACATCCATTGACAGTACAAGTACCACACGCAGTAGAGGTTCTTGTGAACCGAACGCAAACACAACACTTGACTATAGCAAGACTTACCGGTTACGAATTAACATTGTTTCAGCCACATATAGAAATCAGACGTTGTAATACGTTAAATCCTGCCACACTTTTGCCAGTAAACGGAACAGACCCACTAGCACATGATTGTATTGAAGTTATTACTATCACGACGAAACCCAGACAAGACTTAACAGACGTCCCATTGACAGATCCAGACCTGACGTTGTATGTAGATGGTTCATGTATGAGAACAAGTACAGGAGAGCTAGTGGCCACGTATGCAGTCACAACAGACACTGAAGTCATTGAAACATATTGCATAAATACCTTGTCAGCTCAAGCAGCAGAGCTCATCGCTCTGACACAAGCCTGTATTCAAGCCACAAATAAGAAAGTCAACATATACACTGATTCAAATTATGCATTCGGAGTTGTACATGACTTCGGCGTGCTGTGGCGAGAGAGAGATTATTTAACTTCTCACGGTGCCCACATTCAGCACGGACCCCTCATTCATGCCTTATTAGATGCAATACATCTACCTACTGCAATATCAATTATGAAATGTAAAGCTCATACGAAAGTTACTGATATCATTTCCCAAGGCAATGACCTAGCTGACAGAACAGCTAAACAGACTGCTCAGAATAAAACTCACACATCTGACATGACAAAGACAATAGTTCTGACACCAACACATTGCATGACGGTTAAGGATCCCGCTCTTGACGTAATTGACATACAGACACATGCTACACCAGATGAAATAAAGAAATGGACTGAATTAGGAGGGATCCAAACAGATCAGGGATGGATGACGAAGGAAAAATCTATATGGTTTCTTCCCGACTCAATGGTCCAAGTCATCATTAACACTATACATAGTCCAGCGCATCTAGGAGAAAAGGCTATGCTAGACAGCATTCAACACATTTGGTTCAACAAACATTTGCGAGCCGCAGCTA
The DNA here is from genome assembly GCF_964204655.1 of Triturus cristatus. NCBI lineage: Eukaryota > Metazoa > Chordata > Amphibia > Caudata > Salamandridae > Triturus > Triturus cristatus. Next base: position 67,219,177 of record NC_140593.1, on the reverse strand, counting down.
AACAAAAAGTTCGTACCTGTATGATCTGTTGTCAGTTTAACCCAGGTAAAAGCATTCCCGTAGAACAGGGTGGATTTCAGCCTCCTGATCACCCTTTTGAAGTCCTCCAGATGGATTATATCCAGATGGAACGATGTCGAGGATTCAAATATGTTCTTGTAGTTGTTTGTGCTCTTTCCCGTTGGACAGAAGCATACCCGGTCTCAGATTACACTGCCCCGACTACTGCCAAACAGTTAGTTCGAGAATTCTTCCCACGGTACGGTTTACCACGTGTTGTCTACTCAGATAACGGCCAGCCGTTCTCATCCGAACTAATGAAACACGTTTCACTTTTGTTAGGCTATCAATGGAGATTTCACTGTGTCCGACACCCCGAGGCAGCAGGTCTCGTGGAACGACATAATCAAACTCTGAAAATTAGATTGTCCAAAATATGTAGAGAGAAAGGTGTCGATTGGGTAGTAGCCTTACCAGTTGCACTCTTTTACATGAGAATGGTAGCACATTCTCGAACAGGGCTATCCCCGTATGAGGTGATCTTCGGTAGACCACCAAATATGTGGGGGACGCCTATACCACGCAAAATAACTGATGTTGACTGTAATATGCTGACAGATTACCTGGCTTCCTTGATGTCTGCACTACAATCTTGTCGTTCACAGGTAGCTGCAGCCTTTCCCGACAACACCGAGGTGAAACCCCATGACGTAGTTCCCGGGGACCTGGTGTTAGTGCGTAATTTTGACCGGAAGACTCAGCTGGATCCTAGGTGGAAATCGCCTCAACTTGTACTGCTCACCACGAGGACAGCCGTGAAGATCGAAGGTCGCAAAGGTTGGATACATTCAAGTCATATCAAGAAATTTTATGGACTACCATCCGATATAGAGACTAAACCCTATATTTCCTCAAAGACAGACTCAAAGCTCCCTTTGGTTGAGCAATCGAACTCAGAACTATATAGACTAAAATTGAGGTCCAGTCAGTCAGACAATTTGATTGTTTAAGTCCTCCCCAAGGTGAATCGGTTGAATTTGTCTCTGACATGTATCCTCTGGACCGGAATAGAGAAAGAAATAATCAAATGCTGCTCAAAAGACATGCGTACTTCCTGAATGAATGGTGGTATGGCGACAGGTCGGATCCGGCATATAGCCTTGAACGCCGCCTAATGGGTGATCACTCGCTCCACACCCTCCTCTATTCCGCTCCGCTGCGACGGCTACTACCTAGTGTGACGCAACTGGTCTTTCAGATTTGGAGGCAGGCGCTGCGGAGGACGGGGTGGTGGAATCGCCTTACGGGGGAGACTCCGCTCTGGGGAAATGGGGGTCTGCCGCAGCTGGCGGCCCTCCCCGGTTTTCGGGACTGGGATGCGATAGGGATTTCCACCCTGGGTGACGTTATGAAGGGGCCCATTCTGAAATCCTTCCAGGAGCTTCAGAAGGACTTTCAAATGCCGCGTACCCAATTCTTTAAATACCTGCAGTTCCGACATGCTCTTTCCCCAAGTCTGGTGGGGCTTGAGGTGTTGGACGATTTTAGTCCAATTGAGGCGAAGGTGTTCATGGGGGACCTACGAGACCACAAGATTTCGAGAATATATCAGTCCCTGGTAACTCACTGCTCCCCGTCGTTGCAGCACCTCCGAGAGGTTTGGGAGGGGGATGTGGGTCAGCTGGAGGAGGAGGACTGGACAGAGGCTCTGGCCTCGCCACGCGGGGCGGCTGTTGCTGTGAGCCTTCGGCTCATCCAGTTTAAGTATTTGCACAGAGTCTATTTCACTCGAGTTAGGCTGTATAAGGCGGGCCTGGTGGCCTCTCCGCATTGCCTCCGCTGCCTGACTGCTGAGGGGACGCTGCTCCACACGATATGGGACTGTCCTGTGTTAACTAGGTTCTGGCGGGGGGTCTTGACCTGTCTGTCGGAAGTGCTGGGGTGGGATCTCCCACGGTCCCCCAAACTGGTGCTCTTGCATGTGATGGAGGATATAGGGGGCAATGTCTATAAGCGCCATCTGATGCTCCTGGGTTTTACGCTAGCTAAAAGGGATATAGCGAGGGCGTGGAAGGCGCCAGTTGCACCGTCCATATCTGTCTGGAAGACCGGTCTCGATTTTTGTATGGGATTGGAGGCCCCCATCTATGTGGCGCGGGGCTGCCCCCGTAAACATTATAAAATATGGAAGCGCTGGGCAGACTACAGGGGACTAGATTTAGAGCCCATGTTGGAGGAATAGTTGGGTGGGGGGTGGACCGTCTCCTTCCAGCCCTACAGAGGCATGGCACACTGGAGTGCCGGGCGCAGCCGAGCTTGGGGGGTATGGGTCATGGACGGCACAAAATAGTGGTTGAGCATAGATCTGCTGCCTTGACTGGATGGACAGTGCGATGGGTGGGGGAGGGGGGTGGGGGGTGGTGTTATGTTTTTTTAAGGGAGGGGACTGCATTGGTTCTGCATGTCTCTTTTGTAATTTACACACGATATCTCATGAGGAAAATGTCAAAGCTGGTATGTTGTCTTCTGATATGGCTGAAGTCTCTGGGTCACGGAGCTTCGCATGACGTGTCTTTGACGGATAAAATTTGTTTACAAAAAAAAAAAGACATGCGTACTGTAAATCACTGCGTAGTCATTGCACAGTGACGTTATTAATTTTGTTTTTCTTAAGTCTTTTAATAATCACTGCAAGTATATTGTTGCACATATATTATCCTATTTCTAAACATGTTTACAATGTTACTGCTGAACATTCTTTTAGTGAATTACCCCCGCATGAGTTGTCATATAGATTTGCGCTGCGCAACAACACTTTTATTAGTATGTTACATCATTCCCATCAAACTAGCAATGCTACAAATTGTTGGATATGTGGCCGACTCCCTCCCTATCAGAACTATAAGGGAGTTTTGCCCCTCTTTCCCTATCCGTTCACACACAATGGCTCCTGTGGAGCATGGTTTAGTTTGATCAATTCCCTAGACTCGAATTCCGCAGTTTATCAAGACAACTGGGTATGGGGAAACCTGAACTTAGTTTTGCTTAAGGTCTGCTACCCTAACAAGGAGGGACTTCCCAAAAGAACAGGAACTGATCTAGAAAATGAAGTATATGGATTAGGTAATTTTACACTTAACCTCATGATCCTGAACGTTGAATCTGAAGCTACACCCATATTGCCCGCCATGTCGGTATTCCCAGTAAAAGGGGAACTATGTATAAGAAAGAATGGCTCCATACACATGGGCCATAGTAAATGCACCACTGTGATAAAATTTAGTGATCAAGGCAAGTCTACATTTAGAGCTTCTCGTCATTCCTACTTTATATGTGGCCAGACCGCATATATACGCCTACCTCTAGATTGGGATGGTACCTGTTATATAGCATTCCTCCTACCACCTGTTTTCTTAGCTCCTCCTGATTATCATAGAAATACTCATTTAGTACACAATAGACAGCAGAGAGATCTCCCAATCGTCGATTACACTGAAACAGCATGGGAAAAATACACAGATTTCAATAAAGGTTTCTTTCCTTATATAGGTACAGTTACTAATAGTAAGCTAATACGTAGATTAACCAGAACCCTCGAAGCAGTAGTGAACGAAACTATTTCCGCCTTAGGCAATTTAACAGAAGAGCAGTCTGCTATGCGGATTGTTGTGCTTCAGAATCGTCTTGTCCTTGACGTCATCCTGGCTGATAGGGGCGGAGCTTGTAGGGTCATCGGATCAAGTTGTTGCATTTTCATACCAGAAAATTCACCGTCAGTATATAAAGCCATAACCCGCCTTCATAAGATTGTAAGCCAGATACACCAGAGTCCAGGCACCTGGACTTGGTCCGGTTGGTTCTGGGGCGTGTTGTCAGCCTGGGGATGGAGAATTCTATCCTTCCTAGGTATTGGCTTTCTCATACTATTCAGTTGCTGCTTATGTCTACAATGTGGGCCAGCGATTTGTGGTCTATGTGCCACCTCGTGTATCCCACATCCAAGTTTTCGTTCGAGATCCCGGAAGAAGAAAGAAGAACAAATGATGTTATATGAACAGATCGATGGATTGATGAAGATTGATATCTCTTAAGGGCAAGTAGGGGACAAGGAGGGAATGTGGAAATATGGATTTTTATGGTCGGTTATGTCCCCTATCTTGGACCCCAACGGCTTCATGTATAAATCACAAGTACATGTATGTTCCCTCCAATTCCAGTTATGAAGACGCAAACACATGTGCGTCCACCGTCAACATGTCCTCTTTCAGATCCGCCATGAATGGGCCGGATATTCTATTCCTAAGTATAAAAGGCCACCGGCTTTATATGGTTCACTTTCCACATTTCTACAGATTCAGGCGAATAGGCCCGGATTCTGCCACCAAGCCTTTTCTTGCCTTCTGCCTCTGAAAGCTCCAGTCTGAGCCTGCATCTGTGACCATGAACTTTGTCTTACTCCCTGCGCGGCTAACGGTGCCTGATCTAGCCCGTCGCCTGCCAAAAACTGTATTTCACCTTCGAGATTATCTCCTTCGCTCCTCATCCGATGCATTCCTTTCTAGCAGTTTAAGTAAACATTCCTCCAGCTACCGTGCAAAGGGGCCAGGCCTCGCTGCCCTCATGCAAGTAATTCATAGCCCTGTTACCATGGAATATTCCTACCCCCTCGCATCTAGTGTAGACACTTAGACGCTTGTACACGCACTAACAGTCAGTATAGTCAGTATAGAATAAGATTCTATCCTAAGAGACCTCTCTTTTTGGATAACACAGTTCTTTAAACATAGGATATTAGATATGATTTGGGATTAGGTTGACATAACCCCAGACTTTTGTCTCCACATGTAGAGCTAAATGTCAAGTCCCATTCTCCCCCTAGTTGCACGTCAACTCACACGTCATGCTGCTGCGCGCGCATCTCTGCCAAGTATTCTTGCTGACATTGCGAAATTCTTTCATGGAACCACCCATTTGTGACATCATACCTAATGACGTTCTTTAGTTACGCCTAGTTACACCCATTTTAGTTACGCATGTATGCCTTTATCTCTGTTATCAACTGTTACGCCTCCTGCATCTGTTTTACTGTAATGCCTTTTCTATAAAAATGATTACCTGTCAATAATGTATTGTCCCTTCCTTCCTTCCTGAACTTTCGTGGTGAAAAAAGTGTATCCACTAATCACATTCCCATCCCCCTCCATGGTACCTTAATATTGTTCTTACTAAGTTGATGGGTTCCCCATTGGAACCCATTCATAAAGCGTTGCTGCAACATTTGTCATGGAAGAACGCTTTCTTAGTGGCCATCACTTCTGCTCGCAGAGTGAGCGAAATACAAGCTCTGTATTGTAAAGAACCTTATATCATTTTCCATGCAAACAGGGTGGTCCTTAGAACTCATCTGAGTTTCCTGCCTAAACTGGTCTCCGATTTTTATATCAACCAATCTATCACTCTTCCTACTTTTTTTCCAAACCCTTCAAGGCCTCCGGAGAGGGCTGTGCATTCGCTAGACCTCAAAAGGGTTCTTTAGTTCTACCTAGGCAAGACCAAGGCTTTAAGAAAATCAGACCGCCTATTTGTAAAATATGGTTCCATATGCACTGGTTGTTCAGCTTCCAAGCAGTCCATCTCTAGATGATTAGTTTCATGTGTTACTTTGTCTTAACAGCTGGCTAACAAGCATCTCCCTGGTAAACCAAAGGCTCATTCTATCAGGGGAAAGGCCTCTACCACGGCCCTCCTCAGAAATGTACCCATTGCAGAAATATAAAGCTGGCGATCAGTACACTCATTTACTCGCCATTATTGTTTAGACTCTGACACTCAGGCGGGTGCTCAGTTTGGGCAAGCCTCTGTAAGGAAGTGTTTTGCTGTGACTATACTGGTGTTCGTCCGCAGGATGGTGGGTATGGACTTGCTATTCTATTCAGTGCTTATGACTATTGATGAGTATCGCCTGGAAGAGAAGGATAAGTTACTTACCTGTAATCCTAGTTCTCTTCCAGGGTTATACTCCTCAAAGTCATAGGCAACCCGACCACCTCCCCAGACGAATACCTGTGATGTAGTAGCATTTTCTTTCTTGCTTCATGGTTCCTACATGTTAGTTATGTCAGGTCTTTTTTTACGGTGTACTATCATGTGTGGTGCAATATGGGAGCAGGGAGGTCTTGGTCTTAAAGGCACGGTGCCAGTTTTATTACTGTTGTGATTTTTTTCTATGCAGCCTATGGGCTAATTGCCTGCTATTACTTGCCTGTTTCCTTGAAAGGGCGATGTCAAAACACTACAGAATACTTGTGTCTTTATGCTCCGCTGTGACTTTGTTCTTACTGCTCAATAGTTGTTTCCTTGGTTGATCGTATCTCAGCAAATGTCAAGATACAGCCTTGCTGATAGTCACTTTGGTCCCGTTCAAACTTGTCTTGTTTTCACTGTTTTATTTTCTGCTCATATGATAAGAGACGTTTTGTCGTGGCCTCTCTTAATTCTTCCTGTTTGTTCTTATCGCTGTCTTTAGCGATTTCCTTCTCCAATTCACTAATATCATAAAGTGCCTTTTCCCTATCGCTCAAGGCGAATTTTCTAAGAATCACTAGCATTCCTTTCCACGACGCTGCAGTGTGTTCTGCCCATTCTTCGAGGAGCAAAGGATTGGGATTCTCATAAGCGGGGACGGTATAGATTCGTAATCCTTGCGGCACCCTCTGTACTTCTATGTACAAGTGTGTTGTACGTTCCTTCGACCTGCCGAGATTATTTCCTCATGCGCTAAGCCGAGCGTCAGCTTTCGTCAATAACACCAGTTTTCAGACACGTTTACTTCCAATTGTCAAACGCCAAACTTCAGCGTTCCCGCTGAAGCCGTACAGGATCGCCGGTGATACAATGTTGCAGTTTTCTGCTTCTCTCAGCGGTGAAGGGAAGTAAACATGGCGCTCAAAATTCCGTCTTCCTTTTCCTTTCACTCACGACTGGGTGCTTTGTAGCGCGGTGACAGACACCGCACGGATTAAAAATCCAAGGCTCACGGTAAAATGAAATACCAGCACTCACAGGAACGTAGTTTCCCAGATTTTATTGGGATCTCTAACACGACCAGACGTGTTTTGTCTGCCGCCTTTTTCAATAGTGGCTGGCGCCGACATAAAGCAGACTTAAATATTACCAACTGCTAAACAAAAACAAAGGACACCCGACTTACTTCAGTCAAAGGTGTCGGCCATTTGTAAACATGCATTTAGTTCGTTAACAGCATAAGAACATTGCGGTATGTAGGTTCACGCAACAAAAATCTCGCCCTGGATGGGCCTTTCTATTGTGTTACATTTCACCTGCACTAATATTTAGATCATAGCAATATCTGGTGTTCGTCCGCAGGATGGTGGGTATGGGCTTGCTATTCTGTTCAGTGCTTATGACTATTGATGAGTATTGCCTGGAAGAGAAGGATAAGTTACTTACCTGTAATCCTAGTTCTCTTCCAGGGGTATACTCCTCAAAGTCATAGGCAACCCGCCCACCTCCCCGGACAAATACCTGTGATGTAGTAGCGTTTTCTTTCTTGCTTCATGGTTCCTACATGTTAGTACACTGTAAAAAAAAGACCTGACATAACTATCATGTGTGGTGCAATATGGGAGCAGGGAGGTCTTGGTCTTAAAGGCACGGTGCTAGTTTAATTACTGTTGTGTTTTTTTTCTATGCAGCCTATGGGCTAATTGCCTGCTATTACTTGCCTTTTTCCTTGAAAGGGCTATGTCAAAACACTACAGAATACTTTATTAACGTGTGTATATTTTAAATGAAAAATCCAATGCAATGTTGGCATCTTAGCCTATGGAATGGTCTTAGGCTGCATGTTTAGATGTGTGTGTATGTGTGTGTGTGTGTATATATATATATATATATATCAAAGCTCCAAGGTTCCCACCTGTGGAGACGCACTCTGACATCCACTGCAGCAACCTTCATGAGGTAAAAGCCGGATCGGCGAGCGGATCCAGTTTACAGCATGCCTGTCGATTCACGCCTGCCGCGTTTCGTGCTCATTGCACTCTTCAGAGGCGCGACAGTCTTGGAGCTCTGTATCACGGAGTCTCAATGTGGAGGCATCCATGGAGGATTGACAAGCCGGGTTTGCAAGTGGAGGCCCATTGGTGGGCTTGAAATGTCTCAGAGAGCGGCACATAACTGAGGCACACACCACTAGACCCACAAACCAACGCAGACTCATTCGAGTCGCCCATTGGAGGGCTCATATTTCAAAGTGGGAGGTGTGGCCTCTATGCCAAAATGGCTGTCGCGCCTCTGAAGAGTGCAATGAGCACGAAACGCGTCGGGTGTGAATCGACAGGCATGCTGTAAACTTGATCCACTCGCCGATCCGGCTTTTACCTCATGAAGGTTGCTGCAGTGGATGTCCGAGTGCGGCTCCACAGGTGGGAACCTTGGGGCTTTGATGTACACGCGGCCTCCCAGCCGCGGGAGATGCACCACCCGAAAATTTGGGGCCACGGAGCTCTGTATCACGGAGTCTCAATGTGGAGGCATCCATGGAGGATTGACAAGCCGGATGTGCAAGTGGAGGCCCATTGGTGGCCTTGAAATGTCTCAGACAGCGGCACATAACTGAGGCACACACCACTAGACCCACAAACCAACTGTCACAGCGGTTTGTGAACACAGCATGTCTTTTGGGCCATTATTCCCATTCCCTTTAGGATTGGTTTCTCAGGTGCTGCCCATGGTCCCGTAGGAGGCTCATGCCATACTCTCCCAATCTATGGCTAATGGGAGAGACTCAGCTAAGTTCACAATTCGATGTGGCCTAGACACGACTGACTCGCTAGGCAGAGCGGTTTCTTCATGTGTGGCGTTATGGCAAATGACTTTTTAGGAGATGTCCAAGCTTCATTTATGGATATGCTCGTTTATGGCTTCTGTCTCTACGGAGACAAGGCGAACACAGCGCTGGAGCACTTCCAAGACCGCAGAGCTACAGCCAGGTCTTTGGTCTTTTCATGGCCCCAGTCTGCCTTTAGTTCCTTTCGTGGCCATTGAAGGGGCTTCCAGGCATGACTCTACCCACTCAGCCACCACAGCACTTAAGCTTTCCAACTCCTGCGTGGCTGAGTGCGCTCGCTCAGAGACCCCGTGTGTCAGGTACCATGGGGTCGGCTGAGTCCACCACTCCCCCCTGACCTGCACCCTCCAAGCCTCTTCAGTTTGCTCTCTGACCATTATAGGCAACCGGCAGGTGGGCAGGATACGCCATCTCCTGTACCACCGGAGGTCAGTAACTTCAGATCACTGGGTACTCCAGACTACCCAAAGGGTAATTCCTGACCACCACACTGCCCATGCCACCCACTTACGACTGGCTGGCTGAGGACCATCACTCCTTACTCAGCCAGGAAGTAGCGGTTCTCTTGGCCAAGGGAGCCATAGAGAGGGTTCCGGAATAAGAAGTAGGTTGTGGTTACTATTCATGCTACTGTTCTGGAAGGACGAAGGCCCTCATCCTATTCTCGACCTGCATTCTTTCAATTTCTTTCTTATGAAGGAGAAATTCAAGATGATCACTCTTACTCCGGTCCTGTCTGCCATGGAGACTGGATATTGGCGTTTGACATGCAGAACACATACTTACATATTCCTGTCCTGCCTGCCCAAACGTGTTACTTGCGGTTCACTGTGGGGCACAATCATTTTCAGCTTGCTGTGCTCCCTTTTTAACTCACAAGTGTCTCTCGGGTGTTCACCAAGGTGAAGGTGGTTGCAACTCAACTGATGAAATCGGGGTGCCAGTCTTCCCTAATCTCGACGACTGGCGAAGACGGGCTCGCTCCAGGCTCTCATCTCCCTCCTCCAGACTACGGCGGATCTTTTGCATTCGCTGGGGTTCACTATCAACATGCCAAAGTCACACCTGACTCCTTCTCAGATGCTCCTTGTATCATTGCTGTTCTAGACACGGTGCCGTTTCTGGCCTTTCCTCCTGAACAGTGAGTCTGAGATATAAGGCTATGATACCGATGTTTCAGACTCTGTCCTGGATTTCGGTGAGACTGTCTCTGGCGCTGCTGGGCCTCACGGGCTCCTGTATTCTGCTTGTAACACATGCCTGTTGGAATATGCGGGCTCACAGCATCACGTGACTCTGGCATGGTCCAGATCTCGGAGGGAACTGCAAAGGACGTGCAGTGGTGGCTTAGGAACCATGATTAAATTGGTGGAAGACCCCTTTCCCTTCCCCAACCAAATCTGCAGTAGTGACAGGTGCGTCACTGCTAGGATGGCGCTGCCACTGAGAGAGGTGGAGGTCAGAAGACTGGGGTCCGGTAGAATCCGGACTCCACATCAACCTGATGAGGCTCCGAGCGATCCGATTGGCTGTGAAAGCATTTCTTCCTTCCATCCTGGGAAGGCTTGTGAATTGTTCACAGACCACACCACTGCCATGTAATAATGCAACAAACAGGGTGGGGTCGAGGGCCCTTTGTCAAGAGACCCTGTATCTCCGAACATGGCTGGAACATCAGTGCATTTTCCTGATGGTTCAACACCTGGTGGGCTCTCTGATTTCCAGGGCAGACGAACTCAGCCAAAGATGCCAAGCAGATCACAAATGGTGTCTCCATCTAGAAGTGGTGCAAGGTCTCTTTCAGCAGTGAGAAGAACCTTGGTTGGGTCTGCTTGCCGCCGTCAAGGACGCGCAGTGTCAGCAGTTTTGCACGCTGGAGTTTCCAAGGCAGCTCTGAGACACTTTTCATCTCGAGTTGAGCTCAGGCCTCCAGTACGCCTTTACACCCATACCACTTTTGCCGAGAGCTTTCAAGAAGATCAGGAACAACAGAGCCCAAGGCTCTGCACTGGGTATTGAAGAGTCTGGTATCCAGAGTTGCTGAGCATGGCCATCAATCCTCCGATCTGGCTGCCCCTTTGGGTGAATCCTCTTTTGCTGCAGCAGGGTAGGGTTTCCCCCCCGAACCTGTCAACGCTCCACTTTGATGTGTGTAGATTGGGCGGCAACAGTTGATAGCATTCAACCTTCCACCCAAAGTCTGTAATGTCATCTTGACAGTCAGGTGTCCCTCCACCAAGACAGTATAGGCCTGCCATACGGGCAGGTTTGTGGCATGGTGTGCTGAAAACAGGTTGATCCTTTTTTTGCTCTCCTCTTTCAGGTCCTTCTTCATATTCTCGCTCTTACCCAGCAGGGCTCTGCTTTGAGCATCTTAAAAGGCTATCTTTCTGTTATCTCGCCATTTCTGCTGTTGCCCAATCAGCCATCCCTGTTCAAGTCCCCTATTGTACATCGGTTTCTGAAAGGTATCCAACACTTGTTCCCACATTCACCCTCCATCATGCCTCAATGGGATCTAAATTTAGTTCGGACTTTCATGTGCTCTCCTGTTGATCCGCTACACAACTGTACTCTCCGGCTTCTATTAAGATGGCCTTTCCAGTGGCATAACATCTGCTCGAAGGCTCAGTAAGCTACCGGCTTTGTCATCTAAGCTGGCCCTTAGCACGAAAGCTTGCTTCTTACCGAGGGTGATCACTCCCTTTCTTGTAGGCAAGTCCATCATCTTGCCTATCTTTTATGCTCAACCTCATCCATCTAAAGAAGCGAAGACACCCCACTGACCGGACCCAAAAAGAGCATAGTTGTACCTTGACCACACAAAAGAGTTCCAGGTGGATGACCAACTCTTTGTGGGGTATGTCACGCAGAGTTCCGATCTTGGACATCTGTCAGGGAGCAATGTGGGCATCTGAGCACACATTTACTGGCTGGACATTCAGGTCTGTAGAGATGGGCACTTTGCCCAAACGGTCCTGCCGGACTTTTCAGTGTGAAATTGTTCTGCAGACCCACCTCCGGGAGGTATTGCTGGGTAATCTACTCTAAGGGAAGGATTCTGCGGCTAGAAGTCTCTTTGAGATGAACAAGTTACGTACCTTTGGTAATGCCTTATCTAGCTGCAGATTCCTTGCCGACCCCCCCCCCCCCCCCCATTGACCCCGCTCTGCGAGCATATTTTTAGGACTAGGGCTGTGCTTCCCTTCAGGGCCCTAGTTTTTCACACCAGTGGTCAGAGCTCTTTGTGGCTCCCCGCTCCTGTTGTGGAAAGTTGTGAAAAGAATCTGTTTGCACGCTGGATTGGTGCCTATACAGACACCACGCACTCTACTTCTGGCTCGGACATCGCCACCTACTGGCGCACAGTGGTACTGCTCCTGAAACGTTTCCATATCAAGTCTGACACCTGGGGGTAATTCTAAGGTTAGAAATCTGTGGCTAGATAGTCTCTACCAGATAAGGTGTTACCAAAGGTAAGGAACTTGTTCATTAACAAGTGCAATCCAAGCCAAGCTGAGAAATGACTGAAGCCTCTTACTATTCCAGGCACAGTATTACAGATTTGGAATGGTAAAATACCACCAAAGCCAACCTGAAATGAATAAAAGCAACCCTTGACATGTGTTTCGCTCTTTTAAAAGCTCGTTAAAGAGGTATGGCTTTGTCCAGACACATGATAGCAACTAGTATAAGTCAAAGCAATGATCTTCAAGTTTTAAAATAAATATGTTTTTATTAGCATTTAAATTTTATATTTGTACGTAGGACCGGGGATGTTTTATTCCATACATTTTACTCTTCACCCAGGGTGCATCTCTTAACCAATTCTGAGATTTTTGTTTCCAGTACGTTATTAATCTATACAATGCTTAACACTGTTCTTCCGCATTTAACATTAGTATCTTATCACCCCCTGGTTTTCCCTTCATTTTTGTCGTTTATGTTGCTTGTGTCCCCGGTCTGTGTTGCAGCATCCTGTACTCAGTAGAGTACCATCTGTCTGTATGTTTGCTAAATATCCCATATTCATTAAACTGCGTGTCGTCTCCAGAAGAAAAAAGTCAGTCAAGTTGTATCCGTCCACTGTTAATTCTCTGTTATCTATGCCCACCTTGAGTTCCATAGTTGTCACTGTCTTGGTCTACCTCTCCTTTTATAGTCTCTCGTTAACTTAGCTGTTCCGCCCCTCTGGAGTACCAAGCCCTCGTTATCTCTGTCCACAGGTCTTCTATAGGGCGTCTCCTGAGTCCCCTTCTTTCTTCTTTGTATAGCCCATTCTTCTGATTTTGCCCAGCGGTCAACTTCTTGTTTCCAGAGTGTCACTGCAGGGCCCTTTGGTGCCTTCCAGGCCATAGCCACCCGCCTACGTGCCGGGACCAGGGCTAGGTCTACAAATCGTGTGCCCACTTTTTTAGCCTTCGGTCTAGGGAATAGTCCCAGGAGACATACCTTGACTGAGTTTGGGAAGCTCCTGGCTAGCGTCACGTTGAGTTAGTACTATGTCCCAGAATCTTTGTAGTGTTGTTCATCCCTAGTTCATATGGACAAAACCCACATCTGGGACACCCCCGAGTCTTCCCTCCATACATCACATTTAATCCGTGGGGTGTAGGGTAAACCATGTGTATGTAATTAAATTGAATACGCTTCAATGCTGCATTTCTAGAGATTTTATTGGCGCTCCGTAATACCTGGGTCCAATCTCTGTCTTCCAGATCCCTCCCCACCACTTCAACCCATTTGGCCCTAACCCTCTCCAGTGGCTTCTTCACCATCCCTATCAAAGCTCTGTATTGCTATTTTATTAAGTGTCTCGCGGACACCGGTGTGATCAGCACTTGTAGCGCGTCATGTGTTTGGGGCTCTCACTGGGCTGTTCCCCATATTTCCTTAAACGTATCCACTACTGTGTGAGAAGAAGGGAATTGACCACCTGTCGAATCGTTCCGAGTCAAGAATTCCTCAAGCAGAATTAATGCACTGTCCTGATAGAGATCTCCCACAGTCGTAATTTCAACCTCCGACCAGCTAATCAATTGCTATCCTGGGAAAGGAGTGGGTGGTGTCCTATGTGGAAGCCCCGCTTTTGGTAGGTCTGGGGGCATAGAGTGGTGTTCCTGTCGTATGTCTTTGGCATCTTTTCCAACAGTACAGCGCTCTTAGCAGGAGCACTCAAGGATATATGGTCCTCAAATGGGGGTATATGAGCATAGTTATAAGTGTTCTCTGGGTGTCATTGTGGTTTGTGTCAGTCAAGAGATTGAGGTTTCGTCCATCTAACCCCTGGGCTAAGCATTGCAGCTATGCTGCCAAATAATATAGTTCAAAATCAGGGGCCTCTAGGCCACCCTCTTCTGGCATTTGTTACAGCATGGCCAATGAAACCCTGTTTCTCCCCCATCCCATATCAGGTCACGTGCCAATCTGTTAAACCCCGCGAACAACGCGGGTAGCATTACCACCGGTAGGTTCACAAAATAATACAGCAGTCTTGGGATCATCTTGGTCAACTCAATGCGTGCCATCGTCTACAGTCAAGCTCCAAGGGACTATTCATTTTGCCACATGAGAAGATAAATGTGGTCCTAAGCTTTCTCTTCAAATCACGGTCAAATAACACTAGTCTTATTTTATTGGACCCTCGGTTCACATGTCCTTAATAAAGTAGTTTTACATCATATGTTTAATAATTTCTTCTGTGTAGACTCCTACTTTTCAGTTAATAAGGAAGAATTTTAGCTCTAGATTGGACTTGTGTTCTTTGCTTCAATGTTTTCTCTTCGGCATTTGCATCCATTTTTTTCTTAGGATAGCAGCATGCTTTTCTTTGCCTCTATTTCTCAAATTACATCAGCACTTTGAAAGGGGATACAATGGCTATTCTATTCAGTATTTATTCATATAAATCAATATCCTGTGACGGAGAAGAAAACGTTTATCTTGAATATCTCATTACATTTTTTTTAACAACTCTCTATTAGCCTGGTAGAGGTAGAGCATAATTATCATAGTCCTTGTCCGACGACAGTATTAACTGAAGGACTAACTGCCATTATATGGAAAGACGGGATTGGGTCTGGATGCAGCCTCAGTATGTGGCCAAATCTCTTTTGAAAGCTCCATTTTATTTCCTTTTAAAGAGCTAAATAAAAAGAGATTTCAGGCTCCAACGTTGCTAGATTTTTGAACCAATTTAGTGTTTAATTTACTTTTTAGATTTGTATTTGTTGCTTTTATAAGTGGAAGAAATGCTAATAAATTTCCTTATATAGGCATAATTGTAGTCTTTTGTTTGACCAGTTTTCTCTCCCCTATTAATGAATATACAGAGATCCTACAAGTGGGCAGAGATTTTCAGTAGTGATGAATACAAGGAAGATTTCTTACATAAATCTGTTGTTACAGGTAGGTACCTTTTTCATCCTGCAATGTATACAAAGACACTGGTTCATTTATATCAAATGAGTTCTTTCATCTGTAATAGCGATAGGCTAGTCCATCGTTTCAGTAAAAATGTTGTCCCTTTAAGAGATCGTAGTTCTTTTTTTAAAAATGTGACGAGCAGTAGTTATCTCCAAGTGCATGACTTATGGTACAATAAATTGTTCATGAGTCATGTCAACACATTTTAATTACGTTTATTTTAGAAGACTGTAACCTCCTATCCAATTTGCTAATTTTTTCATATATTTGGAGACGGAGTTGAGCTAAAATATTTGTTTGGTTTGACTCTGCACTTTACAAGTATATAGTGTTTCATAAAAGCAATTATACAGCACTTCAACAGTGGAAGCCAATTAGTTTAAAGTGTATTATGAGGCAGATGTACAAAGCCATTTTGCACACAATCAACAGGTTTGCTACTGCAAACTGGCTTTCGGTAAATTTTAGTCCCATTTTACAAGTTTGAAAGGCCTTTCTGTCTCCTAAAACACGTTTAGCCACCCATTTCTGGGTCCTAATTAGGAAGGGGTGTGACCAGGGCATCTCCCCTAACTGCATTTGTTTGGTGTGTGCAATTTTTGTCACAAACCATTGATCGGTTACCAACACCTCAAGAATGCGGGACTTTTTTTGTTGTGTTTTTTACGCACTTCAGGTTACTTAAAGAATCAATTGCTGCTATTTAACAAAGCCTCCACTTTTAAAATGCAAACACATCTATGGTGGTCTCCTGCTCTTTTTAGCCCATCATCCCTGTGTGTAGTTAATCAGTGTTCTTGTTTATTTTTTTATTTTTATTTGCAATTATATATAGCACAGGCTTGGCCCATGTGTATTAAAGGCAGTTTACATAAGCACCGGCTACATTCCACAAGGTCATAATAATGTTTTTAAGGCATGGGGAGATTAAGTGATTTGCCCAGATCAGAGTATGTTGAGTCAACTCCAGGATCGACCCTTGTTCCCAGTTCCAAAGTTGGCAACTAGTCGTGACGCCACATACTCTACACTGGAATATCCCCTGCATGATGTACAGTTGTGTTCCTGCTGCCCTTTGTTCCCGAACTGTATATCTGTCATCCTGATTTTTGATCATGCCACACGATCCTGCGCATGTGCATTAATTTAGGCCCGGTCTGATGAGAATAATTTGTTCTGGTCCTAGTCTTGAACCGGAAGGGGTGCAACGTCATAGTGACCGAGGACTAAAGGCTCTGTCACTGGTTTAATGAGGACTAAAGGCTCTGTCACTGGTTTAATGCGTGGTGTGCAGTGGTGGAGCATACCATGTCAGTGAATTATGACAGGCTTTTTACATGTGGGATGTGAAGGCACGCCTACTGGCCCATCCATCTAAAGATCTGCTGCTCATGACGAACTTTGAATCCAGTCCTGAAGTAAGTGCATTGTGTGACCGTAACACTGCGGCATATATATAAAGTGGACCCAGTACCAGAAGGGGAAATCCTATATAGACCGGTGACATTCTTATTAGCAGATGCCCCTTTGAGCACCAAGCCCAACATCCGGGAATTGCATATTTGTGCACAATTTTTTGTTTAGTCATTATTATTAAATAGACTTGTCGAGCAAATGGCTACCCCAAAAAAGGGTGTTCGAGGCATATGAGCTGCAGATTATACACTGTGCATAGATCGCCATCTGGTGTTGGGCCCGGGTGTTTGCAGTTTGTTTTTCTTCTTGGACAGTGTTTGGAAGTCACGAGTTCGGTGACTCCTCCTTCGGTCCGTAGTGCGCATGGGCTTCGGCTCCATCCTCAGATTGTTTTTTTCCGCCATCGGGCTCAGATGTAATACTTCGTGCTCCGGCTTCGAACCTTACCAGTTCGATCTTCGACGAAAAATCCTCGTCCATCGAGATTCTTCATACAAAATCATCACTTCTTCGATTCCAGGCATCGGCGGCGGCCTTCGGGCCTATCTCGACTCCGGTCTCGGCCGATGGAAAGGACTCCCTTTAAGAAGTGCCCTAAATGTGGGTCTAAATTTCTCCACACCGATTTACATCAGGTGTGCAACCTCTGCCTCTCTCCCAAACACCAGGCTCCGAGACTGCCCCGCCTGCAAGTCTTTTCGATCGAAAAAGACTATTCGGGATCGAAGAGCTAGACGCACCATGGCGTACTCCTCGACCTCGGCTCCACCTGACATCTTCGGAGAAGACATCGGAGCTTCGGGACAGCAGCACACCGAACAGGAAGACGACCTCGTCAGCGCTTCCGAGGCCGACGACTCCGACGTGGAGGAGATCACACCGACGCAGAGGGTCGTGAGTACTCTACCCCCTCCCACTCCCGCGCCCACACCGAAAGAGACTCCGGTTACACCTTCGCCTCCGGGCCTAGGCAAAACCAAACATACCGCTTCCATCACCCCACCTTCGGGCCCGGTGAAGAAGCATCATAAGTCTTCCGGCGGCTCGGGCTCGAGCCAGCCTACTAGCAGTGCCGAAAAACACCCTTCGGCACCAAAGAAAACCACACCAAGCTCCGTTCCGAAGCCATCGGTGTCGAAATCTGGCCTCTCGTTGCCGACCAAACATAAATCCCTCGGCGCCGAAACTCCCGTGCCGAAACCTGCCTCTGCACCGAACAAAAAATCGCAGGCCCCGAAAAAGCATGGCACAGATAAACCAAAGAAGCCGTCGGCCCCGAAAACATCGGCGCCAACAGATCAGTCGGTGCCGGAGGAACTATTCACGCCAGATCCTCTACAAAAGACTTTAACAAAGGATCCAAAGACTGGACATTTGACTTTGTCTTCAAAGAAAAGACATTTAGACAAACCAGCTCCTCCTCCACCGCCCAAACGGAAGGACTCTGCCACATCCCCTTTCAGAGTACCTTCCCCACCGCCTCCACCTCCTCCACCCTCTCCATCTCCGCCCCCTCCACCTTCTCCACCCTTGCCTCATCGCTCTCCAACCCCGTCTCCAGACCCTGATGACCAAGGGGATCCATACTATGATCCAACAGATGCCCCACAAGACCCCACCCCTCCGGGAACACCGGACCCATGGGAGGATTATCATAATCCAGATGTCCCAGATGTACCTCAGGATGATCTTTATCCATCCAGGCCATCTCCACCATAGGACTCCTTGGGGTTCCACCACTTGTTACAACGGGCGGCACATTTATCATGGGGTGGAGTTGCACACTGATCCAGTTGAGGAAGACTTCCTACTTGATACCTTTGACATCGCAGATAAATCTACTGCCATACTACCCATGCTTAAAGGGGTGACCAAACATGCGGCAGAGGTTTTCAAAGACCCAGTCAGGGCTAGGGTCTTAAACCCCAGAATAGAGAAAAAATATAAGGCCGCCCCCACGGATCCTGCCTATATTAAAGGACCTGCACCCTTAGACTCATTAGTGGTATCCACAGCTAGGAAGCGGTCCAATTCTCAGTCATCGGGTGAAGCTCCACCACCCGATAAGGAGTCCAAGCTCCTAGACGCGTCAGGCAAACGCACTGCCTCGCAAGCTGCCAATATGTGGCGTATTGCCAACACGCAAGCGCAGTTGGCAAGGTACGACAGAGCGCACTATGATGAGCTGGAGACTATCATGCAACATCTCCCAGAAAAATATAAAAATAGGTCTCATGAACTAACACAAGAGGGAAAGACCATTACCAACACCTCTATTAAATGTGCACTTGACGCAGCAGACACAGCTTCCAGGGCTATAAACACCAGTGTTTCTGCTTCGCCGCCACGCCTGGCTTAGAATCTCAGGTTTTAAACCAGAGGAACAAGCATCTATACTAAACCACCCTTTTGACCAGCAACACTTATTTGGCCCAAAAGTAGACGAAGCCCTGGAAAAAATGAAAAAAGATACAGATACGGCGAAGTCTATGGGAGCATTACAGTCCCACCCTCCTAGCCGCTCTTTTCGCCGCTCCTCCTCTCCAGGCACTGGCAGGGGCTACTCTGCCGATAACGCCTCCACATCCTACAAGTCCCCTCCACAGACTACCTTCACAAAGGGCTATCAAAGAGGTGGATATAGAGGAAACAATAATAAAAGCAGGGGCAAAACCAACACCGCCCGTTCTGCCACACCCCCCACACAATGACTTTCCCCCGCTCCCCCCAGACCATTCCACTCCAGTCGGGGGCAGACTACAAAACTTCTTTCAAACCTGGGACCATAACATCAGACAAATGGGTGACCCAAATTATTGGGTCCTGGTACTGTCTCGAATTAACATCCACCCCCCCACCCCACCCCCTAAATATTCCACCCAGACACCGTACAATGTCTAGAGCAGGTCCCCATCAATCAACAAAATTTAAGGGTCTACACTCTGTACTTTCTGATACCAAAAAGAGACGAGACTCTACGACCCATTCTAGACCTCCAGCCTCTAAATACATACATACAGTCAGACCATTTTCACATGGTAACTCTCCAACAAGTTCTCCCACTCCTCTGCCAGAACGATCTTCTCACCACACTGGACTTGAAAGACGCATACTTTCATATTCCAATACACCCTTCTCACAGAAAGTACCTAAGATTTGTAGTGGACGGCCAACATTATCAGTTCAAGGATCTCCCCTTCGGGGTCACAACCGCACCAAGAGTGTTCACCAAATGCCTAGCAGTAGTGGCGGCACACCTCAGAAGACAACACATTCACGTCTT
Organism: Triturus cristatus; assembly: GCF_964204655.1. Classification (NCBI taxonomy): domain Eukaryota; kingdom Metazoa; phylum Chordata; class Amphibia; order Caudata; family Salamandridae; genus Triturus; species Triturus cristatus. The sequence goes on along the minus strand of NC_140593.1, from coordinate 67,199,180 downwards.
CCCTTACTTGGACGACTGGCTAATAAAAACCACGTCCTACAACCAATGTGTGCAACATACAAACACTACCATCCAACTACTTCACCAGCTAGGTTTCACGGTGAACCACCAAAAGTCCCAGCTGATACCATCTCACACAAAGCAATACCTCGGTGCCACTATAGACACCTCAAAAGCTATAGCCCATCCCAATCCAGCCAGAATTGCAAGCATACAAGCCTTGCGTCAAAGATTCATTCCTCGGCACTCTCTCCCAGCAAGAGTGTTTATGAAGCTAATAGGGATGATGGCATCTTGCATTTTCATAGTGCCTCATGCAAGACTCCACATGCGTCCCGTCCACTCCAAGAGTGCCTAGCACGCCAGTGGAACCAGGCCCAGGGGCAACTGACGGATCTGGTGTTGATGGACGGTCGCACCCATCGCTCTCTGCAGTGGTGGAACACCACAAATCTTTCCAAAGGGCGACCGTTCCTGGACCCGGTTCCTCAGGTAATTCTAACAACGGACGCATCGCTCTCCGGTTGTGGAGCGCATCTATTACACCTCACAGTGCAAGATGTATGGACGCCACAACAAAAGTTACTCCACATAAACCATCTTGAGTTATTGGCGATCTTTCTAGCCCTGAAATCATTTCAGAAACAAATCTCAGCCAAAGCAGTCCTCATTCGCACAGACAATATGACTGCAATGTACTACATTCAAAAACAGGGGGGGGGAAACTCTCCACGGCTCTCTCGATTAGCACAGAGCATATGGAGATGGGCAATCCCGCAAAAAGTCTTTCGCCTGGCACAACATGTCCCAGGGATACAAAACACCATGGCAGATCTGCTCAGCAGACAAACGCAGCAAATGCACGAATGGGAACTGCATCCACAAGTTCTTCACCCATTCTTTCACAAGTGGGGGCATCCTCAGATAGACCTCTTCGCCACCCACGAAAACAAAAAATGCCCAAGCTTCGCCGCCAGATACCCACACCCATTGTCCAAAGGCAATGCGATGTGGATGAACTGGTCAGGCAAATTTGCATACGCCTTTCCGCCTCTCCCGCTAATTCCATTAGTGGTAAGGAAGCTACAACAGCACTCCCTCACACTCATTCTGGTAGCTCCAACATGGGCCAGGCAGTCGTGGTACACCACACTACTACAGCTCTCAGTGGTACCACACCAAATATTACACCTCTCCCCATGCCTCCTAACCCAGAACCATGGAGAGATCAGGCACCCGGACCCAGCTCAGCTCAACCTTGCGATCTGGCTCCTGAAATCTTAGAATTTGGATACCTTAACCTTCCCCCTGATTGCATGAACATTATCAGGGAAGCCAGACGTCCTACCACTCGAGCATGCTATGCCGCAAAGTGGAAAAGATTTGTTATTTACTGCCGTAACAATACAATCAACCCTTTAGATGTATCCATACAGCACATCATATGTTACCTGCTCCATCTACAAAGGTGTAACCTGGCATACACATCCATCCGTTTACACCTAGCAGCAATTGCTGCTTACCTGCAAAACAGACAGCATTTATCACTTTTCAGAGTGCCTGCTATTAAAGCTTTCATGGAAGGCCTTAAAAGAGTAATTCCACCCAGAGCACCACCCTCACCTGTGTGGAATCTAAACATAGTTCTTACAAGGCTGATGGGACCGCCTTTCGAACCAATGCATAAATGTGAGCTACAGTTCCTTACTTGGAAAACAGCTTTTCTCGTAGCTATCACTTCCCTTAGAAGGGTTAGTGAAATACAAGCGTTCTTTACACAAGAACCTTTTCTACAGATACATCACAATAAGGTGATACTTAGCACAAATCCAAAATTTCTGCCCAAGGTCATTTCCCCCTTCCATCTCAATCAATCGGTGGAATTACCGGTTTTTTTCTCGCAACCTCAATCTGTTGCAGAAAGGGCTCTATATACACTTGATGTTTAAAGGGCTTTACTTTACTATATACAAAGAACGCAATCTTTTAGAAAGACTAAACAGCTGTTTGTCTCGTTCTCTCCACCACATAAAGGCAACCCCATCTCAAAATCAGGGATAGCTAGGTGGATTGTAAAATGCATACAAATTTGCTATCACAAAGCAAAAAGAACATTATCTGTTCCACCTAAAGCCCACTCTACAAGAAAGATAGGGGCTTCTATGGCGTTTCTAGGGAACATACCCTTAGATGAGATCTGCAAAGCAGCCACATGGTCAACACCGCACACCTTCACAAAACATTACTGTGTAGATGTGCACACCAAACAACAAGCTAGTGTGGGCCAGGCTGTATTAAAGACACTGTTTCAAACCACTGCAACGGATACCGGTGGTCGCCGCTAGGGTTGGGTACTGCTATATAATCTATGCACAGTGTATAATCTGCAGCTCATATGCCTCGAACGGAATATGCTACTTACCAGTATGCATCTGTTCCTGGCATGTAGAGCTGCAGATCTATACACGCCCACCCGCCTCCCCGGCTACCTGTATCCGTTCCAGTCTATCTTATTTAGATACAACACACATGGGTTTCTTTACTATTATCACTACGCTCCATCTTTTCCCTGCTGGCGAAAAACAATCTGAGGATGGAGCCGAAGCCCATGCGCAGTACGGACCGAAGGAGGAGTCACCGAACTCGTGACTTCCAAACACTGTCCAAGAAGAAAAACAAACTGCAAACATCCGGGCCCAACACCAGATGGCGATCTATGCACAGTGTATAGATCTGCAGCTCTACATGCCAAGAACAGATGCATACTGGTAAGTAGCATGTTCCTTTCCAGAGCTACGCTGCTGGACGGAACCCATAGTCACATTACACCAAGATTAAAACATCAGTTTTCAGCTTCTTACTGAAAATTGGTCTAGAACGAAAATCTCATAATTTAGAGATTAGGAGTTCCATAGCTGTGGACCTAAAAAAAAAATGCACTGCCAAGATTTCCGAATTTGAAGAATTATCGCAAGGTCCAAGTTACTAGACTGCAAGGCCCGATTGGGTACATCTGGTGACACCAGAGAATTAAGATAGCTGGGGCCTGAGTTGGAATGACATTTATGAACATAACAAAGTGCCTTGAATTGAACATGTTAAATTGGAAGCCAGTGAAGTTCCCGAAGCATACTAGCTGTAGGATCAAATTTGGGAAGTCGGAGTAAGAGTCTTGCCACCACGTTTTGCACGGCCTGGAGTCGTCTAAGCAGACACTTTTTTGGACTCCAAGATAAAGAATATTATCGTAATCGGGCCTGGAAATAACCAAGGCCTGGATAACGGTTCTTTGTGCAGACCTACTGAGACATCCCAACATTTTCTTAAGCCATCTTTAATTGGCAAAGATTGTGACAACCACCTTCGTAATTTGATGACTCATGGATAGGCTTTCATCAAACCATACTCCCAAATTCTTGACTATAGGCACAGGGGTAGTAACCGCACCTTTAGCCACAGGCCACAATTGAGGGCCACACAGGGGGGGGATGGTTGCCCACCAAAAACACATCAGTCTTATCCCAGTTTAACGTGAGAGAGTTGATGTTCATCCAATACGACACTTGTATGAGACAGCTAGTCAGTCTTTCCGTTATGCTTCTCCTGAGAAGACAGGTGTAGAAGTATGGGACCAGATGTATCAAGCTAAATTGCGATTGCAAACGCTGAAATTCTCATTCTCATTCTCACGTTTTCAAAGTGCCATGTGGCACACATACATGCCTTTAGGGTATGTATGTGCGTCACCTGTGCACACATGCACATTTCAGGGATGCAACAGGGTTTCCTTTAGGAACCCTTGCACCCTTGAAATTGCGTGCGCAATCTGCGAGTACCTATTGGGTACTTGCAAATTGCGCACGCAAATTCCATTCTTTCCTATGGGCCTCTTGGCCCATAGAAATGAATGGGAAGCCATTCCTTAATTGCAACTCACAGTTTGCGAGTCGCAATTAAGGAATATGTAGGAATCGCAATTATTATTGCTATTCCTACATACATAGCATTTTGCGAGTCCATAATAGCGATTGAGGACTTGCAAAAAGGCTTTTTCATACATGTGCCCCATGGCTCTTTATATAGCATACAAAAACGAGATATACTGTGCAGAGAGACCAGGTATGAGTAGACAGAGGTTTGCTCCAGCAATCGCAAGGTGCTCCTCTAGGGGGTAATAATGCACATGACTCAATAAGGAGATTACACCATTTATAAAAATACCTCTTATCTTTATATATCTTTTGGCGCCAAGATCATCAAAATCGGGTAAGTACGTTATGATTTTTTACAGGGTTGAAAAGTCATCTGTTAGTGTCATTTCTGAAGCTGTAATGTTATCCAATTGAGGAAAAGAATATACTGTGTACAGGTATTGTACAGTGACTTACGGGTCAATCTCCTGGGCTTAAGGTAGTTATGGAGCAAGGTCCAAGGCTGCACCATCAGGTCACCTGTGGCGGTCAGGTGCAGAGGTGCTTTTTAGCATTGGGCGCCCAATATTATCCTTTGGCGGGAAAACATTTACTGCATTCGGGCACTTAACGACTTAGGGGCCCGTTTTCTGGACTTAATGTAAGTATGGGCAAGGTCCAAGGCAGCACCAACAGGTCACCTCGGGCGGCACTGGGGTGGCCGGGTGCAGAGGTGCTTTTCAGCGTCGGGTCCCCCGATGTTATCCTGTCGGGAAAAACTTGTACTGCATTCGGGCACTTCACAGCGACTTACGGGACCAATCTCAAGTATGGGCAAGGTCCAAGGCTACACCAACAGGTCACCTCAGGAGGCTTTCAGGCGTCTGGGTGCAGAGGTGTGTTATGGCGTCGGGTGTCCCTTTCACTTTAATGGGGAACGGTCTGGTTGCAACGATGCTGCAGGCTTAAACTGGAAAACCAGTCAGCCTGAACCAACATGTGGGCTCAGGTCTCACGATGCTGGGGAACATGGGAACCCCTTTGGTCCTCTTCCCCACAGGCCAGGGGCGACAATTACAGAGGTGTCTTTAGACATCAGGTTTTCATCACCCGGGAGCACTTGCGGTCAGGGGAGCTGCACAAAGAAGCTGCAGGCGGCATCGAGGAGTGCCTTTCTGTCAAACCCAAAGTAGGCTTCTTTACTGTAGGGTTGGGCAACCATGCTGGCACCACTGGCCCACTTCAATTCAGGCTTGGATCGATGCTTTCAATGGTGCTTGGCGGTATTGAGTTTACGCCATCTCGGAGTCCTCTCAGGTCTTTCTTAGGTACCTGCTAGGTGCAGGGGAACATCTCCACTGCTCCACCGGAGTTCCTGAGTCTTGGCAGAAGTGCTGGCAGACCTCCCAGGCTTTTGGAGTCACAGCAGCTTTGCAGGGAGAGATGACTTTGGCGCAGTCATCCGGAACAGCAGAAAGGCCAGCAGGGTTGGCGCCTAGTCAGTTGCTTCTTCCATGGTGCTTGCTATTCGCTACTCTTTGGTCCTTCTTCTTTTGGTTGGCAGGATCTGATTTCCTTGTGCCAGGGGCTCCCCTAAATACTAGATTTAGGTGATTTATGTGAGTGTAGGGTAGAATCCAATGGGCTACTGGCCCCTGGGGTCACTATGCCCACTAGATGACCACTTGCATAACCCTGTCCCATCGTTTCCTCTGAAAAATCGTATCCACTTAAGGTAGCCCACCTTAGGTTTAGTACTAGCCTACGGTGGACACACCTGTCAGACTACTAATTTTCCTGCCTCTCCAGGTGCCAAAGGGGCTCTAGACAAGGGTGGTGGGGGAGCATCTTCTCATGTGAGGGAAGCCATATTCGCATATCAAAGGCAGCAGGCTTAATGAAGCACCCTGCCTTGGAATGCTAATTTGCAGGTCATCCTGTGGGAAGAGGTGTAAATACCCTCAGCTCGAGCAAGCTTTGTTTCTGACCTCCTGAGAGCAAAGTCCCTCACCCTTGGGTGTCAGAAACTCATCTGTCGAGGCAGGCTGGCTAAAACTAGCCAGTCCGCACACCAGTAGTAGGTAGATTTTCAGGGGACATCTGTAAGGTGTTCTATGGGTACATGTATTAATGAATCCATTACTAGAATCTGTGTGGGTTTAATAATACGGAGTGTTTGATACCAAACATCCCTGGTTTCAGTGAAGCCATCATGTAGCTGAGGAACTTTCTTTTTATGATTTTTTTTTTACCTGAGTCCATCACATGATGTTTTGTACTGGCAGTAATGGACTGACCAGGACAGGGGCATATCTGCTCATTCAGATATGTCCTCACATAATACACCCTACCTTAGGGCTGTAAGGCCTGGTGTAGGGGTGACTTACAAATATTGCATGCGGTGTTAGGACTCATGGCACACAAGGATGTGTTCCATGTCGTGTTTTCACTATTTTCTGCACCAAAACACGAAGCCTGCAATGGCAGTCTTGCATGAGTTTGGTGAGGGGCCCTTAGGGTGGCACAATATGGGCTGCAGCCCTTAGGGACCATCTTTAGTACTTTAGATACCAGGGGTACCATTTACTAGGGACTCAGAGAGAGTGCTAATGGTATTGCCAATTGGGGTATAGCTGCACAGTTTTTGGGAAAGAGATCTGGCACCGGGGGACCTGGTTAGCTGGAACTCCGTGCACTTCCAGTCAAAATCACATCAAATACCAGGACAAATGTGAGGGGATTACTGCAACGAAAACCCAGTTTCCCACAACAGGGAAAAAATAATCTGAGTGTCCTAGGTAGATGAGAAGAGAGTAAGACCCCAGTCCTCTACAATGTCCGTTAGTGGTCTTACACACAGGTTAAACAGGGTTGGACTGAGTGGATCCTTGAGGGACCCCCAAAGGTAGAGTGTGTGGCTCACAGTAATTCTGATGCGAGTGGACTTGAAATACTCGATCTTGCAAAAAGGAGGTCTACCATAACAGGGCCATGTCTTGTACTGCCGTGGCTTTTAGTCTTTAACGTAAAATATTGTTGTTGACCATATCGACAGTGGCACTGAGATCCAACAGGATCAGTGTTGCAGTGCCCCATTATCAGCCTGTTGCCTGAGTTAGTCCGTCACAGGAAGGAGGGCTAACTTGGTGCTATGGCCTGCTCTAAAGCCAGATTGATTATGGTGGTCTGTATGCCTCTTGAGCTGTTTGTTCACGTGCTTTTACAGAGCTTTAGACAGAATGTGCAGGAAAGCTATTGGCCTATAGTTTGACCAGATAAACGAGTCAAAATTAGGCTTTTTAAGGGTGGCCTGACCAAATTTACCCAACACCGAGGGGAGGGGGGGGGGGCACGAATCAAGCGGGGGTGCTGACATAGTAGTGGTGAGGAGGCATACAAAAGATGGAAAATTGAGCTGCTGAAATGTGCTCAAACAACTGGGCCCAGCAAAATGTCTGATTTGAGACACCGGTTCCAGACTGGGAGAAAAGGAGGCCTGGATATCTGCCGCTTTCTATGAAAAGAAAGTGGCTAACTCCTCACACTGAACTTATGAGAATGAGGTGGCTGGGGTCATGTTCGCGGGATCGGATAATGACTTTACCACTTGAATGAGAGTTCTCAAACAATTTTGAGCCAAACTGATTTTGACTGAAAAAAAGGCAGCTCTAGTTGCTTGACATTTTTTGTGGTAATCATTTAAGGCTCACCTATATTTTGCTTTATCCTGTATACAGTATGATTTACGCCATATTCTTTCAAGAGATTTACAGGTTTTCATTTTCTCTCTCAAGTTACCATAAAACCAGGGGTCCAGTGGAAAAATTATTTGTTGCTTTTTGGCAGTAATAGCGCTAAAAGAGCCTAGTGCAGACTTAATCCAACCATCAATGATTGGAGCTTCAAGGGAAACCAAATTATTCAATGCCAGGCAATTATCCTCTAACATAGAGTTTAAAGCATAAAAATTAAGTTTCGAATAGGTTCTTCTGGAAGAACTGAACTCTACTGCTCTGACCTTGCCCCAGGAATAGCGAGAGAGAAGGGGACTGCGAAGCGGTCTGTCCAAGATAACGGAATTGCCTCATGGGTCAACAAGGGTTTTACGTTGGAAAATATAGGGTAAAGCAAATGACCAAATGAGTGGGGCCTTTGCTAGCAAGCTGAATGTCAAGGGCCATGAAATCCACAATAAGGGCAGAGGCAGTATTACACGTCCTGCTATCAAAAGGAATATTGAAGTCCCTAAGGCCTGTGAAATTAGTTTATTTTACGACAAGTGGGTATAAAGTCTCCATTATACTAGAGCTCTAATTGCCATCTAGACCAGGTGGACAACAAATCAGAGCTCCTCACAAGAAACATTTTTTAGAGGGATAGTGAGAACAGCAGTGCTTCACAGTCTGGAATGGTAGGTTTGTCAATTTTACTGATTATCTGTGATATATAAAGACAATTGCAATGCCTCCTCCTTTCTTCTCCATACATTCCACTCTAAAACTACAGTAATCAGAGGGCAAAACTACTAAAATTACCTGTGCTGAGGCCTCATTTAGCCAATTTTCAGTTAAAAAGACAGCATATGGGCTATATTGAATTACAAAATTAAAATTTTACAATAAAAATGTAAGATGAGTAGAACTGCCAATTTATGTGACCTTGCTTAAAGGTGGGACTTGTGGCCCTGGACTAAGAGCAGGTAGTGCATAATTGCAATGTGTACAAACTCAGCATCGGTTAAAAAAAAAAAAAGGCGGCAAGCCTCTGTTATGGTAGGTTCAACGGCGAACAACGGTTCTGAGGTATGAAACTTCCTACCTGTGGGCAGTTGACCAGATTCCCTGGTCCTGGACTGGCGCAGACGGGCTTGTCTTATACGTGTCCGCACCACGGCTGTGAATAAATATGCTGCCTGGGAGCGAAAGAGAGGCTGAGGGCACTAGAGCGCTAACCGCTCTCGATTCCTGTCCCAACAAAAATAGTGGCTTGAATCAGAATTCCCTGTGACCATCTTTGTACATTAAAAGTACTTGTCTTTCCCTACAAAGAAAAGCACTAGGCTGGATATTAATTTTATTGTGATGTTGGGGCTGGTATTTATTCTTGAGCATGAGTAACCCTCGCACCTCCATGAGAAGCCTGTGTTTGCTCACCTACCCCACCACTGAGAGTCAAGAGCAGAAAGGGCCATCCTCTGATCGGCAGAGATTAAAGGCCTCAATCCTGTGGGGTCTGATAGGATAGTAAATAGCGACCTGTCTAATATTCATTAGGCAAACCATTGTGACTGAACGGTGCATAGGTCTGGCCCCCCTGAACATACCTGCGACTGGAACTCCGATCGGTCAGGGCCCTTGTGGCTCAGCACCTCGAGGCACCCACCTCGCCCCTCTACCTCATGTTTTCTCTATCTCTCTGTGACTTTTTGTGCCACTGCTCTCGATCTTTCTGCCATTTCTTTCGCTCTTTCTATGTCTTTGGTGCCAATTTTTGTGATATTTTTATGTTTTATGTCATTTCCTCTGCTCTCTGGTATTTTTCTTGCCCTTTTTGTCATTTCTCAGTCTTTCTGCCATTTCTCGTGTTCCTTTTTTCTCTAGCTTTTTCAAACCTTTTTGCTCATATGTGACCTTTGTGCCATGTCTCTCTATCTTCTATCTCTGACTCTGCATGCCCCTTCCCGTGTCCCTTTCCGGCCCTCTCTGCACTCCCTGCTTCCTCCCCTCACTTCTTACCTGATCCTCACAACTCTCCTTCCCGCTCTACTGCCAACCGCTGCCCGGCTCAGCCCCACCCCCACACTCCTTCCACCTCCCATGACCTACTTAATGGTGGCCACAGCGCCAATGTGCCACTAACACCCCAAAGGCAGACCTGTCTGTACCAGTCCCAGCGGCCTAGTCCACCTCTGACCCATTAATACCCCACCACTCTTCTTCACACCCTGAACCCCGAACGTCACACCACCCTCTGCCAGACTGCACAACATGGAGGGAGCTTTCACATGGTTCTTCTGCTGCTTCACCTGCACCACTGCTTCTGCAACCCAACATCCACCAAGAACATATCCTCAACACCCAACCCCTCACCCACTCTAACACCTACCAGCAAACACACTCCCTTCCCCCACACACCAATATCATGCATGCTGTTTAACACTTGCTCTCTTAGCAAGCATGCCACAGAGATCTGCAACCTCCTTGATGGCAACTCTTGGACCTCGTCTTCCACATGGAGACATGGCTGACCACAGCTTTAATGTCATAGTGCCAGAGCTTGCTGTCGCCATCCCCATCGGATACAAGATCACCAGGCAAGACTGCCTAAACAGACCTGAGGAAGAATCAACATCATTTATAAGCACACGTTCAACTGTACCGCCTCAACAGAAGCTGAGACAAACTACACGAAGCACCTCAACATTAAAATACAAATCACAGCAAATTTCACCCTGGCCAGACCCTGGTCTACTGTCCTCTGTCCCTTGAGCCAAGTTCACTAGCAACATTACAGACTTCATTGCCCCACTAGTTTTCAACTCCAGCGCATTCATCGTCCATAGGAGACCTATTTACATCTACAAGCCCGTACAAACTCAACCGCAGTCTTGAAAACCTGGGACTAACCTCACGGATCCCACCCACACTACTGTACACATGGTAGATCCCATCTTCACATTCTTCAACAACATAGCAATCAACACACACATGCCTGTCACCTGGACCGAGCACGTCATAGTCCTTTTTATAATCAACATCCATCAGCGCAAAGGAACCCACACAGTGGGCCAGTGCACAGACAATGGAGGAACCTAGCAGAGGCGTATTGGACGCCCACCTTCCATGAGATCAAACCAGAATTCGTAGACCACTCAGCATGCAACTTGGAAAACTTCGACAAGTGGATCACCAACTTCACCAACACCCTGGCCCTCGAGAAACTAAGTTACAGAGCATAAATTAGAACACAAGCCAGCTGGGACGTGGAAGACCTCCGACCAAACATATTTACCAGCTCCAACAGCAGCAAAGAAATGTTTGCAATAGTAAAGAATTTCACCACAATCTATCGCTTTTCTCTTCATTCTCAGATATGAATGTACCTTCAAATATGTGAGCTTAGCCTTTCTGCTGCACAACACAAAATGATTTCGTTTGATTAAACAGACTAAACGTTTGCTCCATGTATAATAAGAATCTAGCCCATATATAGGGTACACATGAACCCTGACTTGCCTCTCAGTAGCATTGCCATCAGGGCAGGGGCAAGAGTGTTTCTCTGTTCATTTTTAAACACTCACTTTTAATAAATATATTACTAAAGCATGATGTGGTAGCACACTGTCATTTACAGACTGTACATTTTCAAGAAATTGCCAAAAATCTTCCCAATCAGTATCTTGCAGCTTTACTGATAAAACTATATAGGGTACTAACAATAATCTGTTAAAATTGTGTTTCAGAAAACATATTTATCATTTGCACATCACCAAGTAAAGTGTTCTGATTTGTTTTCATCCTATTAAAATATGTTTTTCATCACAGAAGTACAAAACATTGGGCTTAACCAAATACTGAAAAATATTTTGAAATGTTTGTACAGTTGACTGGCTAGCTATTTAAATGTGTGTTCAGAAAATCCTGATTCCCTAAAGCCTTTAAATTCACTCTTCGCACATCAGGTCAGGCAGTTCACTTTACAAAATACTGGAACTCTGCAATTAGAGAAAGATAAGTAATTGTAAACTGACTTCTGAACCTGTCTCTGAACACAGAAAATGTTGACAAGATGAAAACAAGATCTAAAGGCATCTTTATTGCTCCTTCACTTTCGGACTGAACAGAACACCTGATCTCTTGTAGGGGATTTCCATGTATAGTCATAAGCTTTGAATAGTCCCGCCCATGTACGGGACCCTGGAGCCGTTCTTCAATATATCTTAGAGACAGATTATGCAGCCTACCTAGGCTACAATGGCCATATTCTTCAAAACGAAGACAAAAAAGGGAGAGTAAAATACATTTTGAGAATAATTTAAGATGTTGAACAACGAGCATAAATCCCAAACCCTTTTTTGGTAGAGATGGAGAGTAGGGTAAAGTAGCATCATAGGCTGTCATTATATGTCTAAAATATAGACTGTGCCTTTAAGAATCGAGAGACCACCAGTATCCTATCATGTACCGCTTATGGCAACTGCCTCAGTTCTCTTTTCCGGCTCCTGCTGGCAGGACCCTAGAGGATTGAACTCAACCTTTTATAGGGGTTTTCTTTCTAAATCTTTGTCAGAAATTGGTGACAGCACCTTCACTCTACATCTTATAGCTTTTCCTGTGGTTTGTTAGGACAGAAACCTGAGGCATTTTGTTGCATAAAATGCCTTCATTGTTTGACAAGTGCCCTCAATGTGACTGGAAATATGCCAAAACAGACCTTCACAAGGTCTGTATCATCTGCCTTCCTTCAACTCATCTTCCTGAAGCCTGTGACATCTGCAGGAAGTTTCCCAGATGCATTTTGCGTGACAGAGAGAAGATTCGACTTCAAGCAACTCAACAGCGAAAACATCCGCAAACCCAGCCTGCAAGTGGGTCCTCAGAGCGAGGGGGAAGGTCAGTCTTTCACCAGGGTTCTTTCTTCAGCTTTCAAAGGATGCCTATTACTCATTGGCTAAGAAGGAGCCTCCTGTGTGGCTGCATGCCCATTCTACCAAAGCGACGGCAGCCACTACTGCCTTGGGACGCGGCGTCCCCTTGCAGGACATTTGTCAGGCAGCTACGTGGGCCTAGCTGCACACGTTTACCAAGCTTTACTGCCTTGACAGTCGGGTCCGGAGAGACGACTTCTTTGGCCGTTCTGTTCTCCATGACTTTCTGGTGTAATCTATTCACAGACCCTCCACCAGGGTTGGTATTGCTGGGGTATCTATTCTAAGGTAAGGAATCTATCACTAACGTGTCTCTTTCAGATGCTCAAGTTACTACTTGTGTAACGATATATCTGTAAGAGACATTAGTTAGTGATAGATTCCTTACCGCCCCACCCATCCTCCCCGTTCTGCGAACTGATTTCTAGGGTTAAGGTCATCCCTTCCAGGGCCCTAGTTTTCTTGGCACCAGTGTCAGTTTCTTGCATGGCTCTGCGTTCCTGGCGCGGAAAGTCATGTACAGAACTGAAGTCAGCGTGCATGGGTGGCGCATAAGTAGTCTACTTGACGTCATCTCGGCGCTTACGACGCCTGCGACCGACGCGGAGCTGCACAACGCAACCTACTGACTCGCAGGGGTACTACTAGCAAAACTTTCCGGATCCAGTCTGATGCCTGGGGATATTCTAAGGTACGGAATCTATCACTAACTAATGTCTCTTACAGATATATCGTTACACAAGAAGTAACTTGTGCTTCACGTTAGCACCTTGGAATACGGCAGGTATATATAGGAAAACAAGTGACCCTCACTAGCTTATCTAGCTGAGATCATTTGCCATAATATGTCTACAGGAAATGTGGGACATGAAGGGCTTCCTTTTCTTGGAAGGCTACAAATCCTGTTTCAACCCTGCTGTCCCTTCAGTAAGGGTACATCCAAGGAACACCTTGTTGATTTTGTTTTCTTTCTTTAAATTGCTTGGTTGAGGATCTGGTAATATGTTCCATCAGTATACAGACAATTCTCATTAGTTCCCTTTGGTCTGTAATTTTGTTTTATAAAATTTTTATAATGCTACCATTTGAGCCAGATTTATTTTGGCTGGGGATTTTAACATACGGCAATGCTTATATTCCTTTATTTCATTTGATGAAGCAAATAATGAAGACTATTTACACATGGAGCATAACTGCGCTGGTTCCTTTGTAAGCAATCTTCATGCAGAATTTAACTTAGATTGTGTAATGACCAAAATGTTCCAACGCTCGGATGAAAGTTTTTTTCCCTTTTCCACCAGACGGGGACAATTTTCCCACAGTAGATTATATTTTAGTTTCAGTCCATTTGTGGAATTTTTAAAGTAATTTTTGGATATATGTCTCAGGTTTTAGTGATCACAATTTTGTTTCAACTAGCATCAGTGATCTTTTTGCACGGGTCCGGGGTAGGTCCCTACATGTGGATCACGATTCGCGAGGGTCAAACTGACCCCTCTCCCTTGTCCACCTCTCAAAAGTAAATTAACTTTTACCATCGAGGAGGTTTATTTGCCTATAGGACATTTAACCACACATAAGGCCCTTGGTCCTGACAGAATCTCTTCAGACTCACATAAGGCGACACCAGAAGTTTAGGCTCCAATTTTAACCTGCATGTTCATCTTGACAATACGTATGGGCCTCCCAGACTCATGTTCCCAGTCGATTATCATACCTGTGTTTAAGAAGGGTTCGAGAGACCTACCAAGTTGCTAAAGGCCTATCTCTCTGATGGATTCTCTGGTAAGGGGTTAGGGACAGGATTATCTTGGAGCTAATCATGTCCTGGGCTAAGGATGGTTCCATTCTCTCAGTTCTGTAGTTTGGCTTTTGACCGGCCTCGGTACCTGTGATCAATGATTAAACGTTTTGCTAATTAAGTGCACAGTGGCAATATCTGGGTCATTGTGTATTGCATTTATGGACCTGTCCTCTTCCTTTGACCGAGTAAAATGTCCGAGTTGTGGCCCATCTTGCTAAACCTGGGAATGGATGCAGACATTGTGTCTTTTCTCAGTGAGCTGCACAGGAATATGATGGCAGCTGCTCGGTATAACCAGGATGGATCCTGTACTGCTTGCTTCCCCTTAAAGCTTGGAGTGAGAGAAGGATGCATACTGGCCCCATTTTTGTTCACTTTATATGTGAACAATCTTGGGGCCGGGTTATAGGCTTGGCAGATTGGCTGTTCTTGAGTGGGTAGTCACCAGGTCCCTGCATTGTTATACATGGATTGCACCGTTTTGCTATTGAGAACTGCCCTGGAGGCCTCAATGGTTTTGTCACCTATATAAATAGTCTTGACCTATCAACCAATCACAGCAGGTCCCAGGTGATGGTTCTGGGCCCAAAGGAGACCAAGTCTAAATCTTTTCATGCCCAGGGCCGTAAGTTATCGAAGGCACAGACAAATGCATACCTGGGTGTGGACTTTGATAACTGCTCCTCTTGAGGCCCGTTGAGAAAATCTAAAAAACTGTCTTGTTCTATAGGGACTGTATTTTACTTTTCCTCTACAATCTGTTGTAAGCCATTGGGCACACTGATCAAGATGCATCAGGCTAAATGGGGCTTGGCAGCCTCAATGCTTCTGAGCTTCAGTTGGAGGTGTATGGTTTTTCAGATGCCTCCTTGCAGTCCCAGCATTTACTCCCACATTTATGGTGCATGAGTAGGTGGGCTTGCACACTTATCGAATCTCATTGCACTGCGTCTCTTGCTCAGGTGGCTCTCTATCTGGGTGTGACCCAAGAGCCATTTTAACCAGAAAATACTCTCAAACTGTGAAGCTCCATTGTTGGGAGGTCATTAAACGGCTTGTGTATATACGGGATACCTTTGCTAAATTAGGAAGAGTAGCTCTGTTTGATTCATCACAAAATATTGTGAAAGCAGACATTTCCTAGACAAGGAAGATTTTTTTGTTATGGCGGGAAGTAACGAGATGGTCTAGAACTTGGGAAGTCTTCTGTGCAAGCACTCTCTCAGATTTTAACAGGGACAGTCATTAAACCGTATCTGCTTAATGTACATAATGGTCTCCGTTGATTTCTCATTTCTAGATTTTGGTTTAATCAATTTATTCTGTTGCTGGCCTGTCTCATGCCCATTAATGGGTTTGGACAGTTGGGACACTGTACCTGGGATAATTTTTCTTCCCAGAATCTTGTACATTTTATGTTTTTTTGTGGTTTTTATGACGGTCCCCGTAAGACCTTGTTGTTACCCTTGTTGAAATACCTGAATTTTGTCCAGACCAATTCTGCTCTCAGGGATCTCCAGTTACTCCCTGATCTTCGTGTATCTTACATTGTCTCTCCCTTCTTGGCTTCGTCTTTGAGGATGAGAAAGCAATTTGATGCAGTGAGTGGGTGAGATCTTCCCAGCTCATGCCCTGTCCCTCATCGTTCCACTGGATCTGGTCCCGTGTCAGAGGCCTAATACAGTAGAATAATTTGGGGACCTGAGACTCCCTGTTTATAGCCTTACACCTGGGCGTGTATGACGTATGGCCGCTCTCGGGCTGGTCTTATTCAGTATGCTATGCACTTTACTGTTGTCACGCAATGTTCGAGGCATATGAGCTGCAGATTGTACACTTTTGCATAGATCGCTATCTGGTGTCGGGCTTGGATGTTTGCACCTTTTTTTTGTCTTCGAAGAAGTCTTGTAGTCACGAGGTTGGTGACTTCTCCTTCGGTCGACCGTGCGCATGGGCATCGACTTCATCCTTGGATTGTTTTTTTCGGCCAGCTGGTTCGGATGTAACTTGCTGCGCTCCCGGACTTTATCGAACCCATTTTTCGATTCACAATCACTGGTAACCTACGGTATTGTCTCGATCGCGTACCCTTCGATGCGCACACCCGACAAAATTTGCGAATTTCGGCGCAGGCTGCTGGACCTACCCGCGCCAGTAACGACGGAAGTCGATGGAACGGACTCCCTTTAAGAAATGTCCCCAGTGTAGTGCTAAGTTCCCACACTCTGACTTCCACTCCGTTTGTAATCTGTGCCCCTCTCCAGAATATCGAGAGGACAACTGTGGGGCTTGTCTATCCTTCAAGTCTAAGAAAACCATCCGTGATCGTCGGGCTCAACGTCTCGAGATATCCCGAGGCACCGGCTCCAGTCCCGAGGCACCGGCTCCATTCCGGACATCTTCCATCCAGGCCCCGACAGCCTTCCGGAACCAGAGGAAGAACCGGTCTCGGTCTCCAAAGTAGACGACTCTGACGCAAAAGAGGACCTCATCCCAGCTCAACGGGACGCAAGTACTGAGACCCCTCCCCAACCAAGCCCATACCAAAGGCTCCGGTGACACCTCCGCCACCGGGCCCAGGTCCTCACCGAACAAAAATTTCGAGCGCCCCGGGACCGGCTCCGAAAGACAAAGACAAGCCTTCCGACTCAAGCCAGCCACCCGGTCCCGAAAAAACGCCTTTGGCACCGAAAACGAAGTCTCCCAAGATGCCCCCCCCCCCCCCCCCCCCCCCCCCCCGATCCAAAACCATCTAAGAAGAGGCCTTCCATAACTACGCCTCCCAAACAAAACCTGCAGAGCAGAAACAATCCGCATGGAAGGTCTCGGAGCCAGGGATAGCTTCTAAACCGGATACTGTTGCTAAACAGCCTAGACCAGTTTCTAAAGAGAAATCTTCCATACCAAAGAAAACTATCGAATCCGAAGAACTTTTTCTCCCGGATCCGAAACAAACCACCATCTTTATTCATCCAAAGACTTGTCATATAGTTACTACACTACCTACAAAGAGGAAACCAGAACCTTTACCACATTCACCAGTTCCTCCAAAGAAAATACACATGGCCACTAATACTTCACCACCTCCTTCACCCCATCCACCAATTAACCCTAATCTAATGATTTCTCCAGTACATTCTCCAGAACATACTTTCCCACAACCAGAGGATAGTGACGATGCACATGGGGATGGGCAAGGAGATGACAGTATAGTCCCATTAGACACTGATGATACTGATGAGCCACCACAGGATCCAGACCCATGGCATGACTATAATGCCGATCCTGACTTGCATAATGATCCGGATCTCTACCCCTCAAAATCATCTCCGCCAGATGACAATGTGGGCTTCGCCCAACTAATAAATAGGGCCGCAACATACCATGGAGTCAATCTACACTCAGACCCTGTAGAAGAGTATTTTCTTCTAGAAACCTTTGACCAGCCACAAAAATCATCTCACGTCTTGCCAATGTTCTCAAACACGCTCCTGAAGTGTTCAAAGACCCCGGTTAGAGCTAGGGTTCTTAACCCCAGAATAGATAAAAAAAAATACACGGCAGCTCCCACTGACCCCATATACGTTAAGGGTCAACTCCCTTTAGATTCCCTGGTCGTAGCTAATGCACTCGAGGGCAAATTCTATGGGGTCAGGTGACACACCACCTCCTGACAAAGAATCTAAATTATTAGACGCAAACGTATGGCGTCTCAAGCTGCAAACTATTGGAAGATAGCAAACACACAAGCTCTCTTGGCAAGGTATGACAAGGCTCACTATGATGAGCTGAAAAAGCTCATTCAACACCTACCTCAACAATATAAAGACAAAGCCAATGACCTTATACAGGAAGGCAAACTAATTACTAACACATCCATCAAATGCGCGCTGGACTCAGCAGACACCGCGTCCCGCGCAGTGAATACTAGCGTTTTACTACGCAGACATGCCTGGCTCAGGATATCTGGCTTTAAACAAGAAGTGCAAAACAGTATCCTTAATCAGCCTTTTGACCATGAGCACCTCTTTGGCCTGGCAGTGGACACATCTTTGGAATTTTTTTTTAAAAAGGACACAGAGACTGCCAAGTCTATGGGAGCCCTGCAGTCATCTTCTACTAGAGGCTCCTTTCGACGCTCCCCCTTCAGAGCAGGCTCAAAAAAAAAAAAAATACCCCAGAACACCCGTCCTCATCCTACAAAAGTCCCAACCAGGGCTCCTGTTCCAGAGGATACTCTAGAGGAGGTTACAGGGGTAACAACAACAAGGGCAGAGGCAGGGGTAATAACAGCCGCAGCTCCCCTAACACCATATAGTGACCTCCCTGCGCTTCCCCCGATCATCCCACTCCTGTCGGGGGACGTCTCTCACAGTCTGGAATTCCATCACAACAGACAAGTGTAGGAAGGTGGAATCTGACTATATGGTTGCCCCCACTTTTTTCCTGGTGTTTGAATGGTTTTTGTCTAGTCTGGCTGGGATCCTGCTATCCAGGACCCCAGCCTATCTGCTTACTCCCTTAAATGATTGGTGTGCATATTAGATGCACTAGTGATTGGATACTGTGGTACCTTATGAGCCCCTAGTATGTGGTACCTTAGGTACCTAGGGCATTGGTACTTCACAGGCCTACCAGGGGCTGCAGCATGTATTATGCCACCCCTGGGAAGCATTCACAATCTGACACAACAGGCCTGCAACTGCAGCCTGTGTGAGGTAGTGTTAGCACTCCTCACTGAGGTATAGGTTCCTATATCTCACCATACACACACATATAAACCTATCAGTCATCCCTATGGTAGGCCCTATCAATCCCAAGGGCAGGGTGCTTGGTTTACTATGTGAGGGGGTGCTTCTGCCTGAGCAAGACCCCTCTGCAGCTGGCAGAGTCTATTCTCTGCTGCTGTTTGTGGATGCGGTTAAACCATATACTCTTAAGTGCATTATAACCTCGCGGTAAATGCTAACTTTGGAATGACTGCATCAAAACATGTCGTGTTTGGTGTCAAACAACTTTGAATCCTACCCCCACACCAGTAACTGGTGTGGGAGTAGGATCCCACCCTTCTAGAGGGGACGACATGTACACACTGTACTACACGGTAAAAATCATCTAGAGCCCTGGCATCACAAAATGGATGCCACCAGCACAGACACCGGGCTGCCCTCCTGCTGCTGACCGAAACTCGCAGTGGAGGGAGCCCAACAAAGGGTTTCCTCTCACAGGGAGGTGTCACCACCTCCCAGACAGGATTTAGTGTATTGGAGCTGGGTAGGTGCACTCTTAGAGTGCTTTGAAGTCCTGCACCTGGGGAGCAGTAGGCTCCTCTGTGCATATGCCAGCTCAAACCGGTTCAGGGGCTACCTGCCCCTGCTCTGGCGCGAAACTGGACAAAGGGAAGTGGGTGTAACCACCCACTACCCTGACCCTCCTAGAGGAGTGGTCATAGAGCTAGTCCCTCCCATCTTTTCACTATAAGATACCACACATTGCCAATGCAATTTAGATTACACCTGGACGACGCTCAACTAAGAATAATCCTGGCCCTTCGACGTTCCACTATCTCTGGAAGACTGAAGAATCTCCCTTGGAGTCAAGGAGTGACTCCCCTGCTTGGCAGGCACCAAAACTCTCTACAACGGTTGCAAACTTTACCGCTCCCGCCGGAGCCCGAAGTCCCTGTGTCCCCAGAAGCGGATTTCCTGACCTCTCGACGGCCATTTTGAGTCCCCAGCAAAGCTGTGGCATCTGGACCCCAAGAGTGATGAGGAACAGCAATACCAGGGAACCGTGCACTGATTTAGAGTGCAAGCCCTAAACTACGTCCAACGAAGTTGTGCTTTGGACCACTTGTTGTCCAAGTCCCTAGCAGGTCTAGTACCGAATTTCAGCGACCTACCCCGTCCCGAGTGACCGTGGGCTGTTGAACTTTTCCTGCAAAGGCGTCTTCGCGGTTGCTTGCCCGTTGGCTAGTAACTCACCTGAAGACCTCCACATCGATTTCAAGGTCTCGCCTGGTTGCTCTGGGCCTGCCCTCACTTACCCTCGCTGGGTAAGTCCATCAGACCTTGCTGGTCTGCACCATTGCCAATCTTCACTCTACACGGGACTTGCAGCTGCCAAGGCTTGTTGGCTCCAATCCAGGTGCCGACACCGTCGACAGCTGCAGACGTCGTGGGACCTCCCGAATCCAGCTGCTGGTCATCGTCGAGCCTTCCTGGACCTCGTGAGCGAAGAGACAAAACACCATCATCGACCTGAAGAGGCACGACAGCTGTGGTCATCCATCTCGCTGGCCACCGGTCACTGGCAAGTGACTTTGAACTCTGTCCCCTCAATTTCTAGGTCTTCTGCAACTCCAATCCATCGTCGGATTCGAACGGACACCTCTCCAGTCGTCAGAAGCAGCAAGTCTTCAAGAATCTCCATTGAAAACAGCATCGTGACCCAACACCAAAGGACACCTATGCACCCGGCTTCCCTGGGTGAGGTAACTCGTGCACTCCGGTGCCCAAGTGTGTGTTGGCTCTCGAAATACTTACCCTGTAAGTTTCTTGCTTGTTGACTTTTGCGAAGTGCCCTAGAACTGTAAAATACAAACCGCGACATTTGCCATTGAAACGCATTGAAAACCCGCGTGTGTGTTTAGATACTGCACGCGTCTCCTGTGGGCTGATTACTTACCTGCTAACACTGCAGAAGTGAAGCCCCAGCGATTCCCAAGGCCCTAGGCCTCTTACTTTTGCAAGTCGAGTTTGTTAATCCACTATTTTAGTATATGGTCTGGTACGCCCCTAGGGCTACAGCCATATTTGTGCTTAATTTATTGAGAACTGTTGAGCTTTTGAATGTTTACCTGGCTCTAATCTCATAAAGAGATTAGTAGAGTATATTTAGAAATAAATACATATATATTTGATATATATACCTGTGTGGTGTCTTTTCATTTGGTAATTCAAGAGATTATAAGGTAAAACAAGCTGCTTTACATTCCTCAGAGACTTAGCCTGAAGGCTGCTCTCCACAGCTACCACTAGGATAGCTTTCTTTAAAAGGTTGTCTTTAAACCTATCTACCAAGAGTCGAATTGGACTGGTGCAAGGTGGCCACTATAACTAGTGACCAGCATATGCCAGGCCAACTTCTCACAACAAGTGGGTAAGATAAATTATCCAGTATGGTTATTGCCTGGAACTCACTTCTACCCCTCCCAACATTCCTCCCAAACACCGTCCAATGTCATCAGAACACCTGACGCTTCTCAAACAAGAGGTTCTTGCACTATTACAAAAACATTTAATAGAGCCAGTTCCCTTGCCTCATCAAGGCACAGGGGTCTATTCCTTCTATTTCCTAATTCCAAAAAAAGACGACTCTCTCAGGCCAATACTGGACCTCAGACCACTCAACTTTTACATCCAATCAGACCACTTCCACATAGTCACTTTACAACAAGTCCTTCCACTACTTCAGCAAGGCGACTTTCTTTCCACGCTAGATCTAAAGGACGCCTACTTCCACATTTCCATTCATCCCACTCACAGGAAATATCTCAGGTTTGTGGTAGATGGTCAACACTACCAATTCAAAGTTCTATTATTCGGGGTCACCACGGCACCCAGAGATTTCACCAAGTGCCTCGCAGTGGTTGCAGCCCATTTGAGAAGACCGCACATTCATGTCTTCCCTTATCTGAACGACTGGTTCATAAAAGCAAAATCCCACAACAGCTGTGTCCAACATACACTCAGAACAATACAACTGCTTCACAGTCTGGGATTCACAGTAAACCTGGGCAAATCCCACCTCCAACCGTCCAGAACACAACAATACATAGGAGCTACAGTAAACCCTTCCACAGCCCTAGCGTATCCCAACCCAGTCAGGATAAGTGCTATGAAAGCGCTAGTTCAAAGATTTCAGCCACAACACTCACTACCAGCACGAGTGTTCATGCAATTAATATGGATGATGGCCTCTTGCATTTTTCTTGTTCCTTATGCAAAACTCCAAATGTGTCCATTATAAGAGTGTTTGGCACGTCAGTGGAACCAGGCTCAATGTCAGCTAACAGATCTGGTGTTGGAGGACGACTGCACCCATTGCTCTCTACAATGGCGTAACACACAGAACCTTTCCAAAGGGCGGTCGTTCCTCGAGCCAGTCCCACAGACAGTGCTAACAGACGCATCGCTCACCGGCTGGGGAGCTAATCTTCAAACCCATACCATTCAGGGTATCTGGACCCCCCAACAAAGACAATTCCACATCAACTACCTGGAATTAATAGCAATCTTCCTAGCGTTGAAATCTTTTTCAACTACACTTCCTAGGCAAAGCTGTCCTGATCCATACAGACAACATGACAACAATGTATTACATACAGAAGCACACACTCCCTGCAGCTTTCACACCTAGCTCAAAGCATATGGAGATGGGCCATTCCGCAAAAGATATAACTCCTTGCAGAACATCTCCCAGGGATACACAATCATATTGGAGATCTGCTCAGCCGTCAAGCACAGCAGATCCACGAATGGGAACTTCATCCTCAAGTTCTTCTTCCATTCTTTCGTATGTGGGGACACCCAGAAATAGATGTTTGCCACACACCAAAACGAAAAATGCCCAAATTTCTCATCCAGGTATCCACACCCATTATCCAAAGGCAATGCGCTATGGATGAATTGGTTAGGCAAATTTTCTTACGCTTTTCCACCTCTCCCACTCATTCAGTTAGTGGTTGGGAAACTCAACCAACATTCACTCACAATGATCCTAGTTGCTCCAACATGGGCAAGGCAACCATGGTTCACAACTCTATTGGAACTAGTACCACATCAAAAGCTACTCCTCTCACCCAAACTTCTTACTCAGAACCATGGAGAGATAAGACACCCAGATCCCAATCGACTCAACCTTGCGATCTGGCACCTGAAATCTTAGAGTTCGGCTACCTCAATCTCCCACCAGACTGTATGAACGTTATTAAAGAGGCTAGATGCCCTACAACAAGGGCATGCTATGCAGAAAAATGGAAACGATTTGTCATTTATTGCACGCACAACATCAACCCACTAGATGCTTCCATTCAGAACATCATCTGTTACCTCTTGCATCTACAACAATGTAACCTAGCATATACATCTATTAGGTTACATCTAGCCGCCACAGCGGTCTATCTACAAAACAGACAACACGTGTCTTTGTTTCGAGTTCCTGCTATCAAAGCTTTTATGGATGGACTTAAAAGAATAATTCCACCAAGAATTCAACCCTCTCCGGTGTGGAACCTTAATGTAGTCCTTACCAGACTAATGGGTCCTCCTTTTGAACCTCTCCACAGATGCGGACTACAGTTCCTCACTTGGAAAGTAGCCTTTTTAATTGCTATCACATCTCTCAGAAGAGTTAGTGAACTCCAGACATTAACCATACAAGAACCATTTTTACAAATCCATCATAAAGTGGTTCTTAGGACTAACCCAAAGTTTTTACCCAAAGTAGTATCTGCCTTCCATCTCAACCAGTCTTTTGAACTTTCAGTGTTTTTCCCTCAACCAGACTCGGTGGCAGAACAGGCTCTACACACCTTAGATGTTAAAAGAGCAATACTCTACTACATTGAAATAACGAAATCCTTTAGGAAAACCAAACAACTTTTTGTGACTTTCTCCCCACCTCATAAAGGTAATCCTATATCCAAAAAAGGTATTGCAATGTGGATTGTGAAATGCATACAAATATGCTACGTCAAAGCCAAACGCACATTAACCATTCCCCCTAAAGCTTACTCTACACGCAAACTAGAGGCTTCTATGGCATTCTTAGGGAATATTCCCCAGATGACATATGCAAAGCAGCAACTTGGGCTACACCACACTCCTTCACCAAACTTTGTATATGTGCAGGCAAAACAACAAGCTAGTGTGGGTCAGGCTGTATTAAAAACACTATTTCAAACTACTGCAACAGATACAGGTAGCCACCGATAATGGGGTAACTGCTGTATAGTCTATGCAAAAGTGAGCAATCTGCAGCTCATATGCCTCGAACGGAAAATGCTATTTACCAGTATGCATCTGTTCTTGGCATGTAGAGCTGCAGAGTTGTACACGCCCAGCTGCCTCCCCGGATACCTCGATCTGTTCCAGTATTATCTTACTTAGATATATTACACATGGACATCTTTCTACTTCTCACTACTCCATTTAACCCTGCGTGGCAAAAACAATCTAAGGATGGAGTCCATGCGCACTGTCGACCGAAAGAGGAGTCACCAACCTCATGACTACAAGACTTCTTAGAAGACAAAAACAAGGTGCAAACATCCGAGCCCAACACCAGATGGCGATCCATGCGAAAGTGTACAACTCTGCAGCACTACATGCCAAGAACAGATGCATGCTGGTTAGAAGCATTTTCCTTTCATGTCATATTTTATTGTGTTACGTTGGGCCAGTTGCATCTAAATGTTATGTACTTTATTGCGCCTCGTTGTTCTTATGACATTGTTTTAAGGGGTAAAAACCCCATGGATGAAAGGTATTGATCATGATCTTGGTGAACTATTTTTATATTTGATTGTTTAATACAACTCATTTGATTTGATTTTAGCATGTACAATCTGAAAGAAACACGTTAGTTAGATTCCTCACCTTAGAATATCCCCAGGCGTCAGACTGGATCCGGAAGATTTTTCGTCAGCAATACCCCTTGTGCGTCGCTAGGCGTCGTCTGCGGCTCCGCGTCCGTCGTCGGCGTCGTGCGCCGGAATGACGTCGTCGGAGTACTTAGACGCCGCCCTTGCGCGCTGACGTCAGTTCTTCTTTTTTCCGCACCAGTAAGCGCAGATTCGGGAGAGCTACCCCTTTAGTCATTTTTTGACTAACTTTTTCGATCCTTTTTGATCTTGTCTCGACTCCGGTGCCGGTAGGATGCCTGGTTTTAAAGCCTGTGCTGACTGTAGCCGCCTGATGTCGGTTACGGAGC
The DNA here is from genome assembly GCF_964204655.1 of Triturus cristatus. NCBI lineage: Eukaryota > Metazoa > Chordata > Amphibia > Caudata > Salamandridae > Triturus > Triturus cristatus. The sequence continues at coordinate 67,173,823 of NC_140593.1, read as the reverse complement.
ATCACCGCCGGTGCCTTTACTGCTTGGGCCTCGACAACGACGCGGAGTCGTGTTCGGACTGCAAGGCCCTGACCTCGAAGGCTAGACGGGAGCGGTCCCGTAAGCTTCTCGAGATTCGCCACTCGGCTCCGCGCCCCTCTCGATCCCGGTCCAGGAGGAGGTCCAAGGATCGGTCGTGGAGCCGCAGCCGACGTCCTCATCGGTCGTCGGGATCCAAGTCTTCGGGTAAGTCGAAGCACTCCAAGAAGTCCAAGAGGCGACACCGCTCTTCGGACTCCCCTCGCCGGTCGCGCAACTCGGCCGAGGGTCAGGGTGGTTCCACCCCCGCGACTCCGGCGGAGCCGCAGGCGCCGCGCAAGTCCCCATACCCACCGGTCCCTGGGACTGACGCGACGCCGGCGGAAGTCAGTGCCTTCCTCTCGGCCATGAGGAGCCTAGCTCCGCCGTCGACGCCCGCTGGCGCGCCTTCGGGCCCCGCGGACCCAATTGGGCAACCTTGCCTGCCGGCGGCTCCGGCCCCGGCGCAGTTGACGGCTCCGGCCTCGACGCCGCAAGCGCCCGAGGGACCCGTTCCCGAGTCCCCGCCGACGCCGGTCGACCTTGTCACGCCTCCTCCGCCGGCGTCGACACCGGTACCACCTCCGACGCCGACTCCGCTCGGCGTCGAGCCCCGGTTCAGTCCCGGTCCGGGCCCGGCGCCGATACGGCGTTGATGGACGCCGCGTTCGGCGCCGCTGGAGACACATTTTGTCTATCGCCCGGCTACGATCCTTCCTCCTGCATACCAGGAATCGGATGATGGGGACAACTGGGAGGGATCCGAGGATCCTATGGCCGTTCAGGCTCAATTGTCACAGGACTGGGCAGATGGACTGGGGGAGGCCAGTGGCCTGGATACCTCTCCAGACACTGGATTCATCTCTCCTCCGACTGTGGCTTCGGAGGAGGGTGCTGCTTTCTCTGTGGTGCTGCGCAAGGCGGCCGCAGCCCTTGGGCTCGAGCTACCTGCCGTGGCTGTGAGGACGAACGTCCTCACTGAGGTGCTTCAGTCTGCAGCAAGCTCCACTGAGCCTCTGCTGCCATTCAATGAGGCCCTCACTGACGTTCTGCAGGGCACCTGGTCCAAGCCCTCCACAGTTCCTCCTGTGGACAGGAACGTCGCCAGGCGCCACCGCCCTGCTCCGGGCGACCCCAGTTTTCTGTCCCAACACCCTACCCCCGAGAGTCTGGTTATCCAGGCCTCTACCTCCCAATCCTCCTTCCCGACCGCTCCGCCGGACCGGGATTCCAAGAGGCTGGAACAGTTTGGCAAAAAGCTGTTCTCCTCCGTTAGTTTGGGCCTGCGGTCTTTGAACACCGCCTGCCTCTTGCACCGTTATTCCCACTCTCTGTGGGATGCGGTGGAGGACGTGCTGCCCCTGTGTCCGGAGGAGGTCCAGACACGACTTACCCAGGCTCTGGCCGATGGGAGGGATGCAGCGCGACATGCTATCCGATGTGGGCTTGACACTACGGACTCGCTGGGTAGGGCGATTTCTACCTCAGTGGCGCTTAGACGTCACGCCTGGCTGCGGTCCACGTCCTTTTCGGGCGATGTCTAGAGCACCCTCATGGACATGCCCTTTGATGGCACTCGCCTTTTCGGCGAGAAAGCGGACAGTGCGCTGAATCGCTTTAAGGACTCCCGGGCTACGGCCAAGTCCTTGGGCCTCTCGCCCCCGCGGTCGCAAACTTACGCTTTTCGCCCCTTTCGTGGCCAAGGAAGGGGTGCCTCCTCACGTACGCCTAGCCACCAGCCGCAGAACCAACCTGCGCGCGGACGTGGTTTCTGCCGAGGCGGTTCTGGAGGACGACGAGGTCAGCCCACATCAACCCCGGCAGCATCCGCCTCAAAGCCTTCCTAGTCCGAGCTTTCAGGCCCATTCCACGCCAGTGGGCGGCAGAGTTCGCCATCACCTGCTCCACTGGCGGTCGATCACATCGGACAGGTGGGTGCTGCAAATCGTCCGAAGGGGCTACTCCCTCCCCTTCGAGACGACCCCTCCAGCCATGCCACCGCAGCACCACCGTATCTCGGGGGATCATTTGAATCTTCTCCACGAGGAAGTTTCGTCCCTCTTGGCCAAGGGGGCCGTCGAGCGCGTTCCGAGCCCAGAAGTAGGTCGTGGTTGTTATTCCCACTACTTTCTGGTTCCCAAGAAGGGCAAAGGGGGCCTACGCCCTATCTTGGACCTCCGGAACGTCAATGCCTTCCTCCTGAAGGAAAGGTTCAAGATGTTAACTTTGGCTCAGGTTCTAGCTGCCCTAGACCCTGGAGACTGGATGGTAGCGTTGGACTTGCAGGACGCATATTTCCACATCCCCGTCCTGCCGGCCCACCGGCGTTACCTGCGGTTCACGGTGGGCCAAGAGAACTTTCAGTTTACCGTGCTCCCCTTCGGCCTCACCAGTGCCCCTCGGGTGTTCACGAAAGTGATGGCGGTGGTCGCAGCTCATCTGCGCAGATCAGGGGTTCCAGTCTTCCCCTATCTCGACGACTGGTTGTTGAAGGCGGGCTCGCCCCAGACAGTCGTCTCCCACCTCCAGACTACGGCGGATCTCCTGCATTTGCTGGGATTTTCCATCAACGTGCCGAAGTCACACTTGAGTCCCTCTCAGAAGCTCCTCTTCATCGGAGCGGTTCTCGATTCGGCGCAGTTCCGGGTCTATCCGCCGGAACAGCGGGTCCGGGATATACAGGCCCTGATTCCCATCTTTCGGCCTCTATCCTGGGTTTCGGTCAGGCTAGTGTTGCGGCTTCTGGGGCTGATGGCCTCCTGCATCCTACTAGTGCATCACGCCAGGCGGCGCATGCGGGCTCTGCAGTGGGACCTGAAATTTCAGTGGGCCCAGCATCACGGCAACCTGTCCGACCATGTCTTGATCTCGGAGGGCACTGCACAGCAGTTGCAGTGGTGGCTCACGGACCGCGATTGGGTCAAGGGCAAGAGCCTCTCCCTTCCCCAACCAGAGCATGTCGTAGTGACGGATGCGTCCCTCCTGGGATGGGGTGGCCATATGGGAGAGGCGGAGATCAGAGGCCTCTGGTCTCCGGCGGAGTCTCGTCTCCACATCAACCTGTTGGAGTTGAGAGCGATCCGACTTGCAATGAAAGCCTTCCTTCCCTCTGTCAGGGGAAGTGTCGTGCAGGTGTTCACGGACAACACCACCGCCATGTGGTATTGCAACAAACAGGGCGGGGTGGGGTCGTGGACCCTTTGTCAGGAGGCTCTGCGCCTCTGGACGTGGCTGGAACACCAGGGCGTCGCCCTAGTGGTTCAACATCTGGCGGGCTCTCTGAACGCCAGAGCAGACGAACTCAGCCGCCGGTGCATGATGGATCACGAATGGCGTCTGAACTCCGAAGTGGCGCAAGGTCTCTTTCAGCAGTGGGGAGAGCCTTGGTTAGATCTATTCGCCACCGAAGAGAACGCGCAATGTCAGCAGTTCTGCGCGTTGGAATTTCCAAGGCGGCACTCGCTCGGCGACGCTTTTCGTCACGAGAGGAGTGGCGGTCTGTTGTACGCCTTTCCGCCTATACCACTTCTGCCCAGAGTGCTGAAGAAGATCAGGCACGACCGGGCCCAAGTCATCTTGGTGGCTCCGGATTGGGCACGAATGTACTGGTATCCCGAGCTACTCAGTATGTTGACCGATCCTCCGATACGTCTGCCCCTTCGGGAGGATCTTCTGTCGCAGCAGCAGGGGACGGTCCTACACCCGAACCTGTTCAGCCTCCACCTCCATGCGTGGAGATTGAGCGGCGGCAGTTGATGCCATTTGACTTGCCTCCTGAAGTCTGTGATATCATTCTGGCAGCCAGGCGTCCCTCCACAAAGACGGTATACGCCTGCCGGTGGAACAAATTTGTGGCATGGTGCACAGCAAAGGCTGTGGATCCCCTTTCCGCCCCTCTTTCTGAGGTACTCCTCTTTCTTCTTTCTTTGGCCCGGCAGGGCTCTGCCCTGGGCACCTTGAAAGGTTATCTTGCTGCCATCTCTGCCTTCTTGCGGCTTCCTGATCAGCCTTCTCTTTTCAAGTCCCCTGTAGTTACACGCTTTCTAAAAGGCATTACTCACACGTTCCCTCCTGTCCCTTTTGTAATGCCTCAGTGGGACTTGAATCTTGTTCTCACATTTCTAATGTGCGCTCCCTTTGAGCCTCTTCATAATTGTCCTCTTCGTCTGCTGACGCTTAAGACTGCTTTTCTGGTAGCCATCACCTCGGCTAGACGGGTGAGTGAGCTCCAGGCTTTATCTTCAAAGCCTCCTTTTCTCTCTGTTCATCCGGACAAGGTTGTCCTTCGGCCTCGTCCCTCCTTTCTTCCGAAAGTGGTGACCCCCTTTCATCTTGGGCAGTCTGTCACCTTGCCCACCTTCTTTACGCCTCCGCATCCTTCCAAAGAGGAAGAGAGGCTCCACCGTCTGGACCCAAAACGTGCGCTCTCCTTTTATCTGGACCGCACAAAGCAGTTCCGGGTGGACGACCAACTTTTCGTTGGATACGTGGGTGCTAAGAAGGGGAAAGCTGTGCCCAAACGGACCATCTCTCGGTGGGTCGTTTTGTGCATCAAAATGTGTTACTCCTTGGCAAAAAAGGACCCTCCTGTTGGGCTGCGCGCCCATTCTACTCGGGCCACGGCGGCTACTACTGCTTTGGGACGAGGTGTCCCTTTGCAGGACATCTGTCATGCGGCAACGTGGGCTTCGCTACACACGTTTGCCAGGCATTATTGCCTTGACAGCCAAGTCCGGAGGGATGGCTTCTTTGGCCGTTCTGTCCTCCAGGACTTTCTGGTGTGATCTTGGTTCGCAGACCCACCACCGGGGATGGTATTGCTTGGGTATCTATTCTAAGGTGAGGAATCTAACTAACGTGTTTCTTTCAGATGAAAAAGTTACTTACCTTCGGTAACAATGTATCTGTAAGAAACATTAGTTAGTTAGATTCCTCACCGACCCACCCATCCTCCCCGTTCTGCGAACTGACATCTAGGGTTAAGGTTATCCTTTTCAGGCCCCTAGATTTTCTTTTTGGCACCAGTGTCGGTCTTTGCATGGCTCTGCGTTCCTGGCGCGGAAAGCTATGTACAAGAACTGACGTCAGCGCGCGAGGGCGGCGTCTAAGTACTCCGACGACGTCATTCCGGCGCACGACGCCGACGACGGACGCGGAGCCGCAGACGACGCCTAGCGACGCGCAAGGGGTATTGCTGACGAAAAATCTTCCGGATCCAGTCTGACGCCTGGGGATATTCTAAGGTGAGGAATCTAACTAACTAATGTTTCTTACAGATACATAGTTACCGAAGGTAAGTAACTTGTTCGTATAGGATTGAATCGATTTGACCTATGACATCCGTGTACTAACCTGTATTTGGTTATGTATTATAGTACATTGATTGTGTTTCACAATAGTGGTGTATTTTAATGACGTTCTTTTTATTGTATGTTATTAAGTTTTTTTAATGTATTTAATGTTTCATTAAGACCGAATAAAGTTTTATGATGATATTAAGATTAATATTTTGTGACCTGGGCATCTGCGTGTTGAATAAATAGTTTGGCACCTCCCATAAATACAAGTTAAAGATTGAAGAGGCCAGCACACCACTCTACTTTAGGTCATTGCCCATTTACTTGATAGACAAAACAGGTTACGGTCTGTGGGACCCGGAGGATTGAGGGGTCTCTTCAACAGTTGAAGAGGGGTGGGGGGGATACGTCCTCTCTTGTATACTCAAAAAGAACAAAAGAGTATCCCGCCTAAGGTTTCAGGGATAGTAGTTTATACTACACAAGACACGGATAGGTAGGCTAACTGGTACACCCCTAGTGGGTATGCTGACTGCATGACTGGTGCGAGGAAGGAAAAAATAATTTTTATATATAACCCTCGCACACTCATAGTGTCATGCTTCATCATTGGGTTCACCCTGACTCCTAACGGTCAGGGTGGGCTCGACGGTATGTCAGGGAGCGCTTAAGGATAGAGGGTGACCAGGGGGCTTAAATAGAGATTAAAAAACCCTCACCATCTCCTAGGTATCCTTTTATTAGTGAAGATGGTGGGGAAAGCTAAAAAAGATAAGGGGTAATGTGGACTATTATGGGCGTATGACCCTATGTTTTGTTAACCGACATGTTTTATCCCTACTCTAAGACCTAGCAAGGTCCGGGGCTTTCATCAGGGTATCAAATACAGGGCTCGAAATATCCACTCGCCCGCTCGCATTTGCGGGATAAATTTAATGAGGGCGAGCTATTTTTAGGTCCTACTGGCGAGTTGGAAGACAAGCTAACTTTTGTCCTCTGTCTCTGAAAACGGAGCAAATATGACAAGATAACAAGATTTAAAGGCATTTTTATTGCTCACAAAGTGATAGAGCAATAAAGATGCCTTTAAATCTTGTTATCTTGTCACATTTGCTCTGCTTTCAGAGCCGGAGGTCAAGTAGGGTGCAGTTAGGTCAATGAGATTTTTCAAGGTACTAGACCTGCAGGACTAGTACCATTTTTAGGATTGTTCGATCCCTGACATAAAACACCTCCCTGGTGAATTGATTGCAGAGCAATGTCATGTGCTTATTTATGGGCAGTGTTAATACTTGCCCATCCTGTATTTCAGTTTCTATTGTAACCCCCAAAACGGATGGGTGTCATATATCTCAGGAGTAAGGGTTGGGTTCCCTTTAGTCTCACATTCATCAAGGGGTTTCCCCGGCCATTCGCCTAAACTCGCCTTCGTGCTTCCAGCTTTGGAACCTTTTATGATTCAGAGCAAAGACTCTCAGCATGGTGCCACGCATTTGAATGAAGTTGTATTATGAAAGGTAGTAGTCCCAGGTCAGACCCCCTGTCCCTTTCACTCCATAGTGTTGAGTGATCCACCCTGTTGAATGCTGCTTTCAAATTCTACAGCAACATATTCTGCTGCTCCTTTCTCTGTACACTTCTTTGTAAGCTAGTTGTGCATGTTTCATTTGTCCCCAGAGGCGTACCCTTTCGTAAAGCGGGCTTGCTCCTCTGTAATCAACTTTAAAGAGTCATCCAATTCTCCACGCTTCACAGTTTTTGTGAATGTATAGCCACCTCTCAACTGTAGATAGCCAGATGCTTGTGGGTGCCTTTTTTTGAAAACACAAATTAATACTATCCTTGGATGGATGTGACTGTCTGGGATTAATTACGACAGCGTTTGTGTATAAAAGAATTTGAAGTCTAATTCAGGCCCCACTGGCAAGCGTGCTGGAAAATTGGATGAGGGTACAGATTTGATAATCCCACTATTCACAATTGGCTGCCCACTCCCCATGGTTTTACATAAAATTCCTTCTGCCTGATCGTGTCGTGGGACTCCCTCGTCACATGGATGTATCGGTCGTAAGAACTGATCCTGGACAAGCTTGGAGCTCCAGATCGAATTGTGGACCGTTTGAGACAAGACCACGACAAGTACGAAGATACAATGACAATCTAGGCGCTAAGAAGTCTTAAGAGATACATCCATGTGACGAGGGAGTCCCACAACACTATCAGACCCATGCTATTGATGGTTCAGAAAGACACAACATCCGGAGTTTCGCAATGTCCTGCGTAAGCATTTTTTCGCCCTGATGAAGACCTTCAATCAAATCATCTTATGGTCTGATTATGAAGGTTGAAACGAGTTGGCATTTTCTCCTTGAGGCCAAGAGTAACCACTTTGAATCACTACATTAAATAACGTATTATCTGGGCTTTAGTAAATGGGCGCAGCCATAGAGTTTTACATTTGTACTCTGACCTCTCTAGGGCCGTGAAAATACACAGTACCGAGGATTTGAATGTAACAGGTCCCTATTCTCTAAATGTACAGTAGGACAGACAAGCTTTTTGGATTTGCTTACGCATTAGTTATATTAGTTCTAACACTGCAGTAACTGTTCAGTGGACTAGTGATTTGTTTATGTATCAACCTTGTTTCTAATCACTGTATTATCTGTCTGTGGATTATGTACATGTCGTAATGTTTGTTTACACTGTGCTTTGTAAATATAAAAAATGAAATTGAGGTGTATGTTTTAATTTAAAAAAACAGAAAAAACCCTATAAATATAAGTATAAAGAAGTTTGTAAAGCGCTCGAATGGCGCTGAGGTGTGTACGGTCAATAAAGAGAGGAACAAGTCGCTAGTGAATATTAAACAACTGAGACTTCAGGGCCTTCCTGAAATATGCGAAATTCTGTTGAAGTCGCATAGCCACTGGTAACTTATTCTATAGTTTAATTGCACAGCTGGCAAATGAACGGCCACCCCATCTTGCCAGTCTATATCTGGGGGTGCAAATAAGGCCAATGCTGGCCGAACGCAGGTCACGGGAGGGAATGTAAGGCCTAAACCTATCCCTACCATCAGTTGCACCCCCACCAAACCGTGCCCTGTGCACCAGACAGAGCACCTTGAACTCGATTCTCTGCTGGACCGGAAGCCAGTGTAGTGATCTTCTTCCCTTGGAAGTGGGGTGTCCCCTAGGTAAATTCAAGATAACACGAACCGCCGCGTTTTGCAGTGACTGGATCTTACCGACCTGGTACTTATCAATACCCAGGAACATAGCATTACAATAGTCCAATCTGGACATAAAAAGAGCAGCCATTACCGTCTTCTGCAACGCCTGCGGAATAAAAGGAAAGATTTTTCGTAGCGTTTTTAGCAGGAGAAAACAAGAGGAGGTTAAACTGTTGACCTGAGCTGACATGTTCAGCTTGTCTTCAAAAATCACCCCCAAATTCCTCACCTTAGTGACCGGTAAAGGGCACTGCCCGGCCTCAGGTGGCCACCACAGAGTATTCCACAGAGGGGAGCCCCTACCGAATTCCATGACTTCTGTCTTCTCGGTGTTTATCTTTAGGAAGCTCTGGCGCATCCATTCCATCACCTCCTTTAGACAGGCATGAAATTTGGCCGCAACTAACTCAGGATTGTCAGATACTGATATCACCAATTGTGAATTATCAGCATATGACACAAGGGTAAAGCCATGTGTCCTGACTACTCTGGCCAATGGCCTGACATACACATTGAAAAGGGTCGGGGAGAGGGCAGAGCCTTGTGGGACCCCGCAGGGCAAGGTACAATTACCCGACTGTAAGCCCGCCCAGTTTAGGCTCTGCTTTCTGTCATCCAAGAACGAAAAAAGGAGGGCTCAGTAATCCCTACCTCTTTTAATCGCTGTACCAATACCACGTGATTAACGGTATCGAAAGCGGCCGACAATTCAAGGAGGACAAGAATTGCCCTCCCTCCTCCATCGACTACTGCCCGAATTCCCTCCGCTGCCGTAATAAGGGACGATTCAGTGGAGTGTTTAGGCTGGGACCGGTCAAGCAGGCCATGTTTGTCTAGGTGGTCAGTTAGACTTAAGTTCATAGCTCTCTCCGTTACTTTAGCTACCAGTGGTAGGCCCGAAATAGGTCGATAATTTTTTTAATCTGACGGCTCCAATGAGGCTTTCTTAAGAAGAGGCATGATACTGGCCGTCTTCCAGGCAGCTGGATAAGTCCCAGCAGCCAAAACTTGATTGATCAGGGACGTGAGGGTGTAACCGATCCTTTCAGCCGCCAAATGCATGATTTGCGGGGGACAGGGGTCGGAAGCTGAGCCGGACTTTATAGATCTTAACAAATCTAATACCACCTCCTTAGACAGAGGACCAAAGGAGGTGAGACTGCACGGCGAAAACTAATTGACGAGTCTGGGAGTTAATAAAAGTAACTTCTGAGCGAGAACGAATCACTTTTGATCCTTGGTTGGAGAGGTACTTCTTTGTAATACTGTCTGTTCATTTAGGAGTACGAGGCCAGTTCCTTTCAGTTCTATGGAGATTTTGTCTCAGTATGTGGCTGGAACGCGTCTTGCTGATTATTCGTGGATCACATGATCTGTTGTTTTTAATTGATCTTTCCCAGGGATTGTTGGTAATAGTAGTTTGTAATGGTTTTATGTGCTGCTCTCTGAAGCACAAATTAATAAGTAAAAGCACACTTCCGATCTTGTGATAGAAGTAAGATTGCCTAGCTGTGATCTGTCTGTCTCATGCGGTCTGGTCCGGGACCGACATCCTATACAAGAAGGCAAGGCAGCACTTGCTGATGAAATGTACATGAGTTTTCAGACGTGTGACTTTTCCTTTCCTCATCCATCAGATGTAAAGTTGGAGAAAACGTGTTGTTATAGCATACTCAATTTAAATCGGCCATTATTTATATTTACCATCTTACACTATATGCAAATTTGTTAAGCCATAAGTTAAGTGTCTCATGTTGTCAAAGCTTGGGGCATTGTTGTAGATAATATTTCCAATTTTTTACCTAAGAAATGATTTAAACATTATCGGTTCATGCATCCTTCTATAAATGTATAATTTTGTTTTTGCAGGACAAGAGAGTGCACCAGTTTCGGAGAAGCAAGGCGGTATTCAAAACGGTGCCAAACTGACTGTGAATAAACCTGAGAAAAGGATCTTCAGTGTTCATAAACTGGGCTCGGATAATTATGAGACTTTTCAGATTTCGGTTTTGTACACTTTCTTGAGGTGTAAATTATTTCCCTGATCAAGGTGTGGTATTAGTCAGTTGAAATACCCACCCTATGTTTATAGATGTTTGTAAGGAATAGCCATTGTTTACCACTGTTTATATCACTCTTGTTTTGAGTGACTTTGTTGAAATGTTAAGTACTTATATTTGTTAATACATTTAAGTCTCCAGTAGATGGTTGTCTGCTCTCATTCAGCTGATTTTATTTCAATCAGCAACACCTATTTATCTCACTTACACAGTTGCAATGTTTTCATTAGGTCTTAGAACGCTAGGATTTTTGTGGCAGTCTCCCAGCAAACCACAATGTAATTTTTTTACTGGTGATTTTGTGGTATGATATAGATTTGCCAGTGCACAACAGTTTACAAACTGTACCCTGGTCTGTTGGACCTAAATATATCAAGTCAAATGGAAAATTTGAAGTCAGTCATAGATCAATGCCCAGTATTTAATTGATGGCACTCTGCAAGCAATGCAATCAGGAGAAGTTGTACTTATTAGCTTTTGTGATTTTCTTATGTCAGGAATCAGAAAATCACTTTTATCAACTTAAGTTCAGCATAGTAATTACGAGGCCCTTCGCACTGAACGCACCGTGATTAAAAGATCCTGATGTACTGAATGTATGGAGTTTATACTAGTGGGCTAATTTTTTACCGTTTACATTTGTAATGGCTGTGTATGTACCTGGCATTCAAGTACTGTAAACTACTTTTATTTTCTTATTATATTTGGTAAATCAGAGACAAATCTTTATTAATGTGTTTTTATAGCAATTATGTAGATTTTAGTTGCAAGTGTTCCATAGAGAAAAATAAACATTTTTACAATTTTATTTGACTCTTTTTACTCTGTTCGCCGTCAAACGCTGAGTAAGATAGTATTTGAATGAATAGAACGGGCCTGATTCTAGTGGGGAAGCTACTGATCTGTATATACAAAGGGCACATTTTTATCAACAACAGATTTATGTTTCACAAATTTGATTTGATTACTATTACTGGTGATTAGTTATCACGTTACTGGTGATAAGTTGTCACTTACAACGGAGGACCTTGTATATTCTTAGCACCTGATTCCACATGAGGTCCCTTTAATGTAGGTCTGGATTTGTTTTATGTCTGTGTAAATACACAGCATGTAATGTGTATGGTATGTGACAGGAGAACCTGTTTTCCCAGCACTGCATGGAATTGGTTCTGGGTGGGTGACATAAGCTCCTTGAGAACTCTTGTATTCATAACATAGTTGTTTTTTAGGTCTTTTTAGTGTTCATAAATACTCCTAACATCAAGTTGTAATTAAAAAAAATGTTTGATTACTCATTGGATTACGTTATGGGGGAGAAGGGTGTAGACAGTTGCCTAAAGAAGTTTGGTCCTGAGGAATTAATTGCCATAGATTTTTGATGACTTAGAATGCAAGAAACATGTGTTCGAGGCATATGAGCTGCAGATTACACACTTTTGCATAGATCGCCATCTGGTGTTGGGCCCGGATGTTTGCAGTTTGTTTTTCCTCTTGGAAAGTCTTTGGAAGTCACAAGGTCGGTGACTCCTCCCTTGGATCGTATTGCGCATGGGCTTCGGCTCCGTCCTCAGATTGTTTTTTTCCGCCATCGGGCTCAGATGTAATACTTAGCGCTCCGGTTCCGAACATTTCCAGTTCGACGATCGAAGCGGAATCCTCGCTCATCGCGGTATTGTTCAGATCCAGATCTCCTCAATCACCTTCTATTCGACACATCTTCGATTCCAGTCGTCGACAGCGGCCTTCGGGCCTACCCAAGATCCGGTCCCGGCTGATGGAAAGAACTCCTTTCAAGAAGTGCCCTTGATGTGGGTCCAAATTCCCCCACACCGATCTTCATGAGGTGTGCAACCTCTGCCTCTCCCCTGAACACGAGGCTCGAGACTGTCCGGCCTGCAAGTCTTTCAGATCGAAAAAGACTATTCGAGATCGAAGGGCCAGACGAAACATGGCGCACTCCTCGACCTCCGTTCCAGTCGACATCTTCGGGGACGACGTCGAAGATTCAGGACAGCAGCACACCGAAGAGGCGCAGAGGGTCGTGAGTACTATACCCGCATCCGCGCCCACACCCAAAAAGGCTTCGGTCACGCCTTCGCCTCCGGGCCTAGGCAAGACCAGAGACACTGCTTCAAACACCCCACCTTCGGGCCCGGTGAAGAAGCCAAATAAGCCTTCCGGCGGCTCGGGCTCGAGCCAGCCCTCCAGCGGTGCCGAGAAACACACTTCGGCACCGAAAAAGAGACCGGCCTCTACCTAGACACCGAGCTCTGCACCAAAGTCCTCGGTGTCGAAACCCAGCCTTTCGGTACCGAGCAAACCCCATAAGGCCCTCGGCACCGACACTTCTACGCCGAAGCCCACCTCGGCGCCGACCAAGAAATCGGAGGTTCCCAAGCCCAGTGCTAAGCACGGCACGGCAAAGCCTAAAAAGTAATCGGCCCCGAAACCTTCGGCGCCGACAGAACAAATGCTGTCACAGGAACTGTTTACACCTGATCCCCTGCAAAAGACTCTTACCAAGGATCCAAAAACTGGACATTTGGCACTCTCTTCTAAAAAGAGACATTTGGAAAAACCGGCTCCGCCTCCAACTCCAAAGAGTAAGGACTCTTCTACCTCCCCTTTCAGAATGCCTTCCCCACCTCCTCCACCCTCTCCACCTCCGCCTTCTCCGCCCCCACCTGATCGCTCTCCGACCCCGTCTCCAGCCGATGATGATCAGGGGGACCCATATTACGATACAGGGGATGTGCCCCAAGACCCCACCCCTACAGGATCCCCAGACCCATGGGACAACTACAATAATCCAGACATTCCAGACGGCCCACAAGATGACCTTTACCCTTCCAGGCCATCTCCACCGGAAGACTCATTAGGTTTCCACCACCTACTTCAGAGGGCGGCACATTATCACGGGGTAGAGCTACACACTGACCCAGTTGAGGAAGATTTCCCCCTAGACACCTTTGATACCGCACACAGGTCTACCTCCATACTACCTATGCTCAAGGGGGTGATAAAACATGCGCCAGAGGTTTTTAAGGACCCAGTCAGGGCTAGGGTCATTAACCCACGCATAGAGAAAAAGTACAAAGCTGCTCCCACAGATCCTGCCTATATCAAAGGGCCAGCGCCACTGGATTCCCTAGTGGTTTCCACTGCACGGAAGAGGTCAAACTCCCAGGCGTCAGGCGAAGCACCACCACCTGATAAAGAATCAAAGCTACTGGACGCGTCAGGAAAGCGGCAACACTCAGGCGCTATTGGCCAGATACGATAGAGCGCATTATGATGAATTAGAAACCATAATGCACCACCTCCCAGAAAGATACAAAAATAGGGCCAATGAATTAATTCAGGAGGGTAAGACTATAACTAACACCTCCATACGCTGTGCCTTAGACGCAGCAGACACAGCCTCCAGGGCCATTAACACTAGCGTCCTCCTCCGTCGCCATGCTTGGCTGAGAGTATCGGGCTTCAAACCTGAGGTACAGGCCTCCATCCTAAATCATCCCTTTGACCAAGAACACCTATTCGGCCCAAAGGTAGATGAGGCCCTCGAGAAAATGAAGAAGGACACGGATACGGCGAAATCTATGGGAGCCCTGCAGTCACACCCTCCTAGGCGCTCCTTTCGCCGCTCTTCCTTTCAGGGTACGGCTAAAGGCTACTCCTCAGATAGTGTATCCACTTCCTACAAATCCCCTGCTCAGTCCACCTTCACAAGGGGTTATCAAAGATGCGGCTATAGGGGCAATAACAATAAAGGCAGAGGCAAAACAAATACCGCCCGCTCTGCCACACCGCCTACCCCCCGCTCCCTCCAGACCATCCCACTCCGGTCGGGGGCAGGCTTCAAAATTTCCTTCAGGGCTGGGAGACCATCACCTCAGACAAATGGGTGTCCCAAATTATTCGCTCAGAGTACTGCCTAGAATTGACATCTACCCCCCCAAACATTCCACCCAGGCAACGCCCAATGTCACAAGAACATTCCACATTACTAAAACAGGAGGTAATCTCCCTCCTACAAAAACAGGTAATAGAACAAGTTCCCGCCAATCAGCAAAATTTAGGGGTCTACTCCCTATATTTTCTAATACCAAAGAGGGACGAGACTCTACGACCTATTCTAGATCTCCGGCCTCTAAACACATACATACATTCGGACCATTTTCACATGGTAACACTTCAGCAGGTACTTCCGCTCCTCTCCCAGAACGACTTTCTCACCACACTGGACTTGAATGACGCATACTTTCACATTCCGGTACACCATGCTCACAGAAAGTACCTCAGATTTGTAGTGAACGGGCAACACTACCAGTTCAAGGTGCTCCCATTCGGGGTCACAACAGCACCAAGGGTATTCACCAAGTGCCTAGCGGTAGTGGCGGCATACCTCAGAAGACAGCACATTCACGTCTTCCCATATTTGGACGACTGGCTGATAAAAGCCACGTCCTACAACCAATGTGTACACCACACCGCCACTAAAATCCAACTACTTCACCAGCTAGGCTTCACGGTGAACCACCAAAAGTCCCAGCTAACACCATCCCACATAAAGCAATACCTCGGTGCCACCATAGACACCTCAAAAGCCATAGCCTACCCCAATCCTGCCAGGATTGCAAGCATTCAGGCTTTGCGTCAAAGATTCATACCTCAACACTCTCTTCCAGCAAGAGTGTTTATGCAACTGATAGGGATGATGGCCTATTGCATTTTCATAGTGCCTCACGCAAGACTCCAGATGCGTCCACTCCAAGAGTGCTTAGCGCGCCAATGGAACCAGGCCCAGGGGCAACTGACAGATCTGGTGTTGGTAGACGGTCGCACCCATCGCTCTCTGCAGTAGTGGAACACCACAAATCTTTCCAGAGGTCGACCAATCCTGGACCCGGTTCCACAAATAATACTAACAACAGACGAATCGCTCTACGGCTGGGGAGCTCATCTATTACACCTCACAGTGCAGGGCACATGGACGCCGCAACAAAAGTTACTCCATATCAACCATCTGGAGTTACTGGCAATCTTTCTAGCCCTAAAATCCTTTCACACACAGATTTTAGGCACGGCAATCCTCATTCGCACAGACAACATGACGGCCATGTACTACATTCAAAAACAAGGCGGCACACACTCTCCACAGCTCTCTCAACTAGCACAGAGCATATGGAGATGGGCAATTTCGCACAAAATCTTTCTTCTAGCCCAACATGTCCCAGGAGTCCAAAACACCATGGCAGATCTGCTCAGCAGACAGACGCAGCAGATCCACGAGTGGGAACTTCACCCACAGGTTCTTCACCCGTTCTCTCAGATGTGGGGGCATCCACAGATAGACCTCTTCGCCACCCACGAAAACAAAAAATGCCCAAGCTTCGCCGCCAGATACCCACACCCATTGTCCAAAGGCAATGCGATATGGATGAACTGGTCAGGCAAATTTGCGTACGCCTTTCCACCTCTCCCACTAATTCCATTAGTGGTGCGAAAGCTACAACAGCATTCCCTCACACTGATCCTAGTAGCTCCAACGTGGGCCAGATACCCGTGGTACACCACGCTGCTGGAACTCTGTAGTACCACACCAAAAGCTACACCTCTCACCATGTCTCCTAACCCAGAACCATGGAGAGATCAGACACCCGGACCCAGCTCAGCTCAATCTTGCGATCTGGCTCCTGAGATCCTAGAATTCGGATACCTTAACCTTCCCCCTGACTGTATGAAAGTCATCAGAGAAGGTAGACGCCCTACCACTAGAGCCTGCTACGCTGCCAAGTGGAAAAGATTTGTTGTTTATTGCCATAACAACACAATCAATCCTCTAGACGTATCTATACAGCACATCATATGCTACTTGCTCCATCTACAAAAGTGTAACCTAGCATATACATCCATTCGGCTACACCTCGCAGCAATTGCCGCTTTCCTACAGAACAGACAGCACCTATCACTTTTCAGAGTGCCTGCCATTAAAGCCTTCATGGAAGGCCTCAAACGAATAATTCCCCCCAGAGTACCACCCTCACCTGTGTGGAACTTAAATATAGTTCTCACAAGGCTAATGGGACCGCCCTTCGAACCTTTGCATAAATGCGAACTGCAATTTCTCACATGGAAAACAGCTTTTCTTGTAGCCATCACTTCCCTTAGAAGGGTCAGTGAGATACAAGCACTTACTATACAAGAACCTTTTCTCCAAATGCACCAGAACAAGGTCGTTCTCCGTACCAACCCAAAATTCCTACCCAAAGTCATTTCCCCCTTTCATCTAAACCAATCGGTAGAATTACCGGTATTTTTCTTGCAACCTCAAACTGTTGCAGAAAGGGCTCTACACACGCTAGATGTTAAACGGGCCTTACTTTACTATATCCAGAGAACACAACCTTTCAGAAAGACCAAACAACTATTTGTCTCTTTCTCTCCACCACACAAAGGCAACCCCATCTCAAAATCAGGAATAGCTAGGTGGATTGTAAAATGCATACAGATTTGCTACCACAAAACGAAAAACGAATGCTATCTGTTCCCCCTAAAGCCCACTCTACACGAAAGCTAGGGGCTTCTATGGCTTTTCTAGGGAACATCCCATTAGATGATATCTGCAAAGCAGCTACATGGTCAACACCGCACACTTTCACTAAACAGTACTGTGTAGATGTGCAAACCAAGCAACAAGCTAGTGTGGGCCAGGCTGTACTAAAAACACTATTTGAAACCACTGCAACAGATACTGGTGGTCGCTGCTAAGGTTGGGAACTGCTATATAGTCTATGCAAAAGTGTGTAATCTGCAGCTCATATGCCTCGAACGTAATATGCTACTTACCAGTATGCATCTGTTCTTGGCATGTAGAGCTGCAGATCTACACACGCCCAACCGCCTCCCCGGCTACCTGTATCTGTTCCAGTCTATCTTATTTAGATACAACACACATAGGTTTCTTCACTGTTATTACTACGCTCCATCTTTCCCTGTTGGCGAAAAACAATCTGAGGATGGAGCCGAAGCCCATGCGCAATATGATCCAAGGGAGGAGTCCCCGACCTTGTGACTTCCAAAGACTTTCCAAGAGGAAAAACAAACTGCAAACATCCGGGTCCAACACCAGATGGCGATCTATGCAAAAGTGTGTAGACCTGCAGCTCTACATGCCAAGAACAGATGCATACTGGTAAGTAGCATATTCCTTTCCTTTATTGAGAATATGATGAACATTGTTTTCTCATATATTCCCTGAAGTTTTTAATCCTTGAGAGGTACTCCTAAAATAAATAGTTTTTAAAGGGAATTTGGCAATAATTTTAACCGTTCTCTACCAACCTACGCTATTTTGATTGATAATCGTTCCACAATGAAACATAGGAGGTTC
This sequence comes from Triturus cristatus, assembly GCF_964204655.1. Taxonomy (NCBI): domain Eukaryota; kingdom Metazoa; phylum Chordata; class Amphibia; order Caudata; family Salamandridae; genus Triturus; species Triturus cristatus. The sequence goes on along the minus strand of NC_140593.1, from coordinate 67,155,775 downwards.
CCGAGTTAAGACAACTCATATAAGCCAGAATCAAAAAAGATCTTGTGGAAAGAGCCCTGTTTAGGGATCTGTTAGGCATTGAAGTTCCAGCTCAATGAGGAGCTAGCCTGATGATGAAGCTTGCCACCCTTGGGTGGGAGAGGACTCTTGCTCTTATAAGTGAACACTTTTTTTCTGACCATATTTTGTCTAGGGCAAAAAAATGTGACACTCTGACACTGGATAGGAACTGCAGACTGAATTACATTAGTATTTTATAATGTGTGCATGACTTGAAGAACATTTTGCATTAAAAACGAAAATGTTGTATTAAAAAAATATATATTGTTCGAGGCATGTGAGCTTTAGATCACATGCTGTGCATAGATCGCCATCTAGTGTTGGGTCCGGATGTTTTCACTTTGTTTTTCTTCGAAGAAGTCTTTCCAGTCACAGGGTAGGTGACTTCTCCTTTTGGTGATAGTGCGCATGGGCATCGACTCAATAGTTAAATTGTTTTTTTCAGGCATCGGGTTCGGATGTGAATTGTTGTGCACCGGTTCTGCACCGTTTTCGGGCTCCCTTCGACGCGCAATCCACAACCCTCGATGGTATTGGTTCTCGATCGCATTTCCTATTCCCCGCGTATCGTCTACACTTGAAACCCTTTGACCGGAAGATCGTGGAGGGCCGTTAGGCCTACCAGTGCCGGGGTCAATAGCAGTCGATGGAACAACTCCATTCAAGCTCTGTCCTGGGTGTCGCGCTAAGTTTCCGCACACCAACTTGCATGCAGTGTGCAACCTTTGCCTATCCCCGGAACACAACAAGAAAGACTGCGACGCGTGTCAGTCATTTCGATCGAAGACGCTCCGTGACCGTCGTGCTGGATGTCACGAAATGCACTAACAAAGCAGCTCCGCATCACATCTCGTCTGAGACGACTCCGAGCATGAAGAATCCCACACGTAGGAAGTTGAGTTGGACGAAGAACACATCTCCTTGTCTGAAGCCGACTCCGATGCCAAAGACCTCACACCGGGCCAACGGATCGTAAGTACAGAGACTTCCCTTACCTGCCATCTTCTACAGAAAAAGGCTCCGGTCCCTCCTCTGCCTTCGGGCCAAGGTCAGCACCGATAAAAAGTTTTGAGTGCTCGGCGCCGAGACACAAAGAAAAGACTTCCGGCTCGGGCTCTACTCGTCCCCACGCCGGTGCCCACCCGTCGAAATCGAAAAATGTGCTGGTAACCATTCCACCATTATTGAAGAGTAAATCTTCCGCGCCGAAAACTTCGGAGCTGAAATTTTCTACGACAAAAGAGGTATCTAAAGAAACCAGTTCAACCAAAGAGCCTGGGTCCGACATTCCACCTTCGGATCTGAAACAAAAGGAACTGGTGATTTATCCAGAAACTGGGCATATTCATGGCAAATTGCCTGAAAAAAGGAAAATGGCTATACAGGAGGATTACTACAGTCCAATAAGAAAAATGTGGGTAATAACCCTTCTCCACCTTATATTCCGCCTCCTTCACCTATTGATCCAAACTTGCTCATCACACCCACACATTCACCACCGCCACTATCACCTGACCCACAGGATATAGGGGTTGGGGATGATGATGAGGATAGACCACAGGATACTGACCCATGGGATCATTACAACACTGACCTTCAGCCGGATAATGACCCTGACTTATATCCGTCCAGACCTTCCCCCCCAGATGACAATATTGGATATATTGAGCTACTTAACTGAGCTGCACAGTATCGTGGAGTAGAACTACATAAGGAGGCTTTTGAGCAGGATTTTTTGTTTGAAACCCTGAGTTCCTCTCAGAGGGCTATCCAAACACTACAGATGCTAAAAGGTATGCTTAAGCATACAGATCACCTATTTAAAGATCCTGTAGGGGCAAGAATCATTACTCCCAGCGTGGAGAAAAAGTATAAACCTTCATCTACTGACCCCGTATATAATAGAGGTCAGTTGCCCTTAGACTCTCTTGTGGTTTCTAACGCTGGTAAGAGAGCTAACTCTCAGACCACAGGCGAAGCCCCTCCTCCTGATAAAGAGTCCAAATTAATTGATTCCTCGGGCAAAAAAGTAGCGTCACAAGCAGCCAATCATTGGCGCATTGCTAATGCTCAAGCTCTATTCGCTAGATATGATAGAGCTCATTATAAAGAACTCGAAAAGCTCATGCAATTTCTTCCTGATGAGCATGCATCTAGAGCTAATGATCTTATTCAAGAGGGTAAACTCATAACAAATACATCTGTCAGATGTGCCTTAGACGCAGCAGACACAGCAGTCAGAGGAGTAAACACTAGCGTACTGCTCTGTAGGCATGCTTGGTTGAGAATTTCAGGATTCAAACCTGAAGTGCAAGCTTCTATTCTCAACCTATCATTTGACAAGGAACACCTCTTTGGTCCAGCAGTTTGACACCTCGCTGGAAAAAATTAAGGACACAGGTTGCAAAGTCCATGGGGGCTTTACAGTCACCTTCTACTACCTTCGTCTCTCATTTTACAGGGGTGGCTCAAAAATACATCAACAGAAAATCCCTCCTCCTCCTAAAAGGGCAACAATCAATCGCCCTCTTCAAGAGGTTACTTTAGAGGTGGATATAGAGGAAATAATAGAAAGGGAAGAGGCAGAGGTAACTCAACACGCACTTCCCTTGCAAATAACAAACATTGACTTCGTTTCCCTACCCCCTGATCATTCCACTCCTGTCAGGGGACGTCTTTCTCATTACATCAGACAAATGGGTTATACAAATTATCCAATATTGTTACTGCCTGGAGCTTAGTCATTATATTCGGTATAAATAGACTTGTACTGTCACATCTGTGACATTAGGTGAGTAGGGTCCTATTGTAATTTTATTTAGTTCATTTTTGTTACATGTTGCTCTACTGTGATTGGTTGACCTGTGAATGATATTGATTTTATGCTGACAGCGTGACATTTTCTGGCATTTTATTATAAAAAGCTTGGTTTTTTTTTTGGTTTTTGGAGGTGAGCCAGTCTGGTTTGCCCTGACTCCTTGGGAGTGGACCCATGTCAGTCTGCCTCTTGCTTAAGACTTATGTTTGCTCTGGGCCTTGAATTGTCTGACTCTTTTCTGCATTTGACTGAGCCTTATGCTAATTCCCTATTTTTGATTTTACAGTGCATTTTGATTGATTCTGAAATTAACCATTATTTTTTTTTCTGTATTGACATTAAATATTTAACAACCGTTGATGCTTTCTAACTTTTATTGGTCCTTAGCTATTTTGAAACTTGATAATTTAATTGACTATGCTGATTATTTACTGGCAATCTAATCTCTGGAGGGGCACACTGCCTCATATATTCTTGAGGGCAACACTGCCCATGATCCTGCGTAGGCACTTTATCTTAAACTATCAGATAAGATAGTATCAACAGTGACATGACTGAAAATCATAAGCACTAAACATTCCTCCAAAATCACACCTCATGTCACAAGAACATCTCCCCCTTCTAAAGCAAGAAGTTCTCTCTGTTGCAGAAACGGGCTATAGAACCAGTCCCATTATAATACCAAGGAGCAGGTATGTACTCCCTCTATCTACTTCCTAATTCCCGAAAAGGACGGCATCTCTCAGGGCTATATTGGACCTCAGTGAACTAAATTCGTACATTCAGTCGGACCACTTTCATATGGTAACACTCCAACAAGTTATTCTACTCCTTCAGCAAGGCTACTTTCTCTCCACTCTAGATTTGAAGGACGCCTACTTCCATGTCCCAATACACCCTGCTCATCGCTAATGCCTCACGTTCATGGTAGCAGGCCAGCATTATCAATTCATGGTGCTCCCATTAGGAGTAACAACTGCACCCAGAGTTTTCACCAAATGCTTGGCAGTAGTTGCAGCCCATCTACGAAGGCAACACATTCACGTCTTCTCTTATTTGGACGACTGGCTCATAAAAGCCAGCTCACAAAACAGCTGTCTACGCCACACACAGAAAGCAGTGCAGTTGCTCCACGATCTTGGATTTACAGTAAACCTGTCCACGTCCCATCTACAGCCATTTGACACACAGGCATATCTGGGAGCCACAACAGATACACAAAAGGCTTTGGCCTACCCCACTCTGACCAGAATACGCAACATGCAGACCCTACGCTGCCAGTTTCAGCCTTAACACTCATTGCCAACTCAAGTGTTCATGCAGTTCCTAGGGATGATGGCGTCTTGCGTTCTGATAGTCCCTTACACAAGACTGCAAAGGCGTCCGCTTCAGGAGTGCTTAGCACGTCAGTAGAACCAGGCTCAGGGTCTGTTATCAGATCTAGTGTTGGTAGACGGTCGCACCCATCGCTCTCTGCAGTGGTGGAACACAAAACTTTTAAAAGGGCGGCCCTTCAGCGACCCGGTTCCACGGATAGTGCGATCAGCAGAACCATCACTGACAGGTTGGGGAGCTCATCTCCAAACCCACACAATTCAGGGCATGTGGAGCTGACAGCAGAAGCAGTTTCACATAAATCATCTAGAGCTGCTACCAATTTTTCTAGCGCTGAAAGCATTTCAAGTTTATCTAATAGGCATAACTGTCTTGATTCGTACAGACAACATGACAGCCATGTATTACAAAAACAGGGGGACACACTCCAGCTGTCGCAGTTCGCACAGACCATCTGGAAATGGGCCATACATCACAAAATTTATCTCCTAGCAGAACACCTTCCAGGAGTAAATAATCAGATGGCAGATCTGTTAAGTCATCAAACACAACAAATCCACAAATGGGAACTGCACCCTTGAGTTCTCCTCCCATTCTTTCAAATGTGGGGCTTCCCAGACATAGATCTGTTCGCCACACACCTAAACGCAAAATGCCCAATGTTCACATCCAGGTATCAACACCCATTGTCCACAGGCAATGCACTATTTATTATTAGTGCGATTTATAAAGCGCACGGCTACCCCAAATAGGGGTGTCCCGGCGCTAGAGACAGCTGAGTTACGACCAAAAAGCCCGAGGGCCTAAAAGAGCCATGTTTTCAATATTTTTCTAAAGCTGGATTCAGTATTTACCTTCCGCAGGGGTTCTGGTAGGTTGTTCCACAGTGATGCAGCACCCACTGTGAAAGTCCGTCCTCCCAAGCGAGCCTTCGCAAAGCGAGGGACTTGCAGAAGCATCTGAGAGTTTGAACGTAACACCCGATTTTGTTTATATATGCTTAATCTTTGCTTCAGATATTTAGGACAGTTTCCCTTTAGGGCCCGATACGCCAGAATCATGGCCTTAAATTGGATTCGCTTCTCCACCTTCAACCAGTGGAGCTTCTGTGCATGAATTGGTCAGGGATATTGGCTTACACTTTTCATCCTCTCCCACTCATTCCAAGAGTGGTTCGGAAACTCAATCGTCCCTGACACTAATCCTAGTTGCTCCCACATGGGCAAGTCAACCGTGGTTCACAACCCTGTTGGAGCTATCAGTAGTGCCTCATCAAAAACTACGTCTTACACCCAATCTCCTCATACAGAGCCATGGAGACATAAGATATCCAGACCCCAGTCAACTCAACCTGGCGATCTGGCACCAGAAGTCCTAGAGTTTGGCTACCTTAATCTACCGCCAGACTCTGTGAATATAATCAAAGAGGCTAGACGTCCTACCACAAGACCCTGCGATGCAGCGAAGTGGAAGCGGTTTGTAATTTACTGTACTAACAATTACATCAACCAGCTTGATGCTTCTGTTCAGGACATTATATGGTAGATTGCATCTGCAGTGTTCAAATTTAGCGTACGCATCCATACGCTTACAACTGCCTGCAATAGCTGCATATCTCCAGAAGAGACAACATCTATCTCTCTTCAGAGTGCCTATTATCAAAGTGTTTATGGAGGGACTTTAGAGTCATTCCACCAAGACATCCACCTGCTCCATTGTGGAATCTCAACATTGTTCTCACCAGACTAATGGGTCCACCTTTTGAGCCATTGCACAGATATGAACTGCAATTCCTCTCACGGAAGGTAGCTTTCCTCATAGTTACCACATCACTGAGGAGAGTGGGTGAGCTTCAGGCACTAACTATAGAAGAACCCTTTTTACAGATACATCAAAATAAGGTGGTTCTTTGGACCAACCCTAAATTCATACCCAAAGTCATTTCTGCCTTTCATATCAATCAATTTGTTGAGTTGTCTGTGTTCTTCCCTCAACCAGATTCTGTGGCAGAGCGTGCCCTACACACATTGGATGTGAAAAGAGCATTACTCTGTCACATAGAAAGAACAAAACCTCTCCGTAAGACAAATCAACTTTCTCTCGATTTTGCTCCACCACATAAAGGCAACCTCGTATCAAAATCTGGTATTGCAAGGTGGATAGTCAAGTGCATTCAAATATGCTATGTAAAAGCAAAACAAACATTAACAGTTCCCCTTAGAGCACACACTACACGTAAACTGGGGGCTTCTATAGCATTCTTACGGAACATACCCATAGATGACATATGCAAAGCTGCAACCTGGTCTACACCTCACACATTCACAAAATACTATGTAGATGTGTTAGCAAGGCAGCAAGCTAGTGTGGGCCACGCGTTTTTACATACATTATTTCAAACAACTACAGGTTAACCACCAATTTGGGAGATAACTGCTCTGTAGTCTATGCACAGCATGTGATCTACAGCTCACATGCCTCAAATGGAAAATGCTACTTACCCAGTATGCATCTGTTCTTGGCATGTAGAGCTGTAGTCACATGCGCCCCCCCACCTCCCCGGGTACCTATACATGTTGCAGTGGTATCTTACTTAGATACATGCATTTATGGACATCTCTTTTTACTACTCTTACTAACTCCATTATCACCCTCTGCAGGGAAAACAATCTAACTATGGAGTCGATGCCCATGCGCACTATCACCGAAAGGAGGAGTCACCTACCTTGTGACTAGAAAGACTCCTTCGAAAAAAAGCAAAGTGCAAACATCCAGATCCAACACTAGATGGCGATCTATGCACAGCATGTGACTACAGCTCTACATGACAAGAACAGATGCATACTAGGTAAGTAGCATTTTCTTTCCTGGGCTTGACCAAACTATGCCAGAATTAGGCATATCCTTATTCTTTGATTTCAGTGCAGCTATGTGTGTGTGTTGCATTTGTCGTCTTCCCATGTGCAACAAGATGTGCACTCATGAAATGGTTTGTGTTGGTATGCTGTTTTTGAAGAACTCAGTGGAAGTTTCCTCTCTGTTGCAACAATTCAAGGTTGTGTCTGCCTGTTCCACAGTTGGGCTATTGTTCCAGTAAGCCTGTCATTATATTCTGTATAAGTAGACTTGTACTGTCACATCTGTGACATTGGGTGAGTAGGGTCCTATTATAATTTTATTTAGTTCATTATTGTTGCATGTTGCTCTACTGTGATTGGTTGACCTGTGAATGATATTGATTTTATGCCGACAGCGTGACATTTTCTGGCCATTTTATTATACTTTTTTGAGGTGAGCCAGTCTGGTTTGCCCTGATTTCCTGGGAGTGGACCTATGTCGGCCTGCCTCATGCTTAGGAACTTGTATGTTTGCTCTGGGCCTTGAATTGTCTGACTTCTTGCTGTATTTGACTGTGCCTTATGCTAATTCCCTATATTTGATTTTACAGTGCATTTTGATTGATTCTGAAATTATCCATTATTTTTTCTTCTGTATTGACATTAAATATTTAACAACCGTTGATGCTTTCTAACTTTTATTGGTCCTTAGCTATTTTGAAACTTGGTAATTTAATTGAGTATACTGATTATTTACTTGTAATCTAATCTCTGAAGGGGCACACTGCCTCATATATTCTTGAAGGCAACACTGCCCATGATCCTGCGTAGGCACTTTATCTTAGATTATCAGATAAGATAGTATCAACAGTGACACGACTGAAAATCATAACTACTGTTCTCATGCCTGGCGCAAATTTCTGTGTCTTTTTCTAGGACCATTTTTGGCGGCATTAGAACCTTTGTCTTCCTTAAACATTGATTCACCCCAGGTTCGATTATTGGGGTACCCTTGTTCACTGTAACACGTACTGAAGCAGTGAAGCATTGCGCTGCGTCTGTTATGACCACAGCTGGGCTGGCAGAGCACATTTAGGCCCACTTCCAAGCCCAGGTCTCGGGTGGCCATTGGAGGGGAAAAGACTCTTGCTAAACAGAGTCCAGGCACTGGGTTCAAAGCGGTTTGAGCCTTTTCTGTCCCTGGGGCTTTGATCAGACGAGCCAACAAGTCCTTGGAGTCACTCTAGTGGTCCTGGGATCAAAATGCAATTCCAGCACGGCAACACAGTAGCAGTCCTCCTGAGTTTTCCTCATGCCCAGAGGTATACTGAAGAGTAGGTCTAAGGGAACCACTTTTTAGTAGGAGAGGTTTCCACCCCATAGGTGTTTGGAATTTTATGTGGCTTTCGGCATGTCTTGGGATACAAAAGACTAATGTCAAGCCCTGTGAGTGTGCTCAGGCAGAACTTTTGTAATATGCAAGTGTGGTAGGAGACAGCTCCTCCCCCCATGAATTCAGATGGCCCATCCTGCCAACACCTATTCTCCTTTGTCTCACTGTCTTGGGGTAATACACAAAGCCCAGATGACAGCTACACCTAGTCATGAGACCCAAGATACTTGCTTCAGGCACCGAATGGTGTGGGTAAGAAAATGGCAACTTTCTAAAACAGGCATTTTCAGAATTGGGACTTAAAATTCAACTTTACCATTAAAGAAGGTTTGATATTCCGACTTGCTGCCAATTGAAATTTAGTACTTATTAAATGTAATAAGGTAAACCAATTCTATCCTTTTGGAGAGGTAGGCGTTGCAGTAGCGAAAACCAAATGTAAGAGTTTTTCGCTACCAGGACATGTAAAAGGTAAAAATATATTTCCAACTTTTGAAATGCGCTGCACCCTGCCCTTTGGGCTGTTCACAGCCTTTCCTATGAGTGACTAATATGTGTTATAAAGGAAGGTTCAGGCCTGGTATATGGTTTATTTTGCCAGGTCGAAAAGGCAGTTGACAACTGCACACACAGGCTGCAAAAGCAGGCCTGAGATATTTATAGAAGGGCTACTTAAGTGGGTTGCACGATAATTGCTGCAAACCAACTAGTAGCATATTACAGGCTCTGAGTACATGTAGTACCACTTTGCCAGGGACTTATATGTAAATTAAATGTGCTATTTGGGTGTAAGAAAATTTAACCATCTTGGTCCCTTGATATACCTCTATGAAAAATTGTTGTCTAAAGATGTTCCTTTTTGATTTTTGTTTTTGTATCATTAGAGAAAAGAAATTTAGCTGGAGTAGACATTGCTAATCCAGGCCTAATTTTTCTGGACGACATTTTTAAAAATGGAAGATGTGTTGCAGTGCTGATGTAATATTTCAGGAACCCTGAGACATATATACTTAATTTTGGTGTCAAAACATAGGGTTTGGGTAACGAGTAGTATTCTAGAGGCAAAAAAAATCACACCTCAAAGCAACCCTTCTGCCATTTTCTAAAATGACGGCTTTATAACGATCTATTTCAGCTTTCTTATTGGTAATGTATATCTGAAAGAGACAATTAGTTATAGATTCCTTACCATGGAATTACCCCTAGGCGTCAGACTGGATCCAGAGAATTTTTTCGTCAGAAGTACCCCTGCGCGTTGAAAGGTGGCATCGGTCGACTCCGCGTTCGTCGTTGGCATCATAGTCGCCGGGATGACATTGTGGTAGCTACTTTAGACGCTGCCCTCGCGCACTGACGTCAATTCTTACTTTTTCCGCGCCAGCCAGCGCAGATCCAGAGAGAGCGGTACCTCCAGTCACTGTTTGACTGACTTTTGTTGACATCGTTTTTGAGTCTTCGACTCCTGGTGTACATCTGGGATGCCCGGTTTCAAGGCTTGTGGTTCCTGCCGACGATTGATGTTGGCGACGGATCAGCACCGCGTGTGCTTGTTCTGTCTGGAACCCGACCACGACTCCCAAGTTGTGTTCCGACTGCCGGACCATGAACCTGAAGTCTTTGTGGGAGCGGTCCCAAAGCTTCTCGGGCCCGGTAGTCGGCTCTGGGCCGCTCGAGGTCCCGGTCGTGTGGGAGGTCGAGGGACTGGTCGCAGGGCCACCATCACCAGTCAACTTCCACGTTTTCGCACTCCTCAGGTAAGTCGAAGCACAAGAAGTCGAAAAAGCATCGTCGCTCTTCGACTTCTCCCCGTCCGTCGGCTGGTGCGACTAGGAATGCGGGTGGTGCCCCTCCCGCAGCTCCTCGTTCAGAGCCTGCTGGGTCAACTCTGGATTTCCCTCCCTTCCCGGGACCCGGTGCGACCCCTGCCGAGCTTCGGAGTTTCTACGTAGCGATGCATACCATCTTTGGGCAGCCTGACTCCACCAGCGCACGTTTGGGCCCAGCGTACTCGGCTGGGGGCTCTGGGCCTTCGACACCAGTGGCTTCGGCACCGCAGGGCCCCCTTGGATCCAGGCCTGACCATATCTCCCCCAGCGCCGACTCCACCGGCACCATGTCCGCAGCCGGCGTCGACTCCAGCCTCTGCCCCGGCGTGGACACGGAGCCGGACTGACGTTGACCGACGCCGGATCCTACACCGACAGGTACTTTTGGGCCCTTGTTCCACCCTGGTTCTTTTAGGCCAGATTGGCAACCAGAGGAGGGTGAGGAGGACTGGGAGGGGTCTGGAGACCCTTTAAGTGACCACTTAGAATATTATCCGGACTGGCGAGAGGAGTTGGGGGAAGCCAGTGGACTGGATTCTTCCCCAGACCTTGGCATGTTGTCTCCTCCTACCGTGGCTGCGGTGGAGGGAGCGTCTTATGCAGTGGTGTTGTGTAGGGTGGCCGAGGCTCTCAACCTCGAGCTACCTACAGGACTAACCTCCTGACAGAGGTGCTTCAACCGGCTGCGAGCTCTTCGGAGCCCCTGCTGCCGTTCAATGAAGCCCTCACTGACATCTTTTTGGGCACCTGGTCCAGGTCCAACAAGGACTCCTGTGGCTAGGATTATCGCCCGATGCCACTGCCTGGCTCCGGGCGACCCCTCTTTCCTCTCCCAGCACCCCTCCTCTGAGAGCTTGGTGGTCGAAGCCTCCACGTCCAAAGGCTCTTTCCCTAACGCACCACCTGATAGGGAATCCAAAAAGCTGGACCACCTTTTGAAGAAGATGCTTTCTTCCTCCAGCTTGGGACTGTGGTTGATAAACACCGCATGTCTTTTGGGCCGTTACACCCACTCCATGTGGGATACGGTGGTGCAGGTGCTGCCCCAGTGCCCGGAGGAGGCCCGGGCCATACTCTCCCGCGCAGTTGCCGAGGGGAGAGACGCAGCCAAGTTTACCATTCGCTATGGACTGGACACCCCTGACTCGCTAGGCATGATGATTTCCATGTCGGTAGCCCTTCAACATTGGCTGAGGTCGACTAGTTTTTCAGGGGATGTCCAAGCTACCGATATGGACATGCCCTTTGAGGGCCGTCGCCTGTTCGGCGACATGGCAGACAACGCATAGGAGCGCTTTAAGGACTCTCGGGTTACGGCCAAGTCCTTGGGCCTCTCCATCACCCACACTGCGCAGTCTGCCTTTCGCCCCTTTTGTGCCCCACCATGTTCCCCCCAGAGCCACAGGCCGGCGCAAGCTGTTCAGCCCCTGCGTGGCCGGATATGTGGGAACCACGGCCGTGGGTCTGAGGGTCAGCGAGTGGGCCTGTCTACCACAGTCCCCTCTGCAACAGCCTCCAAACCCTCCTAGTCCGACATTTCAGGGCCACCAATCGCCAGTGGGCGGCCGGATTCGCCATCACCTGGCGCACCATCACGTCAGACAGGTGGGTTTTGCAGATAGTCCGAAGGGGCTACTTCCTCTCCTTCGAGACTACCCCTCCATCCATGCCACCTCAGCACCATCGCATGTCGGAGGATCACCTGGCCTTCTCCAACCAGAAGTTTCGGCACTTTTGGCCAACGGAGCCATCGAGCAAATTCTTGCCTCAGAAGTAGGTTGTGGTTGCTATTCCCACTACTTTCTGGCGCCCAAGAAAGACAAAGGCCTGCGTTCTATCTTGGATCTGTGGAACGTCAACTGCTTCCTCCGGAAGGAGAAGTTCAAGATGTTGACCCCGGCTCAGGGCCTCTCTGCTCTCGACCCTGGAGACTGGGTGGTAGCGTTGGACTTGCAGGACACTTATTTTCACACCCCCGTCCTGCCGGCCCACCGGCCTTACCTGCGGTTCACTGTAGGCCACGAGCACTTTCAGTTCACCGTGCTCCCCTTTCGTCTTACCAGCTCCACTCGATGTTCACGAAAGTGATGGCAGTGGTCGCAGCTCATCTGCTCAGATCAGGGGGTCCAGTCTTCCCCTATCTCGACGACTGGCTGTTGAAGGCGGGCTCGCCCCCGGCTGTTGTCTCCCACCTCCAGACTACAGCGTACCTCCTGCACTCGCTGGGGTTCACTTTGAATGTGCCGAAGTCACACCTGACTCCCTCTCAGAAGCTCCTTTTCATCGAAGCAGTTCTGGACATGACGCAGTTTCAGGTTTATCCTCCAGACCAGCGAGTCCGGCATATTTGGGCTATGTTTCCGATCTTTTAGCCTTTATCCCGGGTTTTGGTGAGAATGACCCTGAGGTTGCTGGGTCTCATGGCCTTCTGCATCCTTCTAGTGGATCATGCCAGGTGGCATATGCAGGCTCTGCAGTGGGAACGGAAGTTCCAGTGGGTACAGCATGTGGGGAAATCTGTCCGATTTGGTTCAGATCTCGGAGGGCACTGCACGTCAATTGTGGTGGCTAACGAACCAGGATTGGGTCAAAGACAGATACCTCCCCCAACAAAAGTACACGATGGTGACGGATACATCACTTCTAGGGTGGGGTGGCCACATGGGAGAGGCGGAGATCAGAGGCCTCAGGTCTCCAGCAGAGTCCGGGCTCAACACCGACCTTCTGGAGCTACGGGCGATCCGTCTTGCACTGAAAGCATTCCTTCCCTCTGTTCGAGGAAGAATAGTGCAGGTGTTCACAGACAACACCACCACCATGTGGTACTGCAACAAACAGGGCGGTGGGGGTCGTGGACCCTATGTCAAGAGGCTGTCTGTCTCTGGACATGGCTGGAACATCAGGGCGTATCCCTGGTGGTTCAACACCTGGCAGGTTCACTGAACGCCAGGGCGGACGAACTCAGCCACAGGTGCATGATGGGTCCAGAATGGCGTCTTCACTCGAGGTGGTGCAAGGTCTCTTTCGGCAGTGGGGAGAGCCTTCGTTAGATCTATTTGCCACCGAAGAGAATGTTCAGTGTCAGCAATTCTGCGCATTGGAATTTCCAAAGCGACACTTGCTAGGCGACGCTTTTCATCGCGAGTGGAGTTGCGCTCTTCTATACACCTTTCCGCCTATACCTCTTCTGCCTCGAGTGCTGAAGAAGATCAAGCGCAACCGGGCCCAAGTCATTCTTGTGACTCCGGATTGGGCAGAAAGAGTCTGTGTAGTGATCACACTGAGGCAGGCAAGTGTGGAAACACTAAGTTATCTCCACAGCTTCCAAGGATACAGTAAACTGTCCCCCAGTATTCAAAGATACACATTCCATCACCATGACAGTGACATCATAGGAACAAGGAACTAGTTACAGAGAAAGACTAGAAATATTATTTCAACATCTCCTTTCTCCCTAATGCAGAAAAGCATTAAAAAACAACAACAAAAACATAGTATGGAGAAGTGAACCTAAAACTGAAAGAAAAAGGTTAAACAGGAATAAACAGTGAAGCAGAGAAAATAAGCACAAAAATAAAGCATTGCATAATGATACAGAGTACAAAGCAATACCAAACCAGACCACAAGTTAAAGGTCTAAGTGCATGGGCACAGTTATTCTCCTGCTATTAGTGCAAGGAGAAACATACTCAAGAGCTAAATTGTGAGGTTGAGAAGACAATGGAAACCTGCTTCTCTGAAACAACTGGGAACTGTTCCCTAGCGTGTTTTTTAATAACTTGACCAGAATTTCCAGATTCAAGCCCCAACTGCAACACGACTCTTCTGGGAACCTTGTCGATCCTAGAAAGATTCCACCAACTGCTCCCATTGACCAAACAGCAAAGCGAGAGGTGGCATCCATTATGAGAGGACGACCAAGTTTGGTAAGACCTTTTGCAACATTATGGGGAGACTTGATTCTGGCCCAATCACCCTCTTTGACACTTTAAACAAACTCATCCAGGTCAGTGTCAGAAGAATAGCTACATGCTTCGCCACCAGAGATAGAAACATCACTCTTAAAATGTAGACCCCATCTGTTCATCCAAGCAGGACACATGTGGAAAGTGGCAATCCTCCCACGAAGTAGTGCAAAAGGAGTGGATCCCATCACAGAATTAGGAGTGGTGCGGTGTGCCCACAACATGCTTTGAACAGCTTCTTTAATATCAATTGTGGAAGAAATAGCCCACTGCACACACACAACCAAAATGCGGTTGGTGCACTCAATGAAAGCATTTGCCTGTGGGTGATATAGAGCGACACGGCGGTGCAGGATACAAGATTGAGATAAAAAATCTGATAGATCTTTGGAAGTAAATTGAACTCCATTATCAGAAACAATCTTCTTGGGAAAACCTTCCTTTGCAAAAAGTGCTTGAAAAAATGTAATTCTTGAGTATTAGGATCTGACATGAATTGAACCTCCCACCACTTGCTGAAATAATCAGCCACAACCAAAGCCAATTTGTACTTTGGAAGAGTATTAAAGGGACCCACAAAATCAACAGCTAATTTCACCCATGGGTCATCAGGCAAATCCACACTCTGGGCAAGAGGCTTAACAATCTTAATAACTTTATCACTTGTAGAACAAGTAACACATTCCCCAACAACATTATTCACTTGACGATCCATGGAAGGCCACCAGTACACACTGTGAATCCTCTTTTTGCTTTCGTTTGTCTCAGATGACCTTCATGCCCATAGTTAATGATACGAGATCTCAGGGCGAGAGGAGAAACAAATGTATCACCAGCCTCCAAAGTAAGCTCATCTGCAATTTTTAAGAAAGGTTGTAATTCACCATCCAGGTTTTTCTCTTTAGGCCAACCTGAAACAATATGACTCTTCACCTTCCTGAGAACAGAATCAGAATCCATGGCACTAAACCACTCCTGTTCTGTAAAACACTCAACCGCACAAACATCTACTACAGCAATCAAACATTCCTCATCCGCATCTTGAACAGAAATATCACATTCATCTAAAGGCAAAGGTGATCTTGAAAGAAAATCTGACCTTGTGTCCTTTCCACCTGATATGTGTGCCACCTCAAAATTGTACTAAAGTAACTTGGAACTTAGTCTTGCAATTCTAGGAGAATGAACCTTAACAATATTCCCATTCAGAATGGGAATGAGAGGTTTGTGATCGGTAAGCAATTTAAAAGTCTTACCCCACAAAAAACACTTAAACCTCCCTATGGCTCTGCAGCACGCCAAAAACACCCTCTCGATGACCGAATATTTTTTCTCGCAAAGTCGTAAAGCACGAGAGGCAAAACCAACTGTATACTCCTTGCACTTCTTGAACTGTGTGACCATGCCACCCAAACCATCCAAACTCGCATCTACAGACACACACATACTGCACATGATGATCGAAAGGTGTAAGAATAACACAGGAACCGAGTTCTTGTTTTATGCACACAAACTCATCCTGGCACGATTTATCCCATTCAAACATGGCCTTCCTCTTCAACAACCCTCTTAGATGCACTGTTTTAGCAGCACAATTAGAAATTAATTTAGTATAAAATTCGCATACACCCAAAAACGAGGAAACTTGTTCCTTGTTGGTGGGACAAGGAGCATTCACAATGGCTTCAATGAGACCATCTCTTGGTTGGATACCATCACCAGAAATACGATGCCCCAAATATTCAATTGACTCAACACCAAACACACGCTTAAGTCTGTTGGCCACAATACCTTTTCCTTCCAACCTATCCAAAACCTCACAAAGATTTCTGTCGTGCTTCTCTCTAGTATCACCTGCAACCAGAATGTCATTTTAGAAAACCGCCATGTCTTTCACACCTTCCAGCACTTTCTCCATCACACGTTGAAAAATAAGAGGCTGCTGACCCCAACCCAAAAGGCATCCCTTTAAACTGGAAAGTCCCCACCAGAGAAACAAAAGCGGTAAGATGTTTGCATGAAGGATCTGTAGGAAGGTGGAATCTGACTGCATGGTTACCCCCACTTTTTTCCTGGTGTTTTGCTGGTTTTCGACTTAGTTTGACTGGGATCCTGCTAATCAGAACCCCAGCCTATCTGCTTTCTCCCTAAATTGGTTGTTCATGTACTTTAGGTACACTCCAGATTGGATTCTGGGGTACCCTTATAAGTCCCTAGTATATGGTATACTATATACCCAGGTCATAGGTACCCCAGAGGCCTCTCAGGTGCTGCGGCATGTATTTTGCCACCCCTGGGAAACCATTCAAAATGGCACAACAGGTCTGCTACAGCAGCCTGTGTAAGGTGGTGCATGCACCCCTTACTTAGATAAAGGTTCACTCTATCTACTCCATATTACTGCACACATAAACCTATCAGTCACCCCTATGGCAGGCCTTATCAATCCAGAAGGCAGGGTGCTGGGTTTTATGTGAGAGGGTGCACCTGCATGAGCAGAGCCCTCTGCAGCCTTTGGAACCTCTATTCCGGAGTTGTTTGTGATACAGCCAACCATATACTCTTAAGTGCGTTATAACCTTGCGGTAAATGCTAACTTTAAAACGGCTGCCTGGAAACATGTCGTGTTTGGTGTCAAACACCTTGGAATCATACCTCTACACTAGTAACTGGTGTGGGAGGTATGATTCCACCCTCCTAGAGGGAGAATTATGACAACACCGGTACACCCGGTACCAGCTTTCTCGACCCTGGCATCACAAGATGGATGCTGCCAGCCACAGACACGAGTCTGCCCTCCGGCTGCTGGACGAAACTGCGGCAGGGGAAGCCTGGACAATAGATTTCCTGTCACAGGGAAGTGTGACCACCTCCCAGGCAGGCTTTAGTGTATTGGGGCTGGGTGGGTGCACCCCAAGAGTGCTTTGATGTCTGCACTGGGGTCACATTTGGTGTCCCTGTGCATAGCCCAGCTCAAACCGGTTGCAGGAGCCATTTGCTCCTGCTCTGGCGTGAAACTGGACAAAAGACATGGGTGTAGCCACTCCTCTGTCCTGACCCTCCCATAGGTGGGTCCCCAGTGTTTGTCCCACCCCTTCCTTGGGTATAAAGTAGGAACCCCTGACTACAGGACTTTAGATTTACCTGGACGAAACTCTGCTACAGAAACCAAGTACTTTGACTATCTACACTATGCTGGATGACTGAAGAATCTCCCTTGGAGTAAAGGAGTTACTCCCCTGCAAGGCAGGCACCTTAAACGCATCTGACCGGTTTGCATCTCCTGAGCTCCTGAGTACTCCGAAGATTTCGGCAACACAGGAAGTGGGTTCCCAAGTGTCCCCGAGGTCAACTAGAGCTCTCAGCAAACCTGAGACCCGCAACCCTTTTGGGAATCGTGCAACCCGTACCCCTGTGCACCGTGTACATTTGCAGCAGCATTTGCTTTTCGGCGATCCCTGAGGCTGTGGTTTGGGCTACTTGTAGTCCTGACCCCAAGCAGTGTTTCAACCGAAGATTTCCGGCCTACACTCCACAAGTGTTCCGTGGGCTCGTATTATGTGATTCCTCTCGAGGTCCCTTCGCGATCCCTGGTCCGTCGACCTGTGGGTCCCTGTGAAGGTATCCTTAACTTTCAGTGGGCTTTCCTAGTTGCTCCAGACATGCCCTTACTCTCCATAGCTTGGAGAGTCCCCAGGACCTTGCTGGTCCTCACCGAAGCATCTTTCCTCTGACCACGTGGGTTGCAGTTGCCAAGGCTTGTTGGTGTTCAATCCGGACACTGACCCCCCCCCCCCCAGCACTCGACATCCTTCGTGGGACAGCTCACCTGCAGACTTTGGTCGTCAACGTCTCCTCGTCCCCGTGGCTGCAGAGTCAAGCTTCACCTCTTCTCACCTGAAACACCCGACATCGGTGGGCATTCGTCTACCATGCCCCTGGTCACTGGGAAGTGACACAGACTCTGTCACCTCTGCTTTTAGGTTCTTCTCAGCTCCGATCCAGGCTTGGATCACACCGGACACTTCATCTTACGGGCAGCAGCACTTCTTCGCATCACGCCATTGAAATCAACGAGCGTTTCCGACACCACTTGACCCCTATGCACCTGGCTCTCCTGGTATGGGTAACACGGGTACCTCTGTACTCTCAAGGGTGCTAGCCCTAGAACCTTCTATGTTCCAAAGGGTTTGCTTGAAGTCCTCTCCTAAGTGTCTTTAAACTTTAAAATTCCAACCGCGACTTTCGGCTGTGTTCTCTCACTGCACACGGCCTCCGTGGGTCCCCTGTGTCACTACCTTGGGTGGTTCCTTGGGGTCCCAGCGATTCTACGTGCTCTAGGCACTGTGTCTAGTCAAGTCGTGGTTGTTATGCCACTTTCTTAGTATATGGTTCAGTCTCCCCCTGGAGCCCGCTGTGTATTGTGCTATTTACTGTCGTTCTAGTGCTTTAATATTGTGTGCCTTGTTCTCTAATCTCATAAAGAGGTTAGTAGAGCGTGTTTAGTAATAAATACATATATTTTATATATACCTTGTGTGGTTCTCCTTTCATTTGGTCATTCAGGAGGTTATAATCTGGTAAACCAAGCTGCTTCATATTCCTTCGAGACTTAGCCTGAAGGCTGCTCTCCATAACTACCACTAGGATAGCTTTCAATAAAGGTTGTCTTTAGCCTAATCATCAATAAGGGTCGTTTGGACTGGTGCAAGGCGCCCACTTTAGTGGACAGCATATACCAGGCCAACTTCTCACAGGATCCAACTCCACCTGGTGATAGGCTGATGCAAGATCAATTGTAGAAAAAAACTTTGCATCAGAAAACTTAGAAAGGATGTCATCTATGCAGGGAAGAGGGTGTGTCTACCCAAATCTCCTTGTTCAGATTGTGCAAGTCAATACAAACTCTCAATTTTCCATCCTTCTTGCATGCAACCACCAATGGTGACAACCCAAGAAAAGATTCAGTGACACCAGATTCACACATCTTCAGCTCAGCAGGCAAATCCTCCCTGACACTAAACTGCACATTCCTAAGTTTGTGCTTGACAGGCACCGCATGTTCCTTTACTTTAATGAGATGTTTGAAACCTTTAATGCATCCCAAACTATCAGCAAAAACACTCAAACTTGTGGGACCAAGATGAAGGACTATCACCTTGAACAGAATCACCCACCACCGACACCTGTACAGACGTTCCCGGCCTAAGACTCATTCCAAACAGGCCCTGGTGGTACCATCCCAAAATATTGAGACCCTTTCTCGCACATAAACCTTACCCGGAATTGACCAATTCCTAAATGTAAGAGTAGTCTCAAAAAACCCACTCAATAAAATGTTCCTTCCTTCCTTCATAGGAAACGGGACTCCTGTCTAGCGGTTGAAGCACTTTGTCAGCCCATTTACACGCAAACGAATCCACACTGTTCCTCCACAATGACATCCACCACAGGATCAACACAATCTTCAGAATCGTCTTTGACTACCACGATAACGTCAGTCAAAGAACTCAACTTCACTCACGGAGTCATTCTTATCCTTCTCGGAATAGACAACATTAACATTCCCTCTGGCACCACACATTTTAGCTAAATTTCCTTGCTTACCACACTTCCTGCAAGAGGCATTCTTAGCTGGACAAATGCAAGAATTCGGAAAATGGGATGGAAAACCACACTAAGAACATACATTCTTATTTGACCTAAATTCCTTTTTATATTTAACTGGGTGATTGACCGCCTTGGGTTCAATGGAAGGCTTTTCTTTTTCCACTTGTCGCTTTGCGCCTTGATCTTTGCACTCAGACACAACACCCACAGCATTTTTCTCTGGTTAAAGCTCTCTTGAAGCCTTTTGAGATAGTTCAATACTTTTTACAATGGTGATAGTCTCTTGCAAAGACGGATTTTTCAAAGTCAAGAGTTTTTCTTGTATTTTTTTGTCTGCAGTGGACAACAATCTGATCTCTGATTAACTGAGAAGTTAAATGTTTAAATTCACATTCAGAGGCTAAAATGCGCAAAGCTACAACATAAGACACAATACTCTTAGGTGTCCTGTTCTCTTGTGAATTTTTTTTGCCTAGCTACCACCAAACTTCCTTCAACATCAAACTGTTTCTCAAAAATTGTAACCGCTGGATCGAATTCATTCAATTCATCCTCTCCTTCTACCAGATCAAGAGGAGGCAAATGCTCAAGAGCAGCTTGACCCTCAAAACCTAAATTGTGCTCTAAAATAAATCTTATACGTTCAGCACTAAATTTTGTCCCCCCATGGCACCTAAATATTTAACAAATGCCCTATACCACACCTTCCACCTAACTGGTGGATCACCTGGAAACTGTAAAAAGGGAGGAGGAGGTTGAACATTTTGCTTCTTATATTAATTAAATGCTGAGCAATTCAAATAAATCTCCTACAAACGAGATACAGGTGCCTGTCGAAAAAGAAACCGTTAACATGCACCACAAGAAAGAAACAGTGAAATGCGCCCACAAATCAACACTTTTAGCACTGCTCCCCTGGAATAAGGAAAAACAACAAGCAGGCTATGAAATACACACGTGTGTCTTTAAACACTTAAACATTGCAATAGCAAAAAATTAGTACTTATTGCACAATTCTCCGGGAAGAAGGAAAAACATGCACACTGTAGAAACAAACTTATGTTATGTATGTTTTCAACAAACTTCAGTTAGAAATGGTTTTTAAAAATAAAAACTGCAGTAAAAACACTCCCATAACACACAATTCCCACTAAAGGTTAAGAAATATCGAAACAGCAAAATTAGAAATGCTATGAAGCTTGCACACTGCAAATTGGCAAAACGAAAGCTAGTAATACCACATATTGTCATAGAGAATGTTTGCACACTGCAAATTGCCAAAAACGAAGGGTAATAATGCCAAGATTTTCATAGAGAATGACGGAGACCTCTTGAACGTTGTGTTCTAGGCATATGAGCTGTAGATTTTATGCTTTAGCATAGATCGCCATCTGGTGTTGGGTCCGGATGTTTGCACTTTGTTTTTGTTTGAAGAAGTCTTTGCAGTCACGAGGTAGGTAACTCCTCCTTTCGGTGATAGTGCGCATGAGCATCGACTCCATCCCCAGATTGTTTTTTTCCACCATCGGGTTCGGATGTGTATTGCTGCGCTCCGGTTTGGTATCGTTTTGAACCCCTTCGACATGCAATCCTCTACCCTCGATGGTATTGTCTTTCGATTGCGTTTTCTCATTCGACGCGTATCCTGTACATAGTGAAAACCTTCGATCGGGAACTTCGAGGCGGGCCGTCGGGCCTACCCGTGCTGACCACGCCAGCAGTCGATGGCACCGACTCCGTTCAAACTATGTCCCGGGTGTCTTGCTAAGTTTCCACGCACCGATTTGCACGAGGTCTGCAACCTGTGCTTATCCCCGGAACATACAGAAAAATCCTGTGAAGCGTGTCGATTACTCCAATCGTAGGAAACCATCCGTGATCGTCGGGCTCGACGTGTCAAGATGCAATGCGGCAGCGGCTCATACCGGACATCTTCGGCGAAGACCTAGAATACCACCGTCCTGCTGCAGAAGCCGAAGAAGAAGAACTGGTCTCCGTATTAGAAGCCGACTGGAATACCTGAACGTCACTCCGGGTCAACGTACCGTGAGTACAGATCCCCATGTGCCCAGATAAGGCTCCGGTATCGCCCTCGGGCTCCGGTCGACACCGAGAAAAGGTTTCAAATGCCCCGCCCTCCTTGCCCGGCTATGAAACATAAACACAAGCCTTCTGGCTCAGGCTCGAGCCGGCCCCATTCTGGCGCCGAACCAACACCTTGGGCACCGAAACATAGGGAGAAACATGCCACTTCCCACGTCATTGGCTCTAAAGACACCTTCAGCACTGAAAACCTCGGAGCCGAAACCCTCAAAAACAAAAGGTTCCGAACAGAAATCATCCAAGCCTAAAGCCTCGGAGACGAAACGCTTCACACCTAAAAGCTTGGAGCCAACACCCTCTGCGCTGAAAAGTTCGGAGCCGAAACTTGTCACTCCGAAAACTCCAGAGCCTAAACTGGCTAAAACTTAGCATTCCGGTTCAAAACACTCGGCACCCAAAGACACTGTGCCCAAATCTTCAATGCCGAAATCCACTCCTAAAGGGAAAGATACTCCTTCCAAGGAATTTCCATCCGAGGACACACCTCTAGATCCAAAACAAAAAAGACTTTTTATTGATCTGGAAACTGGGCACCTTCTGGCTACCTAAAAAACAGACGTTACACCCCTCAGAAGATGCCCGTATACCTCTGAAGAAAAAAAATTGATATGGTTACTAACTCTTCCCCTTACATACCTCTCTCTCCTCCTATTTCCAATTTACAGATTACACTATCAAATTCACCACCACCTCCAATTTCACCTGACCCACAGGATGACGATTTTGGGGATGAGGATGACGATCATAATATTACACTTGATCCGAACATACCACATGACACTGATCCCTGGGAAGATTATAATAAAGATCCAGATCAACATAATGACCCTGACCTGTATCCCTCCAGACCGTTCCCACCTGATGACAACATTGGCTTTGCACAACTTATCAACAGGGCTGCCCAATATCACGGGGTGGAACTACACACAGACCCTCTGGAAGAGGATTTCCTTGTAGAAACATTCACACAATCACAAAGGTCTACAAACACTTTGCCCATGCTAAAGGGTATGTTAAAACATACCGACGAGGTATTCAAAGACCCAGTTAGAGCTAGGATACTAACACCTAGAGTGGATACAAAATACAAGCCCGCTCCTACAGACCCTGCATACATAAAAGGTAAGTTGCCTTTAGACTCTCTTGTTGAATCTAACGCCCGCAAGAGAGCTAACTCTCAAACTACAGGCGACACCCCTCCTCCTGATAAGGAGTCTAAACTTATTGATGCCTCTGGCAAGAGAGTAGCTCCACAGGCTGCTAATTATTGGCGTATTGCCAATGCTCAGGCTCTGTTAGCACGTTACGACAAGGCCCACTATGATGAGATGGAAAAACTCATGCAACATTTGTCAGAGGAGTATAAAACTTAAGCTATCAACCTCATTCAGGAAGGAAAGTGCATCACCAACACTTCCTTAAAATGCACCCTAGATGCAGCGGACACAGCTTCTCGTGCTATCAACACTTTCATACTGTTGCAGAGACACGCTAGGCTTCGAATCTCTGGATTCAAGCAGGAGGTACAATCCTCCCTACTTAATCAGCCTTTTGATAAAGAGCACCTTTTCGGGCCAACAGTAGATACTTCATTAGAAAAAATGAAGAAAGACCGAAACTGCAAAATCCATGGGAGCCCTACAATTACCTTCTAGCAGGGGTTCCTTTTGTCGCTCCTTTTACAGTGGTGGCTCAAAAACACTGCTGTCAGAAAATCCCTCCTCCTCTTACAAAGGAAACAACCAATCTAACTCCTCCAGAGGCTATTTTCGGGGAGGTTACAGAGGAAATAATTACAAGGGAAGAAGCAGAGGTAACTCCACCGCACTTCCCCTGCCAATAAACAGTGACTTCCCTCCACTACCCCGATCATTCCACTCCTGTCGGGGACGCCTCTCACAGGTCCTACCTGGCTGGAATTCAATCACCACAGACAAGTGGGTAATACAAATTATCCAGTATGGTTATTGCCTCGAACTCCACCAACAATCCTTCCAAGGGAACGTGCAATGTCACCCGAACATCTCACCCTGTTAAAACAAGAGGTCCTCTCATTAGTAGACAAACATGCAAAAGAACCGGTCCCATTACATCATCAAGGGACGGGAGTGTACTCCCTATACTTCGATTCAAAAAGAAGAACGACTCCCTCAGGCCCATACTGGACCTCAGACAGCTACACCTCTACATTCAATCAGACCACTTCCAGGTGATCACCCTCCAACATGTGCTCCCATTGCTTCAGCAAGGCGACTTTCTTTCCACTCTAGATTTAAAGGATGCCTACTTCCATATTTCCATTCTCCCAGCTCACAGGAAATATCTCAGGTTTGTGGTGGACGGACAACATTACCAGTTCAAAGTCCTCCCATTCGGGGTAACTACAGCACCAAGAGTCTTCACCAAGTATCTAGCAGTGGTCGCAGCTCATTTAAGAAGACAACACATTCATGTCTTCCCTCTCTTGGACGACTGGCTAATAAAAGCCAAGTCGCAACACAGCTGCATACACCACACTCACAAAACAGTTCAGCTGCTTCACGACTTGGGATTCACTGTCAACCTCACCAAGTCTAATCTTCAACCCTCCAAAACGCAAACGTACCTAGGAGCCACAATAGACACTCGCAAAGCTCTAGCGTCCCCCAACCCAGTCAGAATACGCAACATGCAAACCCTAATATCACAATTTCAACTGCTTCACTCACTACCAGCCCAAGTGTTTATGCAGTTGATCGGAATGATAGTGTCTTGCATTCTAATCGTTCCTTACGCAAGACTCCAAATGCGTCGCCTACAGGAATGTTTAGCACGTCCGTGGAACCAGGCTGAAGGTCAGTTAACCGATCGGGTGTTGCTGGACGGCCGCACTCATCGCTCTCTGCAGTGGTGGAATACACAAAACCTTTCCAAAGGGCGGCCATTCATCTATCTGGTTCCACAGATAGTGCTCACAGCAGCCGCATCGCTCACTGGTTGGTGAGTTCATCTTCAAAAACATACCATTCAGGGCATGTGGACTCTACAACAAAGACAACTCCACATGAACCATCTGGAGCTACTAGCAATTTTTCTAGCATTGAAAGCTTTTCAGATACATCTAGTAGGCAAAACTGTCCTAGTTCATACAGACAACATGATAGCGATGTACTACATACAAAAACGGGGGGGGACACACTCTACAGCGTTCACACCTAGCTCAAAGCATATGGAGATGGGCCATACCTCAAAAAATATATCTCCTTGCAGAACATCTCCCAGGAGTAAACAATCAAATTGCAGATCTGCTCAGTCAAAAACAACAGATCCACGAATGGGAACTACACCCTCAAGTTCTTCTCCCATTTTTCAAAATGTGGGGCTACCCAGAAATAGATCTGTTTGCCACACACCTCAACGTAAAATGCCCAAACTTTGCGTCCAGGTATCCACACCCATTGTCCAAAGCTTTTCCACCTCTCCCGCTAATTCCATTACTGGTTCGGAAGCTCAAACAACATTCCCTCACAATGATCCTAGTTGCTCCCTCATGGGCTCGACAACCCTGGTTCACAACCCTGTTGGAACTATCAGTAGTTCCTCATCAGAAACTACACCTCTCCCCCAAGCTTCTCACTCAGAACCATGGAGAAATAAGGCATGCAGATCCCAGTCAACTCAACCTTGCGATCTGGCACCTGAAATCATAGAGTTTGGCTTCCTTAATCTCCCTCCAGAATGCATGAACTTCATTAAAGAGGAGTGATGCCCTACCACAAGAGCATGCTATGCAGCAAAATGGAAACGATTTGTAATGTATTGTAATAACAATCCAATCAACCCGCTTGTTGCTTCAATTCAAAACATTTGCTATCTGCTACACCTACAGCGGGTTAACTTAGCATATACATCAATAAGACTGCATCTTGCTTCAATAGCGGCTTACCAACAAAGCAGACAACACATGTCCTTGTTTCGTGTTCCCACTATCAAAGCCTTTATGGAAAGACTCAAGAGAATCACTCCTTCTAGACTTCCTCCTTCTGCGGTGTGGAATCTTAATATAGTCCTTACAAGACTCATGGGCCCACCATTTGAGCCGTTGCACAAATGTGAACTAAAATTTCTAACTTAGAAGGTAGCTTTCCTCATAGCCATCACATCTCTTAGAAGAGTTGGTGAGCTCCATGCACTTACCATACAAGAACCATTCTTACAAATTCACCAAAATAAAGTGGTTCTTAGGACTAACCCCAAATTGTTACCCAAAGTCGTTTCTGCCTTTCATCTCAACCAGTCTGTTGAGTTACCCCTGTTTTTTCCTCAACCAGACTCTCTGGCAGAACATGCTCTTCACACATTAGATGTTAAGAGAGCATTACTTCTTTCCATTGAAAGAACTAAGGGCCTCATGTAGGAAGCCAAATACCGGTCGGTAACGGCCGATTTTCGGTAATTATACCGTTACCGACTGGTATTTTGGCTTTTGAGATGTAGGGGGAGAATTTCATGATTCGGTATTTACCGAATCGGTAAAATTACCGAATCGGTAATTTTACCGATTCGGTAAATACCGAATCATGAAATGAGATGTAGGGGGAGTGTGTGGTGGGTGTGGGGCTTCGTTATTTACCACCAACTAAAGGTTGGTGGTAAATAACGAATAGGGTTATAAAAGCATTTTTGTGCACGTTTAAGTGTGCAATGTGGCAGACATACATGCCCTTAGGGCATGTATGTGCGCCACATGTGCACACATGGCCGAATCAGGGGTGCAACAGGGTGTCAATGTGACACCCTGCCACCCTTGCATGTGCTCCCCCCATTACCGAATCGGTATTTACCGAATCGGTAATGAGGCATACCTTCCCATCAATGGGAAGGTATGCCTCATTACCGAATCGGTAAATACCGATTCGGTAATTACCGAAGTTCTACGAATCGGTAATTTTTACCGCATAAATACCTACATAGCATTTACCACTTCATAAATACCGAATCGGTATGATTCGGTATTTATGAAGTGGTAAATGCCAGCCCACCTACAAGAGGCCCTAAATCTTTTAGGAAAACCAAACAACTCTTTGTTGCCTTTTACCACCGCATAAAGGCAATCCTATATCAAAAGCATGTATTGCACGGTGGATAGTTAAGTGCATACAAATATGCGACATTAAAGCTAAACGCACATTAAAATTCCCCCTAGAGCACACTACATGCAAACTAGGGGCTTCCATGGCATTCGTAGGGAACATACCCTTAGATGATATTTGCAAGGCTGCAACATGGTCTACACCACACACATTCACAAAACACTATTGTGTAGATGTGTTAGTGAAACAACAAGCTAGTGTGGGCCAGGCTGTTTTAAGAACACTATTTCAGGCCACTGCAACAGATACAGGTTAGCCACCGCTCAGGAGTAACTGCTGTATAGTCTATGCTAAAGCATATGATCAACAGCTCATATGCCTCGAACGGAAAATGCTACTTACCCAGTATGCATCTGTTCTTGGCATGTAGAGCTGTAGATCCATATGGACCCACCCACCTCCCCGGATACCTTTATCTGTTGCAGTATTATCTTACGAAGATACACTATACATGGACATCTCTTTCTACTCTTACTAACTCCATCATCACCCTTACGGCAAAACTATCTGGGATGGAGTCGATGCCCATATGCACTATCACCGAAAGGAGGAGTCCCCTACCTCGTGACTGTAAAGACTTCTTTGAACAAAAATAAAGTGCAAACATCCAGACCCAACACCAGATGGCGATCTATACTAAAGCATATGGATCTACATGCCAAGAACAGATCCATACTGGATAAGTAGCATTTTCCTTAAGGAATATGCAGTCTCTTCACAAACTCACTGCTGCTGAGGATGACCTTGAACACGCCGATCAGGTAAACGTCAGGCACCCGTGTTCACTGACACATAAGCAAGGAGATTCTCCTCAAATACCATGCGTGCTTACGACAGAGAGGGAGAACGTCGTTAACAGCAACATAGCAGCGTTGTAGCGAAGGTCACAACTTGCTGGCGTAGAGGGAATCTGCACGAGCTCATGCACGTAAACAAGAACATTGACGTAGATGCATGCGGGACAGCAGCAGGTATTCCAAAAACTACGCTTACAGGAAGAGCGTTTCAACACTCCAATGAATCACCTGCACTGACAGGGCATTCCACCACGTCATCAGTATCCGATCGACTCGGTTACTGAGCAGACCCTCCAATGTCTTGAACAGACAAACAAACGGAGTAGACTCTGGCATACAACGGTGCGAAGACCAACACACAGCCAGACCAGTATAGCAGGGAAGAACAAGATGGTAACCGCAGGGTTACTTTGGCTCACAGTTTTAACCAGCACTGGCAAATGGGAAATTCAGTAAAAAGATGAAGGCTGTATCAAGTTGAACCGATCAGAGGATGTCCAGGGAAACTGCCACACAGTCGATGCCAGTCTGATGCCAAGAAGCATGAAAAACAGCATAAGGGAGTTAGCTGCACGCCAATCTTGAGGACAATGATGGTGATCTTGAAGAAAAACACAGCAGGAACCAGAACACTGCTTCCAGGGATACAATAAATTGTCCCCCAGTATTCAAAGATAAACATTCCATCACCATGACAGTGACATCATAGGAACAAGGAACTAGTTACAGAGAAAGACTAGAAAGATTACTTCAGTCTGGTATCCAGAGCAATTACACATGGCCATCGATCCTCCGATCAGACTGCCTCTTCAGGAGGATCTTCTGTTGCAGCAACAGGGGACGGTCCTCCACCTGAACCTGTCCAGCCTTCACCTCCTTGCGTGGAGATTCAGCGGCGACAATTGACAGCCTTCGACCTTCCTCCTGATGTCTGTGATGTTATCTTGGCAGCCAGGCGTCCCTCCACTAAGACGGTATACGCCTGCAGATGGAGCAGATTTGTGGCTTGGTGCGCAGCAAAGGCTGTGGATCCCCTTTCTGCCCCTGTTTCTGAGGTTCTCTTGTTCCTCCTTTCTTTGGCCCAGCAGGGCTCTGGGCAGTCTTAAGGGCTATCTCTCGGCCATTTCAGCCTTTCTTAAGCTTCCTGATCAACCTTCTCTGTTCAAGTCCCCTGTTGTAAATCGCTTCCTTAAGGGTATTACTCATCTTTTTCCTCATGTTCCCTTCGTAATGCCTCAGTGAGACTTGAACTTGGTTCTTACCTACCTTTTGAGCCACTTCATAACTGTCCTCTCAGACTTCTTACTCTAAAGACTTCTTTTCTGGCTGCCTTCACCTCTGCTCGCAGGATGAGTGAGCTGCAAGCCCTTTCGTCAAAACCTCCTTTTCTGCCTGTCCATCCGGACAAGGTCGTCCTTAGAACTAGGCCTTCCTTTCTTCCAAAGGTGGTTACTTCTTTCCACATTGGTCAAACCATCACTTTGCCCACCTCCTTTCCTCCTCTGCATCCTTCTGAGGAGGAGGAGAGGCTCCACCGTCTGGATCCAAAACCTGCGCTTTCATTTTATTTGGATCGCACCAAACAATTCCGGGTGGATGACAAGCTTTTTGTTGGCTACGTGGGCGCCTAAAAAGGTCAGGAGGTGCACAAACTGACCATCTCTAGGTGGGTCGTTTTGTGCATTAAAGCTTGCTTCACTTTGGCAAAGAAGGAGCCTCCAGTGGGACTGCGTGCCCATTCCACCAGGGCGACTGCAGGGTCCACTGCTTTGGGACGGGGAGTCCCCCTCAATCACATCTGTCAGGCAGCTACGTGGGCATCTCTGCACACGTTCACGAAACACTACTGCCTGGACAGCCAAGTCCAGAGAGACGGCTTCTTTGGCTGTTCTGTTCTCCAGGACTTTCTGGTGTGAACTTGGTTCGCAGACCCACCTCCGCAGTTGCTATTGCTGGGGTATCTACTCTAAAGTAAGCAATCTTTAACTAATTGACTCTTTCAGATTAACAAGTTACTTACCTTCGGTAACGATATATCTGTAAGTGGCATAGGTTAGTTAGATTCCTTACCACCTCACTCATCCTCCACATTCTGCGAACTGACTTCTAGGGTCATAGAATCGTTTCAGGGCCCTAGTTTAGTGCACCAGTGGTCAGTGTCTTGCATGGCTCTGCGCTTCTGATGAGTGTTGTGTAAATAACTGACGTCAGCACGCGAGGGTGGCGTCTAGCTACCACAACGTCATCCCGGTGCCACAACGACGAATGCAGGGCTGACCGACGCCACCTTTCGACGCGCATGGGTACTGCTGCCGAAAAAATTCTCTGGATCCAGTCTGGCGCCTGGGGGTAAAGCTAAGGTAAGGAATCTATAACTAATCTGTCTCTTACAGATATAGTGTTACCAAAGGTAAGTAACTTGTTCTTTAATATTGTTTTCTGTTTCAGGTGTTCTGTTGATTCAAATTCATAAACATGAGCGAAGCAGGTGGTAGCAGAGGATCTTTACCTCCTGACAGTATGTAGCTTACTACAAAATCTGAGGGCTACTTCAACAAAGAAAAATGTGTCCTATGCCAAACTAATCGGAAAGAAAAGTTAACATCAACTGCGGCTGGACCGAAGAGAGTTTGAAATGCTGCAGAAATACGGCAAGATGGAGTTCACAAAATATTGAAACTGATGGGTGAAGAGGATCAAATAGTGTATCATTGTAACAACAAACGCTACAAGTCATATACAGTGGAAAAGGCCTGGACAAAATTTGCCAAAAAATTGCAAAAACCAGTGAATCACAACAAGAATCTGAGTCTCCTCAGAAAGCTACGACAACCAAACCCAGTGCCCATCCGCTTAGAAGATCGATGGCTACCCTTTGTCCACCTCCAACAACTGATCAGAAAATTGAGGATCTTTAACGTATTAGCTGTGGTTTAGCCAGAACAAGGGCCAAAGGGATTGCCGAAAGAACAAAGTGCACAGTATATGAGTCTCAAAGGGGAAACATGTTTTTATCTGAAGCTAGTTTCTTCCAAGATGAAGTTTTCAGCCGGGTAGCTGATCTAAACAGAGAGGTGGATGTATTTGCTGCGGATTTGTATGTCCACCTGAAGTGCATGAGTGCATACATTCTAGAATATGAATGTACAATGAGCGCCTAGCAGCAACGTAACTTCAGTTAAGTTTGCACTTTTTGAAAAAATGAATGACGTTTTAGCCACTCTTGAGTGCTGGCTACAGGTTCGTACTCAGTGAGATCAGAGAAATAATGGTCAACATTGGTGAAACTGTATTGATCCATAATAATGAAATTAAGATTTGTCGGGTGAGAATGTACAATGATGGAATTTGTTTTTGTCATTCTTGTAAAAAGAATGAGCCCACTTTTAAGAAACATCCAGAAAGATTTTGATTTTGGGCTTACTGACAAATTTTGTGATGCCTCAGAGTTCCGCAGATCACGAGAGTCAACAAAAATGCCTGATGTTGTTCTAACATAATTTACATCATCGTTTATTATCAGCTAAGCAAAACAGTTACAAACTAAAGTTCTTGAGGTCTGATCAGAAGCCGACAACATTGATGATGACTTTGAAGATATAAGCGAAGAAGTGGAAGACAATCCTATGAACAGACCGGCATATGCTGTGCAAATGTAGTGTCTTTTCCAAATCATGGTTTATTAATTACATCACAGCAAAAAGAAAACTCAGCTGCACATGATGACTGGCAACGTATTCTATGACAAGTGCAAAAGTAGAGAGCTAATCACTTCAATGAATAAGGTTGGTGAGTCAACGACTTCTGACATAGCATGGAGCAAGAAGTTGTTAACAGCTCATGCTGTAAAATCTTGGGAAACTGATAGCACACCACTTCAAAGACACTTCACCAGGAAAGGATTTATAATTGCTGCTATTGA
Source organism: Triturus cristatus (assembly GCF_964204655.1). Lineage (NCBI taxonomy): Eukaryota > Metazoa > Chordata > Amphibia > Caudata > Salamandridae > Triturus > Triturus cristatus. The sequence continues at coordinate 67,123,977 of NC_140593.1, read as the reverse complement.
TAATTTTGATTTTGAAGACGGCTCTTCTTTATGTGGAACATCCAGCACATATGATACTGTCATGGTGCTTTTTTAAGACTGTACCAATGAAGTTGCTGGAAAGCGAGCTGTGTCAGCTGTAGGCATAAACAAAGTTGCATACTTATAACCCAACTGCCTTGCCAATGTATGCAAAATCACTACAAACCATCAACATATCCCAGTCTACCAGAAAGTTTCAAAGTGGCTGAGGACATGGATCTTCTTCTACCTGATGCAGACTGGAGGGTGAAGAAAAGCCAGTTACTCTGTGGGCTGGATTTCATGCTCTGATCTCCCAGAGTATTGTCCTACTGAAGAAGGTTGGCTTTTTACCAGTAATACTATCTCCAGTCACAAACTACACAACTGTATACATCGCTCTAAAAAAAAAATCCAAAATGTGTGTACTCAGCTTGAAGACCAGCCTAGCCTGCCAAGTTTCTGCGATGAAGTTGTTTTCCATATTGTAGTTGACATTTTTATGAGCAATCCAGTAGAATTTGATGATCCTTATCCAATGATAAGTGTTTTCCACCAAACAAATGTTGTGTTGCGGTGTGCAGGAAGTTATCTCAGTGAATGTGGCATAGACAATGCACTTATTGAGGCTGGAATTTTTGGAAGCAAAGCTGTCTAGTCAGTATTGAGCGGTACTTGTTATGTTAGTTTGTAACAATGTATGCTCATAATGTCTGAGGCTATAGAAACATTGCGTTGGAATACTTTCTGGGACAAGAATGACAAATTAGATTTTGCATATCTTATCTCAGAAGTGTATAAGGCCCAGGGTGCACTTCATTCAAAAGACATAATGCAAAGCCAGGCAATGTTCAATAAACTCAGTTCAAAATCAGAGTACCTGAAAACGAAGTAAGTAGAGTTTTTCAAACCTCCAAACCCTCCTAGTCTGCACGCTTACCATCATGGGTCCCCAGTGAGGGGCAGTATTTGCCATCACCTGCCCCACTGGCAGTCCTTAACCTTAGACAGGTGGGGTTTGCAGATTGTCCGAAGGGGTTAGTCCCTGCCTTTCGAGACTACCTGATGGAGGACCATCTGTCTGTTCTCCGCCAGGAAGTGTTAGGTCTTATGGCAAAGGCGCCATAGAGAGACTACCAACGCCAGGAGCATGTTGTGGTTGCTATTCCCACTACGATTCAGGAAGGATGGAGGCCTTCGTCCTATTCTCGACCTACATTCTCTCAGTTTCTTTCTCGAAAAGGGGAAATCCAAGATACTCACTTTTGCTCAGGACTCATCAGCCCTGGAGACTGGATGGTGGCATTGGACTTAAAGGACGCATGCTTTCATATTCCTGTCCTTCCTGCCTACAGGTGTTACCTGCGATTCATGGTGGGCCATGAGCATTTTCAGTTTGCTGTGCTCCCTTTGACCTCACCAGCACTCTTCGGGTGTTCACCAAAGTGATGGTGGTTGCAGCTCATCTACGGAGATCAGGAGTGCCTGTCTTCCTTTATTTCGACGACTGGCTGTTAAAGGCAGGCTCATCCCAAGCTGTCGCCTTCCTGTTCCAGACTATGTCGGACATCCTGCATTCGGTGGGGTTCACTATCAACGTGCCAAAGTCACACCTGTCTCCCGAACGGGGAGTCATGGATATTCAGGCTATGATACTGATGTTTTAGCCTCTGTCCTGGGTTTCGGTGAGACTATCTCTGGGGCTGCTTGGCCTCCTGCATTCTGCTTGTAATACATGCCTGCTGGAATATGGACGCCCTGCAGTTGGACCTGAAGTTCCAGTGGGCGTTGCATCAGGGGAATCTCTCCGGCATGGTCCAGATCTCGGAAGGAACTGCAAAGAACGTGCAGTGGTGGCTTACGAACCGTGATTGTGTCAGTGGCAAATCCATCTCCCTTTTCCAACCAAATCTGCCAGTAGTGACAGATGCGTCACTCCTGGGATGTGGCGGTCATCTGGGAGAGGTGGAGGTCAGAAGACTCTGGTCTCCGCTGGAACCCTGACTCCACATCAGCATGTTGGAGCTCCAAGCGATCCAATTGGCATTGAAAGCCTTTCTGACCTCCATCCAGGGAAGGTTAGTGCAAGTGTTCACAGACCACATCACCGCTGTGTGATACGTCAATAAGCAGGGCAGGGTGGGGTCGTGGAACCTTTCTCTGGAGGCCCTGCATCTCTGGACGTGGCAGGAACTGCAGCGCATATCCCTGGTGGTTCATCATCTGGCAGGTTCTCTGAACAGCAGAGCGGACAGACTCAGCTGTAGATGCAAGGTCCCTATCAGCAGTGGGGAGACACTTAGTTATATCTGTGCGTCACCAACAAGAATGCAAAGTTAGCAGTTCTGCGCACTTGGGTTTCCAAGTCGGCTCATGCTGGTATACGTTTTTCATCTGGAGTAGAGCTCCGGCTTCCTGTACGCCTTTTCGACCCCTACCACTCCTGCCTAGAGATCTCAAGAAGAACAGGAACAACTGGGCACAAGTCATCCTTGTGGCTCCAGATTGGGCACGAAGTGTCTGGAATCCCGAGCTGTTTATCAGGCTGCCGCTTCAGGAGGATCTTCTGTTGCAGCAACAGGGAAGGGTTCTCTACCCTAACCTGTTCTCCGCCTTCTTGCATGGAGATTGAGCAGCGACAGTTAATAACTTAAGACCTTCCTCCAGAAGTCTGTATGCTATCTTGGCCGCCAGGCGTCCCTCTACGAAGAAGGTGTGCGCCTGCTTTTGGGCTAAATTTGTGGCATGGTGTACAGAAAGAAGGAGGATGGCTTAGTATGAGGTGCACACTTATTTAAAAGATGCACCTTGCACCAATCCAGACAATCCTTATGGTGATTTTAGTGGACTTGGAGTTTTCAACATGGAAATTGAGATTTTCGAGTAAGACGTAGTGGTGGGAGTCCATGGCTAGGGGGGCGATGAGGATGGAGATGGCATTGCAGAAAGCTGGTCGGGGTCCAGGGGCCTATAGACGAGGGTGCCTCTTATTGTAGTCTTAGCGTCAGTTTGTAGTCGAAAGTTGAGGTGTTTCATGAGAGGCATTGGGTCGTTGTTGGCGACAGTGCGTCTGATGGTTTCACTGAAAAGGAAAGCAACGCCCCCTGTCATGTTTGATGAATCTTATCTTATGTACATGCACAAATATACAAGTTAAAATGATATTGAGTACAGGCAGTATCATAAATAACGAATACAAGTTCATGTGCTTTCTTGTTTTTTTGTATTTTCTTTAATCCAACGAATGCCCAGCCAACACGTATTTCGTCGGCCGGGGATGACCCTATGACTTATTCAGGGCTGTAACGCTCTTCAGTTTTATGTTCTTAATCCTCTCTGCCGGTTGTACTTCCGACCCGGCTGGTCAATAGGTATTAAAACACGATGTGTGTCAATATTCAATGTGTCCCGAATATTATGAGCCTTTTACAATGCAAGGCGAGTCCTTTCAAGCGAGGAGGCAGTCGAACAAATGTTGCCCCAAATTGCAAGAATTGAAGTCAAAGCGAGTACGCTCCTGCTGTCTGACGTTCCGCGATCGCATCTGAATCGCCAACTTTGTTGGTGCAGTCTCATTGTATCATCTTGTAGCCATTGGGAGTGGGATGTTGAGGTTCGAGGAGGGGTTGAGCCATGTTTTGGTGATGCAGACATCAGGGGAGAGGGTGGTGATGATGTCCTTGAGTTGCTGAGGGAGCAGGCGTTGAACAGGATGCATTGGAGTTTTCCTGGGTTGTTTGTAGTCTTCTGAGTGGAAGCGGCGCTGGGTCCAATGTGGGCAGGTGGTCCTGTGTAGCAGGAGAAGCAGCAGTGGCTGCAAGTGATGGGTCCTTTAGTTTATCGTGGGGAGGACATGAAGCAGTTGCTGTTCCGGGGTCTAGCGCCAGGAGCTCCTTGGTGGTGTAGCGCAGGATGGTAGGAGGACCAGGGGTCTTTGCACTGGGATTAGTCCAGGCGCAGACGTGCTTGCCTTTGGCATGCATCCATAAGTAGTCCTCGGAGGTGGGAGGAGCTGTTAGGAAAGTGGGAGGGCGGGGAGAGGGAACAATGTGGAAGCGAGAATAAACGGGGGAAAACCAAGCAAAGGTTAAAGGCCCAAAATATCACACAAACTGAAGTGCCAATAATTCAAAGCAGAAAAACAAAATTACCCAACCAAAATAAGACAACAAAACAAATTAAGCTACAGATGAAAACTCAAACCGAGCAGGCCGCAGAGCAGCGATCTCGAACTGGATGCAGTAGGGAACTAGGAGCGCAGTCCCAGTCTCATGCAGCTTGCAGCAGCGGGGAAGCAGCACACACGACCGGGGTCAAGGGCTACTCCAACGTACAGTGGTCATCTATGCTGTTACTTCAGTCCATACTAGTCTTGCAAAAAAGGTATGTACGGCGAAGTTTTTTCCTCTCCTGTGTGCATAGAACATGCTCTGTTCTTATGAGTACCATGTGTGTTCCTGTGGTGGTACACATTATTTTTGGTGTCTATGCTCTTTTTGACACTGTGTTGGGTCTGTATTCCACATGTGTTTGTGCGCTTCTGTGTCCCCATGTGTCCTTTTCTTACATATTGCTTGCTACTGAGTACCCCTTGAATCTCCTGGGCTGATATAATATTCCATAAATAAGCACTTGGGTCTGATTTATATGTTATCGGAAAGGGTACTCCGTCGCAACAGCTTAAGATTAAGAGCAGCCCGGAGGTGACCTGTAGGAGGGGCGATGAGAATGGAGATGGCGTCGCAGAAAGCTAGTCGGGGGACCGTAGGCGAGGGTGCCTCTTATTGTAGCCTTAGCGTCAGTTTGTAGTCGAAAGTTGAGGTGTTTCATGAGAGGCATTGGGTCATCGTTGGTGATGGTGCATCGGATGGTTTCCTTGAAAAGGAAAGCGATGCCCCTCCATGTTTGTTGATGCAGTCTCGTTGTATAATCTTGGAGCCGTTGGGAGTGGCGGTGGCGATGTCAGGGTTCGAGGAGGGGTTGGGCCATGTTTCGGTGATGGAGACGTTAGGGGAGAGGGTTGAGATCGTGTCCCAGAGTTGCTGAGGCAGCAGGCGTTGAGCAGGATGCATATAATTTAGATGGGCGGGCATAGAGATCACTGCCCATCACCCTCAGGAGAACCGTGGCAGTAAGGAGTAGTGAAAACTGCAAAATGGTCGCCTTGCCATGGAAGGTAACTCCGATTGCAAGACTTTTTTTTTTCTTTTTCTAAAACAAAATCGTGCTTTGGGATGTTGTTATCTTTTTAAATAGAAAAGATTTAACTCTGCCGTACAGCTCCATCATATTTTGAAGGATGATAGTTCCTGTCAATGCATTAAATGTCCACTGACCCGATTGAGTTTTATAAATGTGGTCTTCGGGACCTCCATAAGCTTGTACTTTACTCCGTTGCCCTGGCGGAAGATGGCCAGACCTCCAAAGTATATATCGGACCAAGAATTCCATGTTCTGCGACTTTCGGAACCCTTTCTTGTCATTGCAGGGCAGGCTTTCCCTGGTGCGATGCAGGGTTCAGTGCACATTTCACTTGGTGCCTGTTAGGCAATTCAGTTTGACCATGTCTGAGACTGGAAAGCTGCAACACATTAATGGATGTACAGTACATTGATGAATAAACATCAGTTCATATTCTCAGTCACCCCCCTTCATCAAAGCAGGTGACTTACCTGTTCATCAAGCTGTTCATTCCCTCAAGCAGCTCAGCGAGATCCATGCCCACTCCTGCTCATCCATGAATTCGGTCACTGTGCCACTGATTCTTTAATGCATACTGGCAGTCACTCATACAACCACCATTGTCAATTTCACTCAAAAAAGCCTGCCCCTTTACTCCCCTCCCGGGTGAAAGGGTCAGCAGTCAATACACTATTGGCAGGCACAGCTACTTACTGAGTGGCATGGGCACACAACTTGGCATATCTGGAGACTCCACGACCCTTAAACCCCCCAAATCCTTCCCTTATGCACACCTGAGCCGGTTCGAGAGCATTCATGCTTAAAACATGGTCCCTTGAATGCACATCAGTCTTCTCTCGACCTAGGCTGCCATCCCACAGCCACGACCTCAACCAGGGCCGGACTGGGAACGCAAACGTGCCCTGGCAATAACGTTGGATCATTCCGGGGTGGGGGGAGGATGTGCTGTTTGGAAACACTGCTGCTGTGCTGCGCTGTTACAAGGGGCCTATAAATCAGGTGTTTGTTAAGCGCGACTACTCACCCGTCATTTTGAGCTCTGAGTCCAGTATGATTCCCAGGTTGCGTGCGTGGTCCGTGGGGATGGGCGGGCTTCCGAGGGCGAGGGGCCACCAGGTGTTGTTGCAGGCATCGGGGTTTGGGCCCATGATGAGTACTTCCATTTTGTTGGTGTTTAGTTGTAGGCAGCTGTTTTTCATCCATTCGGCGACGGCTTCCATGCCTTCTCGAAAGTTGTGTCTGGCGGTGTTGGGTTCGCTGGATGAGGAGAGGATGAGTTGGGTGTCGTCTGCGTATGACACAATGTTGAGTCCGTAGGTTCTGACGATGGGGGCGAGCGGAGCCATGTAGAAATTGAAGAGCGTAGGGCTGAGGTAGGACCCCTGGGGGACTCCGCAGGTGGTAGGTGTAGGGTCCGAGAGGAAAGGGCGGAGTCTGACCCGCTGCGTTATGCCAGAGAGGAAGGAGTGGATCCAGTCGAGGGGGCCTTGTCTTGGATCCTTGCGATGTGGAATCAGCGTATTAGGGTGCGGTGAGAGACTGTGTGGAATGCCGCAGAGAGGTCGAGGAGGATGAGGGCTGCTGTTTCTCCTTTGTCAATTAGGGTGCGGATGTCGTCTGTTGCGGCGAGGAGGGCGGTTTCCGTACTGTGTTTTTTTCTGAAGCCGGATTGTGAGGAGTCGAGGATGTTGTACTCTTCAATGAATGTGGCGAGTTTGCTGTTATTGGCTTTCTCAATGACTTTCACTGGGAACGGGTGCAGGGAGATGGGTCTGTAGTTTTTGAGGTCGGTGGGGTCTGCCGAGGGTTTCTTCAGGAGGGGGTTGATCTCGGCATGTTTCCAGTCGTCGGGGAACGAGGCGGTTTCCAGGGAGCGGTTGATGGTGTGGCAGAGCATGAGTGCGATGGTGTCGGCGGCTCTGTTGAAAATGTTGTGGGGGCAGGTGTCTGTGGGGGCCCCAGAGTGGATTGACTTCATCATCTTCAGAGTGTTTTCGGTGGTGAGGTCTGTCCTGTTGTCAATCATTGGCTTCAGGGGTTGGTTTGGTTGGTGAAGGGTCAGTGTGTTGGTTGTCTTCGTCGAAGTTGTCGTATATGGTCTTGATTTTGTGGTGGAAAAAGGTGCTGATTTTGTCGCAGAGGTCTTGTGAGGAAGGTATGTTGGTGGACTCGCTGGTGGGTTGGGCGAACTCCTTGATGATGTTGAAGAGTTCTTTGCTGTTGTGTGCATGAGTGGAGATTCTGTCTTCAATCCCTTTTTTTTCCGTTTCTCTGATGAGTTGGTGGTGGGCGTTGGTGGCGGTTGTGAAGTTGTTGTGGCCTTCTGTGGATATGGTGTTCCTCCAGGCCTTTTCGAGGCGGCGGCAAGTGCGTCTGGACTCTTGAAGTTCGCTGTTAAACCATCTAGCTTTCTTGGCGTGGGTGTTGTTGTTTTTCTTGAGGGGGTTATGGTGTTGGTGCTGTCGGAGATCCATCTGTGCAGGGTATGGGCTGCGGTGTTGGTATCGTCTTTTTCTGCGATGGTTGGGGTGGAGTTGCTGAGTGATGAGGTTAGCTGGTCGTCGGTGATTCTGGTCCAGTTTCTTCGTGGGAGCACGTGCTGGTGTCTGTGGATGGTGGGTGTTCTGAAGGTGAAGTGGACGCATCAATGGTCAGTCCATGGGAGTTCAGCGGTGTGGCTAAAGGTGATGGAGTTTCCAGTTGTGAAGAGTGGGTCGAGGATGTGTCCTGCTGAGTGCGTGGGTTCGGTCACGATCTGGCAGAGTCTAGTGTTGTGGTGGTTGTCCAGGAGGGATGCGGTGCTGGGGTCCAGTTGGTTGTCAAGGTGGAAGTTGAGGTCTCCCAGTAGGGTGTAGTTGATGGACTCGATGGCATGGGGGGAGATGATGTCCGTGATGGAGTTGGCGAAATGTCCACAGGGACCAGGGGGTCGGTAGATGAGGGTTCCTCAGAGGGTGGAGGTAGGGCTGGCGAGTATCTTGAAGTGAAGGTGTTCCATCAGGTCTGTGGGTTCATCTGGGAGTGTGCTCAGGCGGAGGGTGGATTTGTGGACGATGGCGATAACTCCTCCCGGGCGGGTGGGCTGGTGGGGGCGGTCCTTCCCTGAAATCTTGCATCCTTGGGGAATGGCGATGGCGTAGTCCGGCCCGAGGTGGTGTTGGTCCAGGTTTCGGTAAAGAACATCTGGGGTGGTGCTGTCGAGGAGGTCCCAGATTTCAGTGGCGTGTTTGTGGAGGGATCAGACGTTGAGGAGGATGCATTGCAGGGTCTTCGGTTCGGTTGTGTTCTTGTGGGTGGGTTGCGCTGGGTCTGTGGTCTTGGCGGTGCTGAAGGTGTGCCGGGAGCGGTGACAGCTGAAGGGTCCATGAGTGTTGGCTGGTGATGCTAGCTTGCAGTTGTTGTGGCTTGGGTTGAGAGCGTTGAGTGCCGCTGTGTCGTAGCATTGGCGGTGCAGAGATCCAGGGTTCCTGGCGCTGGTCGCGGACAGGCGCAGACAGACTTGCCTTTGGCGTGCCAGCGGCGTGGCCGCCATTAAGTAGAGGTCGGGGAGGGCTGGACAGCTGGGAGGCGGGAGCGGGGAGGGGAGCTGGATTGGGCCGGTCGCGCTGGAGGGGAGGGGCCACGCAGGCGGCAGCGGCGTGGAAGCGGGCGGGAAAGGGAGGAATAAAGGAGAAAGGGGGTAAAGTGAAAATAAAGCAGAAAAGTGCAGAAATGCAGAAGAGTGCAGAAAGGAGGCTGAAATTGAGGGTAGAAAAACGAGTGAAAAAAAACGAGTAAAAGGTGGAGCGAGAGAAAGGAGACAGAGGTCCACTGGACCACCAGGAATGAGGCGCAGGTAAACCTGCGGTTGGAGGAGGGCCTCGATCACCAACACACGAGAGTGCAGGGGCAGGCCTAACTTAATGGTGGAGCTGCGAGGGAGGGGGAGCAATTTCACTGACAATGACCCTTTTTTGTAGCACTGCTCCAAAACCGACCCCCAGTTATGAAAACAGCCCCCAGCACTCCTAAACAGCCCCACCCCCACCCTTCCGGCCCACCGGGAAAGTGCCCGGTGCCCGCTACTGCCAGTCCGGCCCTGACCTCAACCCACAACAGATGGACAGGACCTCGCACCTATATCCTCGACATGTTGTAGCTTCGCCCAAATGTCTCCTGCTTATATCTTACTCTCTAGCTGCATATAAGTTAACCCTGTTTGTAACCTTTCAAAAATGTGAATAAAGAAATTTTTTTAAAAAGCCAGCCCCTTTGACTTTGCTTGTTATTTATTGGTTCCTTTATAACATTATACGTGTTACTACTTCCAGTTTTCTTTTACTTCAGATGTGCGTTATCTTGATTTAATTACCCTGAGATATTTGTATCCCAAGGCAATTGGACCGAAAATAATATATCACCCATCAGCTACCCCCAACAAGTCAAGCAGATTTTGTATTTCTCTCATCCCTTGGAGATGCAACCTTCCTTTTATGGGTGGACGTTATCACACTTGGTGAAACCGTTCCTCTTTAGGAACCATAGTTATGGCTTATGGGATATGTTAAGTACGAGTGATGCCTTCAGTGAAAGTTATCGGCTTTGAAAGGGCTCCGCTTACAACCCTATGTATGGCATTGGAGTACTAAGGCTAGGGAAAATACAGGATTTATCTATCTCTGGAGCATCACTGTGAATCGCCTGAAGAGGCAGGCAAAACCAGAAAATGTAAAACAAAGCTGACACTCTGAAATTAGCTTGATTGGAAAAATGGTTGGGCTTTCCAGGTCCAACCACCTACCGGCAAAGAAAACAGCACTAGACTCCCCAGCAAAAAACAGCATTTTAATAGAAAAGAAAGAACAAGCTTATCAGGGTCTTAGGAAGCTTAACAGCCCACTGTAGTGCTAGAACAATCCCTAGCACCCAGGAGGCAAGTGTTCTATCGCTTTCCCTCTACGGATAAGCCTCCCAGCTGGAGAGAATCTTCCAGTATTGCAGAGTTTACCAGAAGACAAATAGAGGAGAAATCCCGGGCAAGGCGGGTAGGAGCTCCGGATTTGAAATTCCCAGTCAAGCACTACATTGGGAGTTTTTCCTGCATCAGTGATTTATTCCTGCTGCTTCTTGGTGAAAAAGTGAAAAAGAAAACATATTGAAGGTTGAGAATCCAGATAGGTGGATCAGAAAATATAAATTAAGGATGCTTGTCACTACTACAAGTTTCCCCCAGGTATAGCAGTTGAGCTGGATGTGTACCTTAGATTCACTAGATGCCTATTTTTAGGTATCACTTGTTGCGAATCACAGTATGGTTATATACATCTGTAGATCTACAACCAACATTATATGGGGAAGTTCTTTGTACGTTCATTTTCCAAATGCATGGTAGTGCTGGCAGCTTTAGGGGACAAGTTAACAAATGTTCACATCCTCAAGAAAACAAAATAATTTGCAGAATATTTCGTATTTCCTACATGATATGGGTCTCCATATGAGCCACAAGTTCACAATCACTCCAGTCTAAATAATCCATTACTTAGAGTAAGTTGTGGTAAAAAAAAATGGCAAACATATCTCTCATTTGACAGACTGTCTTCTCTAACCCCAACATGTCTTTAACCTAAAATAATCCATCGTCGGACACAGGCAGATGTTACTCTAGGATGCATGCCATTACCTTTCATAGTGATACAATCAAGCTCCCACATAAGGGCTTACAGGACTGTCTAGAGCAGTGGCCGTCGAAACTTTTAATGCTGCATCCCTTGTTTAAAAATGGAAAACATTGCCTCCCTGACTTTTTCACAATTATTCTATTGAATTGGCAGTTTTTAAATACGTCCAAACATATTTAAACATGTCAGTTAAGTCCTGTTGCACCTTTTGAAAATGCAATCAAATACATGGTTGCCTAACATACTACTGTGGTCAACCAGTCCTTACTAAAGTGTGAGTATCCACAGTGTGATTATCAGAAATGGGGAGTGTGTGCGTGGGGGTAAGAGGATCCCCTTGCCCTTTTACATCTACTCCCAGCCAGGGTATAAGTGACAAAAGATATTAGTGACGGTATAAGTGACAAAAGATATTAGTGATGGTATAAGTGACAAAAGATATTGGTGACGGCGTGTTACGGAGTGGATTACCAGCCCCTCATTACTTTTCGTTATAACAAAGCACTGTTACCAGAATGATGCTCCTCTTGGCCAGATCCTGGTGCCTCCTCTGGTCTAGAGGACCATTGAAGCTACAGAAAAGGGAATTGAGGGGAGGCGGTGCGAGGGCAGGTTCTCTATCTCCAGTAGATATACAGCTATTCCCTCGCCTGAGAAAGGTGAGACTAGGGTTGTTCACTTACTGCTGTGTTTTTCACCGCAACTAAAGTTGATGGATGCCTTAATGTAGGGTTCAGGTACCCACTTTTGGCAACTAATAAAAGTAAGGAAAATGCTTGACCAAGGATTGGTTGTTTCGTATGAGAAAAGTTGGAACTGGGAGCTTATGACCTATGATGCCTTCTTGCCCGCACAATATCAGAGTCGACTTCTGATAGCCAATACAACAGCAGTGTAATTCCTGAACAAATAAGGGGCTCAAGTCAGGGCATTTTCAGTGGTGGCTCAGGAAAGAGGGCACTGACTCAAGATTAGTAATGCCAGTTCATGTTAATTTACCCACCATACCAGAACAGATTAGGCAGAAATGTTTTTGAGGAGCACAATTGTCTGGTAAATGATGACATATCAAAATACTCTTTTTCTGATTGAGATGCACCAAATTTCAAACTTTTTGCCATTGCAAATAAGATTAAATGCTTGGACTTTCCATCCAAGTGCAACAGTACCCTCTCAAAGTTTGTGTGTATTGTGTGCCAAAATGAGGCTATGGCTGGGCATTCCCACATGGCATTGAAGGAAAGTGCCCTGTACAGCATTTCAGCGCCACCATGCCGCCGATGGAGTTCTGCCCATCTGCAACAACCTAGCTGGATAGTAGTATACACTGTGTAGGTAATTAATTGTATGAAATGGAGTCGCTGAAATGGGCAGAAGTCTGAGGGTCATTCTGACCATAGTCTACTAAGACGCCAAGATCTTTTTACCATGTATCTCGGAGATGGTAGAAAGAATCAGTGGAATTGATCACTAGAGGCCTATAGATCAGTGATTTGCCTTTCTGACTGAGTTGTGCCATGGTGACCTTGGGAGTGTAACTCCATTAGTGCCTGCAACTCGTTGGCATGGATATCGAGGGTGTGCCGCAGCTGATAGCAACAAAAGAATTGCCTCTTGTGAAGGGCAAAGTCGATCACCAGTTGGTCGAACGATTTCATGTAACTATTGTGGATATGCCTGGGAGGTCCCTGGCCTTGAATCCTTTGAAGTCGGCATCATGCGTCAGATCAGTTTCTGTGGTTGGTTTGCCTTACCAGCTTATGTGTTTAACCACTGCCTTCCAGCACGTCAGTGTACTTCTGATAATCATGGGCAGCATTAGCGGAGTTTGGGCTCCCTATAAAATAGAGTGCAAGTCATTGGGTTATAGTGTAAGTAACTCAAAATGAATCATTGTGTCCCGCCCATCACAGAAAGGCCAATCATTCAGCTGGATAAGTTGGGATGACCTGTAATAAAATTGTAAGTTGGGGATCCTCAGTCCGTAGTCATATGCAGACTGTGTGCACTTGGTAACAGAAATGTGGGGGGCAGGTGGGTCCACCTGCCCATAGAAAACGAGTATAAGAGTGAGGCAATGTTTGGGCAATGGTGGAGGATAGCAAATACAGGGTTTGTATCGTGAGAGCAGTGGTTCTTAACCTGTGTTCCAGGGACCCCATGGGGTCCACAAACCCTACTCAGGGGTCCGTAACTGCTCAGAAAATAAATAATATTACCGGATTCATAAAGTGTATATAAATAAAGAAGCAAAATATACAATTGCTCATTTTAAAACATTCTGTAAATGTGAAGGAATTTGAAATAGGAGGCTATTGCTGAAGTTAGAATCCTCAGAATGATCAGTGGGAGCAGTGCAAATGCATCAAACAGAACATAGTATAAATGACGAGTGACGTTGCCTCAATTGAGTTTACAAAAGCTTCACTCTTCCTATTAACATGAAAATTTAGTTTTTTTTCATATTTGTGAAATAATTTCTTTTTTTTTTTGTATTTGATGAATGCTTGCATCTGTACATTTTGTTTACTGTTTTGCAATTCAAATCATCGAAAGTGCTTAGGCAGCGTGTAGGAAGCTGGCTCTGCATATACTATACCAAAGTAAGGTATAGTGTGCACAGAGTCCAGTGGATCCCCAGAGGTATAGCAGAGGCTAAATTAGATAATCACCTACAGCTCAATTTGTTGTAGTGTGGTTGAGCAGTTAGACTTATCAGCATTCATTGTATTCACTCAATCAAGGCTGATGTCACACACACACACACAGAATCAAGACCAATTAGGTAAGTACAAAACAAAAAAAACTTATGGTTTATTTGTAGAACTAAGCAGGACTTGGTACAGGTAGGTAATAAGTACTTTCAAATGCACAACTGTTCTAGGAAATGCAGTTGTTCTTGTAATTGTAACAGTTACAGGTTGATATCACTTTTCAGAATATTTGCCATTAAACAGTAAATACTCTCTGGTTACTTTCGGATTACAGTAGAATAGTGCTCACTTTTACCCATACATTAGCATTTCTACATAGAACACTTTCTACACCCAAAATCTCATACTAGGAGTCCCTGTGGGAGGAAAAATAGTTATTGAACTCAGAGGAAGGTATTTGACTTACGAGGTTGAGGTTTCAGGGTTAGGACCAAGGTTCCCCAAGGTCCAAGTGGACACACTAGTTAGTGGCACTGGGGCGTCCGGGTGCAGAGTGCAGGGGCCCAATGTTAGCCAACGGGCTCAGGGCCTTTGGTCGTGGTCTGCTGGCAAGCAGGCCACTTGAGTGTTTGAGCAAAGCTCCTAAGGTTGTGGTCGACAATGCAGGGGCTATCAACCGTCACAAGAACTGCACCGCGGCCAGGTGCAGGAGTTAAAGTGGACGTCGCTGTCCCTGGGCTTCTCTTGGAGGCGACCAATGACTGGGAAGGCAACTGGGGGTCTGGGAGGATGCTTGGACACCGTTGGTTGGGCCACCCAAGTCCGGGAAAGTGTTGAGGGCTGAGGTGTGTCTTAGGCTTCGGTTTCCTTAGGATGCGATCGGTCGCGGTCGGCATCAGTCGGAGAGACGAGGTCAGACTTCCTGGACCGCTTCGGTCAAGGGAGCAGTTGTCTTACCGCCTTCAGTCGCAGTTGGGAACCCTTCAAATAAAGGCTGCAGGTTTAGCTTCGAAGCTTGTGAGAGGTCAGGGGTTACCAGATCCCAACTTAGGATCACTGGAAGAAACTCTTTGGAGAAGGGGGCCACTCGACCTCGGGCCATGGCGGTCGGGTGCAGAATCGCGGAGTACAGACTCTGATGGTTTAGTCTTTGGTTTGATCAAATCCGGTGCTCATGGGAGACAGTCTGTTAGTTGAGTGCAGAGCAGGACCTCCGGGCTCTGGGGGTCTGCTGCTGCGCCACATGCTGGTTTCTTCACTGTAGGCAGGTCGTGGTTGGGACAGGCGGGTATGGCTGGGGCCTAGTCAGTTGGTGTCCTCGGTTTCTGGGTCATCACTGCTCTTCGGTCCTTCTTTCTTACTCGAACGTGAGGAGGCAATGTTCAGGGTGACTCCTAAATACTACATTTAGGGGTGTTAAAGGAGTGTGCAGGTTGGGACCAATGGGTCCCTTCCTTGGGATGGGTACACCCCCTATTATGCCACCCTCCAGTGGGAGAGTGCACCAACCTCTTCCTAATTGGCTGAGTCCCCTCATCTTCAAGATGGAGGTGACTGAGATGTGTGCTTCACCTCGCTTCCCTCACCTGAGGGGTGGGGTTGACAACGGTGGGCACACCTCTCTTCTTATCTTGGAATTCCCACCTATTCTCCTGCCCAAGTGGGGGTCAGAACCGGTGGGAGCCAGTTGCTGGGAGCAGAAAAAGGCCCGGACAGCGTCCAAAGGCGGTAGTCCTTTGAAGGTTCCCCTTTCGTGGGTGCTGCAGCATGACACCTCTACCCAGGATGGGCTTTGTTTCTGGACTCAGAGAGTCGGGTTGCATCAGATGTCATGCAAAAATGTGGAGTAAATATGCAAAGAAGGGGCCCTTTCCTACACCATGGTCCCCGAGTTTCAATCTCTGGATTCCAATAATGATTCATTGGGGTCCCCAGGTTCCAATTATGATTAAGTGGGGTTCCTCAGAAATCAAATGTTTATGACCCACTGGTGTAGAGGATCCGTGGGAGAGCCACCATTTTGAAGAGTGCGCCCGACCCATAACAGTGAGTGGCAGTTGGGACCAACTTTCTATGGAGTCCTGATTGCAATGGGTTGATATTAAGGACCCAGCTCCGACGTGAGTCTGTCGTAATCATGCCCAAATATTTGAAGTGGATGCCAGCCACCTTAGCTGTGATGTGAGGACGTGCCATGGTGGGGTGTCTACAACCGAGGAGTGTGTTGATTTCCCCCTGTTCACTGAGTTCTGAGGTCTTACAAAAACCTGCAGCATTTGAAAGACCCACAAGCTTTTGATAAAAAGGTGAAAGTGGTCCTCATGGAGGGAACTCTTTTCTTGTGACCCTCTGGTCACTGGAATCCCCAGTAAATCGCGTCTTGTCAGAGCCAAGAGCACGAAGTAGAGGGCTCGGACAAATCAGAGAAGCGCCAGCCAAACACCATCTTTTCTAATACTGCCAGCATAAAGGGCCAGTGTACTGTGCGGAATGCTTTACGGAAATCAGCAGTGACCAGGGCGGCATCTCGGTGTAGCCCGTGTATCTGCATTAGGGCCACCTGCAGGTTTCCTAGCTTCTAACCAGACTTTTCAGACCTAGCTGCCCATTCCCGTTGCCACTTATTCTCTCCAGCTTAGTTCAACTGGCCTAAAAGAGGATGTGCCAAATATGATCCTTGCCACTCGTCTCTTCCATTGGATGTTTTGTAGCAGTCAGAAGAGCTTGCTTTTATCCACTCCTTTTTATACCAGCAAATCTCTGTACAGCAGGCATCTCCCCTGATCAGAGTCTTATTGCATGTGTGAAAGAATCCTAGAGCTCTGGCATGTTTCATATTGAAGACAGCTTAGTGAGATAGGTTGTTGTTTGATGGTTGCCTTACTTTGTTAAACGTTACCTTGTTGCTTACTTATACCGGAAGAATATTTTTGTTAATTGTGTAGCCTTGAAAGAAAACCATTTGTCCTGTTTAAAGCTTGTAGGGGACATGGCCAGAGGAGTGGCCCTCGAGGATGGCCCTCACCTTACTTTCCACTACCTTACACGCAATCTGTGAACAATTTGTCGTGACTGCACTAAGAGGGAAGGGATATGGACCATGAGGAGCGTGCATTTAGAATGTGAGCAATTGTTTGATTAAACAAAAAAAAGCGTAGATTAGGCCCCAAAACCATTTCCTCGACTAAATCTGCAGATCCAAGGTCCCAGCACTGGATGGATTCTGAGAAACCCCACTATAAAACTTCACCCTGACTTAATACCTAAACAATTTTTCGATACCTTTGTGAAAAAGCCACAGGGAACCCTTCCCTGCACTGAAAAATGTCCTATGTCAGGCGTCGTGCATGACTTCATGTGCCCTTAAATGTCACAAGAACCAAAACCAGCCATCACAGCATCAAAAACTGCTCTCCCAAACCCAACCCCGATGACACCAGTGGTCATCATGGATGACTTTGGGCTTAAAATCCCTTTGCTATTGAGAAAATGCCGAGAATTCGTTCAGCAAGGAAAGAAGGAAATCAAGCTTCCAAATGATAAGCGGGAGCCTGCTGAATAAAGAGAACCCAGCCTGGTTACAGCCATCAGATGTGGATTATTCAGTCCCGGAGACATCCTCCCATAACATTTGACAAAAGCCAGTGCTTTAAATGGGCAGGTACTACAGGGTACTCAGTACCTGCACTTCTTTCATTTGTATGGGAGTGCCCGTGCCTTTCAGCACTGCTCCAATGCTTTTAATGGGAGAGTTTCGGCACTTCTCAGCAGCAAAAGGTACTGTGGGACAGGCAGTTCCTGCATTTTTATATTTCCATTTCAGGCACTAGGGTAAGCAGCAGAGCACAGTCCTTTGCTCTCCTGGCCAGAGCCTTCCAATGGCTACCCATAAAATCTGTTTATAAGTATACGATGGATGCGGAAGACTCAAGTTTCCTCTTTATTTTAAACAGATGTCAGAGAGCAGATCCAGAGTGACCATTCCTCACCCCTCCCGTGCTGAACCACGGAGGAAAGAAAGGGAAATTGTTACTAAAAGATTCCACTCAGACCAAATCTGCTACTGAGACCAGTTAAAATGAGCATGGCTCCAGAGTAAGCCAAGACGTCCGGGATCCCAAGCCAAAGGAGATCAGGTAGTGGCAGCGGCAGTCTAAAGGAAGAGTTTGACCCCTGTTGGAGGGCATAGGCAGGAAGATGTATGGGTCATCTTTTCTGACCATCTGGGTACCCCATGCCTCCGTCCTCCTGAAAACATATGACCTAGAGAACAGGGGCAGAAATGATCCTGCGATTCCAACCTGAACATAAACAAGCTGAGATAAAGTTCATCCCAACAGGATATACTGGCTTGGAAGCACACCATGAGTGTGCTCCTAGATTTGGCAGACTCCAGTTTAGAAATGTGTGTAGCGTAGTCTGATTAAAATGCTGAATTCACACCAGATGTGTGTAACCGTGCTAGACATGTTCTTTCATGCAGAAGCCTTCTTCGGAAGGAAGGTGATCAAGATCAAATATTAGCACAGGAGAGGCAGAGGGAGCCCTCTTGGCAGGGCGTCTGATTTCCATTCAGGCGCTCGATCAGAGGCCCCCATCTCTGACTTTGGTACACACAGATAGCAACAACCACCCCCACGGCCGTGTCTGAAGCGGTTTAGGTAAGCTCAGTATTTCCACAGATAAAGGTACCATCCGAAAGCAAATGTGTTGGCTCATTTTAATATGAGAGCCACATTGCACAAGAAAGATGTGCGTCTCCTCAAATCTCAGACTAGGAGCTGGCCGTCAGAAAAGTTGCCACACAGATGACCATACTGTTAGATATTGCGTAAGGAACACCTCCAGCAGCTGGAGATTGAAGTTCTAGATCTAAAATAGAAACCACAAGAGAGCTACTTCATCTGTTTCATGGGGCAAATTATGCATGCAGACCAGGGAGCGTATTACACAAGGTGCCCAGGGGGCGCAATGGGCGTTTGCGCCCGCTTTGCTCGCCTCTGGGGCACTTTGGTATTACAAAAGGGGTCACAGACACTTGTTTGTCCCCTACTGTAATACTGAAAGCGCTGGTGCACTAACAGCGCTAGCGCTTCGTCAAGAGGGCGTTCCCTCATTTGCATGGGGGTGTGGCCCCATGCAAATGAGGGGATCCCTTTGCCTCTGCGCCTGGGCTGTATTACAGACGCGGCTGCAGAGGCAAAGAAGCTCTCAGGAGGTGCACTGTCAGTGCACCCCCTAATTGCAGCCCTCTGCTTGCAGGAATGGCGGTCCCATGGACCCCCCAGACATCCCCTCACAGGCAAGCACAGTCACTCACTGAACCCGCAAGGGGATCTCCAATCCCCTTTAAAAGTGCAGGCCGGTTGCCGCCTGCACAGTGAAAAACACAGAGCGGCTTTATAGCAGCCGCTCTGTTTTTCACCCGAATGCGCTACCCTGTGGGCAGCGCATTCACCCTATTGCAACTCAATTTTCCTGTATTGCACCGGGTGCACCTTTTGAAAGATGCGCCCAGCGCAATACAGGAAAATGCACTGCATACATAACATGGCCACTGATGATCATGCTGTCAGAAGCAGCACTGTAGCTGCAAGAAGGGGATGTTATGTGTTTCTTGGATCTAGACAGTACCTGAAAGCTTTGCAAAAACTCTAGATGCTAAGTGAATCAGTTATAATGGCAATGCATGGCACTGCCCGTTATATTTGAAGTGGTGTGCTTGTACAGGTTAGGTATATAAATACCTTGCTTTTCATTTTACAGATAACTTGCA
Source organism: Triturus cristatus (assembly GCF_964204655.1). NCBI lineage: Eukaryota > Metazoa > Chordata > Amphibia > Caudata > Salamandridae > Triturus > Triturus cristatus. Next base: position 67,104,688 of record NC_140593.1, on the reverse strand, counting down.
TTGGAACAAACATCAAGCAGTCTTGCAAACATCTTTACTTTGGAATCTCAATGCTCTTGAGAGATTTGTGGGATGACTCTTACATTTTGCCCCTTTTAGCCTCCCCATTGAGGTTCTATGATGTAGTTAGCCATTTAGTACACTCTCCAATGTCCTCATTAAATGTTATTTCATTCAACGTCAAAGGGCTAAGCCACCCAGTTAAAAGGTCTAAGATCCTTGACTATTTTAAAGATTTAGCGGGCTATACAGTACAAAGATTGGTTTTAAAGAGGCCTTGTTGATGAGGAAGGGATGGGTATCTGTTGTTACTTGTTCTGAGGCTCATGGGATAAAGTATAGGATCCTTTCACTACTCTCTAAAAAATCTGGCTCATTAGGTATTGCCTATGAGAATGACAGTAATGGCAGATGGCTCCTGACCAGATTAAATAACGTAGAACAGGATCTTAGCGTTATGAATATATATGCTCCCAATATTAATGATCAAACGTTTTGCTGTACCCTCAACAAAAAGTTGACATTTCACAGGACTCAAAGCTGAATTTGGGAGGCGATCTTAACCTTCCTATGGATCCCATTCTAGATGGCCATTCAGCCTTCAAATTTAGAACCCCCCAGGGCGCACAAACAAATGTTAAACCTTCGCTCCACGCACCGCCTAACGGATGTATGGAGGTTACACAATCCTAAGGGCAATGATTTCACTTTCTTTTCACCTCCCCACTCGAGTTTCTCTCATATAAATTATCTCCTTGTATATGCCTTACTCCTTAGAGCCGCTTCTGACCCAAAGATTCACCTCAATCTGGTCTCAGACCATGCTGCCATCTCCATATCCACCTTTATTTGCCCAAATAAAGGTGAGGACTGGATTTGGTGTTAAATTCCGACATTTTAGAAAATGAAGCTGATGTTGCTGAATTAAAGAAGGAAATAAAGCTCTTCTTCAGCGAGAAAAAACATTCAGTTTCCTTTCCTGTGATGCTTTGGGACTCATTCAAATCGGCGGCATCGCCCCACTGGCTCAGAGCCAGCAGCTAAAAAATTAAATGATATTTCATTATTGTTTTATTTTTAAGCAGCTGGTTCAGCCAGCGTGTGTAGACAGGGGCATGAGAGCAGTGCGGGGATTGGACAGGGAGTCTGAGACATAGTCCCAGTGTCTGCTGGGACAAGGAAAAACCAACACCGACTCGGGAGGCAGCCGGCAGCAGGAAAGTTTAACTTTTTGAAAATGTTTATTATTATTAAACTGACCCCTCTCCCCGCCCCACCACTTTTTCTGTGTGGCACCTGCTGCTGATTCAAATGTGTTTTAGAGGCCACATAATTAAACAAAGGTCTAAGAAAAATAGTGCCATTAAAAAATCCCTACATTACCTACAAGCTGAATTTAAGAGCAAAGAGGAAGCATCCCCATCACCCCTTGGAGCGGTTTGATTTATCCAGCATCACCTTGAACGCACGAGCTCTGCGTCAGGACACTTCAGGGGTGAAGAGCAATGGTCGAGGAGGGGGGCGTTTGATTGCTGTGAGCACACACACACATTGGATGCCTTGAGTGAGTTGGGTCATGCTGCCAAGTGCCGGCTGGGCTGTGGTGGGCCTTTTTGCTTTGACACTTGCACACACCGGGCAGTGTGACAGACACACAGCGTTGTGACCCGTGAAGAGATGCCTATCCCTGGACTGAAGTAATGGTGGGGCATTGGAGCCAAGTGTGACTGGTGTGAGATGACACTTGACTCTTAGGGCAGTGGCAAACAGCCTGGCCGGATCCCCCACACTTCATTCCAGAGCCAGGAGGAAGGATAAGTGAATCTCACCTGACAAACTAAAATGAATGAATTTATGAAACTAAGTACTGAGTTACCCCGCAGACCCTCCTCTTGCAGCCTAATTCAAGTGAGGCTGCTGAAGCAGTGACCGTAGGCAATTGAGATTACACAGTCATCACTTGACAGTAAGATTGGGGAAGTGGCCATGGATGCTTTTCTGCTCTGCCAGGACCTCTTCAACTCCGTTACCACGTCTGTCAGCCAAATGTCAAAGACCAAAGATGCATTTCTTACCCTCAAGTCTACGGTGCCCACCTGGTGGATTATACCAAGCACCTAGAAGACAAACTTGATGAGTCAGAGAGTTGAAGAAGTCTCAATAACTTAAAGATTGATGGAGTCTCCAAAAGGGCAGAAGGCTTCAACCAGGAGCAGGAGCTACTCTCCTGGCTCATTTCTTGGCCCCGGTAGAGGAGTTATCTTAGTGCTTTATCGATGATCATACACATTAGGCCATGCGACTAGGGCTTACCCCTGTGGTGCACAGGCCCCTTATTGCTCGACTCCTAAACTATATAGGTTGCAAGAGCATGCTGCCTGCAGCCTTAAAAAGGAGGGGGGCGGTCTTCAATGAATCAAAGAGTGTTGCTTTTCCCTGACTATACGAAACAAGTCCAACAACAACAGAAGCCCTTTGTTGGAGTTAAGCAGATATTTAAGGAGATGCAATTAGACAACAACTTGCTGTATTTCACTAAGGTGACAGTGCTCTTTTATGACAGATCCTGTTTTTGCGAAACCCTAGAGCCACGTGGGACTTAGTCATGGAGCAGTGAGACTTAGATGATGAGTAATAAGGTAGCAAGAGCCAGTTGGTGACTTGCCAAAGGAACAAAGGAATCGTGTGTCAAGGCGTAGTGCATCAAGGGATAAATCACACTCACAAGTATAATAGGTAATTTTAATTGATTCATCTAGATCCCACCATTGTCTTCACCCAGACAGTCTCCCTCCTGGTGGAGGTATGGCTCACTTGGAGAACTGAACATTCAAGTGAGAGACCCTATGATGACACTATCCACTACATCACTCCAACGGAAATAATATACACTAAAGTGACAACGTGGTTGAGGGTCCCCAAGACAATCTCTTTGAGACTGTGGTTCATAGACTGGTGAGGTTCAATCCCTTCTTGATTTACATTCAACAGCTGATAATAATTTAGACCTGTGTTAGTTCCTGGTGATACTCTTGAATATTAGCAGATTAAAATATGAGATCTAGAGAGGCTTGGTACTGTGTTGTAATTTGCTTAGGCTTGTGTTGTTTCATGTGGAAACAGACAAAACACGTGTTGGCTGCTTTGTTTGCTGGAAATTTATTTCTGAAAAAGAAAATCAATAAATCAAACGTTTTCTACAAAAAGAGTCTTGTGGAATACCCTCCATGTCCTATTTACTGGTCATGAGAAGTGACAGAATTGTATGGATTCAATAATTGGAACACAGATTACTAAATGTTCACAACACAGATTGATTTACGTGATCAACTTGAATATACAATTGGTGTGCTGTATTAGCTTTTTCTTTTGCTTTGAATGTGCATGTTTTACAGGTGATTTGCACCCTTTGGTAGTGGGTGACTCAAGCTAGCCAAGCACCCTGCTGTACTTACAGAAAATTCGCCTAATATCCATGCCATTTACTGGTATATACATGTTAGACCTGTCAGCCCTTTGGGTGGTCCCTCCTCATCATTATTTATTTTGTCCCACTTTTGCCTCAAACCCTGTTAGTATTTTTTTCCTTTTTGGGAACCACCAGACTTTTTAGTATTGATGCAGATTCAGGGAGCCATTTTATCTACCCCTGGAACTTCTGTCTGAGGGCCTGGAGCACAAAATGGTGGCCACCTGTGACATCATCAGAACCCACTGGAACCTACTAGAACCTTCTGCAACATTCTGGAACCCTGTGACAGTTGGAGGCGGTTTGGAATGTTGGGAAGCTAAGCCAGAGTTGACAGTTGGAGCGGGCAGTTGGCACCTGACTGGTGAAGAGAGAGCAGCAGAAACCTGAAGGAGGAAGGAGTGAGGCAGCAGGGGTGGAAACTTGTGCCTGGAGTGGGGTCCATAAACCCACCCTTGATACTAGTCCCTACTGACTGAGCCCAGCCTGGAGCCCTGTGTGGGAGAAAGCAAGAAAAACCATCTTAAGGACCTGGACAGCAGGAACAGGCCTTAGAAGTAAAGAAAAGCAAGAATCTGACCTGTTTATTGGTTTCCCTGGAGTCCGACGTCGAGAAGCCTGAGACCTGGAGCCCGAGGTGGAGAAGCGGCGCTGACTGGAAAGCAGACGTCGTACTCGGAGCCGCCAGAGGTCGAGAGAGGGCGCCGACGGAGGTCGTGGAGAGTACCAGAGGTCGAGGAGGAAGACACCTGAGGTCAAGTGATCGGCGTCGACGGGGGAGTGAAGTCCGCCCTCCGGAGTCGCCGGAGACCGAGGTGAAGCGTGCCGGAGGTCGGGAGTGGAGATCGCACTCCGGAGTCGCCGTAACCTGAAGAGAATCGTGCCGGAGGTCGGGAGTGGAGGTCGCACTCCGGAGTCGCCGGAACCTGAGGAAAGGAGCACCGGAGGTCGGGAGTGGAGATCGCGCTCCGGAGCTGTCGGAAGTCGACATCGAGCCAAGACTGCCCGACGTCATCGAACCGGAGGTCGACATCGAGCCGAGGCCGCCGACATCGAACCGGAGCCGTCGGAAGTCGACATCGAGCCAAGACTGCCAGACGTCATCGAACCGGAGGACGACATCGAGCCGAGGCCGCCGACATCGAACCGGAGCCGCCTATCGACGTCGTCAAGAACTGACATTGCGCCGAGGCCGCCGACATCGAACCGGAGCCGCCTCACGGCGTCGACACGACTCCAGTGGCGTCGGAGCTTCATAAAAAGGGCAGTAAGTGGAATAGAGGGCGCCTAAGGCCCTGTGGAGCCCTGAGAGACTAACCTAGGGTGCTGGAACCAGCTTGATTCTGCCAGGGGTGAGCTGAGACTAATACAGAGGGGTTGTGTAGTGTGGGAGAGCCAGATCTCTAGACTCCCCCTTTATCTACCTCAGTTTAGGCCTCAGCCTTGTCCAAGCCAGGGAGTATACCCCTCAGGCCATCCAAATCTTTACAAGCTGGGATTGGGTCAAATCATCCCATAGTACCTCAGGAATGTGAACTGATTTACAAGTGTAACTGTTGGCTTTTATTATTTATTGAGAGCACTGTATTTATTGTATTTATCCTATTTATTGCCTCACAGTATTTATTGTTTTACAGTATTTATTGTCGCACAATATTTATTGTCGTACAGTATTTATTGCCTCATAATATTTAATTGCCTGTAATGTAATGCACTTATATTTATGCCTTGATTATTTATGATCTACCTTATTTATTGAATCGTTAAGACAGTATTTATTTGACGTACCCTTCCACAGAAAAAGCCTTGTGTACTGTGATTGTATTATTATTTATTTAATCAGCAACTAAGAGAAAAGAAGATAAAGAGATATATTTTCAGTATAATTTTTAAGGTGTAGTATCGTTTTTGGAACGGATGCACGCATGGTTATTGTGTGGGTATTGCGTAAGCTTAACACGGTGCCTGACCCCTGACCACTCGAGCCAAGCTACCACAGTGTATGTCTGGAAAAATCCCATTACCACCACCCTTCCGGTGTGGGAGTGGGGTTTTTCTAACATAATTGGTGTTCAGTGGTGGGATAGAGCTGTGCCTACGTATACTCGACAATAACTGTGGGTAGTCCATAGGCCTACACCTGGAGTTTTCTCAAAGCGGCCTTCCTAATTGTGAGTTTTTGTTTTTTCCAAATTTACTCTGGTGGTGGGAGGAGGTATTATAAAAGGTACCCCCCTGCATAGCTTCTGCAAATAACTGTCCTCTGACCTGAGTGGGCAAAATGGAATTTGTCTTAGAAAATGTGGAAACCTATACTGTGGCCCAACTCAGAGAGTTTTGTCAGCGGGAGGGGGTGTATTGTCCCCCAGGAGCAAAGAAGGGTGCACTCCAAACCAGCTTAAGGGCTTGGGGGGAGGCACGACGAGAAAGCAAGGCTGAGGAGGAGGACAGGGATAGAGAGCCCGACAGTGAGGGAGCTGGTTTGTACCAACCTGAGGTGGGGAACCTGTTAACGGGGCCCAGGACACTTTCTAGGAAGGGCAGCAGTGCCTCTAGCAGTGGCTTGTCTGAAGTGGAGTTAACAGACCGGAGGGAGAAAAGACAGCTCACATGGGACTTAGCAAGGCTGGAGAAAGAGAAGGAGGAACAGAGGATGGCTCATGAGTTAAGGCTGAAAGAGATAGATCTTCAGATCCTACGAGCCGGGGCACACCCTATTCCTAATGGTGGCAGCGAAGAAAGAGAAATCACCAGGGAACCCAAACCCTACCTGCCAAAGGACATAGTAGCTAGCTATGGTGTGGGCGACGATATTGCCAAGTGGCTAGCGGCCTATGAGGTCTCATTAAGGGCCCATGGGGTTCCAGAGAAGTACTGGGGAGGGGGATTGTACAGGTACATGCCTCCAGCTGGTAGGGATGCATTATTGGCCCTAGAGGAGGATGAGCAGACCCACTACCCCACCATGAAGGTGGCGCTCATAAGAAAGTTTGGACTAACACCCGAAAAGTACAGACAGAAGTTCCGGGGTAGTCACAAACTGAGCACACAGAATTGGGTGGACTTCCTGGACTATGCAAAGAAGGCACTAGAGGGTTGGATTCAGGGCAGTGAAGTGAGGAACTACGAGGGGTTGTTTGATTTAGTACTGAAGGAACACCTGCTCGAAAAATGTTTCCCTGAACTGCGTCAACACCTGGTGGATAGCAAGCTGACCAATCCCCGGAAGCTTGCTGAGGAGGCGGACATTTGGGCTAGTACCCGGGTGTCCACAAGGGGGACTGGAGGGGATGCTCAAAAGGCCGGACAGGGCGCCCCCCAGAAGAAAGAGGGAGGGGAAAAGAAAAAGGAGTTCTCCAAAGGCCCCCAAAATAACTTCAAAGGGAAGGGAACAGGATTCACCCCTAGGGCTAACCCCCCCAGAAACCCTAATCCTGGCCAGAGTCAGCAGCCAAGGGTTGTCCATTGCTTCGAGTGCGGTGGCGTTGGACACTACAAGGGAGATGCGAAGTGCCCGAAACGACCACCCCCTCCCATTGGAGGAAAGACCCCCGGAGTAGCTAGTGTAGTGCTCGGGGAGGAGATGCCCTTAATTAAGGGAAGGGAGTGGGCGGGTGTCACTTTAGTGTCCCTGGGAGAACGGGAGATGGTTCCTAAGATCCAGGTGCCCGCAAATACCGCAAAGTATGGGCAGTGGGTCACCATCAACGGCCAAAGAGGGGAGGCTCTGAGAGACACAGGAGCCAGTATGACTATGGTGCGTAGCCAACTGGTGTCTCCAGAGCAGGTGATTCCCGATGTACTCCACCCTGCCGCGATGGCTGACGGCAGAATGGGCCACTATCCGGTGGCCGAGGTTCCCTTTGAATGGGAAGGGGTTGCAGGTTCACTTCGAGTTGCCGTAAGCCCTGCCGTGCCAGTCGATTGTCTGCTAGGGAATGACATGGAGCACAATGCTTGGAAGGAGGTGGAGTACCGGACTCATACTGAGATGCTGGGTACACCTGACTGGGCCTGTGTGAGCACAAGGTCCGCGACTACCCGGAGAGGGAGTTCGTTTCGGCTGGAGCCTGGAACAAAGGCCCAGCCAGCTGCCAGTCAAGGGAAGAACCGAGGACAGGAGGAGCCTGCCTCGGCGTCCGCACTCCGTAGGACGGATAGGCCACCGGAGGTGGTGGACCAGGAGTCTGCGGTGGGGGATGTCACCGAACTGGAGGACCTACCCATCCCGGCCGAGTGGCACATGGAGGGAGGCCCGTCCAGGGAGGAATTCTGCCAGGGCCAGAAGGAGTGCCCTACCCTTGAGGGACTGAGGCGACAGGCCGAAGCCCAGGCAGCAAGGAACGTTGAAGGGAACTACAGTGTTTACTGGGAGGATGGCCTCCTCTACAGTGAACCCAAGGCACCCCTACATGGATCGTCACGAGCCTTGGTAGTCCCTCAACGTTATCGAGCCTTCCTTCTGGAGTTGGCTCACGAGATCCCCTTGGCAGGACACCTGGGGCAAGACAAGACCTTCGCCCGTCTTGTCCCACACTTTTATTGGCCTCAAATGAAAGTGTTGTCCGATACCTACTGCCGGACATGTGTGTCTTGCCAAGCCAGTGGGAAAACAGGGGTGAAGCTGAAAGCTCCCCTGGAACCACTTCCTGTCGTTAGCACCCCCTTTGAAAGGGTGGGCATCGACATTGTGGGATCGTTAGATCCACCTACTACAGCTGGTCACAGGTTTATCCTGGTTTTGGTGGATCATGCCACACGGTACCCAGAGGCAATACCTCTGAGGACCATAACAGCACCTGTTGTGGCTAGGGCCCTGATGGGAATCTTTACCTGAGTGGGTTTTCCTAAGGAAGTTGTGTCCGACAGGGGGACCAACTTCATGTCAGCGTACATGCGGGCCATGTGGAAGGAGTGTGGAGTGACCTACCGGTTCACCACTCCTTACCACCCTCAGACCAATGGTCTGGTGGAGAGGTTTAACAAAACCTTGAAAGGCATGATCAGAAGTCTGCCTGTAAGCCTGCGGAGGAAATGGGACGTCCTCCTACCCTGTCTACTCTTTTCTTACAGGGAAGTGCCACAGAAGGGAGTGGGCTTCAGCCCCTTCGAGCTTTTGTATGGGCACCCTGTACATGGACCTCTCAACCTGGTGAGAGACGGATGGGAAAGAACTCCCAGAAAGCTTCCCCAGGACGTGGTGAGCTACATGCTGGCCTTCCGAAGCCAAATGGCTAAGTTGTGGAAGCAAGCTTCTGACAACTTGGAGGCCAGCCAAGCAGTAATGAAGGCGTGGTATGACCACAACGCTCACCCGGTGGAGTTGGAGCCTGGCCAGAAGGTGTGGGTGATCGAACCAGGAGAGCTTAGCGCCCTCCAGGATCGCTGGTCAGGACCCTTTGAGGTATTGGAGAAGAAGGGTAAGGCTACCTACTTGGTGGATCTTAAAACCCCTCATCAGCCCCTACGGGTGCTGCATGCCAACCGCCTCAAACCCCACCACGAGAGGCCCGAAGTCATCTTGATGATGGTGACTGACGGAGCAGAGGACGCGGAAAGCGAGCCTCTCCCAGATTTGTTTGCGTCTCAAGAGAAGGATGGGTCGGTGGAGGGAGTGATTCTCTCCCCATCTCTAACTCCTGAACAGCAGGAGGACTGCCGCCAGGTCCTGGGACAGTACTCTTCGTTGTTCTCCCTTGTTCCGGGTAGGACTCACCTGTGCGTCCATGATGTGGACACAGGAGACAGCCCACCTGTGAAGTCCAAGATCTACCGGATGTCAGACAAGGTGAAGGCCAGCATCCATAGTGAAGTCACTAAGTCGCTGGAGCTAGGAGCGATCGAACCTTCTAGCAGCCCCTGGTCCAGTCCGGTGGTACTAGTACCAAAAGCTGCACCACCGGGTGCCCAACCGGAACTGAGGTTCTGTGTGGACTACCGGGGACTGAATTCAGTAACCAAAACTGATGCTCATCCGATCCCTAGGGCGGATGAATTGATTGACCGGCTGGGAGCTGCCCAATATCTGAGTACCTTTGACCTTACTTCTGGGTACTGGCAGATCTCTTTGACTGATGGAGCAAGGGAAAGGTCAGCCTTCTCCACGCCCAATGGCCACTACCAGTTCTGTGTGATGCCCTTTGGGCTCAAGAACGCACCTGCCACGTTTCAGCGCCTGGTAAACCAGATCCTCACCGGAATGGAGAGTTTCTCTGCTGCTTATCTGGATGACATAGCCGTCTTCAGTAACAGCTGGGAGGATCACTTGCGTCACCTGCAAGCTGTTCTCCAGGCCCTGAGACAAGCTGGATTGACGATCAAGGCCAGCAAGTGCCAGATCGGGCAGGGGTCGGTAGTGTACCTTGGACACTTGGTGGGTAGGGGAGCGGTGCAACCCCTCCAGGCGAAGATCGAGGCCATCATGGCCTGGGAACCCCCCAAGACTCAGACTGAGGTCCGAGCATTTCTGGGCCTCACGGGATACTACCGCCGCTTCGTGAAGGGGTACGGAACTATTGTAGCCCCCCTCACGGAGCTCACGTCCAAGAAACAACCTCGACGGGTAGTCTGGACGGAGGCTTGTCAGCAGGCCTTTGTGAAGCTGAAGCAAGCCATGTGCGAGGCCCCGGTCTTAAGGGCCCCAGACTTTTCCAAGAAGTTCATTGTCCAGACAGATGCATCAGAACATGGCATTGGGGCAGTGTTATCGCAACTCAATGAAGAGGGTCTGGATCAACCCGTGGTCTTCCTATCCCGGAGACTACTTCCCAGGGAACAGAAGTGGAGTGCAATAGAGCGTGAAGCCTTTGCAGTGGTATGGGCTCTGAAGAAGTTGCGGCCATACCTGTTTGGCTCGCACTTCCTGGTTCAGACCGACCACAGACCCCTTCGTTGGCTGAAGCAGATGAAGGGGGAGAATCCCAAGTTGTTGAGGTGGTCTATTTCCCTACAGGGAATGGACTTTCAGGTGGAACATCGGCCTGGAGTGGAACACGCCAATGCAGACGGTCTCTCAAGGTATTTCCGCCTTAGTGATGAGAACTCCCAAGGGGTTGGGTAGCTCTCCCCACTTTCAGCTGGGGGGGACGCGTGTTAGACCTGTCAGCCCTTTGGGTGGTCCCTCCTCATCATTATTTATTTTGTCCCACTTTTGCCTCAAACCCTGTTAGTATTTTTTCCTTTTTGGGAACCACCAGACTTTTTAGTATTGATGCAGATTCAGGGAGCCATTTTATCTACCCCTGGAACTTCTGTCTGAGGGCCTGGAGCACAAAATGGTGGCCACCTGTGACATCATCAGAACCCACTGGAACCTACTAGAACCTTCTGCAACATTCTGGAACCCTGTGACAGTTGGAGGCGGTTTGGAATGTTGGGAAGCTAAGCCAGAGTTGACAGTTGGAGCGGGCAGTTGGCACCTGACTGGTGAAGAGAGAGCAGCAGAAACCTGAAGGAGGAAGGAGTGAGGCAGCAGGGGTGGAAACTTGTGCCTGGAGTGGGGTCCATAAACCCACCCTTGATACTAGTCCCTACTGACTGAGCCCAGCCTGGAGCCCTGTGTGGGAGAAAGCAAGAAAAACAATCTTAAGGACCTGGACAGCAGGAACAGGCCTTAGAAGTAAAGAAAAGCAAGAATCTGACCTGTTTATTGGTTTCCCTGGAGTCCGACGTCGAGAAGCCTGAGACCTGGAGCCCGAGGTGGAGAAGCGGCGCTGACTGGAAAGCAGACGTCGTACCCGGAGCCGCCAGAGGTCGAGAGAGGGCGCCGACGGAGGTCGTGGAGAGTACCAGAGGTCGAGGAGGAAGACACCTGAGGTCAAGTGATCGGCGTCGACGGGGGAGTGAAGTCCGCCCTCCGGAGTCGCCGGAGACCGAGGTGAAGCGTGCCGGAGGTCGGGAGTGGAGATCGCACTCCGGAGTCGCCGGAACCTGAAGAGAATCGTGCCGGAGGTCGGGAGTGGAGGTCGCACTTCGGAGTCGCCGGAACCTGAGGAAAGGAGCACCGGAGGTCGGGAGTGGAGATCGCGCTCCGGAGCTGTCGGAAGTCGACATCGAGCCAAGACTGCCCGACGTCATCGAACCGGAGGTCGACATCGAGCCGAGGCCGCCGACATCGAACCGGAGCCGTCGGAAGTCGACATCGAGCCAAGACTGCCCGACGTCATCGAACCGGAGGACGACATCGAGCCGAGGCTGCCGACATCGAACCGGAGCCGCCTATCAACGTCGTCAAGAACTGACATTGCGCCGAGGCCGCCGACATCGAACCGGAGTCGCCTCACGGCGTCGACACGACTCCAGCGGCGTCGGAGCTTCATAAAAAGGGCAGTAAGTGGAATAGAGGGCGCCTAAGGCCCTGTGGAGCCCTGAGAGACTAACCTAGGGTGCTGGAACCAGCTTGATTGTGCCAGGGGTGAGCTGAGACTAATACAGAGGGGTTGTGTAGTGTGGGAGAGCCAGATCTCTAGACTCCCCCTTTATCTACCTCAGTTTAGGCCTCAGCCTTGTCCAAGCCAGGGAGTATACCCCTCAGGCCATCCAAATCTTTACAAGCTGGGATTGGGTCAAATCATCCCATAGTACCTCAGGAATGTGAACTGATTTACAAGTGTCACTGTTGGCTTTTATTATTTATTGAGAGCACTGTATTTATTGTATTTATCCTATTTATTGCCTCACAGTATTTATTGTTTTACAGTATTTATTGTCGCACAATATTTATTGTCGTACAGTATTTATTGCCTCATAATATTTAATTGCCTGTAATATAATACACTTATATTTATGCCTTGATTATTTATGATCTACCTTATTTATTGAATCGTTAAGACAGTATTTATTTGACGTACCCTTCCACAGAAAAAGCCTTGTGTACTGTGATTGTATTATTATTTATTTAATCAGCAACTAAGAGAAAAGAAGATAAAGAGATATATTTTCAGTATAATTTTTAAGGTGTAGTGTCGTTTTTGGAACGGATGCACGCATGGTTATTGTGTGGGTATTGCGTAAGCTTAACACGGTGCCTGACCCCTGACCACTCGAGCCAAGCTACCACAGTGTATGTCTGGAAAAATCCCATTACCACCACCCTTCCGGTGTGGGAGTGGGGTTTTTCTAACAATACATATACAGTATTTCTCATTGATGTGCGGCTTTTCCCTTCCAGGGAACGCTACTACCTATTTTGTGTACGTTTGTTTTCTATCTCAATCAGGCTCTCCTCCAGTTGCATGGGATGATTGGATTATAATCTTTGATAATTATTTAGAGGATTTAGATGAGCAAGATTTTGAGCCTTCTAGGAAAAAAGCGTTATTATTGAGCGTATTGGGTATTTACCCCAAGCCACTGAGCAGAGTGGTCAACCAATGGTAGATGCATTTGAAGAAGCTAAACACAGGTTAGAGGTTAGGTTTGCTTAGGAAGAATATTTAGTTATTACACGATTTAAATGTTATACTCAACCACAAAGAGTAGATGAATCGATTGATGAATTTGCTTCAAGGTTGCGTGAGCTGTCTACAAAATGTACGTTTGGGGACATGAATGACGAGTTGATAAGGGATCAGTTGATTGTACAGTGTAAAGAGAAGGAAATTCAAGAACGTTTGTGAGCAGCGAAAAATCCCACTTTCAGGGAGGCCATTGATATGGCCATGGTTTTGGCGCAGTCGGCCTCATGCATACAAGATTTATAGAGGAAGAAACAAGAGGGAGAGGTATCTGAAATAGGGGCCATTGGTAAACCATTAGAATCTGTAACTACACTGAAGCACACTCACAAATTTAACAAATGTGGTGGGACTGTTAAACAAGGTAGTAGGTTGTGCAATCAATGTGTTAGTACTACCGACTCTTCAGACTATAATAAGGAATGCAGGAGGTGTGCCCGTACGGCCATTTCACGAGGATGTGTAGGATGGGTAACCGCAACATAAGTGTCTGAAGGGGGTTTATGCTCTGTTGAGTCGTGCAACAGAATTCTCATGGTAAGCGATGTATAAGATGGGTTCGTATCCCATCGTCCTCGCCATAAATTTGTAGTAATCGAGGCTCACACGAGTAGATAGAGTTCAAGATGATTTACTGTAGATATGTAGATGAGCCCCACCAGGAGCAGCCAGCATGCTGCTCAGCCCCATCTCAACTGTGGCAGTAAATACATCATGAATGCAACATTCCACTGGCAGAGCATATGATGAACAGGATACTACAAGGGCCAAAGGAAAAATTGATCCAAAGCAATGTTTCTCATAAATGACTGTGAAGTGGAACTAATGGTGGAACTGGGTCTATGTATACCATTATTCCAGAGCCTATTTTTTAACAGAGGTGGACAGGTTGTACTCTGGAACCCAAGGACATTGCTCCAGGAGGATATCAGCGTGTATCTATCGACATCTTGGGTTTCATGGATGCTAAAATTAAATTTGAAGGTAGGATTACCGAGGGCAAAGTGTAGCTGAACGCAGACCAACAATTCTAGGATGGCTTCCCCAATATGATTTACATATCATTGTTAATCCTAGGGCACCTTCTCAAGTGATAGTAGTTGATCAGGAGTCTATCGAGGATAAACTTCTCTAAAATAGTAAAGTCTTTAACAAAAGTTTGGGTTTGTTGAAGGGTATGCCCATAAGATTCTTTTGTAGAAGTGGGCTTTTCCTGTACAGCATAAACTAAGGAGAGTCTCAGTGGTGGTACGTGAGGAGGTAAAGGAATCAATTCAAAATGTTTGTGAGCAGTAAAAAATCCCACTTTCAGGGAGGCCATTGATATGGCCATGGTTTTGGCGCAGTCGGCCTCATGCATACAAGATTTATAGAGGAAGAAACAAGAGGGAGGGGTATCTGAAATAGGGGCCATTTGTAAACCATTAGAATCTGTAACTTCACTGAAGCACACTCACAAATTTAACAAATGTGGTGGGAGTGTTAAACAAGGTAGTGGATTGTGCAATCAATGTGTTAGTACTACCCACTCTTCAGACTATAATAAGGAATGCAGGAGGTGTGCCCGTACGGCCATTTCACGAGGATGTGTAGGATGGGTAACCGCAACATAAGTGTCTTTGGTGTCTGAAGGGGGTTTATGCTCTGTTGAGTCGTGCAACATAATTCTCATGGTAAGCGATGTATAAGATGGGTTCGTATCCCATCGTCATCGCCATAAATTTGTAGTAATCGAGGCTCACACGAGTAGATAGAGTTCAAGATGATTTACTGTAGATATGTAGATGAGCCCCACCAGGAGCAGCCAGCATGCTGCTCAGCCCCATCTCAACTGTGGCAGTAAATACATCATGAATGCAACATTCCATTGGCAGAGCATATGATGAACAGGATACTACAAGGGCCAAAAGAAAAATTGATCCAAAGCAATGTTTCTCATAAATGACTGTGAAGTGGAACTAATGGTGGAACTGGGTCTATGTATACCATTATTCCAGAGTCTATTTTTTAACAGAGGTGGACAGGTTGTACTCTGGAACCCAAGGACATTGCTCCAGGAGGATATCAGCGTGTATCTATCGACATCTTGGGTTTCATGGATGCTAAAATTAAATTTGAAGGTAGGATTACCGAGGGCAAAGTGTAGCTGAACGCAGACCAACAATTCTAGGATGGCTTCCCCAATATGATTTACATATCATTGTTAATCCTAGGGCACCTTCTCAAGTGATAGTAGTTGATCAGGAGTCTATCGAGGATAAACTTCTCTAAAATAGTAAAGTCTTTAACAAAAGTTTGGGTTTGTTGAAGGGTATGCCCATAAGATTCTTTTGTAGAAGTGGGCTTTTCCTGTACAGCATAAACTAAGGAGAGTCCCAGTGGTGGTACGTGAGGAGGTAAAGGAATCAATTCAAAAAATGTTGCAACAAGGAGTCATAGAATCCGTGGAGGCATCAAGCAGGGTCTCTCCTGTGGTCATTACATGAAAGTCTGATGGGCGGCTCAGATTTTGTGTGGCCTTGAGGTCACTCAACCAGAACGTTGTGGCAAATACATATCCCCTACCCAACCTTAATTAGATGATTTTGTTGTTGAAGGGGGTGAGATATTTTTCAAAATTGGATTGAAAGAGAGCTTACCACCAAATAAAGCTCCATGGAGACTCACAGCATTCATGACTATGGAGGGAACTTATCAATTTACTACGATGCCCTTCAGACTATCATCGGCTGCACGTGTGGTTCAAAGGATGATCACTGAAGTTTTCAAAGGGTTGGTAAACATCATTTACTTTCAGGATGACATACTTATTTTTGGCAAGACTGTTCAAGAACACAATGCCTTTTAAAAAACTTGCTTTCCAAAGGATAGCTGATGTAGGTTTCACTTTGAGGAAAGAGAAATGTAATTTTCCGAAGGAACAAATTAAATATTGTCGGCCGAATGGGTGAGACCGCAAAAAGACTTGTTGGAAGCCATACGTCTGTCCCCTTCTCTTCAAGACCAAGATCAGCTGAGGTCCTTCATGGGCCTTATTGAATATTATTTGAAATTTGTCCAAAATTATTCCGACACAACAGAGCTTTTGAGAGTTCTTTTGAAGAAGGAAAAAGAATTTGTATGGTCACATGTCCAGAAAGTGTTTTGTGACGATAAAAAAGAGATTTGTGAGGCTGGCATATTGGTACCCTTTGACTTTGATCTTAAGTCCATTGTGACGGTGGAAGTAAGCGCTACAGGGGTGGGCGCCATACTCTCCCAAAGACATAAGGATGGTGAACGTTAACTGATACTTAAAGGAACGATTCAGTTATTGAAAGAGAAGCCTTGGCCCCAGCATGGGTGCCGAGTACTTTCATACATATTTGGGGGGCACTCATTTTATCGTGAGGTCTGATCATAAGCCTTTAATTAAAATTATTCTCCCTGGTGGTGCGGGCAAAGGTTCTGCGAGATTAGCAAGGTTTACTGCCAGGCTCCAGGAATATCGTTATGTGATACAGCATATTCAAGGTTGGAGCAATGTACAGTCGGATTGCCTTTCACGATTATTTATGGATTGCGGATGGTGAAAGGTCCTGTGGTGAATGATCAGGAAGGCAAAGGAGCAGTTGATCTCTATACAATATGTAGTGTTGGGAGGTGTTGGTGCATTCACAAAAGAAGAGTAGTGGCAAGCTATGCATGTGGATTTTACTCTTAGTGAGATCATACGTATGGTTGTTTCTGGTAAGCGAACAGAAAGTTGTGTTGCCAGTCCTGTGTGACCATTTGTCAAGTTGATAGATGAGTTGTCCACATGTGGCAATCATATCTTAATGAGGGGCGAACAATGAATGCCGCCACTTAATTTGAGACACAAACTGGTAGCAATGGCTCATGGTGGGCATTTGGGACAAAGTTTGACCCAGAAACACCTTAAGGCACAATTTTGGTGGCCCGGGATGAATGCTCAGGTTGTGGATTAGGTGGTGAAATGCATTGTGTGCACTGTTTGTATGGATTTCTTAAGTCCGATGTCCGAGGTACGTAGTGTCTTGAGGTTTGCATGGTATCTGTGGACGCCTATTCAAAGTGGTTGCGTGTGAAATTCATGGGTGATATTACCACAAGTACCACTATGCGTGCCTTGAGAAAAGTGTTCCTTGAAGAGGGAGTTCCCTCCGTCATCGTGACGGACAATGGTACGCAACTTACTTTCCAGGTCGTGGAGGAGTTTTTATGTAAAAATGGTATCAAACACCAGTGCACCTCACTCCCCAGTCCCCAAGAGAATGGCATAGTGGAAAGGGCAGATAGGTTGGTTAAGGGAGTCATTCAGATGGAATGAGTCTAATCAGGGTGTCGAGGAAGATGTTGATGGTATAGTATACCAAACAAGATACTTTGGGTAGATCTCCGTTTGAAGTGATGACAGGAGGATTTTCAGGTGATAGATTGGTACCAGCTTGGTTGAAAGATTGTGTGTTGAGTAAAGATGTATGTGTTGAGGAGGTTGTTAGCAGGGGAACGATTAAAGCGGATGATCGGATGAAACTTAAGGCAGGTAGAGTAACTAGAGAACTGACCAAATTTAGGGGACCTTTCAAGGTTAAGCATGCCTTTGATTTTCATGTGGTCTTGGAGAATGGAGAGCATTGGAACAAACGCAGAGTTTCCCTGCGTCAGAAGGGCGGTGTTTGCTTAAAAAGAAATAATGAAGCTTTGGATGGATTTATGCTCATGGGGGAAGGGGTCTTTGGATGTAGTGATGGTCCTTTGTCCAGGCACGACCAAGGGGAAGAAGTGGTTCCTCAGGAAGTTACTACAGATTCTGTGGTTCCCGAGAGGGAAAGGACAGAAGGCATTGGGTGTGCTGAAGAAAAACGTACTTGAATGATTATGTTTATTGATACACTGTGTTTGGCCTTTATTTGTTCGCACATCCTAGTGTTCTTTTCTCTCTTATCTCCTTTGTAGCCTTCTGTGGCACCTTAGTTGTTCAGTCTTTTCTTATCATTCTTTCCCCATGTCCTGTAAGTGCACTTGTTTTTATTAATAACAGTTTTCTTACATTTTGGAGGAAAAGGAGATGAGTTGAAATTTGCTCAGGCTTGTTGTGTTGTGCTTTGATATTCCACTGGATGGGTTTTGTGCAACGAACGTTCTGTACTGGTCAGTTGACTACAGGCCAAGAGGGAACCGGTCCATTGCCAGGTGCCATTTCAATAAATCAACTTACCTCCTCGTATCCTACTGTCTGCGGAATGGATTATTTTGTAACATACTGCAGTGTGCAAAAACACGCTCTCCTGTAATGCTAATAATGCAGGAAACCTACTGCCTAGGTACTAGATGTAGCTTCCTAGGGCAGTTTGGGTATACATGTTTTTTCATGCAGCGTTCACGAAGAGTGCTAGAAAGGTTGCCATTTACCTTAAAGAATCCTTTCCTTTTACTCTTATAAAGACCTCTGCAGATCAACAAGGCAGGTTCCTATTAGTCTCAGGGATGCTTGCAGGACAACTCTGGACTTTTATACGCATTTAGATTCATCGTCTAGTTTCATGTTCCTATCTATAAATTAGGTTTTCTCGTTACAGATACAGCACCCATGTAAATCTAGGGGGGACAGGCTTAAGTGGTAGTGCATTGTCCTTTTACCCTTCCTTCGGAAAAACTCAGTGAAGCTCCAGGAGGACAGACATTTGCAGGAGTCCTCTCTGCTGTTGTTATGACTCCCTCTCCTCTTGTGGTACTGTCCCACGCTGCCATTCTATCATGGATGCACATTCTGTTCTGTAGACTGAACCTGTGTCTGGTGCTGTTGTTATGGCTCCCTCTCCTCTTGTGGTACTGTCCCACGCTGCTATTCTATCATGGATGCACATTCTGTTCTGTAGACTGAACCTGTGTCTGGTGCTGTTGTTATGGCTCCCTCTCCTCTTGTGGTACTGTCCCACGCTGCCATTCTATCATGGATGCACATTCTGTTCTGTAGACTGAACCTGTGTCTGGTGCTGCTGTTATGACTCCCTCTCCTCTTGTGGTACTGTCACACGCTGCAATTCTATCATGGATGCACATTCTGTTCTGTAGACTCAACCTGTGTCTGGTGCTGCTGTTATGACTCCCTCGCCTCTTGTGGTACTGTCACACGCTGCCATTCTATCATGGATGCACATTCTGTTCTGTAGACTGAACCTGTGTCTGGTGCTGTTGTTATGGCTCCCTCTCCTCTTGTGGTACTGTCCCACGCTGCCATTCTATCATGGATGCACATTCTGTTCTGTAGACTGAACCTGTGTCTGGTGCTGTTGTTATTGCTCCCTCTCCTCTTGTGGTACTGTCCCACGCTGCCATTCTATCATGGATGCACATTCTGTTCTGTAGACTGAACCTGTGTCTGGTACTGTTGTTATGGCTCCTCTCCTCTTGTGGTACTGTCACACGCTGCTATTCTATCATGGATGCACATTCTGTTCTGTAGACTGAACCTGTGTCTGGTGCTGTTGTTATGGCTCCCTCTCCTCTTGTGGTACTGTCCCACGCTGCCATTCTATCATGGATGCACATTCTGTTCTGTAGACTGAACCTGTGTCTGGTGCTGTTGTTATGACTCCCTCGCCTCTTGTGGTACTGTCACACGCTGCCATTCTATCATGGGTGCACATTCTGTTCTGTAGACTGAACCTGTGTCTGGTGCTGTTGTTATGACTCCCTCTCCTCTTGTGGTACTGACACACGCTGCCATTCTATCATGGATGCACATACTGTCCTGTAGACTGAACCTGTGTCTGGTGCTGTTGTTATGACTCCCTGGCCTCTTGTGGTACTGTCACACGCTGCCATTCTATCATGGATGCACATTCTGTTCTGTAAACTGAACCTGTGTCTGGTGCTGTTGTTATGACTCCCTCGCCTCTTGTGGTACTGTCACACGCTGCCATTCTATCATGGATGCACATTCTGTTCTGTAGACTGAACCTGTGTCTGGTGCTGTTGTGATGACTCACTCTCCTCTTGTGGTACTGTCCCACGCTGCCATTCTATCATGGATGCACATTCTGTTCTGTAGACTGAGCCTGTGTCTGGTGCTGTTGTTATGGCTCCCTCTCCTCTTGTGGTACTGTCCCACGCTGCCATTCTATCATGGATGCACATTCTGTTCTGTAGACTGAACCTGTGTCTGGTGCAGCTGTTATGACTCCCTCTCCTCTTGTGGTACTGTCACACGCTGCCATTCTATCATGGATGCACATTCTGTTCTGTAGACTCAACCTGTGTCTGGTGCTGCTGTTATGACTCCCTCGCCTCTTGTGGTACTGTCACACGCTGCCATTCTATCATGGATGCACATTCTGTTCTGTAGACTGAACCTGTGTCTGGTGCTGTTGTTATGGCTCCCTCTCCTCTTGTGGTACTGTCCCACGCTGCCATTCTATCATGGATGCACATTCTGTTCTGTAGACAGAACCTGTGTCTGGTGCTGTTGTTATGGCTCCTCTCCTCTTGTGGTACTGTCACACGCTGCTATTCTATCATGGATGCACATTCTGTTCTGTAGACTGAACCTGTGTCTGGTGCTGTTGTTATGACTCCCTCTCCTCTTGTGGTACTGTCCCACGCTGCCATTCTATCATGGATGCACATTCTGTTCTGTAGACTGAACCTGTGTCTGGTGCTGTTGTTATGACTCCCTCGCCTCTTGTGGTACTGTCACACGCTGCCATTCTATCATGGGTGCACATTCTGTTCTGTAGACTGAACCTGTGTCTGGTGCTGTTGTTATGACTCCCTCTCCTCTTGTGGTACTGACACACGCTGCCATTCTATCATGGATGCACATACTGTCCTGTAGACTGAACCTGTGTCTGGTGCTGTTGTTATGACTCCCTGGCCTCTTGTGGTACTGTCACACGCTGCCATTCTATCATGGATGCACATTCTGTTCTGTAAACTGAACCTGTGTCTGGTGCTGTTGTTAAGACTCCCTCGCCTCTTGTGGTACTGTCACACGCTGCCATTCTATCATGGATGCACATTCTGTTCTGTAGACTGAACCTGTGTCTGGTGCTGTTGTGATGACTCACTCTCCTCTTGTGGTACTGTCCCACGCTGCCATTCTATCATGGATGCACATTCTGTTCTGTAGACTGAGCCTGTGTCTGGTTCTGTTGTTATGGCTCCCTCTCCTCTTGTGGTACTGTCCCACGCTGCCATTCTATCATGGATGCACATTCTGTTCTGTAGACTGAACCTGTGTCTGGTGCTGTTGTTATGGCTCCCTCTCCTCTTGTGGTACTGTCACACGCTGCCATTCTATCATGGATGCACATTCTGTTCTGTAGACTGAACCTGTGTCTGGTGCTGTTGTTATGGCTCCCTCTCCTCTTGTGGTACTGTCCCACGCTGCAATTCTATCATGGATGCACATTCTGTTCTGTAGACTCAACCTGTGTCTGGTGCTGTTGTCATGACTCCCTCTCCTCTTGTGGTACTGTCACACGCTGCCATTCTATCATGGATGCACATTCTGTTCTGTAGACTCAACCTGTGTCTGGTGCTGTTGTTATGACTCCCTCGCCTCTTTTGGTACTGTCCCACGCTGCTATTCTATCATGGATGCACATTCTGTTCTGTAGACTGAACCTGTGTCTGGTGCTGTTGTTATGGCTCCCTCTCCTCTTGTGGTACTGTCCCACGCTGCCATTCTATCATGGATGCACATTCTGTTCTGTAGACTGAACCTGTGTCTGGTGCTGCTGTTATGACTCCCTCTCCTCTTGTGGTACTGTCACACGCTGCCATTCTATCATGGATGCACATTCTGTTCTGTAGACTCAACCTGTGTCTGGTGCTGCTGTTATGACTCCCTCGCCTCTTGTGGTACTGTCACACGCTGCCATTCTATCATGGATGCACATTCTGTTCTGTAGACTGAACCTGTGTCTGGTGCTGTTGTTATGGCTCCCTCTCCTCTTGTGGTACTGTCCCACGCTGCCATTCTATCATGGATGCACATTCTGTTCTGTAGACTGAACCTGTGTCTGGTGCTGTTGTTATTGCTCCCTCTCCTCTTGTGGTACTGTCCCACGCTGCCATTCTATCATGGATGCACATTCTGTTCTGTAGACTGAACCTGTGTCTGGTGCTGTTGTTATGGCTCCTCTCCTCTTGCGGTACTGTCACACGCTGCTATTCTATCATGGATGCACATTCTGTTCTGTAGACTGAACCTGTGTCTGGTGCTGTTGTTATGGCTCCCTCTCCTCTTGTGGTACTGTCCCACGCTGCCATTCTATCATGGATGCACATTCTGTTCTGTAGACTGAACCTGTGTCTGGTGCTGTTGTTATGACTCCCTCGCCTCTTGTGGTACTGTCACACGCTGCCATTCTATCATGGGTGCACATTCTGTTCTGTAGACTGAACCTGTGTCTGGTGCTGTTGTTATGACTCCCTCTCCTCTTGTGGTACTGACACACGCTGCCATTCTATCATGGATGCACATACTGTCCTGTAGACTGAACCTGTGTCTGGTGCTGTTGTTATGACTCCCTGGCCTCTTGTGGTACTGTCACACGCTGCCATTCTATCATGGATGCACATTCTGTTCTGTAAACTGAACCTGTGTCTGGTGCTGTTGTTATGACTCCCTCGCCTCTTGTGGTACTGTCACACGCTGCCATTCTATCATGGATGCACATTCTGTTCTGTAGACTGAACCTGTGTCTGGTGCTGCTGTTATGACTCCCTCTCCTCTTGTGGTACTGTCACACGCTGCCATTCTATCATGGATGCACATTCTGTTCTGTAGACTGAACCTGTGTCTGGTGCTGCTGTTATGACTCCCTCGCCTCTTGTGGTACTGTCACACGCTGCCATTCTATCATGGATGCACATTCTGTTCTGTAGACTGAACCTGTGTCTGGTGCTGTTGTTATGGCTCCCTCTCCTCTTGTGGTACTGTCCCACGCTGCCATTCTATCATGGATGCACATTCTGTTCTGTAGACAGAACCTGTGTCTGGTGCTGTTGTTATGGCTCCTCTCCTCTTGTGGTACTGTCACACGCTGCTATTCTATCATGGATGCACATTCTGTTCTGTAGACTGAACCTGTGTCTGGTGCTGTTGTTATGACTCCCTCTCCTCTTGTGGTACTGTCCCACGCTGCCATTCTATCATGGATGCACATTCTGTTCTGTAGACTGAACCTGTGTCTGGTGCTGTTGTTATGACTCCCTCGCCTCTTGTGGTACTGTCACACGCTGCCATTCTATCATGGGTGCACATTCTGTTCTGTAGACTGAACCTGTGTCTGGTGCTGTTGTTATGACTCCCTCTCCTCTTGTGGTACTGACACACGCTGCCATTCTATCATGGATGCACATACTGTCCTGTAGACTGAACCTGTGTCTGGTGCTGTTGTTATGACTCCCTGGCCTCTTGTGGTACTGTCACACGCTGCCATTCTATCATGGATGCACATTCTGTTCTGTAAACTGAACCTGTGTCTGGTGCTGTTGTTAAGACTCCCTCGCCTCTTGTGGTACTGTCACACGCTGCCATTCTATCATGGATGCACATTCTGTTCTGTAGACTGAACCTGTGTCTGGTGCTGTTGTGATGACTCACTCTCCTCTTGTGGTACTGTCCCACGCTGCCATTCTATCATGGATGCACATTCTGTTCTGTAGACTGAGCCTGTGTCTGGTTCTGTTGTTATGGCTCCCTCTCCTCTTGTGGTACTGTCCCACGCTGCCATTCTATCATGGATGCACATTCTGTTCTGTAGACTGAACCTGTGTCTGGTGCTGTTGTTATGGCTCCCTCTCCTCTTGTGGTACTGTCACACGCTGCCATTCTATCATGGATGCACATTCTGTTCTGTAGACTGAACCTGTGTCTGGTGCTGTTGTTATGGCTCCCTCTCCTCTTGTGGTACTGTCCCACGCTGCAATTCTATCATGGATGCACATTCTGTTCTGTAGACTCAACCTGTGTCTGGTGCTGTCGTCATGACTCCCTCTCCTCTTGTGGTACTGTCACACGCTGCCATTCTATCATGGATGCACATTCTGTTCTGTAGACTGAACCTGTGTCTGGTGCTGTTGTTATGACTCCCTCGCCTCTTGTGGTACTGTCACACGCTGCCATTCTATCATGGATGCACATTCTGTTCTGTAGACTGAACCTGTGTCTGGTGCTGTTGTCATGACTCCCTCGCCTCTTGTGGTACTGTCACACGCTGCCATTCTATCATGGATGCACATTCTGTTCTGTAGACTGAACCTGTGTCTGGTGCTGTTGTTATGACTCCCTCTCCTCTTATGGTACTGTCACACACTGCCATTCTATCATGGATGCACATTCTGTTCTGTAGACTGAACCTGTGTCTGGTGCTGTTGTTATGACTCTCTCGCCTCTTGTGGTACTGTCTCACGCTGCCATTCTATCATGGATGCACATACTGTCCTGTAGACTGAACCTGTGTCTGGTGCTGTTGTTATGACTCCCTCTCCTCTTATGGTACTGTCACACACTGCCATTCTATCATGGATGCACATTCTGTTCTGTAGACTGAACCTGTGTCTGGTGCTGTTGTTATGACTCCCTCGCCTCTTGTGGTACTGTCACACGCTGCCATTCTATCATGGATGCACATTCTGTTCTGTAGACTGAACCTGTGTCTGGTGCTGTTGTTATGACTCCCTCTCCTCTTGTGGTACTGTCACACGCTGCCATTCTATCATGGATGCACATTCTGTTCTGTAGACTGAACCTGTGTCTGGTGCTGTTATTATGACTCCCTCTCCTCTTGTGGTACTGTCACACGCTGCCATTCTATCATGGATGCACATTCTGTTCTGTAGACTGAACCTGTGTCTGGTGCTGTTGTTATGACTCCCTGGCCTCTTGTGGTACTGTCACACGCTGCCATTCTATCATGGATGCACATTCTGTTCTGTAGACTGAACCTGTGTCTGGTGCTGTTATTATGACTCCCTCTCCTCTTGTGGTACTGTCACACGCTGCCATTCTATCATGGATGCACATTCTGTTCTGTAGACTGAACCTGTGTCTGGTGCTGTTATTATGACTCCCTCGCCTCTTGTGGTACTGTCACACGCTGCCATTCTATCATGGATGCACATTCTGTTCTGTAGTCTGAACCTGTGTCTGGTGCTGTTGTTATGACTCCCTCTCCTCTTGTGGTACTATCCCACACTGCCATTTTATCATGGATGCACATTCTGTTCTGTAGACTGAACCTGTGTCTGGTGGGCGGAGCGCAGTATTCGCGGTGGTGTTGCGGTACAACCCACAGAGTCAGAGAGATAGTGATCCTGCTCTTGCCCTTCTGGCTGGTGTGCAAGGTGAGCAGAGGCAGCGCCAGCACCAAACAAGGAAGCTGCTGTAAAGTCTGGCTGTTTGTGGCTCCTTGCCTCTTGGGGCTAGGGTACTCCTTGGTGGACAGGGTTCTCTATTCACTGTGGTGGTGCGGGACTACAAGCCACAGAGTGTGAGAGGCAGTGATCCTGCTCTTGCCCATATGGCTGGTGGGCAAGGTTAGCAGAGGCAGCGCCAGCACCAAACAAGGAAGTTGCTGTAAAGCCTTGGTGTTTGTGGCTTCTTTCCTCTTGTGGCTGTGACATTTCTCGGGGCCACACAAATAATCTAAGTGGCCACTCTGTGTTGTCTTGATGATATGTTGTCTAAGGTGAGAGTTCCTCAGCTGGTATGACCCTCCTCCAGAAGTCTTGATTCTTTCCAAGGGGGACCACAGGCGGTGGGCCGATCCTCTTTCAGAGTTGCATAGTTTCTTGGTGCAATTTATCTGGCTAACCAGACTGGCTACAAGTTTACCTCAATACCCTTAATCTATGAAGGTATCTAATTCAGTTCCGCAGCAGGGTTAGTTTGGGATCCCTGACCCTTCTCTCACAGAACAGTGCAAGTCCTTCCTGGAAGAGGCAGTGGGCATCTTCAGTTCTTAACGTCTTGGCTCTTTCGCTGCCCCTGTTCCTTTGAGCAGGATTCTTTTCAGTGCCCCTCCTGTGCAGTCAGTAAGTGCGCTCTTTCTTAGAGGACGGTCCAAGCCTTTTACCATAGAGCCCTGTTCTTGCTCTCACATCAACTCATAAAGAGTGCTTAAGGCGCACACTCATAATTGTGTGTGCTATGGTAAGAGTAAAAGAAGTTATAGCTTGCTATAGTAATTTCAAGGCACATAGCATGCTTTTCTGAGCCCTGCTGAGGGTCCTTTTCTGCCCGAAACCTACGACAAAAGGATGCAGATCTAGCTTAGGGCCTGAGCTAATCATTCAAATGTCGAAGAAGACGAATCTAGATGGATCTTTCTTCTCTGTGTATTTCAATAGCGCAAACCTAGCAAAAAGGCATCGGAGCACGCTGCAGGGTCAAAGACAAGCATAAAGTCATATAGTGATAGGAGAGGCATCTGTGTTGTAGATGCGTATTGCATTGTGATGTAGTGTTCTTTAAAGAGATGAGTCCTTAACTCAATTCCTAAATTTAGAGTGCGTGGGGCATTCCTAATGGATATAATGATGTTGTTTAGATCCTGGGTGCATAGATGGAAACGGTCTGCTGTCTTGTTTTTTGCTTAGACTTAGTCTGCAGTATGATGCTTTTCTGTCTGTGGGTTTGCCGAGAGCCACCAGAGATTGTGAGCTTGTCTGCAAGATAAACAACGTTGCTGGTCATGATGGCTTTGCAATTGATATATCTGGTTTTGAAGATGATGCAGGCTGGCAAGATAACCAATGGAGATCCATCAGGATGGTTGTAATGTGATCATATTACTTCAAGCCCTGAATAAGACGTGCTGCGGCATGTAAGAATGTGTTAATGGGTGACAATGTGGAGTCTGGCTTGCCGCAGCCTGGTGGTTCTGGCATCCGACTGCAAGAGTACAATGGATTAACAGGAGTTCTGAAGTAGTTTTCCATATAGAAAAGATATAGAAAGGAGAGCAAGAGAAGGGGGAGCTAGTACCACGTTGTCTTTGTTTCTTTGGCATTGTGTTCCTTGAGGGTGAAGTTGGTGTCTACAGTGAATCCGAGTGACTGGCATTCAGTGAAAGTTGGGGTTCGGAGCCGTCAAGGTTCATATTATTGAGCCAGGTTAGTATTGTTGCTTGTTTGTTGTTCTTGGAAAAATAACAGAAGTTCTATCTTGGTTGGGTTGAGCTTCAGTTAGGCGCTGGACATCCAGATCTGGATAATGTGCTGGCAGCGTTGGGGGCATTGGATGTCTGAAGTGCGAATAAGTGTTGTGGATTATATGGTGCGGTTGTGAGACCTCTCCATGTAATACACTCACAATACCTGAGTCCATTCAGGTTTCTTTGCAAGAAACTTTAGCTCACCCTTGGATAGCTGTGGCTTTGAGCAGTAAGGCTTAAACAAAGGAAAATGTGTAAAGCATTTAGAAGCACAAAACAACAAATTAAGAAAGTCACAAAAGAAATCCAACACAAATGTATAAAAGTAGCTCTTATTACATTGAATTTTAAGACATCAAATTGAACAAAATCCGCCTGAGGGCTCCAGAAATATAGATTTTTAAGCATAAAGTAAAGCGCTACAAAATGCAAACAAGTACTGTTTAGCGCATAGTTTGGAAAATTTTTCAAACCTTTTAAAAGTTGTGTACAGCTATTCTGGCACTGTTTTGGTGACCAACTCCAGCAGGGATAATGTCCAGGGGGACAATAAGGAGGGTGCAGGACAGTTAGCCTGTCACCAAAGCAGGTGAATCGTCATAGATTTCAATGGAGTGGTCCTGATGCAAGGGATACAGGACGCAGAAGATGATGAGGATGCTGTGTGGCCGGTGGGGGCTTCCTGGGGCTACTCCTTACTACACAGCTCAGGGGTGCAACTTTAACCACAGGGTTCGGTGTCCCTCGAAGTCCAGCAAAAGTGCTGTCACCATTGGACTACTGGTCTTCAGTTACAGAGAAACCAGTTCCCTTTGTTGAAGGCTAGTGTCCATCTTGGGTGACTAAACTGCACCATGATGACTGTTCCAGGTCCAGCCGACTTGGGGGCAGCTTGTGTGCATTGTGGTTTAGTCTCCCTGTCAGCACGTCGGCGGTCAGTGGTGATCAAGTGATTGTGGCTTTCAACTCGCCATGGCGGGCTTCTTCTGCTTTTGTGGCCCTGGTGCTATCACTGACTCTTGGAGTTCACTTTTGCTGTCTGGGGCTCGGAAATTACATTTCCATGAGCCAGGCACCACAGGCACAGTCCTCTCTTTGCTAGCCCAAAGGTCAGCAGGTGCAATCCAGTGGCTGGTGGAGCCTATCTTGCCAGGCCCAGGGAGAGCAAGGCAGGCCTTCTTTGGTCCTCTCTCAAGTCCAGACTTGACCTGAGGTCCGGAGTGCCATATTTATGCCCACAGAGTGCCCTTGGGGGATGAAGCGGTTACTGCCAGGGCTGCCAGGTTCCTTCCCAGCTGATGACAACTTCCTGCAATGTGTGGCATCTAGCTATCCCAGAGTGCACTTCTCTGCACATTCCCAAAATGGCTGCACCCTTGTCTTGGTGTGTGGAGCTTGGTAGCCCAACCTAGAGGTGTGGCTAACTGAGGGCTAAACTCCAACGTAAAAAACTGTTTGGCAACTGGTTTCCCCTCTCTTCCCCAACGCAAGACCATCAACCTGATCAAAAGAGCAACCCCTTTTGCATGCAGTCACCATTTGCCCTTCAGAGGTGACTTTCCCTTTGAAGCTCACCTATGATGCTTCCTGTCAGGGAGAAATAACACCACTTCGAACGGCAAGCCTCTATCGTGTCCTTTTCTGGGAGCCGTTCACACCTCTCCCAAGGAGGCCAGAAGGTTGTTTTGTGGCCAACATCTGCCAGTGGCCACTGGAAAACTTGGGCAACAGAGTAGCAGCCTTTTTAAATTTGCATATACTCAACAGTTATATTAAATTCGACTTGGGCATCAAGTCGGATTTAATTCAACAATTAATTTGATACCTTGAAGCACCAACTTTAGTCGTACCATTCATAAATCGGCACAACTGAGTTGTCAGTGTGTAACCCTTTTTACTCACCAATGAAGCTACTAGCCTTTCCACAGTAAAAACAACAATTTGGGTTTTTGACTGTTAAAACATGTAAAAATACATGTCCTACATTTTAATATACAGCTTCCTGCTTTAGGATGGCAAAGTCGTGTTAGCAACGAAAAGCTGTTCTTGCAGGCTGCAAGGGCATCCTGGAGACACGTTTTACTTTGTCACACTCGAGGTGGCACAATCAGTGCTGCAGGTCCTGGCGGTCACTTCAGCTTACAGGCCCTGGGTTCCCCTGGTGCCATATACTAGGGACTTATAAGTAAGTTAACCTAGGCGAAATGGGTGGAAGCCAACCAAACATGTACTTTTAAGGGTTAGAGAACTTGCACTGAGGTCTGGTTAGCAGGCTTCAGAGCACTCTCATAGTCGAGATACCAGCAGCATAAGTCTAAAACTTTGAGGGTGACCATGCAAAAAGAGACATTTCCTTAAACGAAGCTGAAGAGACTTTCCAATAGAGTTGTGTATCTTTGCATTTTGATAAATTCGACGCTGTTACCTGTGAGTAAACCTCCAAGTGGCTCTATATAGAGGTTGAAGATGACAGGAGACCAAATGGAACCCTTATGGTCTCAAGTGATATTGGTCTTTTGAGACCTGGATGTGCCCATGTGAACACACTGTGGTTTGTTGGAAAGGCAGGAAGGGAACCAATGAAGGGCATTGCTGGTGAATATGGTTTCAGAATCCAGAGTGTGTATGACGGTGGGATGGCTGATTGTGTTTAAGGCTGCTGAGAGGTCCAGTGATATAAGGAGAGAGGGGTCATCTTTATCGGTGGTCAAGAGGGCATTGGCTATGATGTGTAAGGTAGCAGTCTCCATGCTGCAGCATGACCTGAGGTAAGACTGGTAGTCCTACAGGAGAGGGTTAGCAATGAGGTGATCTTGGAGTTGAAGAAAGAATGCTTTTCCAGAAACCTTGCCAATGAACGGTAAGAGAGAGGCTAGTAGTAGGCAAGGTCATCAGAGTCTAGTGTAGGTTTCTTTAGGGTTGGGAGATTCTTGCCTGGCTTGAGAGCTTCTGGGGAGTTGCCTTGAGTAAGGGAGGTGGCATTGAAAATGATGAGAAGGAGCGATAGAGCTTCCTCAGAGAGATCTTTGATGGAGGATGATGGAAATACATTATCTTCATAAGAAGTGACCTTGAGGGAGTTTAGTATGTTGGTGAGATGTGCGAGACATAGAGCTTTGAAGGCAAACTATAGCAGGAGCTTATGGGACAGGGTAGATGCAATAGATGACGTAGGCTAGGTATTGTCATGTCACATTTTCTGTATTTTGTCACTGTAGAAAAAGGTTGGAGGCATTGCGCTTTTCTTTGGAGTAAGGAATACGTGGGCCTGGCATGGGGATGATGCACTGTTTGATTGTCTTGAAAAGCGTTCTGCTTCCATAGGTAGCTTCATTGATGGCCTTTTCTTTGCCCGGTGTGATGACCTATCTGAGTGTTGTGCAGGGGAACTGCAGTATTGTTAGGCCAATGAGTGTTCTGTTTTTCTTCTGTTTTCTTTTCTCTCTACTGATGGATCATTTATTATCAGTTACATCTTTAGAGTACCAGGGTGCTGAAGGATTTGACTTGCACTTGTGTGTTTTAATTGGGGCATGGTTGTTTACATAGTTTTCCAGAAAAGTGTTGAAGTTGTGTAGACGGGTGCTGGCATCAAACATGAAGTTGATAGGGTGAGAGGCATTAGACTGTCCATGCAGAAGTCTTCGAAGCAGTGCTTTAAATGGGCAGGTACTGTCCAGTACTAAGTACCTGCACGTTAACATGAAATGGAGAGTTCCTGCACTTCTCTGCACTGCTACAGTACATTTAATGGGAGAGTGCTGGCACTTTTCACTAGTAAATAGGTGCTCTTGATAGTGAGTACCAGGACCTCTCTATTTCCATGTAGAGCTCTGCTTTGAAGGATCTGAATGTTTAGTTTTGTCTTTTGTGTTGACCTTGGTTTTGTATTTGGATACTGAGCAGGGAGATAGGTATGCCAAAATGGTTGGTCCAGTTTGTGGGTATGGGTGGTTTGCATTGGATTGTTTGGTGATGTTGGGAAGACATGGTTGAGGAAATGTCCTCTGGAGTGTGCTGGTTGTGTGATGCTGGGCGACGTTGGGTGTGTCAGTGAGGTTGAAGAAGGTTTCTTTTCAGCCTATGTTGTGTAGGAGGTTGAAGTCACCCAGGAGGGTGGTAGGAGCATGTTGGATGGAGAAAGGGGTGACAAGATATGAGAATTTATCAGTGAAACCCCGTTTCTGCCAGGGAGGCCGGTAGATAAGATGGCAGGTGGTGGTCTGGGTGGTGGAGAGTGGGATATGAGATCAGCAGCTCCATGGTGTTGAGTGTTACCTGCTCGCAGAGTGTTCAGGACCAGGAGGACTTCTAGATGGCAGTGAGTCGTCTGTCCTTCTGATGTGTGCAGTTCTCGCAGTGGATGCTGATGGATGCTTTACCAAATACTCTGATACTCCTGGAGCATCTTTTCCATTGTGTAGATGTGGCAATGTATTTTTGTTTTTTACCTTGTGACAAGTCTACACCATGTGAAATCTCCATTTCTCTCTGCTTGAGCATATTTTTAACTATAGTTAATGCTTGCCCTATTAATAATTAAGTGATGTGGCAGTGAATTTTACTATTCACGCCTGCGAGGGTTGTGGTGTGTTATATGCATGATTAGGTGACATTACTGTGTAATATACTCACAAAACCATCTTGGGTTCAGTCAGGCTTATTTCGAAAACCTCTAGCTCAACCCTGCGTAGCTGCGGCTTCGAGCAGCCAGGCTTAAACCGGAACTAGTGCAAAGCAGGTAGAAGCAACAATCAACAAAATAAGTAATTCACACAACATGAAAGAAATCTGACACCAATTTATAAAAATAGATTATATTTTTATGAATGTTTTGCCATTGAGATAAGCAAAATTCACTGACGGGTTCTAGAGATATAGATTTTTAAGAAAAACATACATTTCTGCTTTAAAGTCCAAAGCCCAAACAAGTATTGACAACCGCAAAGCTTGGAAACTTTTGAAAGGTTTGAAAGAGTTGTGTGCGGCTACTCCGTCCTGGATGGGGTGACCAGTTCCAACAGGGAGAAGGTCCGGGAGGTTTCCAGCATTCCATGAGGGTCGGGGGATGACCCGTTCAACTCTGTGGTGTGTAATGTCCTTATTCCTTCTTGCTATGCTTCAATTTTCCAAGTCCAACCTTCCTTCTACTCCAAGTCTAAGCTTCTCTCCCCAGAAAAAAATGTAATTGGTGGCCTTCAGAAAATAAAAAGCTTTTTTCATTTTTTTATCATGGTTTGTTTCCGAGTTATATATTTCTGCTTTATCCCAACAACATCCTGTGGGTACCAAGCAAAAGGCACTGGGAGGTGGAAGGATTGTGATGGGGGAGATTAGGCTCGAAGTAATATGGATTACCAGCAAGGAATCGAGACATTACATCCTTCTATGGCTCCCTCATCATGGTCCTAACACTTGAGAATGTACTCGCCAGTCACCCTGGACACTCAGGTGGCCAATCAAGGAATTGAGAACCGTGACGAAACCACACAAACCCGGGCAAGAGAGCATTCTCTGGTGAATGCAGACAACAGCCCCAACAGAGAGGTGGACCTGGGAAAAGGAGTAGGGTTAAAGAGACATATTTGGCTGGAGACAAGTGATGCGCCTGTCTCTCGGTGGAGGACTTGCCTCGTGTTTGAACTGTGATAAGGAAACGAGGAGGCGTAATCTGTACTCAGCAGTTTCCGAGTACCTGTGCTTAGTGCTCATGGCTCAGCTGAGGCCATTCCGTTTCTGATTAACCTGGCGCTAGAGGTGGGTGAGCCACTGAAAGCTTGACCCTGAAGCCTGGCTCGGCTCGAGGTCCTGTTGGACTCAAGCCCATAATGAGCCGAGCCTTCATGTGGCTTCTGCCCCGGTGCTCTAATTGGGATGTGATGTTACTGCCAGAGCTGTCGACTATGGAATTTGGGAACCAGGTTCAACTCTCGGCGTTGACTCAATAACATGTGATTCTGGGCAAATCACTTAATCTCTCCATTCCTATAAATCATGCATGCGACCGTGGGTAATGTAACTGGTGCGCATGTAAAGCGCTCCAGTACCTTTGGATCGAGTTGGTGCTATATTTTTGAAAACTACAGAAGACTGCACTAAGAGGTAAAAACAAAGCCTCAACATAAGGAAACATAAATAGATACCCCTCTACTGGCTGATTTTACAGAGTGAAACCTGAAAACCTGGATCAATTGCGACCTTCCTACTTAAATTGTGTGATCTTAGGCAAATATTTCACTGTAGGAGGGCAGGCTTAGTATATGGTGCACACTTAAAGGTGGGATGCACCTTGCCCTAATCCAGACAACCCTTATGGTGATATTAGAGGTATTTGATAACCTTAGAATGTCAAAGTGGTAGCTGTTGAGAGCTGCCTTCATGTTTATCTTGAAGGAGTGTAAAGCAGCTTGTTTTACTACATTAAATCAATAGTTGAGATTAGATTAAAAAAAACACACAGTGTTTATGAAAAATAAGGCTATTTATTACAATACATAATCACTATCATACTGGTGTATCTCCTAGCCAGAGATATCAATAATGCACATGATAATGCTTCAAAGAAATCATGTAAGTAGCACAAATATACACTGGTCTCCAGGGGAACACCAAACCATATACTAAAGAAGTGGAATGCGAACTGCAAGGAAGAACAAGACTTGGACCAAGCGACTCAGAGGATCTGGGAGAACCAGGAACCACCCAAGGTAAGTACACAGGAACCCCACGGAGGCTATGTGCAGAGTGGAAAAACAGCTGCATGCCCAATTTAAGTCAATGGAGAAGTCGCAGTTGCAATTTTAAAGAAAAAGAACCCTTCCGAGAGGAGACGAAGAAACTCTTTGGAGAGTGGAAGGTTGGAGAGCCACCCCACCCGTGGATGCCCCAGGAACCAGGTTACCTGCACCAGAGAAGCCAGGAGCATAGGGGTGAAGTGGCATCGGAACCTCCCGTATACGACAATGGAAGACCTGGGAAGAAAGGCCTCTGGAGAAGTCTCTGAAGATGTTGGATGGAATCCAAGGGTGGATTCTTGAAGAGGAGAACCTGCAAGCAGAGGAGACAGAGTTTATACCACTCGAAGGTGACCAGGAGGCGCAGGAGCACAATGCCCACCCTTGGCAGGGAGCTCAGGTGAGGTGAGGAGGACCTTGTTGCTGCAGCTGTGGGGACCAGGCGATGCTGAGGAAGATCAGGAACCGCACATGAGCTGCCCCACGTCGAATGTCGGTGTCTAGGTGGTTTGTGTCTGACAGAAGTACCAACAAGCCTTGGTAGCCGCAACTGGCGTGTAAGACGACAAGATGCAATCTTTGGGACCAGCAAGGTCCAAGGGATTTACCAAGTGCAGGAGAGTCAGAGCTGGCCCAAGAAAGCAGGGAAGCTTTTCAAAGCAGGAGAAGATCCTTGAGGGGACCCCCAGAGTGAAGGCACAGGAATCACAAAAAGACCTCTGGCAGCTCACCAAAGATGGAGTGCAACTGTCCAAAGGATACAGAGAGGATGCTGATTTTCAACGGATGAGGTGCTCTAGGCTGGAGCTTCTTGTAGCCCGAAGATCTCTGGAGTGCAGAGCCAACAAGCCTTGGCAGTAGCAAGTCGACGCATTACATAGGGGTTTGGTGTCAGCAGCTCTGACGTGGGATACTGTCCTCCAACTTGCATGGAAGACTGGTAAGGACTCTGGAGAGCCACAGAACTACAACCTGTGTTGCTGGGCCTCAGCAAGTCCATAGGATGACAGGAGAAGCAGACCGGTCAGCTTCATTGCGGTGCCTGCAGATGCAGGAGAGTGTCTCCTTCACTCCAAGGGAGATTTCTTTGGATGTCCTCGATGCCCGCAGGTCTTCTTGAGAACCTGAGCGAAGCACAGACACAGGCGAGGCAGAAGACTTGCAGATCAGTGAGACCAGGAGCATGTTCCTTGATGCAGTCTTGGTTTCAAGTGAAGTCCATGTGTCCAGATGGTCGAAGAGTGTTTTGGTTTTAGAGGTGAATCTTGTTCCATGATGAAGGGGAGCCCCTAAATACCCAAGGAAAAGCTTGGAACAACTCAGGGGTCGCTCCCAAAGGAGTGACTGGACAGAGGGGAGGATACTCCCCTGTCCTTAGTCCAGTTGCGTGCCAGAGTGGGGACCAAGGGTTCCTGAACTGGCTCAAACCGGTGTATGCAAGGAGGGCACCAAATGTGCCCTTCAAAGTAGTCTGGTGGCGCTGGACGCGTCCCCACCCCAGCCCAATACACTAAGTTCGTCTGGGAGGTGGTTACACCTCCCTGTGACAGGAAACCTATTGTTCTGCCTTCCCCTGCTCGAGCACAGCTCAGCTCAGCAGCAGGAGGGCAGAACAATGTCTGTGGTCGGCAGCAGCATTAGCTTGCTGGCAGACCCTAAAAGGCTGTAACCGGGAGTACAAGGGACTCTCCTAAGGGGACCCTCAGTACATGAGATCATACCTCCAACACAGGAATCGGTGTTGGAGGTATGATTCCAACATGATATTTTAGTAATGTGTTTAATATTGTAGTGATACCAATATTAACAGTGCACCCAGCATTCAAGATGAATGACTTGAAAATATTCACTGATACCAAACATGACCAGGTTTCGGCACAATGAAAATAGAGGGGGGTGACAAAATGCACTCCTTTTTCTTCCAAATTACTTCACTTTCAAATTGTTTAAGTTTTTCGGCGTGCTGCCCGGAAAACGTGGTCTGCCCTCCACGTGTGTGTAATTGCCAACAAGAAATGGAGCGAAATTTCATTCCAAGCCGGACGCACTGCACAATCCATATTCCTCAATGAGAATGCCATAATTTTATCCATGTTTATATCAAGTTTATTCAACTTATTTCAAACTCTTATAATGCTTGTTTCCTTTTATCATGTTACATGTGAGGCGTTTATGTATCATAAGTTTCAAATGCGGCAGATATGCCCATCCAGGCCTTTTTCCACAGCATGGCACATACATAATACATCCTTAGTGATTGATCTTGTTTACCCAATGCATTTCAGCTTTTCCGTAAGCCTTCGTCAGGGGTTCACTACAAGTTTTAAAAAAAACAACGTTAAATTGTGAATTCAAACTTCTACATATACACAAAGTAAAACAGGTCATCGAAGAAAATCATCAAAAACAGGAAATATGCTTTGTTTTTACAATACATTCCATGACCAACGTTTTCCCTCTAAGTGCGTAACTGCACGTTTTCAACAGGTGCCCTAGGTAACCTCTATCAGAAACTTAACTCTTCAGTATTTTACCATATTCTAATCAGGAACCCACGAAAACCATGACCCTTAACCTCATGTTAAACCATATCGCCTGTTAAACATTCCCCATCAACCAAACGATGTAAACTATCCCCCATACCTTCATTCTCTATAAGTATGATCTCCTTCACAGCGCGATACCTCTGCGTTTAAAGCGGTGCTGCACTCGATAATGTCATCAGCCTTATTAGCTCATGTGTCTGAAACTCCTCCCATCCAAATCGGCCTATCATCTTCATCTAACCATTTGGTTCCGCTTTTTTTACTACAAGTCCCATAAGGCACCATTTCTGTTAATTCGATCTCCTTAATTGAAAGTAACAACCATAATTCGAGTACAATCACCTGTTCCCTGTTGTCGTTAAATTACCTCAAACACCTTGACTGAACACCCCGCCCGCCCGTGAATGATAAATACATACGTCGGTAATGAAAAAATCCATTTCAATTTTTACGATTTTCAGCACATTGTGTATGTTAAAAATATACTCGGTTTAAACACTCAGTGTTAATGTATAGTCCAAACTCAACAATCATCCGTGAGTTGCCTTCAAAAATGTTTCATAAACTTCCACTTTAAGAATCGGATATTGTTGTATCGTCTCACATGTAACTTTTTTGATTTGTTCTTTTATCTTCGTCGTCCATGGGTGCAATTTGTCCAAGAGCAGACAGTATTCACAATGAAAATAGAGGGGGGTGACAAAATGCACTCCTTTTTCTTCCAAATTACTTCACTTTCAAATTGTTTAAGTTTTTCGGCGTGCTGCCCGGAAAACGTGGTCTGCCCTCCACGTGTGTGTAATTGCCAACAAGAAATGGAGCGAAATTTCATTCCAAGCCGGACGCACTGCACAATCCATATTCCTCAATGAGAATGCCATAATTTTATCCATGTTTATATCAAGTTTATTCAACTTATTTCAAACTCTTATAATGCTTGTTTCCTTTTATCATGTTACATGTGAGGCGTTTATGTATCATAAGCTTCAAATGCGGCAGATATGCCCATCCAGGCCTTTTTCCACAGCATGGCACATACATAATACATCCTTAGTGATTGATCTTGTTTACCCAATGCATTTCGGCTTTTCCGTAAGCCTTCGTCAGGGGTTCACTACAAGTTTTTAAAAAACCAACGTTAAATTGTGAATTCAAACTTCTACATATACACAAAGTAAAACAGGTCATCGAAGAAAATCATCAAAAACAGGAAATATGCTTTGTTTTTACAATACATTCCATGACCAACGTTTTCCCTCTAAGTGCGTAACTGCACGCTTTCAACAGGTGCCCTAGGTAACCTCTATCAGAAACTTAACTCTTCAGTATTTTACCATATTCTAATCAGGAACCCACGAAAACCATGACCCTTAACCTCATGTTAAACCATATCGCCTGTTAAACATTCCCCATCAACCAAACGATGTAAACTATCCCCCATACCTTCATTCTCTATAAGTATGATCTCCTTCACAGCGCGATACCTCTGCGTTTAAAGCGGTGCTGCACTCGATAATGTCATCAGCCTTATTAGCTCATGTGTCTGAAACTCCTCCCATCCAAATCGGCCTATCATCTTCATCTAACCATTTGGTTCCACTTTTTTTACTACAAGTCCCATAAAGCACCATTTCTGTTAATTCGATCTCCTTAATTGAAAGTAACAACCATAATTCGAGTACAATCACCTGTTCCCTGTTGTCGTTAAATTACCTCAAACACCTTGACTGAACACCCCGCCCGCCCGTGAATGATAAATACATACGTCGGTAATGAAAAAATCCATTTCAATTTTTACGATTTTCAGCACATTGTGTATGTTAAAAATATACTCGGTTTAAACACTCAGTGTTAATGTATAGTCCAAACTCAACAATCATCCGTGAGTTGCCTTCAAAAATGTTTCATAAACTTCCACTTTAAGGATCGGATATTGTTGTATCGTCTCACATGTAACTTTTTTGATTTGTTCTTTTATCTTCGTCGTCCGGTTGCAAAGGGGCAGTTTCGGCACAGCCATTATATAGTTCGACATCTCATAGTGACTGATGTCCACTATATGTCTTAAAATGGCTAACCACACTTACAAAGCCTGGAGAATCGACTCCGGGGTTTGTAGGGGTGTCCTTCTCATGCAGGGGCACCCTCACACTTATAACCAAGCACCCTTCCCTCAGGACTGAAGGGCCTACCTTAGGGGTGACTTATAGGTTGTAAGTGAAGTGACCTAAGATATAAGAAAATGTATATCTCTTGTGAGAGGTGCAAGCACCACCTCACACAGGCTGGAATGGCAGGCCTGTAGTCTGAGTTTAAGTGGACTCCTATGGGTGGCACAATGCATGCTGCAGCCCATGGGAGATCCCTGGGGTACCTATGCCATGGGTACCTTAGTACCATACAGTAGCGACTTATAAGGGTACACCAGTAGCCAATTGTGAAGGCACAAAAGTACTTACCGAAGCCTTTTTGGGAAAGAGAGCACAGATGCTGGGGTCCTGGTTAGCAGGATCCTAGCAAATTACAGTCAAAGCATACTGACACTAGGCAAAAAGTGGGGGTAACCATGAAAGCAGATCCTACAATCACCAAAACATCTTTTCTTCATTATCGCATTATAAGAACTTTCGAATGTGAGTTCAGAATACCAGTATTACAAACCTGTCGCTTTTAATAAACACTTCTCATTGCAGTGTTATAATGTGCCCTACTAATGTCAAAGCTTTCACATGTTAAAGAAATAAACTTGTTTGACCTTTGAAGAACGTTATCATATTTTAGGTGATTTGTTGTATAATTTACATAACACGTGTGTTCAGGGTTCCGCTTGTGCACAGAAGATCTCAGGCAGATCCTTGGCTCGGCCCTCCCTGTTAGTTTGTTGGCTCGCCCACCTCTACCTGGCGGTGCTCTGAGCTGTATTGGTGGTACTACATTGATAGGTGAATGGTTTCAGTGGCAATGCTTCTGGCGGGTGCAGCTCCTGACTTCCAGAGAGAGCTAGGTGTTAGAGTTAATTAGTCCTCTGCGTGCTGGGAAGGGAGGTAGCAGGCACTCCTCCCTGCTTCCAGTCCCTGTACATCCTGTCGGCCTCAGGTTCAAATACTTGCACAGCAAACTCGTCCTTGTAAGGTCAGTCAGCTGAGTCACAATGAAGTTTGTTTTTATTCTTTACATGTCCTGTATAAATTAAGCTTATTTTTTTTACCACAGGTGGTGGGCTTAACGGCAAAGGAGTAAATGTGGGTGCAGGCAGCATAACATATCGCTTATTATAGACAAATGGAGGGACTCAACAACTGTACACATGATTAACATTACACACATAGCAAACACAATGACTGGGGGGTGAGTATTTGAAAAGTGTCAACACTCCGTCTTTCATTTTATTTTGTGATGTTGCTATGTGCGCCCTAAGTGGCCATGGGTATGCCCAGATGTGGGTCCTTTGCTCGCTGCATCACCGGATACAAGTTAGTCTGGCTGACGAGGGGTGATACCCTGAAGCCGGTCATAGGATGCTTGTTTCTGGTCCAGGAAAGACCTGGCTTGGCAGTTCGGGCTGGACTGTTCCCACAAGGAACAGGGTCAAGACTGATTTGCATATGGCTGGGTTCAAACTGGGGTGACGTGGCAAGCAAAACAACGATGGATTAAACCCATATCTGTGAGTGAGTGAGTGAAAAGTTTGAACACTCTGTCATTTTATTTTGAGATGGTAACATACCTGCCAACTTGAAGAACATTCTCACTATGTGAGGAGGGGGCAGGGCCTCGTGCCGAGAAGTACCTTGGAGCCACTTTTAAACCCCACCCCGCCCCCAAGCTCCCTCCTCCCAAAAACAAAAGCTTGCTGAGGCTGGTGCGATGTCCTGGGGTGTTTTCTCAGCCCTTAATGGACGTTGACAGTTCAAAGCCTGGGAAAACGAGGTGGAAACCACTATTTACAGTGGTTTTCAGCTCGTTTTCCCTGCCACAGTGTGATTATCGGCTCCTCATCGAGTGGCCGTGTGATGGGAGCCGATAACATGTGTCACACCGTGGTACAGTCTGAGTTGGCAGGTATGTGTTAGCATTACACACACACACACAAGCATGTAGACATCTTTTAATAGTAACAGCAGTTATAGCACAATGAAGCGGCAAACTGCGTGGAGTGCGCTTTATTAAAAAAAAAGTCTCCTTTTCGTAAGTGGTCCAAATAAACGACATCTTTTGACAATAAAAACATATAGTCTCCTTAATTGGTGACATCTCCTTAATTAATAGCATGCGTGATTGCTTTTAGAGGGACCATTGACTGTATTACTAAGAGGCAATTAGCCCCGTTGGTTCGAAAGCTGCAGTGTGACACGTACAGCGAGGGCTTAACAAAATTAAATGCATCACTGTAGTATCTTCTCTGACCACGAGATGGCAGTACACGCTTGGAATTGATCCCCTGAAGTGCA
Organism: Triturus cristatus; assembly: GCF_964204655.1. Taxonomy (NCBI): domain Eukaryota; kingdom Metazoa; phylum Chordata; class Amphibia; order Caudata; family Salamandridae; genus Triturus; species Triturus cristatus. The sequence continues at coordinate 67,063,862 of NC_140593.1, read as the reverse complement.
TTGGTCCATCTTGTCTTTTTCTGCGCCTCCACTTTCCCTCACGTGCCTAATCAGAATGGAGTGGCTTCTAATGGCAGCATTAGGGAAGCAGGCGGGCAGAATAACAATGTGAGTGGGCACTGCAATTCAGTAATCTCATCAAGGGTATTTAATGACCCACGCCCCTCCTCTGAGAGCCATTACCATGCAGACTTGGACGGGTCTTTTTCTTTATCTTCGGAGCCCCCCTCCCCCCCTTTTTACAATCAGTCCTCGCAGAAGGGCAGGGCCCCTTCTCCCTTCCTCCGAGGCAGTGAGAGGAGTGAGGGAGCCCTCTTTATTGGCACAGTTGCAGACTGATAGAGCCAAGAGTTCTAGTTCCATGGCCATACCACGGTCGCATCCATACATGTATGGTATAGTCTGGGTTGCCGCAGGTCGGGCCACTAATGGAATTGTGCAATCTAGCCCAGCCCTGCACTCCTAAATACTTTGGTTTTTAAGAATAAGCACTTTGCCCCCATTCAAAACAGACTGCACACATTTTACCAGACTTAAGTAGTGTTAAAATTAAAAAGTTGGGGTTCAAAGTTGTTTTTCGGAGCCCGCCTCCGGTGCTGATAATTGCTGGGGGGTGCTGTACACGAAGGGTGCCTCGTTTTTCGATTCCACCTCGTACAGCTTCCTTCCACCGCCTTCCTCTTCCTTCCTCTTTATCTGACTCTTGCAGGCTCTTTTTGATTTGTCTCTGCTTTTTCCCTTTCTCACTGATTTTCTGTCTTTCTCTTTCTCCCTCTTCCCCCTCCCTTTCTGCTGCACTCTCTCTTACTCAAAGTCTGAGAGTGAAACATAAATCACAGCCCACAGAAATAAGTGGCAGTGCCCACCACTGGCATCTATTTAGCACTGGCCACCCCAGCAAGCTAGAATCGTACCTGTCCAAGCCTGTGCTCGGTGGAACTCTCTCCTTGTCTCTGCAGAAGGCTGCAGACCCTGTCCAGAGAGTCTTGTGGTCTTCGTTTCAGCTGAGCACCCCCCTTGAGCCTGCTCCTTGCATGAGAAGAATCTTTCCAGCCCCCTCCAGAAGCTCTTCTGAGTGGTGTTGAGCACAGAAAAAGCAATAACAAGGGAGGCAGGCAGCTTATTCTGATGGAACTGCATTTGTATACTACTTACTAGAGATGGGAAGTCACTGGCTCAGCTTGAGATTCTCTCGGATCCGCGAGCCCAAAACGAGCCGAGGCTTCATGTGGCTTCTGCCTGCCACCCACACTGTAACCAAGCGCCAAGATTTAAATACAAAGCAGCGACCTTTGATGGGGGAGAGAAAGAGATTCCTGTTTTGAGGCTGTACTGCACAATCGTGAAACAGAAAACATGGTTTCAATCCCAGCTTCCTCGCTTCACCACATTGTGTGATCCTGGACAAATATTTTAGTTCACCAAGCCTCCTTTCTCTTCATTGCCACTTATAAGAACGCCTTTAAAAACAGACGCTCAGGATGCGCCGTGTACAAAAACCTCGTGTGCGTTGATTTAACACTCTATGGTGTTTCTGAATGATAAGAATTTAGGCCACATTAAGGGGCACGTGCATCAAGGTAGGCTTTTGCGATTCCTTGATGGCGATTATTAAGGAATCGCAAAAGCCTATGCATGTAGGAATCGCAAAAAAAATAGTGATTCCTAAGCATTCCTTAATTGCGACTCGCAAATTGCGACTCGCAATTAAGGAATGGCTTCCCATTCATTCCTATGGGCCTACAGGCCCATAGGAATGAGTGGGAATTGCATGCGCAATTTGCGAGTACCCAACAGGGACTCGCAAATTGCGCATGCAATTTCAAGGGTGCCAAAAGGACACCCTGTTGCACCTCTGAAATTGTTATGTGAACACATGTTGCGCACACACATGCCCCAAGGGCATGTGTGTGTGTAACCAGGAACTTTGAAAAATGCACTTCAGTGCTTTTTTCAAAGTTTTTGCAAATTACCTTCAAGTTCAAATTGATGGTAATTTGCGACCCCTATTTGCGAAATAGCTATTTGCGATCTCATCATGCATTACATTCAGGGAATCTCAATTTGTGATTCCCTAAATGCAATCGCAATTAAGTAATCTCTATTTTTGCGATTTCTCAAATTGCGATTTTTGCTTTTGGGATGATGCATCCCAAATGCAAAAATGCCGGTTGCAAAGGGGCAGATTCTGTGAATCTGCTGTTTGCGACCCGTTTTTCGCTTGATGCATGGGGCCCTTAGGGTGCAAATGACTAGTGACTTGCACCTTAGTACACCAGTGACATTGTCGTCAATGTAGGGCGTATGGATATATCTAAGGGCATTTTTAAACAAACTTCCATGTGTTAATGAAATGTAGTTGTTTGAATATCGAAGTGACTTTATCATATTTTTATACAGCGTTTGTCGCCTGATTCACATGCCAAAATGTTCAGGGCTCATGTGCAGACTCTTAGAGCCAGGCCAGATCCTTGGCTCGGCTCAGGCTCCGCTCTCCCTGTAAATGTCGTGGCATTCCCACATGCTGCTCCTGACGAGGCGTTGAAGGACTTTACGCCAGGCAGCATGCTGCTCTGGAAACCCAAGGTTGGTGGTTAATCCAGTGGTTATTGTTGGTTGCTGGGATTAGCCTTGTGCACTCAAGGTAACCATTTCATGCATTTACTCTAGTTCCTTGTGTACCTAGTAGCTGAAGGGGATGCAGTTTGCTTTTGGCAACCTGGAAATGGATTTTGTCTGGTGGTACGAGACAAAGTTCGACTCTTTGGATACAGTGGTGAGGGCCTTGTGCCGGCATGAAACTGCACTGGTCAGGATGTATTAATTATGGCAGGGTTCGTTGTAAATGGTTGGCTAGCACTTTGGCAAATATCTTAATATCTGTGTTTCTAAGGGAGATTGGCCTATATTCAGCACAGTTGTCTGAAGCCGGCCCGATTTAGGTATTACCACAATTGTGGCCATGTGTAGGTCAGGGAGGGAGGCACCCGCGTCCGCTGCCACTGCTTACAGAGCCAAAGGGTGAGGAATCAGAAGCTCTCAGGGCCTCCTGTAGTACTCAACTGAAAGTTCATCGGACCCGGCGTTTTACCTGAGGCCATGTCTGAAATTGCCCCCATAATCTCGGCGGCCATGTTTACTTGGTCCAGTTGTCGGGCTAAGGGGCTTGGGATTTATGGCGACGGAATGTCATCCAATAGGGGGTGGCGTCGCTCCTGGAAAGGCCAGGGTCTGCGGCTGTATAGGGCAGTTCAATAATCTGCAAACACCTGCGTGATTTCAGAAGTAAGGGCTCTGGGGTGTCCATGACCTGCGGTATCACTCTAGAAGCGGTCTCTCGGGTGGCCAGCCAGTAGAGAAGCCTCCCCGATTTATCGCCATAGTCATACATCCGCTGAGTAGCTGTCCTCCAGCGTTGAAGGGACAGTGTCCCCCAGTAAATGGGCTTCCTAGAGCATGAGGACCCCTGGTTGCAATCTTGTGGCGCAGCGGAGGACGCGGACCGTTTGACGCGGTCCACCATACCATTCACGACCAGGACATGATCTCAAGTGGTGCCATAAGACCCCCAGACCCAACACTGCACGGATAGGGCCCAGGCAGGTCCAAGCGTTCATAGTCCTCACATTCAGCAGGTCATGTGTAAGTGGGTGGGCTGGGGACGGCAAGCGTAGGCATGATGTGCGTGGCAATCGAACTGCAAACGCAAACAAATAACAACCCTTATCACATCCCATCCCCTCCAATAGCCCCCCACACTTGTACCCCTGAAGCATCTGTCACCCTAAAACAAAACATGGTAAGGAAACAATGCGAGGCTAAACAGCACCGAACTGAAGACCTCCTCCCTTGTAGGACTCTGAGGCAGGTAATGTTCCTATGATGAATGTGTGTGCGGCCGGCTCCTGAGAAAGGGGTAGGTGACCCTCAGACCGCGGGGTGATCTGGGTCGGCAGGGCCCGGCAGAGGTGTCAAACAGTTCCGGTGGGCATGTTGGCGGGGATCCCTTGTCACCCCGACGGGTTGACCCTTGACCCGCCTCCGAATCAGTAAACTCTGATTTTAAAGGTGTACAGCAGATCGAGGTTTTATGCAGTGTTCAATCTGCAAACTTAACTCTGCCACCTCCACAGCCTAATGGAAACCAGTCCCACTGACTCCTGCAACTCTGAGATATCTGAACTGTAATCGCCAGATTACAGCATCGCCCACAACAACTGAGCAGCCCTGGAGGTGGTGTGAATGAGTCCTCTGTCAGGGCACAGACACCGCTGGTATTTAGCGGTGTTCCCCTTCCTGCAGGAGTAAAGTGTCTCCCAGCCCTCGCCCACCCTCCTCCTACCTTATGATGGGAACGCAGCTGTGGAATCCAGCAGATGTGACAGAGCAGTGAGAAGGGACCGAGTCGGTCAAATGTTCTTCCATTTGAGGAGAGTGAGCGCTCTAAACCGGAGACACATGTATTTGTGGTCGAGGCGTTTGGGTAATCTGGGGGCATCACATGGCTGCCACTTAGATGTGGCCATGGCTTGCCCCTACAACACATGGCTTGCTCTTTGTGTACCCTCCACTACCTCTCGCACCGCTGGTCTCGGAGGTAGCAAAATCAGTCCGAGAATACAGGGGCAGCTTGTCCTTGTGGGCTCGAGGCCCCACCTTTCCTGTTTTTTGCCTATATGTATTACACTTATAATGCATAATAGTTTATCATTCACTATTAGTGTAATAAAAGTAGACCACCAAGTCTGGCGTAGATCTTCGCTGGCAGCTGAAGTAAATGAAATGAAACTGATTTTAAATGTGTGTGATGTGTGTGCAGGTGAGAGTGTGTTTGTGTAAAAACGCGCGTGCATCTGTGTCTATGAGCACGTATATATGGGAGTGACAGTAAGTGGGCATGTGTGAATCAGATCAGACAGTCAGAATTAGTGAAAATAAGAGTGACTGCAAGTGAGTGAGTGTGAGGGAGTGTTAGAGAGCATGAGAAAGTGTGAGTGAGAATGAATGAATGTAAGGGAGCGGAGTGCCAGGATTAGTGGGGTCGATCTCTCGAATGAAGGGCCAACCCCCAGACATGAGGCTCATCGAAGACATCTGGGCCGGGATGTCTGGCGCACGGGATCCTGGAGATCAGTTGACAGACACCTCCGGGCTGTGGGCGGGACTTCTGTAAGACGCTGACTGTATGACGTCAGTACAGACACTGGGTCAGCGCTGGTTAACTTCTGTTTGTTTCGGCTCCTTTGCTACTGTTAGCTCGTCACTCAGCACTTTCAGCAGGTTTGGGTCCTCTCAGTTCCAAGCCCCACCAGACCCCTTGCCCTCCTCTCTGTGAGGCCTCCGGCTTCCCTTCTGAATCCTTCCTGTGCTTGCCACACTCTTCTTGTGTTCGCTGCTACAGTTGCTGCCGCTCACCAAGCTGGTAGTTGCCTGGTGGCTTGTTACATCTTTCAGTGACTACCTGGCATGCCTGCTTGCTCCGGGTGAGCCACCGTTCTCCATCTCTGGGCTGGAGCCTCTCCTAGACTTGATTCCTGGGAGGACCGGGGCAGGTCAGTCTTCCTCGTCTCCCAGAGCTGCATCCGAGCCCTGGTTCTGAGACAGTCGCGGTTGCTTTGGGCATCCATCGGAACCGGTCTCTACTCAGCCATTTCCCCTCCGCCATGTTTCCCTCCAGTCCTAACCTATGTGTTCTCATTGAGTCTCTGGTGGGCACAGGTGGAGGAGTGGTATTGTCCTAGCCGTAGACCCCGGCAACGAGCGCGGATGTGGTGTAATGCCTGCGAGTCTGCCGGTGGCCCTGGCTCAATGAAGGGAACTCTCGGCTCATAGAGGCACCGATGGGAAAATGCTGGCGCTGACATATTGGGGGCAATACTTAGCATGGTTGGCACCTAGGAAAACATGGTGACCCTGGCACAATAGAGGCACCTTTTGTCATGGCGGTACCCCAGCACGTTCTGAAAACATGGGGTCCACTCCTGGGGAGGGTCAGGCTTCATTGGCTCAGCACATCATGCAAGAACCTGACTATTTAATGAGCACCCTTCCTGAGCCTATGGTTTTGAACACATTTCTGTGAAATATATGTTTTAAAAAGCACTTAAAGCAATGTGTTGGGGGGAGGGGGGGGGGTTGGGACCCCCTGAACCCTCCTTAGAAGGGGTTGGGTTCACTTGCTTCACACCCTCGCTACAGTTGAGGGCAGGCATTACACCCCACAACTTTCCAAGCCCATCACCCCCCAGTGCAAGAACTGAAGGTAAACAGTGGGTGTCTGAACATTACACTTTAAGCTTTGTAGAAGTAAATACATGTAGCAGCGCAGAGCGCCCTCTACTGATTCCATAAAACGCATTAACTAAGTTGTTGCTATGTTTCATTATTGATAATATATGCAAAGCGATGTGTTTGAATAAAATCTGCCTAGAATGAGTGAATGTGCCTTTCGAATTATCATGAATCAAAATGTGGTAAAAGTAAGGAATAATTTAAGCCAGTGAATAGTTCATATTCAGTACATGGAGTGCATCAATTAATACAGTTGGACATTACTGCTACTGGTTTTGTAATCTTTTTGTCCTCTGCCTGTGATTTGGCAGTACATTTCTCTTTGAAATATACACTAGAGGAACTATTAAATTATGAAATTTTGATGTATAAATAATGTACGTTTTTAGCACAGGCCTGTATTTTGTGGTTCTAGAATCTCTTCCGCTGAATATGTGATTTGTCGTGTTATACAAAGAGAAATTAATTAGGTTTCCTTGGAGTATTCCACTGTAGGTGAAATCTTAAATGGGCATTTGCCGGTGTTGTTACATTAATCATGCAGCAATGATGGAACTTCAGCGATCTCAATTACTATGATGTCATCAGAGTTAAGGACATGTGACTTCACTTCCTGGGAAGATTCAGGGTCAAAGGTCATATGATCCAAGGGACATGGTGGCTCGGAGGCTGTGACAACAGCAAGTGGTACTGTGGTTGAGCATACAGCTCAGGGGTCATGGGAGACAGACCAGTGGAAGAAGTGACATCCTCACTGCCTCGTGTCCCTGTCGTCCTCACGCTCGCCAACCTCTCTGCATCTGGGGGTTCAATGCTGCCTCTTCAGCGGCTTCACCCTGATCTCTTCAGCACCTTCCATCTTCTGCGTACTGATAGCTCCTTCACTGCTCTTTCACTGACAGCGCCTCTTACTCTAACCTCTTCATCCTAGCCAATTTTGATATCTGAGTTGAGCAATCTAATGTGTCCTGTTTTAACAGCGTCACCAACAAGATGGAGGCTCTCGGTCTTAAGTAGTCTGTCTACAGTCCACTCACTCAAAAGGTCATAACTTTATCCACCGCACCTGGCTTCATACCTATATCAATCAATCAGGATTTGTAGAGCGCGGCTAATCACCCATGAGGGTATCCAGGCACTGAGAACACTGCTGCCTTGGAGTGTGGATGGTTCAGTTGAACCACCAGGTCTGGAGTCCTTTCCTGAATTCCAGCAGAGAGGATGTGGTCCAAAGGTGAAGAGGTAGGTCGTTCCAGGGCTTGGCGGCGAGGTAGGAAAAGGAACATCCTTCGCTGTTGCTGTGGCGGAAGCGGGGGGTGTGGGCGAGGGAGGCGGAGCGCAGGTGTCTGGAGGGAAGGGGGAACTTCAGGCGGGGGTTGCTGTTTGCTGGTCCCTCGTTGTGACGGGCTTACCTGTACCATGGTTTGATGTTACTTCCTTCGTCAACAATCCTCCAATCACCAGGAATCAATGGTCCACCACTCAGAGATCCCTTTCATATCAGGCTATGGGCGTTCCCTCGACATAACATATACCTCTGCCCAGTGCCTAATTTGTAAAAGAAATGAGTGCCAGAGTCCAAATCACTGCTCAGAATCCCAACTGGTGCTATTAAATGTCAGAATCCACCTCAGGCCTGTTAAATCCACTGACCGACACTCCCTGCCCCTTTATCTCACTCTTGCTTGTCTTGCTTTCTCCCTTTGGTTGTTTATTTGGTCTTTTTCTTCCTCCTTCATTCCTGTTTATGTGCTATTCTCTCTCCTGCTCACAAGAAATGTCTGATGAGGAAAAATAAGTGCTGGTCCCCAAACATTAGTGCTGGTGGCCCCCACCGGCAACCACTGGCTCAAATTAAACAATGTCCCTGCCTTGGGCAAGGTTACACCGCGGTAGAAAAAATGAATTCCCCAAAGAAACTTCAATCCAGACTTCCGCTCCTACTGAACTCATGTTCCATTTTCCCCTCAGAGTCTATGACTAAGAAAGTAAATCAACAAAAAAGGCATATTCTTTCATGACCACCTAGTAGAGTGGGCTGTAGTGTTTTGGTCAAGCACTCTAAATACATTATAGTCTTCCAGCACAATCCATTTTTCAAAACAGAAACATAAGATCTAGGACCACTAACAAGCATAGGATCAGGAATTGTTTTAGTTACTGAAGAACTGAGTAATAACTGATTGTAGCAGGGTGGTGGCACTCACTCTCCTTGAGATGAGTAATAACTGATTGTAGCAGGGTGGTGGCACTCACTCTCCTTGAGATGAGTGATAGCTGATTGTAGAAGGGTGGTGGCACTCACTCTCCTTGAGATGAGTGATAGCTGATTGTAGCAGGGTGGTGGCACTCACTCTCCTTGAGATGAGTAATAACGGATTGTAGCAGGGTGGTGGCACTCACACTCCTTGAGATGACTGATAGCTGATTGTTGCAGAGTGGTGGCACTCACTCTCCTTGAGATGAGTAATAACGGATTGTAGCAGGGTGGTGGCACTCACTCTCCTTGAGATGAGTGATAGCTGATTGTAGCAGGGTGGTGGCACTCACTCTCCTTGAGATGAGTAATAACGGATTGTAGCAGGTTGGTGACACTCACTCTCCTTGAGATGACTCATAGCTGATTGTAGGAGGGTGGTGGCACTCACACTCCTTGAGATGACTGATAGCTGATTGTAGCAGAGTGGGGGTAATCACTCTCCTTGAGATGACTGATAGCTGATTGTAGCAGGGTGGTGGCACTCACTCTCCTTGAGATGACTGATAGCTGATTGTAGCAGAGTGGGGGTAATCACTCTCCTTGAGATGACTGATAGCTGATTGTAGCAGGGTGTTGGCACTCACTCTCCTTGAGATGAGTGATAGCTGATTGTAGCAGGGTGGTGGCACTCACTCTCCTTAAGATGACTGATAGCTGATTGTAGCAGAGTGGGGGTAATCACTCTCCTTGAGATGACTGATAGCTGATTGTAGCAGGGTGGTGGCACTCACTCTCCTTGAGATGACTGATAGCTGATTGTAGCAAGGTGGTGGCACTCGCTCTTCTTGAGATGAGTGATAGCTGATTGTAGAAGGGTGGTGGCACTCACTCTCCTTGAGATGAGTGATAGCTGATTGTAGCAGGGTGGTGGCACTCACTCTCCTTGAGATGACTGATAGCTGATTGTAGCAGAGTGGGGGCACTCACTCTCCTTGAGATGAGTGATAGCTGATTGTAGCAGGGTGGTGGCACTCACTCTCCTTGAGATGACTGATAGCTGATTGTAGCAGAGTGGGGGTAATCACTCTCCTTGAGATGACTGATAGCTGATTGTAGCAGGGTGGTGGCACTCACTCTCCTTGAGATGACTGATAGCTGATTGTAGCAGAGTGGGGGTAATCACTCTCCTTGAGATGACTGATAGCTGATTGTAGCAGGGTGGTGGCACACACTCTCCTTGAGATGACTGATAGCTGATTGTAGCAAGGTGGTGGCACTCGCTCTTCTTGAGATGAGTGATAGCTGATTGTAGAAGGGTGTTGGCACTCACTCTCCTTGAGATGAGTGATAGCTGATTGTAGCAGGGTGGTGGCACTCACTCTCCTTGAGATGACTGATAGCTGATTGTAGCAGAGTGGGGGTAATCACTCTCCTTGAGATGACTGATAGCTGATTGTAGCAGGTTGGTGGCACTCACTCTCCTTGAGATGAGTAATAACTGATTGTAGCAAGGTGGTGGCACTCACTCTTCTTGAGATGAGTGATAGCGGATTGTATCAGGGTGGTGGCACTCACTCTCCAGATGTTACCAGCAGCCCTGTTACACTTTGACTGTAGCATCCTCCATACACCCTTCAATGCAGCCGGAATAAAAGGAAATCCCTTGCTTTGATCTTGTTTTCCTTTAGTGGCTCCTCCTCTTCTCAACACAAGGTTTAAAGGCCCTCACATGGGATCCATCAGGCTTCCTTTCTCTTCTTTCCTCTTCTTCAACATCTACCTCAGTCTAATTCAGGCACTTGTGGCCTCTCTTTCAGCTTCCATGCTGGTGACAACCAGATGCTGGTCCTTATGGATACAAATCCAGGCAGCACCTCCTGTAGTCCTCAGTGCTCAGCAGCTGCTCAGCTCTGGATGCTAAACAACTGACTAAAGATCAGTGGGGATGGAATGGGTGACCTCTCCAATGCCAGTCCATGGCAGAGTCCTTCTTCCACCTTCCATGGGACATTGGGACCATGCTTCTCTCCATCCCCACCATCAAAAACATGTGCATGTTAGATATTCAATTCTCCTGCCCAAGGGGTACCTGCTTTGTGTCTCACTGAAGCATGAGTAGATTCTTTCTGTAAAAAAAACATAACTATCGGTCTTATCAAAGTCTGTTTTATTTTCAGTTTTTTTGGAACATATTTGTGTCCTTCCCAAAGAGGCGATGGTTCTCACCCTGTACATAACAGAGGGGAGTTTCTGGCTTGGAGTATCACATTCGGACGAGGCCGTCCCCTCTGTTTATTTAGAAAGGTGTGGTAATGTGTAATAGCATGAGTATATTCTGGAATGCAGAGAAGGGTTTGGAATGTTGGGATTCAAAGAGTGGAAGCCGATGGACAGAGCTGGATGAGTGGCTGAGCAAGAGTGTGGTACTCCATTAAATAATCCAATGGATTTTGTATGTGAAATTGACTATGAAATTATCTTGGAAGAACAATGGCGGGAAGCTGTGAAGGAGGATGAAGTACTTCAGGATGTGATGAATCTCATATGTTTCAGCTGGCACCATAAGGAACAAGGAGGGTTGCATTGTAAAGATTACAGGTGAGTAAGGGATCAATTGTCATCTAAAAATGACATGCCTTGGAGAGGAAATAGATTGGTTCCTCCTGTTAAACTACGGAAGGACTTACTGGATTAAGCGCATAGATGTTATCTAGGCATTTCAAAAACCAAGGAGAGTACGCACAACTTATTGGCGGCCTAGTATGGATCTTCAGGTGGAACTTTTGGTTTAGAGAATGTGTGCAATGTGCTTTGAATGAGAAGAGCATGAAAACAAGAAATCAACCCATGATAATGAGGAAGCATCCAAGCGGTCCGTGGAAAGATATTGCTTTGGACATACTTGGTCCCATACATGGAGATGGCCAGGACAACTATGTCATAGTGGTGATGGATTTTTTCTCTAGGTGGCCTGAAATACATTTCTCTAGGGGTGTTTACACAAAAAGTGTGATTAACTTCTTGAAAGATCTTATTGCTAGGGTAAGCGTACCAGAAACTCTGTTAACTGAAAATGGGGTACAGTTAATTTTGAAGGAGATGAAAGATTTTCTTCATGGGTGTGGTATAATACATACAAAATGTGCTCTCTGTCATCCTAAGTCCAATGGGATGGTAGAGAGGTTTAACAGAGTTCTTAAGGAGACCATCTCTTAAAGAGTAACTGTCTTAATTGGAAAGAAGAGGTTTCCAAGAGGGTGGGTGTGTACAGGTTCACACCCCACACAACTACAGGAAAGTCTCATTTTTTCTTTTTCGTGGAAGACATCCTGATACTTTTTTGGGACCCCCTTGAGTGAATAAATTTCTCAGTGGTGTGCGCGATAATACTGACAATGAAAGTTGAAAAATACATTAAAATGATAAGTGTAAAAATAGCAAAAAGCAATTTCATGTGAGACACTCTGTCAAAGCCACAAACTTTGCTGTGTGTGATCTGGTCATGATCAAAAAGCCTGGATGGAATGTATCTAGTTCAAAGTTCACTAAACCATTGAGAGTGATTAAGAGCTTCACAAATGCCATTAAAACATCCGATCATAGGGTGCGGAATCTTGGTAGGGTAGTTGTGTATAGAGGGAGAATGCTGGAAAATGAAGAAAGTAATTCGCTTAGGAGTGGTGAGGGTAAGTTTGTGAATAGTGACAAGATCTGTGACAAAAGTAGTGGTGGTGCTCTGAGGAAATCGATTAGGAAAGCTCGTAGTCCTTTGTATTTGGATGACTGTGGTCTAGATCACTCAACCTGCTTTGGCCTGTTTCACGTTGTTTCTCTATAGTCTATTTTGTTATAAATGTTGGATATATTTTCTTTATCTCCTTTGTGACAAATGTGCAACGTGCAAATGTTTTACATTGTTATTCCCTTCTTAGGTTTTATTTGTAATTTTCTTAAGGTTTTTAGTTCTTATGTTTTCTTATATGTGGGGGAGATGTGTGGTAATGTGTATTAGCATAAGTATAATCTAGAATGCAGAGAAGGGTTAGGATTGTTGGGATTCAAAGATTGGTAGCCGGTGGACAGAGCTGGATGGGTGGCTGAGCTTTTCTTCCGTTGAAGATACCAATAAAATCTGTTTATCAAGAACTCGTGACTGCACCTCTTCATTTAAGAAAAGGACTTTTTAACAAAAGGCCCATCATTAATCCGTGTATACTGAGTGCCTGCTGGGTGTCTGGTGCACCTCATAGTTATTTTTCCTGATTGTACAACATGAAACCATCGGGTGTACTGCTTCTGGTTCAAACTCAGTCAACTCATGAAATGTTCTATTCAGATATATTCTGTGATTTTGCACTTGGCTGTCAAGGAGGCCTAATGCTTTTCTGAATCTCAGCTTAACATATGTTTGTGTCTTTGTGCATTTTGGCGTCTTTATGTGCTTTGGTGCAGCAGTTTAATTCAATATATAATTGGTATTTGTAGTGTGCGACTTATCATCTGTGATGGTATCCAAGCGCTGGGCTCCTGAGCTCAGTCTAAGAGCCAGGTCTTGAGTTTCTTCCCGAAGTCCATTAGCGATAGTGATGTTCGGAGGTGGAGAGGGAGGGCCTTCCAGGACTTAGCGGCGAGGTGTAAGAAGGAGCTTCTGCCGCTGTGGCTATGGTGGATGCGTGCTGTCTGTGCCAGGGCAAGGGAGGTTTCTGCATGGTTGGTGGAAGTTCAGACGGTAGCTCATGTAAGTTGGTCCTTGATCATTGAGGGCTTTGTAGCCGTGTGTTTGAATTGTATCTTTCCTAGACGGGGAGCCAGTGGAGATTTCTCTGGTGCTGGGTGATGTTGGTCCGTTTGGGCAGGTTGAGGATCAGTCTGGCCAATGCATTCTGTATCGTCTGGAGCCTTCTCATGAGTTCAATGGTGGTTCCTGCGTGCAGTGCATTGCCGTAGTCCAGATGGCTGGTGATTAGGGCTTGCGTGACTGTTTCCCTGGTACTTGTGGAGAGCCATTTGAAGATACTTTGGAGCATGCGGACAGTGTGGAAGCAGGCCGAGGAAACTGTGTTGATCTGTCATTTTATGGTGAGTTTGCTGTCCAGGAGAATACTGAGGTTGTAGGCGTGGTCTTTGGTGTTGGTGTGGGTTTGAGTTCAGCAGGCCACCAGGTGTCATTCCAGAGGGAGGCATGGTTGCCAAAGACCAGCACTTCGGTCTTGTCTGTGTTGAGCTTCAGGCAGTTGTCCTTCATCCAGTTTGTAACATTATTCATGCAGTTGTGGAAGTTGCTCTTTATTGTAGTGGGGTCTGCTGAGAGCAAGAGGATAAGCTGGTTGTCGTTGAGTAGGATACGATGTTGATATCGTGAGTTCTGACGATGTTGGCTAGAGGTGTCATGTAGATGTTGAAGAGGTTGGGGCTGAGGGATGAACTTTTGGGGATGCCCAGATGGTGCTTTTGGGTTGTGAGGTGAAGGAGGAGACAGATTCTCTGCGTGTGTCCTGTGAGGAATGATGCATTTCCTGTTATTCCAATCTGGTGTAGTCTTTTGATGACTGTGTGGTGGTACACTATCGAAGGCGGGGTGGAGGTCAAGAAGGATCAGGGCAGCCGATTTTCTTCGGTTGAGTAGGGTGTGGATATCATCTGTCGCAGCCTGTTTTGGGTTGGTTGCGGCGTCGGGTTGGGTGATGTTGAGGGCATCTGTCCATTGGTTCAGTGTTACTTTGCTCCAGGTGTGGAATGAGTTGCTGGGAGGGTGGGGGTGGTGCAGGGTGGTCCTGCAATGGTGAAGTGGATGATGGAGAGGTCGGTCCAGGTGAGTTCCGTGGTATGGCTGTATTTGACTGTGTTGCTGGATGTGAAAATAGGGTCCTGTTCTGTGTATGGGGTCTGGGACCAATTGGGTGAGACCAATGTTGTACATTTGTTCCAAAAGGTTGGCGGTGTTCGTGTCTGTAAGGTCGTCCAGGTGGATGTTGAGGTGTCCAAGGAAGATGTAGTGCCTGGATTCGATGGCAAGTAGAGTGATGAATTCTGTGATGGTGTCTCAGAGGCTGGTTCGTGGCCCTGGGGGTCTGTAGGCAGGGGTGCCTTTCTTTGATGGTTGTTTTGTGGTAGGTGTGGAGTTGTAAATTCAGGTGTTCCATGATCAACGTGGTTTTGTCTTCAATTGTGGTGCAGCGGATTGATTCTTTGTGGATGATAGCGATGCCACCTCTGTGTTTCATGGTGCGGTCCCGGTGTTTTATCTTGTAGCCTTTAGGCATCGCGGTGTCAGGGGCCGAAGAGGCGTTGAGCCTTGTCTCTGTGATGGTCATGTCAGGGCAAGGGTGGAGTTGGTGTCCCAGACTTCAGTTGCCTGTTTGCAAAGTGATCTGACATTTTTCAGGAGGCATCAGAGTGGTTCCGTAGTGGTGTTGGCCGGTGGGGTGGGAGCGGCGTGGGTTTCTGCAAGGGTGATCGGTCCTAGTTTGCAGGTGAACTGACATCGGCAGCAGGTGAACAGTCCTTCTGTGTAGCTGAGATGCGAGGCAGCAGTTGTTGCGGCGTCTGGGGTTTAGGGCTTGGAGATCTGCGGGGAAGTATGTGAGTGTGTCAGGAGGGCCAGGCCTCCTGGCGCTGGGTGCAGTCCAGGTGCGGACGGGTCCAGATGGGCTTGCCTTTGGCACACCAGCCGCGCAGCAGCCTCCATTAAGCAGGTATTGGGAGGGGTGCTAGGGAGTCAGGTGGTGAAAAGCGGGTGGCAGGAAGAAGAGACTGTGAAAAAGCGGGGAGAAGCATAAAAACTGCAGAAAAGGTGGCGACAACGCAAGTCAAACCCCTTTGCTAGACACTAGACAGTCAGGAGACTGCAGTGAACGGCAAGCGGCTGCAGGCTGAAAGGCCCACGGAAGGAGGAGGCTGGACACACGTCCCATCAGCTGGTGTGAGGACCTGTGAGTGCCTTTATTTATCGTACTTCAAGTATGAGTGCACGTATAATCTCATAATTCAACTTTAAGGTTGCTTGGGTTACGCTCGGTCCTGAGCTCACTGGCACTTCATATTAGTCATTGTACTTTGAAAACTTAACAGCTTCTTTACTCGAATAAGATATTGCTTCTGTTCCAGGTTTGTTCCTATTGGGTTTGGTGCCTGGAATGTTCCCGACTGTCAGTCAATCCGCATTGATTTTCTTGTTGCTGACAAGTCAGTCTGTGTTCACTTTGTTTCCTTTGAGTTCATTGGGATTTCCAACAATCTGGGGATTATGAATGAGGAAGGACAGAGGCTGCCCTCTAGGATCTGCTGAGCTCTTAAGTTTCCTCTCTGTATTTCAGGGCAGCACCCCCGGTACTTTCTTCTCCAGAGTAAGTACGTTTCTCAGATGTGATCCTGCCTGCATGATGGGTTTGACTTGGGTCCGGGGCACTGAAAGGGGACATTTTGGAAAGCGTTGCAGAGTTTGTAATTTCTGTCACATACTTGTGCTATGTCATGCATTTGTGTCCAGAGATTCAGGTTCCTGTGGATACTGTCTCTTCTCTAGGACTGTCTCAGTCAGTATCGTCTGTTTGTCAGTGGCTGGCTTCCTGATGACGTGTTATGGGTGGGTGAACCCTTTGGTAAGGGGTATCCTACCCCCCCATACATGGACATAGTTTAAACATTTTCATCCCTGGAAGCGTGTCCTGGTTCATGCCTGTCTCTTCTTCAGTATATTTTAGCCTCTTAGCAGCACTGCCCTCCGGTGGGGTGGCGGTCCAACACGCTGAGGTCATGAGACCGCGACCCCACAGGAGGGCAGTGCTGCTAAGAGGTGGGTAATCTTCATTACACAGAGGATTACTCTGCTACCACCTGCTCTTACTTTGCCTCCCTCACACCACGTGTTCGAGTAGAGGCATGCCTGCAGCATAAAGACATGCATCGGGCACAGGCATGTCTGCATGTCACGTACATGGCACTGCATGCTCCACCTGTGGTAATGGAGGCATGCCTGCAGCATAAAGACATACATCGAGTACTCTATGCTCCACCTATGAGCGTACAGGTATGTCTGCATGTCACGTACCTGGCACTGCATGCTCCACCTGTGGTAATGGAGGCATGCCTGCAGCATAAAGACATACATTGGGCACTCCATGCTCCACCTATGAGCGTACAGGTATGTCTGCATGTCACGTACATGGCACTGCATGCTCCACCTGTGGTAATGGAGGAATGCCTGCAGCATAAAGACATGCATCGGGCACTCCATGTTCCACCTATGAGCGTACAGGTATGTCTGCATGTCACGTACATGGCACTGCTTGCTCCACCTGTGGTAATGGAGGCATTCCTGCAGCATAAAGACATGCATCGGGCACTTCATGTTCCACCTCTGAGCGTACAGGTATTTCTGCATGTCACGTACATGGCACTGCATGCTCCACCTGTGGTAATGGAGGCATGCCTGCAGCATAAAGACATACATCGGGCACTCCATGCTCCACCTATGAGCGTACAGGTATGTCTGCATGTCATGTACATGGCACTGCATGCTCCACCTGTGGTAATGGAGGCATGCCTGCAGCATAAATACATGCATCGGGCACTCCATGTTCCACCTATGAGCGTACAGGTATGTCTGCATGTCACGTACATGGCACTGCTTGCTTCACCTGTGGTAATGGAGGCATGCCTGCAGCATAAAGACATACATTGGGCACTCCATGCTCCACCTATGAGCGTACAGGTATGTCTGCATGTCACGTACATGGCACTGCATGCTCCACCTGTGGTAATGGAGGAATGCCTGCAGCATAAAGACATGCATCGGGCACTCCATGTTCCACCTATGAGCGTACAGGTATGTCTGCATGTCACGTACATGGCACTACTTGCTCCACCTGTGGTAATGGAGGCATGCCTGCAGCATAAAGACATGCATCAGGCACTCCATCTTCCACCTCTGAGCGTACAGGTATTTCTGCATGTCACGTACATGGCACTGCATGCTCCACCTGTGGTAATGGAGGCATGCCTGCAGCATAAAGACATACATCGGGCACTCCATGCTCCACCTATGAGCGTACAGGTATGTCTGCATGTCATGTACATGGCACTGCATGCTCCACCTGTGGTAATGGAGGCATGCCTGCAGCATAAATACATGCATCGGGCACTCCATGTTCCACCTATGAGCGTACAGGTATGTCTGCATGTCACGTACATGGCACTGCTTGCTTCACCTGTGGTAATGGAGGCATGCCTGCAGCATGAAGACATGCATCGGGCACTCCATGTTCCACCTATGAGCGTACAGGTATGTCTGCATGTCACGTACATGGCACTGCATGCTCCACCTGTGGTAATGGAGGCATTCATGCAGCATAAAGACATACATCGGGCACTCCATGCTCCACCTATGAGCGTACAGGTATGTCTGCATGTTACGTACATGGCACTGCATGCTCTACCTGTGGTAATGGAGGCATGCCTGCAGCATAAATACATGCATTGGGCACTCCATGTTCCACAGGTATGTCTGCATGTTACTGGCACGTACAAAGCACTTCATGCCCCACATGTGGTAATGGAGGCATGCCTGCGCCACAAAGACATACATCAGGCACTCCATGCTCCACCTATGAGCGTACAGGTATGTCTGCATGTCACGTACCTGGCACTGCATGCTCCACCTGTGGTAATGGAGGCATGCCTGCAGCATAAAGACATACATTGGGCACTCCATGCTCCACCTATGAGCGTACAGGTATGTCTGCATGTCACGTACATGGCACTGCATGCTCCACCTGTGGTAATGGAGGAATGCCTGCAGCATAAAGACATGCATCGGGCACTCCATGTTCCACCTATGAGCGTACAGGTATGTCTGCATGTCACGTACATGGCACTGCTTGCTCCACCTGTGGTAATGGAGGCATTCCTGCAGCATAAAGACATGCATCGGGCACTTCATGTTCCACCTCTGAGCGTACAGGTATTTCTGCATGTCACGTACATGGCACTGCATGCTCCACCTGTGGTAATGGAGGCATGCCTGCAGCATAAAGACATACATCGGGCACTCCATGCTCCACCTATGAGCGTACAGGTATGTCTGCATGTCATGTACATGGCACTGCATGCTCCACCTGTGGTAATGGAGGCATGCCTGCAGCATAAATACATGCATCGGGCACTCCATGTTCCACCTATGAGCGTACAGGTATGTCTGCATGTCACGTACATGGCACTGCTTGCTTCACCTGTGGTAATGGAGGCATGCCTGCAGCATAAAGACATACATTGGGCACTCCATGCTCCACCTATGAGCGTACAGGTATGTCTGCATGTCACGTACATGGCACTGCATGCTCCACCTGTGGTAATGGAGGAATGCCTGCAGCATAAAGACATGCATCGGGCACTCCATGTTCCACCTATGAGCGTACAGGTATGTCTGCATGTCACGTACATGGCACTGCTTGCTCCACCTGTGGTAATGGAGGCATGCCTGCAGCATAAAGACATGCATCGGGCACTCCATGTTCCACCTCTGAGCGTACAGGTATTTCTGCATGTCACGTACATGGCACTGCATGCTCCACCTGTGGTAATGGAGGCATGCCTGCATCATAAAGACATGCATCAAGCACAGGTATGTCTGCATGTCACGTACATGGCACTGCATGCTCCACCTGTGGTAATGGAGGCATGCCTGCAGCATAAAGACATGCATCGGGCACAGGTATATCTGCATGTCACGTACATGGCACTGCATGCTCCACCTGTGGTAATGGAGGCATGCCTGCAGCATAAATACATACATCAGGCTCTCCATGTTCCACCTACGAGCGTACAGGTACGTCTGCATGTCACGTACATGGCACTACATGCTCCACCTGTGGTAATGGAGGCATGCCTGCAGCATAAAGACATACATCAGGCACTCCATACTCCACCTATGAGCGTACAGTTATGTCTGCATGGCACGTACATGGCACTGCATACTCCACCTGTGGTAATGGAAGCATGCCTGCAGCATAAAGACATGCATCGGGCACTCCATGTTCCACCTATGAGCGTACAGGTATGTCTGCATGTCACGTACATGGCACTGCATGCTCCACCTGTGGTAATGGAGGCATGCCTGCAGCATAAAGACATGCATCGGGCACAGGTATGTCTGCATGTCACGTACATGGCACTGCATGCTCCACCTGTGGTAATGGAGGCATGCCTGCAGCATAAAGACATGCATCGGGCACTCCATTTTCCACTTATGAGCGTACAGGTATGTCTGCATGTCACGTACATGGCACTGCATGCTCCACCTGTGGTAATGGAGGCATGCCTGCAGCATAAAGACATACATTAGGCTCTCCATGTTCCACCTGTGAGCGTACAGGTATGTCTGCATGTCACGTACATGGCACTGCATGCTCCACCTGTGGTAATGGAGGCATGCCTGCAGCATAAAGACAAGCATCAGGCACTCCATATTCCACTTATGAGCATACAGGTATGTCTGCATGTCACGTACATGGCACTGCATGCTCCACCTGTGGTAATGGAGGCATGCCTGCAACATAAATACATGCATCAGGCACTCCATGCTCCACCTATGAGCGTACAGGTATGACTGCATGTCACGTACATGGCACTGCATGCTCCACCTGTGGTAATGGAGGCATGCCTGCAGCATAAATACATGCATCGGGCACTCCATGTTCCACAGGTATGTCTGCATGTTACTGGCACGTACAAAGCACTTCATGCTCCACATGTGGTAATAGAGGCATGCCTGCAGCATAAAGACATACATCAGGCACTCCATGTTCCACCTATGAGCGTACAGGTATGACTGCATGTCACGTACATGGCACTGCATGCTCCACCTGTGGTAATGGAGGCATGCCTGCAGCATAAATACATGCATCAGGCACTCCATGCTCCACCTCTGAGCGTACAGGTATGACTGCATGTCACGTACATGGCACTGCATGCTCCACCTGTGGTAATGGAGGCATGCCTGCAGCATAAATACATGGATCGGGCACTCCATGTTCCACAGGTATGTCTGCATGTTACAGGCACGTACAAAGGACTTCATGCTCCACATGTGGTAATGGAGGCATGCCTGCAGCATAAAGACATACATCAGGCACTCCATGTTCCACCTATGAGCGTACAGGTATGACTGCATGTCACGTACATGGCACTGCATGCTCCACCTGTGGTCATGGAGGCATGCCTGCAGCATAAATACATGCATCGGGCACTCCATGTTCCACAGGTATGTCTGCATGTTACTGGCACGTACAAGGCACTTCATGCTCCACATGTGGTAATGGAGGCATGCCTGCAGCATAAAGACATACATCAGGCACTCCATGCTCCACCTATGAGCGTACAGGTATGTCTGCATGTCACGTACATGGCACTGCATGCTCCACCTGTGGTAATGGAGGCATGCCTGCAGCATAAAGACATACATATGGCACTCCATGCTCCACCTATGAGCGTACAGGTATGTCTGCATGTCACGTACATGGCACTGCATGCTCCACCTGTGGTAATGGAGGCATGCCTGCAGCATAAATACATGCATCAGGCACTCCATGTTCCACCTATGAGCATACAGGTATGTCTGCATGTCACGTACATGGCACTGCATGCTCCACCTGTGGTAATGGAGGCATGCCTGCAGCATAAATACATGCATCGGGCTCTCCATGTTCCACAGGTATGTCTGCATGTTACAGGCACGTACAAAGGACTTCATGCTCCACATGTGGTAATGGAGGCATGCCTGCAGCATAAAGACATACATCAGGCACTCCATGTTCCACCTATGAGCGTACAGGTACGACTGCATGTCACGTACATGGCACTGCATGCTCCACCTGTGATAATGGAGGCTTGCCTGCAGCATAAATACATGCATCGGGCACTCCATGTTCCACAGGTATGTCTGCATGTTACTGGCATGTACAAAGCACTTCATGCTCCACATGTGGTAATGGAGGCATGCCTGCAGCATAAAGACATACATCGGGCACTCCATGCTCCACCTATGAGCGTACAGGTATGTCTGCATGTCACGTACATGGCACTGCTTGCTCCACCTGTGGTAATGGAGGCATGCCTGCAGCATAAAGACATGCATCAGGCATTCCATGTTCCACCTATGACCGTACAGGTATGTCTGCATGTCACGTACATGGCACTGCTTGCTCCACCTGTGGTAATGGAGGCATGCCGGCAGCATAAAGACATGCATCGGGCACTCCATGTTCCACCTCTGAGCGTACAGGTATGTCTGCATGTCACGTACATGGCACTGCATGCTCCACCTGTGGTAATGGAGGCATGCCAGCAGCATAAAGACATACATCGGGCACTCCATGCTCCACCTATGAGCGTACAGGTATGTCTGCATGTCACGTACAGGGCACTGCATGCTCCACCTGTGGTAATGGAGGCATGACTGCAGCATAAATACATGCATCGGGCACTCCATGTTCCACAGGTATGTCTGCATGTTACTGGCACGTACAAAGCACTTCATGCTCCACATGTGGTAATGGAGGCATGCCTGCGCCACAAAGACATACAGCAGGCACTCCATGCTCCAGCTATGAGCGTACAGGTATGTCTGCATGTCACGTACATGGCACTGCATGCTCCACCTGTGGTAATGGCGGCATGCCTGCAGCATAAAGACATGCATCGGGCACAGGTATGTCTGCATGTCACGTACATGGCACTGCATGCTCCACCTGTGGTAATGGAGGCATGCCTGCAGCATAAAGACATGCATCGGGCACTCCATGTTCCACTTATGAGCGTACAGGTATGTCTGCATGTCACGTACATGGCACTGCATGCTCCACCTGTGGTAATGGAGGCATGCCTGCAGCATAAAGACATACATTAGGCTCTCCATGTTCCACCTTTGCGTACAGGTATGTCTGCATGTCACATACATGGCACTGCATGCTCCACCTGTGGTAATGGAGGCATGCCTGCAGCATAAAGACATACATTAGTCTCTCCATGTTCCACCTGTGAGCGTACAGGTATGTCTGCATGTCACGTACATGGCACTGCATGCTCCACCTGTGTTAATGGAGGCATGCCTGCAGCATAAAGTCATGCATCGGGCACTCCATGTTCCACTTATGAGCATACAGGTATGTCTGCATGTCACGTACATGGCACTGCATGCTCCACCTGTGGTAATGGAGGCATGCCTGCAACATAAATACATGCATCAGGCACTCCATGCTCCACCTCTGAGCGTACAGGTATGACTGCATGTCACGTACATGGCACTGCATGCTCCACCTGTGGTAATGGAGGCATGCCTGCAGCATAAATACATGCATCGGGCACTCCATGTTCCACAGGTATGTCTGCATGTTGCAGGCACGTACAAAGGACTTCATGCTCCACATGTGGTAATGGAGGAATGCCTGCAGCATAAAGACATACATCAGGCACTCCATGTTCCACCTATGAGCGTACAGGTATGACTGCATGTCACGTACATTGCACTGCATGCTCCACCTGTGGTAATGGAGGCATGCCTGCAGCATAAAGACATACATCAGGCACCCCATGCTCCACCTATGAGCGTACAGGTATGTCTGCATGTCACGTACATGGCATTGCATGCTCCACCTGTGGTAATGGAGGCATGCCTGCAGCATAAAGACATACATCAGGCACTCCATGTTCCACCTATGAGCGTACAGGTATGACTGCATGTCACGTACATGGCACTGCATGCTCCACCTGTGGTAATGGAGGCATGCCTGCAGCATAAAGACATACATCAGGCACTCCATGCTCCACCTATGAGCGTACAGGTATGTCTGCATGTCACGTACATGGCATTGCATGCTCCACCTGTGGTAATGGAGGCATGCCTGCAGCATAAAGACATACATCAGGCACTCCATGTTCCACCTATGAGCGTACAGGTATGTCTGCATGTCACGTACATGGCACTGCATGCTCCACCTGTGGTAATGGAGGCATGCCTGCAGCATAAAGACATGCATCGGGCACTCCATGTTCCACCTATGAGCGTACAGGTATGTCTGCATGTCACGTACATGGCACTGCATGCTCCACCTGTGGTAATGGAGGCATGCCTGCAGCATAAAGACATACATCGGGCACTCCATGCTCCACCTATGAGCGTACAGGTATGTCTGCATGTCACGTACATGGCACTGCATGCTCTACCTGTGTAATGGAGGCATGCCTGCAGCATAAATACATGCATCGGGCACTCCATGTTCCACAGGTATGTCTGCATGTTACTGGCACGTACAAAGCACTTCATGCTCCACATGTGGTAATGGAGGCATGCCTGCGCCACAAAGACATACATCAGGCACTCCATGCTCCACCTATGAGCGTACAGGTATGTCTGCATGTCACGTACATGGCACTGCATGCTCCACCTGTGGTAATGGAGGCATGCCTGCAGCATAAAGACATGCATCGGGCACAGGTATGTCTGCATGTCACGTACATGGCACTGCATGCTCCACCTGTGGTAATGGAGGCATGCCTGCAGCATAAAGACATGCATCGGGCACAGGTATGTCTGCATGTCACGTACATGGCACTGCATGCTCCACCTGTGGTAATGGAGGCATGCCTGCAGCATAAATACATACATCAGGCTCTCCATGTTCCACCTACGAGCGTACAGGTACGTCTGCATGTCACGTACATGGCACTACATGCTCCACCTGTGGTAATGGAGGCATGCCTGCAGCATAAAGACATACATCAGGCACTCCATGCTCCACTTATGAGCGTACAGGTATGTCTGCATGGCACGTACATGGCACTGCATACTCCACCTGTGGTAATGGAAGCATGCCTGCAGCATAAAGACATGTATCGGGCACTCCATGTTCCACCTATGAGCGTACAGGTATGTCTGCATGTCACGTACATGGCACTGCATGCTCCACCTGTGGTAATGGAGGCATGCCTGCAGCATAAAGACATGCATCGGGCACTCCATGTTCCACCTATGAGCGTACAGGTATGTCTGCATGTCACGTACATGGCACTGCATGCTCCACCTGTGGTAATGGAGGCATGCCTGCAGCATAAAGACATGCATCGGGCACAGGTATGTCTGCATGTCACGTACATGGCACTGCATGCTCCACCTGTGGTAATGGAGGCATGCCTGCAGCATAAAGACATGCATCGGGCACTCCATGTTCCACTTATGAGCGTACAGGTATGTCTGCATGTCACGTACATGGCACTGCATGCTCCACCTGTGGTAATGGAGGCATGCCTGCAGCATAAAGACATGCATCGGGCACAGGTATGTCTGCATGTCACGTACATGGCACTGCATGCTCCACCTGTGGTAATGGAGGCATGCCTGCAGCATAAAGACATGCATCGGGCACTCCATGTTCCACTTATGAGCGTACAGGTATGTCTGCATGTCACGTACATGGCACTGCATGCTCCACCTGTGGTAATGGAGGCATGCCTGCAGCATAAAGACATACATCGGGCACTCCATGCTCCACCTATGAGCGTACAGGTATGTCTGCATGTCACGTACATGGCACTGCTTGCTCCACCTGTGGTAATGGAGGCATGCCTGCAGCATAAAGACATGCATCGGGCATTCCATGTTCCACCTATGAGCGTACAGGTATGTCTGCATGTCACGTACATGGCACTGCTTGCTCCACCTGTGGTAATGGAGGCATGCCGGCAGCATAAAGACATGCATCGGGCACTCCATGTTCCACCTCTGAGCGTACAGGTATGTCTGCATGTCACGTACATGGCACTGCATGCTCCACCTGTGGTAATGGAGGCATGCCAGCAGCATAAAGACATACATCGGGCACTCCATGCTCCACCTATGAGCGTACAGGTATGTCTGCATGTCACGTACATGGCACTGCATGCTCCACCTGTGGTAATGGAGGCATGCCTGCAGCATAAATACATGCATCGGGCACTCCATGTTCCACAGGTATGCCTGCATGTTACTGGCACGTACAAAGCACTTCATGCTCCACATGTGGTAATGGAGGCATGCCTGCGCCGCAAAGACATACAGCAGGCACTCCATGCTCCACCTATGAGCGTACAGGTATGTCTGCATGTCACGTACATGGCACTGCATGCTCCACCTGTGGTAATGGAGGCATGCCTGCAGCATAAAGACATGCATCGGGCACAGGTATGTCTGCATGTCACGTACATGGCACTGCATGCTCCACCTGTGGTAATGGAGGCATGCCTGCAGCATAAAGACATGCATCGGGCACAGGTATGTCTGCATGTCACGTACATGGCACTGCATGCTCCGCCTGTGGTAATGGAGGCATGCCTGCAGCATAAATACATACATCAGGCTCTCCATGTTCCACCTACGTGCGTACAGGTACGTCTGCATGTCACGTACATGGCACTACATGCTCCACCTGTGGTAATGGAGGCATGCCTGCAGCATAAAGACATGCATCGGGCACAGGTATGTCTGCATGTCACGTACATGGCACTGCATGCTCCACCTGTGGTAATGGAGGCATGCCTGCAGCATAAATACATGCATCAGGCACTCCATGCTCCACCTCTGAGCGTACAGGTATGACTGCATGTCACGTACATGGCACTGCATGCTCCACCTGTGGTAATGGAGGCATGCCTGCAGCATAAATACATGGATCGGGCACTCCATGTTCCACAGGTATGTCTGCATGTTACAGGCACGTACAAAGGACTTCATGCTCCACATGTGGTAATGGAGGCATGCCTGCAGCATAAAGACATACATCAGGCACTCCATGTTCCACCTATGAGCGTACAGGTATGACTGCATGTCACGTACATGGCACTGCATGCTCCACCTGTGGTCATGGAGGCATGCCTGCAGCATAAATACATGCATCGGGCACTCCATGTTCCACAGGTATGTCTGCATGTTACTGGCACGTACAAGGCACTTCATGCTCCACATGTGGTAATGGAGGCATGCCTGCAGCATAAAGACATACATCAGGCACTCCATGCTCCACCTATGAGCGTACAGGTATGTCTGCATGTCACGTACATGGCACTGCATGCTCCACCTGTGGTAATGGAGGCATGCCTGCAGCATAAAGACATACATATGGCACTCCATGCTCCACCTATGAGCGTACAGGTATGTCTGCATGTCACGTACATGGCACTGCATGCTCCACCTGTGGTAATGGAGGCATGCCTGCAGCATAAATACATGCATCAGGCACTCCATGTTCCACCTATGAGCATACAGGTATGTCTGCATGTCACGTACATGGCACTGCATGCTCCACCTGTGGTAATGGAGGCATGCCTGCAGCATAAATACATGCATCGGGCTCTCCATGTTCCACAGGTATGTCTGCATGTTACAGGCACGTACAAAGGACTTCATGCTCCACATGTGGTAATGGAGGCATGCCTGCAGCATAAAGACATACATCAGGCACTCCATGTTCCACCTATGAGCGTACAGGTACGACTGCATGTCACGTACATGGCACTGCATGCTCCACCTGTGGTAATGGAGGCTTGCCTGCAGCATAAATACATGCATCGGGCACTCCATGTTCCACAGGTATGTCTGCATGTTACTGGCACGTACAAAGCACTTCATGCTCCACATGTGGTAATGGAGGCATGCCTGCAGCATAAAGACATACATCGGGCACTCCATGCTCCACCTATGAGCGTACAGGTATGTCTGCATGTCACGTACATGGCACTGCTTGCTCCACCTGTGGTAATGGAGGCATGCCTGCAGCATAAAGACATGCATCAGGCATTCCATGTTCCACCTATGAGCGTACAGGTATGTCTGCATGTCACGTACATGGCACTGCTTGCTCCACCTGTGGTAATGGAGGCATGCCGGCAGCATAAAGACATGCATCGGGCACTCCATGTTCCACCTCTGAGCGTACAGGTATGTCTGCATGTCACGTACATGGCACTGCATGCTCCACCTGTGGTAATGGAGGCATGCCAGCAGCATAAAGACATACATCGGGCACTCCATGCTCCACCTATGAGCGTACAGGTATGTCTGCATGTCACGTACAGGGCACTGCATGCTCCACCTGTGGTAATGGAGGCATGACTGCAGCATAAATACATGCATCGGGCACTCCATGTTCCACAGGTATGTCTGCATGTTACTGGCACGTACAAAGCACTTCATGCTCCACATGTGGTAATGGAGGCATGCCTGCGCCACAAAGACATACAGCAGGCACTCCATGCTCCAGCTATGAGCGTACAGGTATGTCTGCATGTCACGTACATGGCACTGCATGCTCCACCTGTGGTAATGGCGGCATGCCTGCAGCATAAAGACATGCATCGGGCACAGGTATGTCTGCATGTCACGTACATGGCACTGCATGCTCCACCTGTGGTAATGGAGGCATGCCTGCAGCATAAAGACATGCATCGGGCACTCCATGTTCCACTTATGAGCGTACAGGTATGTCTGCATGTCACGTACATGGCACTGCATGCTCCACCTGTGGTAATGGAGGCATGCCTGCAGCATAAAGACATACATTAGGCTCTCCATGTTCCACCTTTGCGTACAGGTATGTCTGCATGTCACATACATGGCACTGCATGCTCCACCTGTGGTAATGGAGGCATGCCTGCAGCATAAAGACATACATTAGTCTCTCCATGTTCCACCTGTGAGCGTACAGGTATGTCTGCATGTCACGTACATGGCACTGCATGCTCCACCTGTGTTAATGGAGGCATGCCTGCAGCATAAAGTCATGCATTGGGCACTCCATGTTCCACTTATGAGCATACAGGTATGTCTGCATGTCACGTACATGGCACTGCATGCTCCACCTGTGGTAATGGAGGCATGCCTGCAACATAAATACATGCATCAGGCACTCCATGCTCCACCTCTGAGCGTACAGGTATGACTGCATGTCACGTACATGGCACTGCATGCTCCACCTGTGGTAATGGAGGCATGCCTGCAGCATAAATACATGCATCGGGCACTCCATGTTCCACAGGTATGTCTGCATGTTGCAGGCACGTACAAAGGACTTCATGCTCCACATGTGGTAATGGAGGAATGCCTGCAGCATAAAGACATACATCAGGCACTCCATGTTCCACCTATGAGCGTACAGGTATGACTGCATGTCACGTACATTGCACTGCATGCTCCACCTGTGGTAATGGAGGCATGCCTGCAGCATAAAGACATACATCAGGCACCCCATGCTCCACCTATGAGCGTACAGGTATGTCTGCATGTCACGTACATGGCATTGCATGCTCCACCTGTGGTAATGGAGGCATGCCTGCAGCATAAAGACATACATCAGGCACTCCATGTTCCACCTATGAGCGTACAGGTATGACTGCATGTCACGTACATGGCACTGCATGCTCCACCTGTGGTAATGGAGGCATGCCTGCAGCATAAAGACATACATCAGGCACTCCATGCTCCACCTATGAGCGTACAGGTATGTCTGCATGTCACGTACATGGCATTGCATGCTCCACCTGTGGTAATGGAGGCATGCCTGCAGCATAAAGACATACATCAGGCACTCCATGTTCCACCTATGAGCGTACAGGTATGTCTGCATGTCACGTACATGGCACTGCATGCTCCACCTGTGGTAATGGAGGCATGCCTGCAGCATAAAGACATGCATCGGGCACTCCATGTTCCACCTATGAGCGTACAGGTATGTCTGCATGTCACGTACATGGCACTGCATGCTCCACCTGTGGTAATGGAGGCATGCCTGCAGCATAAAGACATACATCGGGCACTCCATGCTCCACCTATGAGCGTACAGGTATGTCTGCATGTCACGTACATGGCACTGCATGCTCTACCTGTGTAATGGAGGCATGCCTGCAGCATAAATACATGCATCGGGCACTCCATGTTCCACAGGTATGTCTGCATGTTACTGGCACGTACAAAGCACGTCATGCTCCACATGTGGTAATGGAGGCATGCCTGCGCCACAAAGACATACATCAGGCACTCCATGCTCCACCTATGAGCGTACAGGTATGTCTGCATGTCACGTACATGGCACTGCATGCTCCACCTGTGGTAATGGAGGCATGCCTGCAGCATAAAGACATGCATCGGGCACAGGTATGTCTGCATGTCACGTACATGGCACTGCATGCTCCACCTGTGGTAATGGAGGCATGCCTGCAGCATAAAGACATGCATCGGGCACAGGTATGTCTGCATGTCACGTACATGGCACTGCATGCTCCACCTGTGGTAATGGAGGCATGCCTGCAGCATAAATACATACATCAGGCTCTCCATGTTCCACCTACGAGCGTACAGGTACGTCTGCATGTCACGTACATGGCACTACATGCGCCACCTGTGGTAATGGAGGCATGCCTGCAGCATAAAGACATACATCAGGCACTCCATGCTCCACTTATGAGCGTACAGGTATGTCTGCATGGCACGTACATGGCACTGCATACTCCACCTGTGGTAATGGAAGCATGCCTGCAGCATAAAGACATGCATCGGGCACTCCATGTTCCACCTATGAGCGTACAGGTATGTCTGCATGTCACGTACATGGCACTGCATGCTCCACCTGTGGTAATGGAGGCATGCCTGCAGCATAAAGACATGCATCGGGCACTCCATGTTCCACCTATGAGCGTACAGGTATGTCTGCATGTCACGTACATGGCACTGCATGCTCCACCTGTGGTAATGGAGGCATGCCTGCAGCATAAAGACATGCATCGGGCACAGGTATGTCTGCATGTCACGTACATGGCACTGCATGCTCCACCTGTGGTAATGGAGGCATGCCTGCAGCATAAAGACATGCATCGGGCACTCCATGTTCCACTTATGAGCGTACAGGTATGTCTGCATGTCACGTACTTGGCACTGCATGCTCCACCTGTGGTAATGGAGGCATGCCTGCAGCATAAAGACATGCATCGGGCACAGGTATGTCTGCATGTCACGTACATGGCACTGCATGCTCCACCTGTGGTAATGGAGGCATGCCTGCAGCATAAAGACATGCATCGGGCACTCCATGTTCCACTTATGAGCGTACAGGTATGTCTGCATGTCACGTACATGGCACTGCATGCTCCACCTGTGGTAATGGAGGCATGCCTGCAGCATAAAGACATACATCGGGCACTCCATGCTCCACCTATGAGCGTACAGGTATGTCTGCATGTCACGTACATGGCACTGCTTGCTCCACCTGTGGTAATGGAGGCATGCCTGCAGCATAAAGACATACATCGGGCACTCCATGTTCCACCTCTGAGCGTACAGGTATGTCTGCATGTCACGTACATGGCACTGCATGCTCCACCTGTGGTAATGGAGGCATGCCAGCAGCATAAAGACATACATCGGGCACTCCATGCTCCACCTATGAGCGTACAGGTATGTCTGCATGTCACGTACATGGCACTGCATGCTCCACCTGTGGTAATGGAGGCATGCCTGCAGCATAAATACATGCATCGGGCACTCCATGTTCCACAGGTATGCCTGCATGTTACTGGCACGTACAAAGCACTTCATGCTCCACATGTGGTAATGGAGGCATGCCTGCGCCACAAAGACATACAGCAGGCACTCCATGCTCCACCTATGAGCGTACAGGTATGTCTGCATGTCACGTACATGGCACTGCATGCTCCACCTGTGGTAATGGAGGCATGCCTGCAGCATAAAGACATGCATCGGGCACAGGTATGTCTGCATGTCACGTACATGGCACTGCATGCTCCACCTGTGGTAATGGAGGCATGCCTGTAGCATAAAGACATGCATCGGGCACAGGTATGTCTGCATGTCACGTACATGGCACTGCATGCTCCGCCTGTGGTAATGGAGGCATGCCTGCAGCATAAATACATACATCAGGCTCTCCATGTTCCACCTACGAGCGTACAGGTACGTCTGCATGTCACGTACATGGCACTACATGCTCCACCTGTGGTAATGGAGGCATGCCTGCAGCATAAAGACATACATCAGGCACTCCATGCTCCACCTATGAGGGTACAGGTATGTCTGCATGGCACGTACATGGCACTGCATGCTCCACCTGTGGTAATGGAGGCATGCCTGCAGCATAAAGACATGCATCGGGCACAGGTATGTCTGCATGTCACGTACATGGCACTGCATGCTCCACCTGTGGTAATGGAGGCATGCCTGCAGCATAAAGACATGCATCGGGCACTCCATGTTCCACTTATGACCGTACAGGTATGTCTGCATGTCACGTACATGGCACTGCATGCTCCACCTGTGGTAATGGAGGCATGCCTGCAGCATAAAGACATACATTAGGCTCTCCATGTTCCACCTTTGCGTACAGGTATGTCTGCATGTCACGTACATGGCACTGCATGCTCCACCTGTGGTAATGGAGGCATGCCTGCAGCATAAAGACATACATTAGTCTCTCCATGTTCCACCTGTGAGCGTACAGGTATGTTATGTTATGTTATGTTATTTATATTTTTATAGCGCACAGCAGCCCCAGCAAAGGGGCGTCCTGGCGCTATGACAGACACTACAACATAACACACAATAAAAGAAAAAGAAATTAAACAGACACGGGAAACAGAAAAGTTTTGATCGCCTGCCTGAAGGCGAGTAGGTCTTCAAGAGCTCGGATGTGTACCGGGAGCGAGTTCCATAAACCTGCCGCGAGCACCCTAAAGGAGCGGCCACCCATTCTGCTCAATTTAAAGCGTGGACAGACAGCCAGGTGAAGCCCCTCCGATCTCAAGGATCTCAAAGGAGTATAGGGCGTGAGTAGGTTGGCAAGTGCCGGCGGCGAAGCAGATTTCAAAATTTTAAAGGTCAGGCACAACGCTTTGAACTGGATTCGCTGTCTGACCGGGAGCCAATGTAAGGCCGTGATGGTACCAGACACTGAGCAATGTCTAGGGAGGCCCACAATGGCCCGTGCCGCGGCATTTTGTACCATTTGGAGCCTCGAGGCCTCTGCTTGATTCACCCCTAACAGCAGTGAACTGCCGTAGTCCAGCCGAGATAGTATAGAGGCCTGGACCACAAGCTGTCTGGTAGGGGGATCAAAATACTTTAAAACCGGCCTTATTCCCCGCAGAATACCATAGCACGTAGCAGCCACCTTCTTAGTGTGGTCCCTGAAGGTGAGCGCAGAGTCCAACCAGATGCCTAAATTTCTCACTCCAGAAGCTGGAATGGGAGTGACACCCAACTCTGATGGCCACCACTGGTTACCCCATAGCTCAGCGTGCTTCCCTAGTACCAACACCTCTGTTTTGGTGGCATTTAACTGAAGGCAGTTGGTGCGAAGCCAGCTTGCTACTGCCATCAGACCCGCTCGGAATCTGGGGGCCTCCACCTCAGGGTCTCCACTGAGTGTCACCGCTAGCTGTGTGTCGTCCGCATATGAGGCCATCGTAAGACCCCACTGTTTGACGACACCAGCCAACGGTTTCACATAGAGGTTGAACATTGTAGGGCTCAACGAGGATCCCTGTGGTACCCCCAGCTCCAGGGGATAAGTGGCGGATTGGCCAGGTGGTATAGCCACTTTAAAGGATCGATCCGATAAAAAAGACCGAAACCACTGGAGGGCGAGATCAGTCACTCCCACCTCCTGTAAGCGTTGGATCAGTATATGGTGGGACACAGTATCGAAGGCAGCGCTTAGATCTAATAGTAAAAGCGCTGCAGTACGGCCTGAGTCCAGTACCTGGCGAAGATGTTCCGTGATGTAGAGTAATGCCGTCTCGGTACTTTGTCCCGACCGGAAGCCGTTCTGACTGGGATCCAATATCTGGTTGCGAGCCAGATGCTCAGACAGAACAGAGTTAACGTGGGCTTCTGTTACTTTGGCAATCCAGGGCAACAGGGATATGGGTCGATAATTTTCTGGCAACCGGGGGTCAGAGTTGGCTTTTTTTAGTATAGGAGTGACCACTGCCTGTTTCCATGCCGTGGGTACCGTTCCATTGGACAATGACATATTGATGAGATTCAATAAGGGGTCACGGCACAGTGGGGAAAGTGTGTTGATAAAGGCTGGCTTTAACGGGTCCGAGGGAGAACCTGACTTGACCCTGAGGCTAAGCCTGTCAAAGGTCTCAATAGTCAGTTCAGGTAGCATAGCAAGGGTCTCATATCCCATCGTATCGGGGACAGTAACCTCTCGGTTCTGGTGGAGTGTGTCAAAACCTTGGTAGATTTTTTCCACTTTCTCCACAAAAAAGGAGGCCAGCTTATCACAGTGGGAATCTGTGCAAATCACCTCTGAGGTGGATCTGTTTTTCATAAGATCCTTCAGTACCTTGAAGATCAGTTTTGATGGGTTAGGGCTGGTAGCAAATTCTTGAGCGTAAAATGCGGCTCGTGTTCTGCAAATTGCTCTATGGTAGAACTTCAGCTCAGTAAAGTACCGAGTTTTCAGAGCAGGGTCATAGGATCTTCTCCAATCCCTCTCTGTTTTTCGGCAAGCTTTTTTCAGTTCTGCGAGTGACTCATTATACCAAGGACTAGGTGTTTTTGTCCGGCCTTTCGACCACCGTAGAGGTATAAGAGAGTCCAAGGCATCGGTGATCCAAGCGCAGAACTGTTGGTAACCTTGTTCCACATTAATAAAAGTGCTCAAAGGTTTCTGTTCCAGTATGCTATAAAACTCTTCAAGCCTAAGCTTGTGCCAAAGCCTTTTTAGAATAGGTCTGTCCACAGCTATAAAAGGCTTATCGTGGACCGGACAAAAGGCTTCTACCAGCAGATGATCAGTCCACCCCATCAGCCTCGGATCTGACAACCTCACCCCATCAAGTGTGGAAAAAAAGGGGTCCAAAATATGGCCCTCTGAGTGGGTTGGAAGGGTGACGAGCTGAGTGAGTTGAAGAGCTTCAAGGTTCGCCAGCAGAGTACTCACAGTAGTGGATGACCTATTATCAAAATGGATGTTAAGGTCCCCCACGATGTTGAAATTGGCACAGCCAAGTGCTATAGGACTGACCATATCGGCCAGTGCGGACCTGAAGACAGAATCATTGCCGGGAGGACGGTAAATGAGCATACCACTGAAAGTGAATTGATGGGAAAAAGCGACTTTGAAAATAGCACTTTCACATGCAGGTAGTCCCGACGGTTTCCATTCAGCTGGAAAACAGGATTTGACTGCCATAGCAATACCACCTCCTCTTGTGGTCCTATTGGTAGTGAAGACGGTATAGTTCTGAGGGAATGCAAGATTCAATATGGCAGAATCCGAATCCAGAAGCCAGGTTTCTGTCATTAGAAAGACATCGGGGTCCTCTTTCTCAAGCAAGTCATAAATGGACAGGTGATGTTTTACCAGCGATCTAATATTTAGACACCAAATACGAAGATCTCGAGATGCAACACACGTTCGCGTGACAGGAATAGCATCTTCCAAGGAACGGATTTTAGTAGGGCTCTTAAGTGACCAGCCTTTGCAGGCACAGCTGTAAGGGCCAACTAAAGGGTCCACAGGCTTACAGACACATCCTCTGGACCTTTGCCCTATGTACAGCAGCTCGGACCGTGTGTAAGACAACATACCTGCCAGAAGCGGCGAAGCAACACCGCAACGAGAACCAGAGCCTGCCCCGCCTCGCGCTGCCTCGACGCGGACGAGCGCAGACGGGCAGGACTCTGGCACGACTCCGGCTAAGCGACGGCGTCCTCACCTGCACGGGAGAGGGGAGCTTTAAGTAGGCTCACCAATCCTAGCGCGAGGACGCTCCAAGATGGCGCCCGAAGCTACCTTTACATCCCTACCCAAAATGGCGCCCACAGTGAACCACCCCCGAGATCCAGGCCCGCCAAAACGGCGGTGAGGGAGCCAATTATATGCGGAATGAGGAAGGGGGCAAGACCCAGCTAAAAACAGGGGAGAAGTGCAGCAAAGTAAAATAAAACAAAATCACACAATCAGGAGTTTTAAAAAGCGAAGCGCCAGCAGCAGCGCCAGCAACAGCAAGTGCGCAATAGAATAAGCGTCTGTCAAGGCCGCCTCGAAACTGAGTCCGCCTTAAGTAGGCTCACCAATCCTAGCGCGAGCGCGAGGACGCTCCAAGATGGCGCCCGAAGCTACCTTTACATCCCTACCCAAAATGGCGCCCACAGTGAACCACCCCCGAGATCCAGGCCCGCCAAAACGGCGGTGAGGGAGCCAATTATATGCGGAATGAGGAAGGGGGCAAGACCCAGCTAAAAACAGGGGAGAAGTGCAGCAAAGTAAAATAAAACAAAATCACACAATCAGGAGTTTTAAAAAGCGAAGCGCCAGCAGCAGCGCCAGCAACAGCAAGTGCGCAATAGAATAAGCGTCTGTCACGTACATGGCACTGCATGCTCCACCTGTGGTAATGGAGGCATGCCTGCAGCATAAAGTCATGCATCGGGCACTCCATGTTCCACTTATGAGCATACAGGTATGTCTGCATGTCACGTACATGGCACTGCATGCTCCACCTGTGGTAATGGAGGCATGCCTGCAGCATAAATACATGCATCGGGCACTCCATGTTCCACAGGTATGTCTGCATGTTGCAGGCACGTACAAAGGACTTCATGCTCCACATGTGGTAATGGAGGAATGCCTGCAGCATAAAGACATACATCAGGCACTCCATGTTCCACCTATGAGCGTACAGGTATGACTGCATGTCACGTACATGGCACTGCATGCTCCACCTGTGGTAATGGAGGCATGCCTGCAGCATAAAGACATACATCAGGCACTCTATGCTCCACCTATGAGCGTACAGGTATGTCTGCATGTCACGTACATGGCATTGCATGCTCCACCTGTGGTAATGGAGGCATGCCTGCAGCATAAAGACATACATCAGGCACTCCATGTTCCACCAATGAGCGTACAGGTATGACTGCATGTCACGTATATGGCACTGCATGCTCCACCTGTGGTAATGGAGGCATGCCTGCAGCATAAAGACATACATCAGGCACTCCATGCTCCACCTATGAGCGTACAGGTATGTCTGCATGTCACGTACATGGCATTGCATGCTCCACCTGTGGTAATGGAGGCATGCCTGCAGCATAAAGACATACATCAGGCACTCCATGTTCCACCTATGAGCGTACAGGTATGTCTGCATGTCACGTACATGGCACTGCATGCTCCACCTGTGGTAATGGAGGCATGCCTGCAGCATAAAGACATGCATCGGGCACTCCATGTTCCACCTATGAGCGTACAGGTATGTCTGCATGTCACGTACATGGCACTGCATGCTCCACCTGTGGTAATGGAGGCATGCCTGCAGCATAAAGACATGCATCGGGCACTCCATGTTCCACCTATGAGCGTACAGGTATGTCTGCATGTCACGTACATGGCACTACATGCTCCACCTGTGGTAATGGAGGCATGCCTGCAGCATAAAGACATACATCGGGCACTCCATGCTCCACCTATGAGCGTACAGGTATGTCTGCATGTCACGTACATGGCACTGCATGCTCTACCTGTGTAATGGAGGCATGCCTGCAGCATAAATACATGCATCGGGCACTCCATGTTCCACAGGTATGTCTGCATGTTACTGGCACGTACAAAGCACTTCATGCTCCACATGTGGTAATGGAGGCATGCCTGCGCCACAAAGACATACATCAGGCACTCCATGCTCCACCTATGAGCGTACAGGTATGTCTGCATGTCACGTACATGGCACTGCATGCTCCACCTGTGGTAATGGAGGCATGCCTGCAGCATAAAGACATGCATCGGGCACAGGTATGTCTGCATGTCACGTACATGGCACTGCATGCTCCACCTGTGGTAATGGAGGCATGCCTGCAGCATAAAGACATGCATCGGGCACAGGTATGTCTGCATGTCACGTACATGGCACTGCATGCTCCACCTGTGGTAATGGAGGCATGCCTGCAGCATAAATACATACATCAGGCTCTCCATGTTCCACCTACGAGCATACAGGTACGTCTGCATGTCACGTACATGGCACTACATGCTCCACCTGTGGTAATGGAGGCATGCCTGCAGCATAAAGACATACATCAGGCACTCCATGCTCCACTTATGAGCGTACAGGTATGTCTGCATGGCACGTACATGGCACTGCATACTCCACCTGTGGTAATGGAAGCATGCCTGCAGCATAAAGACATGCATCGGGCACTCCATGTTCCACCTATGAGCGTACAGGTATGTCTGCATGTCACGTACATGGCACTGCATGCTCCACCTGTGGTAATGGAGGCATGCCTGCAGCATAAAGACATGCATCGGGCACAGGTATGTCTGCATGTCATGTACATGGCACTGCATGCTCCACCTGTGGTAATGGAGGCATGCCTGCAGCATAAAGACATGCATCAGGCACTCCATGTTCCACTTATGAGCGTACAGGTATGTCTGCATGTCACGTACATGGCACTGCATGCTCCACCTGTGGTAATGGAGGCATGCCTGCAGCATAAAGACATACATTAGGCTCTCCATGTTCCACCTATGAGCGTACAGGTATGTCTGCATGTCACGTACATGGCACTGCATGCTCCGCCTGTGGTAATGGAGGCATGCCTGCAGCATAAAGACATGCATTAGGCTCTCCATGTTCCACCTGTGAGCGTACAGGTATGTCTGCATGTCACGTACATGGCACTGCATGCTCCACCTGTGGTAATGGAGGCATGCCTGCAGCATAAAGACATGCATCAGGTACTCCATGTTCCACTTATGAGCATACAGGTATGTCTGCATGTCACGTACATGGCACTGCATGCTCCACCTGTGGTAATGGAGGCATGCCTGCAACATAAATACATGCATCAGGCACTCCATGCTCCACCTATGAGCGTACAGGTATGACTGCATGTCACGTACATGGCACTGCATGCTCCACCTGTGGTAATGGAGGCATGCCTGCAGCATAAATACATGCATCGGGCACTCCATGTTCCACAGGTATGTCTGCATGTTACTGGCACGTACAAAGCACTTCATTCTCCACATGTGGTAATGGAGGCATGCCTGCAGCATAAAGACATACATCAGGCACTCCATGTTCCACCTATGAGCGTACAGGTATGACTGCATGTCACGTACATGGCACTGCATGCTCCACCTGTGGTAATGGAGGCATGCCTGCAGCATAAATACATGCATCAGGCACTCCATGCTCCACCTCTGAGCGTACAGGTATGACTACATGTCACGTACATGGCACTGCATGCTCCACCTGTGGTAATGGAGGCATGCCTGCAGCATAAATACATGCATCGGGCACTCCATGTTCCACAGGTATGTCTGCATGTTACAGGCACGTACAAAGGACTTCATGCTCCACATGTGGTAATGGAGGCATGCCTGCAGCATAAAGACATACATCAGGCACTCCATGTTCTACCTATGAGCGTACAGGTATGACTGCATGTCACGTACATGGCACTGCATGCTCCACATGTGGTAATGGAGGCATGCCTGCAGCATAAAGACATACATCAGGCACTCCATGCTCCACCTATGAGCTTACAGGTCTGTCTGCATGTCACGTACATGGCACTGCATGCTCCACCTGTGGTAATGGAGGCATGCCTGCAGCATAAAGACATACATATGGCACTCCATGCTCCACCTATGAGCATACAGGTATGTCTGCATGTCACGTACATGGCACTGCATGCTCCACCTGTGGTAATGGAGGCATGCCTGCAGCATAAATACATGCATGGGGCACTCCATGTTCCACAGGTATGTCTGCATGTTACAGGCACGTACAAAGGACTTCATGCTCCACATGTGGTAATGGAGGCATGCCTGCAGCATAAAGACATACATCAGGCACTCCATGTTCCACCTATGAGCGTACAGGTATGACTGCATGTCACGTACATGGCACTGCATGCTCCACCTGTGGTAATGGAGGCATGCCTGCAGCATAAATACATGCATCTGGCACTCCATGTGCCACCTATGAGCGTACAGGTATGTCTGCATGTCATGTACATGGCACTGCTTGCTCCACCTGTGGTAATGGAGGCATGCCTGCAGCATAAAGACATGCATCGGGCACTCCATGTTCCACCTCTGAGCGTACAGGTATGTCTGCATGTCACGTACATGGCACTGCATGCTCCACCTGTGGTAATGGAGGCATGCCTGCAGCATAAAGACATGCATCGGGCACAGGTATGTCTGCATGTCACGTACATGGCACTGCATGCTTCACCTTTGGTAATGGAGGCATGCCTGCAGCATAAATACATACATCAGGCTCTCCATGTTCCACCTACGAGCGTACAGGTACGTCTGCATGTCTCATACATGGCACTACATGCTCCACCTGTGGTAATGGAGGCATGCCTGCAGCATAAAGACATACATCAGGCACTCCATGCTCCACCTATGAGCGTACAGGTATGTCTGCATGGCACGTACATGGCACTGCATGCTCCACCTGTGGTAATGGAGGCATGCCTGCAGCATAAAGACATGCATCGGGCACTCCATATTCCACTTATGAGCGTACAGGTATATCTGCATGTCACGTACATGGCACTGCATGCTCCATCTGTGGTAATGGAGGCATGCCTGCAGCATAAAGACATACATTAAGCTCTCCATGTTCCACCTATGAGCGTACAGGTATGTCTGCATGTCACGTACATGGCACTGCATGCTCCACCTGTGGTAATGGAGGCATGCCTGCAGCATAAAGACATACATTAGTCTCTCCATCTTCCACCTGTGAGCGTACAGGTATGTCTTCATGTCACGTACATGGCACTGCATGCTCCACCTGTGGTAATGGAGGCATGCCTGCAGCATAAAGACATGCATCGGGCACTCCATGTTCCACTTATGAGCGTACAGGTATGTCTGCATGTCACGTACATGGCACTGCATGCTCCACCTGTGGTAATGGAGGCATGCCTGCAGCATAAAGACATGCTTCGGGCACTCCATGTGCCACCTATGAGCGTACAGGTATGTCTGCATGTCACGTACATGGCACTGCTTGCTCCACCTGTGGTAATGGAGGCATGCCTGCAGCATAAAGACATGCATCGGGCACTCCATGTGCCACCTATGAGCGTACAGGTATGTCTGCATGTCACGTACATGGCACTGCATGCTCCACCTGTGGTAATGGAGGCATGCCTGCAGCATAAAGACATGCTTCGGGCACTCCATGTGCCACCTATGAGCGTACAGGTATGTCTGCATGTCATGTACATGGCACTGCATGCTCCACCTGTGGTAATGGAGGCATGCCTGCAGCATAAAGACATACATCGGGCACTCCATGCTCCACCTATGAGCGTACAGGTATGTCTGCATGTCATGTACATGGCACTGCATGCTCCACCTGTGGTAATGGAGGCATGCCTGCAGCATAAATACATGCATCGGGCACTCCATGTTCCACAGGTATGTCTGCATGTTACTGGCACGTACAAAGCACTTCATGCTCTACATGTGGTAATGGAGGCATGCCTGCGCCACAAAGACATACATCAGGTACTCCATGCTCCACCTATGAGCGTACAGGTATGTCTGCATGTCACGTACATGGCACTGCATGCTCCACCTGTGGTAATGGAGGCATGCCTGCAGCATAAAGACATGCATCGGGCACAGGTATGTCTGCATGTCACGTACATGGCACTGCATGCTCCACCTGTGGTAATGGAGGCATGCCTGCAGCATAAAGACATGCTTTGGGCACAGGTATGTCTGCATGTCACGTACATGGCACTGCATGCTCCACCTGTGGTAATGGAGGCATGCCTGCAGCATAAATACATACATCAGGCTCTCCATGTTCCACCTACGAGCGTACAGGTACGTCTGCATGTCACGTACATGGCACTACATGCTCCACCTGTGGTAATGGAGGCATGCCTGCAGCATAAAGACATACATCAGGCACTCCATGCTCCACCTATGAGCGTACAGGTATGTCTGCATGGCACGTACATGGCACTGCATGCTCCACCTGTGGTAATGGAGGCATGCCTGCAGCATAAAGACATGCATCGGGCACAGGTATGTCTGCATGTCACGTACATGGCACTGCATGCTCCACCTGTGGTAATGGAGGCATGCCTGCAGCATAAAGACATGCATCGGGCACTCCATGTTCCACTTATGAGCGTACAGGTATGTCTGCATGTCACGTACATGGCACTGCATGCTCCATCTGTGGAAATGGAGGCATGCCTGCAGCATAAAGACATACATTAGGCTCTCCATGTTCCACCTATGAGCGTACAGGTATGTCTGCATGTCATGTACATGGCACTGCATGCTCCACCTGTGGTAATGGAGGCATGCCTGCAGCATAAAGACATACATTAGTCTCTCCATGTTCCACCTGTGAGCGTACAGGTATGTCTGCATGTCACGTACATGGCACTGCATGCTCCATCTGTGGTAATGGAGGCATGCCTGCAGCATAAAGACATGCATCGGGCACTCCATGTTCCACTTATGAGCATACAGGTATGTCTGCATGTCACGTACATGGCACTGCATGCTCCACCTGTGGTAATGGAGGCATGCCTGCAACATAAATACATGCATCTGGCACTCCATGCTCCACCTATGAGCGTACAGGTATGACTGCATGTCACGTACATGGCACTGCATGCTCTACCTGTGGTAATGGAGGCATGCCTGCAGCATAAATACATGCATCGGGCACTCCATGTTCCACAGGTATGTCTGCATGTTACTGGCACGTACAAAGCACTTCATGCTCCACATGTGATAATGGAGGCATGCCTGCAGCATAAAGACATATATCAGGCACTCCATGTTCCACCTATGAGCGTACAGGTATGACTGCATGTCACGTACATGGCACTGCATGCTCCACCTGTGGTAATGGAGGCATGCCTGCAGCATAAATACATGCATCAGGCACTCCATGCTCCACCTCTGAGCGTACAGGTATGACTGCATGTCACGTACATGGCACTGCATGCTCCACCTGTGGTAATGGAGGCATGCCTGCAGCATAAATACATGCATCGGGCACTCCATGTTCCACAGGTATGTCTGCATGTTACAGGCACGTACAAAGGACTTCATGCTCCACATGTGGTAATGGAGGCATGCCTGCAGCATAAAGACATACATCAGGCACTCCATGTTCCACCTATGAGCGTACAGGTATGACTGCATGTCACGTACATGGCACTGCATGCTCCACCTGTGGTAATGGAGGCATGCCTGCAGCATAAATACATGCATCGGGCACTCCATGTTCCACAGGTATGTCTGCATGTTACTGGCACGTACAAGGCACTTCATGCTCCACGTGTGGTAATGGAGGCATGCCTGCAGCATAAAGACATACATCAGGCACTCCATGCTCCACCTATGAGCGTACAGGTATGTCTGTATGTCACGTACATGGCACTGCATGCTCCACCTGTGGTAATGGAGGCATGCCTGCAGCATAAAGGCATACATATGGCACTCCATGCTCCACCTATGAGCGTACAGGTATGTCTGCATGTCACGTACATGGCATTGCATGCTCCACCTGTGATAATGGAGGCATGCCTGCAGCATAAAGACATACATCAGGCACTCCATGTTCCAGCTATGAGCGTACAGGTATGTCTGCATGTCACGTACATGGCACTGCATTCTCCACCTGTGGTAATGGAGGCATGCCTGCAGCATAAAGACATGCATCGGGCACTCCATGTTCCCCCTATGAGCGTACAGGTATGTCTGCATGTCACGTACATGGCACTGCTTGCTCCACCTCTGGTAATGGAGGCATGCCTGCAGCATAAAGACATGCATCGGGCACTCCATGTTCCACCTATGAGCGTATAGGTATGTCTGCATTTCACGTACATGGCACTGCATGCTCCACCTGTGGTAATGGAGGCATGCCTGCAGCATAAAGACATGCA
Source organism: Triturus cristatus (assembly GCF_964204655.1). Classification (NCBI taxonomy): domain Eukaryota; kingdom Metazoa; phylum Chordata; class Amphibia; order Caudata; family Salamandridae; genus Triturus; species Triturus cristatus. Next base: position 67,020,366 of record NC_140593.1, on the reverse strand, counting down.
TCGGGCACTCCATGTTCCACAGGTATGTCTGCATGTTACTGGCACGTACAAAGCACTTCATGCTCCACATGTGGTAATGGAGGCATGCCTGCACCACAAAGACATACATCAGGCACTCCATGCTCCACCTATGAGCGTACAGGTATGTCTGCATGTCACGTACATGGCACTGCATGCTCCACCTGTGGTAATGGAGGCATGCCTGCAGCATAAAGACATGCATCAGGCACAGGTATGTCTGCATGTCACGTACATGGCACTGCATGCTCCACCTGTGGTAATGGAGGCATGCCTGCAGCATAAAGACATGCATCGGGCACAGGTATGTCTGCATGTCACGTACATGGCACTGCATGCTCCACCTGTGGTAATGGAGGCATGCCTGCAGCATAAAGACATACATCAGGCTCTCCATGTTCCACCTACGAGCGTACAGGTACGTCTGCATGTCACGTACATGGCACTACATGCTCCACCTGTGGTAATGGAGGCATGCCTGCAGCATAAAGACATACATCGGGCACTCCATGTTCCACCTATGAGCGTACAGGTATGTCTGCATGTCACATACATGGCACTGCATGCTCCACCTGTGGTAATGGAGGCATGCCTGCAGCATAAAGACATGCATCGGGCACAGGTATGTCTGCATGTCACGTACATGGCACTGCATGCTCCACCTGTGGTAATGGAGGCATGTCTGCAGCATAAAGACATGCATCGGGCACTCCATGTTCCACTTATGAGCGTACAGGTATGTCTGCATGTCACGTACATGGCACTGCATGCTCCACCTGTGGTAATGGAGGCATGCCTGCAGCATAAAGACATGCATCGGGCACAGGTATGTCTGCATGTCACGTACATGGCACTGCATGCTCCACCTGTGGTAATGGAGGCATGCCTGCGCCACAAAGATATGCATCACACACTCCATGTGCTGCCTTCCTGTGCATGTCTTCATCCCTTCTAGATCTACCATGCATGTCTTCTTAACCTTAACCATATACAGGTGTCTGTCAAACTATTAGGAGTTCCTGCCCAATATCTCTTTTTCTCTTTCTCTTTTGTTTTTTAACTGTAGGGAGGGGCTTCCAAGTACCGAGATCTGAGCTTGGTGACTGGACAGGTTAAAGAGGAGGCCAACGCATCTCAATTCCTATTTTGTTTCCTTTGTTTTTCTGTTGCTTATTGAGGGATTCCTACCGAAGAGTGGTATGTGTAAGTTATTTTCGATATACATTAAATGATGTGTTTTCACAGTGCTCAGCATAAGGACCTATTATGACAGTGGTTGAGCTTCTCGTCACCGCCCCAGAGGCTTCCTTTGTGCTCCTCTATGGTCTAATCAAACACTCTCTGTTAGCGCGGAAGGGGCGGAGTTTTCCTGTTAGCGCGGAGGGGGCGGAGTTTTTCCTGTTAGCGCGGAAGGGGCGGAGTTTTCCTGTTAGCGCGGAGGGGGCGGAGTTTTCTTGCTAGCGTTGAGGGGGCGGAGTTTTCCTGTTAGCACGGAGGGGGCGGAGTTTTCCTGTTAGCGCTGAGGGGGCAGAGTTTTCCTGTTAGCGCGGAGGGGGCGGAGTTTCCCTGTTAGTGTTGAGGGGGCGGAGTTTTCCTGTTAGCGCGAAGGGGGCAGAGTTTTCCTGTTAGTGTTGAGGGGGCGGAGTTTTCCTGTTAGCGCGGAGGGGGCGGAGTTTTCCTGTTAGCATTGAGGGGGCGGAGTTTTCCTGTTAGCGCGGAGGGGGCGGAGTTTTTAGACCGAGCGTGTGCACTTTCTTGGTGCATATTTGGACTCTTCTTTAGTGGGTTTCCAGAACCTCTCTGCTCTCCATCCCCCATGTGCAGCCACTGACACTCCTGTTGTACAATGGCGGCTCAGCATCCAGCTTGCTGTGGTGGAGGCAAGGAAGCATCCTTCGAAGCTGCCCCACCAGGAGCTAAATGGCGAACGGCGACTCCGTCTCGGGCCCTGGAGAATACGACAGATCGGACCCAGTCTAGCCTGCTGCAATCCATGATAGACCAGGCTGCTGAGGCTACCTAAAGGCAAGAGATGCCAGCAGAGCTGAGCCGAGGAGGCACACGACCTTGAAAATGATGGAGAGCAATGGTTGCCAAGAGGAACGTTGCCGGGGCATGGGGGGGGCAACTCAGCTGCCTAAAGTCTGCCAGTGGGAAAAAGATATGGATTGGTGCTGCGCGGCGGAAAAAACTATTTATGAAAGCCGGGGATGCCCCAAGAAATGGGAGAAAATCTGGCAGCGGTGGGAAGACTACAGGGGGTTCGGGGGATATAGACTAGTTAGATGGGGAGGTGTGGGGACCGGGGGAATTTGACACTTGGTACCCATTGGGGCCATTATTACTACGACATGTCTTCATATAGTAGAATGTGTATGCCATTGAAATTGTATGTAACCCAATTGACGAGTAAGATCATGTTTACGAAGGCTCACGACTGTTTTATAAAAAGAAGTTTAAAAAGAAAAAAGAAAATGATGGAGAGGACCTAGAAGAAAGAGGTTGATATGTTCAGGGTTTGGAACTCACAGGGGGTTTATTAGGGATGGATGTAACGCGTGTTATTCAGTGTAGCGTAAACATGCAAAATTACCTAAAATTCCACGAGATTATGCCTAATTATGCGAGAAGAATTATTCTGTGTTTAGTGCTATTTCTGAACACAAAAATGCCCCCACACATTGAAAATAGGTGCAAGAATGCACTTTGCGCTAAGAAATAGCGCTTAATGCAACAGAACACAAATAGAGTGCTAGCAGGCGTTTGTACTTGCTAAATGTGCGATTGGGGTAGAATTTTCTCCCAACTTACTCCTGGCATTTAGCACTATTTTGCATTTTACCCCAAGAAATAATGCTAAATGTGCTCCTAGGATAAAATGTATCCCCCCCAGCTTAGTCCTGACATTTACCGCTATTTTCTTAGCGCATAATGCAACCTCACGTCCAAAATGGACGCAAGGACGCAGTTTGCGTTAAGAAATAGCACCAAATGCAGCTGAACATGAATTGTGAGTGGCCGCTAAATGATCCCTCGAAGTAGGATTGTTTTTCCCTAAATTACTCTTGATTACGCAAGCAGGAGTAATCGCGTTATTGTTGGTAATTCCTCATCAAAGAGTAACGCAGAATTATTCTTCCTTGTCACAGCCCTTACATCACCTACCGCCTCTGCTGTTTCGCTTTGCTTTTATTCTAGTTGACCGCTATTTTTGCTTGTACTTGGGAAGCTTCGGAAGTGAGATCAAATGGCTTCATCTTTATTCTATCCCACTAGGAAGCTCAGATCTCTGGACTTGGAAATTCCAACTTGCTGTAAAGAAAAAGAGGAAGGGGAAATGATATATTGGTAGGAACTGCTGCCGGTGTGACTGGCACAACTCCTGGGGTATGGACTTTGATGAGGAAGAGTACGACTCAGAGTAATGAAGACAACCAGTAAGTAATCCGATCATCACATCTCTGACACAACAAACTGGACCAACAATCACTAACCCTTTAAAGGGGTCAGCACAGATGCCTCCTTTAGGCACATTACTCTCTACATCGAAACAGCAAATGGGCCTTTGAGCCCTTTAATAGGATAGGATAGGATAGGATAGTATTTGTAAAGCGCACTATACCCGAAGGTGCCAAGGCGCTAGGCAGACACAGTAAGGGAGAGAAGTACAACAGCAGTTTAAGAGGGGAATAACCATGTTTTCAGGAGTTTCCTGAAAGTAGGAAGAGAACTTGCATTGGCAATGGCGGGAGGGGAGTGAGTTCCAGAGCTTGGTGGCGGCCAACGAAAAGGAGCGTCCGCCCCATCTGGATCTACGAAATCTGGGCAAGACCAGTTTGTACTGTATGGATAATCTCAAAGTCCTCCCTGGAGTATACCGTTGAACCAGGGATTTAAGTTGGGACGAGCCATTGCTATGCATGGCCTTATATACTGTACTTAGGACCAATGTAAAGAACGGATCCCTTCTCTAACAGACTGATGTTTGGGAATGTTTAGAACCAGTCTTGCTGCTGTGTTCTGTACCACCTGGAGCTGCTTAAGAGATGCAGTGGTGATATTAAGGTATAGGGCATTACAGTAGTCGAGACGAGAGGTAATCAGAGCGATGATAGTGGGCAGATGTAGTTCCAAGGGAATGAGTGGAAGCGCCTTTCTGAGGGTTCTTAGAATATAGAAACATGTGCCAACTGCACGATTGACTTGGGCGTCAATAGTCAGACCCTCATCAAAGATTACCCCCAGATTGTTAGCTGTTTTTACCGGGGCTGGAAGAGGCCTTCATTCTGTTGGCCACCAGGCCTTAGACCAGATGGAATTCTGTGGTCCAAAAACTAGTACCTCGGTCTTGTCTGTTTTAATCTTTAGAAAGGTGCCCTTCATCCAGCATATGATGTTTGACATACATGTATTGAACTTCTCTGCAACTAAATGCAGGTCGTTGGTGATAGAGACAATGATTTGGGTGTTGTCCAGGTAGGAGAGCACCTGAAATCCGTAGGATCTCACCAGTTTGGCCAGGGGGGGTCACATATAGATTGAAAAGAGTAGGGCTGAGCGAAGAGTCCTGAGGTACCCCACATGGGAGAGCAAAAGCTTTTGTTCTGAACCTATACAACTAACTATGTGCTTTCTATCAGTTAGAAAGGACTGGAGAAGCTGCAAGGCTTTTCCCATGACCCCCACTTCCCGCAAGCCTTGGACCATGCGCACTGGGGAGACGGTGTTGAATGCTGCCGATAAGTCGAGCAGAATCAACACCGCCGAGCCCCCTTGGTCTAGCTGCAATGAGGTCAGGTTCAGTACTGTGACCGGCGTGGAATCCATTCTGGGAGCAATCTAAGATTTCCTCTGAGTCAATATACTTCATCAGTTCAGTATTAATGGATTTCTCCAGGATTTTTGCCGGGGCAGGAAGGAGGGAAATAGGACGGAAGTTCTTAAGCTCCAGGGGATCGGCATTAGGTTTATTAAGGAGCGGGAGAACAATTGCTTCCTTCCAGATAGCTGTGTAGCAGCCGTACGTGAGTATTCCATACCTCGCACAGGAAATTAGCTGCTAAATCCGGTGCCAGTTTAAGAATGGAGGGCATGCAAGGATCGGAGGGCCCTCCGGATTTAAGGCCGAGGAGGGGTCTTTAATTTGTTGACTTGAGATAGGGGAGAAGGTTGACAAAATGATCTTCCTGATGACTTGTGGGGTTTCATCATACTCAGTTCAACACTGTCCTCCGTGGTTTCCTCACTGACAGACACATTGTCAATCGAAGGAGCAAACTCATGGAAGATTTGCAGGACTTTCTCTTCAAAAATACATTGCTACGTTTTCGCAGAAATCTTGGGAGGGAATCATGGGTTGTTGCTGGGGAGGTTCGGAAATTTCTAGAATTACCTAGAAGAGCATACTCGAGGAGTTGTCTCCTGACATAATCATTCCAGTAAGGAAACGGGATTGAGCCTGGAAGATGGCAATAGGTTGTATGTGTAATAGGTTGTAAGTGTAAATAGCGAAAAACAAACTTGCAGGAACTGGTTCTATAAACCACTTTTGTCGAACCGGTTGATTTTTCAATATAAAAAACATTTAAAAGGTTGATGAAATCAGCCTGGTGAATTTTTTCCACCCATTCTAGATGTTTCTTTCTCTTTTTCACAGGATCACTTTTGTACCCCAGCATTCAATACATCCCTGTGAGAGGGATGGGCGGAAGGTAAAACGAGGAGGTCTTATGTGTGGCTGAATGATGGCTTCATTTATTAACAAAACCCAAAGATAGAAAACAATCCAACAGGAGAATCAATCAGGATGTGCTTCGGATATCGTCTTCTTCCGTTATGCTGGTGGTAGCTGATCTTCTCCTCCTCGCAGGGCGATGGTGACGCAACCCCGGGGTGCAAAAACAAAGGAGAGAAGATGGTCAATGCAGCTGTCCCGTAAGGGAAGGCTAACGTGAGGTAAGTCACGTTCCACCACCTTAATATCAAGGAAACCACGGGGGTGCGAAGGGAGAAATAGGCAGAGAACCGGGTGAAGCTTAGGGTGCGGGGAAAAATAATCACAGAACAAACATAAAGACTCGACCTCTTTTACTCAGGTCTTTTTCATACACAGGACTCCTTGTTTGTCAGGAGTTGCCAATTTCTAAACGAACCCCTAAGGATATGCGGGGTTAAAGCCGTTTAATATAGGTTATTCTATTATACTGGTTCGAGTGCTGTACAGGATGCTTTCAGGATGTGAGCGGGAGTGAAAAGGATAGGGGGGGATTGGTGAAAACAGGGAGAAAACCATGACCACCACACTATCCCGTGTACCCTGAGTCCCTTAGACTCGCCTCCCCTTCCCGTATTGCAATGTCCCTTACCTCGTTTCACATACTGCTGGGGCCGCAACTTTTCTGAGCTGCGGCGGCATTGAGGCATCTTCCGGGGGTGTCCACCACTCTTCGGACCACTCCTACCTCTCGGCATCACCTCTCTCTTCGTTCTGCTGGGGATCCTCGTCTGCTTCTCGTCCTGGCTCTGTATGACTCGGTCCCATCTTCTCCGTTGTACTCCACGCTTCTTCCTCCGACACTCTCTCCTCCCATTCACGCTCTCCCCGGTGTCTTCCGGGTTTCTCCTTTCAGCAAAAAGCTCCGTCCCTTGAGTCCACAAAATGTCCTGCCATTGGCTGTTGCACTGGAGAGGGCGTTCTTTGTCCTGCATGTGAGAGGAACCGAATAAGGTTAACTCTTTCCGGGCTGGAATCGGGTTAGCGAAAGGCACTCCCATTGCCCTAGGGGGGTTAGTAGGGTCCACGGGCGGAGCCACGGGCGGGGTGATGTCTCGGTCCTCTTCACAATCCCTTTCTCCACCCATTCAATTTTTCCATCCTGTGCCATTTTTTCTTTTAACAGAGATTGGGGAGGGTCACTGTGGCCTGCTGTTTATGCCTTTTCTTACTTTTTCTTTTAGATTCCCTGCCCCTCCCCTTGCTTCTTCTCTCCCCCTGTATCTGATTGAAACCCGCAGATCCATTACCACCTTTTTCCTCCTCACTTTTATTGGGAATTTACTGTTTTTTTCTTTTATCTTCTCTTTTGCGATTGTCTTCTTTTCTCATTTCTTTCTCGTCGTCTTTTTTTTCGATGAGTCGCAGCAGATGTAGGAAAATGGCTGCTCCGTTCCCTTTTCTTACCACCTTAAACACAAGCATTTGGAATGCGACAGGTCTCGCATTTACGCAAGTTAAAGTTATTGGCAATGTAAATGCCTTTTATGTATGTTTTAAAAACTAAAGCATAAATAAAAGGCATTGTCATTTACAATGCCAAAAGCTAAAACTTACATAAATGTGAGACCTTTGCTCTACAGAACTGAAGGCATAAAGTCAGTAACGTGAGACATTAGAGCGCGATGTCCGTGAAGCGGGCGAAGCGCTTAGTATTAAAGTAAAAAAAATGTTTTTTAAAGTGCAGTACAGTCCAAGGCAGGTCACCGTCTTGCTCCGCAGCACAAATGACATTTGTATTTCCTACAAATGATCGATCCATTCTGTCAAATTCCCAATTGACCCTATCTCTGCGAAATCTCCGCTCATTAAAGCTGGAATCATGTGCTTACAGTCCGCTTTCAAGAATACTTCAGTGCAACAACTCAAGTGAATTTGGTAAGATCGAAAACTCATAAGACAGACTTCACTGGCATGATCAAAATTGATAACATCTGTTGCATGTAACCAGGCAGAGCCATCCAATTAGAGCTGTCTCTGAAAATAAGAACCCCGCATTGTGAGTAACCGCTGAGGAGCAGCTATATAGTAAAGGCTGCCTTCAAGCCAAGCTTAACCTCAAGTCTGCCTCAAACTCACATCCTAGTCATTTTACTCAACTTTTAAACGTACAACATCATCCAAAGCCTGTCTATCAGGTGTGTTTCGCCATAATTCCAGCCGCAGCATTACTCATGTGCACGTACTGCCCGTCCCCCGAACACCATACACTAAGTGCAGCTGTTTTCCGAGGAGCAATCCCATATCCCATCGCAACAGCACCCAAGTCAGTGGCAAACCTGCGCCAGCACAGCACTATAACGAAGCGCCCACAGCAGGTTAGCCAAAAACCCTGCAAACCTGAGTCGTTTGATGAACCTTTCAGTGCATCGAAAAAGTAACCTTTCAAGCAGGATGAACGAGTTTAAGCCATGCAACACAACCAGTCCAACTGGCAGCAACTGGGATAGCTCAGAACAGATACCGCACCATACATCTTTTGTGTGCTCTGCTCAAGTGACTCCAACCGGAGCACAGCACATCTTACCATGTAACCTTACTGCCATATGTATTTCTGACTAATGACATAATGACACCCCAATTTTTGGTCTATGCCTGCCTGATAAGCATAACCCTGCTGTTTGTGACTGAAAATTGCTGCTGATGACTAGTCAACCCTCTCAGGCAAGAGGGGCGGAACTATTCAGTGCAGAGAGAGAGAAGCAGATCGGGAGTGGGAGACGCCGAGGAATTGCTCCGCGCCGAAAACGCCCTGACCGCCTCAGCTGCAACCGCTTACCTGCTGATTTCCCCGTACGGGGGCCCGCACAGGTCCTTCACAGGTCCTTCACAGCTACGAGTTGTGCCCCGAGCTGCAAGTTTTGCTGGAGCCGCGAGTGGAGCTACCAACGCTACCAACGCGGCTGAAGCCTGCATGCCTAGCGGGTTGGCGGTGTCAGAGTTGAGGCAGAGCTCCCTCGACATTGGTGTGCAAGGCTGAGACGCAGAAGCAGGGTCCTTGGGATTAGAGTTTTTGAATTTGGCACCTTGGATTTTGGCGCTCGACGCAGAGCAGGCACTACTTTGCAACGAAAGCACGAGAGGTGAGCTGCTGGGGGTGTTTGCTCGGAGGTGATGCAAGGCATTAGATCAGCTGCTACTACTTTCAGCCTCATTGACAACAGTTATTGTCCATCTTGTACACACGGCCCACTCAGTAAAGACTGTTTTATATAACAAGCTGCCAACTATAACTGCAAGGAGGGAGGCAAAACGCTGTAGGGCTGAATTGTGTGTAGTACAAGTCTTAAGTTTCCGCCCTCCGTTTTCTTTATGAACTCACACCAGGTTTGAGCGTGCAGCGTGAGGTCGCGTTGCTTAGTCTTGTTGTTTTCCGTAACCTCTAGGAGCTGAAGTATTGGTTCCTGTTTTTCCGTTTTGAGATACAAAGGCGTGCTGCCTGTGGAGGCCCTCCTTCGTTTTATCCACAGCAGTGCGGTCTATTAGTAGAAACTGTCCGCTCTGCCCTACTTTTCATTTACGAGCATTTGGATAACTTTTGGAACAATTAAGGACTATCACATAGCATTATCTGACGCTGGACGCAAGGAATTGCCAGGAGCTGCGAGGAGCTGTGTCTACAGCAGAAATTGGGCATGAGCCCTTGAATTTTATCTGAGTGTCTAGAGTAACTGGGGATATTGAGCTCGGAGCGCTGAGCATTGGGCCTGACGGAGGGACTGGTGAAGTGCAAAATAACTAGCGCAACCAGTGGAGCTAGTGGAGTCGCCAGAGACTAGGCGAGCCACGTGAAACAGCTGGTGAACAGCAGGGAAAGCGAATGCTGGTGGGTCAAGGTGAGCGCTAGTATTTAAACAACTTTTAGGAGGCCTAAGGCAGCCTGTGGCCTGTGGCAGAGTGGGTGTCCCAATGTTGGTGCGGCTTTCTTTATATATTTTGAGAGGGGAAAATAAGGCCACTGTTTGAAATGCGCTCAGGTAAAGAAAGAACTGTGGGCACTCCAAAAAGACGTGCCCAAAAAATTCAAGCATCAAAAGAGCCAGGATATACTAAAGCCCAAACTAAGGGGGTAAGCCAAATGTTAATTTCACCAATAGCTAGGATGTTTGAAAAATCGACTAAAATTCCACAGAAATTTTATTTCATGCGTGATCCGACATCTGAACTTATGTCAATGCATCCAGAAGCAGAAATAAAAAGTTTGCAGATCCCAATTAAGCCAACAAAGAATTTGAAAAAGAATATAGATTTAATTGATGTAGCCTGGGAATTAGACCAGGTAAATAAATTGCAAATTAAAGACTGTGAAGGACAAGTAAAAGAGCAAATTAAAGAGCAAATAGTAGATGAAGATCCATTATATTTAATGCATCCAATATACCAAAATTTAACTACACAAATTGTAAATAGAGAGATGGAAAAAAACAGGATGAAAGAATCAATGAAGGATTCTGAACATGATGGCCCATCACAAGAGCAAACAGAGGATATTGACCCATTACATCCAGATTATCAAGCATTATCCCTAATAACTGAAAATAGAGAAATGGAAAAAAATAGGATGGAAAAACCAATAAAGGATATTATACAAACTGATAAGACCAAGAATATGCTCACTGCAGGAGCTCCGTGGCCAATAGAAGTAACAGTTGATATAAGGAAAAAGAATGAGGATCCAGTCGATGAACATACATTGAGCACTAAATCTGGAAATCAACAAGAATTTGCCGCGGATATAATAAATCGTGTTAATGAGTTTGTTATTGAAGATAATGCTTGTGGGGAAAAAAGGATAAGACACAAAAATATAAAAGTCCAGAACAAGCAAGCAAAAAACAATCAAAAATATCAGTAACTACAAATAAAATCCAAGAAAGTAGCGAACAACTGGTATTTAAAATTAAGTATCCTACTAATAATGACAATATGGATATTCCAAAAAACGAATCAATAACAACAAAAGTAGAAAGTGTACATGGCGAGACTAATATTTCAGCGAGTGATATGGAGAAGGACATGGAGAACAAAATAAAAAATGAAAATAACCAAGAAGTAGGAACTATATGGGATATATTTTATCAGACATCAGTATTAACTCTTGAAGCTCTAACAGCACAATCTAATAAAATGGATACCCAAATTGATATACTCGGAGTTTTGGCAAATGCAGTCGCAGGGATTGAATATAAATTGGTCGAACTGAATAGTCTTATAATTAGAGCCCAATGGGAAGCAGCGTCAAACTATATTGAATGTACATGCGCTCCCTTAATTAATAAATTGGTAACTATTCCAGATGTTGTGAACACAATCTTAGAGGATGTTAAAGATACCCTCTGCAAAAAAAAAAAAGAATGTCGTAAGAAGAATTGCTGCGATTCAGAAAAGGTATCAACTATGATAGAGGTAAAAAATATGGAGCTATCAGAAAATGAAGTTCTTGCTATTTCAGGCACGACAATAATACCAAGTAAAAAACAAGAAACAAGATATTGAAATATTGTTGGAATCCTCACACGTTCAGAAGGAATGTGGGGAAAATGATGAGGACTCATTAACCTTTGAAATAACAAAACGACAAAGAAAAAAACTGCGTAAAGCTCGGAACAAGGCGAAAATGGTTACTATAGGAAAAGCAAAGAATAACATTGACACAACATTAAAAAAGGAAAGTCCAAAAAAAGAAAAAAGAAATACAAAATTAGATGTATCCTATAACCAACTTGATGTAGGAGAAAAATTAAGGAATAAAATATTAGAAAATCAAGACAGTAATATAATTGGGATGATAACCCCCCCCCAAAAGAAAAATACTATGATATTTTTATTAAATCTGGGAACAATTTGGGCAAACAAAATTCCCTCAATACAAGTGTTTTAGTTGATAGAACTAGTCAAAGGCCATGCTCATCAATTTCTGAAGTAAATAGGGACCAAGAAAAAGAGGTATCATACAAACTTAATGGAAATGGATGTGTACTAAAAGAGGTCAATCAAAATAAAGAGGAAAACTATATGGAACAATCGATCAAGAAGACAATATACCACAATCAAAAAACTGCACCAGGTATAGGTGGGAACATGGATCAAAATGTTGAAAAAATAAAGACTAACCTGTGGGTTGATAAAATATCGATTAACTCCTTGAAAGTCAAGGAAACAATAGAAGAAAATAGACAAAAGAAAGCATGGGATAACCTAGTGGTTGAAAGTAATGGTAAAAATCGGCAGATTATATATGAGGAGCAGGGAAGATTAGAAGAAAAAAGAGAAATATGTTTCTTAAATAAAACTGCTCAAATTATCTTTACACCACTGTATGACTCACGGGGTAAACACGATATTCTGAATAGAGGAAATATCCTTCGGTTATTAGGAACAATAGGAACATTGGCAAAAATAACATCTGCAGATATCGAATGTGTAGGATTTCTGCCTAACCCCGAAGGCAAAAACCCATTAACACTTGTAACAGTGGTTTCTGGATTTATAGCGGAATTAATCATGCAAGAGCATGGAATCTTTCAAAACTGGGGGATATTAATTAGTCGACCAAAACCAAAGGTTTACCCGACACCTTTCTTAGAAACAGAAAGTCCGATAAAAAAGCCAAATTCGGATAAAGATGACATAGTTTTTTCCATACTAAAAAATCCCCTTGGGAAAACAAACTCTGAAGAAAATAATTCAACCAATAAAGTAGTAGTAGAACATGTAACTGGTATAAATGAAAAATGGATCGCGACAGCCCTACATGGTGAGGAAGATCATTGACAAAGTTTAACACAGGCAGCATTAGTAGAGGAGAATATGGACAATTTTTTGTAAGAATGTGTTCCTGGAATATAAATGGGATATGTAAAAAACTAAAAAATGCCCAAATAGATGCAATACCAAGTCTTAGTCATGTTATATTGCTGCAGGAAACGTGGGCAATAGACCCGTTCATTTTACATCAATATAAAGGCTATTTTGAACCTGCAACAAAAAATCATAAATTTGGTCGTCCATGCGGGGGCCTTGCAACATTTATTTCGACTGACTTAAAAATAAATCATGAACGCATAGCTACAAATAACTCTAATCTTCTCGCTGTAAAGCTGAAATATACAACGGGTAAAAGAAAGGCTCAAAAAATCATAATTCTGATAAATATATATATTCCACCAAAGCAGAGCACTAGGAAAGAAATGTGTGCTGCGCTAAATAATTTCCTTCTGGAGTATATTTTGGAAGAGCCTTTGGCAGATTATATCATATCAGGTGATTTTAATATAAATGTATTAATACCCTATCCAAGGGACGATTACGTCCAGTCCCAGAACCAACAATGGGAAATCCCAGAACAATTAACTGATATTCGAACAAGTGCAAAGCAAAATAGAATGGGGAGAAACTTTATGATGGATATGGAGGCATTGGGAGTAAGAATATTGAATGGTAGATTTCCAAAGGATATACCACCTGCTTGGACATTTCATTCGCAGAAGGGCAACTCACGAATTGATTACACAATGGTTTCACTATATATCTTTAAAAAAGTGATCTCCTATCAACTGAACTTAGTGCTGGATAGTGATCATAGCCAACAAATAATGAATATAAAATGATCCTGTCCAAAACCTCAAAAATATTCGACAACGCAAGGACAGATTTATACCATCAATTATAGGAAACTCATATGGAAACCAAATAATGTGGATGATACAAAGGATAAAGCACAAAATCTAGTTAATGAGTGTTTTAAAGAAATTACGATGAAAACAGTAATAGAGCAATGGGAAACTTTTATACGGAAAATAGTGAAGTTCAAAGAAAAAACTGTATGTGTACAAACAAAACAAGAGACCCGGATAGAAATCAGAGAAAATAATATTATTCTCCCGTATACTGTGAAAAAAACTAGAAGTATCCGCAATAGACTTAGGAAACAGCTAACAAGGTGTCCATTAAATGAAAATGTAAGGGTACAATTAAGAAATACTAATTATAACCTGAGGAAATTAATTTGGAGCGAACAAAACAAAGTTAGACAAGAATTGTGGACTAAAGTTTATTATGCAAGTACTCAAACAAACTCAAGGGAATTTTGGAGATTGATTAATGGTCTGACTCAACCAAATAAATCTGCCGTAGGGTCACATCTAACTGAAGATGAATGGACTGAGTTTCTTACAAAACATCTAAATCCAATGTCATCGTCACATATGATTGATTGATTGATTGAAGAAAATTTATATTGCGCAAAACAATAACCCGCAGGTATCAAGGCGCCTATTAAAGAGGTAAAAATATCAGTGTATCACCTTACACATAGGCTTGCAGGAAGAGGCAAGTTTTAAGGGCACTTCGGAATCTCTGTAAGGAGGGCAACGACCTGAGATCCAAAGACAAATCATTCCACCATTTAGGAGCCAGAGTCGAAAAAGCCCTACCACCCCACTTGGCTTTTCGTATACGGGGGACTGTGAGGAGCAATTTCCTTGAGGAACGCAAGTCCCTTCCAGGAGTGTAATGAGAGATGATAGAACCAACTCCCATATCATTGTTCCTTGCAATGGCTCTGTAAGTCATACATAAGACTTTAAACCGTATTCGGTATTCAACCGGTAGCCAGTGCAGTGTTCTCCTAGCCAGAGTGGCCGAGGAGCGTCTAGGGACATCCAGAACAAATCTGGCGGCGGCATTCTGGACTACCTGCAAGCGCTGCAGCAGGCCTCTATTCAGCCCTGCATACAGCGCATTACAGTAGTCCAGTCGTGAGCCGATAAGGGCGACCGCTACTTGCTTTCTGGACTGTAGGGAGAGATACTTCCTGATTCTTCGTAGGGTGTAAATTAAGCCCCAGCAGGTGGAGATGGTTCTGCTAACCTGTCCGCCCATATCAAGGGCAGGATCTTTCATCACCCCCAGATTTCTGGCAGATATCGTGGGGGAAGGGCATACTCCCAGCGAATCAGGCCACCAGCTGGCTGACCAAGTGTTCTGATTCCCTCCAAACACCATCACCTCAGTCTTCTCCCCATTCAGCTTAAGCGAATTTTGAACCATCCACTGACCAACTGCCTCCATACAAGATCTAAAATTGGAGGCAGTTGGTACGTCTGAATGGGAGAGAGAGACGAGGATCTGGGTATCATCTGCATAAGAGACTACCTCCATCCCGAAAGTTCTGATTAATCTGGCCAGTGGGGTCACATAGATGTTGAATAGGGTCCGGCTAAGGGCCGACCCCTGCGGGACCCCACACAGCACCGATCGGGATGGAGATAAGAACTCTCCCAGCTTGACTCTTTGTTCCCTTCCATTTAGGAAGGAGGTCATCAGATCCAAGGCTGCGTCTTTCACCCCCACCTCCCTCAAACGGTGTATAAGTGTTGAGGGGGAGAGGGTGTCGAAGGCCGCGGTTAGATCCAACAGGACCAGGAGGGTGGTCTGGCCCCCATCTACTCTGGTGCGGATTTTATCAAGCACAATAGTGAGGGCCGACTCAGTACTGTGTTCCCTCCTGAATCCGTGCTGGGAGAAGTCCAAGCAGCCCGAGCCTTCCACAAAGGCAGCGAGATGCTTGTTGAGATGTGCCTCAAGCATCTTCGCGGGGGCTGGAAGCAGGGAGATCGGACGGAAGTTTTTTAGGACCTCCGGATCAAGGGAAGCTTTCTTTAGCAGAGGTTTAACTACTGCACTCTTCCACTTCGAGGGGAAGACGCCCTCTCTCATACATCGATTCATAATTTCTAGTAGAGGTGGTAAGAGAGATTCCCTACACTGCTTAATGATCTTCAAAGGGCAGATGTCTAGTGGGGAGCCAGAGTTGGTTTTATCGAGCAGAATCTCCAGATCTTGTAAGACCAGCGGGGGAAAGGAGTCGAAAGTACTCAAAGGGGAGATGTCAGATGTAATCCTGTCCCCCTCAGCCAATCCAGAGGGCCCACCGATCGAAGCTTTTTGTAACTCAAGAGCTAGATAGATATCTTGTATTTTTGTATGAAAAAAGGAAGCAATTTTGTCGCACAGATCTTGCGAGGGGATGACTGGATCAAATGTTTGTAGGTTGACCAAAGAGTCAACGATCCTGAAAAGCTCCTTCGGCGAGGAAAGGGAAGTTGTCATGGCCACGAAATAGTTTTGTTTGGCCTCCGCTATCTACGCCTTATATTTCCTGACCAGGAGCCTATGAGCTTCCTTATTCTTAAGATCCCAACTAGCATGCCAAAGCCTCTCCATCCTCCTGACTTCTTGCCTAAGGAGTCTAAGGGATTCTGAGTACCATGGGGCAGAAGGTCTCTTCCTGGCTCGACGACGAGTCTGTAATGGGGCCAGTTCGTTCAAGGCCTCCGTGATAACCTGTCCGAAATGCCCAACCGCAGTGTGAACACTATCCAGGCCCGCGGTGGAGAGACTACCAGCCCAGGGAATAAGGGAATCAGACCTGATGTTTCTGAAGTTTCTGCCAGTCCCCATGGTGTGTTTCCCTGATTTGCTACCCTCATTCTGAGGGCATTCCAACAAGAATGGGACCGCAAGATGATCGGACCAGGACAGATGTACCGGATCCTTAACGATCAGACGATGGTCGTTGGAGAAAATACCATCTAGAATATGGCCTGCATGATGGGTAGCCCCGCGGACTCGCTGCGTGAGTCCACACGACGCCAGGGCATCAATAAGACAGGAAGTATCTGTTAGGTCATGCCTTTCTAAGTGGTAATTAAAGTCCCCAAGAATGGGAAAATTTTCTCGACCAAAATAGGGCTCCAAATAGTGCAGGAGATTACACAAAAAGTTGGCCCTGGGGCCAGGAGGTCGATACAATAATATTCCATTAAAAAGGGGGCAGTGCCCTTCCTTTATCACAAAAAAGAAAGCCTGAACACCATCCAGAAGATCAGGTACAGGCACTGTGTGGCATTGCAAGTGATCCTGATAAAGAATGGCTATCCCCCCTCCCATTCGTCCCTGTCTATCTAATCTGGCCAGGCAGTATCCTTCCGGGACCGCTTCAATCAGATCGGGGCCAGATGAATCTTTAGCCCAGGTTTCAGTAATAAATACTAATGCCGGCTTTCTATCCAAAACCATCTCTCTGAACATTATTTTATTTTTGACCAAAGAGCGACTATTGATCAATATGCCATCTACTACCACTGTCCTAGGGCTATTAACGACAGGGAGATTACAAGGGGGGTGCAAGGGGGAGGAGGCGAGGTTGCCCAGTGAACACGTATACTGACAATCGCAAGGTAAAGGGCGAAGAAAGTCGTCAGGTTCAAAGATGTGTGAACATCTCATATAGCGAGGTTTCAGGCGCAGCATCTCCTGATGCATATATCTCCGTGAGGAAACCTCAACCCCGTTCACATCCAGAGTCCAGCCGCCCAGCGCGTCCTCAGCGTGGACGGGCGCAGACGGGCTGGACTCTGGCGTGACTCCGGCGTCACTATGGCGTCCCCGATGTGCGTACACGCTGCGCGTCATGGCCAACCAATAAAGTAGCGTTCTAGCCCGATCACGTGACGGTGCCAGCGAATGGCTGCAGAGTGCTTCCCACCCCAACCCAAGATGGCGTCCCAGACAAACAGAGCGCGGGGACCGGGCCGCCGAAATGGCGGTGAAAGCAGCCAAATTTTAATGTGCAAGGATGCGGTCCGGGAGTAAGAGCACAGGTAGGGGCAACAATAAACTATTTTGCGCAGTTGTGAACTGATTAAGAACAGGGTCAAAGTGAGTCAAATAATAATTAAAATAGACGACAGAACGAGGGCGGTTAAAATAACAGCAGCGTCTGCCAGGTAGCGCTATGAGCAGGCAATATTAGGGAATGTAACATACAAAAAAAAGTGGATAAATATGCTACAGAATGTAAACATGAAATTAATATAACTCAGTTACAAGTAGTCAAACTGATAAAAAAACAAAAGGATGGGGCACCTGGACCCAATGGTATACCGTTTGCATTATATAAAGAAGATCCAGAATTTTGGTCCATATATCTCACTGCTGTGTTTAATGAAGTGGTTGAGAGTGGAGTAATTCCGGAATCATGGAGAGGGTCTCTAATATCTCCTATCTTTAAGAAGGGAAATTGGCAATTGCCGGAAAGTTATCGTCTAATTACCCTCCAAGATACTGATGCGAAATTATTTGCTGGGATCTTATTGGTGATTTTAACAGATTGGGCAAAGGAAAAGCAGGTGTTGCCCCCGAACCAAACAGGCTACATTAAAGGCCTGGGAACCTCCACAAATATATTAATATTATCCATATTAATGGATAAGGCAATTTTAGCGAAACAACCTTTATATCTCTGTTTTGTGGATTTTAAATCTGCTTTTGATTATGTTGATAGAAATCTTCTGTGGATAAAACTTGAAAAACAAGGAATTCCTGATATATTGTTAAAAATGATTAAGCTCCTGCACTATGATACTTGGAGCAGGGTGAAGATTGGCGATGGACGCTCACTAACGAAAGAAATCCCCACGTCTAGAGGACTAAAACAAGGGTGCGTCTTGGCCCCTCTACTTTTTAATTTATTTTTAGCTGATCTTTCTACGATTCTGAATGAAGTAAATGCGCATCCCCCGAAGCTTGCCGACAAACAAATTTCCAACTTGTTATATGCAGATGATGTTATACTCTTAAGTCATACTAGAATTGGATTGCAACGACTAATCAACTGTATTTTAAAATTTTCAAAGGAAAATGGTATGATAATAAATGAAGCTAAGACCAAGGTAATGGTTATCACCAAAAGCACGCGATTTAAATATAAATATAAATGGTTTTTGGAAGGAAATAACCTGGAACAAGTAATCTCCTACAAATACCTAGGTGTTATTTTTAATGATAATGGTAACTTCCTGCCACAAAAATTGGATATTACAAGGAAAGCAAATACCCTGGTTACAGCTTTCGGGACCATACAGAAAACTATAAGTGACTTGTCTTATCGTCCGTTTTTTTAAAGTAATTGCTGCAAAACTGCTACCAACTTTAACATATGGGAGTGAGGCAATAAATGGGAAAGATGCGGAGACTATTAATGGTGCGGTTGCAAAAACATATAAAATATTATTTTCCCTGCCAAATAATGCCTCACAAGCATAGGTGAGATTAGAATTTGGGTTAAACAATCAGCAATATGCAAGGAAAGGGCAAGCACTTAAGGTATGGAATAGAATAAAAAATGACCAAGAGAATCAAATATCCCGGCTGTTGTGGCAGGAAGTAAAAATTAATAGGAAATTACACGTTTGGTCCTACCTAAATACAGCAATAGAAGAATATGGTATAACCTCGATTTGGAAAAATACAATTGCTCAAGAAAGCTTCAAAAAAACTATTAATAAACTCACCAATCACCTATCATTGTTAAAGGATAAAGACATACTAGTGAAAAGGAATCATGCATGGCCAATCATGAATGGATTCAAGGGAAAGAAGGTTCAAAAATATCTCGAATCATCATGGTCTAAGAAAAATAAACACATTTTTATTAAAGCTCGATTTGATTGTCTGCCAGGATTATGCCATTTACCTGCATGGAAGAGGACAGAGGAGGATAAACTATGCAGGTTATGCAAATCCGGCCAGGAAAACATTATTCATCTATTGTGTCTTTGTCCGGAGTTGGAATATGAGAGAAAATCCATTCTTAAGAAACTATTTAATAATCGTGGTGTAAGGACATGCAGGCAAGCCCTGATAGCATGTCTTAACCCTGAAGACTTACTAATGAACTCTGCATTTGTAAAATTTATATATGCTGTTGGGAAAAAGCTGGATGTATTTATCTGATTTGATAATGGGTTGTGCTAATATATTTTATATAAGTAAGTTTTCTAATATAAATATGATTGTTTTATTGAATTTGGTGACATTTTAGCAATTTTTGTAAGATTTTAATTAATCAAACAAATAAAATTATTATTATTAACCCTCTCAGGACTTAGCCTCCACCTCAACTTTGCACTTGTCAAGGGGAGCGCGCTTTCCCCAATCCCATTGCACTACTTTTGCAAAGTCATTGAATATCAATAACAAAAAGTAAAGAAAAACATTGCAGGTGATAGATTTTTACTCCTTAAAGTATTGCTCCTACTGCCCGTGTACTGTACTTGCCGTGCGCATAGAGATCGTTGGTTTGCCTGGTACTACCAATGGCTGCTAAGTGGGAAAACAAAAGGCACACAATGATGGACAGAATGCTGAACAAATCAAACGTTCACCCCCAGTCAAGAGATCTGGGTTAAATCCATCGTGCTAAGCGGTAAAAACCATGTAACCATGCAAGCCAGCCAGGGCTTCCACTTGGCTCTTGTGATATCAGTAAGAATGGTCAAACAATGACTGAACCTATTTGCTCTTGCTGGATTGCCTTTTGCACCTCGTTATACACGTTAGAAATTTTAAGCACAATTTCTTCAATGATATCCGAAGAAATGGAAATCTTCACATTCCTCCCTTTGCAGTTTACAGAACAGTAACTGTGCAGAACGCCAATCTTCAAAACCAAGACGACTTTAATAATTCCAGACACAAAGTCACTGTTTGCAGTAAAGTCACTCTTAGTACCTTTAACGGATAAAAAACAAGGCTGCCAGGGCGTAATTGGTAACCTTGAGCACTCGGATGCCCCCTGTCCCTCATATCACTGAAACACGCTCAGCTAGTCCTGGCCTGTTAACATGTCGAGACGCCTGGCCGAATTACCTTTGTTACTATATCAGCACCGGCGCGGGTGCCAATATTGCATCAAAAATTAAAAAATAGAAAAGCACTTTTTTTTCTATTTCTTACTTTTCATGCAATCGTGGCACCTGCGCTGGTCCTGAGATAGTAACAAAAGCAATGAAAACAAAAGGAAATGGCAGGCGGCCGCGAGCGAAAACCTTAATGAAAAGCTGCGATCTCGGAACGGGGCAGGCAAACGTGGCAGAAAGCGGGCAAGGCGTGCTGAACGTAGCTAAGCACGTCGTGCCTGCAAGTAAGAAACCCAATAAAGAAAAGAGTGCTACGAGCAGAAGCACCAAAGACACAAGCTGGACTTGTAGAGCAGAGAAGGGCAGCAGTATAAAAAAAAGTGCTCACAGACTAATGTAGGAGACTGTGTAACGCCGCCAGCAGACGATCCAGTCTGGATGGGCTGGCCGAGAAGGAGACAGGGCGTTGACCAAGAAGCCTCGTTTCCAATCGGAGGCCAGCGTTTAACATAAATAATGACACCGGCTAATGGGAAGGATGGCCGGGGCTTCAAGTCCCCTTCCGAAGTCTCCTCGATGACAATAGATATAGCAGAGCGAGCAGCGTATGTGCTGCAATGCTAGGCAAGACCTAAAAACAGTCATTCTAACAATATCTATTATTATTTTTAGGAATTGTAAGAAGTTATTAATTTTATATATACCGTAACTGGGATTCAGATCTGGACCTGGAATATTTTTTATTTGGAGATGGGTATTCCTCATTTTGGCAAACTATCAGAATGGAGTTTTGTCAACCTGGTTTTGACAGGCTGGTATTTTCTATTTCGGGATATCATTAAGCATAAGTACTACCTTTTCATCATGAACCAATTGCCTGTGCTTATTCGATCACTCCTTCTGCCGCCGTATCCAATGTGCTTTCTTTATTTTTTTGTTGACAAAATGGAGAATACTTGCTGCCTTTGCTAAGCCCATGTCATGTTCTATTGATTGTGCCTTTGCTGTTAACAATCACAACAAAGTGCAGGAGTTTGTTCCTCTCTGTTTCATCTACTCTGACTCTAGCCAAGGCGATGACATCTTGCTCTCTCTGCATCTCTCCCCTGCTCATGTGCTCTCCAAAGCCTTGGACATAAGTCCTCTATTATTCCTGACATGAACCATTCCTTGCAGCCTTTTGCTTCTTAACGATCAGTCTGAAAAAAAGCCAAGAGTGTCCCCCTCTTCAAAACACCTGCAACAGGCCAGTCACCTGAGAGCAATTTTCCTCCTAATCCCCTCCCACCCTGTCCAGCCAAAATACTGGAAAAACCAATGAACCAGCGGTTTCCATTTCATAAAGCACAACACCCTGTTCAGTCTGACTTCTGTCCGCTTCACAGCGCACAAACCGCACTCCTCGCTGCTGCGGGTCATCTTGTCCTCATCTTCCATCGGGATTTTGAGGCTACCCTCATTTTTTATGGAGTTCAGCCTGGTTTTTTTTCTCATTGCATGCTATATCACTACTGTCATTACAGTCACTACTGTCATTACAGTATCCCAGGACAAGCAGTGGTGAGGCGCAAAGCTTTCTGATTACACAGGTGCTAACCAGTTCAACATGCCACCATTTCTGTCTTCTTTTCACCCCTTTTCCAGCAGGGTTCCTCTGAGATCTTTCCTTAACCCATCTCTGCTTAATTTGTGTATAATCCCTTTGGTGCTCTTTATCAAATTCTATGGTTTTCCTTAATGTCATATGCTGATGACACTCAAATCATTGTGTCATGTAGAGCACTGGGCAGACCCAGTCGGGACCGCACAGTAGCTGCGGATTCCGGGATGAGCGGCAGCGTTCTGGAGCTCAGCCAGACAAGGCTCAGCTGCTGATGTTTAGTGTGGCCCCCTCCACCTGGACCTCAGCCTACAGGCCTCAGAGCTGGGCCCTCGGCCTTCACCTTAATCTTTTGGATGCAATGTAGGTCTTATCTTTGGTAGTGCACATTTATCTGTGGTTCTGGTGAATAAAGTTTCTTCCATATGTGTTTTTTCTTCTCCTTGCTCTCCGTAAGGTAGTCCCTCGCCTGGCTCACAACTGCCGGCAGTCAGTCTTTCAGCTGCTCATTTTCTATTGCAGTTGCTTAGATTTTGGTGTTTTAGGCTATCTTTTGAACACTCTACGCCCTTGATTGTAACACTCAGCTGTACGTCCTGCACTCTACACCAATCCACTGTACGCCACTCTAATCTACTCTGCACCACTGCACTCTATGCCACTGCACTCTACACCACTTTACTCTACGACGTTACACTCTATGCCACTCCGCGTAACTGCTCAACCCTGCATCACTTCACTCTACTCTGAAACAATGTACTCTATGCCACTGCACCCTATGCCACTCTGCACCACTCCACTCTATGCCACTGCACTCTACACCACTTTACTCTACGACGTTACACTCTATGCCACTCCGCGTAGCTGCTCAACCCTGCATCACTTCACTCTACTCTGAAACAATCTACTCTATGCCACTGTACCCTATGCCACTCTGCACCCCTCCACTCTATGCCACTGCACTCTACACCACTTTACTCTACGACGTTACACTCTATGCCACTCTACGTAACTGTGCTCTACCCTGCATCACTTCACTCTACACTACTTCACTCTACTCTGAAACAATCTACTCTATGCGACTGCACCCTAAGCCACTCTGCACCACTCCACTCTACGCCATTGCACTCTATGCCACTCTACTCTTTACCACTCTACTCTGTGCCAATGCACTCTACACAACTGCACTTTCACTCTTTGCCACTTCACTCTACTCTGCATCACTGTACTCTATGCTACTGCTCTGTACGTCACTCTATTACACTCTACACTACTTCACTCTACTCTGAAACAATCTACTCTATGCCACTGCACTCTACGCCACTCCACACCACTCTACTCTTAACCACTGCACACTATGCCAATGCACTCTACACAACTGCACTCTGTGTCACTTCACTCTATGCCACTGGACTCTACACATCTGTACTCTGTGTCACTTCACTCTATGCCACTCTACTCTTAACCACTGTACTCTACGCCAATGCACTCTACGCATCTGCACTATCACTCTATGCCACTGCACTCTACTCTGCATCACTGTACTCTACGCTACTGCTCTCTATACCACTCTACTACACTCTACGCTACTGCACTCTGACACTCTACTCTGCAGCACTGCACTCTCCCCTACTGCACTATACACCACTCTACTCTACTCCACTACACACTGCAGTTTATCTGAGTTGTTGTGGTAAGCCTCATTCCTGGCCTTCCTGTCTGATCCAGCATCTTGCACATCTGGATACCCTCCACTGGTTCCCGTTAGTCAATACTAGTCTATTCGGGAGGGGGGGGGGGGAGTCTCTCCAAATGACTGTGAATTCTGTTTTCTTCCAGTCTAGAATGATCACGTCCACAAGCGCTGGACCCAAAAATTCCAGGCCCTGAGACATCCCGCACCGATGTCCCTGTTGATCTGCAGTTCCTGCAGGCAGGTGCTCGGCAGGCCCCCACCTGCCCAAATAGTTCTGAATGGGGGAACCAATGAAGCACCCCCCTAGCTGAAGTAAAAGTACAACTGCCCTCCTACCATTCTTGAATGGCATTAATCTACTAATGTTGAAGAGGCTCCATGTTCTCTTGGATTTGCAAAATGGGGTCATGGATTATGTTGTAACTTGCTTGCCCATTTATTTACATGTACTATTGAAGGAATGCTACCATGTCAGCATCGGAACTCATTGACCTCATTAGATGAGAGTCAGCTGTGGCGTCCGGCTGCTGGCATGGACTCCCCGGTGGGTGTACAATAAACCGATCTCTTTTTTTTTTTTTTAAACAAATTTTATTAAGTTTTCAATTTAGTCTAGTACAGTGCTTAAGTACATTTTGCGGCACAAGTCAGAACAACATACAGATACTAATTTCCCAGATTGGGATGGATTAGCAGTCAATAACTTTACATGTTCGTCTTGTCTCATTGACAATCGAGCAAATAAAAACTGCAACTTCTGCAAAATTCCGTTCTCTATTCGGATCCGTATAACAGTATCTGGAACTAGTGTCCCGCCGTCTGTTATCAAAACAACATCCCTTTCGTCTCCCTCTCCCCTCCCTCTAGTCCTATATTAACATATACTTAGAGCGTCGTAATCACAGTTCAAACCAACACCACAGGACATTATAGCAGCGGCTAAGGATTATATCTTTACATGTGAAATCCGACTCGCTACACATGTACATTTCGCTCGGGGTAATACGTTGACCTTATTGCGACTGTTGGGTAGCTTGGTTAACATTAGAATCCAAATCAAGATTGTTAAGGGCTTCCAACATCATGGCCCATTCCATAGCGATTGGAATTTTACGCTTACCTTTTGGCTCCTCTCTGCATATTGCAGCGCTTTCAGCTCACTGTGCCAAGTCTGTGCCGTGGGGGGCTTCTTTGATTTCCAACGCATAGTGATGGCTCGCTTTGCTAAGATGAGGGCCAGGGACGTGAATCTATATTGCACTTTGTGTTTGGACGGTCTTTTGTAGAGTCCCAGAATCCATTCTTCTACGTTATTTCCTATTTTCCTCTGTGTAATAGCCTGTGCATGCCGTCTGATGGAGTCCCAGAATCCTCGTAAGCGCGGGCATGTCCATATCATGTGTAGTAAATCAGCTCCCTCCAGTTGACATCTGGGGCAATGATGTTGTATCTGTGGGAACATGCGGTCTGGTCGTTTGGGGGTGAGATAGGCTCTGTGGAGCAACATGGTCTGTATAAATTTAAATTTCGCATTTCTGGATACCTTCTTAAGGTGTTCCACAATTTTCGCCCATTCTTTCTCCTCCAGATCCCGCCCTATGTCGCCCGCCCAAGTGCTACGTAATGTAGTAAGTTCGATCGCCGCATGTGCACGTATTCCAACATATAGCCACTTGATAAGGTGCCTGCCTCTGCCCATATAGTACAAGGCTTTGACTAATTCATGTGTTGGGGGTTCCTGTCGCTGTGGAGCCCACAGCTTTTTGACATAATGCAGAAGTGCAGCGTGTAGTAGATATATGTGATCCGATGCCCCTGTTTCCCTCACAAAATTGTCATGATCCATGAGTATCTCATTGTTAAATAAGTCAAACGTGCTAATCCCCACTTCGAGCCAAGGAGCAATACTGCGCTGTGTGATACTTCCACTCGCCAGTGGTTCCCGGCATATGGAGGATGTCTAGCCGTGTAGTGCAATGTCATTTTCCAGCACTGCAGTGCTGTGTGCAGCAAGGGTGGTAGGTTTTGGGGGATTTTGCAATGTGTAAGTAATAGGTATGCAGTGTCCCCCTATCTATATCTTGCATGGTATATCCTGTTTCATGCAAGCTACGTCCAGCAGTCCAGTACGAAAGCCATTGTAGTTGGCATGCATAGTAATGTGATTTAAGGTCAGGGACTCCCAGGCCTCCTCTGTCTGTTCCGAGTTGTAACTTTTTAAGGCTTATTCTGCGTCTGCTAGACCCCCATATAAGATCTATAAGCATGGTGTTCAGTAATTTGAAGGTGTTTTGTGGTATTAGAATCGGTAAATTGGTGAAGTAGTATATCAGTCTTGGAAGGATCATAATTTTGGATATGGCCACCCTGCCAGTAACCGAAACTGGTAACGTAGTCCAGAAGGCAATGCTCGAGCGAATAGATCTAATAGTTCTATTGAGGTTACCCTCTAGCATGTTTGTATGCGTCCGATATACCTGTATCCCAAAGTACTTGAATGTGTGTTGTGCTACTGGGAGGGCTTGCGCTCCAAATGTAATGTCTAACCTCATAAAAGATAAAGGCATGTGACTTCGTTGCATTAATAGCCAATCCCGAGATCTGTTCAAAATTCTGAAAAATATCAGGGATGGGATCCAGGGTGGCCCGAAGGTCTTGTATGTAAAGAATGATATAATCCGTATACGCGGAGAATAAATGCGTTGTGGCCCCAATCGTTAGGCCCAAATGATGTGCTTCAGTACGTAGTTTAAGTGCTAAGGGCTCTAACGCCAGTATGAATAAGAGTGGTGACAGAGGGCATCCCTATTTTGTACCCCTGTGTATCGAATATTTAGACGAAATGCATCCCCGTGTGCGTGCATGGGCGGTAGGGGCGTTATAGAGTAAGCGGAGCCATTTACGATAATCTGCGGGTAAACCAAACTTCCTCAGCGCTTCAAACATGTAGTCCCAATTGATCGTATCAAACGCTTGTCTTAAGTCCAAAGATATGCATCCTGCATGTTCATAGTGTTCAGGGGCAGTCGACCTGATATGGTGTAAAGTCTGGTGTTCAATGAAGTACTGCGGGCTGGGAGAAACCTGTTTTGGTCTGTGTTTATGAGTTTATGTAAAGCTGGTAGGAGTCTGTTTGCTAGTACCTTTATACTCCGTCGCCAGCAAAGACAGTGGGCGGTAGCTCGCCATGTCTGTGGACTCCCTGCCAGGTTTCGGGAGCGATACCACCAGCGCCCGCGCTGTAGTGAGGGGTAACCTGCCCAATTCTAGTGATTTGTTATATAATGATTGGGGGACAGGGGAGTCCACATATACATCATAAAATTCTGCTGGGAGTCCCTCAAGTCCAGGGGTTTTATTACGTGGGAGTCCTTTTATTGCAATTTTAATTTCAGCCTTGGTAATGGGGCCTATTAATTCTTTTTGGGCTGCCGCTGTCAGTCGGGGGTATGGCAGGGCAGCCAGGAAATCCTCATTGTGAGTGTTTACTATGCTGACCGGTCCACTATATAATGAGACGTAATATTGACTAAAAGCAACATTAATGTCATGTTGAGTATGGGCCGTTGCCCCCGCGGGGGAAGTGACTTCGTTAATTATAATAGTGGGCGGGTCGTCCTGCAACGGTTTGCCCAATAGTGTCCCGGATATGTCCGCTTCAGCATGGCGCATCTGTGTGTATCTTTGGTAGTCTATAACCAGAAGGGTCTCTAAAGACTCCGCATGCTGGATTTGTGATTCTTGTAGTGAGGCTTGTTTGCTGATGTCATGTGTGGTCTCCTGTTCCAGTTTGTTCATTTTATTTTCTGTGTCTACGAGGTTTCTATTTATCTCCTGCATAGCACCCATTATCGCACTGGTTGCCTTGCCCCATATGACTGCCTTAAAGGCATAAGAAACAATTGAAGGACGGAATGCTCGACAATGCAAGCATTCGCCCCCAGTCACAAAGATCTGGGTTAAATCCATCATTCTTTTGCTCACCACATCACCCCAGTTTGAACCCAGCCATATGCAAATCAGTCTTGAACCTGTTCCTTGTGGGAACAGTCCAGCCCGAACTGCGAAGCCAGGTCTTCCCTGGACCGGAAACAAGCATCCTGGAACCTGTTTCAGGGCATCACCCTTCATCAGCCAGGCTAGCTTGAATCCAGTGGTGTAGTGAGCACGGGTCCCACGTCTGGGAATACCCTTCCCACTTAGGGCGACATATGCAAAAGAAACAATTGATGGACAGAATGCTGGACAATGCAAGCATTCGCCCCCAGTCACAAAGATCCGGGTTAAATCCATCATTCTTGTGCTCACCACATCACCCCAGTTTGGACCCAGCCATATGCAAATCAGTCTTGACCCTGTTCCTTGTGGGAACAGTCCAGCCCGAACTGTGAAGCCAGGTCCTCCCTGGCGTGAGTCCCGTGCTCTCCATGCCACTGGAGTCAAGCTATCCTGGCTGATGAGGGCTGAAAGCCCGAAACCCGGTCCTTGGATGCTTGTTTCCAGTCCAGGGAGGACCTGGCTTGGCAGTTCGGGATGGACTGTTCCCATTGGGCGCAGGGTCAAGACTGATTTGCATATGGCTGGGTCCAAACTGGAATGGCATGGTGAGCAAAAAAACGATGGATTTAGGCCCAGATCTCAGTACTGGGGTGAATGTATGACATTGTTCTGCATTCTTTCCATCAATTGTTCTTTTTGCATTTGCCTTAAAGGCATCCCATTCTATCAAAATGTTGGATGCAGTGTCGCCGTTCTCTATGAAGTACTGGGTAATGGTGGTGTGAAACACTGTGTCCTCTAGTGTCTGCGGCCACATCCTCCAAATGTGTCACCTGCATTGCAATGGCTTTCGATCAATAGATTCTATCTATCCTTGTGTGTAACAAATGGACCGGGGAATAGTAGGAGTATTTTCTATGCGTTGGGTGGCGCATTCTCCATACATCACTCAGGGCCCAACCATCCGTCCATCCACATAGTGCCTTCATCTGCTTAATCACTCCTGTGCCGTGGAGGGGGGGTGGGACAGATCTAGTGCAATGTCCATTACTGTGTTACAGTCGCCACCTATAATCCAGTGGTGCATTTCCCACCCTACCAATGCTAAATTTAGAATGGATAAAAATTTGTCTTGGTCAAAGTTGGGTGCATAGATATTGCCGAGGACCACCTGCTGACCATCTAAAATCCCCCATATAAGAATATTACGGCCCTGTTTGTCCACTCTTTGTTCCAATGGTGTGAAGGGTACCCCATGTCTGATCCACACTGTGACTCCCCTTGCGAAGCCTGAGTAATTGGTGGAGAAGAGCTGGCCTCTTCTTTTCTTGCGGAGTGTCACCGCTTCCTGTTCTACAATGTGAGATGCCTGCATATATACTATCTGCGCTTTGCGTTGTAGCAATTGCACATGTACCCTTTGCCTCTTATGAACGGATCCCAAACCTCGAACGTTCCACGTTAGTATATCATATGTATTAGGTGTATGCATCGTAGTGTAAAAATAGGCCTCTGCTCTGTCTGTGGTGAATATGAGCCGCTGTTTCTCGCTAATTTAACAAATTCATCAGGACTCTCTCCCACCCCGTAACTCCTAATACTAGGCCCCAGTGGGGAACTGCTCCAGATCATACAACTGAACACAACCAATAAAACTATGTTATGTACAACAAGTGCTTTCGCAATTAGGGAGTCATCGACAACGCCGTTCATTCAGCACCACTGCATGCACTTGAGCTCTAACGGAGCTTAGTAAAAACCAACATAGGTATGCCATGTATAATCACTTAGACAAAAAACAAAAAGGATATACTGTCTACTTGGAGTTCATGCATTGGAGCCAACAGCGGTCTTTGCTTCTCAGCTGAAAAAACCATCCGCCGTCTGCGGCACCACAGTAGGGAAGAGCGTCATGCTGCCCTCAGAGTCCGATTTGTTCACGTTTTCATCTGAAGAGGCTGTGTCCTCAGCATGTGTGCTATCTCTAAAGGTGGATGCCAACATGAGTGCCTGCTTTCTATCCTGTTGCATCTGCTGTTGCATCTGGTTAGTCGACTGTGTTGTCCTGGCTGTTCGTGTGCTGCGTCGTTATCCGACGTCTCTCGCCCGCCTGGAACTATTGGATGGGCTCTGTGAAGTAGCTCCCGTTGATGCAGCCGGTTCCATAACTTCTAACCACTCCTCCACATCTTCCGGGCTCTCAAAGAAATGTGTCTTCTGCGCATGTATAATTTTAAATCGTGCCAGGAACAGTAGTGCATACTTCAGTTTCAGACCTTGTAATTTCTTTTTGACTGCCCTGAAAGAAGATTTTTGTCTTTGCACCAGGAGCGTATAGTCTGGGTATAGTGAGATTCGACTGTTCTCAAATCTAGTCTGGTAAAGTTCTCTGGCCTTCTGAAGTAACAGGTCCCAGTCTCTGTAATTCAACATCCTAACTATAAGAGGTCGAGGAGGGGTGCCTGGTTTCGGCCTTCTAGTGGGTATCCTGTGCGCTCTTTCCACACAGAATTGATCTGAGAGTCCCTCAGATGTGACATTGTCTTTAAACCTTTGTTCCATATATCGGGTTGCGTCCGATCCCTCACTTCTTTCTGGCAGAAAGATGACCCAAATATTATTGCGCCTCGCTCTCCCTCAGCTCGGTCTATAAGACTGTTGACTTGATTCTGTAATTCTTGAATCTGAGTTGAGTGTTGCTTATCTTGTGGGGACATCTCCTCTAGTGCAAGAGTATTGTTTTTTTTTACCTTGTCTGCCAGCTTGGCATGGTCTGCCTTAAGCAGTGTGAGTCTTGTCATGAGTGCGCCAATTTGCTGTTCAATTACTTTCCTGGATTCCTGTACTTCCTGCAATATTATGTCCAGTTTGTCCACTGAGCTTTCCTCATTAGTAGGCGGTATGCAACTGAGCGTCGGGGAGGTCAAGGCGTGGTCCGCATCGTCCAGGGTTGGATTGGCGCTGGAGGCGGTGTCCTGCTGCTTCCCATTCGTGCGCCCCATGGCTGTGCTTGGCGAAGAATGCACGGGTCGTAATGCTGCACTGTGAGCCGCCGAGAGGGCGCACTTGCTGGGATCACCGTGGGACCAGGTAGGGGTCTAGAGAGGTATGGGTATTCAGCACGTAACTACACGATGGGACCACCACTCCTCCGTGCAATTGTCTACAGCGTCTTATTCTCACTGGGCAGCACCCAAGTCGAAGTTTCACGTCCCTCCTCAGACTGATCCCTCCGGCAGTCCACTGTCGATCCAAGGCGCTGGTGCGTGTCCCTCGAGCCCGCCAGCTCAAGCGTTTCTGATTGTTTTCTGCACCGCAGAGCGCCTCGAACTAATCAACGGTGTGTGTCCCGCTTGTGGCAGCAAACACAGAGGTCAGTGTGCATCCAGTGCTTGGGGCCGGGGTTGGGCACATAAACACTACCTTTTCCTCCGGTATCTGGGGAGAGACCGTGTGTGTGTTGGCCACCAATGCACTTGACGGCGTGCTGCAGTCTGATGTGTTTTATCCGCCCCCTGGTGTATGTAGGTGCCACCCGTCTCCTGCCTCTGTTCTCCCGCGAGCACTGTCAAACTGTCATGAGGTGGCAGAATGTCAAACTCTTCTGTCTGCAGGGATGGTTCCCTTCCAGCTAGTTGCAGGAAGCCCTAGATAGGAGAGGTGCAGGTAAGACTATAGCGGGTTGGTGGGGGGCCCTGGCTGCGACGGTTAGCCGCCTCCAGGGCTGTGGCGGAGTTACAGGGCGATCTGGAAGCAGGCCGGTACAAAGGGTACCTCTGCGCGGCACCACGTGGTGCCTGAGCCAAAACGAGGAGCCTCCAGAGAGGTCCCGGAAGCCGGTCGGCGCCCCGCTAGGCCTGCGGGCGGTTGTGGGCCTGAACAACCGGGGGCTTGCTATGCGACGCTCCGCCCCGAGAGGGGGGGTGTGAGTAGAATTTCAACGGCACGTGATCGTAAAAAAGAATCACTTGGGGGGCAGCACTTGCGGGTTGTTCCCGTGCTGCCCGGCTCATCAGGCGGGCAGGTGAAGTAGATGGCCGCCTGCCCTTGGATCGCCCGTAAGATAACCCACCTATTACATATACTGGAATTATGTAATAAACCTGCAGCATTTGTTACCCACTTACAACTGTTTCTTGTGTTTTCATTGGGTAACCTAATTTGGGGGAGGGGGGAAAGCGGGGTGCCCCTGGGGGTACTATGCCGCTGACCGCAGCCCCCGCAGGGGGCCACTCGGCGGTCGGCGCCTTAGTGGCCCCGGGGCCCCGGTCACCCCTCCCCACTCCCTCCTTCGGGGGGGGGCAGGGACACAGACTGGTGCCCCCCTCCGTGTCAGGGCCGGAAGTGACGCGCAATGCGCGTCACTTCCGGGCCCAGGTGTGAGGGGGAGGCTATTTAGCCTTCCCCCACCCTCACTGGCGACCTCTTTTGTCGCCCACCTCGCCTTTTCCCTCCCTACCGCTTACCCGGCGTAGGTGTGGTTGGGGGGGGGGTTTCTGAGCGTTGTAATGTTTTCCTTTTCGTTGCAGGCGGAGTTACAGGGCGATCTGGAAGCAGGCCGGTACAAAGGGTACCTCTGTGCGGCACCACGTGGTGCCTGAGCCAAAACGAGGAGCCTCCAGAGAGGTCCCGGAAGCCGGTCGGCGCCCCGCTAGGCCTGCGGGCGGTTGTGGGCCTGAACAACCGGGGGCTTGCTATGCGACGCTCCGCCCCGAGAGGGGGGGTGTGAGTAGAATTTCAACGGCACGTGATCGTAAAAAAGAATCACTTGGGGGGCAGCACTTGCGGGTCGTTCCCGTGCTGCCCGGCTCATCAGGCGGGCAGGTGAAGTAGATGGCCGCCTGCCCTTGGATCGCCCGTAAGATAACCCACCTATTACATATACTGGAATTATGTAATAAACCTGCAGCATTTGTTACCCACTTACAACTGTTTCTTGTGTTTTCATTGGGTAACCTAATTTGGGGGAGGGGGGAAAGCGGGGTGCCCCTGGGGGTACTATGGGGAGAGACCGTGTGTGTGTTGGCCACCAATGCACTTGACGGCGTGCTGCAGTCTGATGTGTTTTATCCGCCCCCTGGTGTATGTAGGTGCCACCCGTCTCCTGCCTCTGTTCTCCCCCCGTGAGGGCAGCCCGACCGGGGCAGCCAGGCAGGCAGGCAGGCAGGCAGTTCAGGGCTTGATGTGCCACTCTCTTCCCCCGAGTCACATGCAGGAGCCCGCAGTGGTGTGCCGTATATTCACGCCCGCTCTCATCACAGGCCAGGCTCTTGCCCTGTAGGCGAGGCTCACCGCTGCCCCAGCTCTGATCATTGGGGCCTCCACTGTCCACAGCCAGCAGCACCGCCACCGTCGGAGGCCCCCCATCGCAGCAAATTGCTCACCGCAGGCCGCGAGACGTCCCGGCTTCACGTATCAGAGATGTGCGGGCGCTCGCGGCAGGCAGACTGAGACACTCACTGCCTCGCCCCAGGTCTGGTCCGTGTGCGGCACCACCACTGCCTTGTCGGGTCTTAGTGCGGAGGTCCTGCTCCAGTCGTGCCCCGGTCCCGGTCCACCTGGAGGAACCGTGTAGCGTATAACGGCGGGGCTTAAGGCCTCATTCACGGCTTTGCTTTTCCCTGACTCGGCAGGGCCGCTCTCCGCGCAGTGCCACTTCACTCGATCACAGAGAGGTCGAGTTCAGCTCCGACTGTTGACTCCTCTGCGTAGCGTTGTTATGGCTTTCTTTGGTCACGATTATTGCCCATACACTGGTTATTGAGACAGGATTATGGAGCCACGGTCCGGAGCTCTTCTAGTAGACGTCCGCCATGTTCTGTGGTTGGCCATACCCCCTACAATAAACCGATCTTGAAGTTCCCATGGAGATTCTTCATTTTATTACAGGCGATGACTGTGATGTCAAAATGAGTGTGCGCAGGTCTGACTGGAAGGTGGGTAATCTCGTTTTTATGAAAAAGGGATTGTGGTCTCCCAAAGCTGAAACCAAGTTTTTTGGTCCCAAACGCATCATCAAAGTCATGAAAAATGTTGCAATGCTCTCTGGTGGTGATATCTGGAGTATGTCCCGTCTTTCAAAATGTGGGAGGGGGGATATTTGTGTGGGTTTACCCAGGCCAGACACTCCCAGAGTGGTCCATCCCAGGCCAGACACTCCCAGAGTGGTCCATCCCAGGCCAGACACTCCCAGAGTGGTCCATCCCAGGCCAGACACTCCCAGAGTGGTCCATCCCAGGCCAGACACTACCAGAGTGGTCCTGGGCATTCCCAGTGTGGTTCTCGAAATTTCCAGGGTGGTGATGGTGCGATTCAATCTGATCTTTCTGGACGTTCTGTTAGGTCCAGAAGGCCACCTCCGCACCTTCAAGATTATGTTCTCAAGTAGAAATGTTGCATCATATTCTTATTGTTCTTGAGTTCTCCATTGTCTAGCACTCAAGTAGAATGTTACTTCATATTATTTGCTCATGTATTCTCTATTGTTCCTATTCCCTGCTCTTTTTATTTCTTATGTTTTTTCGTTTTCTTCTTTTCCTTTTCTTTATAAAGGGAAGATGTGTTGTAACTTGCTTGCCCTTTTATTTACATGTTCTATTGAAGGAATGCTACCCTGTCAGCATCGGAACGCATTGACCTCATTAGATGAGAGTCAGCTGTGGCGTCCGGCTGCTGGCATGGACTCCCCGGTGGGTGTACAATAAAGCGATCTTGAAGTTCCCGCGGAGATTCTTCGTTTTATTAGATTAATTAAAGATTGTGCAGAGATAACTACTGAAGAAGAAAAAAACAAAAGGAAGTTTGTGTTGGGATGCTGAAACTGAAATGGAATTTAATGGGCTTAAAAAGATGTCCACTTAGGTTTCATTTGTGTGACCACTAGAGACCTCTAAGAAGTCATTATACAGTCTGATGCTTCCGAAAAAATAGTTGGGGTGTTTCTGTTACCTCAAGAAAACGACTTACGAGAACCTTCTCTCCCATCTTTGTCTCATGACTTGCCAGATAATGAATGGAATTATCCAATCATTGTAACAGAACTACTATCTATGAAGATGGGTTGTACTGAATAGAAACATATTTTGATGGTCGTCAGGGAACTATTTGAAATTCAAACGGATCATCAGAATTTGCGGTGTTTGTCATCTCTCGTCAGTTTAATCCTGTGGCCTTTCACTTGAAGTTGCCTGGTACTTGGAGAACTCCTCCCTTTTTCCATTCTTCACAATTGAAACCATGTGTTCCTGATCCTCATCACTGGCTTCCTTCTGAACTTCACCAGCTATGGTACAAGATCATCCAGAATATCAGGTTCAAGTAATCTGTGATTCTCAAATTTTTCGAGATTGTCAATTCCTGATTCATTGGGAATATTGAGCGCTCTATAGTCTAAAGAATTTAAACCACAGGCCTGACTGGGTGTTTCTAGCTGTATTGTAAACTGCATTTGATATTATTCAAGGTAATTGAGGAATGTATGTTCTGAATGCATGTAAAATCTCACCGCAGAAGAGTTAGACTTTAAACTCTTACCATGAGTCTGACATGCGGTCACCCGATGGGCGTCCCGCGGTGGGCAGACCTAGAAAGGTGCCGGCTAGGACTTGGAAGCTCAAAGAAGAGAGATGTCAAACTTGGAGTCATTCTTCTTCTCACAGGGTTGTAGCCCACACCTGATCACAACTGTCATCCGTGTGAGGAGGGGTCCTATGATGAAGCATGATACCTAAAGGTGGGAGAGGGTTACCGTCCTGAAAAAGGGAATTTCATTTCCAGGTCATTTTCACACCTACATTTTCTGCAGTCGTTTTCATGGAGGTACCTTGGTGTTCTGTAATGTTGCGGGGTGTACCCCAGGTATTTTCTTCCCTTTTGTTCTTTTTGGTTAATAGTTCTTTTTCCTGTACCTGTAAAATGCCTTATCTTTCTTATGTAAAAAGCTACTCAATATGGAGGCTTTCCCAGCGACTGTTGCCTAAAGCTCCCAAACCAAGATGGATCTATGTATTTCCCGTGATGTCACTTTCCAGATTTGATTATGTGTTGCTGTTTCAGGATTTGATTATGTGTTGCTGTTGTTTAATTACATTTTAATTGTAGTTGTTATTCCTTGGTATAGAGATTGTGAGGTCAGAAGCATTCCATTCAGTGTGCAAGTTATGGTTTTCACGGCTAGCACACATTGCCTGCACCCTGCTCCATGTAGCTGCCTGGAGTCTGAGAGCCTGCCTGGAGTCTGAGAGCCTGCCTGGAGTCTGAGAGCCTGCCTGGAGCCTGAGAGCCTGCCTGGAGTCTGAGAGCCTGCCTGGAGCCTGAGAGCCTGCCTGGAGTCTGAGAGCCTGCCTGGAGCCTGAGAGCCTGCCTGGAGTCTGAGAGCTTGCCTGGAGTCTGAGAGCTTGCCTGGAGCCTGAGAGCCTGCCTGGAGCCTGAGAGCCTGTCTGGAGTCTGAGAGCCTGTCTGGAGTCTGAGAGCCTGTCTGGAGTCTGAGAGCCTGTCTGGAGTCTGAGAGTCTGAGAGCCTGCCTGGAGTCTGAGAGCCTGCCTGGAGTCTGAGAGCCTGCCTGGCCTGCTGAGTGCCTGACCCTACAGGGGGCCACTTCCTAAGGAGGGGAATCCCGGCGGCTGGATTCAGAGGATGAGACAGCCCAGAAGAGCCGTCCAAGTTGAGGGAGTGTTGACCAAGTTGAGGGAGTGTTGACCGGTGCAGTCTCGGGCCTTGGAGAGGGTCTCTCAGCCTTTCTGTAAGCTGCTGAATCGAGGGAGTGGGACCAGTGCTGGCCCGAGCCTGGTCCTTCTAGTCACCCGCACATGTCCTGAACAAGTGTCACAAGCCAGCACAGCTGAGCCAGCCTGGGACTGTTCAAGCCAGCATGGCAACCGCGAGGTCACAAGCCACCAGTAGAAGGCCTTCTTGTTCTGACAGCCAGGAGCTGACCCTGTGGTCAAAGCACCCAAGACTGCCAACTATGGGAGGACTCCTTGTTGTGTGAGAGGTGGGACCATCCATCTGGGCCTGACCCGCTGCTGACCAGATCTGGCCAACCCTTGAACGGCGCCAGAGACAAGAGGAGCAGCCGGCCTGCACCACTGCTGGAGAACCTCAACCAAGGCTGACCCATCTGCTGTCCTCAACAGGCCTGGCACCCGAACAGCCTGAGGCCGCCACTGAGGTAAAACCCAACCGAGTGACGCAAACATTGACTGTGTGCCTCCGCCGATAATAACTAGCTTCTCTTTCCCAAAGTGACCCTAGAAGAACTCTTTCACAGTGGGACTAGAGTTGTCAGGCCCCTCCATGGCAGCAGGACACAATGCTTGCAGTCCTGGCTCGCGCGTACCAATCAGTGCTCTCTGCAAGGTGTGCTCTCAGCCGGGCTGGCACCTTCCTTATAACAGAGCTTTGTTAAAGGAAAGAAGTAGAACACAGAGCACTCTGGCGACCCCCAGTGGGGCACAACTGAACTGCATGGTATTGGTGCAAGAACAAGGCTCGCGCGAGTCCCACTCAGCCTTCATCGTGTCTTCTTATATATAATGTGTTAGTTATAACGTCCCCCATTATATGTGTAGGACCCCGTGCTGCGTCTTATTCTGGGCGGTATTTCTTTCTGATGTTTAATAAAAGCACTCCTCCTTTTATAAAAAACTGAAGAAAAAAAGGATTGGCCTGAATAGCATTTTCTTGTCTCTGTTGCATTACTGTTACACGCACGCACGCACGCACACACACTCTCTCTCCCCCCCCCCCCCCCCCCCCCCCACACACACCCCCACCACAGCCCATCTCCGAGAGTCAAGCGTGGAAAGGGCGCACTTAGCTTAGCACATCGTTCGTTGGACAGTGGTGGGTCATGCCCCGAGACATCAGAGGGAAAGTCCCAGCCAGCCCCTCAGTTAAGGCCCAGTAACCCCACCTTGGCCCTCAGCCCCCCACGGGTTGTGTACATTTGCATAAACATTGAAAACAAAAAAAAGGAAGTGGTTATCCGGGGCATTCATGCGCGGCCCCGTTTTTTAAGCACTCTCTCTGGTGCTTGGAGTCGGGTGAAATGTGTTTGTGTGTGGGGGGGGGGGGGGGGGGCGTGCGGGGGTTGAAACGCCTTCCTGTCTTTCACCTGGTTTCCATGCCCGGATGTCTGCTCGGATGTCTTCCGGTGCAGGGCTGTTTCATGCCTTCTGTGCTGTTCCGGGCCGGCGCGCTGTCATCTGGTGGTGTGTCTGTTCTTGTGACGTATCCGT
The DNA here is from genome assembly GCF_964204655.1 of Triturus cristatus. NCBI lineage: Eukaryota > Metazoa > Chordata > Amphibia > Caudata > Salamandridae > Triturus > Triturus cristatus. The sequence goes on along the minus strand of NC_140593.1, from coordinate 66,982,337 downwards.
CCTTCGTCCTTCACATTGAAAACGGTCTTTTTTTGCACATCATTAGACAGACTCCATTGATGGGTGCGCGCGCCTGTGCGACAGTGTTGGTTGGCGACCCCCCATTGACCACGTCGCCACGGATTCCTCACTACCACCATGTGACAATGCCCCACAAGTCTCCATAACCACTGTCTCTTAGATACATTTACTTTTATAGCGCCACTCATACCAGTTTAAGGTGTCAGAACACTTTACAAGGTCAGGTGGTACCTGGTACGGAACATTTCTTGTCACCTCCGGCTCGACAAAATGGCAAAAATATGTGTTGAAAACACATATTTTTGCCATTTTGTCACCCCCCTTCAGGGATGACACCCGGAGCGGCCGTACCCCCCGCACCTCCCTTCCTATGCCACTGCCTACAAGGTGTAGGAGTCACATGTCATCCATACTGGTAGGCAGTATAGTTAAGGAGTCCTTGGTCTGGAAAACCACAAATTCAGAATTTAAAATGTAACACCATTGTTAGGGGTTTTATTTAATAATAAGAATTGATTTCTACCCAAATTAACCATTTTTGCAATATTAGGATAAGGAAAGACTCGACAAAAGACATGTGGCTGTAATATATTCCTTGCAGTTTGCACGCAGCTCTTTGACGACAGTTCACAGCTTGGGATTTTAACTTTTTAGCTGCAAGTAACAAAAGGATCTCTGTGACAAAAGCGATAACCCTTTGACCTATTTATAGTGTATGCATTTTGTGATCTGAATGGGACACGTACTTTGCAGCAGGCACATTAACCCTCTGCACTATGATGAGTCAAAACTTCCACTAGACAAAGCTCCGGTCTCTCTCCAGGAAGAACATTAATCACCGGAGTTATCATGAAATTTTTAATGATGCTTGTAAATTGCTGGGAAAAGGAATGTGGCATCTGCTGCTTTTCAAACAATAAACATGGCACCCCTACCCCAAGTCAGCGCCCGGTGAGGTGGCACCGATCGCACCGCCCTAGAGCCGGCCCGCTGTCACCTTGTGGCTGACAACTGGTTGTGTCTGGGCACGCGGGGTGTGTGCTGGTTGTCTCTGGGCACAGGAGATGTGTGTTGCTTCGGTCTGGGCATGCGGGGTGTGTACTGGTTGTGTCAGGGTATGCGTGGTGTGTGCTGGTTGTGCCTGGGGGGAGGAGGCGTGTACTGGTTCGGTCTGGGCACGCAGGATGTGTACTGGTTATGTTTATGCATGTGGGGTGTGTACCGGTTGTGTCTGGACACGCGGGGTGTGTACTGGTTGTGTCTGGGCACGCAGGATGTGTACCGGTTGTGTCTGGACACGCGGGGTGTGTACCGGTTGTGTCTTGGCATGCCGGGTGTGTACCGGTTGGGTCTGGGCACGCGGGTCGTGTACTGTTGTGTTTGGGCACTTGGGTTCTGTACTGGTTGTGTCTGGGCACGCGGGGTGTGTACTGGTTGTGCCTGGGCACCCGGGGTGTGTACCGGTTGTGTCTTGGCAAGCTGGTCGTGTACTGGTTGTGCATTGGCATGCGGGGTGTGTACCGGTTGTGTCTGGGCACGCGGGGTGCATACCAGTTGTGTCTGGGCACACGTGGGGTGTATACAGGTCCGTGGGGTGTGTACCGGTTGTGTCTGGGCACGCGGGTCGTGTACTGTTTCTGTCTGGGCACGTGGGGTGTGTACCGGTTGTGTCTGGGCACGCGGGGTGTGTACTGGTTGTGCCTGGGCACCCGGGGTGTGTACCGGTTGTGTCTTGGCAAGCTGGTCGTGTACTGGTTGTGCATTGGCATGCGGGGTGTGTACCGGTTGTGTCTGGGCACGCGGGGTGCATACCAGTTGTGTCTGGGCACACGTGGGGTGTATACAGGTCCGTGGGGTGTGTACCGGTTGTGTCTGGGCACGCGGGCCGTGTACTGGTTGTGTCTGGGCATGCGAGGTGTGTACTGGTTATGTCTAGACATGCAGGGTGTGTACTGGTTGTTTCTGGACATGCGGGGTGTGTCCTGGTTGTGTCTGGGCACTCGGGTTGTGTTCTGATTGTGTCTCAACCTTTGCAAAACGGCCCGGGCGGACTATGTTTCGTCTACCATCTCGAATGCCCTAAACTGTTCCAAATCACTTTTCAACATGGTCAAGGAGCTCGCTGGCTCCAAAACCCAATCTAGGCCTCCTGCACTTAATAAACAGCAATGGGAGAATCTGGCTACTTTCTTTGTTCAAAAGGTCGAGAATCTATACCTGGACATACTGCGTGTGCAGCATGATAATCTCTCCTCCCCTCCAGTAATATCTACACTATCCTCCATGGACAATACACCTCCTAACCAGGTTAGGACGTCCAACCTACTCCCCAACCACTTGGACACATGGCCCCTGTTAAACGTAGCCACCCTAAACAAGCATTGGCATAGCCAATAGGTCTCGCTTTTGGGACCCTATAAGTGTTTAGCCATGTAACAGTTGATGTTGTTGCACCAAGGATATTGTGCTGCATCACTAAATACTTATAAGGTCCCAAAAGCGAGACCTATTGGCTATGCCAATGCTTGTTTTGTTTAAGAACTTTGAGAGTGCATGTGTTAGAAAGGATAGACGGACTGGGAGGGTCGGCCGGGGTCAGGAGGAGAGGTCTCCGGGGAGAGCCGTCTCCAGCGATCGTACAGACAAGTAACTGCCCCCCCACAGACAGATACCACACACGGATAAGGTTCAGTGTTCTTTATAAGCACTTCTTAAGGTACGGGTGAATGGTACAAGGAGGTCTGGACTCAGGGGTCCCCTCGATTCAAGTCTCTCAAAGCAGGGTAAGGGGTAGCGGGACAGTCTGTCTACCAGTCAGGTAGTTTGGATGAGATGATGATTAGCTCACAATCCTCGAGCTTAGTTGGTACGGGCCGCGGCAGCGCCAGCAGGTCCCGGAAAGATGGTCGATGTACGGTCCGCGGCAGCGCCAGCAGGTCCCGGTGAGGATGGTCGTTACAACGGCCGCGGCAGCGCCAGCAGGTCCCGGAAAGATGGTCGATGTACGGTCCGCGGCAGCGCCAGCAGGTCCCGGTGAGGATGGTCGTTACAACGGGCCGCGGCAGCGCCAGCAGGTCCCGACGAGGATGGATGTTGTAGAAGGCCGCGGCAGCGCCAGCAGGCAGGACGATGGTTCACAAGAGCGGGCTACGGCAGCGCCAGTAGTCCGTCAAGGCTGAGTTCTCTCGGTGTCTCTCGACTCCAGGATACAACTGCCTTCCTGCTCCGGAGTTGCCCCAGTTATAGGGCAGGCGCCCTTTGATGTCCGGACCCTCGCACTTGGAGGTCGGAGGGCCCGGGATGAAGGTGTCCAGACACCCAGCAGGGGGTGGAGCCAGCGCCTGGGGGAGCTGGAGGCGATCGGCACCTGGCGGGGGAAGAGCTCTTGACACTTCGTCCTCCCATTGACCTGCCAAGTGGTCCGCTCACCTCCCGGGTGGATGGTGGTGCCGGGATGTCGGGGCCGGCCAGGCCCGGGGTTAGGGTCGGGGCGAGGCCACGCGGCCTCGTGGTGCAGGGCCCAAGATGGCAGCTTGAACCGGCCGGGGGAGCCGGTGGGGCTGGGCCCCGTGATGAGTAGAGGTCCGAGGGCAGAAGATCCGTCGGGAGACGGGGTACAGGTGCTTTTCGTGGATTATGCCTGGTGGGCCGGAGCTCGGGCCCTGTCGTGCGGGGAGGGAGCAAGCCCTTCGTGTGGCCTGTCCAACATGCGTCCCCCCCAGCTGAAGGCGGGGAGAGTCACCCATCTCCTTGGGGACTCTCTTCGTCGAGGCGGAAAAAGCGGGACAGGCCATCCGCGTTGGCGTGGTCTTGGCCTGGTCGGTGCTCCACAGTGAAGTCCATTCCCTGCAGGGAAATGGACCAGCGCAAGAGTTTTGGGTTCTCCCCCCGCATCTGCATCAGCCACTGCAGGGGTCGATGGTCGGTTTGTACCCGGAAGTGGGTACCGAAGAGATAGGGCCGGAGCTTTTTGAGGGCCCACACCACTGCGAAGGCCTCCCTCTCGATGGTGCTCCAGCGCTGTTCTCGGGCCAGGAGACGTCGACTGATGAAGGCCACCGGCTGGTCATGACCTTCGGGGTTTAACTGAGAAAGGACGGCTCCGATGCCGTGGTCGGAGGCGTCGGTCTGTACCACGAATTCTCGACCGTAATCGGGGGCCTGGAGCACAGGGGCGGTGCACAGGGCGGCCTTCAGCTTCTCGAAGGCCGCTTGACAATCGGGGGTCCAGTTAATCCGCTTCGGTTGGTTCTTGGACGTGAGACCCGTGAGGGGCCCCACGATGCTGCCGTAGTCCTTCACGAACCGCCGGTAGTAGCCGGTGAGCCCCAAGAAGGCTCGGACCTCGGTCTGGGTGACGGGGGGCTGCCAGGACTGGATGGCAGCAATCTTAAGTTGTAGCGGGGCCACCAGCCCGCTTCCCACTTGGTGCCCAAGGTAGGTCACAGACCCTTGGCCAATTTGGCACTTGCCGGCCTTAATTGTGAGGCCGGCCCGCTGGAGGGCCTGTAGGACCTCTTGGAGGTGGTCGGGCCAGTGGCGGCTGTATACAGCGATATCGTCCAGGTAGGCAGCGCTGAACTCTTCGAGCCCCGCCAAGACCTGGTTCACGAGGCGTTGAAACGTGGCGGGGGCATTCTTCATGCCGAAGGGCATGACCTTGAATTGGTAGTGGCCATCGGGGGTAGAGAAGGCTGACCGTTCCTGAGCCCTGGGTGTGAGGCCGATCTGCCAGTAGCCCGCTGTTAGGTCGAAGATACTGAGGTAGCGGGCGGCCCCCAGCCGGTCGATCAGCTCGTCTGCTCGGGGGATCGGATGAGCGTCGGTCCGGGTGACAGCGTTCAAGCCCCGGTAGTCGACGCAGAATCTCAGTTCAGGTGCGGTGCCGGGGGCAGCGGCTTTGGGGACCAATACAACCGGACTGGCCCAGGGACTGTCCGAGGGCTCGATGACCCCGATTGTGAGCATCTTGGCCACCTCCTCCTGTATGCAGGCCCGTACCCGATCTGGTACGCGGTAGGCCCGGTGTCGGACAGGGGGACTGTCCCCGGTGTCCACGTCGTGCAAACACCAAGGGGTGACCCCGGGGGTGAGGGAGAACAGGGTAGCGAACTGCAGCAGGAGGTTCCGGCAGCCCTGGCGTTGCTCCGAAGTGAGGGCGTCAGAGAGCCGGACCCCGTCCACGGAGCCGTCATTCTCCTGAGTCTTCAGAAGATCCGGGATGGGTTCGGAGTCTTCCTCTGCCCCACTGTCCGTAGCCATCAGGAGGCTGAGTTCTGAGCGCACAAAGTGTGGTTTGAGTCGGTTGGTGTGGAGGACCCGAAGGGGGTTCCGGGAGGTCCCCAGGTCGATGAGGTAAGTGACGGGGCTTTTGCGCTCGACCACTTTGAAGGGCCCCGTCCACTTATCTTGCAAGGCACATGGTTCGGTGGGGGACATCACCCATACTTGTTGTCCAGGCTCGAACTCAACGGAGGAGGCATTGTGATCATACCACTTCTTCATGTCCTCCTGGCTGGCCTCGAGGTTCGCCTTGGCCATCTCTCTGAAGCGCCGGGTCTGATTGCGTAGGGCCAGGAGGTATTTGAAGACGTCTGGAGGGGTCTTTAGGGGGGCCATCTCCCAACCTTCTTTTACTAGGCTGAGGGGCCCTCGCACAGGGTGCCCGTACAGGAGTTCGAAAGGGCTAAAACCGAGGGACTTCTGGGGAACTTCGCGGTAGGCGAAGAGGAGGCACGGGAGTAGTACATCCCACTGGCGACGGAGGGGCTCTTCCAATCCCCCAATCATCCCCTTGAGGGTGCGGTTAAAACGCTCCACTAGTCCGTTCCCTTGGGGGTGATAGGGGGTCGTGAATCTGTAGGTGACCCCGCATTGTTGCCAGAGGGACTTCATGTATTTGGATATAAAGTTCGTGCCTCGGTCGCTGACGACTTCTCGGGGGAAGCCTACCCGGGAGAAGATCCCCATTAGGGCCCGGCCAACCACCGGAGCTGTCACGGTCCGTAGGGGCACCGCCTCGGGGTAGCGGGTGGCATGGTCCACCAGTACTAAGATGAACCTGTGTCCTTGTGCCGTGCGGGGGTCCAGAGGCCCCACGATGTCTATCCCCACCCTCTCGAACGGGGTGGTGACCACAGGGAAGGGTTGCAGAGGGGCTTTCAGCTTCCGACCACTCTTCCCGCTGGCTTGGCATGTGGGGCAAGATCGGCAGTGGTTCAGGACGTCGTTCCTCATCTTCGGCCAGAAAAAGTGGGTCACTAGGCGGCTGTACGTTTTATCTTGGCCCAGGTGTCCAGCCAGGGGGACATCGTGGGCCAGGTTGAGCAGAAAGTCTCTGAAGCGGAGAGGTACCACCAGTACTCGACCGGCCCCCAGCTCGGCGATTCTTTGCTCGCTGTATAGCAGGTCGTTATCCCAGTAGACCCAGTGAGTTCCGGTGGAGTCCCCTGCGTTCTGGGCGCTGGCTTGTTGGCGGAGTCCCTCGAGGGAGGGACAGGTCTTTTGTTCCTGGCGGAACTGTGCTTGGGTGGGCCCCCCCTCTTGACGCCACTGAGCCAGGTCAGGAAGGTCCTGGGGTTGCGCGTCCCCTTCGGCCGTCGGGTCTGGGAGGCTGGCCTCGTCGTTGTCTTCTACTGGGGCGACTGGGGGCGGAGGTGCTGGCCATTCTGGTTCTTCTGATCGAGGGACGGCACGGGCGGCCATGGACCGGGTGGTTATGCAGGCCCAGTCCGGGAGGCCCAGCATCCCCAGGTGCTCTCTTCTCTCAACGGTGGCCCACGGGGAACTCTCGAGGTCATTCCCCAGGAGGCAGTCCACGGGGGCATCGTCCCGGACCGTCACCTTCAACAGGCCGGAGACCCCTCCCCATTCGAATGGAACGCAGGCCATTTGACACATACTTTCAGAGTTGTCTGCCGAGCGGACGGGGCAGAGAATGTTCGGCAGGATCTGCTCGGGCTTCACCAGGTGACAGCGGACGGCCGTCACACTGGCGCCTGTGTCACGCAAGGCCTCGGCTCGCTGTCCATTAATGGTCACCCACTGACCGTATTTCCTGGTGTTAGCGGGTAGGGGAGCCCGCGGGACCATGTCTCTTCCCCCTAAGCACGCCAGGACCATGGCGGCCGGTTCCCACTCTTGCTGGGCCGGCTCATACTCCTCTGGTTCCTCCAATGATCGCTCTTCCCCCAGGGTGGCGGCAGCTACCTGGCGGGGCTTGGGTGTTTGGTTCTGCGGGCAGCTCGGGTCATTGGCGTAGTGGCCGACTCGCTGGCATCGGTGGCACGTGACGTTGGCTCGGACCCCAGGACGCCACGGGGGTTGCCCCGACCGGCCGGAGCCGGGGTGCTGGCCACGGGTGTTGCGGGCAAGGCGTCTCTCCCTCGCCCCTGGCCCCCTCCTCCTCCCCGAGGACGGTGCTGGCCTTGGTAGTTTCTGTTCTGTTCGTGTGGCCCCCTCCGGCCCACTCGGGTGCTTTCCCATCGGTCAGCTTCGGCGGCGAGCTGCCGGGGGTCAGTCAGCTTACTGTCGAGGAGGTGCTGCCTGAGCTCGACGAAGCAGTTGTTCGACAGGTGCTCCCATACCATCAGGTTAAAGAGTTGTTCGTAGGTGGTGACCTGGCTCCCCTTTATCCAACCCTCGAAGGCACGGCTGAAATAGTTCACGTATTCTACCCAAGTTGTACCTGGGATCCGGGTGCAATCTCTGAACCTCTGGCGGTACATCTCGGGTGTGAGGCCGTAGCGGGTGAGGAGGGCAGCCTTCATGTGGTCGTAGGACGACATTTGGTGATCTGGGAGCTGCAGTAGGGCATCGCGCCCCTCGTTGATAAACCTCCCCCAGAGTCCGGCTCCCCAATCACTCCGGTCGATCCGGTGGGAGGTCATGGCGATCTCGTAGGCTTTAAACCACTGTTGTATGTCGTCTTCTCGGACATACTCGCGGACAACATCCTTGGGGATGTGGACTTTTTTCTCGATTGGCCCCGGGGTGTGTGGTCGCTCAGGCACCCCCAGTTCTTTATTCTGTTTCCGAAGTTCTATTTCCGCCAGTTTGCGCTCGTGCTCGAGCGTTATTTTTTTCTCCTCCAGCTCTCTCTGTCTCTGCTTCTCTTCTCGTTCATCTCGGAGCCGCATGTGCTCGAGGTTGAGTTTCTGTTCAGCTAACTTGAGTTCCCCATCCATCTTGAGTCGTGCCATTTCCAACTCGTGCAATCTGGTTCTTTCTCTTTCTCGGATCTCCTCCTGCGAGAGGCCCGTTCCCCGCTCCTCGGGAGCCGTGGCGTTCCCCTCTGGTTTGATGCTGCTTTGGTCGAAGGGTCCGGCGACCCCAGTTTCTGTCCACGACTCTAGGGCGTGCTTTAGATCATCTTTGGTACTCAGGCCGGTGGTAGCAATGCCAAGTTCTATGCAGAATTGTCTCAGTTCGCGGTGGTTGTATTCTTCTAATTTATCCATTTGGAATTTCTCGGTGGAGTTGCTATCTTTGGCTGACATCGTGTTGTTGTCGTGGGGTGAGCTACTCTCTGTACGATTACGCGTTGATTCGGATCGCGCCGCTGGCCACCAATGTTAGAAAGGATAGACGGACCGGGAGGGTCGGCCGGGGTCAGGAGGAGAGGTCTCCGGGGAGAGCCGTCTCCAGCGATCGTACAGACAAGTAACTTCCCCCCCACAGACAGATACCACACACGGATAAGGTTCAGTGTTCTTTATAAGCACTTCTTAAGGTACGGTTGAATGGTACAAGGAGGTCTGGACTCAGGGGTCCCCTCGATTCAAGTCTCTCAAAGCAGGGTAAGGGGTAGCGGGACAGTCTGTCTACCAGTCAGGTAGTTTGGATGAGATGATGATTAGCTCACAATCCTCGAGCTTAGTTGGTACGGGCCGCGGCAGCGCCAGCAGGTCCCGGAAAGATGGTCGATGTACGGTCCGCGGCAGCGCCAGCAGGTCCCGGTGAGGATGGTCGTTACAACGGGCCGCGGCAGCGCCAGCAGGTCCCGGAAAGATGGTCGATGTACGGTCCGCGGCAGCGCCAGCAGGTCCCGGTGAGGATGGTCGTTACAACGGGCCGCGGCAGCGCCAGCAGGTCCCGACGAGGATGGATGTTGTAGAAGGCCGCGGCAGCGCCAGCAGGCAGGACGATGGTTCACAAGAGCGGGCTACGGCAGCGCCAGTAGTCCGTCAAGGCTGAGTTCTCTCGGTGTCTCTCGACTCCAGGATACAACTGCCTTCCTGCTCCGGAGTTGCCCCAGTTATAGGGCAGGCGCCCTTTGATGTCCGGACCCTCGCACTTGGAGGTCGGAGGGCCCGGGATGAAGGTGTCCAGACACCCAGCAGGGGGTGGAGCCAGCGCCTGGGGGAGCTGGAGGCGATCGGCACCTGGCGGGGGAAGAGCTCTTGACACTTCGTCCTCCCATTGACCTGCCAAGTGGTCCGCTCACCTCCCGGGTGGATGGTGGTGCCGGGATGTCGGGGCCGGCCAGGCCCGGGGTTAGGGTCGGGGCGAGGCCACGCGGCCTCGTGGTGCAGGGCCCAAGATGGCGGCTTGAACCGGCCGGGGGAGCCGGTGGGGCTGGGCCCCGTGATGAGTAGAGGTCCGAGGGCAGCAGATCCGTCGGGAGACGGGGTACAGGTGCTTTTCGTGGATTATGCCTGGTGGGCCGGAGCTCGGGCCCTGTCGTGCGGGGAGGGAGCAAGCCCTTCGTGTGGCCTGTCCAACAGCATGTATTTTCCCGCTGTCTCCTTTGTGTGATTGTCCGCCCTCTCCACTGTGCTTCAACTTCCTCTCACTCTCCTGTGTGCATCTCCCCCCAGTGTCCATGCACTGCTCATGGCCTTTTTATCTCTCCAGCCTCCACACAGCCTCCTCTTTGCGGCAGTGCACCTAGAGGAGATGTATGCGGCGCTACGGTGGTCAGAAGTACTGTATGTTGGGGGGACTGTCCACTATATTGTCACTACTGCCCTCTACTTTTGCTTCTTTCCTTTCTACTACCCATGACATGTTTAAAATTAAAGCTGCGTGTACAGTCTTACCCAGTATGGAGTGTCGAGCTCCATTTTCCAGGTTTCCGTATGATATGTGACCTTGTTGCAGTGATTTTTTTTTGTCCAAAGACATCTTCATCGAAATGCTATTGCGACAAATAACAAATGATACTTAACATAAAATCGACAAAGTTGTACATATACTGTATGGGTAAGATAGCAAATGAACGAGTTTAACATCCTTATGAGACAGAAAATGAGAAACAAATTGAAAATTTCACTGTAAATGTGCAGAGATTAAATAGTCAATAAAACATGTTGATAACAGGGGCATATCAGAGAGCATTTGGTGGAAAAGTAAAAAATAAAAAAATATATGTATATAAAATAAAATCCATGCCATCTTCCTGCAGTGCTTAAACTAGAAATATATAAGTGCAGGTACTCACTTTTCAGCATATACATATTTGCTTCTGAAAAGTGTTGGTACTCTCCCATCAAGTGCACTGTAGCAGTGCAATTTCAAATTGAAGAAGTGCAGGTACTCTGTACCGGACAGTATCTACCCATTTAAAGTGCTTGCTGCTGTGAATTGTGGTACCTGTAGTGCACACTCGGGACTGGATCATCGCAGGGACTGGACTAGAAAGGGACATAACTGTTAGATACCTGCGTTGAGAGGCCTTAATCTGCAGGCCTGGCTACTTTACCTCACCTATGTGTCTCAAAGCTGCTCAGGTGTCCCTGTTTATATCCAGGGGTGGGGGCATAGAGCTTTGAGCATGTTGCTGATAGTAACTATGAAACGTGTTTCATTGTCTCACGCCTGTGCATAGCTAATTGTCCTGCGTTCTGTTAGTTGTAGTTTACTTCAATAATTTCAGGCCTACAAGTACCAGAATGCAAAGCAAAAGCCAGAGACTGGTGAGAGAGGTCCGTGGAGGGTGTAACAAAATTGGTCATGTTCGTAGGTAGAATTTTGGCAAAAAAGCAGACAGGGTGCCAAGATAATAACACTTTAAACGTATTAGCCACTGTGCTACAGTTTCCCTTTCCCCATTAGAAGCAGGGTCGTAAATATCTTAGAATTAAAAGTGCACTTGTCCGAAAAGCCAAGGCTGACTGAAGGTATCAGCACTCGGTAGCTGTTCGAATATTCAGCCAGGTCCATTCTGCTGCTACTAGAAACCAAATGGTTAAAATGATGGTATCTGCACTTTTCTGATTTGGATTAAAACTAAGTTTAGGTTCCGAAACTTTAATGTTTTAGGTCAAATGATACAGCAATTATTTTTGGGTTAAAACGTATAATTGCCACCGTCTCTCTGCTTTTAGGGGCAGTATGTTTTAGCTACAGCAATTCTTTTAGACCGTTTTGATCTGATACTTCAATCACCTAGTATAATTGAGGTGAACCAAGACTACAGCTCCCAGCATGCATTGAATATTAAAATGAAACCGGAATACCGCCACCCTACTTCCAGTTGAAAGTTACCTTATTCGCACAACTAGTAAGTGACATTTGAAATTAAGTGCTGATCAGGAAGCAATACTGATGGGAGACCAAGAATTAGATTAAAAGCAAGGTTTAAAAGTCTACTGTGAAACTTTAGATGTGCATCTTTAAAACTGCAAAACTAAAAAAACTGTTTGTAAACTCTCTGGAAGGGGAACCCCCTCTTGTTATGGACTGACACTGACGCGGGGCCAAAGTGAAAGTGATCGCGGGGGGAAAATGCTACCACCGGCCACAGCTTGCAGTGCATGTGCGCGAGTGGTGCGCGCGCAGCAGTAATCACGCCATATGGCGCCTCTGCTCAAGCGTGCGCCCGCGCACATGCACTGCAAGCTGTGGCCGGTGGTAGCATTTTTTGATCCCTTACTTAAAGTCTCGCCAGACCAGCGCAAGCGCTGGGTCAGGCGAGACCTAAAAAACTTTAGGGTAGTATAAAATCGGGATCAGCCAGGGATCCTCTGCCCTTTTCCGTGCCCCAGCAGCTGGAACCACCATCTCCTTAATGCCTCCTTGCAGGAAGCCACAGTTCCGCCGGACTGGAAACATGCCATGATACTCCCTCTCCTCAAAAAGGCTAAAGCTGACCCCAACTTACCCTGTAACTATCGGCCTATCTCACTGTTACCGGCCTTCTCAAAGATCTTAGAGAAACATGTCCACGCACAGCTCTCTCTATTCGTTGAAACACAAAGGTTTCTCCATCCCTCCCAATCAGGTTTCAGAGCTGGTTTCTCTACAGAGACCACCCTGTTGGGGGTAATGGAAAGACTGCGTCACCATCTGGACGCTGGGGACACTGTGGCCCTCATTTTGCTGGATTTGAGTGCAGCATTTGACACGGTGTCTCACGCCGTGTTAATTAAAACCTTAAGATCACTGGGCATATGCGGGTCAGCTCTGCAATGGCTCATCTCCTTTCTCACTGATCGCACCTTCCAAGTTTTTTCCCCTATAGCCAGCTCCGATAACTACTCTTTTGCCCATGGGGTACCCCAAGGCTCCATCCTTAGTCCTCTACTTTTTAACCTATACGTAAGACCCTTAGTGGATGTCGCAGAAGAGTCTGGGCTGACCCTGTTTTCTTATGCTGACGACTCCCAAATCATTTTTTCTCTATCCAAGAGGAGCCTGACCGGGTTTTCTCTCCTCCAGTTGGGTCTTTGCAAAATCGCATCATAGATGCAATCAAATTACCTCAAACTCAACGGTGAGAAAACCGAGGTCCTCATACTTGGGAAGAACAAGGAACTCTGGGGCCCTCAACACTGGCCCGGTGAGATGGGTGCTCTTCCTCTACCCTCCCGCCAAGTTCGCAACTTGGGCGTTACAATTGATGATTCGCTCAGTATGCACTCCCAAACTGTCAAGGTAGCAGCCACATGCTTTACAACCCTGAAGTGGCTAAAAAAAGTCATCTGGATACTACCAAAGCCCACTCAGAAAACCGTTGTCCATGCATTGATCACTTAGAGGCTGGACTACGGCAATGTTCTCTATTTGGGCTCAAATAAGGAGGTGACTCGCAGGCTGCAGATGGTTCAAAACTCCGCGGCAAGGCTTTTGTGCCGGTACCTAGAAACACCTCTATCTCCGGCCATCTAAGAGACCTGCACTGGCTCAGGGTAGACAACCGCATCAAGTTCAAAGCCCTGAGCTACATGTTCAAAATCAAAACAGGAATTGCCCCTCAATATCTCCAATCACTGGTCCGTCCCTATGTCCTGCCTCGCAACCTCCGTTCAGCCACTCAGGGGAAGTTTTTCGTTCGAGAATTAAATTATCTCAGGTAGGTGGAAGGTCATTCTCGAACCTAGGCCCCTCACTCTGGAATGCCCTGCCCATAGCTCTCCTTAACGAGACAAAATACGTCCAATTTCGCAAATCATTGAAGACGTGGCTTTTTAACCAATAGCCTGCTGCCTGTCATACACATTCTCTGATCTGCATTTGCGCCGGGAAACACTTTTTGAGTAGCTGTCGCGCATTATAAATTTCATTAATAAATAATAAATAAATAAATAAATAAATATAGATAAATAAATGTCTCACCATGCAGGATGTGTACTGTTTGTGTCTGGGTGCGCGGATTGTGTACTGATTGTGTCTGGGTACGCGGGGTGTGTACTGGTTGTGTCTGGGCACGCAGGTTGTGTACTGGTTGTGTCTGGGCACACGGGTTGTGTACTGGTTGTGTCTGGGCACGTGGGGTGTGTACTGCTGGTGTCTGGACATGCGGAATGTGTCCTGGTTGTGTCTGGGCACTCGGGTTGTGTCCTGATTGTGTCTCGCCATGCGGGATGTGTACTGCTTGTGTCTGGGCATGCAGGTGTGTACTGGTTGTGTCTGGGCACACGGATTGTAACTGGTTGTGTCTGGGCACGCAGGGTGTGTACTGCTTGTGTCTGAGAATGCTGGTCATGTACTGGTTGTGTCTGGGCACGCGGCGTGTGTACTGGTTGTGTCTGGGCACGCGGGTTGTGTACTGGTTGTGTCTGGGCACGCGGGGTGTGTACTGCTGGTGTCTGGACATGCGGGGTGTGTCCTGGTTGTGTCTGGGCACTCGGGTTGTGTCCTGATTGTGTCTCGCCATGAGGGATGTGTACTGCTTGTGTCTGGGCACGCGGGTGTGTACTGGTTGTGTCTGGGCACGCAGATTGTGTACTGGTTGTGTCTGGGCAGGCAGGGTGTGTACTGCTTGCGTCTGGGCATGCGGGTCGTATACTGATTGGGTCTCGCCATGCGGGATGTGTACTGCTTGTGTCTGGGCATGCGGGTCGTGTACTAGTTGTGTCTGGACACGCCGCGTGTGTACTGGTTGTGCCTGGGCACGAGGCGTGTGTACCCGTGTGTACCAGGGCTGTGCCACTCGTGCGCTGTGGAGTGCACCGGCTGCAGTCTCACCGCCTCATCAGACAGATTAATACCTTCTTTGGTGGGGTGATTTCCATCTATGTGAGGTAGTTTTACAAGTGTGGCCATGACACCGGACTGCGTTTGATTGATCAATTCCAGATCACGTGTGCACCTGCTATTAAGGAAAGCAGGCCCTGGAGGGCTTACAAACCTCCACCACCGATGTGGGGTGAAGGCAAGACGCCCCCCCCCCACCGGATAGAAAGGAAGCCTGCTTGCGGCCCCACTGACAGATGCAGCTGTGTCACCAGCAGAGGGGCTGGGAGCAGCTGGCGAGCCGCCCCTTACCTCACCTTACAAGCTGTCTCTCTGCTGGCTCTGTGTGTGCTCAGGAGAGCTTTGAAGAGGCCTCTCCCTATAAAACCGTACAAGCATGGCCGCCACCGCCCCATCTGGGGCTCCTGACATCATTGTGAATAAGTTGTCAAAATAAATCAATGTGCCGCCGGGGCACCGGTCACCCCTTCCCCTTCTCCTCGTGCTTGCCCGGAAGTGACGCACAAGCGCGTCACTTCCTGGCCCTTGTGGGAAAGGGGAGGCTATTTAGCCTTCCCCCACCCTCCTGGCGACCTCTTTGTTCGCCCAGGACGCCGCATACAGGCCGCCATGAAGGGTTGGGCAAGGGATGTACCCAGGGTGCCGGACAACTGAGCCCCCATTGACTTTGACATACTAAGGGTCATGCTGGGCGTGCTTGAGGCGGTCACCTATTCACCATATGAGGCCACGCTATTCTCTGCTGCCTTTTGCCTAGCATTTTTCGGCGCATTCCGCATCAGCGAGCTGGTGGCCAGGTCAAAGTACGACAGCTCAGGGGATGCTCTAGCCATCTCAGATGTGTCCGGCACCGACTCCTTGACCATCCGCCTCCGGAGGTCAAAGACCGATCAGGCGGGGCGGGGGATTGATGTGGTTCTCTGGCCCCTTGGCGATCCTAGGTTTTGCCCAGCCCACTGGGTGAAGGTGTTCCTGGGGTGCCGCCCCCCCGCCCGGGGTACTTGGTGGTACACAGGGACCAGACCCCGGTGACCAGATACCAGTTAGAGCGAATGATCAGGGCCAGCTTGTCCAGGGCGGGGCTGGACCAGCCAGAGAAGAGATACTCCAGCCACTCTTTTAGGATTGGAGCATCCACGGCGGCCCACCTAGCTGGTTTAGCGCCCGCCAAGGTGAAAAAAGTGGCCAACCCTCCGCCCCCCCCTGTTTGGGTGTGCGGTGATTTGTAGTGGTTTTGTTATTATGCGGACAATCTACTGTTGATTAAATAACCATGAGTGTGAACCATGTCTCTTGTTTTACTAAGGCGACTGGTGTGGGTGATCGGGCATTCATTTATCGCCAGGGCAGCCCGATGGGCGTTGCACCCAAATTGGATGCGGCACTTTCCACAGACACATGTTGAGTGGATGGGTTTCCCCGGCATGAGATGGTTTGAGCTCCGGAACAAGTTGGAGCAGAAGCTGGTCTCGCAGGGCTCCACCCTCCCCCACACTTTGGTGATTCACCTTGGGGGGGAATTATCTCATCACCCTAGGAAGGAGGCTGTTGCTGCTAGCCATGAAAAAAGACCTGGGGGAGATATGTAAGTGCTTAGGGCAGTGCGAAGTCATCTGGTCAGAGATTATCCCACGCAGAACTTGGCGGGGGGCCAAATCAGCGGAGGCAGTGGAGCATTCTAGGAGACGTATTAACGGGGCAATGCGGAAGTTTACGGAGCAAAGAGGCTTAGGTTTCATACGCCATGAGATGATCAAGGGGAGCATGAAGGGATATTTCAATATAGATGGGGTGCACCTGTCCCAGGTGGGCATGGATCTATTTCTCCTAGACTTAAGCGATGCGTTAGAGATGAGAGGTTTCAGGTAAAGCAAGGTGTGGTGGGGGGCCCTGGCGGCAACGGTGAGCCACCTTCAGGGCTGTGGCGGAGTTACAGGGCGATCTGGAAGCAGGCCGGTACCAAGGGTACCTCTGCGCGGCACCATAGGGGGTGCCTGAGCCAAAACCGAGGAGCCTCAGGGGAGGGTCCCGGAAGCCGTGTCGGCGCCCCACTAGTCCTGCGGGCGGTTGTGGGCCTGAACAACCGGGGGGTTTGCTATGCGACACTCCGCCCCGAGAGGGGGGGCATGAGTAGAAGTTACCAACGGCACGTGATCCTAGAAAAGAATCACCTGGATGGCAGCAAAGGCGGGGTTCGCTCCAGCGCTGCCCGGCTCATCAGGCGGGCAGGCGGCCCAGTTGGTTGCCTGCCCTTGGATCGTCCGTAAGATAACCCACCCATTACATATTGTAATATGTAATAAACCTGCAGAAAATTTTACCCAACTCAGCAGTCTGTGTGTGTGTTATTTGGGTATGCATTTTGGGGGAGGGGGGACAGAGGGGTGCCCCTGGCAGTACTATGCCGCTGACCGCGGCCCCCGCAGAGGGCCACTACATCGGTCGGCGCCCTAGTGCACCCGGGGCACCGGTCACCCCTCCCCACCCCCTCCCAAGGGGAGGGGGTGGGGACGCCGGCCGGTGTTCCCCTTCTCCTCGTGCTTGCCCGGAAGTGACGCACAAGCGCGTCACTTCCTGGCCCCTGTGGGGAAGGGGAGGCTATTTAGCCTTCCCCCACCCTCCTGGCGACCTCTTTGTTCGCCCAGGACGCCGCATCCCTCCCTACCGCTTACCCGGCATAGGTGTCGGGTGGGGGGGTTTCAGAGCGTTGTAATGTTTCTTTTTTTGTTGCAGGCGGAGTTACAGGGCGATCTGGAAGCAGGCCGGTACCAAGGGTACCTCTGCGCGGCACCATAGGGGGTGCCCGAGCCAAAACCGAGGAGCCTCAGGGGAGGGTCCCGGAAGCCGTGTCGGCGCCCCACTAGTCCTGCGGGCGGTTGTGGGCCTGAACAACCGGGGGGTTTGCTATGCGATACTCCGCCCCGAGAGGGGGGGGCGTGAGTAGAAGTTACCAACGGCACGTGATCCTAGAAAAGAATCACCTGGATGGCAGCAAAGGCGGGGTTCGCTCCAGCGCTGCCTGGCTCATCAGGCGGGCAGGCGGCCCAGTTGGTTGCCTGCCCTTGGATCGCCCGTAAGATAACCCACCCATTCCATATTGTAATATGTAATAAACCTGCAGCAAATTTTACCCAACTCAGCAGTCTGTGTGTGTGTTATTTGGGTATGCATTTTGGGGGAGGGGGGACAGAGGGGTGCCCCTGGCGGTACTATGCTGCTTCGTTTTGCATCCTCAGTGGTGCAGGAAGTGTTGCAGCTTGCTGTGCTCTCAGCTCTGCGTGTTCCTGCTCAGTCAGGAGTCTGAAAGTGCTGTGTGCTCCTGCTGCTTTGTGCTGCTGCTGTGTGCTCCTGCTGCTGTGTGCTCCTGCTGCTGTGTGCTGCTGCTGTGTGCTCCTGCTGCTGTGTGCTGCTGCTGCTGTGTGCTGTTGCGGTGTGCTCCTGCTGCCATGTGCTGCTGCTGCTGTGTGCTGTTGCTGCTGGTGTGTGCTCATACTGCCGTGTGCTCCTGCTGTATGCTGATGTTGCTGTGCGCTGATGTTGTGTGCTGCTGCTGCTGCTTTGTGCTGATGCTGCTGTGTGCTGCTCCTGCTGTGTGCTGCTGCTGAGTGCTGATGCACTTGTGTACTGATGCTGCTGTGTGCTGATGCTGCTGTGTGCTGCTGCTGTGGGCTGATGTTGCTGTTCGCTCCTCCTGCTGCTATGTGCTCCTGGTGTAGCTGTGTGCTCCTGGTGCTGCTGCTGTGTGATGATGCTGTGTGCTCCTGCTGCTGCTGTTTGCTGCTGCTGCTGTGTTCGGATGCTGCTGCTCTGTGCTCCTACTGCTGTTGTGTGCTCCTGCTGTTGTGTTCTGATGCTGCTGCTCTGTGATCCTGCTGCTATTGTGTGCTCCTGCTGCTGTGTGCTACTCCTGCTGTGTGCTGCTGTTGTGTACTGATACTGCTATGTGCTCCTGCTGTGTGCTGATGCTGTGTGCTCCTGATGCTGCTGCTGTTTGCTCATGTTGCTGTGTGCTCCTGCTGCTGCTGTGTGCTCCTGCTGTGTGCTCCTGCTGTGTGCTGCTGCTGTTTGGTGCTGTGTGCTCCTGCTGTGTGCTGATGCTGCTTCTCTGTGCTCCTGCTGCTGTTGTGTGCTCCTGCTGCTGTGTGCTACTCCTGCTGTGTGCTGCTGCTGTGTACTGATACTGCTGTGTGCTCCTGCTGCTGCTAAGTGCTGATGTTGCTGAGTGCTCCTGCTGCTGCTGTGTGCTGATGCTGCTGTGTGCTGATATTGCTGTGTGCTCCCGATGCTGCTGTGTTCTGAGTCTGCTGTGTGCTCCTTATGCTTATGTGTGCTGCTGATGTGTGCTGATGCTGTTGTGTGCTCCTGCTGCTCTTGTGTGCTGATGCTGCTGTGTGCTGATGCTTCTGTGTGCTCCTGCTGCTGCTGTGTACTGATGCTGCTGCGTGCTGCTGCTGTATGCTCCTGCTGCTGCTTTGTGTTGCTGCTGCATGCTGCGGTGTGCTGCTGCTGCTGATGTGTGCTCTTGCTGTGTGCTATTGCTGCTGCTATGTGCTCCTGCTGCTGCGTGCTGATGGTACTGTGTGCTGATGCTGCTGTGTGCTCCTGCTGCTGCTGTGTGCTGATGCTTTGTGCTGCTGCTGTGTGCTGATGGTGCTGTGTGCTGATACTGCTGTATACTCCTGCTGCTGCTGTGTGCTGCTGCTTCTGCTGTGTGCTGCTGCTGTGTGCTAATGCTGCTATGTGCTGCTGCTGTGTGCTGATGCTGCTGTGTGCTCCTGCTGCTGCTGTGTACTGATGCTGCTGCGTGCTGCTGCTGTATGCTCCTTCTGCTGCTTTGTGTTGCTGCTGCATGCTGCGGTGTGCTGCTGCTGCTGATGTGTGCTCCTGCTGTGTGCTATTGCTGCTGCTATGTGCTCCTGCTGCTGCGTGCTGATGGTACTGTGTGCTGATGCTGCTGTGTGCTCCTGCTGCTGCTGTGTGCTGATGCTTTGTGCTGCTACTGTGTGCTGATGGTGCTGTGTGCTGATACTGCTGTATACTCCTGCTGCTGCTGTGTGCTGCTGCTTCTGCTTCTGCTGTGTGCTGTTGTGTATTCCTGCTTCTTCTGTGTGCTCCTGCTGCTGCTGTTTGCTGCTGCTGTGTGCTAATCCTGCTATGTGCTGCTGCTGTGTGCTGGTGCTGCTGTGTGCTCCTGCTGCTGCTGTGTGCTGCTGCTGTGTGCTAATGCTGCTATGTGCTGCTGCTGTGTGCTGATGCTGCTGTGTGCTCCTGCTGCTGCTGTGTGCTGATGCTGCTGTGTGCCGCTGCTGCTGTGTGCTGCTGGTGTGTCACTCGAGCTTGAGTTACAGGAATCTAGACATGCGAAGTGTGAATCCACTGACTCAGTGTCCTGCACACTTATGTGCCCCTCAAAGGGGAAATTCAGATGCTGCATATTCCATATTCCACATTTACTCCAAAAACTAGAGGGGTTTCTGTCACCACTGAACTCTAAATCAGCCCCTTAGGAGTCCTTTAGGGACAGACCATCCTCCTGGCCGCTGCCCGCCTGTAGTTGGACCTCCAAATCTAGCATTTGCTTAGATATTTGCAGCCTTTTTAGGTCTGGCTTGACAGCGCAACTACCTGCTAAATGCATTGTTAACAATTCTTTAAAATATACATGGAATGGGCTTTGGTTACACCCAAAAGTAGTGCTTTAAATGGGCAGATACTGCAGGTACTGACTACCTGCACTTTTTTCATTTTAGAGAGAAAGTACCAGCACTTCACAGCAGGAGTCCAGTACGTTTAATAGGAGAGTACCTGCACTTCTCAGCACAGGCCAGTATGTTTATAGTAAAGTGCATGCACTTCTCAGCACAGGCCAGTATGTTTATAGTAAAATACCTACACTTCTCAGCAGAGGTCCAGTATGTTTATAGTAAGGTACCAGCACTTCTCAGCAGAGGGCCAATATGTTTAATAGGAGAGTACCTGCACTTCTCAGCAGAGGGCCAGTATGTTTGATAGGAGAGTACCTGCACTTCTGACAGAGGGCCAGTACGTTTAATAGAAGAATACCTGCACTTCTCAGCAGAGGGCCAGTACGTTTGATAGGAGAGTACCTGCACTTCTAGCAGAGGGCCAGTACATTTATTAGGAGAATACCTGCACTTCTCAGCAGAGGGTCAATATGTTTAATGGGAGACTACCTGCACTTCTCAGCAGAGGGCCAGTACATTTATTTGGAGAGTACCTGCACTTCTCAGCAGGGGTCCAGCACATTTAACAGGAGGGTACCTACACCTCTCAGAAGAGGGCCACTACATTTAATGAAAGAGTAACTACAGTTCTCAGCAGAGGACCAATACGTTTAAAAGGAGAGTACCTGCACGTCTGAGCAGAGGGCAAGTACGTTCAAAAGGAGAGTGCCTGCACTTCTGAGCAGAGGGCCAGAACGTTTAAAAGGAGAGTACCTGCACTTCTGAGCAGTGGGCCAGTACGTTTAATGGGAAAGCACCTGCACATCTCAGCAGAGGGTCAATACGTCTAATAGGAGAGTACCTGCACTTCTCAGCAGAGGGCCACTAGGTTTAATGAGAGAGTACTTGCACTTCTCAGCAGAGGTCTAGTACTTTTAAAAGGAGAGTACCTGCACTTCTCAGCAGAGCCAGTACGTTTAATGGGAAAGTACCTGCACTTCTCAGCAGAGGGCCAGTACGTTTAATGGGAGAGTACCTGTACTTCTCGGCAGAGGGCCAATACGTTTAATGAAAGAGGACCTGCACTTCTCAGCAGAGGGCCATTATATTTAATAGGAGAGTATCTGCACTGCTCAGCAGAGGGCCAATAGGTTTAATGGGAGAGGACCTGCACCCCTCAGCAGAGTACCAATATGTTTAATGGGGCCATATCTGCACTTCTCAGCAGAGGTCCAGTACGTTTAATAGGAAAGTACCTGCACTTCTCAGTAGACAGGTAGTACGTTTAATAGGAGAGTACCCACACTTCTCAGCAGAGGGACCCTACATTTAATAGGAGAGTACCTGCACTTCTCAGCAGAGGTGCAGTACATTTAATAGGACAGTACCTGCACTTCTCAGCAGAGGTCCAGGATGGTTACTAGGAGAGTACTAGCTCATCTCAGCAGAGGTCCTGTACGTTTAACAGGAGAGTACCTGCACTTCTCAGCAGCGTTTCAGTTCGTTTAATGGAAAAGTACCTGCACTTCTCAGCAGAGGGCCAATATGTTTAATGGGAGAGGACCTGTACTTGTCAGCAGAGGGCCAATACTTTTAATTGGAGAGTTTCTGCATTTCTCAGCAGAGGTCCAGTACGTTTAATAGGAGCGTACCTGCACTTCTCAGCAGACGGCCACTACGTTTAATAGGAGAGTACCTGCACTTCTCAACAGAGGCTAGTACGTTTCATGGGAGAGGACCTGCACTTCTGAGCAGAGGTCCAGTACGTTTCATAGGAGGGTACCTGCACTTCTCAGCAGATGGACACTACATTTAATAAGAGAGTACCTGCATTTCTCAGCAGAGGTCCAGTACGTTTAATAGGAGAGTACCTGCACTTCTGAGCAGAGGGCCAGTACATTTAATGGGAAAGTACCTACACATCTCAGCAGAGGGCCGATACGTTTAATGGGAGAGTACCTGCACTTCTCAGCAGAGGGCCAGTACATTTAACAGGAGAGTACCTGCACTTCTCAGCAGAGGGCCAGTACGTTTAATAGGAAAGTACCTGCATATCTCAGCAGAGAGTCAATATGTTTAATAGGAGGTTACCTGCACTTCCCAACAGAGGACAAGGAAGTTTAACAGGAGAGTAAACATCTCAGCAGAAGGACACTACTTTCAATAAGAAAGTACCTGCACTTCTTAGCAGAGGTGCAGTTCATGTAATGGGAAAGTACCTGCACATCTCAGCAGAGGGCCAGTACGTTTAACGGGAAAGTACCTGCATATCTCAGCATAGGGTCAATATGTTTAATAGGAGAGTGCCTGTACATCTCAGCAGAAGACCACTACTTTTAATGAGAAAGTACCTGCACTTCTCAGCAGAGGTGCAGTACATTTAATAGGAGAGTACCTGTACTTCTCAGAAGAGTTCCAGTGGTTTAATAGGAGAGTACCTGCGCTTCTCAGCAGAGGTGCAGTACATTAGAGTTCCAATGCCTTTAATAGGAGAGTACCTGCACTTCTCAGAAGAGTTCCAATGCCTTTAATAGGAGAGTACCTGCACTTCTCAGCAGAGGTCCAATACGTTCAATAGGAAAGCACCTGCACTTCTCAGCAGTGGGCCACTACGTTTAAAGGGAGAGCACCTGCACCCCTCAGCAGAGGGCCAATATGTTTAATAGGAGAGTACCTGCACTCCTCAGCAGAGTTCCAATACGTTTAAAGGGAAAGCACCTGCACTTCTCAGCAGTGGGCCACTACGTTTAAAGGGAGAGCACCTGCACCCCTCAGCAGAGGTCCAATATGTTTAATAGGAGAGTACCTGCACTTCTCAGCAGAGGGCCAGTACGTTTAATGGAAGAGCACCTGCAGTTCTAAGTAGTAAAAATGTACTCTAGGATAATGAGTGCCTACACTTCTTTATTTCCATTTCAAGCACTGCCCAGAGCAGTGTTTTCTCTCTTACTCACACTACTGGCTCTTTGGTGTATCATTGAACCACCCATGGGTGCTTGCATTGCAGTGCAAGAAATACTGTATAGCATCTCAAAAGTACACAGAATCGTGACACATTACATTCTCTATCACATACATGCATTATATAAAGAAAGGGATCGTTTTTTAAAAAAAATTCCTGCACCTGTTTTGTTTTTTTATATATTTAAGTCAGTGCTAAAAATTCAAGCCAGATCTATCGGCTTTGCCAGTGCTTTTCTCTCCGGCAGGGGCCTCTGCATTTATGGCGGGGCAGCATCAGTCATCCATCCTCAGAAATATAAAAGTTATTTCTGTGCCTGTGAACTTTTCCTGTCTGGGGCGCCAGACAGGAAAAAGTCGGGCATACTGACCAGGACAGCCTGCCTTCCAATGCTATTCCCGCTGTTGTTTGTTCACACAAACATTTTCCTGAGAAGGGAGGTAACTGAAGCTCACTGTTGGGAAAAGACTACCTAGTCGACTAGATCAGTATTTCTTAACCTGTAATCTAAGGAACCCTTTACAAAATTAAATAATATTAGAACATTGAAATGTTGAGAGCTCTGTTGAAGACAATAGAGTACTCCGGAAAGCCCAGACCATCAATATTCCAATGTTGTCCTTCATAGCTGTTGCTGAGAACAAAGGCCTCAGTGAGGCTGAGGGGATTTCGACCCCCTCAGACTCTGTGAGGGGTTTGTTTTACAAATTAGAACATTCTGCCCTTTAGGGGCAGAATGTTCTAATAGCCTTATTGCCCTCCGTAGCGGAATATACTGGCCATTAAAGGCCCTCTCCCTTGTTAAAGGCACTTTCCTTCAGCTATGGCCTTAACGCTGAAGTGAGCCTTTAATGGCTGGAATAGCCTGCTACGGAGGGTTATAATGTTATATTAAAATTCATAAAGTTTAAACTAATAAAGAAGCAAAATTGAACATTTGAAAATCGTTTCTATTTGATTGCAAAATACACAAAATATTTCAATAGTTGAACATTTGTTTGGTGTATACTTGTTTTTGTACTTTTGCATATTGTTTTGAGGTTCAGATCATAGAACATTGCTTAAGCCGGGGGCCCTTGGCTTCCAAAAAAGATTCAGTGGGGTGCCCCAGATTCAAGTAATAATTCAGTGGGGGTCCACAGAATTCAAAAGTTTAAGAACCCCTGATCTAGATGAACCGGTGAAACCAAGCGGTGAGCTGGCAGGCCATCCACAGTTACTGACCACCTTTAAATGAGGGTATCAGGGACAGGACAGGAGACTGAGCAGTGAAAGTCCATACTTTCACTGCTCAGTCTCCGATCTGATCCGGACAGACTCCTGATCCTGATCTACTCCTTATCCTGATCCATTCCTGATCTTATCCTGATGTACCCCTGATCTACTCCTGATCTTAACGTATTGCTGATACTGATCTGATCTTGATCTACTCCTGATCCTAATCTACTCCTTGTCCTAATTCATTCCTGATCAATTCCTGAACTGATCTTGATCTACTGCTGATCCTGATTTATTCCTTATCTGATCCTGACGTACTCCTGATCCTGATCTACTCCTTATCCTGAACTATTCCTGACCCTGACGTACTCCTGAGCTTCTCCTGATCCTGAAGTACTCCTGATCCTGATGTACTCCTGAACCTAATCTATTCCTGATCTGATCTGACCTTGATCTACATCCTGATCCTAATCTACTCCTTATCCTAATCCATTCCTGATCAGTTCCTGAAATGATCTTGACCTACTCCTGATCCTGATCCTGATCTAGTCCTTATACTGATCTATTCCTGATCCTGATCTTCTCCTTATCCTGAACCATTTCTGATCAGTTCCTGAACAGATCCTGATCTACTCCTGATCCTGATCTACTCTTGATCTGCTCCTGATCTACTCCTGACCCTGATCTACCCCAATCCTGAATAAAGAAGCCTCCCTGCACTGCACGAGTCCTGTTGCTCTCCGCGTGTACTCTTCTTGCTCTCAAGCAGCTCCATCTTTGAGGAAGGTCACCAGATGCCTCCATCTCACGGAGGACGCAGTGCTCCTGTCCTCGATCTTCATTAAAGGCGTGCAATCTGGGAATTGGGGTTCTGGATCACTTAATCTGATCCAGTTTAACTTGGACACCTGGGAACACTGATCTGTAAAACAGAATCCCAGGACTGAAGCATTGGGTCCTTGGTGACATGGGATCACATCTGGTGACCTCATCACTGAGGCATGCGTGGAGAGGGGTACATCTGGTGACCTCATCACTGAGGCATGTGTGGAGAGGGGTACATCTGATGACCTCATCAATGAGGCATGCGTGGAGATAAGTACATCTGGTGACCTCATCACTGAGGCATGCGTGGAGAGGGGTACATCTGGTGACCTCATCAGTGAGGCATGGGTGGAGAGGGGTACAACTGATGATCTCATCAGTGATGCATGCCTGGAGAGGGGTACATCTGGTGACCACATCACTGAGGAAAGCGTGGAGAGGGGTATATCTGGTAACCTCATCACTGAGGCATGTATGGACAGGGGTACATCTGGTGACATCATCAGTGAGGCATGCGTGGAGATGGGTACATATGGTTATGTAATCTGTGAGGCATGCCTGGAGAGGGGTACATCTGGTGACCTCATCACTGAGGCATGCATGGAGAGGGGTACATATGGTGATGTCATCTGTGAGGCATGCCGAGAGAGGGGTACATCTCGTGACCTCATCAGTGAGGCATGCGTGGACAGCGGTTCATCTGGTGATGTCATCAGTGAGGCATGCCTGGAGAGGGGTACATCTGGTGACCTCATCAGTGAGGCATGCGTGGAGAGGGGTACATATGGTAATGTCATCAGTGAGGCATGCCTGGAGAGGGGTACATCTGGTGACCTCATCAGTGAGGCATGCCTGGAGAGGGGTACATCCGGTGACCTCATTAGTGAGGCATGCGTGGAGAGGGGTACATCTGCTGACCTCATCAGTGAGGCATGCTTGGACAGGGGTTCATCAGTGAGGCAAGCTTGGAGAGGGGTACATCTGGTGATGTCATCTGTGAGGCATGCCTGGAGAGGGGTACATGTGGTGACCTCATCACTGAGTCCTGCTGCTCTCCGCGAGCACTCTTCTTGCTCTCAAGCAGCTCCATCTTTGAGGAAGGTCACCAGATGCCTCCATCTCACGGAGGAAGCAGTGCTCCTGTCCTCGATCTTCATTAAACACGTGCAATCTGGGAATTGTGGTTCTGGATCACTTCATCTGATCCAGTTTAACTTAGACACCTGGGAACACAGATCTGTAAAACAGAATCCCAGGACTGAAGCATTGGGTCCTTGGTGACATGGGATCACATCTGGTGACCTCATCACTGAGGCATGCGTGGAGAGGGGTACATCTGGTGACCTCATCACTGAGGCATGCGTGGAGAGGGGTACATCTGATGACCTCATCAATGAGGCGTGCGTGGAGATAACTACATCTGGTGACCTCATCACTGAGGCATGCGTGGAGAGGGGTACATCTGGTGACCTCATCAGTGAGGCATGGGTGGAGAGGGGTACAACTGGTGATCTCATCAGTGATGCATGCCTGGAGAGGGGTACATCTGGTGACCACATCACTGAGGCAAGCGTGGAGAGGGGTACATCTGGTAACCTCATCACTGAGGCATGTATGGACAGGGGTACATCTGGTGACATCATCAGTGAGGCATGCATGGACAGGGATTCATCTTGTGATGTCATCAGTGAGGCATGTCTGGAGAGGGGTACATCTGGTGACATCATCAGTGAGGCATGCCTGGAGAGGGGTACATCTGGTAACCTCATCAGTGAGGCATGCTTGGAGAGGGATACATCTGGTGACATCATCAGTGAGGCATCCCTGGAGAGGGGTATGTATGCTGATGTCATCTGTGAGGCATGTCTGGAGAGGGATACATCTGGTGACCTCATCACTGAGGCATGCATGGAGAGGAGTACATATGGTGATGTCATCTGTGAGGCATGCCGAGAGAGGGGTACATCTGGTGACCTCATCAGTGAGGCATGCTTGGAGAGGGGTTCATTTGGTGACGTCATCAGTGAGGCATGCCTGGAGAGAGGTACATCTGTTGACATCATCAGTGAGGCATGCCTGGAGAAGGGTACATCTGGTGACCTCATCAGTGAGGCTGGCTTGGAGAGGTGTACATCTGGTGACCTCATTTGTGAGGCATGCATGGACAGGGGTTTATCTGGTGATGTCATCAGTGAGGCATCCTTGGAGAGGGGTACATATGGTGATGTCATCTGTGAGGCATGCCTGGAGAGGGGTACATCTGGTGACCTCATCACTGAGGCATGCATGGAGAGGGGTACATATGGTGATGGCATCTGTGAGGCATGCCGAGAGAGGGGTACATCTGGTGACCTCATCAGTGAAGCATGAGTGGACAGCGGTTCATCTGGTGACATCATCAGTGAGGCATGCCTGGAGAGGGGTTCATCTGGTGACCTCATCAGTGAGGCATGCGTGGAGAGGGGTACATATGGTGACCTCATTTGTGAGGCATGCCTGGAGAGGCGTACATCTGGTCACCTCATCAGTGAGGCATGCCTGGAGATGGGTATATCTGGTGACCTCATCACTGAGGCATGCATGGAGAGGGGTACATATGGTGATGTCATCTGTTAAGCATGCCGAGAGAGGGGTACATCTCGTGACCTCATCAGTGAGGCATGCGTGGACAGCGGTTCATCTGGTTACGTCATCAGTGAGGCATGCCTGGAGAGGGGTACATCTGGTGACCTCATCAGTGAGGCATGCGTGGAGAGGGGCACATATGGTAATGTCATCAGTGAGGCATGCCTGGAGAGGGGTACATCTGGTGACCTCATCAGTGAGGCATGCCTGGAGAGGGGTACATCTGGTGACCTCATTAGTGAGGCATGCGTGGAGAGGGGTACATCTGCTGACCTCATCAGTGAGGCATGCTTGGACAGGGGTTCATCAGTGAGGCATGCCTGGAGAGGGGTACATCTGTTGACCTCATCAGTGAGGCTGGCTTGGAGAGGGGTACATCTGGTGATGTCATCTGGGAGGCATGCCTGGAGAGGGGTACATATGGTGATGTTATCTGTGAGGCATGCCTGGAGAGGGGTACATCTGGTGACCTCATCACTGAGTCCTGCTGCTCTCCGCATGCACTCTTCTTGCTCTCAAGCAGCTCCATCTTTGAGGAAGGTCACCAGATGCCTCCATCTCACGGAGGACGCAGTGCTCCTATCCTCGATCTTCATTAAACACGTGCAATCTGGGAATTGTGGTTCTGGATCACTTCATCTGATCCAGTTTAACTTGGACACCTGGGAACACAGATCTGTAAAACAGAATCCCAGGACTGAAGCATTGGGTCCTTGGTGACATGGGATCACATCTGGTGACCTCATCACTGAGGCATGCGTGGAGAGGGGTACATCTGGTGACCTCATCACTGATAAGTACATCTGGTGACCTCATCACTGAGGCATGCGTGGAGAGGGGTACATCTGGTGACCTCATCAGTGAGGCATGGGTGGAGAGGGGTACAACTGGTGATCTCATCAGTGATGCATGCCTGGAGAGGGGTACATCTGGTGACCACATCACTGAGGCAAGCGTGAGAGGGGTATATCTGGTAACCTCATCACTGAGGCATGTATGGACAGGGGTACATCTGGTGACATCATCATTGTAGCATGCGTGGAGAGGGGTACATATGGTTATGTAATCTGTGAGGCATGCCTGGAGAGGGGTACATCTGGTGACCTCATCACTGAGGCATGCATGGAGATGGGTACATATGGTGATGTCATCTGTGAGGCATGCCGAGAGAGGGGTACATCTCGTGACCTCATCAGTGAGGCATGCGTGGAGAGGGGTACATATGGTAATGTCATCAGTGAGGCATGCCTGGAGATGGGTACATCCGGTGACCTCATTAGTGAGGCATGCGTGGAGAGGGGTACATCTGCTGACCTCATCAGTGAGGCATGCTTGGACAGGGGTTCATCAGTGAGGCATGCCTGGAGAGGGGTACATCTGTTGACCTCATCAGTGAGGCTGGCTTGCAGAGAGGTACATCTGGTGATGTCATCTGTGAGGCATGCCTGGAGAGGGGTACATATGGTGATGTTATCTGTGAGGCATGCCTGGAGAGGGGTACATCTGGTGACTTCATCACTGAGGCACGCATGGAGAGGGGTACATATGGTGATGTCATCTGTGAGGCATGCTGAGAGAGGGGTACATCTGGTGACCTCATCAGTGAGGCATACCTGGAGATGAGTACATCTGGGGACCATATCAGTGAGGCATGCCTGGAGAGGGGTACTTCTGTTGACCTCATCAATGAGACATGACTGGAGAGGGGTAGATCTGATGGCCTCATCTGGTGACCTCATCAGTAAGGCATGCCTGGAGACGGGTACATCTGGTGATGTTATCAGTGAGGCATGCCTGGAGAGGGGTACATCTGGTGACCTCATCACTGAGGCATGCATGGAGAGGGGTACATATGGTGATGTCATCTATGAGGTGTGCTGAGAGAGGGGTACATCTGGTGACCTCATCAGTGAGGCATGCATGGACAGCGGTTCATCTGGTGACGTCATCAGTGAGGCATCACTGGAGAGGGGTACATCTGGTGACCTCATCAATTAGGCATGCCTGGAGAGGGGTTTATCCGGTGACCTCATCAGTGAGGCATGCGTGGAGAGAGGTACATCTGGTGACCTCATAAGTGATGCATGCATGGACAGGGATTCATCTTGTGATGTCATCAGTGAGGCATGTCTGGAGAGGGGTATATCTGGTGACATCATCAGTGAGGCATGCCTGGAGAGGGGTACATCTGGTAACCTCATCAGTGAGGCATGCTTGGAGAGGGGTACATCTGGTGACATCATCAGTGAGGCATCCCTGGAGAGGGGTATGTATGCTGATGTCATCTGTGAGGCATGTCTGGAGAGGGATACATCTGGTGACCTCATCACTGAGGCATGCATGGAGAGGAGTACATATGGTGATGTCATCTGTGAGGCATGCCGAGAGAGGGGTACATCTGGTGACCTCATCAGTGAGGCATGCTTGGAGAGGGGTTCATTTGGTGACGTCATCAGTGAGGCATGCCTGGAGAGAGGTACATCTGTTGACATCATCAGTGAGGCATGCATGGAGAAGGGTATATCTGGTGACCTCATCAGTGAGGCTGGCTTGGAGAGGTGTACATCTGGTGACCTCATTTGTGAGGCATGCATGGACAGGGGTTTATCTGGTGATGTCATCAGTGAGGCATCCTTGGAGAGGGGTACATATGGTGATGTCATCTGTGAGGCATGCCTGGAGAGGGGTACATCTGGTGACCTCATCACTGAGGCATGCATGGAGAGGGGTACATATGGTGATGTCATCTGTGAGGCATGCCGAGAGAGGGGTACATCTGGTGACCTCATCAGTGAGGCATGAGTGGACAGCGGTTCATCTGGTGACATCATCAGTGAGGCATGCCTGGAGAGGGGTTCATCTGGTGACCTCATCAGTGAGGCATGCATGGAGAGGGGTACATATGGTGACCTCATTTGTGAGGCATGCCTGGAGAGGCGTACATCTGGTCACCTCATCAGTGAGGCATGCCTGGAGATGGGTATATCTGGTGACCTCATCATTAAGGCATGCCTGGAGAGGGGTACATCTGGAGACCTCATTTGTGAGGCATGCATGCACAGGGGTTCATCTGGTGACATCATCAGTGAGGCATGCCTGGAGAGGGGAACATCTGGTGACCTCATCAGTGAGGCATGCATGGAGAGGGGTACATCTGGTGACCTCATTTGTGAGGCATGCCTGGAGAGGGGTACATCTGGTGACCTCATCGGTGAAGCATGCCTGGAGAGGGGTACATCTGGTGACCTCATCAGTGAGGCATGCCTGGAGAGGGGTACATCTGGTGACCTCATTTGTGAGGCATGCCTGGAGAGGGGTACATCTGGTGACCTCATCAGTGAGGCATGCCTGGAGATGGGTACATCTGGTGACCTCATCAGTGAGGCATGCGTGGACAGGGTACTTCTGGTGACCTCATCAGTGAGGCATGCCTGGAGAGGGGCAGATCTGGTGGCCTCATCTGTGAGGCATGCCTGGAGAGGGGTACATCTGGTGATCTCATAAGTGAGGCATGCCTAGAGAGGGGTTCATCTGGTGACATCATCAGTGATGCATGCCTGGAGAGGGGTACATCTGGTCACCTCATCAGTGAGGCATGCCTGGAGAGCGGTACATATGGTGACGTCATCAGTGAGACATGCCTGAAGAGGGGTACATCTGGTGACCTCATTTGTGAGGCATGGTTGGAGAGGGGTACATCTGGTGACCTCATCAGTGAGGCATGCCTCGAGATGGGTACATCTGGTGACCTCATCAGTGATGCATGCCTGGAGAGGGGTACTTCTGGTGACCTCATCAATGAGGCATGATTGGAGAGGGGTAGATCTGATTGCCTCATCTGGTGACCTCATCAGTTAGGCATGCCTGGAGAGGGGTACATCTGGTGACCTCATCAGTGAGGCATGCCTGGAGAGGGGTACATCTGGTGACCTCATCACTAAGGCATGCATGGAGAGGGGTACATATGGTGATGTCATCTGTGAGGAATGCTGAGAGAGGGGTACATCTGGTGACCTCATCAGTGAGGCATGCTTGGACAGCGGTTCATCTGGTGATGTCATCAGTGAGGCATCACTGGAGAGGGGTACATCTGGTGACCTCATCAATGAGGCATGCATGGAGAGGGGTACATATGGTGATGTCATCTGTGAGGCATGCTGAGAGAGGGGTACATCTGGTGACCTTATCAGTGAGGCATGCTTGGACAGCGGTTCATCTGGTGACGTCATCAGTGAGGCATCACTGGAGAGGGGTACATCTGGTGACCTCATCAATGAGGCATGCCTGGTGAGGGGTAAATCCGGTGACCTCATCAGTGAAGCATGCGTGGAGAGAGGTACATCTGGTGACCTCATAAGTGAGGAATGCGTGGACAGGGATTCATCTTGTGATGTCATCAGTGAGGCATGCGTGGAGAGGGATACATCTGGTGAAATCATCAGTGAGGCATGCCTGGAGAGGGGTACATCTGGTAACCTCATCAGTGAGGCATGCCTGGAGAGGGGTACATCTGGTGACATCATCAGTGAGGCATCCCTGGAGAGGGGTACGTATGGTGATGTCATCTGTGAGGCATGCCTGGTGAGGGGTACATCTGGTGACCTCATCACTGAGGCATGCATGGAGAGGAGTACATATGGTGATGTCATCTGTGAGGCATGCCGAGAGAGGGGTACATCTGGTGTCCTTATCAGTGAGGCATGCGTGGACAGCGGTTCATCTGGTGACATCATCAGTGAGGCATGCCTGGAGAGGGATACATCTGGTGACCTCATCAGTGAGGCATGCATGGAGAGGGGTACATATGGTGATGTCATCAGTGAGCAATGCCTGGAGAGGGGGTACATCTGTGACCTCATCAATGAGGCATGCCTGGAGAGGGGTACATCTGGTGACCTCATCAGTGAGGCATGGGTGGAGAGGGGTACAACTGGTGATCTCATCTGTGATACATGCCTGGAGAGGGGTACATCTGGTGACCACATCACTGAGGCAAGCATGGAGAGGGGTATATCTGGTAACCTCATCACTGAGGCATGTATGGACAGGGGTACATCTGGTGACATCATCAGTGAGGCATGCGTGGAGAGGGGTACATATGGTTATGTAATCTGTGAGGCATGCCTGGAGAGGGGTACATCTGGTGACCTCATCACCGAGGCATGCATGGAGAGGGGTACATATGGTGATGTCATCTGTGAGGCATGCCGAGAGAGGGGTACATCTCGTGACCTCATCAGTGAGGCATGCGTGGACAGCGGTTCATCTGGTGACATCATCAGTGAGGCATGCCTGGAGAGGGGTACATCTGGTGACCTCATCAGTGAGGCATGCGTGGAGAGGGGTAATATGGTAATGTCATCAGTGAGGCATGCCTGGAGAGGGGTACATCTGGTGACCTCATCAGTGAGGCATGCCTGGAGAGGGGTATATCCGGTGACCTCATTAGTGAGGCATGCGTGGACAGGGGTACATCTGCTGACCTCATCAGTGAGGCATGCTTGGACAGGGGTTCATCAGTGAGGCATGCCTGGAGAGGGGTACATCTTTTGACATCATCAGTGAGGCATGCCTGGAGAAGGGTACATCTAGTGACCTCATCAGTGAGGCTGGCTTGGAGAGGGGTACATCTGGTGATGTCCTTTGTGAGGCATGCCTGGAGAGGGGTACATATGGTGATGTCATCTGTGAGGCATGCCTGGAGAGGAGTACATCTGGTGACCTCATCACTGAGGCATGCATGGAGAGGGGTACATATGGTGATGTCATCTGTGAGGCATGCTGAGAGAGGGGTACATCTGGTGACCTCATCAGTGAGGCATGCCTGGAGATGAGTACATCTGGGGACCATATCAGTGAGGCATGCCTGGAGAGGGGTACATCTGGTCACCTCATCAGTGAGGCAAGCCTGGAGAGCGGTACATATGATGACGTCATCAGTGAGGCATGCCTGAAGAGGGGTACATCTGGTGACCTCATCAGTGAGGCATGGGTCGAGAGGGGTACATCCGGTGACCTCATCAGTGAGGCATGCATGGACAGGGGTTCATCTGGTGACGTCATCAGTGAGGCATGCTTGGAGAGGGGTACATCTGGTGACCTCATTTGTTAGGCTTGGTTGGAGAGGGGTACATCTGGTGACCTCATCAGTGGGCATGCCTCGAGATGGGTACATCTGGTGACCTCATCAGTGATGCATGCCTGGAGAGGGGTACTTCTGGTGACCTCATCAATGAGGCATGACTGGAGAGGGGTAGATCTGATGGCCTCATCTGGTGACCTCATCAGCAAGGCATGCCTGGAGAGGGGTTCATCTGGTGACGTCATCAGTGAGGCATACCAGGAGAGGGGTACATTTGGTGACCTCATCACTGAGGCATGCATGGAGAGGGGTACATATGGTGATGTCATCTGTGAGGCATGCTGAGAGAGGGGTACATCTGGTGACCTCATCAGTGAGGCATGCTTGGACAGTGGTTCATCTGGTGATGTCATCAGTGAGGCATCACTGGAGAGGGGTACATCTGGTGACCTCGTCAATGAGGCATGCCTGGAGAGGGGTACATCCGGTGACCTCATCAGGGAGGCATGCGTGGAGAGAGGTACATCTGGTGACCTCATAAGTGAGGCATGCATGGACAGGGATTCATCTTGTGATGTCATCAGTGAGGCATGTCTGCAGAGGGGTATATCTGGTGACATCATCAGCGAGGCATGCCTGGAGAGGGGTACATCTGGTAACCTCATCAGTGAGGCATGCTTGGAGAGGGGTACATCTGGTGACGTCATCAGTGAGGCATCCCTGGAGAAGGGTACGTATGCTGATGTCATCTGTGAGGCATGTCTGGAGAGGGATACATCTGGTGACCTCATCACTGAGGCATGCATAGAGAGGAGTACATATGGTGATGTCATCTGTGAGGCATGCCGAGAGAGGGGTACATATGGTGACCTCATCAGTGAGGCATGCTTGGACAGGGGTTCAGTTGGTGTCGTGATCAGTGAGGCATGCCTGGAGAGAGGTACATCTGTTGACATCATCAGTGAGGCATGCCTGGAGAAGTGTACATCTGGTGACCTCATCAGTGAGGCTGGCTTGGAGAGGTGTACATCTGGTGACCTCATTTGTGAGGCATGCATGGACAGGGGTTTATCTGGTGATGTCATCAGTGAGGCATCCTTGGAGAGGGGTTCATATGGTGATGTCATCTGTGAGGCATGCCTGGAGAGGGGTACATCTGGTGACCTCATCACTGAGGCATGCATGGAGAGGGGTACATATGGTGATGTCATCTGTGAGGCATGCCGAGAGAGGGGTACATCTGGTGACCTCATCAGTGAGGCATGAGTGGACAGCGGTTCATCTGTTGACATCATCAGTGAGGCATGCCTGGAGAGGGGTACATCTGGTGACCTCATCAGTGAGGCATGCATGGAGAGGGGTACATATGGTGACCTCATTTGTGAGGCATTCCTGGAGAGGGGTACATCTGGTGACCTCATCAGTGAGGCATGCCTGGAGATGGGTATATCTGGTGACCTCATCATTAAGGCATGCCTGGAGAGGGGTACATCTGGAGACCTCATTTGTGAGGCATGCATGCACAGGGGTTCATCTGGTGACATCATCAGTGAGGCATGCCTGGAGAGGGGAACATCTGGTGACCTCATCAGTGAGGCATGCTTGGAGAGGGGTACATCTGGTGACCTCATTTGTGAGGCATGCCTGGAGAGGGGTACATCTGGTGACCTCATCAGTGAGGCATGCCTGGAGAGGGGTACATCTGGTGACCTCATTAGTGAGGCATGCCTGGAGAGGGGTACATCTGGTGACCTCATTTGTGAGGCATGCCTGGAGAGGGGTACATCTGGTGACCTCATCAGTGAGGCATGCCTAGAGATGGGTACATCTGGTGACCTCATCAGTGAGTCATACGTGGAGAGGGGTACTTCTGGTGACCTCATCAGTGAGGCATGCATGGACAGGGGTTCATCTGGTGACGTCATCAGTGAGGCATGCTTGGAGAGGGGTACATCTGTTGACCTCATTTGTGAGGCATGGTTGGAGAGGGGTATATCTGGTGACCTCATCAGTGAGGCATGCCTCGAGATGGGTACATCTGGTGACCTCATCAGTGATGCATGCCTGATGAGGGATACATCTGGTGACCTCATCACTGAGGCATGCATGGAGAGGAGTACATATGGTGATGTCATCTGTGAGGCATGCCGAGAGAGGGGTACATCTGGTGTCCTTATCAGTGAGGCATGCGTGGACAGCGGTTCATCTGGTGACGTCATCAGTGAGGCATGCCTGGAGAGGGGTACATCTGGTGACCTCATCAGTGAGGCATGCATGGAGAGAGGTACATATGGTGATGTCATCAGTGAGGCATGCCTGGAGAGGGGGTACATCTGTGACCTCATCAATGAGGCCTGCCTGGAGAGGGGTACATCCGGTGACCTCATCAGTGAGGCATGCGTGGAGAGGGGTACATCTGGTGAACTCATCAGGGAGGCATGCGTGGACAGGAGTTCATCTGGTGAGGTCATCAGTGAGGCATGCCTGGAGAGGGGTACATCTGGTGACCTCATCAGTGAGGCATGCTTGGAGAGGGGTACATCTGGTGACCTCATTTGTGAGACATGCCCGGAGAGGGGTACATCTGGTGACCTCATCAGTGAGGCATGCCTGGAGATGGCTACATCTGGTGACCTCATCAGTGAGGCATGCATGGACAGGGGTTCATCTGGTGACGTCATCAGTGAGGCATCCCTGGAGAGGTGTACATCTGGTGACCTCATCACTGAGGCATGCATGGAGAGGGGTACATATGGTGATGTCATCTGTGAGGCATGCCGAGAGAAGAGTACATCTGGTGACCTCACCAGTGAGGCATGAGTGGACAGCGGTTCATCTGGTGACATCATCAGTGAGGCATGCCTGGAGAGGAGTACATCTGGTGACCTCATCAGTGAGGCATGCGTGGAGAGGGGTACATATGGTGATGTCATCAGTTAGGCATGCCTGGAGAGGGGTACATCTGGTGACCTCATCAGTGAGGCATGCCTAGAGATGGGTACATCTGGTGACCTCATCAGTGAGTCATACGTGGAGAGGGGTACTTCTGGTGACCTCATCAGTGAGGCATGCATGGACAGGGGTTCATCTGGTGACGTCATCAGTGAGGCATGCTTGGAGAGGGGTACATCTGTTGACCTCATTTGTGAGGCATGGTTGGAGAGGGGTATATCTGGTGACCTCATCAGTGAGGCATGCCTCGAGATGGGTACATCTGGTGACCTCATCAGTGATGCATGCCTGATGAGGGATACATCTGGTGACCTCATCACTGAGGCATGCATGGAGAGGAGTACATATGGTGATGTCATCTCTGAGGCATGCCGAGAGAGGGGTACATCTGGTGTCCTTATCAGTGAGGCATGCGTGGACAGCGGTTCATCTGGTGACGTCATCAGTGAGGCATGCCTGGAGAGGGGTACATCTGGTGACCTCATCAGTGAGGCATGCATGGAGAGAGGTACATATGGTGATGTCATCAGTGAGGCATGTCTGGAGAGGGGGTACATCTGTGACCTCATCAATGAGGCCTGCCTGGAGAGGGGTACATCCGGTGACCTCATCAGTGAGGCATGCGTGGAGAGGGGTACATCTGGTGAACTCATCAGGGAGGCATGCGTGGACAGGAGTTCATCTGGTGAGGTCATCAGTGAGGCATGCCTGGAGAGGGGTACATCTGGTGACCTCATCAGTGAGGCATGCTTGGAGAGGGGTACATCTGGTGACCTCATTTGTGAGACATGCCCGTAGAGGGGTACATCTGGTGACCTCATCAGTGAGGCATGCCTGGAGATGGCTACATCTGGTGACCTCATCAGTGAGGCATGCATGGACAGGGGTTCATCTGGTGACGTCATCAGTGAGGCATCCCTGGAGAGGTGTACATCTGGTGACCTCATCACTGAGGCATGCATGGAGAGGGGTACATATGGTGATGTCATCTGTGAGGCATGCCGAGAGAAGAGTACATCTGGTGACCTCACCAGTGAGGCATGAGTGGACAGCGGTTCATCTGGTGACATCATCAGTGAGGCATGCCTGGAGAGGAGTACATCTGGTGACCTCATCAGTGAGGCATGCGTGGAGAGGGGTACATATGGTGATGTCATCAGTTAGGCATGCCTGGAGAGGGGTACATCTGGTGACCTCATCTGTGAGGCATGCCTGGAGAGGGGTACATCCGGTCACCTCATCAGTGAGGCATGCGTGGAGAGGGGCACATCTGGTGACCTCATCAGTGAGGCATGCATGGACAGGGGTTAATCTGGTGATGTCATCAGCGAGGCATGCCTTGAGAGGGGTACATATGGTGACCTCATCAGAGAGGCATGCTTGGAGAGGGGTACATCTGGTGACCTCATCAGTGAGGCATGCCTGGAGATGGGTACATCTGGTGATCTCATCAGTGAGGCATGCTTGGAGAGGGGTACATCTGGTGACCTCATCAGTGAGGTATTCCTGGAGATAGGTACATCTGGTGACCTCATCAGTGAGGCATGCATGGACAGGGGTACATCTGGTGACCTCACCAGTGAGGCATGCCTGGAGAGGGGTACTCTGGTGACCCCATCAGTGAGGCATGCCTGGAGAGGGGTAGATCTGGTGGCCTCATCTGTGAGGCATGCCTGGAGAGGGGTACATCTGGTGACCTCAACAGTGAGGCATGCCTGGAGAGGGGTTCATCTGGTTACGTCATCAGTGATGCATGCCTGGAGTGGGGTACATCTGGTGACCTCATCAGTGAGGCATGTCTGGAGAGGGGTACGTCTGGTGACCTCATCAGTGAGGCATGTGTGGATAGGGGTTTATCTGGTTATATACTGTAGGCAGTTTTAATCCCTTACGTCAGGGTCTTCATCAGGACAGGGTGCGGGGGTGAGGGAGGAGTGAGATCAAAAGGCCTCTGCTCAATGGCTAGGGGCTAGAAAGGGCGCGTAGGCTCCTAAGGCGGAGAAGTGAACGAAGCACCTGCGCTGGGTGAAAAATGATTGTGGGCGTGATGGCTCCAAATAGTTGGTAGAGTACTCCTTCGATTGTAATGTCACGCTGGTGATGTCATCAGCGAGGCATGCCTTGAGAGGGGTACATATGGTGACCTCATCAGTGAGGCATGCGTGGACAGGGGTTCATCTGGTGACATCATCAGAGAGGCATGCCTGGAGAGGGGTACATCTGGTGACCTCATCAGTGAGGCATGCCTGGATGGGGGTTCATCTAGTGACATCATCAGTGATGCATGCATGGAGAGGGGTATATTTGGTGACCTCATCAGTGAGGCATGCCTGGAGAGGGGTACGTCTGGTGACCTCATCAGTGAGGCATGTGTGGATAGGGGTTTATCTGGTGACATCATCAGTGATGTATGGCTGGAGAGGGGTACATCTGGTGACCTCATCAGTGATGCATGCGTGGAGAGGGGTACATCTGGTGACCTCATTTGTGAGGACAGTGGTCCCAGAAAGTAACAATACAATTTAAGAGATCAAAGAAACTCTACAGAAAAACAAAACATAAACCACAAGGTATTGGTTATCCTCAGTGTTTTAATTCACACTGGACATCACTCTCTTAATGGACAAATTCATGTTATTACAAATATCAATATCCCTAGACTGGAACATGGTGAAAGGAAAGAAGGGAAGGTGGGTAAAAGTGTCTCGTGAGGGTAGGGAAGTGATTAGAGAAGGTAGTGTCAATCAAAAACAGTACAATAATTCGAACATACGAGGCTATGCCATCAAACCTATGACTCGCAATCTTAACAGAGATAATAAGCAGCCACGAACACAACAGTAACAAAGCATGAAATATCTGTTGGCTATGCTGTGTGAGAGGGGTATGTCTGGTGACTTCATCAGTGAGGCATGCGTGGACAGGGGTTCATCTGGTGACGTCATCAGAGAGGCATGCCTGGAGAGGGGTACATCTGGTGACCTCATCAGTGAGGCATGCGTGGAGAGGGGTACATCTGGTGACCTCATTTGTGAGTCATGCCTGGAGAGGGGTACATATTGTGACCTCATCAGTGAGGCATGCGTGGAGATGGGTACATCTGGTGACCTCATCAGTGAGGCATGCGTTGACAGGGGTGCATCTGGTTACCTCATCAGTGAGGCATGCCTGGAGAGGGGTACATCAGATGGCCTTATCAGTGAGGCATGCCTGGAGAGGGGTGCTCCTGGTGACCTCATCAGTGAGGCATGCCTGGAGAGGGGTAGATCTGGTGGCCTCATCTGTGATGTGATGGAGCAGGTAGAACAACATTTTGTATACCTCCTCTAATTTGCATGAAATTAATTACGTAATCATTCTAAATCTAACTTGTACTAATTGGTTTGAAGTGAAATATTACTAATCAACATTTACTCCTTGATAAACATGAGATACACGTGGGACTAAAATGCTAATTGTATGGCAGAACAATTAATTAATTACCTATGGTACGCAAACTAACTTTAGATTGTGGTGAAATAGAAAATTGCATGATTTATGTTGCTTTTGTGATTGTTTGTGCTTCCAGTACTACAAAATGGTGAGTATTATTGCTTTAAATTTTGCTAAAAGCTAGGTAAATACTAATATACATTGGAATTAGTGTGGGTTTAAACATTAGAATCTCCATTTCTACATTTTAATTACTGTTATGTCTGTTTTTGCTTAAGTTGGCATTCGGGCCTACTAGGCCGCAGTACCTAAGATGGAGTCCCTACAAAACCGCCACCATATGAGCGCGATGACTTCTGCGCAGAATCGGTTGGCTCTGGAGATCTCCAAGTGACCTCAGATCTGTGACACCGTGTTCCTTGTCAAGGATATGAGCGTGGTTGCCTGCCAACTGATGGACGGTGTGAACAGCAAAAGGGACAATGCAGAACCTGTACTGAAATGTCTTCTCTTCCTACAAACGTTACTTTCGAAACTTTAGTCTGGGAACCGAATGAACAGTATCAAATTTGCGCCTTCCAATGCCAAGTCCCATGGAGAACCAGTTTACCCTGGGAAACTTTTAGAAAATTACAGATAACCCCGGACTGTCCAATCAGAACATTTCTCTACCCCTAAAATGTTGTGTGTTAAAATGAAGTAAGAGGGAAAAAGGGTATAAAATGCCCTCATCCGCCAAAGGGTACCATCGGGCTGATCTTTCATGGTGTTGGGTCTGCATTGAGCTGGTGAAGATTTCCATGGTTTGCCTTGGGTTTCTTTGATTTTCTGGAAGTTATTTTGTCTGATGGTTTGATCTTTGCTGTGGGTCGGACAACTTATCCCGGATGTTACACCAGAGAATGCGGATAGCTCCTTGTTTGACTCAGAAAGTTGCTGACGGTTACTAATTGGTAATTATTAAATGCGCTTTCTAAATCTATGCTTATTTACCAGATGTTCGATTCCTCTTTAAAATAAACTGAATTCATACTATGACCTGTAGTGCATAAATGCTAATGCAGAGAACATTGTTATTAGATAAACAAAATTTGAATTAATAATAAATGATTTTGTGGTTCTCTAATTGATTACAGGAAGTAAACAAATGTTTCCTAGGCTTTAATTGTGTTTTATCTGGTTCTAATTCACCATCAACCAGTCCAACTAATTGGTCCATCGACCAAGTGGTGGAGTGCCTTGATGTTAAGGTCAGGATTCTGTAGGTGCACGTATATAAAATGTATATAATGTAAAGAAATGTAATCCTGATAGGTAATAAGGTACCCACATGTCCAGCGCTTTTTCTCCTAGGTACGGATTCGAATGAGTCGAGTGCGTATTGGTGTTATGGGCCCCACCAATGAATGAGTGTATGGATGAGTTTACGAATCTGTGACAGAGGGAGACTATGTAAATTTGCCCCTTGCGCTGCATCAGAGGCATGCCTGGAGAGGGGTAGATCTGGGGGCCTCATCTGTGAGGTATGCCTGGAGAGGGGTAGATCTGGGGGCCTCATCTGTGAGGCATGCCTGGAGAGGGGTAGATCTGGGGGCCTCATCTGTGAGGCATGCCTGGAGAGGGGTAGATCTGGGGGCCTCATCTGTGAGGCATGCCTGGAGAGGGGTAGATCTGGGGGCCTCATCTGTGAGGCATGCCTGGAGAGGGGTAGATCTGGTGACCTCATCAGTGAGGCATGCCTGGAGAGGGGTAGATCTGGTGACCTCATCAGTGAGGCATGCCTGGAGAGCCTTGCCCCTCAGCACTTACAAACGCATCGCCTGGCGTCTCCCTTGCAATGGGCTCCAGTGGCCCCGAATGAGTGAGGATTGCCCCCTTTCCACCAATAGGAGACGCCTGCCGTGAAGACATTAGGAGCTGCGGTGCTGATGCTGAGCTGTGCAGCCGGCTCTTGGAGTCAGTGTGCCGCGTCTCCCGCACCAGGACTGACCCACTTGTCTCCGTGACAGCATCCTGGCAGTGGGGCGGGGTGTCGTCATCAGCAGTTTCCGAGGGGGCTCTTAGCTCCAGTTAGCAGGCGGTGTGTGTGTGCGCGTGTGTGTGCGCGTTTGTTTGCTTCCTTTCCATTATTAGAATCACGTTTGACAAATGACTCCTGTCTCACAAGATGTTAAGACTGTGTCTGCAGTCTAACAGTCGAAGGGACAGAGCTGTGGGCGGGCGGCCTTCCCTGGGGCTTCCACTGAATACTGCACAGCTCTGAGCTCAGCACCTTTTGCAAAAGGAACAGGTAACTCGCCATAACTCGTAAGGAGGCCCGAGGCCTTTCACTCCCTCCTTCCCTCTTGCTATGTATGTAAAACTGCGGAGTATTCAAGGCAATATTGAAAAGCATGAACCATAGACTGATAAGGGTAGCCTAGGGCTTAGCATCTAGGCGCTACATTAACGTTTGGACTCAGGTCTATGTGTGAGAAGGGGCTGAGGAGTTCTGGTTAATGGTTTCTGTTATTTATAGTATTTAGCTGTGGATATAAAAAGCATGTTTCCTTTTATAAAGTAAACCCCTGATTGAAGTGCTAAGAATGTTTGGCTCTATTGCTGTGCTTGGCTGTGTTCTGAGAGTCTACCCCACCCCACCCCACCTCCTTCAGTACTCCTTGGACTGCCCCCCCCCCCCCTATGCTGAGTGCCAAGGGCTCACGGTGAGTAGTTGGCCATTCAGTTTGCAGTCCCAGAGTACCCTGGCCCTGGGCATCCGTGGTAAAAGGCTCCAACCTCCACCCTAACGCCTGACTGACCAGTGCTTAATTTGTAAAATATGAAGTGCCAGGGCTCTGACCAGGAGGCCACTGCAGCTTGCACCACCCATCGCCCCTGTCACCGCTGCCAAAACAACTACTGACCATCTCTCTCGCATGTGAATGCGACAGTTCAGATTATTCCAGGTCCCCAAAGCTAAAGGAATGGCTGGGGAGGCAGGTATTAGTCATTTTTTAATGTATATTTGTTAGACCTGGCACCTTGGCGTGAGTTGCCCTTCCACTTTTTGATGGTGTGCCTCGATTGTTTTGCTGGTGTTGTCCGCTCAGGGCGCCGCGCCACGGCTAATCCGTGCCGCAGCACAAGTGCTCCCTAGATAAAGTATACATTGATTGATATTTATGATTGGTTTATTGGATTCACTGTCAGCCCCTAGTAAAGTGCACCCGGAGTGCCAGGGCTTGTGAATGCCAATGCCGCTAGTGGGCTGCAGCGCTGGTTGCGCCACCCACAACAGCGGCCATGTAAAATGTGTCCTGGGTCTGCCACTGCAGACCCCGCGTGCAGTCCCGTACTGTCCCGCCGGCTGGGCAAGTGCCCACACTTGCCAGCCTCCAGAACCTTCCCTTAGCCTCATGTTAGTCACCCCTATGGTAGGCCCACGGGCAGGGTGCGTTGTAGGTGTAAGGTAGGACAGGCCCTGGTTGTGTGGCCTGTCCTAGTAGTGAATTACCGC
Organism: Triturus cristatus; assembly: GCF_964204655.1. Taxonomy (NCBI): domain Eukaryota; kingdom Metazoa; phylum Chordata; class Amphibia; order Caudata; family Salamandridae; genus Triturus; species Triturus cristatus. The sequence continues at coordinate 66,938,619 of NC_140593.1, read as the reverse complement.
CATATTCGTAGTTCACTATTGCAAGGCTACCTGCTCCCCTTAGGCCAGATGAGCTGCTGGAATTATTACATCCTATAATCCCAGCAGGCTCGGGGAACATGGTAGAAAGATATGTTTAGTATGCCTGAACTCGGGATGATAAAATACTTCTTGTAGCCAAGTTTATTTTACTATCCTGGGTTTGTAAATACGACTTTTAGAAAGTCGGTATTTACTCGCTTAATCATTTCAGCCGCCTCTGCTGTGCGTGTATCTGACTGTCTGGGCCGTGTGAGTGACAGGGCTGGGGGGGATGACCGGTAGCGAATGGCAGGAGGACACCTTGGTGGGAGGTGGGAGTGCCCCTTGGACTCTGAATAGGGCAGTGCTCCACTACCACAATGCTGGATCCGCCCCCTGGGGAGCGACTGATGACTCAGCCTGCACCTGGGCCCGGACGGGCGAAGCACTGTCCACAAGGTGCTCCTGAAAGTACTTGTCCCCTGAATGCCGGCTCCACCTCCTGTGGAGCGGCTGATGTGCCTGCCCCTCACACTGAAAGCAGAAGTCAGAGTACCCCCAACAAAGTGCTCAGGACTGAGAACGGTTATGCGAAGGCCCCCCTGGCCTGAGAGAACAAAAGAAATGTGGTATAAAAGTAGGAGCCTAGCTCCTAAGAAATCAGAATCCTGTTTTACCACAAAGAACCTCTGCCCGACTAGAAGGAGAAGAAGACGCAGGAAGGACTGGCCTGCTGCTTGCCTTGCTGAGGAAGGAGAGGAAGAGACTTGCTGAAAAGACTTTACTACTTTGTGCTTGAACATTCTCCAAGGGCTTGATCTGAGCTTGCCCCCTGAACTGAACCCCAGGACCAGTGGGTTCTCTGTGCTCTTGCTCGTCCTCCAATTCGAGCCGTCTGTGCATCCCGCTGGAAAGAGACTGCGCCCCTCATCGCCCCTCCTAGGGCCGTGACACTCAGGAGCTTGCCTGCCTTTACCCCGTGAGAGCCCCGCTCCGTCCGGAGCCGCTCTCTGTCCCCGGGCTAGGTTGCCTGCACCCCTGTCACCGCCTGCCACTGGAGTGCGCTGAACGCGCTGTCACCCCTCCAGCCGGAATCCGTCCGACGACTGTGATCTACGCCGGGTCACCCAGCTGCACTGACCGTGCCCTGTGACCCCGCTTCGCTATCCCCGGACATCTCAGGCCGCGCCGCCCCCGCTGTGGACACCCCCCCCTGCACCGCCGTGCTAAGGGTCGCTGGCCGCGCCTGCCTGTTGCCCACACCCGCTGATTGGGGATCCAAGAACACTTCCCCAAAGCCGAGAGTCGCACCGATCTGTGCTTACTCTCTCCTCGCAACAGTGCTACAGGAATTCCAGTATCGGGCTCGGGGCCCGCACCGCCTTACTTCCCCGTTAAATCCTCACCGCACGCCCGTCTCACCGCCGCTGCCCGGGAGCCACCGGGAGGAGCTGTGCACGGCGCGAGCGCGCCCACGACCGATGCGTGAGCCGCGGTAGGCCTGAAGTAAGTCAAAGACTGGAATCTCCCAAGTGACATTGAAAAGAGACTAAAAGAGCATCCGCTTAAAGAACCGTTTGCCTGCTTGATAATCTGGTGGCATCAAAACAACGTTACTAGTCTTGTGAT